>NC_080607.1:6925621-8125621 GCF_027887145.1 Ammospiza caudacuta
CCTTGTCTCCAGCAGAGTGAGAGCAGGAAGGGAAAGAGCTGGGCTGAGGCTGGAGGGAGGAGCAGAGCCCAGGACCTTGTCTGGCTCAGGGAGCAGGAGTGGCATTCCTGCAGGGTTGGAATGGGCCCCGAGGCTGCCAGAGCTGCAGGAGCTGCCAGGGATGCCCAGGGTGGGGCTGTTGGGGTGTCTGGGCAGGGCTGGGGCTGCCCTGGCTGATCCTGGGGGTCCCTCCCAGCTCAGGACATTCCATGAATCCTCAGGCTCTGGAAGTTGCTGGTGTGGATGAAACCTCTCCCCACAGATCCCTGCTCAGGGAAGGAGAAGGAGGGTGAGCTGTGGCTTTTCCAATGTGCATAGTGCCTGCCTAGAATGCCTATTTTAAGCAGCAAAATGCATGCATTTGATGTTGGAATGATTTTGGCACCCCTGGGTGTCAGAATCTGGGTACCTCTGGTATTGCACCAAGCTTGACTTTCACAGGAACAGCCATATTTGTACCAAGTACTGCACTGGCTAATTAACATTATTCTGCATTTCAGTGAATTATGTTATTTTTATCAGTCTTGCTCTGTATCAGACTCCCCAGCACCAGTGCCCACTGCCAGACCCAGTCACAGGGCTGAAGGGACACACTGGCAGTGGGACAGGGAGAGTGTGAAAATAGATCGGATAGGAGGAAAAAAGATAGGGAGAGGAAGGGATCATGGAAGCAAAGGTTCACTGGATGGTTTGGGTTGAAGGGACCTTAAAGAAGATCCACCCCCTGCCATGGCAGGGACACCTTCCACTGTCCCAGGCTGCTCCCAGCCCTGTCCAGCTGGCCTTGGGCACTGCCAGGGATCCAGGGGCAGCCACAGCTGCTCTGGGCACCCTGTGCCAGGGCCTGCCCACCCTCACAGGAAGAATTCCTTCCCAATATCCCATCTAAACTAACCCTCCTTCAGCCGAGGCCATTCCCTATGTCCTGTCCTTCATCCCTTGTCCCCAGTCCCTCTCCAGCTCTCTTAGAGCCCCTACAGGCCCTGGCCGGGGTTCTGAGGTCTCTCTGCAGTTTCTGTTCTCCGGGCTGGACACCCCAGTGGATCCGAGGGATCCTCAGAAGAACAAGGTGCAAACACAGTCCTGGCAAAGGCTTAGGAGAGCCCCTCAGCATTCCAGCTGTTGGAGGTTCCTGTTCTGCCTCACTGGGTGTCTCCAGGATTGCCCAGCACACTGGGACAGAGGGAATGAGGAGGAGCAGTTTGTGCAGCCAGTGAGGACAGAGGGTAAACTTCAAATAGTGCAACTGGGCAACTCAAAAGGAGTAAATAAATAAAAAAAAATCCTTGTCAGTCAGGTTGAGGCCAACAGAGCAATTTGTCTGACTTTATTTACATTTAGAATGGAACAACCTTTAGGTGCTGACAAACATAGAGGAGAGCACCCACAGAGCCTGAATGATGACAAATGCACCCCTGGAGGCTCCTGATGGCTGCAGCTCATCCCACAGGCTGGCAGTGATCCCCAGGGGCTGCAGCTTTGCCCTTGCACAGCAGTGGGGAGCAGCAGAACCTCTGTCACTGCATTGGGCTCAGTTGGGTAATAATTAGCACTGACTCCATGATTCATAGGAGGCTGATCAATCTCTTTATTTTATCTATATATATATATGAAATAATATATAATATAATATAATGTAATATAATATAATGTAATGTAATGTAATATAATATAATATAATATAATATAATATAATATAATATAATATAATATAATATAATATAATATAATATAATATAATATAATATAATATAATATAATATAATATAATATAATATAAAGAAACCCATTGCTTTTATAGACAGTTACAATACACCTATACACCTGGACCCAATTGGTCCTTTAATTAAAACACCATTCCCCACTGGCTAATTAAGAAAGCACCCTTTGGTAAACAAATCCCCATAACACATTCCACATGTGCACAGCACCAGGTGCAGCAGGTTAAGATAATAACTGTTCCTCATTCTTTTTTCTGATCTCCTCACAGCCTTTCCCAGACATCATTCTGGGAAAGTTGCATTTGTCCCTGTGGCCATTTTGCTGCCACAGGACCTGCCTCTGGAGGTGCAGCAAAACCCCCAAAATGTGGAGGGCTCCTGCTGGCACCTCAGCCTGGGCTGGTGCAGAGCACAGCACTGGGACTGGGACACCTTCACGTGTACACGCGGGAGAGGAGGAACATTCCTGGCATGGGAACATTTCCCTGAGCCCCTCTGGCCCTTGGGAAGTGTTTGCTCCCTGCTCTGCAGGGTGGCCATGGGCAGCAGGTCAGCCCAGGCTGCCCCATGGCCACTGCCACTGTCCCCAGCCAGTGTCACCCACCTAAAGGGGACAGGACAGTGGGTGACTGGGGCATAACCAGTTCTGGGAGTCACAGCCTGCCCCATTCCTCATCCAGGGGTCCCTGGCAGGACAGAGCACCACTGAGGGCAGCAGGATTGGCCTGGGGATAAGTGATGGAGCACCCCTGGGTTGGGCCATGCAGACAGCACTGACAACTTGTTCATACCCTGGCACATTGATGGAAAAGCCTTTAAAATGAAAAAAAAAAAAAAAACCTCTTTTTTTTTTTCTATATATTTGTCATTTCTTAAAGCACCTCCTCTGTGAAGTTTTTCAGCCATTCAGAGTCAACCTTTCTGGGAATGATCAAAAATTAAAATTCCAGATTGAAGTTTGTATTCACTGAACTCTGGGTATAAAAAAAATCTGAGTTCTAAAGTGTTCCAGGGCTGCTCACCACCTGTGGTAAGTGCTAACATGATATCAAGAGAGGGCTTATTCAGAGGTGCTTATCTTGCTTCCTCAGTGTTCCTTGGCTGAAATTTTTAAAAGTAGCTGAATTTTCTCTTGTCCTTTTTTTGGCTCATAAAATTGGATTAAATTCTGCCCTTGCCGTGTGTATCCCTCTGGAAAATATCTGTCCACTTACTACTCAGCCCTTAAAGCTGAGCTGGCTTCTCAGCTTCAAGCGTGTCTGTGTTGTCTCTCATGTGCTTGTGATGTGCCACACAAATATCACAGAATCCAGAATGGTTTGGGTTGGATGGGATCTTAAATCCCATCCTGTTCCACCCCCTGCCATAGGCAGGGACACTTTCCTCTGTCCCAGGCTGCTCCAAGCCCTGTCCAGCCTGGCCTTGGACAGTGCCAGGGATCCAGAGGCAGTGATAGATGCTCTGGGCACCCTGTGGCAGGGCTGCCCACCCTCTCAGGGAAGGATTCTTTCCCCATATCCAATCTGGCCCAATTATCTTTTCAAATGCTGAAGGTGAGTGCTCAGTGTGATAACCAAAGAGTTTCTCACACCAGCAAAGGTGTGACTGTGCTGCCCTTGAGCCCCCAGCTCCTCCATCACTACTTTGGGGTCTGGGAGAAGGGCCCAGCTTTCTGCTGGTGTTCCCATGGACTTCAAGGTCCCAAAACAGGGACATGGGTGGTGGCATCTTGTTCTGTATGGGCTGGATGGTCTCCAGGCTGGGGCACACAAGGAGGGAAGGAGCAGCACCCAGGAGGGCGCAAACCCCCCCTTGAGTGGGCACACCCCTGTGTGCATCAGGGTGTCTTGGTTTCCAAAGACAGGAGTCTGCTAAGGAAGGCAGGAGCCTCCCCTGAAACGGAGAATGCAAGCCCCCTCCCTCTGAATTGCTATAAATTTTAAATTAAGGGGCTCTCAGGCAAAAAATATGGGAGCAGGAAATAACAGTTCTTCACTAGGGAAGAAAATTAAAAGATAAACAATGCAGCAAACCAAAACAACACTGCCAGAGTCAGAACACAACCTGACACCCTGTGGGTCAGGGTGTTGGCAGCAATCCCATTGGAATTGTGGCTCAGCCCTCCTGCAGTGTCAGGGCTGGTTCTGCTGGAGCAGGGATCCTGCAGAAAGGTGCAGTCTCTTCCTCTGAAGATCCAGTGGCAGAGGCAGCTGCTGTTCCTCTGGGGAATCCAGTGGAGAAGCTGTGCTGGTGTTCCAGAACCTCCAGATTATATCCAGGTAGCAATGCTTGGCTCCTCCCTCTGGGCTCACATCTCCCAATGGGATGCTGTAGTTCTTATCAGCCATGCAGGGATGACATCCAATAGCTGTTATCAGCAGGTGTCTCCCCTGAGGGAGGAGTGGGTGTGGAAGAGATAAGGAAAACTGCCCACTGAACAGAAGACAACTGCCATACAGATGGCAAAGAGAACACAATTTGTTTTGCAATTGAGGACAGGGCCTCCCACAGCCTGTGCAGCAGGAGGGAGCTCAGCTCCTGGGGGGTTCTGAGTGTGGGAATGAGCTCCTGGGAGTTGGATTAGGAAGCAGGGAAGAGGTGATAGAATCTGCATTGCAACCAGGAGGTGTAAAGCATTTCTGCTCGTCTTATTTATGTGCTTTGATTGCATCAGGCAGGGAGAGGACAAAGGCATTGAGGTCATACTGAATCCAAGTACACAATTCCAGCAGGAAGGAGCCACTGGCTGGGCACAGAGCTCAGGGATGTGCCCTCCAGTGTCACTAAGATATTTCCTGAAAAATCTCTTCACCAGGAATTCTTCTCCTGGGAAGCTGGGAAGCTCCAGCTTCTCTATGTTTTACTGCTTTGGAATGTGATTTGGAGACTGTTTAACCAGCATGTGAATTGTTTTCGTTTAATGACCAATCCCAGTCCAGTTGTGTCGAGGCTCTGAGGAGTCAAAAGTTTTTATTATTCATCCTTTTCTAGCCTTCTGATGTATCCTTTCTCTATAGTTTAGTATAGTTTTAGTATGTAATTCATCATATCATATATCAGTCTTCTGAGAACAAGGAGTCAGACTCTCATCTCTTCACCGCGTCCTGGGACCCTCATAACCACCACACTCCTGCAAAGCCCCTCTCCACTTCTGCAGACCCCTCCCCACATCACTGCACCTCCCAGGCTTGCCAGGCTTTCCCACAGGGCTTTACAGCTCCAGGCCTGATGGTTTGGGATTTTTCCCATGAAAACACCTTGCCACAGGTGTGCTCTAAGGCAAACTGACTGAATATTGCAGTGCTGCTGGTGCCTCCCAGCTGTCCCATAGCTATGCTGGCATTGCATGCCCCTTTTTGCCTTATTTATCATTTAACCAATGCCAAAGGGCTCTTTTCATCCAAAGTAAAAAATGGACACTTATAAAAATGCATAGGTTTTAAATTACTCAGCAGTTGGAGTTGTTATAAGAACGCCCAGGGAATAAATGGTTCCTTCTCCCATTAGGCTCAAAGGCCATTTCCATACAGGCTGCACATGGAATGGGATTCATTCCTACTCCCACTACACACAACTGTTTCTCTGCTGTTCCTTCAAGCTTCAATGTCTCTCTTAATGCTTTATTACCACTGTTTAAAACTCCACACTTTGGAATGTGCTCAGAGTAAATCTGCCATGTTGTGTTTAAGTACCAATTCCTTATGTTTTAAAGGCATTAATCTTTGCTTTTTTTGCTGTGTCTAAGTGGCTTGGCTTGAACAGACAGGTGTTTGCTAAGGAAGGCAGGAGCCTCCCCTGAAATGGAAAATGCAAACCCCCTCCCTCCCAATTATTATAATCTTGAAATTAAGGGGCTCTCGGGCAAAGATATGGGAATAGGAATAACAGTTCTTTATTAGGAGGATTTAAAATACAAATGCAATAGTACAAAAAAAAGAAAATAAACCAACCCTGCCAGAGTGATCACAGGCCCTGGCCCCTGTGTGTCAGGGGGGTGTCCCAGCCCCATCTCATGGGGGCTCAGCCCTCCTGCAGTGCCAGCTGTGGCTCTGCTGCAGCAGGGATCCTGCACAAGGGGGGAGTTTTCCTCTGCAGCTCCAGGGCTGCTGCAGATGGGCCTGGGCTCCCTCTGGCCATGCAGGGCAGCAGAAAGCTGCTCCTCTGGCAATGCAGGGGGCAAAGGCTGCTGTGCTGTGCCAGGCTCAGATTGGATCCAGGTAGGAATGCTTGGCTCCTCCCCTGGGCGGAGCATCTCCCCATGGGATGCTGGGATTGGATCAGCCCTGCAGGGACACTCAGTGGCCATGGACAGCAGAGATCTCCTGGAGGGAGCATTGGCTGTGGGAGAGAGAAAGAAAACTGCCCCATGGACAGAGGATAGCTGCACCAGCTCTGACACATGGGGATAGAACACACAGACCCATTTCCACCCTAAGAAGACCCTGAGCCAGCATAATGAAAGGAGTTTCCTCTTTTTCTCAGCCACTGAATCCCATGAAATGAAAACAGGACTCAGGTGCTGCAGGCAAATCTGGTTCCCTGCTGTTTCTGAAGGCCCTGTCTCCTTCAGCTAGGCATAGAAAAGTCCAGGTGGCTGTGCCTGCATGGGTGGAATTCCCAGGATTGCTGCTGGCTGTGTCAGCCTCCTGTCCCACCCTTCCCACTCCTGCCCTGCCAGCTCCCAGGGCCTGTGAGGAAGGTGCTGGAAAGGCAGAGCTCATGGCCAAAGGCTGCCTCTGCCAGGATTCCCAGTGGTGATGGAGACTGGGAACTGCACCAGGACACCTTGTTATGGTGCAAGACAGAGCTCTCCACTGTCGCTATAGGACGCGAAAGAACACAAGCGCACACCACTGTTCTCAAGGTCAAGAAAAAGGGAAGTTTATTTTCTGACTTTAACATTTATCGTTTTCTAAGAGAGACAGTGGATTGGAGGGTGACAGTGCTACCTCTCCAATGACACTGGACAAACTAACAGTTTATCAACTTTTTCTTCTTCCATAAAAGAATGCAAAACAATAAGTTATTTACAGAAAGTGTGTGAGAAAGCTCGCTACAAGAATGTCAGCATCAGAAGGCTTAGAAAATCTTAAAAAACTAGGGTGACACTCAGCAACTTATATCTGCAGAGCATCAAGCAGGGCCAATCCCATGCCCTTAATTTCTATCACTCATAACTCCACTGCTAAGCTTCCCTTGGGTATTTGACATTGGATTTCACCCCACAGTCCACATGCTCTCAGCACAGAACATCTTAAAAAACAGTCCAAGGCAGCTCACCTGATAGAAAGGGTGATGTAACACTGCAACAGAAAATGCTAATGAGTTCCAAATTGTGTCAGGAAAATCAATGCTCATCCTCCAGAAGGTTTTTATTGGATAACTTTCTTCTTGACTTGGTTATTGTTCCAGAGTCCTACAAAATGAGAGGCAAAGAGGAAGGCAAGGAAGTGCAGTGCATGACAAACGAGCTAGTTCTTCAGTCCAACATAAAACTTGAGGGTTTAGAACAGGCTTTAAATATAGGAGATTATAAACTGGGAAGATGGAATGTAGACACAGTAAAACAGAAGGGAGAACACAGGAAAGATCTGCTCTTAACAGGTTTTTGTTGCACAAATATGTTTTGTTCAACAAAAGCCAATCCTTCATCCTTCCAGGTTCCTGGTGGAGAAGGACACTTCCCAAAAGCCTCAGAACCAAACCTCACCCACAGGAACTCAGCAGCTCAGGAGTGGCTCTTCCCATGCCCAGGGGTGGTGGGATTTGCAGCCTTTCAGCCCTTTGGGTTCTCTCTGCCCTCCTAGATTTGAGGAGGGCAGGACCAAGGAGCAGGGATCTCTTCCATCCTTTGATCATTTCAGCCTTAGAAGAATTTTCTTCAAAGGAAAGAAAAGGCTCTGCACATGAGGAGACCTTTATGATGCTTTAATGTCAGTGGCAAGGATTTCTCTCCCTGGTGCTATGAGGGCCCATAGGTACTTTGAGGGTGTTTAAACCACAAGCAGGGGACACATCTCAGCCTTTCCCAAAGTGATCTCCCAACTCTCTACCACAGTTTTATACATCAGTGGATTCTGGGCTGGAAGGAAAGTCTCCCTGTAGTGAGGGATAAGTCTGTCCTTTATTGTTTCTTTTAAAGGTTGTGCTTTTGCAGCCTCTCATCCACCAGAAACTTTTTTGAGGTGCTTTAAACCTTAATTTCTTCCCAAGATTCTTTTTTCTCTGAGGTATTTTGCTTGGTCTCCTCTCTAGGTGGGCAGAACCCATAAGAGATGCCAAGAGTCCCCTGCCATCCCTGTGGCTCAACAGCCACCTCTGCTCCCTCCGAGTGTCACAAGCAATGAGCAACCTCCTGAATGAGCAGCTCTATCAGCACCAGAATGAGGTGTTCCACACCCCATTAGATTGTACACAATGCCCTCAAGACCCCAATATTATCAATATTTATCCCAGGTGAGCATTGCACAGCTGTATAAAGAGAAGGCCAGCATGGAGTATCTGATGGCTGCCTTAGCTGCTCAATGTGCTTTTTTAACATCTCCTTCAGATCCCATCTCACAGGAGCCCTTCACATTGACAAATTAACACAGGAATGACCCCTACAACAACTCCCCTTCCAGCAGCTTCTTAAACCCTAAGCTTAAATTAATGAGGTTCAATGAATAGCATGAGCTGTGTAATGTTGCTGTCAAATCACCACAGCACAGGGCTTTCATCTGTGCTCAGATCCAAACCCTTCCAATCAAACTCCACCCCCTAATTTGGAGGCTGCAGAAGCTTGGACTTGGCTTAGCCTTTAAATTCACTTGGCCTTGACAAACATTTCTGAAACTGGGACTAGGGGGGCTCAAGCACAAAGGGTACCCAAAGCTGGCCCTTTGATTTCCACCAAAACAGCTGTCATTTTTAGAGAACTGGGATGGATTTCCCTAGGAAGGGACAAAATTATTTGGAAATTATAGAATCACAGAATCCAAGAGTGGTTTAGGTTGGGAATTGTGGTATTCACATTCTCTGGAAAAATTCCTTCACCCAGGGTTTTTTTCTTGGGAAGCTGAAGGTCAGAGAGAGGCCTCAGAGAAAACAATTCTTATCTCATTTGCTTCTCCTGTGTTGTGCTCCCATGTGGAATGTGTTTGGAGATTGTTTACCCACAGGTGATTGTTCCATTGCATTCTGCTGGGAGTTGTTTTCACTCTTTGGCCAATCAGGGCCAAGCTGTGTCAGGGCTCTGGAGAGAGTCACCAGTTTTCATTATTATCTCTTTAGCATTCAGTAAGTATCCTTTCTGTATTCTTTAGTATAGTTTAGTATTCTTTAATATAATATAGTATAATAAAATAATAAATTAGCCTTCTGAACAGATGGAGTCAGATGTATCATTCTCTCCCCTCATTGGGCTTGCTTGCATTTACAACAGGGAAAGACCTCCAGGATCACTGGGTTCAATTGTTAACCCAGCACTGCCAAGGCCACCATTGACCCATGTCCCCACGTGCCACATCCACACAGCTTTTAAATCACTCCAGGGATGGGGACTCCAGCAGTGCCCTGGGCAGCTGTGCCAAGGCTGGACAACCCTTTCCATGAAGAAATGTTCCCTAAATTCCAGTCTAAACTCCCCTGGCCCAGCCTGAGGCCGTTCCCTCTCCTCCTGTCCCTATTCCTGGGAGCAGAGCCCAAGCCACACCTGGCTGTCCCCTCCTGTCAGGAGTTGTGCAGAGCCAGAAAGGCAAAGCAGAGCAGAGCTGGTGCCCCTGGCACTGCAGACATCCAGCCCTCCTTGTTTTGCAAGTGGAACTTTAGCAGTTCCTTCTTGTAATTTACCAAAGTAGCCTTTTTTTTCCCTCACAAAGAGAATAAAGAAATGGTAAAATAACTTTGAAAGTCAGGTTATTCCTATGCCTTAACACCTTCCAACAGATGTTGTTCTTACCGAAAGCAGAGTTCCTTGAATTATTAATGGTTCCCAACAGCTCAGCTTGAAATAATTTAGCATTTGAAAGAGAAAACCCACTCTCATTATTCCAAGTGCAAAAACATTTTTGGTTATTAAAGGTGTTCTCCTCAAAAAAGAGAAATCTGAACAGTTTGTATCTTTTCCTCCAGATGCCAGCAGGAGCACCAGATCCAGGGAAACCTTTGTGCTTGCTGAAGGTTAATTGATAAAATACAATGGAAGAGAGAGGACTTCATATTCCATTTTACTTGAGAAGCACGTATCTGATCTTGTGGTACCTTTAACTTCACCAAATTTATTGTATTTGCACTTGGAGACCATTACATTCTTTCTGAGGCTCAGAGTGACCAATTATTCACTGCAATCAAACTTCCCAAGGGATATTGGCGAGGTTGGACAGGGGATGGAATGGGATGAGCTTTAAGGTCTTTTCCAACTCAAACCATCCTGGCATTTGTGAAACTGAGCTCCAGGCTGTTGGGCATTGCCCCTTGGGTGGCTGCTGGGAGAAGAACATCACCCACAGCCCCTGCTCCCCTGGAGGGTAGCACTGGGAGATGCTCTTGGCAATGCTGTGGTCTCAAAACCAGCTCTGGCTTCTGGGAAAACCAAACAGGCTGGGCCAAGCTGTGGCAGGTTTGTAGCTTGGCCTTATGGCAGAGCATCTCACACTGTGGGAGATGCACAGAAGGGCCCTGGGCGGGCTGGGAGCTGAGCTGGGATGGCTTTTCCCAAGAATTCTGCATCCCCTGTTGTGGTGGTGTTCACAGGGGTCCCAGGACGAGGGAAGAGATGAGAATCTTGACTCCATGTTTAAGAAGGCTGATTTATTTTTTTATTATATATATTATATTAAAAGAAAATTATATACTAAAACTATACTAAAAGAATAGAAGAAAGTATTTCATCAGAAGGCTAGCAAGGAATAGAAAAGAAATGAAATGATAATAAAATCTTGTGACTGACCAGAGAGTCTGAGCCAGCTGGACTGTGATTGGCCATTAATTAGAAACAACCACATGAGACCAATCACAGATGCACCTGTTGCATTCCACAGTAGCAGATAATTATTGTTTATATTTTGTTTCTGAGGCCTCTCAGCTTCTCAGGAGAAAAGATCCTAACAAAAGGATTTTTCATAAAATATATCCGTGACACCCTGTGAAACCAGCCCATGGAGGGGATGAGTGGTTGTTTGCTTAGCACTTAGGGAAAGGCCAAAATGCTCTGTGTAGGGCTGCTCCTCAGGGTGACAGGGTCAAGCCTGCCCAGCCAAAGACTCAGCAGGATGGTGTCACTCTAGGACATGAAATAACACAACACAGACAGTGGAACTTCTAAAGTAAAAGAAGGGAAGTTTCATTTCTGACTCCAACATTTATAGATTTCCAAAAGTGATAGTGGATTGGAGGATGAAAGTGCCACCTCTCCAATGACACTGGACAAACCAACAGTCCATCAAATCTCTCCTCCTCCAGAAAAGAATGTAAAAGGATAATTATTTACAGAAAACCATGTGAGAAAGTTCCTTACAAGAATGTCAAACATCAGAAGGCTTAGAAGAACTTAGAAGAATGGGGTGACAGGATGGCTTTCCCTCTCCAGCATGGATTTCTCAGGTGGGATTCAGGGGGACACTCCAGGGGCACATGGCCAGGATTCAAAACTGGAGGTGGAAGGTGACAAGGCTTGTTCTCTCCTCAGTCCCTTCAGCTCGTGGGACACATTTTTACCAAATTCTGAGATTGCATCAAAAGTGAGGGGACTAAAATGCTGATTATTGTGATTAATCACCTCTGCAAACAGCATTGGGCTGCTGCCCTTGATTGCTCATCAATCATGGAATCACAGAATGGTTTTGGTTGGAGAGGACCCTAAAAATCATCTAATTCCAGCACCCCCCTGCCCAGGGCAGGGACACCTTCCACTGTCCCAGGCTGCTCCCAGCCCTGTCCAGCCTGGCCTTGGGCACTGCCAGGGATCCAGGGGCAGCCACAGCTGCTCTGGGCACCCTGTGCCAGGGCCTCAGCACCCTCACAGGGAAAAATTCCCTCCCAATATCCCATCTAACCCTGCCCTCTGACAGTGGGAGCCATTCCCTCTTGTCCTGGCACTCCATCCCCTGTCACAAGTGACTCCCCATCCTTCTGATACCTTCCCTTCAGGAAATTAATTAGGTGCCCTCAAAACATTCTTTTCTCCAGGCTGGACACCCCAATTCCCTCAGCACTCCCCCACAGCAGAGGTGTTAAGGCACTCCTGGGGCTGGGGGACATCAGGAGCATAAGCTGGATGTGGGTCTGGGGGAGCCAGGACTGCCCAGATGTGCAGGGAGATAACCCAGGGGTGTGTGTGTGTCAGAGCCTGCTTGTGCACCACTCACTGATGTATTGATCTCCTCCTGAAGGCCTCCCAAGCCTCATTTCAAATTAATAACTCACAGTTGCACATGGCTTTCGATGACTCTTCAGAATTATGACCCAATTTATGTTTTCTGTAATAATCAGCACAATAAGGCAGTAAAGCTGTCATTGCTGGATACACCAAATTTATATTTTATCACGGCAATATAATCAATATAATAAGAAACCAATACTTTATGAGTTAGCATTGTCTTCTCAGAGTCTTTTTGGGACTCTTTCCTCAAGTCTGCTTTGGGTCTGGGGAGGTTTATGTCCATATTAGCTCTTCCTGCAGCTGTTCCATGATAAACAAACCTCCCACTGCTTCTGAGATCTCAGCCAATATGCTCTGCAGTAATAACAAAACATTTCCTTTACTGGTCTTTTTTATATTCAAAGCAAAACCATCAAACAAATTAAGTTTTCTCAGAATACAACACAACACAATGTGTTGCTCTGTTTCCCCCAGCTGAGTTCCTTGCATGCACTGCAGGAGCAGCTCTGAAACGTGGAATGATGCTTTGCATTGCTTCAGCTGCTGTCAGCAACCGAGCTGCAAACACTCCAAAATGTTCATTATTTGACTCCCAACACTCTGTAAAATACGCTCATAAACACATCCAGAGATGCCTGTGCTCACACACGCTTGCATTTGTCTCTTTAGAGACACATTATCATATCTGTTTCTGTTTCCAGATGAGAAAGAAAAGTTCTTAGGTGGTTAAATACCATTTCCCACTGCAAGGAATGAGCTGAGAGAGAACCAGGCAAGGATTTCTGGTTCCCTTTCTCTTTGTTTGTATCCCAGCACACCTCTCCCCTGCTGAATGAACAGCCACGTGAGCCATTAACTCTCTGCAGAGAAATATTTTAATGTAATTTCTACCCCTGGCTTCTCTTCCTCAGGCATCCCTGGCAGCAGAGCTGGGACAGCTTTGGTCTGTGCCAAGAGCAGCCTCAGGGTGACAGAACTGAGCCCAGGACAGAGCTGAGCCCATGTCCCTGATTGCAAGGCAAGTTGTATTCTATGACCATCTGTATGGCAGTTGTCTTCTGTTCAGTGGGCAGTTTTCCTTATCTCTTCCACACCCAGTCCTCCCTCAGGGGGAGACGCCTGCTGATAACAGCTATTGGATGTCATCCCTGCATGGCTGATAAGAACTACAGCATCCCATTGGGAGATGTGAGCCCAGAGGGAGGAGCCAAGCATTCCTACCTGGATATAATCTGGAGGTTCTGGAACACCAGCACAGCTTCTCCACTGGATTCCCCAGAGGAACAGCAGCTGCCTCTCCCACTGGATCTTCAGAGGAAGAGACTGCACCTTTCTGCAGGATCCCTGCTGCAGCAGAACCAGCCCTGACACTGCAGGAGGGCTGAGCCACAATTCCAATGGGACTGCTGCCAACACCCTGACCCACAGGGTGTCAGGTTGGGTTCTAACTCTGGCAGTGTTGTTCTAGTGTACTGCATTGTTTATTTTATCCTTTTATTTATCTTCCCTATTAAAGAACTATTATTCCCTGCTCCCATATTTTTTACCTGAGAGCAAAAAATTTATAGCAATTTGGAAGGGGAGGGTTTACATTTTCCAATTCAGGGAAGGCTCCTGCCTTCCTGAGCAGACACCTGTCTTTCCAAATCAAGACAGCCCAGGACAGAACTGAGCCCAGGACAAAGCTGAGCCCAGGACAGAGCTGAGCCCAGCCTCAGGTGGCTGGGAGAAAGAGGAATCCCCAATCCAGCAGATCCTTCTCCTGCTGTCACTCATGCCTCATCCTCAGGCAGGCTGGTGCCAGTAATTGTCCTGCTGATGTCTGACACAGTTCTGAGCTCTACCAAAGCCTGCTTTAATAAAAGCCAGGTTTTGCTGTCAGCCCTGGTGCCTGGGCACTTGCCAATACCCTTGTGCCCAGCAGATCCCTGGATTGCCTTCCATAATGTGTACCCTGAAAAGCAAAAGCTTTTAAATCCCCACAATAAAAGGTCCCTTAATTGCAGCAAAGCTTTTACAGCCACTGCTTTCCTGGCTTTCTTCTCTCTGTAAAACACTGATTTTTCTTCTTAGATTTGTTTCTTTTCTCCCCTGTTAAATTGTGTGTGCTCCCCCTTTCCAGTTAATATAATAATTCTGATGAGCAGTGCTTAGCATAATTCCAGCCACTGCTGTACGTGCTGCTCAAAGCTGTGCTTTAGGAGAATTCCATTTCTGAGGGCAATGTAGCATGGAAAGCTCTCCAACCCTCTAAAATTGCAAAAAGGGGGACCCAGAGAGCATCTGGAGGGATACTGTGGAAAAGTTATTTTATGGGATATTTCAGGGCTGGCAGAAGCTGAGAAAAGCCATCCAAGATGGAATAAAAACCCAACAGGGTTTACAGGGCAGAAAGAAATGCTGCTTTTGTATCTATATTTATAATTAATCTACATCTATAGCTACATCTATCTATATCTAATCTATATCTTTATCTATAGCTGTATTTACATCTATATAATCTACACCTATTTTAATATCTATATAATCTCTAAGTTTCTAATATATATATATATATACACACACACACATATCAGAAATATATGCACATCTTTATATTAATTTTGGAGCTGTTCTCCTCACAGCAGCACAAAAGGTGCCTCCCATACACATTCCCAGCACACTGGGAAGTGTTCCCAGTTTAGGCAGAGGCTATAGACACGAGTCTTAGCAAAAAGGAGCAGGATTTGGGGTTTCTGTGATTTTCTGAGCCAACAAACATCTCCATATATTTGCTCAGCCTTCCTGGTGCTCCTGGGCACAGGGAGTTGGAATTTCAAGCCAAGAGGACTCCCAGCCCTCCTCCTGAGCAGCAGCAGAGCTTTCTTTGTGTCCCATCTCAGCCTTTCCTGACACAAATCCTTTCACATCCATGCCAAGCTCTTTGTGGGGTCAGGCACAAACAGCCCCAGCTCTTCCAGTACACAGGGCTCAGTTGGTGCCCAAACATCCTGCCTGTGATATTTGGGGTTACCTAGCCCTCCTGTGTGTCAGAAACTCTCCCTCAGTCTTAGTTTCCTATCTGCAAAGTGGAAAATAAAATAAATTTCCAGCCACTGTCTCTCCATAGAGTGATATTAATGGCTGAAAGCATCACTGCAACCCCAGAGAGCTGCCAGCTGATGAAATCCCTGCAGGTGGAAGAGGAAGAACAGGGTGTGTGACCATCAGCTGGGTCTCAGTGACCCAGCTGCACAGGCTCAGCTCATTTTCCTCCTCTTCAAACCCCCTGCCAGCAGCTCAAGCCTGATGGTCAGGCTGCCTTTCCTGAAAAAACAGCAGTGAGTCAACAGTGCAGAGGAGAAAACACATCCATTCACTCTGTTCATTCAAGAGCTGAGAGTGAGGAATGGAACTCTGGAAACCAGGGATGATTCACGAACAGAAAAAGAAGAATTGAGACTGCAGAAATGATAGAGGAGGGGGGAGCCAGTGATTTAAGTCACCAAACCTGACTCACTGGTTAAATTAATCCCAGTATATGATTTCCATCTTCTAAAATAGCAGAGAAAAGCTGTACAAAGAGGTGGAATCATTCATTGAAAGCCATTTATCATCGGATTTTTGGCTTTTTGGGGGTTTTTTGAAACCTCTTTCCATCTCTCTAGTCTTCAATGAGTCAAACAGCATCCTGAACCTAGGGGTAATAATTTGGTTATCCTGTTTCCCATTGCTCATTCCTGGCCATTTTTTATAGACCAAAATTTCCATTATCTCAAGAGCCTTATGAAGCAGCCCCATATCCAAGATTTTGCCATTCCCATTCTCCAGAATCTCTACTTGATATGACAAAAAGAATCCTTCAACAGACAACCATGGAATGACCAAACCAGGCTGCAGATTTAGAGAAGGCTCCTTTCTGTGTGGGAAGCTCCTGATTGCAGCTCTGTGAAACCTCAGCAGCCCTCCCAAAACAGTGGTGGAAGGAAGCTGTGACAAGCCAGGTGTCCCTTAGGTCCATCCATTATTGTATTTGTGGGGTGCCCCGTGGCAGGAAGGAATGCTGCATCTGACTCCATGTTCTCAGAAGGCTCATTTATTACTTTATGATACTATATTATGTTAAAGAATACTATACTATACAGAAAGGATATTTACAGGATGCTAAAAAGATAATAATGAAAACTGGTGACTCTCTCCAGAGTCCTGACACAGCTTGGCCCTGATTGGCCAAAGAGTGAAAACAACTCCCAGCAGAATGCAATGGAACAATCACCTGTGGGTAAACAATCTCCAAACACATTCCACATGTGAGCACAACACAGGAGAAGCAGATGAGAGAAGAATTGCTTTCTTTTTCTCTGAGGCTCCTCAGCTTCCCAAGATAAAGCCCTGGGTGAAGGGATTTTCCAGAGAATGTGACTGTGACAATCCATCACCCCAGGAGCTGGCAGGTGCTGGCTGAAGTCCTACCTGGGCTCAGATGAGCTGGGTCAGAGCAGCTCAGCAGAGTGGCATTGGCACTCAGCTTTGTTTGCCAAGTTCTCCCAAGTGCCACCATCACTCTGGGCGTGAGGATGTGAAGGGAGGGCTTTCAGGAGAGGCAGCATCTTTTATCCCAGGCATTCCAGCTTTAAAGGACCCACCTCCTCACACATGGGCCTTATTTAAGGTCAGAAGCAGAAGCTGAAGCTTTCAAGCTAAATCTGAGTGTCCCCAAGCATCAGAAATTTATGACTCAGTTATAAATTCTGTAAGTTTCTGTACCCTTTTAAAAACTTCTCCAAACTCGTGCATCTCCTGACATCTGTGCCTTCTGAAGGGGAATTATGAGCTACAGAAAAAGGGACGTGTGCCCAAAAAATTCCTTTTCTTCTTGTCTTGGTTTGAACAGACAGGTGTCTGCTAAGGAAGGCAGCAGCCTCCCTTGAAATGGAAAATGCAAACCCCTCCCTCTGAATTATTATAATTTTTAAATTAAGAGGCTCTCAGGCAAAGATATGGGAGTAGGAATAACAGTTCTTTACCAGGAAAATTAAAAATAAAAATGCAATAGTACAAACCAACCCTGACAGAGTGATCACAGGCCCTGGCCCCCTGTGTGTCAGGGGGGTGTCCCAGCCCCATGCCATGGGGGCTCAGCCCTCCTGCAGTGCCAGCTGTGGCTCTGCTGCAGCAGGGATCCTGCACAAGGGGGAGTTTTCCTCTGCAGCTCCAGGGCTGCTGCAGATGGGCCTGGGCTCCCTCTGGCCATGCAGGGCAGCAGAAAGCTGCTCCTCTGGCAATGCAGGGGGCAAAGGCTGCTGTGCTGTGCCAGGCTCAGATTGGATCCAGGTAGGAATGCTTGGCTCCTCCCCTGGGCGGAGCATCTCCCCATGGGATGCTGGGATTGGATCAGCCCTGCAGGGACACTCAGTGGCCATGGACAGCAGAGATCTCCTGAAGGGAGGATTGGCTGTGGGAGAGATAAAGAAAACTGCCCCATGGACAGCAGAGAACTGCCCCAGCTCTGACAGATGGCAAACACGATACACAGCCCCATTTTCAACCTGAGACACTTCTCTAATAATCCCTCACTCTCACTAAGGAAGAGCCAAAAGTAGCTCCTGCTTTTCCCAGCCTAAACCCGGTCAGGCTTTGCTTACCTGGCACAAGAGCCACTTTAGGGTGGCCACTTCACCTAGACCTGTCCCATTGCAGAGTGCACAGCCAGCCCTGTGGGATTTTTGGCTCCAAGAATGGATTGATCCTTCTGCAGTAACCTGGCAAACACAGAAATTCTTGGGAAGAGATGGAGAGGAGTATATTGGGGGACACAGCAATATTGGGAGCCCCTTTGAAATGCTGTATTCAGTGAACTTTATTTCTCAAACCCAGCATTTCAAAGGGAAAATCTGCTTAGACTTTTTTTTTCCCTCTAAAAGACCCTACAACACAAGGCAGTGGATTTTCTACTGTTAATCTTGTATCCAATTTTTTTTTTCCCTCTTTGCTAACAGATTGACCTGAAAGAGCAGGATCCTAATTGCTCAGAGATAAAGTAATTGAGTGGTCTCCTGGGTTCTATTTGGTACAACAGACTTCAATAGAGTTGACAAATGTCGATCCATAACCCAGGATTAATGGGGCTGTGCTTGGCTTCCCCTTCAGTTTCACATTTGCTCCTTTGGTCTAACTAACACCCTGATTGCTTTGGGAAAACTGACAAATCTTTGCAGTTAATGAGCCCCTCCAGTAATTTATCAAGCAGGGTTTCTAAAATAAAAAGAGCACCAAGAACAAAATGTTGATTCTGTGCTAAAGGGAGAGGAAATCCTTCTCTGCCCAGATCCTGGAGAGCCTGGAAGATTTTGCTCCCACACAGCTGAGAGCTGGAGTGACTCTTGCAGTGTGGGGTCTTTTTTCCTAAAAGCATTTGGGATTCCAGGTTGGGCAGGGCTTGGAGCTCAGCCTGGAGAAAAGGAGGCTCGGGGGCACCTTCTGGAGGAAGGTTTGGGATGAGATGGCTTTGAGATCCCTTCCAGCCCAAACCTTTCTGGGGCTCTGGGACTCCTGACTGACTCCTGCGGAAGTCCCATCCATGAGACAAGGTCACCTCTCACTGGGCACCAAAATTGCACACAGAACAGTTTAGGAGCTTGTTTTTACACCCCTCTTTAACCTCTCTGTGGAAGGATGAACAGACCTGGAGAACGTCTGCAGGGTATGGGGAGGCTGGAGCCATTCCCCCAGTGCAGATTTCTGCTCCTGAGACCCCTGCCAGGCTCAGGGGTCTCACGTGTCATGAGTGAGACTCTGCCAGGCTCTGTCCCTGGAGAATCTCTGGGAAGCTCTGAGGAGCAGCTGTTCTTAGCATGAAAAAAAAAACAAACAACAACCAAAAAAAAAAAAAAAAAAAAAAACAAAAAACCTACAAAAACCCCAAAAATGAAAACAAAAAACCAAAAAAAAACCACAAAAGCCCCCAAAAAACAACAACAAAAAACACAGAAAACAAAAAACCCAAACAAACAAAAAACTCACAAAAAACAAAGAAAAAAAACCAAACCAAAAACCCCCCAAACACCTCCCCCCCCCCCCAAAAAAAAAAGCAAAAACCAAAAAACCACAAAAAGGCATTAGAAACACCTAATTTTGCAATCAAATGTTTCCTCTGGCCCTTGGCTCAATGGCAACAAACTGAATTTCTTCCCACTGAGGTGGAACTTCCCAGCCTGGTCCAAGCCCCACTCAGTTCTCTCTACCAGCAGAAACTGGAAGCTTTCCAAATTCTGTATTCCCTGGAAAATGTCAACACTTTGCAGAAATTCCAATTTTCCTTAGCTTGATTTAAAATAAACTCCCTAAATGGGAGCAGCGAGAGCCAAATTGCCATTCCCAGTCCCAGCTCTGCCCTGAGTGTTGTGGAGGGGCTGCAAGGCTCTGTTTCTGTTGAGACACTCGTGCATCTGCCCATCACCCTCTTTATTTTTAGCTCTTGGTTGTGTTCCTCAGCACAGAATGAGCTCGGGTTTACCTGCAGTCTGGGCAGGAACCAGCTGCAGAAGCAATCTGCTTTAGCAGTGACTTCAGCACATTTGTCAGCCCCTGGATCTTGGTGCAGAGGAGGGAACACCTGGCAAGAAGGGTCTGGTGCCTCTGCCAGGATTTTCCTCCCAAGGGCTGTGTCTGAAATGGGGGGTCAGGAAACCTCTGGGGAGCTCCCAGAGCTCCTGTCCATGGCCAGGTCTGTGCACTGCTGGAAATGGAAGAGCAGGTGTGTCTGGGGTCTGCCAGAAACTGGATTTTGCCCCTCACAGCCCCTGTTTTACCCCATTTCTGTACATTTCAGGGGTGATTATCAGTAGATATCTGCTCAGGGCTGGGCAGCTGCCTGGGAAGGGCTTTGTTGCCTCCAAGGTGCAGTTATGGACATGATCCCACCAAACAGGAGCTGCTGGTGAACTCATGGAGCCTCCTCCCTCTGGAGGGGACCTCAGGGCTGCCACTTGGTCTGTCCTGTCGCAGACATCTTTTCATGAAAATCCTTTTCTCAGGATTTTTTCCTCCGGAGAAGCTGTGAGGCCTCAGGGACAAAATGTAAACAATGATTATCTGCTGCTGTGGAATGCATCAGGTAGATTTTTGATTGGCCCATCTTGGATGTTTATAATTAATGGCCAATCATGGCAGCTGGCTCGGACAGAGAGTCTGGGACAGCTGCCTTTGTTATTCATTCCTTTCTATTCTTAGTTTAGCTAGCCTCCTGAGAACCTTTTCTTCTATTCTTTTAGTATAGTTATAATGTAATATATATCATAAAATAATAAATCAAGTCTTATGAAACATGGAGTCAGATCTTCGTCTCTTCCCTCAACCTGAGACCCCTGCAAACACCGTCACACTGTCCCACCTTCAGCCATGTCAGGATTTCTCCCATTCAGCCTCTCCCACATCACCCAGCTCCCTGGGTCTAAGCCCATTGCTCTGGTGCATCCAGAAATGAAAAAAGCCTTTTCCATGGAGCCCTGGCCCTGCTGCCAGCCTGGAGAGCAGTGTCCCCTTGTGACAGTGGTCACACGGGTCTTAGGATGCAACAGGTGGATCTGTGATTGGCCCATGTTGGATGTTTGTAATTAATGGTCAATCACAGCCCAGCTGGCTCAGACAGAGAGCCGAGCCACAAACCTCTGTTATCATTCTTTGCTATTCTATTCTTAGCTAGCTTTCAGATGAAATCCTTTCTTCTATTCTTTTAGGGTAGTTTTAATGTAATACATATCATAAAATAATAAATCAGCCTTCTGAAACATGGAGTCAGATCCTCGTCTCTCCCCTCATCCTCAGACCCCTGTGAACACCGTCACAGCTGGCAGTGCCCAAGGCCAGGTTGGACAGGGCTGGGAGCACCCTGGGACAGTGGAAGGTGTCCCTGCCATGGCAGGGGGGTGCTGGGATGATCTTTAGGGTCCCCTCCAACCCAAACCATCCTGGGATCCTGTGGAAATGAGGAACAGGCTGGAAAAACAGTACACTGGGGACAGGCATTAATGCCATTGCTTTGGAAAGCTGCAGATGAAGAAGGCGGCACAGCTGGGTCCCTCCCAGTGCAGAGCCACCCTGGGGGACTGGGGGTCACCTCAGGCTGTGCCTGGCCCTGACAGCAGGGCTGGGACACACCTGGCTCTGCCTGTTGGCTGCAGCAGCAAAAATGCAGAGACACATAACATTTGTAGGAGAAAAGGAAAACAAGAGAGGATTATTTAGTCCTTGTTGGCTGAGAGTAGTCTGGAGTTTAGAGCAGAAAACTGTAGTTTAGTTTAGAGCAGAAGACTCTGTGCTGGAGGTTTCATTCTGCATCTCACACTGGACTTGTAAAATCCTTAAACCTTCCCACTGGAACCCAGCCTGAGAAGCTGCTTGTTTTAATTGTGATGTGTCCCCACAACACCTGACTCCTTTGTAAGCCATTTTTACATATGCAATATTTTTACATTTAAGCAATTTTTAATATTCAATATTTTTACATTTAAGCCTGACTCCTTTGTAAGCCTTTTTTACATATGCAATATATTTAACAAGCAATATTTACATATTTCCCCCTGCAATGGATTTACAAATCCTGTAAAACAGCACAAAAATCCTCTGGCAGGATTCCAGGCCAGGAGGAACCCAACCCAAACCCTGGAGCAGGTGAAGTTTGTGGGGATAGGAGGGGCAGGCTACTGATTTCCCTCCCTTAGGAATCACCCATGGGCAGGGAGAGCTGCTGGCAGCAGGGCCAGGGAAGCAAAGCAGGTAGGAAAAGCTGAATTCAGAGCTGGGCTGAAGAGGCCAAGGAGCCAAGGTGGGCCTGGAGAGCTCTCCTTGAAATCCCAGAGGAGGATTTTTACCCTGATGGGGCAGACAGTCCCATTCTCAGCTGTTAACTGAAGATACCTTAAATGATCTGGTTTGCAGAGTATCTTTCCAGAATCACAGAATGTGCTGAGTTGGATTTGTTCCTGGTTTCTCTGAAAATATCAGCTTTGTGGTCTATAAGTAAAATACAACAGAGTTAATGGTTAAAACTCTGGTACATATATATGAAAGAGGCCACTACTTTTTCTTTGCTCATCAAATCAAATATTTAAACAAAAATCTTCCTTGATTTTACTGTGAGTCCTGCAATTTGCTTTGGACTTTTCCTTGTACTTTTATTTGTGATAATAAACTTGACTTTTCCTGTGTTATGGTTTGACACTGGCACAAGGCCAAATGCCCCCATGAAAATACACCTTCTCTGGTGTCTGCTGTGAGATTTTGACCAGGAATAAACAAAGCAGGCTCTCACTTGGAAAAAAAGAAAAGTTTATTGACTAAACTACAAAATCAATTACTAAACTACACACAAAAGAAAAAAAAAAAACACAAGGAAAATTAAAACCTCACAAAAACACTCTACTCCTCCTCCCTAAATTCCCAATACAATACATCTTCCAAAATCACCAGTTCTGGGTCCAGCACCACCCTTTAGAATGCTCAACTTTCAGTTCCTCAAGAGGAGAGGGAGTCCTTCCGTGTGTCGTGGTGGCCTCTTCCGTCCTTGTTCCGGTGCTCTCACCACCGAACAGGGATCAGGGCTGCTTCCAGGGTTGTCTTTTTAAGGATGCTTTGTCCAGTTCCAGAAAAGCACAGTATCTCACCTTCTCACCTTTGGGACATCTGTCCCCCCCATATTTTATATACCCCCTGGGGCCGAGGGGTACCCACACTGAATCTTCTTTGGCTCTGGGACATTTCTCCCCCTGGACTCAGTCTCTGTATCTCACGGAAACATGGCTCTGTCCATGGCTACACAAAAGAGTCCAGCATAAAATGCCACTCCATCTTCTCCATTCTTTCAACATCTCTCACTCTCTCTCTGATCCAGACCTCCATCACTCGTTCATTTCCTTCGTCCTCCTCCACTCTTATCACTCGTCTAGGAAGGGTTAATGTTCTGTAGGGTTTTCATTGTCCAAAAAGGGTTAAAAACTCCTCCAAGCGGCTGGACTCCTGGCTGCACCCCCCCATCTCCTCAGCTGGGCTGCCTGCTGCCGGCACATGTTTTCTGAATTCAAGGTAACGGCCGCAAACACAGGCTGCACTCTCTCTCTGTCTGTCTCCAAGGGGGGGACAGGCTGCCCATTGCTTCCCGGCATTTCTTTACTTCTTCCTTCCACCCTTGGGGGGGCCAGGCCTACCTCTCCCGGGCCGGGCCGCATGGCTTTTCCCCTCCCCCTGCCCAGCCAGCAACTGGGCCGGGGGAGAGAGACCCAACTCCTTCCCGCTGGAAATCCAAAGAAAACTGCCGGGGGGAGAGCCCTGCTTTTACCTAGGATCTACATGCCTAGTGGTTGGGCCAGACGGCAATATTCAAATCTGAGCACTCATTGGCCCCATCCACAGCATCCCAGAAATCCTGTTTCCGGGTCAAACCATGACATCCTGTTGCTGGGAAAAGCTTGGGACAGGCTCACCACAACCAAAGTAGAGACTGAAAAAACAAGTTTTTCAACTTATTTCTGAGTTCCTACAAGTTCATAGATAAAGGGGATCACAGAATGGTTTGGGTTGTGAAGGACTTGAAAGCTCATCTTTGTTCTAACCCACCTGCCATGAGCTGGGACAGCTGCCACTATCCAAGGTTGCTCCATGTCCCATCCAACCTGGCCTTGAACACTTGGAATTTTTAAGTCTTGATTTCTAAACTCCTGATGGTTTTTAGTGATGATCCCATTAAATCCTCACACTTCCTACATCACCTTTCCCAGCAGAACCACGTCTGCAGGAGCACTGGAACCTTGGCTGGGTCCCACATCTCTAAAGCAACTGAAAGCTTCATTTGGATTGTCTTGGTTTGAAAGGACAGGTGTCTGCTAAGGAAGGCAAGAGCCTCCCTTGAAATGGAAAATGTAAAACTCCTCCCTCCCAATTATTATAATTTTGAAATTAAGGGGCTCTCTGGCAAAGATACGGGAATAGGAATAACAGTTCTTTATTAGGGAAGAAAATAAAAATAAAAGAAACAATGCAGCAATACAAAGCAACTGTGCCAGAGTGATCACAGGCCCTGTCCCCTGTGTGTCAAGGGGGTGTCCCAGCCCCATCCCATGGGGGCTCAGCCCTCCTGCAGTGCCAGCTGTGGCTCTGCTGCAGCAGGGATCCTGCACAAGGGGGGAGTTTTCCTCTGCAGCTCCAGGGCTGCTGCAGATGGGCCTGGGCTCCCTCTGGCCATGCAGGGCAGCAGAAAGCTGCTCCTCTGGCAATGCAGGGGGCAAAGGCTGCTGTGCTGTGCCAGGCTCAGATTGGATCCAGGTAGGAATGCTTGGCTCCTCCCCTGGGTGGAGCATCTCCCCATGGGATGCTGGGATTGGATCAGCCCTGAAGGGACACTCAGTGGCCATGGACAGCAGAGATCTGCTGGAGGGAGGATTGGCTGTGGGAGAGAGAAAGAAAAAACTGCCCCAGGAACAGCAGAGAACTGCCCCAGCTCTGACAGATGGGGACAGAACACACAGCCCCATTTCCAGCCTCAGACATGGATCTGCACAGAGGATGCCGGACATGTTGCACACCATGGTCAGAGGTGAGGAGCTGCACTCTGAAGTCAGTTCATGCTGCAGTGTGGGGTCCTAGGGATGCTAAACCCCAATCATTGGCAGGTATTAAATTTGCCTGTCTGAAAAATCCTCCCTGTGACCACAGGGAGACCATTTCTAGTCATTCTGGTGCTCAATTGCTGTTGTCATGTCCTCATCCCTGTAAAAATGCTGCAGAGGATGTGGAATTTATATAGAGATGTTTTTATTTCTCGTGAATTATTCCTGTGGATGAGATGGAGCCTGTGAGCATGGCCAGGAGCAAGGTAAATGCACAGTTCAGGCACAATGCTGGGAGTTCTGCACTTCCTAAAGTCTGCCTGGCTGATTTTTTCCCTTTTTTAGTGTCAGCAAAACTCCTTTTGGGACAAATGGTGACAAGGAATAGTGATCCTGCCTTTCCCTAGAGCTGTGTCCCAGGCATGCCCAGCACCCTGGGCTGCTCTGGGTTTGAAAGTGTTGGATTTCTGTCCCAGAGCAAGAGTCAGGAAAGCTTTGCTGAAATATTAATTTGCCACTGAAAAGCCCCTAAATGCCAGCAGCAAGGAGAGTTTCCCTGGATGGGAATGCGGCACTGGGACACTGCAGCCCAGCTGGAACAGGGCTGTCCCTGCCTGAGCTGAGCAGCTCATTTCCATTTTCATTCAGATGAATAAAATGCACATAAAAAAACACCTTTAGAAGAAAACGGAATATAGGGAAATGCAGAAATCTGAGGTCTTTGCCATAATGGGAGTGCAGGGCTTGCAACCTGGAAAACATTAGGGAAGGGAAATTATCACTATTTTCATAAGGAATGTGGCTCCTAGGGCATTCTTGTCCTTGACTGATCCAGGGCAGGAATTGTCAGGGTGCAGGGGCAAGCCAAAAGTGGCACTTTCATTTCTTCTTAATTTAGCCATAAATTTTTAGTTTTTCTCCATTACATTGGTCTGGACTGGGGTAAAGGCCTCGATTGCTTGAGTCTCTTCAGAGAGCTGCCCTGGTGTGAGGAGCAGAAGGATTTGGTGCAATTCAGGCACCAAGGCAGAAATTTGGCCAAAAGAATGTCAGGACCCAGGACATCCCTCTGGCTGTCCTGAGCAGCCAGGACCCCTGGAGGGGGCTCAGAGACCCGGCACAGAGCCCAAAATGCCCCTGTGGTTTTGGTTATGACCCATGGAGCAAATTACCAATCTTAGATGAAGATCTGCAAGCCATGGCAAATTAAGTAGAATGATAGTGAATTTATCACAAGGTAGAAAAGTAGATTTTGGGGTTTTTAGAATGGGGGTTCAGGAGGCAAGAGGGAGGAATCTGGGCATGTCCAGCCTTTCTCCTTCTTCTTCTTGGCCTCCATCTTCTGCTGTGATGGTGGCACTTACAGATTGGTTTAGAGTAGAAGTTCACTGTCTAACATAGGTGATAGGTATTGGGAAGTAATTGTAAACATTGTACAGGTAGTTTTTAGTATAAAGGCATAGCACTGCCCTGGGGGCAGGCAGAGTGCCTGGAACTGTCCTGCTGGATGGACCTCAGCAGGCCAGGAAAAAGAATTTTATAGATAAGGAACAGTAAACAACCTTGAGAGCGAGAAATGAAGAGCTCTGACTCCTTCTTCAAGTGCCAGGCTGGGAAAAGAGTCTTTCCAACTTTTCTTGAGGTCACTCTGACCAGCTAGAGATCCCGACAAAAGAAGAGTTGAAGAGGTGCCCAAATGTTGTTACACACGGCAGAGATCTCTGTTCAGGGTGAAAGGTCCATGCTGGGTTTGGTGGAGCCAGGGAAGGATCCTGTGGCCAGGGACCCTGGGATTTCCAGATGTGTGAGTCTGCAGAGGTGCTAAAACAGCTCTGGGGAGGAGGCTGTGAGGGTGGAGAGGCTGGCAGTGGCTGGTTCACAGGGACCTTAAATCCTGTCCAGTGCCACCCCTGCCATGGCAGGGACACCTTCCACTGTCCCAGGTGCTCCCAGCCCTGTCCAGCCTGGCCTTGGGCACTGCCAGGGATCCAGGGGCAGCCACAGCTGCTCTGGGCACCCTGTGCCAGGGCCTGCCCACCCTCACAGGGAACAATTCCCTCCCAATATCCCATCTAACCCTGCTCTGTGGAACCCATTCTCCTTGTCCTGGCATTCCAGGTCCTTGTCCCAGGTCCCTCTCCAGCTCTTAGAGCCCCTGGAGCTCTTGGACACTGGCAGGTGTCTCCTGCACGCTCATAAAATGAGCATTTCTGTATCAACAGAATGGGGATTATGCTGCTTTGTGTGTGTGAGGGGGTAAAATCCATTTTTCACTAAAAATCAGGACTTGTAGCAGATAAATTCCAGAATGCAGCTCTGGGGAGAGAAAGTGACTCCAGCTACCACTACCCTTAATAAATATGCATTGCAAAATCATTGTGGCTTCCTCTGATTCACATCAGGGAGCTGAAATTTGCCATTACAGGGAAAGTGACTTGTCAAAATCCCATCTGTAATTATAAACCTGCATGGGAAGATGGTGAAATGGTGGGACAAGGAATGAGCCCATTAGGATTTAGCTGCCAAATGTGTCCTGAATTCCAGAATGATTTAAAAGGCTGAAACCCACAGCAGATAACAGCACAAAGTGTCACTCCACAGGAGCAATAAATTCATGCAGGGACAGTCACTGACCACCCCACTGCAGCCTGGGTTTATACTCAGTCCTAACAGAGCCAGACTCCAAGGTAAATAAAATTACCTGGGCAATAGCCCTGAACTCTTGCAAGTCTGATTTGTGCCTTTGGCAGCCAGACAGAGCAAAGAGCTGCAGGAGGAGGCAGGGAAGGAGGTCACCAGCACAGCCTGAAACTCGGCATCACTTGAGAGCCTCCCTGGGAGCAAAGCCTTGCTGGGAGATGCTCTGCCAAGGGAAGATTTCACAGAATTCACAGAATGACCAGGTTGGAAGAGACCTCCAAGAGCTTTGAGTCCAACCCAGCCCCAACCCCTCAACTAAACCCTGGCCCCAGTGCCACATCCAGGCTTTGTTAAACACACCCAGGGATGGGGACTCCACCACCCCCCTGGGCAGCCATTCCAGAACTTTATCACTCTTTCCATGAAAAACTTTTTCCCAATCTCCAGCCTGTATTTCCCTTGGTGCAGCCTGAGGCTGTGTGCTCTGGCTGTGTCAGTGCTGCTGCAGACAGAGCCCAGCCCCAGCTGAGCACAGGCACCTTTCAGGAGCTGTGAGAGTGATGGGGGCAGCCCTGAGTCTCCTTTTCTCCAGGCAGAGGAGGAGGAGCAGGAGGAGCCTCCTTAGAGCACAGAGACCCCCAGGGTGGGGGGCACAGCAGGGCTGGGTGATGCCTGCCCTCCATGGCCTTACAGGACTTTTCCTGCTTGTGGTCTTTAGGGCCCCTTCCATCCCAGCCCATTCTGTGGTTCTCTGATCAGGTTTTGCCTTGGTTTTTCCACCTCTGGGTGATGGGAATTTGGGATTCCAGCTCTGCTGGATGTTGGCAAAATCTCCATGGCTGGTCAGCACAGGCAGGAGAAAGCAGAAATACAAAAAGATCTGATGTATAGGCAAGGGGGAAATTCAATTAAATAGATCAAAGAGATCAAACAGAACTCCTGCCTGCTCAGCACTGCTATCTTCATGTTAAAATGCTGAGAAATACTCACACATTTGTCCTCTCCACTCCTTCCTCAGGGTGTGCCTGAGCTGGGGGTGCCCTGTGGGAGTGAGCAGGGACAGGGGCAGACTCAGCTCAACACCTTTATCAAGGAGCCAGGGCAGCCTCCTCCCAAAATGCAGGCTGTGGCACACAGCATGGTGTCCCAGGTGTGCTCTGGCTCAGCCCTTGGGTGGTATTGGAAAGGAGCTGGTGGGACAAGGAATGCCTTGGAATGGTACAAGGGCTCTGGATGGTGAGGAATGAGCCTCTCTGAGGGTCCTGGCTGGGCAGAGAGGGCAGGGCCAGGCCTGGTTCCTTCATTTCCCAGCCTGGAAACCCTTGGCTGAGAGAAGAGTCCTCCTCTAAAATGATCTGTGCTCCTGAGAGCACTCAGCAGCTCTCAGGCGGGGCATCCCCAGCAGGAGCCAAGCACATTACAAGATGTGCTTGAAGTCGCTCAAAGTGTTCACAAACCCACAATGGAATTCCTGAGAGAGGGAGAACAACCTCCATGGCTGTCTGAGGCGCAGCCCAGGCCCAGGGGACACGGCCCAGGGACCTGCTGCTCAGGAGTGTGTGAAGTGGGAGGTCTGGCACTCAGGGGATGTTGTGTTTCAGAGCCTGGCTCCTCCTGTCCCACAGTTTTCCCTGAAGTGCAGCCTCCTGCATTCCCTGCATCGTGCAGGGACAGAGGCCTGGATACCTCCGAGGTGCTCCAGGTGCTGGGGAGAGAGGAATGCCCTTGGTGGGATGTCTCTGTCTGCCTCCAGCCACTGTGGCTCCCAGGCAGGTAAAGCTTGTTCCCCACAAACCAAAGCTTTTTGTGGAACAAACATTTTTTTTTGTGATTTGTGATGCCCATAAACTAAACCACAAGAAGTTCCACCTCAACAAGAGGGAAAATTTCTTTACATTGAGGGTGGAAGAGGTGCCCAGGGAGGGTGTGGAGACATCCCAAACCCACCTGCGCCACCTGCTCCAGGTGACCCTGCCTGGGCAGAGGGGCTGGACTGGATGATCCCCAGAGGTCCCTTTCAGCCCTAAGGCTTCTGTGAACTGTTCATTCCCTTGAACAACCTACCAGCCCCATTCATTACAGCTGTGGCACCACCTCTGCTCAGCCCCTGGGCTGGAATTGCTGCCCTGAACAAGGCTGGGAGCAATCCAAGACCCAGTTCTCATCCTGCTCTGCCAGCCTGGAAAGAGACACTCAAAGGAGACTCTCAGCAGCCCTTTTCCCTTCATCTTTCATCAGCACTTTCCTTAAGCACACTGATTTTGGGAGACAGGACTGCATTCTGACCATGGTGTCCAAGGCAGCCCAAACTGTACAGACATGGCAGGACACTCAGTGCTGGCAGATGTCCCCAGGCTGGAAGGTGGCAGCTGGGAGTGCACCATGCACAGGCACTGCCCATGGGGGAAAGAGGCACCACAGACACTGGGGATGACCCAGGATGATGCCTCAGGGAGCTGGAACAGATGCTAGACAGAGTTCAGAGGAATCAAGTGGAGATTTACTGAGGTGCCTTCAAAGGCCACACCCTGGCAGTACTTGGATGGCTCCAAGATGGAAACAAAAGAGAGCTTGGCCATGAGATCTCACATTTTTATAAGTTTTAGTCCATTTGCATATAGGAGTGAACTGTCCAATTAACAGCTTCAAATGATGAGGTTTCATCCTCCTTGCTTGCTTGCCCACCCTCCTCATGTTGTTGATGCTTTGGGCCTGAAGTTTGAAGAGATTGTCCTTGAGTCTCCAGCTAGAATAGGATTGTTTTGTGAAAAGATCCCAGTAACATTAATATAAAGCTAAAAGCTGCACACCAAAACAGAACAGAACAACTTCAAACCAAAGGTATCTGTTTATCCCCATTCTATTCCTATAGGATTGTTTTGCCTTCACCACCCTGTAAGAGGATTCCAGTAACACTTAATATAAAGCTAAAAGCTGCACACCAAAACAGAACAGAAAAACTTAAAACCCAAGGTATCAGAGAGATCTGGGCAGTGCTTTATGAAAAATGTGTCACTGTGGCCACTAAACTCCTCTGCTTATGTCCTGATTGTTGCTTAAGTTGCCCGAGATCTCTCTCCTTTTTATCCCTGTCTGATTTTCACCTTTTTCCCGTGAAAACATTGAACCTGGGGGTGCTGCTTGCTCTTTGATGATGTGGAGAGAGAAAAGAGTCAGGAAAGCTGCTGAGCACTGGGAGAGCAGCTGTGTCATCTCCTATTAGATTTGCAGGGTGCCCCAACCAAGGCAGGAATGATGAATCTGACTCCATATTCTCAGAAGGCTAATTTATTATTTTAAGATACTATATTATATTAAAGAATACGATACTAAACTAAAGAATACAGAAAGGATACTTACAGAATGCTAAAAAGGCAATAATGAAAACTGGTGACTCTCTCCAGAGTCCTGACACAGCTTGGCCCTGACTGGACAAAGAGTGAAAACAACTCCCAGCAGAATGCAATGGAACAATCACCTGTGGGTAAACAATCTCCAAACACATTGCACATGTGAGCACAACACAGGAGAAGCAAATGTGAGAAGGATTGTTTTCCTTTTCTCTGAGGCTTCCCAGCTTCCCAGGAGAAAAATCCTGGGTGAAGGGATTTTTCCAGAGAGTGTGAATGCCACAATCTCCCAGGGGATGCTGGAGCAGGCACTGCCAGGGTGCTGCTGCTCATCCTCCAGAACAGGAGCACTGTTCTGGCAGGAAAAGGAGGCAGCACAGGCAGGAGAGGGAGGAGGAAGAGGAGCAGCAAGAAGCCAAAGGCAGCTGGGGGAGAAAGACCAGCTCAGCCCAGTGATCCAGGTGGGGGACAGAGAGTAGCTCAGCCACCTCCCCTCCAGCTGGCTGTTCACTGACCTGCTCTGCACCCTCTGCCCACAGCTTTTGGGAAACCAGATATGTTTTGTCAGCTCCTGAACAGCCATAAAAGGGAAAGCTGAAAGATTCTACAAGTCCCAAAGCAGGGAGACAAGAGATTTCAGCTGTGAGAGTGCCAGAGCATGGCCATGATTTATTACTTTATAATACTATATTATATTAAAGTATACTATACTAAAAAACACTAAAGCCCCAAGTGGGGGTGACCAAAGCCATGGGTGGACAGGATGAACATTTTTACCCAAAAGGGCTTTCCTGAGCATAGCTATTACTGCGCCTGTGTGGGTCGCAGCTGGTGAGAGAGAGACGGTGAATCTTGTTTCTTGAATCAGAAGGCTTGATTTATTTATATATCATATATAATACATTATTACTATACTAATAGAATATAGAGAGGTTTGCAGAGCAGCTAGGCTAGGCTACGAATAGATAGAAAGAATCTATAACAAAGTTGTGTTCAAGGACTGAGTCCCTGGCTTACACTTTGTGATTGGCCCTTAATTATAAACAAAGAAAATGAGCCAATCAAGGTGCGTCCCATTATATTCCACAGCAGCTGATAATAATTGTTTACCTTGTCTTCTAAGGCCTCTGGCCTCCAGAAGACACAGAAATCCGAAAGAAAGGATTTCTGTGAAGAAATGTCTATGACACATAGCCCCCTGGCTTCTGTGGCTAATTATCAGCAGCAATTAGCAAAGCACCTTGAGGGGAGCAGAGGGAACATGGAGAGGCACCAGAGCAAATCTGCCAGGGTTTCTAGTGTGTTTTGGGGTACATTTACAGCATGGTGTAGCTAAAGCTGATGGGCCAAGAAATTATTTTAATTTTTGTTTTGTAATTAGTAAATAGTTGGCTTCTGATTGTGTTGGTGTGAGTTATAACATCTGTATTGTCTCACCCTTCACATAAGACTGAAAATGGAATAAAAGTTTTTGAAACACCTCTCAGTTGCCCCATCTCTGGGTCAGAAAAGGGGCTAATCTGACACTGAGGGCTCAGATCACAAGAGCACTGCTGGCTCCTCTTTGGGAGGCTCAGGGCAGCACTGGGAGGCTGGAGCTGGAATCCACACTTATCCAATTGATTCCTGCCCTGTGGGAACACACTGCTCCAACAAAGGCTCCTTAGTGGGCAAGGAATGGCAGAAAGAGCCTAAAAATTGTCCCTCACATCCCAAACACTCCAAGCTGCCGGGGCTGAGTGCTCCTCACTCCATGAAGGAAACAATGATTTCCCCACGCAGGCTGAGTACAATGCAGACTAAAAGCATGCAGATGAAAGCAGCCAAAACCCTGGGGTGAGTAGCACATTGCAGGAAAATATGAATGTATTCCACTTGTAGCACACTAAATATTATCTGTGGCAATAGCAGGTTCAATCAGACACCTCTAGGGAGGTATAGAAGTCCTGCCAGGACATGGATGGGATGAGATTTCTCTGTTCTACGGGTTCCTGCAGCCCTGGCTAGCGAGGGAGATGTAACAGGAGGTGATGGGTCCATCCACCTCATATCCAGAAAACACATTTGCATGGTGTTTTTGAGGATAAAACCCATTAGCTGGCTGAAAAAAGTGACTTCTCAGTGCTCAGAGGAGCCTGGGCTGGCTCTCAGTAATGTTGATGGCAAAAATGTTGACTAAGGAGAGACCAGGAGGGCTCAATCCCTGTCACTATAGGACATGAAACAACATGACACCAACTCGCTGCTCTTTCCAAGGTAAAAAAGGGACCTTTATTTTTCTGACTCCAACATTTATAGATTTCCAAAAGTGAGAGTGGATTGGAGCGTGACAGTGCCACCTCTCCAATGACACTGGACAAACCAACAGTCCATCAAATTTCTCCTCCTCCATAAAAGAATTCAAAACAATAAGTTATTTACATAAAGTGTGTGAGAAAGTTCGTTACAAGAATGTCAACATCAGAAGGCTTAGAAAAACTTAAAAAATCGGGGTGACAATTCCAAATGCTTTCATCTTCAGCCTTCTCTTTAGTTAAATTAATTAAATTAATTGAATTACAATAAAAAACAGACTCTGTTACACCTTCATAAATCCTACAAGGTCCACCCTCCTAAACAACCTCCTTCAAGAAATTAGTTGAGTAAAATATACTGAAAACTATTATTACATCCTGAATCCAGTTTATCAAACAAAATCCCTAATATATATTTAGCAATCAGCTTCCCGTCCCTGAAAGTCAAACTTTTCCTACAAAAAAATAGGGCCTGATGTTTTGAGCTGTCAAGGATATGAAAACTCAAGGAAAAGCTCGGTTGCTCAGCTCTATGGAAAATCCAACTCATTAATGCACTTTTCTCCCCATTCTGAAAATAAATAAAAAAATAAACCAAGATATTTGGGAACAATATAATTCTTCAATTCTGTGGCTCACACTTTAGAAAGAAACCAGAGAGGAGGGGAGCAGAATGTTATTTAGATTTCTGTCATGTGTCATTTTTCTCTTGCTATTAAATTCAAAGGAAAACGAAGTCCACTATAATCAAGAGCAATTGTTGTGGTGGGAACATTTATAAAGTACAATGAATATAAATGGGCCACTTTTCCTGCAACAGAGTATAAGGAAAATCCTGTTAAAAACAATTACTTAGAGTCTCTGGCAATAAACCCAGCACTGAGGACCCCCTTAACCCAGAGCTCCTGGTGTCAGGCCACCAGTTTTGCAGTCAGGAGTTAAGAGAATCTTTAGGCAAGGCTGCCATTAAAGTCACTTCCCAAAGTCCCAGGAGTAGGATTGATGCCTCTGGATGGACCAGCAGAGTTCAAAAGGATGTGTAAGTCAAGGGGTTGAGCTAGGGATGCAGCTAAGATAGTGAAAACTAGATATATTTTAATTAAGAAGGGGTTAAGTTAGAAATGTAGTTAGCAAAGACCAGGTGGGGATAACTGAAACAAGGCTGGCAATGACAGGTGATACATGAAATACTGTAAAAGGGCAGGAGCCATAAATACCACTGGCTTCTGAGAGTGAGAGGAGGTTTGGACTGTGACCAGCAGGCCCAGGAGCCCTTGGGAGGGGCTTTACCATGAGGAAGAGCTCTTACTTCCTCCCCAAAAGCCCACTGACACAACTGAAGGGGACAATTGCAGAGCCATAATGGACATTCAGCTAATTATAATAGGAGGTAAGAGCTAATGTTTATATAATAAGCATCGTAGAAACCATCCTGGAAACAATCTGAATTTGTAAAACCTTCTTGCATAAACAGAGAGCAGGAGTTTGTGACTTTTTTACACAAGTTTGAAAAGGATTCCATGTGTGTCCAGTGCTGTAATAGATACCCTTTTTTCAACTTAATTAGTTGAAGAGTCCTCTGTTTGTGCTTCATGTGTGCTCTCTGCAGCTGAGGTGGTGCTGGGACCTTAGCCCAGGCTGAGGCTCCTCACCTTGGGCACCTGGGATGGCAGGGACAGGGGTGACACTTTGGGAAGTGGGATTCAGGATCACACTGACTGTGGGGATGAGTGACTCAGCTCCTGTTCAAACCTCTTTTTGTCCCATGAGTTCTTCCTTCAGTCTCAGGACAGCTGGGGATGGTGTGGGGTTGAGATGTTCTGGGTACTCAAACCACAGAGACAGGCCTGGATCAGCCTCCTGAGGATCCTCTCTGAGCTGACAACTTGTGTGCCAAGGAGAAGGGACAAACCTGGATAAAGGAACAGTTCTTGGGTGCCTTACTGCTCCCATGTGACTCTTGGGGCTGTTTGGGGAGTGGGGTTCTCTTAGGCTGGAAATGGGACTGTGTGTTCTGTCCCCATGTGTCAGAGGTGGGGCAGCTCTCTGCTGTCCATGGGGCAGTTTTTTCTTTATCTCTCCCACAGCCAACCCTCCCTCCAGGAGATCTCTGCTGTCCATGGCCACTGAGTGTCCCTGCAGGGCTGATCCAATCCCAGCATCCCATGGGGAGATGCTCCGCCCAGGGGAGGAGCCAAGCATTCCTACCTGGATCCAATCTGAGCCTGGCACAGCACAGCAGCCTTTGCCCCCTGCATTGCCAGAGGAGCAGCTTTCTGCTGCCCTGCATGGCCAGAGGGAGCCCAGGCCCATCTGCAGCAGCCCTGGAGCTGCAGAGGAAAACTCCCCCTTGTGCAGGATCCCTGCTGCAGCAGAGCCACAGCTGGCACTGCAGGAGGGCTGAGCCCCCATGGGATGGGGCTGGGACACCCCCCTGACACACAGGGGACAGGGCCTGTGATCACTCTGGCAGCGTTGGTTTGTATTACTGCATTGTTTATTTTATTTTCATTTTCTTCCCTAATAAAGATCTGTTACTCCTACTCCCATATCATACCAGAGTGCCAGGTCTTATTCTGATTCTGTCAGTGGTTTGGTTTTTTGTTTATTTGTACTATTGCATTTGTACTTTTACATTTCCTACCAAAGAACTGTTATTCCTACTCCCATATCTATGCCTGAGATCCTTTTAATTTCAAAATTATAATAATTCAGAGGAAGGGAGTTTACATTTTCCATTTCAAGAGAGGCTCCTGCCTTCCTTAGCGGACACCTCTCTGTTCAAACCAAGACAGAGGTGAGTGAGCCCTGTGGTGGCTGCAGGTGTCCTGGGGATGCCCTGCTCTGCCTCCTGCCCTACCCAGCCCATCTCTTTCCAGCTCCTTCCACTCTCAGCAAGGCAATTTTAGTCCCAAATGTGTGATGAATTCCAGGGAAGGCACAGATGCAAGCCCTGCTGGCTGAGCCAGGGGAGGCTGAGCGCTGACAGCCAGGGCTTGGACCCTGGGGACCCCCCAAAGGCAGAGCCTGAGCAGCTGTGAAATGGGGAGGGAGAGGCAGGAGTGGAGCAGCCTGTCCCTGCCTCTGCTCCCTGAGCTGCCACCACCCAGCAGTGTCACCAGGCATGGTCTGAGCTGGGCTGAGGCAACAAAACCACAGTAAGGGAGGAATACCTCCTCTCCATTCCCCAAATCACTGGCTATCACTACATTCCTTAATTAATCGTTAACATCTCTGTAATTAAGTAGTAACAGAAATTATTCCCTCTCGGTGCTGATGAAGATAATGAATAACAATCATGGCTGCTTTGTTTACCAGCAGTAATCTGTTTTGAAATATACATTGATTTTATTTTGATTAGGACTAAACCCACTTTTCACACCGCAAATAAACCTCTGTGATTTGAGTAAATTGCTGTTGGCATTTACATTATGATAATCAGCTCAGAATCAGCTGCTCTCTTCCTGGGTGTCATTTGCTTACTTCTTAGTCCACTGTAATTTGGGGGTTGTACTCAGGAATATTTAATTATGGCTTCCTTTCTGCTTTGCTCTGTGATCCACAGGCTCCCCAGCACTGCTGTTATCCATCAAATGTTCCATAACTCTGCAAGCTTCTCCAGGTTTGTTCTCCTGGTGCTCTTATAGTCCTCCAGACCTGCTGGCCTGCCTTGCTCAAGCCAAGCCCAGCTACAAGGCCCTGGCAAGAGTGGAAATTGTGACAACTCCAAAGAAAACCAAAAATCACATGTTGACTTTGTACTGAAACCCTGCTTCCTGTTATTGTCCTGATTCATTTGGAAAATCCCAGGAGTTAGAGCCTGGTACCAAACTGCCTCAAAAATAAATTCCAATTATTTCTCTTGTGCTCAGGGAGCTGCTCCTGCCTCTGTCCCAGCCTTCCTGTGAGTTCTATGCTCATCCCAGTGCCTCTGAGCTGGGGGCCTGGGTTTGGAGCTGGTTTGGATCCCAGCTCAGACACCAAAGTTGCAGTTCAAATCCCTGGACTCGAGTATTTCACTACAAACATCTGAATTCTTCCTGCTGCTTTTAGGGCAGAGTGTCTATCTGGCAACAATGAGATATTTTTTAATCTCAGAGCTGAATCCTTCATTTAAATTATTCACAGCATTCAGTTCTGGCACTTTCTAAATGGAACTTTTCCCTGCTTGAAAATGTTTCTGTTTTTTTTATTCAATGTTTATTTTGATTTATTTTCTTTTTAACAGGAGAAACACATCCTTTTCAACAATTCTGTTTTTTGTATTTTCAATTTCAATTCATCATAAAAGACATGTTTTCCTTTTGAACTGGAAGACAACTTGTGTCCAGAGCACCCCAGCAACCAAAGCTTTTGGCCCAGTAAGTTTAACCAACATTTTTTTGATGCTCCTGTAGCAAAATATTTCAAAACTTCTTTGCTGTGAAACTTCTCCCATCATCCTAAGCCAAGCTGTCCAAGGAGAAGTTTGTTTTTGATATTTAAAAATATTTTAAGTTCTCCAATATCCTGGCAATGCTGCTGGTCTCAGCCTGGGAGGAAGGATGTATCACCTCCTGGCTGCCTGGTTTTGTGGGCTGAGGAAAGTGTGAGGAATACTCGTCTTGATGATTTTGGGAGTATTTTCCAACATTAAGGATTCTGTGATCTCTTCTCAAAGCCTTCTCCCTCCCTGTGCTGCCCTCTCCTCCTTCCCCAGGCTCTGCCCAGGCCTCCCCCAGACCACAGGGAGCTGGGGAAGTGCTGGGGGTGTCCTGGAGGGATCCTGAGTGCAGATGCTCAAAGGGATGCAGCAAAGTGGGGTATTTTCAGAGTCCCCTGATGGAGGAGGAAATGATGAATCTGACTCCATGTTCTTAGAAGGCTAATTTATTATTTCATTATTTATATTATTATTATATTATATTATATTATATTATATTATATTATATTATGCTATAGTAAAGAATACAGAAAGGATACAGACAGAAGGATAAAAGATGATAATGAAAAACTCGTGACTCGCCAGAGTCCTGACACAGCTGGACTGTGATTGGTCATTAAGTGAAAACAATTCACCTGTTGGATAAACAATCTCCAACCACATTCCAAGGCAGGAGAAGCAAATGAGGTAATTATTGTTTTCCTTTTTCTCTGAGGCTTCTCAGCTTCCCAGGAGAGAAATCCTGGAGAAGGGATTTTTCCACAAAATATGATGGTGACAGGACAGGGCATTTTCCTTGGAAACAGGAGGGCTGGAGCTGCCACAGCTATTTCAAGGTTCTCTAGCCTGGGCTGGGACCTAAGAAAAGCAAAATCCACCAGCACTGCCAGGGCAGCCTTTCCACCAGAGGAGGAGTGGGCCAGGGGCTTATGGATATGGCAACTCAGGAGAATTCCTGCACTGAAAGGGTGCTCAGGCACTGGCAGGAGCTGCCCAGGGAGGTTTGGAGTTTCCATCCCTGGAGGTGTCCAAGGAAGGCCTGAATGTGGCACTCAGTGCTCTGGGCTGGGGACAAGATGGGCATCAGGCACAGGTTGGACTCAGTGACTTTGGAGGGCTTTCCCAACCTCAGTGATCCTGGGATTCTGTGATTGTGCTTTGTCCCTCAAAACAAGGAAGTGTAAGAATTGCCTTAAAAATTAGTTGTAAAAATAGCTTGATCAATCTATGGGTCCGTGCTACCAGCTTAGAGTGGTTCCTGCAGGGATCAAGGTCTGACTCCTCTCTTTCAGGAGAGAGCTTCTGGAATGTTCTGGTGTGTGAGGATGGAGCACCTCACCTGATCCCAGAATCACTGAGACTTCCAGTGACAGCCAGGCCAACCCATGACCAGCCCCCACTGTGTCCCCAGCCCAGAGCACTGAGTGCCACATCCAGGCATTCCCTGGACACCTCCAGATGTGGAGACTTCAAACCTCCCTGGGCACCCCCTTCCAATGCTTAGCAACCCTTTCTGTGAAGGAATTTTTCCTCACATCCAATGTGGACCTCCCCCAGGGCAGCTTGAGGCCATGTCCCCTCACCCTGTCACTGTGTCCTTTGTCCTGTCATGATCTGCAGCTGGATCCTGTCAGCTGTTCTTTAACATGGACATGGATGGGAATGAGGAATTTTTTTCATAGCCAGAAAAACCATCCAACAGCCACACTGGTACATCCAAGAGATATTTGGAACCATAATGGCACCATAATCCTCATTTTTCTGATGCCTCAGGTTTAGGCTTTTATATTTTTCAGATTCTGTGCTGCTTTAGTGTGTGGGTCTGGGCTTCATATGAGGGGATGGTGAGCTCTGTGCACAGAGCAGGGAGACAAAACAATTCCTTCTCTAGCTGGGCACCAAAGACAAATGATCAAAATCTCAGGCCCAGGATCAAAAACAACAGTGGGCAGGAGAGAGAAAAACAAGAAGGATGGGACTGCATGGGCTAAAGCTGGAATGGGACAATGAACTGCAAGATGCAAATGGAGCAGAACTGATCAAAGGGAGAGACCTCGTGACTGGTTGTGCATTTTGGGACCATTTTGGGTTGTGCTGCCCAAGGTGGATCCATTGAGGCTTTTAATAAATCCCTGCTTTATTCTTTAGCTCTGTCCAGTCTCTGTTCTAGGTCAGCCTTCACAGGGCATCAGTTCAGGTCTGGCACAGCAGGATTACACACCCAGCCCTTGGAATGATATCCTGCTTCCTCTCCAGAAGAGGTTCCACCCCTCCCACCCGTCCCAGGAGAGGGGGTTGAACACTCATCAAAGGGCACAGCAGAGAGAGGGGGTGTCCATGCAGGCAAACCCCAGCTCTGAAACTGGAATCATTCATGGCCCAGGGCAAACAGGAAGAAGATAATGCAAAGCAAGGGATGGCACAGAGGAGAAGAGGCTTTGAAAAATGCAAAGCCAACCTGCAAGCATGCAGGGAAATCTGAACCTTTCACTTCAAAGCATTTAAAGTCAGCGTTGAAAGACTGTTTCTGAAAGGTTTCCGTTCTGCTGCCTCTTGTGCACAATTTTTGTTTAACTCAAACTCCCTATTGAAAACAATTTTTTTATTTCATGCTTGAGCTCTGCTGCTGGTTCTGGGAGAAGAGGGATTGTGTGTGTTACAACCAACATAAAAGAATGTTTGGGTTGGCAGAGGCCCTTGAGGTCATCCAGTCCAACCATTAACTCAGGAAGGCAAGGCAGGGAAGGGGGAGGGAATTCAAGCCAAGGGAGGGGTAGGCAAGGCAAGGCAAAGGAGGGGAAGGGAAGGCAACGGAGGGGGCTGAAAGGCAGCCTTGTCTTCCCTTGCATTGGAAAATTTAAACCTCTTCCTTCTGAATTATTATAATCTTGAAATTTAGAAGCTCTCAGGCAAAGATATGGGAATAGGGATAACAATTCTTTACTAGGAAAATTAAAACTAAAAATGCAATAGTACAAACCAACCCTGCCAGAGTGATCACAGGCCCTGGCCCCTGCCCTGTGTGTCAGGGGGGTGTCCCAGCCCCATCCCATGGGGGCTCAGCCCTCCTGCAGTGCCAGCTGTGGCTCTGCTGCAGCAGGGATCCTGCACAAGGGGGGAGTTTTCCTCTGCAGCTCCAGGGCTGCTGCAGATGGGCCTGGGCTCCCTCTGGCAATGCAGGGCAGCAGAAAGCTGCTCCTCTGGCAATGCAGGGGGCAAAGGCTGCTGTGCTGTGCCAGGCTCAGATTGGATCCAGGTAGGAATGCTTGGCTCCTCCCCTGGGCGGAGCATCTCCCCATGGGATGCTGGGATTGGATCAGCCCTGCAGGGACACTCAGTGGCCATGGACAGCAGAGATCTCCTGGAGGGAGGGTTGGCTGTGGGAGAGAGAAAGAAAACTGCCCAATGGACAGCAGAGAGCTGCCCCAGCTCTGACAGGTGGGAATTGAACACACAGCCCTAAATTATGTCTTACAACTCAGGATCCTCTGGAATCCCATCCCAGTTTCCAGCACAGGGGGTGCAGGGGGGGCTCTGCCCATGGACAGGCACACTCCCTGTGCTGCCTGGCTGGGGAAGGGCTGGCTCCACGTCCTCTGCTTGTCAGCATTAATCAAGCTTTAAAGCAAAGGACAAGCAGATTTTGCTGATTTAATGGATAATTCCAGCTTGTTTGGTCCATCTAATTCAAACTACCAGGACTCAATCTGAAGTGACTACTGCCTGTCCCTGCTTATCTTTGTCAATAGCTTTAGACACAGGTCAATGCAGGTAATCAGTTTTCAAGGGACTCTCAAAAATAGCAGGAGTTTCTATTTAAATATACTTTTTTCATTTGCAAGTCCTCCCTTTCCCTCATTATTACCATTATGTTTGGGGAATTTGTTTAGATTTTTCCCCTGCAAAATATTTTTTTTTTATAATGAAAATCATTTATTCCATCTTCTAGCTGAACCTCTACTGACACTTATATGAATTATGGCTTGCTAAAGCACTTTTCTTTCTGAAATAGTTTTTAAAGGAAGGGAATGAGCCTTGTGAATACTGTCTGGGCTTGAGAGACAACCCTGTGAGTGATCCTGATTAACACAGTCATGGTTTGAGGAGGAAAACACAATGGGCAAAGGACTTCAACACAATCCAAGGGATATTTTTACACCAGAAATTCTGCATGCTCCTTTTTTCCTGCACACTCCTTTTTGCTGCGTGCACAAACATGAAAGTCCAAGTGCAAGCTACAGGGAATTTATAGACAGACACAAGCTGCTTAAATGATCAAATAAAAGATGTTTAAACCTCATCAATCTTTCAGGAAGCAGCAGGGAAATTTGATTGTCTCTGACAAATGAATGACCTTTGGCAGTTCTGCACAAAGGTGGAGCAGATCCCAGAGTAACAGCACAGGCAGCAAGAGCAGCAGTGGAGGTTCAGATTTTACAGTGGCCTCTTTATATTATGAAGTCCATCCAGTAAAAAACTTCCCAAAATCCTGCACCAAATTCAGGAGCAGCTGCTCAGAGACATCACAACTTTCCCTGTAGAAACCCCAAAGCTGGAAGTTATGCTCCTAATTATCTGACTTGGGCAGGAAGAGCCATCAAGCAAAGGGCCAGCAGGTCCTTTTATCCCTCCTGGGAAACAGTGTCCTCTCTATCCTCCCCTGGGAGCACAGTTCTGGGGACAGCAGAGCATGTTTTGCTCTCTCAGGTGGGTCATGGATAATGACAGCAGGCTCTGGACTGCAGACTGAGTCTCTTGGGAATGCTTTTGAACTTGCAGGTGAAATTAGGAAGCCAAATGGGGACAGGTACAGCTGCTGGATCTTTTGGACTTGTGAGAAATCAGCTGTGCTGCTGCTCCTCAGCCTCTCTGAGCTCAGCAGCTGCCTTTATCCTGAAGGACAGATCACATGGTTATTCCATGGATTGCAAATAGAAGGATGATTTAAGAGCTCCACAGGCTGACAAGACATCTTCTGCAGGCTGGTGAGTTAGGGCTTGTCTCCCTTCATCAGTCTGATTGATCTGAAGGTCACCTCAAAGCCCAGTCCTGCAAAACTCTGGTTCTGGCTCCAGGCTGCTGCCTCCAGGTAACTGCAGCCCTCTCAGTGAAGGGACCAGCTCTTCCCCATTCCTGTGCCATCTCCATAGCACTCTGCCATGGGCTGGGGCACACCAGGGCATGGAAACACTGGAAGTTCTCCAGCAGCTCCCAGTTTGTACTGGGGAGTGGAAGCAGCTTTATAACACAGTCCAGGGATGCACCAGAGCAAGGCTTCTCCAAGGGACCTGGGATAGGCATTAATGTGCACTTAAATGGGATTTCTTTCATGCAAGGAACAACTCCAGAAAACAGAAAATACTGAGAGAAATACAGAGGTGCCCCCCAAAATGTCAATGTTTTTATTTGCCTGTGTCTTGGTGAACTCCATTGTGTGGTACCCACAGCAGAAGCTGGGGAAATATTGGAAGAATTGACCAAAAGTTGTAAGGACTCACTGTGTGAGGCACAGGAAAACTTGAAAGACAGGAGACATTTTTAAATGCCAACCTTTGAAATGTTAAATAAGAAGACAGAGAGTCAGGAGCTTCCCTTTCAAACCTATAAAACTTCAGTTTTCAGAAAACACTGAAGTGGATAATCAAATAGTCTATCTGTGAGCTCACAGAGGAGTATAAAGGGATGAGTAACAGTCTGCATGGATTTGTCAAGAACAAATATGTCAAACCAATCTAATTTTCCTTTATGACAGTGCAAAAAGCCTTCTGGATAGAGAAGAAACAGACCATGTCATAGATCTTGATTTTAGTCAGGCTTTTGACACTGTCTCCTCTGATACTTCCATGAGCTATAAAAATACCATCTGAGTGAATATATTATTGGGTAGTTGCAAAACTGGTTAGAAAATTATAGATGGAGCAATCATTGACAGATTACTGTCAAAATGAGATGCTTGCAGTATGGACTGAGCTTTCAACACTTTCATTAATGGTCCCGATGATGGAACACAGAAAACACTTCTCAAGCTGGCTGACACCTCCACATGGAAGGGACTGCCAGGATTTGGGATGAGCAGACTCACAAATGAAGCGCACAGATTCAGAGCTGACTTGGAGATGATTTGAAACAAAAAGGAGATGCTGCTTGGTGGGTATGAAGTCTGTCTGGAAAGGAATGGCCAGCTGTGGGAATTCCAGATGGGAACGAGTGGCTGATGAGTAGATCTGAAGGGAAGTCTGTGACATTACTGTGGATCAGGTGCTCAGCAGGAGAAGGCAAAGCCTCACTCCACACAAACTGTGATTTGTGAGCCATGTCAGAAGCTCCTCCAGCTTATCTCGTAGGCTTTGGACACATATGGTTACTGCTCAGCCAGTCTTCGTGTCCCTACAAAAACTCTGTGTTCTCTCTGAAATGATTTGTCCCCAACTTAGCAATGGCATACTTAGCTTTGAACATATTGGGCTTAGAAGGCAAGGCAAGACTGAAATTGTGATGTGACTGTAGAGCAAACTGTCCAGCTCTCCCATTAGTAGGGGATTTTTGTTACCCCATTGTCTTCCTCACCTCATTGTTCATGGGAGTGCAGGGGTGGGTTCAACCTGGGGAACCAAGCAGGCTCCTGGTGGAACCTCATCAGCTGAAAACTTGGCTTTGCTGGGTGATTAAACAAACAAAGCCAGTGTTGGAGGACAAGGTCCACTTTTTTGCTTTCTTTTCAAATAGTGCCTTTCCTTCTGCCCACTCTACAGCAGGATGTGAGTCCTTGCTGCCCGCTCCTTGCCTTTCCAGAGGAAGCCACACAGAGCCTTTCCATGGGAAATGCCCAGACAAGCCCTTTCCAGCTCTCCAGAGCACAGAGCACAGAAAGTCCAGGGAGCGCTCAGAGCCCTCCCCATCCCTCTCACTTCCTTTTTTTTCTTTTTTTTCTTTTTTTTCTTTTTTTTCTTTTTTTTCTTTTTTTTTTTCTGTAGAAAATCTGATTAAAGCCGTGCAGGAGAGCAGCAGATGGCAGCTTTGACGTGAGGTGAAGACAGCTTAATCTCCATCTGTGCTGACATTTTCACATGCCTCCCTGCAAAGGCTGGCCCCCGATAAAGCTCAGAGGCAGAGCTGGGGTGTCTCGGTGCCCTTTGCCAGAGGATTTTCCAGGCGGGATGTTGGGAGCAGCCACACACCGGCCACGGGCTGCAGCCCTGGCTGGAGGCTCTGATCATTATCCAGCGGCTCGGTGATTGGGCTATCGACCTAATTAACACCCTGAGCACCTCGGCAGTGCTGAGCTCGGGCTTTGGGAAGCATCTGCTGCAGCCCTGCCCTGCCCTGCCGGCTCCAGAGAGGCAATTAGGGGAGCTCGGAGCTCGGAGCTCAGGGAACAGCGAGGCACAACGGCAGAGCATCTTCTGAAGGGGAGCTAATTACAGAGGTGATTCCAGGATCCCTGGAAGTCAAAAGGATCTGGCAATTAAGGCAGGGATGCCTTTTGTGCTGGGTTTCTAAGTAAACACATGGAATTTTGGTGTTGGAGGCTCGGGTGTATCTGCCAGGGCACTCCCACGGTGGAGTTTTCCAGGCTGAATGTTGAGGTTGCCACTGCACCCTTTGGAGAGGCTGTGGAGGGCCAGTCCAGGGGATGTGGTCCCTGCTTGGAGCCCCCGGGGCTGGGAGCCCTGTGGCCTCCCCTGTTCACCTGCTGGGATGGGAACTGCTTCATCCAACCCCCTCCATCATCCAGGACAGGAGGGCACTGCTGAAACACAGAGCTCAACACAGGTCTGTGAAAATGGCAAATCCCCTCAAGGTGAAATCCTGCAGAAGCAGATGGGCCTGCAGCAGGGCACTGGCCAGCACTCAGAAATGTGTTTTCCATGGGTTTCCCTGCCCAAAGCTGGGGCATTGCCAGCCCCATGTGCTCTGTGCCAGACTCCCACAGGGCCCACAGCACCCAGCAGATGAGGTGAGGTGCTCAGCTGGTGAAATAAACAGGGCAGGAGATCTTTCTCCATTTTAATGCCTTTATTAAAAATCAGCTCGAGTGGGGAGAACCAACGGGTCACACTCGCGCTGCTGCTGCTTCCAGGAGTGGCACGGAGGAGGAGGAGGAGGAAGAGTGCAGCTGTGTCTGCTGGTCTGCAGGCAGAGCAGGGACTTTCATCCCCATGAAAGCATTGGAACATTCCTGGGTTTTAGGGTTGACATTCGAGGTCCTCTTTCCAGCCGACATCTCTTTAGGTTAGGGTGAGGGGTAAAAAGGGTCTTAGCGGACACTGGATTCTGTTCCTCACGTCTAGACATCACTTCAATCCCTCAATTCCATGTTGACTCATTATTTTAGGAGTTTTTGCTAGGTTTGGTGAGGGGCTTCTCCCTTTGCATGCTGGATCCGAGGTCATTTACATGCCAACTCCGATGTCCCCTCCTCTTCACCAGGTACCATCCTCCGGGAAGCAGCAGGGTGCCCCCAACAAAAAGGGGAATTCTTAACCATCAACAACAGGTAGTTAATGAAAAACTATTAACAACAGGTGATTACAACAACAAACAGTTAGAACTCCACCCTGGCAGCAACTGGCCCAACCCTGAACTCTGTAACCTTTTGAAAAAATGGACAACTTTGGTACTCATAACAGCTGGGGAGGCAGGAGCATCTCAAATCCAAATCCTTGTTGGAGACTGTGAGCAAGACACTAAAAAGGCTTGGCAGTAGGACTGGGGATTCAGTGCTTCAACACAAGCACCTGGAAAATGCTTCTCATTAAATGGAGCAACCAGACAACACAGAGCAGGGGGAAAGGTGTGCTTTAATTGAAGTTTCTGATATGAAGGAAGAAAGGAGAGCAGAATAATGCTGTGGCCCAGCTGCAGTCTCAAGGCTCCCATTAACATCATAGCACAGCACATTTTTGCAAAGAAGGAATCAAAGCCCTTGGTGTGGGGGACTCCAGAGGAAGGGGAGGAGGGAGAGGTCCAGTGGAGAGCCCAGAGCTGATGTGTCAGTGTGACTTGGGAAGGCTGCTCCTGCTGCCTGCCACCCTGGGATCATCCCGAGGCTGCAGGAAGGGAAGAGAAATCAGAGCTACAAATTCCTCCTGGAGACCTGAACTGCCCAAGGGGATTAGAGCAGGGCTTGGCTGCACATTCAGGACAGATTTGTGAGCAGGCTCCAGGCCAGGCTCTGGGGTGCCAGCAGGACACAGGGCAGGCTCCTGGGGACACCAGCTCAGCTCTGCAGCCACAGCTTTGGGTTCTGAGCAGCACCAGGACTCCTCATCTTCTCTGCCCTGTGCAGGAGCCCAGGGTGTTCAGCTCCTGCCAGGAGGTGACTGAGCACAGGGAGGGGTGTTTGCTGCAGCCCCAGCTCTGCTGTGTGTCCTCCACAAGCTCTGACCTCCCTGTCCCTCTGGGGATATCACCAAGCAATCAGGCAGCAGCCCCATCCAGGGCACGCTGTGGCTCTTGGCACAAGCCCTGAGTGTTCAGGGCACGCTGCTGATGGCAACGGGGCCCAGAGAGCTGCACAGCAAACCCAACCCAGGGAGCAGCTCCTGAGAGCAAACACCTTGTCTGAGGCCTTTGGAGGTGTGTGGAATAACACAATCTGCACAGATGCCTCCTGTGGTTGTCTGACTCCCCCATGAGCTACTGCCCAGGGACCTTTGTTGGGCAAGCCCAGGATTTATGGTGCAATTGTGCTGCTCAGTGTGTTGCAGGGAGGGGGCTGTGGCTTTAAGGCAGTGCAGGAATGACTCGTTTCTCAACTTCACAGAGCATCCTTGAAATGCTACTTGTGCCATCTTGTGTTTTCCCTGCTCTAAATCAGTTTAAGTGTTTTGTTCTCCCTGCCACCTATTTTTATGATATCTCCCCTACTGGAACATGCACACAGCCCCATATACACTGCATTTCTAGGCAGGCAAACAATCTTTCATGCTTTAGGAAGGCCAGCTCAGTCTAACACAGACATTCAGGCTTCTGACTCTCTGTGGCTGGTTTAACATCAGCCAGGCAAAGATGAAGTTTTGATGACCACATCTTGCATGTTCCTCTGGTTATAATTACACAATACCAGACAAACTGTGGTTTTTGTGCAGGTGTCTCAGCCTCAGAAGTGTCACTGCCCTGAGAAAAGCTGTCTGGGCCTGAGAGGATTGAAGGCAATTGAGAGGTTACAATTGAGGTCCTGCCTCTATAAATGTTCTGCTGGTAACCTCAATTCTGGGAACAAATCATTGCTCAGGAAACCAAAGGACTGTCTCCTTTGCTTAAAATCCTTACTCAGGGTGAATTTAGAAAGCCCAAGCTAGAAGCAAATTGGCTGGAAATAAAGCAATAATCCATTTGTGGCTTTGGTTCAAAGTTTAACCATAGATAACTTTTTCCAGCAAATCCTTCTAGATGTTACCAAGTGTGATGGTGTTCACAGGGGTTCCAGGATGAGGGAAGAGACGAGGATCTGACTCCATGTTTCAGAAGGCTGATTTATTATTTTATTATATATATTACATTAAAACTATACTAAAAGAATAGAAGAAAAGGTTTCATCAGAAGACTACCTAAGAATAGAATAGCAAAGAATGATAACAAAGGTTTGTGGCTTGGCTCTCTGTCTAAGCCAGCTGGGCTGTGATTGGCCATTAATTAGAAATAACCAACACGGGCCAATCACAGATGCACCTGTTGCATTCCACAGCAGCAGATAATCAATGTTTACATTTTGTTTCCTGAGGCCTCTCAGCTTCTCAGGAGGAAAAATCCTAAGAAAAGGATTTTTCACAAAAGATGTCTGCGACAACCAAGTTGACCAAAGTATCACTCAGTACCTCCTGTTCTCCTTTAACCACATTATTGGCATAGTCAAGGGGTCAGGATGATTCCTGCCCATCCTCCAGGGTGGCAGAGAGTTTCCCAGGAGGTGCCTTTGCATCCTGGCAGTACCCAGTCACCTCAAACCCTCCTGGCTCCCTGCTTGGTGAGTGACACCTCAGAAACCACAGAACAATGTGTGGCAGCTGCAAACAGCTGTGCTCTGCAGAGTCCTCAGTATCAGTCCATTGGTGGTGATGGGATTTGGGAACCCTGGACACAGCTGGACTCTGCAAACAGTGCCTGGGCTGTTCACAAGGAGTCAGACTGCAGAGCTGTTCTTCAGCATTTGCTCAGCTTTATCTCTGTTTTCATTGGTGTTGATAGATTCACAGAGTCACAGCATGGTTTGGGTTGGAAGGGACCTGAAATCTCATCTCATCCTCATCTCAATCTCATCCTCATCTCATCTCATCTCATCTCATCTCATCTCATCTCATCTCAATCTCATCTCATCTCAATCTCATCCTCATCTCACCCCCTGCCATGGGCAGGGACACCTTCCACCAGTCCAGATTGCGCCAACCCCATCCAACCTGGACTTGGATGGACAAAGCTCCTGAGAAGGTGGGAGAGACTTCAAATCCTGACATTTAACGGAAATGTTTTACTGAAATGGGGTTTGTGTAAGCAGACAATCCAGTCTGTGAGCCTGAGGAACTTTGTAATTGGACTGCTAATGACAGCAGGTTATTTCTTGCATTTTTATGCAGTTCAAGCTGAAAATTGGACCTGTGATGAGCAAGAGGTGCAGCCCTTTCCTGTTGCAGTTTCCTGGTTTCACAAGAGGCTGTGACAGCAAAATTCAGCCTGCTCTCAGGATGGGCCTTTCTCATTACAGACAGCACATTCCCTGTTATCTATCTGAAATAAATAAGGTAAGATCAAAACCAGAAAATGAAGATGCAGCAATCAGATAGGGCTGTTTACACCTCAGGCTCAGTGGCCTGAATTTAGCAAAGGTCTGCAGCAAGTTGCCAACTTCCTCACTACTCCTCTGATTCCTATTTATTATTTTTTTCCATAACGCTCTGGCACCCCTGGCTCCCAGGCATTGCTTTGAACTCCAGCTTCTGCCTTGTAAATGAGACTCCAAACTGGAAAGAAAAGCTTGAAAACAATGACTTGAGGCACCTCAAAGAAAACAGGGAGAGGAAACAGAGATGGGATTGTTGGGACTGTGCTTTTAGTTCTCATAATTTCCCATTCCATCTCATTGTCTGGGACACCAGTGTTCACATCCTGGCACAGGAGCCACCCCTGCAGCCAGGACAGGTTTCTCCTTGGATGATGCAGCTGGCCTCAGTCACTAAGAATCACACAATAACTGAGGTTGGAAAAGACCTCCAAGATGATCAAGTCCAACTTTGAACCAGACACCACCATTCCCACTAAACCATATTACAAGTGTCACATCAACTCATCTTTTGAACCCCTTCAGGGATGGGGACTCCACCACCTCCCTGGGCAGCTGTTCCAGTGCTTAACTTCTCTTTAAGTGATGAAATTTTCCATAATATCCAACCTGAACCTTCCCAGGCACACCTTGAGGACAGTTCCTCCTGTTCTGTTCTTTGTTCTTGGGAGCACAGCCCGACCCCCCAGTCACTGTCCCCTCCTGTCAGAAACTGTGCAGAGCCACAAGAGCCTCCTCTTCTCTAGGCTGAGCCCCTTTCCAGCTCCCTCAGCCCCTCCTTGTGCTCCAGACCCTTCCCCAGCTCCATTCCCACCCATGGACAGCTCCAAGCAGAGCTTTGCATCTCCCACCACCCCTACCTCCCTTGGCAAACCCACCCTGCTTCTATTCCCACCTGAAAACCTGCACCAGACCCCTCCATTCCAGCATTCCCTTCAAAGAGAAGCAAAAGCTGGGCAAGCCCGTTCCAGGGTAGCTGTTTGCAGCCTCTCAGGCAGGTTTTTGAAGGCAGGCTGCAGAAGGTTAATGAGTCCTGGCAGTGTGAGCCCCTGCTCGGGGGAATCCTGCCTCATTCTGGGATAATGAGAAGTGCCCGGGGTCATGTGGAAAGGCAGAGCTGGCTCTGTGATCCTGCACCTGGATGCCAGCAAGGATTGCTCTGCAGGCAATGCTGAGCAGCGCAGAGAGGAGGGAGCAGCCTGGGAACTCGCTGTCTGATGTTTCTCATGCCTCAAAAGTCTTTGTTCCATCAATTAGGCTTTCACTGAGGAAACAGAAGGAGATGGTTTATAGTTCTGAGGTCTCTGTCACTCAGAGTGATTCCCAGGGAGCCAACACGTCCTGGAGAGGGCAAATGAACGATGGGGATGGCAGAGAGGACAGCTGGAAGAGACAGTGAATGTGTCACTGTCACCTCATCGTGATCCCCTGCACAGGAAGGAGCTGGAATGATGAGTCTTTGGAGGCCAGAGCAAGCTCAGGGATCTGCCACAAGCTCTGTGCACAAGCTCTCTTGTAGCTGTTTTGGGATCAGGGGGAGCTGGAGCAGGTTTGGGGTACAGGGACACTCTGGATAATGACTGTCCCTAGGTCTGGGTCAGGATGCCATGGATGATGCCATGGATGATGCCATGGATGGCTCCAGAAGCAGGTGTGCCCCATTTCTCTGATCACACAGCTGCAGGGCACATAATTTATTTTACATTTTCAATTTATGTTACATTTTCAAGGATATTGCAATGGAAATACCTGGGGAAGGTCCTGCTTGCTGCATCCTAGGCAGGTGCTGCTCCTGGAGAACTGCTGGCTGGATGTGTGGTCTTTCACCCCAGAGACACTTTTGGCTGTCTGAGTGTTGCAGCTGGGCATGTGGAGACAAGTCCAGAGCTGGTTCACAGGGGGAAAATGAGAGAAAGGCAGCCCAGGCATGACCTGGAATTAGGCTGGGCCAGTTCCATTCTGCAGTCCAGGACAGCAGAGCACTGTCCCAGCACAGTCGTGGTTGTGTGAGGGATGCTCTCATCTACCTCTGGCTGCTCCCTAACCTGAGGAGCAGATAGCAAGGCTGGCCTGGGACAGCTGCTCAGTGCCAGGGGCTGTTCACCTGTGTGCCCTGCTGTCCTGTTTAGGGCAAATTTGGGAGAAAACCTCCAAAGGGGCCCCTCCAGAAAGCAAACCCACACGGTCCCTCCCCACAACTGGTTCAGGAAGGATTCCTTGGAGAGAAGTGGAAAGAACCTGTTTATTTAAAAGGCACAGCACCCCCAGCAAACAAAATGAACAATACTGGGTGACACCACTCTGTCACTGCTCTGAAAAAGATGACAAATTCAGAAAGTCTCTCTGGGGGTGGTCACTCACTTCTCAGTCTCTCTGGCTGCTGCCCAGAGTAGGCCCCAATAGGCCACAAAGGGGCCCAGTCTGGAGCAGGCTCGAGGGCTTCCAAGAAAGGGAAAGGAAAAACAGTCCCGGGAAAATTCGGGCTGCTTAGCTAAACTAACTAAGCAGGAGCAAAAGCAAGAGCAAAGCAGGAGCAAGAGAAAAGTGAAAGCAAGCAAAAAAAAAAAAAGGGAAAAGCAGCACTATGTACTGCCCCATCTGTGTCCCACTGACTGTTGGGGGAGTGAGCAGGCTGATAACAAAACCAAAACAAAACTTCACTCTTCAGAGCCAGTCTTGAAGGCACAGAACATAATATCCAGCATAAACAGAACACACTCATGTGGATACAAGCATCATAATGTCACCCTAGGACACCTGCACAGCCCCAGCACTTTGGCAGCCAAGGGCTGGGAGCTGCAGAAGCAGCAGCAGCTCGGGGACAGAGCTGTCACTTCACTGCACACAGGAGGAGGGGAGAGTACAAACCCCCCTGCAGCTCTACAGGCAGGTTGGCTCCTCTCCCCTCATATCCATCCAGGTCTGTGTGGGGCAGAGATCCAATGGAAGTCAGTCAGGAGGAGCTCTGCTGGCCTCACAGAGGAGAACAGCCCTGTGTGGCCACAGGGAACCACCATCCCAGAGCTGCTCTGGGAATTGCACAGGGATGGATCCCACTTCCCCAAACTGTGGTGCCTCATGTTTAGCTTTTATATTTTTCACATTCTGTGCTGCTTTAGTGTGTGGGTCTGAGCTTCATGTTAGGGGATGGTGAGGTCTCTTCACAGAGTAGGGAGACAAAACAATTCCTGCTCCAGCTGGGGACCAAGGACAAATGATCCAAATCTCAGCCCAAGAGCACAAACAACGTGGGCTGGAGAGAGAAAAACAAGCAGGATGGGACTGCAGGGGCTAAAGCTGGAATGGGACAATGAACTGCAAGGTGCAAATGGAGCAGAACTGATCACAGTGACAGACCCCATGACTAGTCGTGCATTTTGGGACCATTTTGGTTCATCTTGGGTGCAGCCCTGGCTGGGCTCTTGTGCTGCCCAAGGTGGATCCATGGAGGCTTTTGATAAATCTCTGCTTTATTCTTTAGCTCTGTCCAGTCTCTGTTCTAGGTCAGCCCTCACAAGGCATCAATGGCAGGTCACAGAATCCCAGACTGGCCCACAGGCCTCTGAATGCAGCACCAGCTCCAACAGAACTCCCTGAGCCCGTGGTTGCTGCTCCTTTAACCCCAGGGAGAGAGGCAGGGAAGGGGTAGGGAGCCACCAAGCAGGTACAGGAGGGGAGGGACAAAGGGACAAAGGACACCTGGATGGCCCAATGACCCCCAGGGGTAGAGGGCATCCTGTGAATCTGCCAATCACTCGATGCCTTCTGACATCGAGGACTGACAGACAGTGCTGGGAGGGGAAAGGAGAGGTGACTGACACACCTGGGAGGAAATTATCAAGGGAGGGACCCGAGGTTCTGAGGTAAACCCAGAAATCACAACACAACACACGTCCTTGAAGCAGGACAGTTCCACTCTCTGGGCTGTATTTCTTCCCCTCAGCCACACACCCTGTGGCACCCTGCCCAGGCTGGGGCAGGTCCTGCATCTCTCTGTAGATGGAGATGTGACACAAGGGCACCTCTGGATGGACGTGGAGTGAAGCTCCATCCTGCCTGGTCATAGTCTCAGCAGTCAGTGGTGACTGTGGGAGCAAGGACACATCCAGGGCAGGCTGATCTCAGCACATCCTCTCCCAGTCTCCAGTGATTTTCCCCTCAGGGACCTCCTCACCCACAAGGATGGCTTTCATTTCCATAAATTCAGTCCACAGTTTTTGACAGTGATGCTTTTACACCTGTTTCAGAGTGCCCCAAATGCTTTCAGTGTGGTGTGGTGCCAGTGTGGGGAATATCAACTCATTTCCAGCTGTGCCCCCAGGGCTGATCCATGGCCTTGGCTCCCACTGGGATATTGCTCAAGAAATAAATTCAAACGAGCACTGGAGGAAATAAAGATTCCTTCTTCATTACCTTTATTGAAATACATTTCTGCTAAAGCTGCACTGTGTGAATCTGCTTTGAGCACTGCAAGGGAGAGACAAATCTGGGCATTAAGCACCCCCTGCAAAGGATAATTGAAATCAATGCAGTTGTTGTCTCCCTCTGACACTGGTGCAGGTGCTAAGGGATGCTGCTGAGATCCTGCTAATAAGTAAGAGCATTCTGGCAGCAGGTGTGACTCTCAGATATTCCCTCTTCCCCAGGGACTTTCAGTCAAGGCATCAGGAGCTGCAGCATCAAGACAAGGCCATTGGAGATTTTTATTCTTGACTAAAAAGATATTATTTTTTTTTTTTAACAAAGAATCACCTGCACATTCAAAATTCTCAATACACTCTGCAGAAATCCACACTCTCACTGCACAGTCACAAGGGACTGAAATATCAGTCAGCTACTCCTCTGTATCCTTTTATTTTTTATGTGTTTTCACTCCTTTTCCTCCAGCTTCCTGTGATTTCCAGCCCTTGTTGAGCACTGACAATGCCTCCCCATTATTTCAGAATCTCTAGTCTGCTGTCAGCCAGACTTCAAACCCAGTGCCTACAGCTCCTGCTCCTCTGCTGCCTCTGTGCACACGGAGCTGAAGAGTAGCAACATGATTTTGAAACACTCATCTTCATTTTGCTGATTCTCTCCCCTAGAAAATTCCTCCCAAAATCTCTGCAGTGGATTTTTACCTTCCAGCTCTCCTGGGGCATGAGGGGGAGCAGAACATGAGAATGAATAATCCCTCAGATTGTTCCTTCAGAGGGGGACAGGCATGGCAGGGGATCCCAGGAAGGAGTTTGAGGAGAAAACATTTCCAGCACTTCCTGCAAAGGAAAGAGAGAAGATGAGGAGGTCCAGGCCTGCTAAGGTAGAGTTGCTCTGCTGGGGTAAATCCCCTCCTGGGGTCCTTTCAGAATAAAAACCTCATTATTTTTCTCCAGAAATTATATCAAATCAGATGAACCAATGGGAAGGATTCCTCAGTCCACAAGGAGCTTTGAGAGTTACTCTCCAGGAGCTTTGGGATGGAAAGGGGCATTCCAGGTGCCAAAAAAAATTCCTTTGGTTGTTTCAGTGCTTCTTTATTAATTTTAAATTTAGTGGTTAATTATAAAATAAATGGTTTTAGTAATTGCATGCCTGGGCTTTGCATAGGGTTTGTGTGTTGCTTGTAAGCACTGTGATGAGTGTGAGGATAATGTTTTCCTTGATATAATAAGATTAGTTGCAATTAAGGAATTACAGTGTAATGGATTCAACATGGTGCATGTTAAATAGATAGAAAACTTAGAACCAAGGAGTCATTGACTGGTTTGGGTTGAGAGGGATATTAAAGAGCATCTCATCCCACCCTCTGCCATGGCAGGGACACCTTCCACTGTCCCAGGCTGCTCCAAGCCCCAATGTCCAACCTGGCCTTGGGCACTGCCAGGGATCCAGGGGCAGCTACAGCTGCTCTGGGCACCCTGTGCAGGGCCTGCCCACCCTCACAGGAAGGATTTTTTTCCTAATATCCCATCTAAACCCCCTCTCTTTCAGTTTAAAGCCAGTCCCCCTTGTCCTGTCACTCCCTGGACTTTTAAACCTTCCCAGTGGTGAATCTGAGCTGTGAATCCCTGCCATGGTGAGGAGGATGCTGGAATGAGCTCCTGCAAGGATGGGCACGTGGGCTCTGTGCTGTTCAATATTTGTACTGATGACCCAGGAGAAAATATAAAACAGGTACCAATCTCTGCTCTGTGACAGTGACAGGACCCAGGGCATGGCTGGAGCTGTGCCAGGGAGGCTCAGGCTGGATACCAGGGAAAGGCTCTTCCCCAGAGGGTGCTGGCACTGCCCAGGCTCCCCAGGGAATGGGCACGGCCCCGAGGCTGCCAGAGCTCCAGGAGCTGCCAGGGATGCCCAGGGTGGGGCTGTTGGGGTGTCTGTGGAGGGGCTGGGGCTGCCCTGGCTGATCCTGGGGGTCCCTCCCAGCTCAGGACATTCTGTGAATCTGAAAGCTTCAGGCAGCAAAAAGTTGGCGGAGAGGCCTTACTGCTGTTGGGAAGCAGGCTGGGTTATCTGGGTTATAAACTGAGAGCAGTGAAGTGGGGCTGGATGTGGAGCCATTCCCTGGAGAAAGGCTGCAGTGAGGGCAGGGCTGAGCTGGAAATCAGTGGGACAGGGAAGGTGTGAGGGGAATCAGCCCTTGGAGTGAAGGTCCACAGCAATGTCCCAGCAGGTATTCAGTACCATCCCCTAAAATAAAGCTCAGACCCACACACTAAAGCAGCACAGAATCTGAAAAATATAAAAGCTAAACCTGAGGCATCACAGTCCTGGGAAGTTGGATCCATCCTGTGCAATTCCCACAATCAAAGGAGGATTCCCCTAAATTGGAGGAGATATTTAGGAATGCACCAGAGCAGAGATTCAATAATGAGATGATAAAGTCAGACAGGTGAATAATTCCCAAAGTTCAGTCAGATAAACTTGGCCAAGAGGAGGTTAAGGATGAGTGGTCCCAAAATAAGGCAGAGAGATTTACCAGCAGAGGTCTGGTAGGATCTGAAGCTAAAAGCACAGGATAAACTCAGCCAGGCTATAAATAAACTATATGGGCTCTTTTAACAAAGAACATCCTCGTTAAAATGATGAATGAAGGCTTCTCCACCACATGCAATGAACAATAATAGCTGGATGTGTTAATTGTAGGTGCAGCTCAGTTCAAACAGGAGCAGAGGGATGTCCCTGGTGTGGAGGTGACTCCAATCTCCCTTTGGGACATTGAAGTTCCCCAGGGTAGGGCTGGGATGCACCAAGGTTAATTCAGAATTATCTCATTTCTGCACAGGCTGAGCTAGCATGGCCACCTGACATGGATAAAATCACACAGATTCTGATAAAATAAAAACAATTCTAAGAAACAAATAACAACAATTAAAAATAATTCAGTCTGTGGCTGGCCATGTACAATTCTGCAGTGAAGGCTGTGCAGCCCAAAGGCTGAATTCCTGCCACCAGCACTCACAGGCAACACTTTTTGAGGGGTCAGATATGTTTGTGGGACCCACTGGAAGTCTCAGCAGGAATGAGAGCCTGTGGTGATGCCCTTGGTAAGGGAGATGTGCAGGTGAGCAGGTGAGCATAGGTAGTGCTGGCTTTCATTCAAGCTGCAGATGGGCATTAGGAAAGAAGGAAGAAATCCCAGATTTTCACCAGCAGTTTCTCTCCTCTGCCTTTGGGAGACAGTCTCCATGTCCAGTGCCCCCAGGAGCAGCAGAACCTGCTCAGCTCCTTCTCAGCTCCACCTCCTTACCCCTGGAGTGGAAGCAAGTACCCAGATGTCAAAAAATAAAATTAAAATTAAAAAAATAGAATAAAATAAAATATTTCTCATTGCACATTATTTCAATGCCTTTTTGCTCTGCAGTGACAGGCACTGCTGGGCTCTGTGTTCAGTCTGGGGCCAGCTGTGAAGCAGAAGATGCTGGGTTGTTTTACACAGCCCTTCCCACCCTGGCTGCACCATGAGCAGGCTGTGCTCTGTCCCTGTCCCAGCTGTGTGGTTTTAAAGGCTGTCACCAGCCCAGCCTTGCTGAGTGTCACTCACACACCTGGGGATGGAGGCTGCAGTGATGGAGAGAGACAGGGAGACTGACTCAGTGATCAGAACCTGATTTTATTATTGGATACAGACACTTATATACTATTTCAGGGAGACTAGTAGTGTGTACTGCATTGATTAAGTTAAAATCACACACACAAACTTATGCATATAACAACATCTGCTTGCAGAGTTTAATGGGATTTTCTTTTTCCAGTAAATCTATTTGATTTCATCTTCTTGCAATCTAGGTCTAATTTTCAAAGTTCCATTTGCTTTTGCCAAGGCATCCTGTTATCAAATCTCTTATGTTAACCAGGTCCAAAGTCCATCATCTGTCTTGTGTCCCCCAGGATTCCAACACTGGGCATTCCCAGCTCTGCAGCTGCTCTTTGCTGCCCTGGTGATGCCTTTACAACCTGTACATGAAACAACACTCACATTTGACATGATATTAGTACAGGATGTGATATGAAAGCTGGTCTTTGTTAGAGACCTTCAGGGGCAGTTATGGAAAAATGTCCACAAAAGCCCACCCCCATGGGGGTGCAGGCAGTTTTATAAGTTTGGTAAATTAGCATTAATGACAAAAAGCACCCTGCAGTTTCCCTCCTTCCCCTTCAGCAAGGATGGTCACCCCCAACTCTGCAAGGTGAGGAAATGCAGAATCACTGAATGGTTTGGGTCAAAAGGGATCTTACAGCTCATCCAATTGCACTGCCCTGGGCAGGGACACCTTCCACTATCCCAGGTTGTTCCAAGCCCTGTCCAACCTGGCCTTGGGCACTTCCATCACCAAACTCATCCTCTGGACTCTGCAGAGTTCAGATGAGCCCAAAAAGGCACAGCCTCTCCCTGCAGCTGTGTCTCCTTTGGGTGAAACGTGGGAAGTGCTTCTCTGGATGTGCTGTTTGGAATTCCCAGTGTCCTGGAGAACACAAAGCTCTCTAGATTCTAATCACTGACATTCCCTATTGTATTTGCAGGGATGTCCCAACAAAGGAACGAATGATGAATCTGACTCCATGTTCTCAGAAGGCTAATTTATTCTTTTATAATACTATATTATATTAAAGAATATCATACTAAACTATACTAAAGAATACAGAAAGGATACTCACTGAATGCTAAAAAGATAATAATGAAAACTGGTGACTCTATCCAGAGTCCTGACACAGCTTGGCCCTGATTGGCCAAAGAGTGAAAACAACTCCCAGCAGAATGCAATGGAACAATCACCTGTGGGTAAACAATCTCCAAACACATTCCACATGGGAGCACAACACAGGAGAAGCAAATGAGAGAAGAATTGTTTTCCTTTTCTCTGAGGCTTCCCAGCTTCCCAGGAGAAAATCCTGGGTGAAGGGATTTTCCCAGAGAATGTGAACACCACAATTCCCTATCCCTGTTCAGCCTTGCAGTGCTGGATGTGGGCTGGGTACAGATTTATGGGTGCTCCATATTCCTGGTGCACCCAAAGCCCCCTGGCTCTGCTGCTTGTTGCAGGGTAGGACAGTCAGTGCCTGATAAATTTGTGCCTGCTGCTGGGGCACTGATTTCATATTCATCTGCTAATCTGCCTGGCCACATATATTAAGGACTTTAAATGTGATACATGCTATTAATCCTGGTGCCGAATTATAAATTTGCCCTGACAGGTTAAAGTGCTGTTCTCACTGCTCTGTCACTCCTGCTGTGTCCTGGAGCCTGCTGGAATAACCAAGGGAAAAAGGTTAATTGGGAGCTGCTCTGAGCATCACTCTGGTTAGAGAGCTCAGTGTTGGGGTATTTACTCAGCTGAAGCTCTCAAAACCTCTGCCCCCAAACCTTGTGTTAGAATCTGCTCTTTTTTGAGATGAGCTCTGCTTACAGCTCAGGACATGCTGCACAAGCACCACCTCGGGGGCTTCCAGAGCCTCTGCCACCACGGAAAGTTGGAGTAAAGGAGCCTAAAAACACACAAAAATGGAGGTTTCTGCATCTCTGCAGTGACTGTTGTTTGCACTGAGCTCTGGGCAAAGATCTGTGGTGGTGCTGACCTGGCTGGGACCACAGAGCCACAGAATAATTTGGGCTGAAGGGTCTTTAAAGATCAGCTCATTCCAACCCCCCCATCCCATTATCCCCATTCCACGCCGGGCTTTGCCCATCAGCAGCTGGCAGTGCCCAGAGGGCACAGGGAGGCAGACACAGCCCCAAACCCAGCACATCCCTGCTCCGGCCCAGGCAGGAAGGAGCCAGTGACACATCCACTCTCCAGAGCCCTGAGAACTCTCTCAAGCTTTTATTATTAACTCTGGCTGGGTTATTATTCTGCTCCCTCTGCGATTTCCCCCATTCTGCTGCTGTCAGCAGCGTGTTTGTCAGCCTGCTGCATTAATACCTGTGCTTTTGCCTCCTTGCCTCTTATTAGCTCGGGGAGAGGAGGGAGATTTGGTGGTTTCATGTCACATTAGAGACTCAGGAAGCTCCTCCACGTATCAGCAGCCCGGGGGAGACGAGGCTTTGCTGCCTGACCTGGGTCTAGGAGATTTATGTGGCTGCACAGAGGAGACCTGCCAAGCCCTTTGCTGTCTGCACTCATGCCATGGGCTGTTTTCTCTCTTGCTGAATAGCAAGAAAGAACAAACAACAAAAAAAGAGCAGCCCAAGGAGATGAGACGTGGGGAACTGGAAGGGTTTGCTCTGCAGCTAGCAGCAGCACAAAGTATTTAAAGGCTCCCACTGTCAGTAATCAGTGCTCCTATTAGATGCTCCTCTTTTTTCTGCAGATTTCAAGCTACTTAATTGTTGATATCTAGGCACTGAATCGGGGCACAATTCACTTTTTCCATTATCTGCTGCTGGAGAGATGATGTGGACACTAAAAATCCCAAGTCAATTCCCAGTGCTCCTCTGCTTCCTTGTGTGGATGTGAAATTAAGGATAGTCAAGATTTTTTCGACCCTCTGAAGGTATTTCAGGAAACCTGCAGAAAAAACGCTCCATTGCCATGTTGGTGTGCTCAGCCCAGCAGGTTTGATGCCCTCAGACTGGAACAGCAGTGCTGCTCCTGCTGCAGCATCCACAGGCCAGGTGCTCTTGGTGGGAGGTGCCTTAATTGCTTCTTAATTGTTAGAATTGTTAGAAATTGTTAATTGTTAGTTGCTGCTCTGTAACAGGGAGAGTTTCCACTCCAGGATCCAAGGAAGCCCTGCAGCCTTTTTCCAGTCTCCTCTCTAACCTGGGAGCTGCACCCTTTGTTTTACAGCCATCAACCTGAGGTTGTATTGTTTTATACCAGTGAAAAACAGAGAAAAATTCCTCAAATCTCCAGGGATTTGGGAATCTGGCCAATCTAAAGGCACTCTCAGCTGCCTGTCAGAAGCAGAGATTAATATTTGTGGGATGGCTGTATCCCACTGGCCTGCTGCCTGACAGCACCACCAGAGCTGGTTTGTGCAGTGTCTGATTCTGCGGTTGATGGAGAAATTCCCTCTCTTGCAGGGGCTCTGCACAGAGAGGTTTGTGTTCCAGCCCAGCCCTCGCTGTGCAGGGGAGGCAGGGACAGCCAAAAAGTGCCCAGACAGAGTTGCTCCATGATTAACAACCTCAGGAACAGTTTAATGGATAAAGCCCTTCCCTTTACTTGGGATCTGCTCTGGGACTTGCTGCTGGAGAGCCTGGATGAGCAGAGCCAAGGGGTAATTGCTAATTAGTCTGCATTATTGTTAATTGGTGAGCCAGGGGCTGGAGATGGCTACTGGAGGCTCTGTGCCTTCTCCAGTTTCTTCCTGAGGTTTCATCTTGCCTGGAAATGTGGTGTCACTCATCCTTCCGCATCCTGAAGTGTGGAAGAGGTTTTACAGCCACTTCTGTGAGCCAGAGAGAAGTTTGATAGAAGGATCCATGTTTACCCCTGAAGAAATTTCCTACCAAGGTTGTTGACACAGAAACCAAGAAAGAAAGAAGGATAAATAAGAGAAACCTGCAACTGCCTGTTCCAATGAGCACTTTGTTTGACTTTCCTGACCAATGAGTAAAGTGTAAACTTAGGAGCTCTGTAAGAATGTATAAAAAGCAGGCATGCTATAATAAAAGTAGGTTTGAAGCCTTCCGAAAACAGTGTTGCTTTGTTTTGTGACCATCTCAACTATGACACTGAAGGGCTCAGACACCTCAGAATGTGGGAGGTTCTCTGGCAGGATTGGCCCTGGTGGTGAAACATAAATTGTTGTGTGACAGCATGCTACAGGTAAATGCCATCCTTCCTTTGAAATGCCTCTGAGCTCATGTTTTAATGTTCATCGGCAGCTCCCCTCACAGAAACATCAGCAAAGACCACCAAGGAGAGGTCTCCAGTGCATCCTGGCCTGCTGTGGAGCCATGCTCAGGTCAGTTCATGCTTATGCTGAACTGGACAAAGTTATGTTGCCTCTGCAAAGGGGACACTCAAAAAACCCAGGGATATCCTGGAGTTCTTCCTGAGGATGTGCCTGGGGAATAGGGACCCATGGAACCTCTCTTATTCTGTGGTTCATACCTCAAACCCCTTTGCAGAGGCAGGAGCATCACCCACTTCCAGTTTGAGGCAGGAGGGCTGAGAGTGTCAGTGCTGGGAGCTGCCCCTGCCACAGCAGCTGCAGGTCCCAGCTTATTGGAGAAGGCAGGAGAAAGTGGCAAATGCATCTCCCCAGATTAAAACACTTCCCCTCTGCCATTGAAGGGCAACATCCCATTGCTGACCTTCCTGTCAGCACCAAAAATCCACATGTAGGCTCTACAAAGGGCACAGAGCCTTGTCACTGTCATATTTTCTGGAAAAATCCTCTTGCCCAGAATTCTTCTCCTGGGAAGCTGAGAAGCCTCAGAGAAAAAGGAAAACAATATTATCTGATCTGCTTCTCCTATGTTTTGCTGCTTTGGAATGTTGTTTGGAGATTGTTAACCAACAGGTGGCTGTTTCATTGGTTTCATGTGAATTGTTCTGACTTATTGACCAATCAGTGCCAAGCTCTGTTGGGACTCTGGAGAGAGTCACAAGTTTTCATTATTATCTTTTTAGCAGTCAGTAACTATCTGTTGCGGGCTGATGTCATATAATTCCAATAACTATCCTTTCTGTATTCTTTAGTATAGTTTAGGTTAGTATTCTTTAATATAATATAGCATCATAAAATAATAAATTAGCCTTCTAAGAACATGGAGTCAGATTCATCATTCCTCCCTTTGTCTGGGAACCTCACAAATACAAGAGAGCCTCACTGCCAGGGCAGCACACAAGCCCAGCAGGGGATGGAGCATCTTCTGTGGGACTTCTCCTGTCTCATAAAGCATTGTCCTTGTCTGTGCAGGTCCCTGGTTCCCCAGCTGTGGGCTGGTGGCCCACAAGGTTCCTGGGAGTGACCTGCAGCTGGTGCACAAGCTCAGCACATCTGCATGGTGCTCTCTGTGACATCCAGCTGGCACAAGGACATGGTGGCCCACGCAAATGCTGGTGGCCGAGAGCAAATAATTCAGAGGGTGTGAGTTTTGAAGAGTTAGGGGCAGCCCCTGCTGTGCAGGATTTTTCTCACCTCAGTTTAGGAAGTGACACCTGTGGTAGGACAGGAAGGAGCTGGGTGGGTGTCCCAGTGAGCACAGACGGAGCCCAGGCAGGTCCTCAGGATGAAACCCCACTGCTTCCAGGCTGCAGCAGGGAACAAGGAGCCCCAGGGAGGGCTGGCAGAGGGAACTGCCCCAATTTACTGGGGCATCTGGGCTGGGAGACACTGCAGCTCTTGGCCAAGGCCAGGAGTATTGTATTCACAGGGATCCCCATGGCAGGGAGGAATGATGAATATGACTCCATGTTCTCAGAAGGCTAATTTATTACTTTATTATACTATATTATATTAAAAAATACTATACTAAACTATACTGAAGAATGCAGAAAAGATACAGACAGAAGGCTAAAAAGATAATAATGAAAACTGGTGACTCTATCCAGAGTCCTGACACAGCTTGGCCCTGATTGGCCAAAGAGTGAAAACAACTCCCAGCAGAATGCAATGGAACAATCACCTGTGGGTAAACAATCTCCAAACACATTGCACATGTGAGCACAACACAGGAGAAGCAAATGAGAGAAGAATTGTTCTCCTTTTCTCTGAGGCTTCCCAGCTTCCCAGGAGAAGAATCCTGGGCAAAGGAATTTTTCTGAGAATGTGAATGCCACACAAAAGCACCTGGCCATGCCACCCTCCCACTTCTCAGATCTGCCCAGGCCCCAGAGCAGATGTCCCTGTCCCCCTGGGCAGCCCTGTCCCCTGTACCTGCTGTGGGAAGGGCCATTTGTCCCCCCTGCAGCAGCCAGCCTTCCTGGAGCTCTCCTGGTTTCCAAGCTCCAACTTCCTCTCCTTGCTCTGTAATCACTCATTTGGCTCTTGTTATTGGGTTATTTATAGAAACTCTGCCAAGTGTTTTGGAGCCAGGAGAAGGGCACAGAGCTAAATACAATAGCATCACCTCGTGAGAGCTGACATTTAAAACCAGGGATCTCATTACTGAATCCAAGGGAGACAGCAAATGTCAGGAAAAGCTGGTGGCTGTTGGCTCCGTGCTGCTGGCTGGGGATGCTGCAGGCACAGGTGGCCTTGGCAGCCCTTGGGGTCAGCACAGAGCCAGGGGGACACCTCCAGCACCCCTTCAGAGGATACAACCTGTGCTGCTTTACCCAGGGCTGGTTGAAAGCAGCAGCACTGTGAGGCTGGATGTGTTCTGAACAGGAAAATGTTCATCCTGAATTTGGGCTTTGTGTTCTGTTCCTGAACCTGTGAGGCTCTGTGTGCCCTCCATTCTCCAGGATCAATTATTCCCACCTTCATTCCCACCCTCAGAGCCTTGCACTGAAGCTAGGAGGGTCAAACTCATTCCTGGACCTGACCACAAGTTTTCCAGCCAGACCTGGTGTAAAGAGCAATTCCCCAGCCTGCTTTTTCCTCACAGAGCTGATGCCTTTTTGGTCTACCTAAAAACAGAGGCCAGACAGAAGTAAGGGACTAAAAAGCAGTTATATTTATTGAAGGGCCTTCAGGTACATTTCAGGCAGATGAAACTTGTCACTATAGGACACGAAATGAAACAACACTGACACTGGAAGCTCCAAGGTAAAAAGAAGGGAATTTCTGACTCCAACATTTATAGACTTTCAAAAGTGACAGTGGATTGGAGGGTGAAAGTGTCACCTCTCCAATGACACTGGACAAAACAACAGTCTATCCAATTTCTCCTCCTCCAGAAAAGAATGAAAACAAAATTATTTACAGAAAAGCGCACGAGAAAGTTTATTACAAGAATGCAAACATCAGAAGGCTTAGAAGAACTTAGAAGAACAGGGCAGACAAAGCTGGTTGGGCTACACCTAAAAAATGGACCACAGGTTATGTGTTTTCACACATTTATAAATTTGGTCCATGTACATATTGGGGGTTAATCTTCCAATTTCAGCTCCAGATAATGAAGTCATTGACCCCAGGTTTGCTCCCCCAACTCACTTTTGTTTCCATCTCTGGGCCCTGAGGCAGTGAGGTGTCCTTGATTGCCAGGCCTGGAGAGGAATTGTTGTGTCTGCCCAAGCTGGGAAAGCAGCAGCTCACACTGAGTGTGGGGTTTAGAGTTATACACTAAAGAACTGCAGGGTTACAAATATATGGAAAATACAAAAGCTCAAATCCTGAGGCATCAGAGGAATTCCAGTGCAGAGCATGTCCAGGCTGTGTGAAATAATGCAGCTACACAGTTAATATTCATGCACTGTGCAGAATTCCAAATACATCCAGGATTTCAAATACATCCATCCACCTCTCATCAGCCACATCAAACTGTCTTGACAGCTAATGAGGGAGGCACTGCCTCGAAAGCAGCAAGTTGTAACTGAATAAATATGATAAACAACCTGTTTCCAGATGGCTTTTTATGTAAAACTATTTATGCAGCGTTGATAGATGGCGAATTTTATGCCAGTAAATCCTTGTATTTTAAAACATTTGCCTTCTTAATTGCCCATTTTACATGTAAAATATGTTTATGTGCATTGCTAAGTTGAAAAGTGGCCTGGAACAGCTCTGGACTGAGTAAGCACCACTCCTGTGCTGGCCCATCTGCCTGGGCTCCTGGGAGCAGAGTCACAGGGATGTCACTGGAACCTGGTGCTGATCAGAGCCAGACTGACCACAGGACAACACAAGGGGCTCTTCAGCTCCTGCCTTGGCCCCAAGGGGTTTGGGGGGACCTGGGCCCCTGAGTGCTGCCAGGGAGATGCAGCTGGGGATGGATCTGGTGCTGGGACAGTGGACTGGGGCTGGGTGACGCTGCTGCTGCTGCAGCCTCTGCTTCACATCCCTAAAATCATACCAGGGAATCCCCAAATGGTTTGGGTTAAATATCATCCAGGGCCACCCCTGCCATGGCAGGGACACCTTCCACTGTCCCAGGTTCCTCCAAGCCCTGTCCAGCCTGGCCTCGGGCACTGCCAGGGATCCAGGGGCAGCCACAGCTGCTCTGGGCACCCTGTGCCAGGGCCTCAGCACCCTCACAGGGAGGAATTCCTTCCCAATATATACTCTAGGCCTCTTTTAAAGTGGGCTTGCTGTGGTTTGGGCAGAGGTTGTCATCTGATGACTTTATGCTGTCCCCCAAAGAAAACTCACCCTGCTTCTCCATTCCTTCCCCAGAGCCAGCCAAAGCCCTCTTCCATCCCCCTCTGTCACTGTCATATTTTCTGAAAAATCCTTTGCTCAGGATTTTTTCTCCTGGAAAGCTGAGAGGCCTCAGAGAAAAAGGAAAACAATATTATCTGATTTGCTTCTCCTGTGTTTTGCTGCTGTGGAACATGGCTGGAGATTGTTTATCCAACATGTGAATTGTTTGATTGGTTTCATGTGAATTGTTTTTACTTAATGACCAATCACAGCCAGCTGTGTTAGGACTCTGGGAAGTCATGAGTTTTTCGTTAGTATCTTGTTATCCTTCTGTCTGCATCCTTTCTGTGTTCTTTAGTATAGGTTTAGTAGAGCAATATAATATAATATAATATAATATAATATGCCTTCTAAGAACATGGAATCAGATTCATCTTTCCTCCCCACAATGGAGGACCCTGAAAATTCCTCACCCCTCACCCTCTTGAAACACAAACTGAACAGAGATGCTGCAGCAGGAGGCACTGAACATCCCCCAGCTCTGCTGCTGAGCCTTGATCCCAGACCACCAACACCTCTGCAGACTGCAAGGCACCTTCCACGTGCTGCTGGCGGCATCCCAGGGAGCTGAGCAGTGGCAGAAGCAGGAGAGACAGAGCCCTGGTAGCCTCTAATGCAATTAGTTCCTGGTGTATCTGCATTCTTATTACTGGCTATTTGCTCTAATGGGTTCAATCATGTACAGCATTAACATAAATTGACACCAAGCAGAGTTATTCCCATGGAAATGTTTGCTCATTTAGGATTGTTGGTCTCAACTCTACAGTATATGGGGTGTTTTATTTAGCCTCTAACTCATTTATTGGGTATTTATAGAAGAGGGCTTTCCTGAGCAGTAAAACCACGGGGCTTTGCACACAACAGCTCTGTCCTTCTGACAGGTTTATTTGGGTTTATTTCTCTGTGGGAAAGCTTTGCCTCATTCTGTTTTCAGTTCAGCATTGCCACTGAAGTCCTTAACCAGAGTCTGCCCTGTCACTGCTGATGCCCAGGCCTGGCTGGTCCCTGCCAGGGCAGGACAGGGGAGGAGGTCAGGGCACCTTCCAGAGCTCCCCACGCTCAGCACCAGAGGTGGCTGAGCTCTGTGGGTTCCCCTGGCACTGCACAGCTGAACCTGCAGGGCAGAGCTCCTGGATCCCTCTGGGAACAGGGAACAACCCCTGCAGATCCCTGTGCTGCTGTTCCCTCTTCTCCAGCATGGAACACGAGCCTCCACCACCCCCATGAGCACAACCAAATCCCAGAGGACTCCAACAGCACCAGCCCTGCCTGGCTTCACAGAATTCACAGAATTAAAGAATGCCCAGGAAGAGTCCTTCAAGATCATTGAGTCCAGCCCAGCCCCAGCCCCTCAATTAAACCCTGGCACCCAGTGCCACATCCAGGCTTTGTTAAACACACCCAGGGATGGGGACTCCACCACCTCCCTGGACAGCCATTCCAGAACTTTATCACTCTTTCTGTAAAAGCTTTTTCCCAATCTCCAGCCTGTATTTCCCTTGGTGCAGCCTGAGGCTGTGTGCTCTGGCTGTGTCAGTGCTGCTGCAGACAGAGCCCAGCCCCAGCTGAGCACAGGCACCTTTCAGGAGCTGTGAGAGTGATGGGGGCAGCCCTGAGTCTCCTTTTCTCCAGGCTGAGCACCCCCAGCTCCCTCAGGGCTTCCTCACAGGGTTTGTGTTCCCAGCCCCTCTCCAGCCTCATTTTCTCCTCTGGGTGTGCTCCAGCCCCTCAAGGTCCTTCCCAAACTGAGGGGCCAGAGCGGGACACAGCACTCAGGTGTGCCCTCACCAGTGCTGAGCACAGGGGCAGAATGAGCTCCCTGCTCCTCTGGCCACACCATTCCTGATAGAGAATTCAGAGAGCCCTTGGGCATGGCAGGAAGGAGTGAGCACAGAGTCACAGAATGTCCTGAGCTGGGAGGGACCCCCAGGATCAGCCAGGGCAGCCCCAGCCCTGCACAGACACCCCAACAGCCCCACCCTGGGCACCCCTGGCAGCTCCTGGAGCTCTGGCAGCCTCGGGGCCGTGCCCATTTCCTGGGGAGCCTGGGCAGTGCCAGCACCCTCTGGGGAAGAGCCTTTCCCTGGTATCCAGCCTGAGCCTCCCTGGCACAGCTCCAGCCATTCAGACACCTCATGCCATCCTCTGAGACTTCTGGTACAGCTCCAAGGAGTTTTTTAAGTTAAAGAACAAATATGCACCCAGCCATGCTCCAGTGATCCTGGTGTCCTTATGCTGGTGAGAGAGCTGAGTGAGAAATCTCTTGTGCAAGGTGTGTGACACTGAACTCAATTAAAATGCTTCCTTAAACCTCTGCTCTCAAAGCAGCCTTTCCCCAGCAGAGCTGCTGGGTCTGGATGGAGGGGGACACATCCTGACAGAGTGCCCTGGCAGCAGCATTAGAACCTCTCCTGAATTTTTCACAGAGCTGCAGATTCAAACTGAACCATCATAAAGGAAGATTTGGTTTGATGAGGCTCAAAACCATAGGAAAACCATTTGGGGAATAAATAATAAAATTATTTAGGCATTGTCAAAATGTCCAGTTTTGATTTTGAGGCTTTTTTTTGTCACCGAGTTGAGAAAGGCTTTGCTTTCCAAACATGTTTGATCTTGGACTAACCAACAGGCAAAGGAAGAAGAGATGTCAATCTCATCTTCCTCTGGAGTTAATGAATATGGGACATATGACAGCCCAGGACTCTACTTGGCTGTGCAAAAAATTAAATTAAAAAAAAAAAAAAAAAAACAAAACAAAAACATGGTTTGCAAAAATAGTATGCTTAGCAAAAAAAAGAAGGAAAAAAAAATCTTGACTTTTCATGTTTTCATCCTAATTTGACCAGGATGCTGTTTTTGCTTTTTTATAATATGAAGACTTTTTTACCAGAAGAGAGAACCCTTCCCTGTTTCTGCTCCAGTTATCACTGTGACGGGCATTTTTAGATAAGATTTTGATGGGAGAAGGGGGTGGAGAGAAGTTCAGGACTTTCTGTGTTAACTTGCACATTCTGTGCAGCTCTTGACTGACACTCTGCATTAAAAACATTGAAACTCAGGAATTTGGGACAGCCAGATTTGCCTGGGCCTAAACAGCAGATGAAGTTCAGGAGGAAGCCCAGGGAGCAGGGGACAAGATGCTCCAGACTGGGCTAAACTGGGATTTACTCTGCCCAGGAAACGCAGCCTCACTGCATCCCACCTCCCCAAGAAAGGGAACTGCTCCTTCAGTGGTGTACTAAGGTAGAAATATCATAAAGAAATCATAAAATCAAGCCTGCTCTTCCAAAATCAGTGACTGGCCTTGTCAAGGCAGCCCTTTGCAAGTTCCCATGTGAAAGCAATCCTGGTGTGAGCAGTTCATTAACAGAACAATCTATTCCTGGGTAAAAAACAACCAGCACCTGTATAAATAAATAAAAAACAGATAAACAAATAAATAAATAAATTTAAAGAAATACATAAATTGTTATTTTAAATTATATATATAATGTTATATATTATATATTATATAATATTATTTATAATATATAATTATTATTTATAAATAAATATTGTTTATATAATTATTATTTATAAATAAATATTGTTTTATATCTGAGAATATAAATAAATATAAATAAATAATAAATATAAATGTTTTTACACCATTAGATAGAAAAATGAAAACTATCTCTCACAAACAACTTTTCCTGCATGTACACACTGAGAGTTTCAGTGACCAATCAATAAAGGAAAACAACTTGTTACTAATTAATAAAATAATTGATAAGAAAGCTTCTGACCAATGGGAGTCACACATGAGGTCTGTAAAACTGGATAAAAATGAGTTATGTGAATAAAGAATGGCTTTTTCCACCATAAATAAATTGTGGTCTGTGTGATTTGTTCCTACATTTCAGCCCCAAAGCACCTCATCCCCACTCCATCCCCATTTCCAGAGGGTCCCAGGGGGCCAGGCCCAGGGAGGTGGAAGGAACAGCCCAGCCACCACCCCAGGCTCAGCTGCACATCCTCCCATCTCCTTTTCCATCCCACATTTCAGTGACATTTGAGAGTCCTCTCCCATTTTAAAACACATGGATTTTGACATTTTATTACTTGCCTGTCTCAGTTTTATGGTTATTAGGATGGGTGAAAAATTAAGGTTCCTGGAGGCTCTGGAGAAAACCTCTATTTATCCAAAGGGCATTTTAAAAAAGGCTGTATCCCTGTGGGTGACAGAAGGAAATTTAGGATCATTCCAGGCTCTCAGATGCTTTGCAGAATGAGCATTCCAGTGTCAGCTGCTCAGCCCCAAGTCCTTTCTGCCAGCTCCCACTCTCATTTCATCCCCTGTCCCCAGAGTCCAGGACACCCATCTGGGCGGTGGGGACACAGAGGTATCCAAACTCCCATGAGAGAGACATTGAGGGGCTGGAACGTGCCCAGGGAAGGGAACAGAGCTGGGGAAGGGTCTGGAGCACCAGGAGGGGCTGAGGGAGCTGGGAAGGGGCTCAGCCTGGAGAAAAGGAGGCTCAGAGGGAACCTTGTGGCTCTGCACAACTCCTGACAGGAGGCAACAGCCAGGGCAGGGTGAAGTTCTGCTCCCACAAGGGACAGGAAGAGAGGAGTGGCCTCAAATTGCACCAGAGGAGGTTTAGATTGGATATTGGAGGAAAATTATTTCAGGGTGAGGGTGCCCAGGCCCAGGGCAGTGGTGAAGTCCCCATCCCTGCAGGGATTTAAAAGCTGTGTGGTTGTGACATCTGGGGACATGGTTCAGCAGGGCTCCAATTTAGGAGGAGCTGGTGGGAAAGGAGCAGATTCCCCTGGGATTTGCCTGCCAGGCTGTGTGCAGCCACCTCAGTGCCACCTCTCAGTGCAGGTGTGGCTCCAACACACTTGCAGGTCTGGGGTGAACTTCCTTCTGCTCTCAAATAAGTGCCTGCTTTCTGGGAAGCATGTGGAGAAACAGATCCCTGGAAATGTCAGCGTTTCAGGCCTTCTCTGTGTCTGAGGTTAAAAGATGTGCCTGGGGCTGTGTGTTCTGTCCTCATCTGTCAGAGCTGGGGCAGTTCTCTGCTGTCCATGGGGCAGTTTTCTTTATCTCTGCCACAGCCAACCCTCCCTCCAGGAGATCTCTGCTGTCCATGGCCACTGAGTGTCCCTGCAGGGCTGATCCAATCCCAGCATCCCATGGGGAGATGCTCCGACCAGGGGAGGAGCCAAGCATTCCTACCTGGATCCAATCTGAGCCTGGCACAGCCCAGCAGCCTTTGCCCCCTGCATTGCCAGAGGAGCAGCTTTCTGCTGCCCTGCATGGCCAGAGGGAGCCCAGGCCCATCTGCAGCAGCCCTGGAGCTGCAGAGGAAAACTCCCCCCTTGTGCAGGATCCCTGCTGCAGCAGAGCCACAGCTGGCACTGCAGGAGGGCTGAGCCCCCATGGCATGGGGCTGGGACACCCCCCTGACACACAGGGGACAGGGCCTGTGATCACTCTGGCAGCGTTGGTTTGTATTAATGCATTGTTAATTTTATTTTTATTTTCTTCCCTAATAAAGAACTGTTATTCCTATTGCCATATCTTTGCCTGAGAGCCCCTTATTTTCAAAATTATAATAATTCAGAGGAGGGAGAGGTTTTGCATTTTCCATTTCAAGGGAGGCTCCTGTGTTCCTCAGCACACACCTGGCTTTTCAAACCACGACACTCTGTCACTTGTGGGAGCCCATGTGGTCACCTTTCAGGGTGGGCTCTCAGACAAGACAGGGTAGGAATTGTAGGAATGCAGTGGGCAAAGGCTGCTGTGCTGTGCCAGGCTCAGATTGGATCCAGGTAGGAATGCTTGGCTCCTCCCCTGGGCGGAGCATCTCCCCATGGGATGCTGGGATTGGATCAGCCCTGCAGGGACACTCAGTGGCCATGGACAGCAGAGATCTCCTGGAGGGAGCATTGGCTGTGGCAGAGATAAAGAAAAAACTGCCCCATGGACAGCAGAGAACTGTCCCAGCTCTGACACATGGGGACAGAACACACAGCCCCATTTCCAGCCTCAGACACTGGTACTGCACTGCAGTGCCTGGGAAGTGCCCTGAATTTCTCCCAAGGAGTTTTTAATTATTGCTGTTGGATTTCATTCTCCTGCCCCTCCTCAAAGGCTCCCTCACCCCTCATCCATGTTTTCCTCTGAGGTACCACCAGCACTGCTCATCCCAATTAAACGCAGCTCCTGTAAACTATTATGGGGGATGAAACGTAAACATTGTTCCCCCCTTGTTTTTTGTTTGCCTGCCTCTTGTGGATTCTGGCTGGTATTCCCAGCTTCTGTAATTATGGGAACTGTCACCGGTGAGCAGAGAAATGGGTCTGGAAAATTAGAAACACTTGGAACTTGGCTTGTAGTATTTCAGTAAGAGTTTGAACCCAAGTTATCCAAGGCATGTAAAATAGCTGTGGGAGTAGGCACAGGTAGAGAAGGTGTCCTGCTGGGCATGGATCAGGTGCAGACTTAGAGCTAAACCCCAAAATGTAGAGGCTCAGTTTCCCTATTCCAGACAGAGATTAACAATAGGGGAAAATAGACCAAATGGATCCAGGGGAGGCTGGATACATTTTTCCTGGATATCCCGTTTTCCTGGATACTTTCTCATTGCTGAGTTTTACATTTTCTCAATTCCTGATATTCTTCCAGCAAAACAGGGCATCTTACCCACCCTCCATCTGCACTATGGACAAATAACAGGTATTTTCTTTGATGAGTGCACTGGAAAGTAGACACCACTCCAGTGCCTCTTCCTACTAGATTAGCCTCAGGGCAAGAGGAGGAACATTTCATTTTAATCCAATCTGCTTCATGGGGTCCATTTACTCCTTTAGCACCTTTTCCTCCAGTTAAGCCAAGGCTTAGATGTAAAAACTCTCTAGGAATTAAACAAAACAAAAACTCTGTGGTCACAACAGGCTTTGCTGTGAAAGCCTGCTAATGAAACCTGCTGCTGTTTCCAAAGCATTTCAGCTGGGAAACTCCCAGATTACATTTTTCAATTTATTTTGCCTTTTAATCCTCCCTACTTTCTTCTGGCTGAAATTCCCCCTGCTCTTTCAAGGCATTCTTGAATATTTGCTGTTATTTGCTCCTTTCCCTTTGAAGTGAATTTGAAGCCAGTGCATAGTGTGGAAAAGCAGAAGGAAACCATATGGCAGCAGCCCCTTGTGGCTGGAATTTGGATGGAGATGAGGAGCTGGAGGGGGCAGAGAGAGACCTGAGGGGAATTTTGGCACTGCAGAGGGGATTGTGCAGAAACTGCCTTTGTCACTCTGAAAAACAGCATTAAAAGTGGCCTCGTCCCATACAGGAATAGGAAATCCCCAGTGAGATCCAGAAGAATTGTTACAGACCTGGAAATGGGAAAAGATTGGAAACCAGGGGCATTAACCATGCAGAGGGGATCTGTGGGGTCCCATCCTGGGAAAGGGAACACTGCTGGAGCAGGGGCAGGGTCAGCTGGCCAAAGGTGGAAAGGGAGCTGTGTCACAATATGACATGAAATGAACAACACTCACATGCTGAGATGTTCAAGGTAAAAAGTACATTTATTTCTGGACTTTAATATTTATAAAATTAGAAAAGTAACTCTAGATAAGAAGATGAAATTACTACCTCTTTAATTACACTACTCAAACTAACAAACTATCAATTCTCTCCTCAAAAAAAAAGCAAACCAATCATTATTTACATAAAAAGTGAGTAAGAAACTCTATTACAAAAATGTAAACATCAAAAAGCTTAGGAAAACTTTAGAAAAACAAAGCAACAGAGCTGGACATGACCAATTTTCTCCCCAAACAGCCCTTCCCCTCCTGCCCCTCATCACTATGGGGCCATGCTCCACCTCCTGCTTCTTCCCCCTTTTTTTACAGCTCCCTCCCTCTGTGCCTTCTTCCACTCCCTTTGCTTCTCCTTTTTCTTTTCATTCTCTTCCTGCCTGGTTTTATCTGTGACTTTTACAAATGGGCTCTGGCTGTAAAATTCACCGTATGGATTATCCATTTTTCAACAGAGTGCTCCTGACATTGTGTGGGGAGAGAATCCAGGCAGGAATATATAAAATACATTTTATATATAATATATATAACTGTGATTGAGCAAGCAGCACAAGCACTTCCTTCAGAGAGCTCCTCACAGTTCACTAAGGGAAAACAGAGCCCAGACACTGAATCACAAACCTCCAGCTTAATTACAGACACAGAGGGTTGGAATTCCAGTGCTGCTGGTGGTGCTGCACAGCCCAGGCAAGGAGCTGATGGAGCACTGAGCTGAGTAATTCCTCACATATACTCCATTTAGGAAAGGGAGCAGCAAGAACCATTAGCAATTTCAGTGTGTCAAGGAAACTGGGCATTTCATCCAGGGGAGGGAGGTGGGGAATCAGTCAAAGTGTTTTCATCAATGAGGGAAGAAAAATGGGCTGAAGGAGAAGAGGAATGGTAGGGACTTGGAGGCACAGAGAAGGCAGAAGGAAAAGATGGAATTGAAATTTTCCTTCTCATGAGAGGGACAGGGAGGAGGGAGGGGGGGAAAGGGTGGCAGCAATTTGGTGGAAATTGTGTGAGCTGGCTCACTTCTACAACAACTGGTGAATAACTTTTAAAATATACTTTCAAATATATTGCATAATTTAAATATGTCTCATAAAACCAAAAGAAGGGGGAATTTCCTCACAGGAGAGGTGGGCAGGTGGTCCTTCCCCTGGTTTTAGGAGCCGCAGAGCAGTGCTGGTTTTCCCACAGACCTCCACTATTGTAAATACAGGTTCACCAGTGAGGGGAGAGAATGATGCATCTGACTCTATCTTATCAGAAGGTTAATTTAAGTAATTAAGGTTAAGAAGGTTAATTAAAGTAATATATTACTTTATTATACTATATTATATTAAAAAATACTATACTATACTAAAGAATACAGAAAGGATACTTACAGAATGCTAAAAAGATAATAATGAAAACTGGTGACTCTCTCCAGAGTCCTGACACAGCTTGGCCCTGATTGGCCAAAGAGTGAAAACAACTCCCAGCAGAATGCAATGGAACAATCACCTGTGGGTAAACAATCTCCAAACACATTGCACATGTGAGCACAGCACAGGAGAAGCAAATGAGAGAAGAATTGTTTTCCTTTTCTCTCAGGCTTCACAGCTTCCCAGGAGAAAAACCCTGGGCGAAAGGATTTTTATAGAGAATGTGAATGCCACACTCCCCAACATCTGAAGCTGTCCCGCTGCAGTGCACCTGTGGGTTATCACCATATAACTGATACCAAAGCACAGCCCCTGGTTAGGTGTGAAGCCTAAGCAGCTGCCATGAGCCAAAACAATGATGTCCCTGCTGCAAAGAATTTCTGTTTGTGGACAGGAGACCTGAGACAGGAGAGGAGGGAAAGAAAAGAGATGTGGGGGGAACTCCACTGTCGCCACATTTCTCTTCACAGAGAAATGCAAGGCACAATTCTTCTCAAGAGTATTTCTGGGTTTCACATTCTCTGAACCTCAGAGAGAGAAAAAAACAATTCTTATCTCATTTACTGCTCCGGTGTTGTTCACACAGTGGAATGCATTGAGGAAGATTGTTTACCTGAAGGGAATTGGTGATTGGATTCTGCTGTGAGTGTTTTGATTCACTGACCAATTGAATCCAGGTGAGTGTGTTGGGACTGTCACTGACAGTCAGGAGATGAGTGCAGTTGTGTGCAGAGCTGAGTGCTTGGCAGATTCAGTTTAGATGTAATGTAATATAGACGTAATATAATATAAAATAAGTTCGTATAATAAAGTAGTTAATTAGGCTTCTGATAAGATGGAGTGCTCCTCATCATTCTTCTCCTTCATTGGGGGTGAAAATATTGACTACACTCCATGAATGCAATGACATCTCCAAGGGACAGCTCTGGCATCCCAGGGAGCCAGCCCTGGGACAGGGGTGTACATGGCCTTAGCAGCTGGTCTGCAGGCTAAACAACTGAGTTAGCAGAATAAGAAATGGATAAAATATGAGTTTATCCATAGCAAAGCAGAAAGCAAGACCGTTAGCACAGAAACCAATAAAATAGACACATAAGGGATGTTTGCAATTAGAGGATACATGCCTTAGTGTGCCTAAATAATTTGTTGCAAAGTCTTGCCAATTAATTATTGATGTTAATTGCTTTGTACCAATAAAATAAAATACTGCTTTCTCCAGTGAATATAATGAGCTGTTTTGATGTAACTAATGATTGCATATCTCACTTTGCTAAGGGTGTAAAACTTAAGAACAACTTGTAATGAAGAAAAGCCATTGCTGTCTGCACAAGTGTGTGTGTGTCCATCTCAACAGTGACACAGGGAAGCTTGGGAGCATCCCAGCACTGCTCTGGCACAGCTGGGGGAGGACTGGGGAGGCTTGCAGAGAGAAAATCCTGGCACTCCCTTGCAGCCCTGTGTTGTGAGGGGTCCCCAGGATGAGGTGAGAGATGAGAATTTGACTCCAAGTTCTCAGAAGTATTATATTACATTATATTATATTATATTATATTATATTATATTATATTATATTATATTATATTATATTATATTATATTATATATAACATAATATAATGTCATTATATTATATGAAATTATATTATATTATATGAAATTATATTATATTATATGAAATTATATACTAAAACTATACTAAAGAAAGACAAAGGATACATCAGAAGGCTAAAACAAGAATGATAATAAAAACATGTGACTCCACAGAGAGTCTGACACAGTTGGCTGTGATTCATCATTAAGTAAAAACAATTCACATGCTGGGACAAACAATTCTCCAAATCACATTTCAGAGCAGCAAAACAGGGAGAAGCTGAAGCTTCCCAGGAGAAAAAAATCCTGGCGAAGGGATTTTTCAGAAAATATCATGGTGACAGCCCTGCTCTTCAGGATGGTCCAGCTGCAGCTCCATCCCCACATTGTCATTGGGTTCTGGGGAATATTTCCAACAAATAACAGGAATTGAGGCCACCCTTCTCACAGGGACCCTGGGGATCTCCTTCTTCTCCTCTCTGAGCTCAGCCTGAGCCATGCCCTGTGCCAGAGCTGCCCTGGGCAGAGGGCTGGGGAAGCACAAGAAAGGTGTTGGAGAATTCTCTGGGTCCTGCTGGCAGCTCTTCCCCTGGACTCAGCCCCTTCCTCTGCAGCTTGGCCCCAGTTTTCACACACAGAATCCTGAATTCTATGCCCTGGCCTCTGCCACCCCTAAGTTTGAAGAGCATTTAATCTCAAATCTCAACTCTCTGATCTCTCTCCCCATTTCCACATTGATCCTGCTGGCTCCTTGTTTCTTTCCTTAATACAGGAGCACATTTAGCAGCTCAGGAGGAGCTAATGGGAAGGTTTCTCCATCATTCTCAGAGCCATTAGTGCTCACATCTTCCCTCTCAGTAGGGCACATTTGTATGTTTAATTTAAGAAGGTTATCTGTCAAAAGTGATATCTCAAGGTAGCACTGAGCTGGATAAATATGTCAGAAACAATAGCTCGTGCTGAGAGGAACAAACGTTCAGAAAACTCATCCTTTGAAAGATCTCAAGACAGAGAAAATGAGGCCAGACTGGCACCTCTGTCCCAGAGCCTCTCCCTGCTGCCTCCATGCCCTCTGGCACCCTGAGAGCAGCCAGGGGCACAGGGCAGCTCCTCCAGGGAGCAGTGCCTGGGCAGGGCAGGGATGCCCCCCGGCACACGGACCCAGCTCTGGTGGGAAATGGTCAGAGAAAATGGGATTTACACACAGAAAGGGTCTGGGTTGGCTTTAGAAACCAGGGATTGGGTCCTGGCAGTGGTGTTTGCTCTCAAAGCTGTGTGGGCACCTCTGACAGGTACAGGTGGAGATACCCCCCAGTCATCAAGTGCACCAAAGATCAGGGAATCACAGAATGTCCTGAGCTGGGAGGGACCCTCAGGATCAGCCAGGGCAGCCCCAGCCCTGCACAGACACCCCAACAACCCCACCCTGGGCATCCCTGGCAGCTCCTGGAGCTCTGGCAGCCTCAGGGCCGTGCCCATTCCCTGGGGAGCCTGGGCAGTGCCAGCACCCTCTGGGGAAGAGCCTTTCCCTGGTATCCAGCCTGAGCCTCCCTGGCACAGCTCCAGCCATGCCCTGTCCCTGTCCCTGTCACAGAGCAGAGATCAGAGCTGCCCCTGTGCTGCCCCTCATGAGGATGTTGAAGACCACAATGAGGTTACCCCTCAGTCTCCTCTCCTCCAGGCTGAACAAACCATGTGCTCCCCATGTTTCCCCTCCAGACCCTTCCCTGTCCTCATGGCCTCATTTGGACACTCTCTAACAGCTTAATGTCTTTCTTTATGTTATGGTGTCCCTTGAAGTGTTCTGGTCCAGATTTGTGCCCAGACAAGACGGTTGTCTACTGACCCAATGACTTCTGAGCCAGAAAAAGACAAACAATAAATCAGATGGACTCATCCCAAAGAGAGACACCAGGAACTGTGGCTGTCCCATTGCCACAGGCAGGCTGTAGTCACAGAGAGTCCCCCACTCCCAGGAGCTGACCCTAGCAGCACTGGTTTGCAGTGATGCAAGCCTGTGATTCCCAGTAGCCATCCCACAGCTACTTTACTGCATCCCTCTGCATCCATCCCATCCATCTGCATCCATTCCTTCCCTCTGCATCCAATCCATCCACCTGCACCCATCCCATCCCTCTGCATCCATCCCATCTGCCTCCATTCCATCCCTCTGCATCCATCCCATCCCTCTGCATCCATCCCATCTGCCTCCATTCCATCCCTCTGCATCCATCCCATCCATTCCATCCATCTCCATCCATCCCATCCCTCTGCATCCATTCCATTCTATCCCTCTGCATCCGTTCCATCCATCCCATCCCTCTGGATCCATTCCTTCAATCCCATCCCTCTGCATCAATCCCATCCCATCCCATCCCATCCCATCCCATCCATCTGCACTCACTCCATCCATCTGCATCCATTCTTTCTCTCTGCATCTATCCCATCCCTCTGCATCTATCCTGTTTCTCTGCATCTGTTCTGTCCCTCTGCATCCACCCCATCCACCTGCTCTGGGTTGTCTCAGCCCCTGGAGCTGTCTGGGTCTCCCTGCCCTGCACCCAGCAGCACGTGGGTGGGTGCAGGCTCTGGACTCTTCTGCCTCCCCAGGTGTTACTGAACAGGAAACACCAGCCCTGGGTGGCAGAGAGCTCTTCTGAAATAGGAAACAGCAAGGAAAGTGTGGAATTCTCTGGTGTTTATGCGAAAAAGTTCCTCCCTAAACCTGGCAAGAGAAGGGGACACATCCTCCTCTTTAATCCCACCCTAAGACAGGGGAATTAAACACCTCCACAGCAAATAAAGTAAGGGACAAGGAGGCTGGTAGAGATGAGCAGCCCCTCCTGTTTCCAGGGCAGAGCATGACCCCTGTGAGCAGTGCTGAGCAGTGCATCCCACCCTGGGGAAAGCAGGAGCAGCCCCAGGCCCAGCACAGACAAAGCCAGCTTGGCTTTTGAAGATAAATCCCTTCATCCCAGAGGTCGGCAGGCTAATGACAAGAAATACCAAAGTGAAAGGAGGCAATCTCTCCAATCAGGTGAGTGATTAAAATCGGGCTTTGAAGAGCCCAAAGGTCCCCTCTGCTGCTGTCAAAAATGGAGAGGAAAAAAGGCAGCCCTGGGTAAGGCTGAGCTCTTCAAAGAGTTCCCAGCTGCTGGGGAGCTCTGCAGCCCCACTGCTCTGCAGGTGCCAAATCCACACCAGGCTCCTCCTGCCCTGACACAGCCTGGACACAGCACATTCACCAGCGGGGGGATGCTCCTGGGAGAGGCGAGCCCAGTGCTGCAGGGGCAGAAATGTCTGTTTGTCCTGCTCACCCCCCTGAGAGCTTGGAGCTCCAAACCCACGTTTGGCTGATGGTAAGTGCTGGATTTGGGGGATCTAACACCACATAAAAGGGGGATCTAACACCACATAAAATGCTGTAGGTGTGTGAGGAAAGGCATTGCAGGCTTTCCCCACTGCATCAGATTCACTCAGGGCCACCCAGGGCACTTTTGTGCTGTTTTATCCCAGCCCAATCACTTGTCAGTGTGGCCACTGCCTGTCCCCTGGTGCCACACAAATGGCTGATTTTACCTTCCAGAGCTGAAGGAAGGTGGCCAGATGCTGATAACAGACTGGCATCAAGCTGGAGCTGCAGGAGGATGCTCAGGATTGGATTCCATGGATGTGGAAAGAGGCTCATCCAGCTGCAGCCACTGCAGGCTCAGGAGGGAACAGACTGCTCCTGGCAGGAGCAAGTGGGGAAGGTGGGAATGTCCTCCAGGGGTGTCAGGATCTCTTTGTTCCTCCAGTGGGAGCTGGGATGATGTCTCAGATTGAAAGATTTAGCTGGGGCTGTGCATTCTACCCCCATCTGTCAGAGCCGGGGCATTTCTCTGCTGACCATGGGGCAGTTTTCTTTCTCTCTCCCACAGCCAATCCTCCCTCCAGGAGATCTCTGCTGTCCATGGCCACTGAGTGTCCCTGCAGGGCTGATCCAATCCCAGCATCCCATGGGGAGATGCTCCGCCCAGGAGAGGAGCCAAGCATTCCTACCTGGATCCAATCTGAGCCTGGCACAGCACAGCAGCCTTTGCCCCCTGCATTGCCAGAGGAGCAGCTTTCTGCTGCCCTGCATGGCCAGAGGGAGCCCAGGCCCATCTGCAGCAGCCCTGGAGCTGCAGAGGAAAACTCCCCCCTTGTGCAGGATCCCTGCTGCAGCAGAGCCACAGCTGGCACTGCAGGAGGGCTGAGCCCCCATGGCATGGGGCTGGGACACCCCCCTGACACACAGGGGACAGGGCCTGTGATCACTCTGGCACGGTTGCTTTGCACTATTGCATTTATATTTTTAATTTTCCTAATAAAGAACTGTTATTCCTATTGCCATATCTTTGCCTGAGAGCCCCTTAATTTCAAAATTATCATAATTCAGAGGGAGGGGATTTGCATTTTCCATTTCAGGGGAGGCTTCTGCCTTCCTTAGCAGACACCTGTCTGTTCAAACCAAGACAGATGAGCAGTGAGGATCAGTTTCCCATGATGAAGCAGGGCTTGCATTTTTATTTTACAGAAGTAAAATAGCCCTAAGGTAGGAAAATGTTGTTATTCTGCCCCTCCATGTCCCTTTCCTCTCAGCCTGATCCCTGGGCTGCCACAGGAAGGGTTTGTTGGTTCCAGTGCAGCTGCTGGAAGGAGGTTCATGTTCTGCTGGCAGCTGATGGAAAACTCCCAGATATTACTTCTGGGGAGACTTGCTGTAAATTTATGTCTTCTGTTATAAACCTCACATCTGCCAGGAATGCACAGCACAGGAAAGCAGTGTCAGCACACAAACAGAATGGAAGGCATGAAATAATCAGCGCTCCTAACAACAGCTTTGGAAGTAGGAGATGGATTGGGCTCTGTCAGAGCCTGTCAAACACAACAGGATTCAAATAATGCTGAGCTGCAAGGGGCTGCCTCAGTCTGGGGATGGAAATGGCAACGATAATCTGGGCTGAAGGAAACCCTTGGCCAGCCCAAACCTTCCTCCATGCTCTCTCTGTCTTGCTGAATTTCACAGGGAAAATTCTGTTCTTCCATGACTCCAAACCTTGTGAATTCTGCACACAAAAATAAACCCCATAAATAAAACTGAAAATTAAAGCATTTCCTGACAGGACCATGGGCAGGGATGAGCTGTTTGGGACGTGTTTATGGATTTGCAGCTGCATGAGCAACCTGGGCTAGTGGAAGGTGGAAGCATCAAAATAAATGTTCTCTCTTTTGTTCCCTAATAATTCCCACTCTTTTATTCTCTCTTTTTTTGGCCATTTCTGAGTTTTTCACAGAGCCTCAAGGTGCCCACAGAAAGGGGTGGAATGAGATGGGCTTTAAAGTCCCTTGCAACCCAAACTATTCCATATTTCTATGATATAAAACTCCTATAAAACTCCAGGTACTTCTGTTGCTTTAACTGCATTTCCTTGTGACCCAAAGTTTCTCAGAGCAGCAAAGAGAAAAGGGAGCTGGCTGCAAAGACTTGCAGAAAAACCTGGCTGACCAGGCAAGCAAATGCTGGATTAAGCCTAATATGGATAAATTCACATGTTGCATGTGCATGAGGATAAATGGGATGCTAATCAGCAGTTCTGTATTTCTAATATTGGGCTCTGTGCATGCAGGATGGGGATCTGTGAAAAACTCAAAAATGACCAAAAATGAGAGAAAAAAAAAGTGGGAATTAGTGGGGAACAAAAGAGAGAAGATTTATTTTGGTGCTTTTTGCCACTGCATGAATTCATGGCTTCCCAGCATCTCCAGAGCTGGGCACAGTCTGGGCCCCCTGTTTGGAAAAGAGCAAACTGGAAATGAAAGGTGTCCAGGGGAAAGCAGCAAAAGTCATCAAAGGTATGAAACAGCTCCCAAATGAGAGGCAAGCAAACAGATTAGGACCTTTCAGGATGGGAAACAGAAAATTGGAACAGACAGGCACAGAAGATGGAATGAGACACAAAGACAGGAGGGAGGAAATTACTCACTGTGGTCTATTGGGATGCAAGAATTTGGGACCACAAAGTGAAATCAGTAACTGGAAGGTTCAAAATAGGCTTCAGGAGGCCCTTTTCATACATCCCAGAGCTCAAGGTTCAAAATAGGTCTCAAGAGGCTCTTTTCACACATGCCAGAGCCCAGCTGGGGCTCTTCTCCCTGCAGGATCCTGCAGAGAGGACATTGGAGATGGGTTCAAAAAGCAGCTGGGCAAGTTCACAGAGGAATAATCCACTGAAGGCCTTTAAATTCAACAAAAAGCTGAGCCAGAGGCTGGTGGAGAGCACAGGCTGCCTGTTCCAGGCTCCTGGGGCAGGGATCAAAGGAGGCATTGCTGGATGTGCTCCCTCTCGCTCACTGGTAGAAGCAGACACAGCTCCCTGGGTTTCTGGTTCCATCTAACACAGCTGAGCTTAACTGAGAGAGCTAGGAACGATCTCTGATGTTTAAAAACACTTTAATACAAATTCCTCTCCTTGTGCTCAGGTTTTAGGCTTGCACACATCCTCTGCTGTGCTCTCAGCAGGGATTTGGGCATTGTGACAGTGTTCACAGGGGTTCTTGGATGAGGGAAGAGACAAGCAACTGACTCCATGTTTCGGAAGGCTGATTTATTATTTTATTATATATATTACATTAAAACTATACTAAAAGAATAGAAGAAAGGATTTCATCAGAAGGCCGGCTAAGAATAGAATAGAAAAGAATGATAACAAAGGCTTGTGGCTCAGGCTCTGTGTCCAAGCCAGCTGGGCTGTGATTGGCCATTAATTAGAAACATCCAACATGGGCCAATCACAGATGCACCTGTTGCATTCCACAGCAGCAGATGATCAATGTTTACGTTTTGTTTCTGAGGCCTCTCAGCTTCTCAGGAGGAAAATTCCTAAGGAAAGGATTTTCCATAAAAGATGTCTGTGACAGGGCATGAGCAAGGCTGAAGGTTTGGGATGCAGGTGGGACGGGGAGGTGGGGCACGGCCCTGGCTGTGGGGCAGTATCTCCCCTGTTCCTCCCAACAACTTCTCCAGCCCCACAGGGCTCAGCTCAGCCATCCCCTGGCCCTCTGAGCTGTAACCAACCTCTGCGGACAGGCAGTGACAGCACAGTGTGGCGGGGTTTACCCTGCAGGGTAATGGTTCCTTGTTTCTCCCTGAAGAAATCCAACCCCAGCTTGGGGTTTTACATCCCCACAGGGTGAAGGGAGAGCAGGAGAGATGGGAAACAATAACTCATTTAAATACATGTTTGAATCAAACCCTGTAAATTACCCTAAGTGATGTTTTAACAAGACACAATTGCAAGAGCTGAGCAATGTTTCTGTCATTACTCTGCGGTGTGGTTTTGTTTTTATTTAACAACCAAAATACAGGACTCAATTTACAGGGCTTTAGCCATGGTAGATGAATTTTTATGGGATAAATTCACACTCCAGCTTTGCTATCAGGTTGCAATACGAGGAGCTGGGCCTTTTTATTATTATTAGACCAGGCTGTCAAAAGCAGTTATACTGCTCTCCTAAAACTGGATGCAAAATCACTTGCCTCTGTGCAGCATCAATAAAAATGGGGCTTCTCTTACTGCTAGAATTCTGGTTTTAATTTTATTTTATTTCTGTTGGGAAAGTTGGGATCACAGTCTCAGCCTCCTTTTCCTTCTCCCAAACAAAGTCATTCCTGCAGAGGCTCTTTGGGCAGAGCAAACTGGGGCTGGCTTGGCACAGAGCCTGAGGAACCACAGAAATGGGGGTTGCTGGAGCTCTGGCCCAAGATCCTTCTCCAAGCAGGGTTAGAATCAACACCAGACCAGCTCAGCCACTTCACCCAACTAAGCTTTAAAAACCTGCATGGACAGTGATCCTGTGGCCTCTCCAGGATTTGTTCCAGGGCTGCACTCTCCTCACTGTAAAAAATGAGTGAAAGTGTGGAAGAGAAATGGAGATAAAAAATGTCAGCATCTTCTAATTAAATAATATTTCTACTCTTCTTAGCACCTCTGCTGGTGCGAAAACCAACTGCAGAGGGTTGTCAGGCTTGAACTGTGAGCAGAAGAAATGGATGGAAAGAAATGGATGGAAAGAAGAAAATGGATGAAGAAATAAAGGATGAAGAAATAATTCACTTTGTTGTGTCAGGCAGCAAGGGAGGGAAGGTGCCTGAAGCAGTTGGAGAGGTCTGAATGCCCAGGCAAACTGGGGTTGCTGAGTGGGAGCCCAAACCTGCTCCAGAGAATTCCCATCAGCAGAAACTGGGTCTGGGCAGGGCAGCACAGAGCTCAGAAAACAAAGTCATGTTCAGTGCACAGGTTTCCACCTCCTGCTTGCTCAAACACCAGCCCAAAAGCAAGGGACTCATTTGAAATCAGAATTAAAGGCCAGTGGGCAGTGCTGGCCGCTGGAGAGTGAACAGCACCAAAGCTGACACGTCCTGCTCCCCTACACAAAACTGGCTGTGCCCTGAGAATCACAGAATGGGCTGGACTGGAAGGGACCCTAAAGCCCCCTCCTGTGCCATGGGCAGGGACATTTTTGTGACGGTGCTCACAGGTGTCCCAGGATGAGGGAAGAGATGAGGATCTGACTCCATGTTTCAGAAGGCTGATTTATTATTTTATGATATATATTACATTAAAACTATACTAAAAGAATAGAAGAAAGGATTTCATCAGAAGGCTGGCTAAGAATAGAATAGCAAAGAATGATAACAAAGGTTTGTGGCTCGGCTCTCTGTCTGAGCCAGCTGACTCTGATTGGTCATTAATTAGAAACAACCACATGAGACCAATCACAGATGCACCTGTTGCATTCCACAGCAGCAGATAATCAATGTTTACATTTTGTTCCTGAGGCCTCTCAGCTTCTCAGGAGGAAAATTCCTAAGGAAAGGATTTTCGATAAAAGATGTCTGCAACACATTTTCACTGTCCCAGCTGTCCAGCCTGGCCCTGGGCACTGCCAGGGATCCAGGGGCAGCCCCAGCTGCTCTGGGCACCTGTGCCAGGGCCTGCCTACCCTGCCAGGGAACAATTCCCTCCCAGTATCCCATATTTTTCACCCTAAGGCCATTCCCCTTATCCTGTCACTCCATGCCTTTGTACAAACTCCCTCTCCATCTCCCCTGTCAAAGGCATTAGCATTAATCAAATTAGGTGTAAGAACCTAAGTAAAAACGTGCATAGTAATTTATGCAGATTGCTGTGTAAGCTCTTAAAATGCTGGGCTGAGGAAAAAACCAAACCAACAACACAAACACAAAATAAAACCTGCAGCTTTCTTTGCTCTAATTAAATCCATCCTGCTCTGCCTGCAGGTGCACAGAGCCTCTTGTTCATCTCTTTCTGTGATCAGACTCCGTGCAAAATGACAAATTAATAACTTGAATAACAACAGTTCAACAGGAACAGCCTGATTACAAATCTTGATAGAAAGAGGTATTGTTGCAGGAGTGGTTTCTGTTTAAAATGCAGTAAATCAGATGTCTCTGAAGGGAGGAAAGTGCAGTTTAAAAATGTATTTAAATGAAAGAATGGTAAATAGGAGAGGCAGTGCCCATTTCTCTTATTATATGAGCACAATCCAGCAACAGAAAAACCTCAGCAGAGGAGCTGCTTCAATTTACTGTTATCAGAGGGGATTAGAGCTGAAGATCCCTGATAACCACAAGAGCTTTCCTGTGTTATTAACTAGGCTTGGCAATATTTCTCCTCCTTCAGAACACAAATGAAAAACCTCTTTATTTGCAATGCACATTGGATATTTCCTGCTTTAATGCAGCATTTCTCCACTGCAGTACCAGCAGGAACTTCTGCTCCCACTGTCCTGCTCAGGACCCAATCCCACCTGGTGAGAAGCCAGGGAGTGGGGAGCTCTTCCCCTGAATCCCACCCCAAAGCCACAGGATGTGGCCCTGACATTCCCAAATTCATTCCCAGTGTGGAGCAATGAGAAGAAATCTCTGTGGTCTGTGATGGAGATAAAGAGGTGAGGCAACCTCTCCCCGGCCAGAAATGCTTTAACTACAGAATAACAGAATTATTTGGGTTTGAAGGGACCTTAAAGACCATCTCATTCCAAGCCCTGCTATGGGCAGGAACAGCTGCTTATGTAGGATGGCAGCTCCACAGCCATGGAAAATGATCCAAGGGGCACAGCTGGAGCAGGAGCAAGGAGGTGCCATGTCAGACCATGGAGCAGAGCCCAACCACCCTGCTCCAGCACCAGGAGCAGCTGTGCCATTCACATTCTCTGCAAAAATCCCTTCACAACCAGGGCTTTTCTCCTGCTAAAATCTTTCTTGTCTCTGCCTTGCACAGCCTGGATTGTCCCTTATCCCAAATCTTTTCAGTGAAGGGAAGAGCACAGACCTTGCTCAGCCTTTACTAAATGTTTGGGAAGATGAAACAGGAAAGCCTTATAAATATGATTGTCTGGCTAAAGATTTTGAGAATATGGAAATTATAAGTGAGATTGAAATGAAAGCAAGCTTTGAGATACCTCAGTTACTGAACAACTGGAAAACAATGGCATGGCCAGCTGAAGGTGATCCCCTTTGGATGGAACAACATCCTCTGCTTGCAGACAGGCCCAAGGGTCAGAGCAGACCCCACTGGCTTGGCAGAAGGGGCCCAAAGAGGAGTTTTAGGGTTTAAAATGTAACAGAGTATGGTAATGTAATGATTCTTATAGGCTGTATGTAAATGCTGTAGGATTTGTATCTTGTACTAGATTGGTTAGTGAGAATCAGAATATTCAACACAGAAGAAGATTTATGGTATTGTAATGGGAACCTCAATCTCTTACCCCTTTTACTCTCTTACCTTTTTTACTCTCTTACTCTCTTTCCCCCTCATCCTCTCTCCCCCTCTCCTCTCTCAGCCTGCTCTGAGCTGTGTCTGGCAGCTCCCAGCAGGGCCCTGCCCCCAGGCCCTTTGCAATAAACCCCAAGTTCCAGCCCTGGCTGCAGAGATCTCTCCTGTCCATCTGTCCTGACCATCCTGCCCCTCGACACTCCTACAACTAAACCCTCACCCCTGTCTTTGACAGGGCTCTCCTGGCCACAAGGAAAAAGCTGCGGGAATCTGGATCATGCCATGTGAAATAAACAGGGCCAGGAGACTTCTTCTCCTTTTTAATGCCTTTATTAAAAGTGATCAGCTCAGGATTGGGCGGCTCGACGGGTCTGCAGCGTCCGTCGTCTCTCCCAAGGCGACTCAGAGGAGGAGGATAGGCACAGCTTTGTCCACAAGGAGCACAGCTGGGGATCAAGGCCTCGTGGGAGCCTTTAGGGCCTGCTGATTCCTTTCCAGTTGTTAGTTCAGTCCGCGTCTCGCTCCCCTCCCAGACCTGGCCCGGGGGATCTCGAAGACAGGGTGAGGAATGATGAGGGTTTCTAGCATCTCTCGCAGGCCCAGCACTCCGCTCCTCACATCCAGACATCACTCCAGACTCTCAACTCTCATTTGGCTCGTTGTTTTTGGGGTCTTCTCAGTACAGTGGGGGACCCATGCTGCATTGTGGTCTTGGAGTCACTTTGCATAACCCCCCTCACCTTCTCAGGTGTCTTCACTGTGAGAAAGGTACAACTTAGCCTCGGGCAAGGCTCTGCTGATACAAAAGGAGCGATTAGCCTCAACGACCCGTGATTACAATAACAAAACACAGAGAACTTGGGCAGGGCCAGTGATCTGGCTGCCTTTTTGAAACTTTTTCTCATAAAAAAAATTAACCGAATTTTTGTTCATAACACCATGAGTTCTGCACACCAGAGAAGCATTAACTTTATGTAAAAATCCACACCAGCCTTCCTGCTGCTCCACAGAACCATGACAGTTTTCCACAGGGCTGGAAAAAGCCCTTCCCTTGATATGTCTTTGCCATTCAGATGTAAAAGTTGAAACACCTGAGGGTGGTTCCCTGACTAAGAGGAGAGCAGGAAAGGGACTGAAAGAAGAGGCAGAATTTCATGTTTTTAAAGAGAAAAAAAGAGAAGCACAGAACCCTGGAATGGTTTGGGTTGGAAAGGACCTTGAAGACCATCTCACTGCAACCTGGATAACCTTTCACTAGAGGAGGGTGCTCAGAGCCCCACCAGCCTGGCCTTGGACACTTCCAGAAGGAGATCAGCAGCTATTTGGCACAGGAGAGGGGGGATTAACAACTAATCAGCTCCCAGAAAAGTCAGAGCACAGCTGCTGCCCACACACCCAGGGTCTGGAAGAGAGCACACCCTGGCCAGAGAATGTGTGGGACAGACAGGGATGGACACAGAGCTGGAGGGATCCCTCCCTACCCAGCCCAGCATTAGCCTTGGCATTTGCTGTGGCTGCCATGAGCCGTGGCCCAACCATCTGGGAAGCCCAACCTCAGGCCTGGAGAGGAGGGAAGATGAGGTAGGAGGAGGTGCACAGGGACCACCCCCAGCAGGGGCCTCCTGCACACTGCAAATGAACAGCAACAGATCCCCTTGGAGGCAAAGAAAGGCTACATCAGCCTCATTTAAGGCTCTGCAAAACAGCTCCTTCCCAGGATGCTTCTTCATGGAGGATCCACTGTCCTCCGAGCAAGCCAGGCTCCTAATTAATGAAGTGCTAATCAAGAGTGCAGGAGCAGCATTTGTGTGCATGCAGCAGCCCCGGGAGGCCATGCAGGGCTGCTGGGGGAAGCTTTGCTCCAGAGCCAGCCTAATTTAGGAGCTGTGCAACAAAACAGTGGCATAAACAGGAGCTGGACACGAACAATTACCAGGAGCTCATTCCAGCAAAATGCAAAATACGGATTTTTTCTATCTCTTTTATGTTTCCATCTCTACTCCCACAGCAGCTCTATTAAAAAGATGGTGCTTGGCTACAGAATGTGGTGTTAAACAAGGCAATTTGCTGAAAGGCTCTTGCTCTGTGCCTGGGGCCTGTGATTTAGGGATGTGCCTGGCTCTGTCCTCAGCTGGGTTTGAGGGATCTGTCTGCACCTCCCCATGGAAGAGCTAGCCGCAGGTGACACATGCACTGGGGCAGGGGGATACTCTGCCATTTCCACTTGTTTTCAGAGGATTTTGTGGGAATTTACAAAATTAGAGGGTTTGGGAAAGCTGCAAAAGGCAGGCTTCAGATACAGCAGAACTGTGATTAGAGCTATGCAGTAGCCATGAGATTGGTCAGCAGATAAATTATGTAAAAAGTAGAAAAGCAAGGACAAATAGAACAATGGTCTGTGTATTAACACTTGTCTAGAATAACTCCCTAAGCTACAGAAAAGTTTATCTAGGGAGATATTAGGAAGTTTGAAGCTTAATAATAGAGCTCTGTGCATTGTGCTTTAAGGCTCACAAGCAGGTGTTGTATTTGAAATAAGCAGGCATTGTTTAACCAAAGGTACCTGTGCTTATAGGGGTTGGATAGAACTACTGTCAATGTGCTTTTGCTTTGTGTGATTGGTCAAAAAACTTATAAAGTGAGTTGTAACATTAAGTTCTTTGTCTGCTGCCTGGGATGTGAGCTGGTGGCATCTTCCCATGGTCATAACCATGTAATGAGACTGATGCTGAAAAATAAAACAGCTCAAGGCACGTTCCACAGCAGTCCTGTCCTGTTTGAGAATTCGTGATTTGTACAGAGACCCCGGCCAGCGTCAGATTTCAGTTTTTTTTTTTTTTTTTTTTTTTTTTTTTTTTTTTTTTTTTTTTTTTTTTTTTTTGTTCTCAGATAATTTTTCTCACTGTGGCAAAGTAATTTTTCCATGGGAGGGAATGGAGGGGCTGATGAGCCTGGGGCGCAGCCCATGTTCCTCCCTAGACCACAAGTCCTGGCAGTGTGTTCCTAAAAAGATTCATAAAAGCCTCTGGTGTTGGATCCACGGAGTTGTGAATTGAACTTCATTTTTCTCAGGTAATAGAGGCTGTCATTTGGGGATTATCAGGAAAAGCCAACATTTCACAGGAATCCAGCATTCAGGGGGGCAGATGATGATGGAAGGAGACCCACAGTCAGACACCAGGTACCTCAGACCCATCCAGGGCACAGCCACCCAGGCTTGGAGACACAAGCTGCAAGATTCCTGTCTCCAGCACTGCAACATCATTCCTGCAATTCTCTCAGGTGCAGGGACAAGCCCAGAGAGGCAAAGAAATAAATTCTGCAGACAGCTGATGGGGGTTTAAGCTGTAGCACTAAAAATTTATCTCTCAGATTAATGCTCACCTGCTGTCCGGTCCTGTCCAATCCCTTGGGTATCTCAGTTCTCTTTTTAAAGGTCAATTTTATCCACAGGCCAGTCTGGAACAGGGTGTGTTCAGAGAGCCTAATTAGAGATGTGCTGCAGAAATGGTGAGAAAGAGACCTCTGGATAACTCTGTCCTCGTGTCCCTGGGGCTCCAGCCTCTTTCCAGGCAGCCTCTCTCATCCAGGAGGAGAGAGATGCTGCCTGGATTTGGGGAGAGATTGAATGTCCTGAGCTGGACCCCCAGGATCAGCCAGGGCAGCCCCAGCCCTGCACAGACACCCCAACAGCCCCACCCTGGGCATCCCTGGCAGCTCCTGGAGCTCTGGCAGCCTTGGGGCCGTGCCCATTTCCTGGGGAGCCTGGGCAGTGCCAGCACCCTCTGGGGAAGAGCCTTTCCCTGGTATCCTTTCGTTCCCCTTTGCTCCAGGAACTCCCACCAGCTTTTGGAAGGAACTTCCCAGACCTCCTAAAAGCCTCTCTTTAAGGTACCAGCAGCCCTATGTTGAGGCTGCAGGTTGGAAGTATATATAAATGTGGGATTCACATTCTCTGAACCTGAGAGAAGCAGAGGAAAGAATGATCAAAACAATTCTTCTCATTTGCTGTGCCTGTGTGTGTGCGAAAGCAGAATGCATCATGGAGATTGTTTACCCACAGTGATGGGGTTTTGTTTCCTTGGCCTGTGAAGGCCAAGCATGTGCAGACTGTGGGTCAGCAGGCAGTCATGAGATTTTGTACTGTTGAGTGCTTGTGCAGATTCAGTTTAGATGTAATGTAATATAATATAATATAATATAGTAATTAATTAGCCTTCTGATACTATGGAGTCCTCCTCATCTTGCTCCCCTTCACGGGGGCTGCTTTGATCCCATATATAAACATTTAAAACACTTAAAAACCTGATTTAAACCACTTAAAGCCCTTGAACAGTGTTGCCTACACATCTCTATCAAGGTCCTGGATCCTCACTTGGAGAGCCAGAGCAGTCCCATCCCACCTGCCTGGCCCCTCCCATGACTGAGCCACAGCTCTCCAGTCCACAAAACAAATTCCATCTACCTCCAGATGTGTGTGACCGTGTTCACAGGGGTTTTTGGATTGGGGAAGAGACAAGGATTTGACTCCATGTTTCAGAAGGCTTGATTTATTATTTTATGATATATATTACATTAAAACTATACTAAAAGAATAGAGGAAAAGGTTTCATCAGAAGGCGACCTAAGAATAGAATAGGAAAGATCGACAATGAAGGTCTGTGGCTCGGACTCTCTGTTCGAGCCAGCTGGGCTGTGATTGGCCATTAATTAGAAATAACCAACACGGGCCAATCACAGATGCACTTGTTGCATTCCACAGCAGCAGATAATCAATGTTTACATTTTGTTTCCTGAGGCCTCTCAGCTTCTCAGAAGGAAAAATCCTAAGGAAAGGATTTTTCATGAAAGATGTCTGTGACACCCTGGGGCCCAAGGCTTCCATGAGCTTTGCATCAAGGTTCTGACTCAGCCTCTCACCTCTGCTATGCCCTGGTTCTGGAATTCAATAATGTGCTTTTCAGGAGCTATAAAACTTCTGTTCCTGCCTGCTTTGCTGCAAGTTTGAGAAATCCACTTGAAATCTAATACAAGGGGGGAAATCTTATTATGGAGCCACAATGTTGTAAATGGAGCAGCAATTCTCTTCCCCTCTCCCTGCTGAGCAGGAGCTCTTTCTTTCAGCCCAGCCTCCCAGCGAGGAGCTGGGAACAAACCCAGGAGAGGTAAATCACAGCAGGTCCCACAGAGCCTTGGAGAACAAGGACCAGGAGAGATTGTGTTGGTGTTTGGTTTGTCTTTGTGCTGCCACCCTGCAGATTTGTGTTCAGCCTGAGCAGGATTCATCCCTGGGGACCTGCCAGCTCAGGATTCTCTGTCCCCACAGCAAGTCCTGAGGGAGGCATCAGCTCCTGGGAGGTTCTGGTTGGACATGGAACCTCTCTGACCTTCTCCATGCCATGTGTTGTCCTCCAGATTCCTCTTTCCCCATTTCTTTGGATAGCAGTGGAAATCACACTGTGGAGAGCAAATCCCCAAGGGCTGGGAGGAGGAAAAGCAGCACCAAACCCAGGGCACCCCAGGTCCCCACAGGGACAATCATTTCTGGAGGCAGATGTGCCCATGTGGTGCTCAAAGTGGGGCAGAAATGACAATATTACTTCATACCTGTGGATATGGAGATATTTGCTCACAGAGATATCACCCAGCTCCTTCATTCAGGGTCCAGGCCTGAGTTTTGTGTTCATATTCCCTGAAAAAGCAGGGAAATGTCAGATTTGGAAGAACATTAGAGGAATTCAAAGCAAATTATCCATTTTGAGATCCAGGCATGGGCATGGAGCAAGACCAGAAAAGGGCCACAAACAATTCCCAGAGCAGGAAAGAACGTTAACAATTACCCAATATTTTTAAGTAACAAACATGTGACACAAACTCCTGGTAAAAACAAATTCATAATCAGAAGAAGTAGCTAAATTCATGAAATAAATCATCTGTTACATTTTATTCCTCCTTCAGCTCTATTAATTGTTCTAGAACAACATCTATGCAGCCACAGATAAGGCTGAATTATAAATATTTGTCCAAAAGAAGTGAAAGAATGTAAGCCTCCTACAAGTATTCAATCAGTGGAAGTAATCTATAAATACAGTGCTGTGTTGTATAATTACATTGATAAACTTAATGCAGCAGGCTAACAGCAAACACTCTCAATTAGCTACTTATTTATAAATGAGCCAAGGATCAATAACCACTCATTGAGCTCAATGGGCAAAATATTCCAATTATTATTGCTGCACTTAATCCCAGAGTTTGTACAAGAACAGCAAATTTGGGTATTTCCTGATTTATTTCCTACCCACCAGAGATCTGCAGCATTGAGACAGAGCTGGTTTTATATTTATCAGCCCTGCATGGATTCTTCTCTGCATTGATTTGTTTGATTTTTGAACCAAGATAAACTTTCTGCATTTGCTGTTTCTGCAGGAAAATTTTCCCAGCTGAAAGTGCCCACGGAGCCAGAGGAGCCTCCTCTGGATCTTGGGTCTGTCACCCACAAAGAGATCCTGGGAGAGATCATTTGTTTTCATATTCTCGGAGATTTGATGTTTATCCATGTTTTTTTGGTTTTTAGTTTGGGAACTGAAGGGCTGTGGCTTCTGGAGGGGATCTTCTTTTCTAGGAGAGCTTGTCACAGAAAGGACAGAGCCTGGAGCCTTTTCTCCACCTCATTCAATCCTCCTCACCTTTGGCAGAAGTCTGGAAATACCCCAGAGATGGCTTAAAGAACAATTTGGACACATAATCCTGGAGAAAAACTGGCCTCAGCCTTCCAGGACCTAAGCACTCCACAGCCACCATGGGAAGGGATTTTATTCTGCCAAGATTAGCTATGAAAGAAAAACCCTAGCCACACCCTGGTCACTGCACAGATGAAATATTTGATGAACACATGAAATATTTGATTTTCAGTGCTGTGTACATCCAGTTATGACTTCTGCCTGTACTCCTAAGCTCAGGAAGGCAAATATCCCAGCAGAGATCATCCAGCAGATATTTCACTGTACTTGGAAGCTGCTGTCTCTGTTAGGAGTCTGCATGGCAGGAATCCCTTGTTTCTGGGGGTGGGAATGCCTCATTTCTGGGGTGCTTCTGTTGAGTGCTGTTCCAGGTGCTCTCTCTGCAGCAAGGTTGGATCCCCTGGTTTTCCTTGGCATGTGCAGATTCCCTGGATCCCTGGCAGTGTCCGAGGCCAGGCTGGACAGGGCTGGGAGCACCCTGGGGTGGTGGAAGGTGTCCCTGCCCATGGCAGGGGTGGAACAAGGGGAGCTCTAAGCCCCTTCCAAGCCAAACCATTCAGTGATTCCATGAAATTGTCCTTGTTCTCCCCCCACCATGCAGGGCAGGGCTTCCTGAGGCTCTGTGGCAGGTTGACCCAGGCTGGGTACCAGGTGCCCACTCAGTCACTCCATCACTCCCTTTCCCACTGGGAGGGGAGAGAATGAGAAGAGAGCACAAGCAGCAGGGTGAGATAAGGCAGGTTTATTTCAGTACAAGACAGAAATCAGCAGAAATCTGCATGTGCAACAGTTAAAGAGGAAAAAAGGTCAGTCTCTGCTTCCAGCAGTGATATTCAGACACCTCACTGGCAGTGGGTGCAATCCCAGGGTCTCCTGGCTGTGGGCAGAAACCCCCTCCCCATCCTTCATCCTGCTCCCTTTCCTTCCCATCCCAGCCAGGAACAAGGGCAGGGACTGGCCAGGGCACCTTGTGGCACCATCCCTCAGCCTCATGGGGTTTTTTCCTTCTGAAAGCGTGGGCACAGCCCTGGCTGGGGGTGGGAAGGCAGCTGGGTCAGGCTCAGCCTCTCAGGCTCCTCAGTGGGATGAATGGAGGCAGCAGCACGAGCCTGGCACAGAATCCACTCCTGTGCTCCTGAGTCGCCTTGGGAGGAATTCACAGGTTGGTAACGCGCCCCAGGTGGGGAACAAGTGTCATTCCAGCTGTAATGGAAGTGCTTTAGTCCCCAAAAAAACCCCAACCTGGCTTTAAAGAGAAGCATGAGATGGATTCATTCCAGGATTACTCAAATACCTTGCTTTGGGGGAATATCCTTCACTTCTCTTTTAACTTTAATATCACATTAGAGACTGCTGGCTGGGGTGGTGGAGGCTGTATCCTGAATACTTTATTGCCAGGCTCTGAGAGCTGGTGGAGTGTTTTGGATAATAGAAATGAATAATGTATCATGCATTCATTGCCTACCAGACTGATTTGTTTACTAATAATTTAGTTTAAAGTACATTATTGTTTTACTACTCACACACTGATTTACTTCCTAACATCGACTAAACAGATATCATTAAACAACACTAATTTTTAACTCTAAAAATATATTGTTTACAATTTGCTCCTTGGAAGGCAATTGGTCTCAGCTGCATAAACTTGTCTCCAGGATTATGTGTCCAAAGTGTTCTTTAAGCCATCTCTGGGATATTTCCAGACTTTGTGTGTGGTACCCAGTGTTCATTCCAGCTGCTCAGCTCTTCAGCAGAGGAACTCAGTAAAAGCAAGAGGAGCCCGTCATTGCACAGCTCCACAAGCCACTGTCACAGGAGCAAGGCTGAGGTTCCTTGGTGAGCTTTTCCTTGGAGTGACTCTGGTTCCTGGCAGGAGCAGCTCCTGCATCATTCCAGATTCCTGCCCACAGCTCTGCAGAGCCACTCACACCTGGGACCTTCAGCAGCCTGAGCAACAAGGGCTGGGCTGGAGAAATGCAGATGCAGAATCTTCTGAGGGGCTGCCCTGTGAGGAAGCCCTGAGGGAGCTGGGGGTGCTCAGCCAGGAGAAAAGGAGACTCAGGGCTGCCCCCATCACTCTCACAGCTCCTGAAAGGTGCCTGTGCTCAGCTGGGGCTGGGCTCTGTCTGCAGCAGCACTGACACAGCCAGAGCACACAGCCTCAGGCTGCACCAAGGGAAATACAGGCTGGAGATTGGGAAAAAGCTTTTACAGAAAGAGTGATAAAGTTCTGGAATGGCTGAATGGAATAAAGTTCAGGGAGGTGGAGTCCCCATCCCTGGGTGTGTTTAACAAAGCCTGGATGTGGCACTGGGTGCCAGGGTTTGGTTGAGGGGTTGGGGATGGGTTGGACTCAATGATCTTGGAGGTCTCTTCCAACCTGGTCATTCTGTGAAGTCTGTGAATTCTTCAGCCTTTGAAGCCTTTCTCTCTCGCTCAGTCTGTGGAATGAATCCAGAGGCTACAGCTGAAGGGATGGAATGAGGTTTAGGACTGTTGCTAACAACTGTTTGCAGCCATTTCACTGAAGCTCAGCTGACTTGGTACTGATGCCATGAAGGAAAAGATCTCTTAGTCACAAGTTTCATTCCCTGCAGGACCCAGGGTGATAAACTCATCCCTTGCAGTTACTCCATATTTTAGCTCCCCAGCCTATGGAGAAAGGTGAAGCGATTGGGGCTTCTCAGCATAAACCAGAGCAGACAGAAGAAGGGGAGGATGCAGAAACACTCTTTAAAGATGCTGCAAAGAAAGAGACTGCGTTTTTTCCACGTGTGTGGATGGCAGGAAACCATTAATTTCAAATTCTGCATGAAATCCTCTTTACTCATCAGGAACTTGAAGAAAATTGTTGCAGGCAGTAGAAGACTGGAGGAGATTGGTGCAAGGCAAGTGAATTTTCATGGGAGGCTGCAAGGAGTGGCTGGAGCAGCACCTATGGGGTGAGATGGGGCTGAAAGCTGGCTCAGCTCCAGACTTGCCCACAGCTTTTTCCCAAGATCTTGCACCCCTGGCTGGGGAGCCCAGTTCTGGATTTCTGGGGTGTGGGAGTGTCAGTGCCTTCAGAAACCTGGCTTCCAAAGGAAACAAATGTACTCTGAATTATTTGTACCTTCCATATTTACATTTGAGTAATTCCAACCATGCTGGAAGAGGGTTCTGGATGGATTCACTGCTGGGGATGCTCGGCCTCCATCTGCTCCTGCCTGAGCTCTGATGGGGGTTTGGAGAAGGGCTGGGGTCTGTGCTGTGTGAGCAACTTTCACTGGAGGTAAAGGGGTCAAAGGATGTTTGCTGAGGTGGGAAATTTCCTCTCTGTTGCTACAGGACACGAAATAAAAATATACGCACGCTGGAACTTCTAAGGTAAAAAGAAGGGAAGTTTAATTTCTGACTCCAACATTTATAAATTTTCAAAAGTGACAGTGGATTGGAGGATGAAAGTGCCACCTCTCCAACGACACTGGACAAACCAACAGTCCATCAAATTTCTCCTCTTTCAGAAAGGAATGTAAAACAATCATTATTTACATAAAAGTGTGTGAGAAGTTTGTTACAAGAATGTAAACATCAGAAGGCTTAGAAGAACTTGGACAAACAGGGCGACACCTCTCAGCTGTTATTTAATTTGTGACAAAGAGGAGCTGAGGTGTTACAAGCCCTCAGAATTGGCTCCCCAGACTTTGCAAATCCTCCAGAGAGAAAATCAGCACAAGGTGCTGGGCTACTTTGGTTATTAATTGTTGTGGTGTTGATGTGAGGGTCCCCAGGATGGGGTGAGAGATGAGAATTGACTCCAAGTTCTCAGAAGGCTGATTTATTATATTATGATATTATGTTATATTAAAAGGAAATTATGTATTAAAACTATACTAAAGAAAGAGAAGGAAGACATCAGAAAGCTAGAAAGGAATGAGTAATAAAATCTTGTGACTGACCAGAGTCCTGACACAGCTGGACTGGGATTGGTCATTAAGTAAAAACAATTCACATGGAACCAATCCAAGATGCACCTCTTGGTAAGCTCCAAACCACATTCCAGATGAGCAAAATATGGAGAAGCTGAAGCTTCCCATCTTCCCAGGAGAAGAAAACCTGGTGAAGGGATATTTCATAAAATATGACAGTGACAGGCTACAGAGAGCTCAGAGAACACAACCTTCCTTTGAGATTCCTGTTAGGCTTGGAGGAGTTAACAGTGTCAGAGCAGAGGGGAGCATCCCAACATTGCTCTCAGGGATAAGAGCTGGGGAGAGATTGCAGAGCTTACAGGATGAGAAAGAAATTAAATCACAGCACACAAAACCCCAACATCCCCGCTGCAGGCTCATCCACTTGGTGAAACCAATCTAATTTGTTGGACTCTTTATTCCCAAAGCCTCCTGCGACCTTGGAGTAACAGAATGAAGCTCTCTGGGGAGAAAAGAAAGTTTCCAGCCTGGAGGAGCAACAGGGATGTCACATTTATATAAAAAGAGAGAGGGGACAATGACACAGGAGGGAATCCTGGGTGCCCCCAAGCTCTGCCAGGCAGAACCCAGAGGACAGGAGGTGTCAGAAGTGGGGTTTTACTGAGACAGCTCTGATAACACCAGAGGAGGAGCCTTTGTGGTGGCAGTAGGGAAAGGTGTTGGTGCAGAGGTGAAACAAGAGCTGGAGCAGCCATTCCCAACTTCTCCCTGCAGATCCCCTTTGGAGAGTTCACCTGTTGGAGGAGAAACAGCCCAGGGAGCACAGAGCAAAGGGCTGGGGTGCTTTCTGAGCCATGGGGATAAAGGAGGGATGTGCTGGGAGTGAGGTGGGCAGGAAGGAGCAGCCTGGAGGAGGTGGAGTTCTGGTTTTGCCTCTGTCAAGGTCGGGATTGAAGCACTCAAGATGATATTTCATGTAGAGACTCAGGTGTTTATTATTTCTTGTCTATATCCCAGACATACAAGCCATAGGTTCTGTAGTATTTCACTAACTAGGTACAAAATGGTTGTCTTTCTCTGCAGTTTTTTAAGGCTAAACTATCCAATTAAGAAATGGTACCTAAGTTATTTTTACTTTTAACCCAAAAACCAACCACCCGTGCCTGCAATGTGGACTTTTCTAACCAATTACAAAATACCACCCAAACCCATGGAGAAGAAGATGAAGAAGAAGGACCAGCCTCCCCCTAAAACCTCCATCTTGCTTTATATATATTACTATATTCTAAACCCTTAAACTCTGAGTTTCCCACCCCGTGATATCACACACTTCTATTCAAACTCCACACCCACAATCCCAGTTCCCATTCCATTTTGGAAGCTTCTCCATGGCCTCAGGTCAATGCAGTGTTCTCCTGGGGGTCAGTGCCTGGCAGCACAGAAAGTCTGAAATTCTCAGTGACCAGGGTTGCAGCAGTGCAGGAAGTCCCCCAGGCAGCAGAAGCATCCAGAAGTTTGCTCGTGGGCCAGCTGGTGTGGGAAAGCACTGAGAGAAAAGCACTCCAGGCTATGAAAATTATTTCCTTAACCTGCTGAGAGAGAAAACAGGCCTGCCACGGATCACAGGGAGGGAAGGGGCTGTCTGGGCAGCAGCCATGGCTCATTCCCATGGGCACTCCTGGGAGCTGCCATGGACATTCCCTCAGGGCACAGAAGGGATCACTGCCTGCCCTGCAGACTGTGACTGTACACGGCAGGAGTTACCAGGGGATGGCCAGAGCCCTAAAGTGATTATTCACGAATTTGTGGCTGTCAGAGCTCTGCACCCCCTCAGCTGCACCTGAATCCAACTCCACGTGTGCTGGAGATCCATGATCTCCTGTTCCAAGCCTTGCCCATATGAGTTTCTGATATCTCACAGCCTCTCTTGCACCCCTGGTTCAGTGTCTGATCACCCTCAGCATGATTTTCGTTTCCCCTTCTGTCTAATGAGGATTTCCCCTGATCCCACTTGTGGACTCTGACCTGTCCCCCATGAACCTCTGGGAAGTGCCACATCATCCCCCTCCTGTCAGGCCATTGCAGATTATGATGAGATCTCAGCTTCCCCTTCTCTTCTTCAGGCTGAACAGACCCAGGCCCCTCAGCCTCTCCATCTCTGACCATTTTATTCTCCATGCCTGTTGTCTCAGATTGCAAGGCAAGATGTATTCTCTTTGCCATCTGTATGGCAGCTGTCTTCTGTCAAGTGGGCAGTTTTCCTTATCTCTTCCACACCCAATCCTCCCTTAGGGGAGACACCTGCTGATAACAGCTATTGAATGTCCCTGCATGGCTGATAAGAACTACAGCATCCCACTGGGAGATGTGAGCCCAGAGGGAGGAGCCAAGCATTCCTACCTGGATATAATCTGGAGGCTCTGGAACACCAGCACAGCTTCTCCACTGGATTCCCCAGAGGAACAGCAGCTGCCTCTGCCACTGGATCTTCAGAGGAAGAGACTGCACCTTTCTACAGGATCCCTGCTCCAGCAGAACCAGACCTGACACTGCAGGAGGGCTGAGCCACAATTCCAATGGGACTGCTGCCAACAGCCTGACCCACAGGGTGTCAGGCTGGGTTCTGACTCTGGCAGTGTTGTTTTAGTGTACTGCATTGTTTATTTGATCTTTTTATTTTCTTCCCTAGTAAAGAACTGTTATTCCTGCTCCCATATTTTTTGCCTGAGAGCCCCTTAATTTAAATTTATAGCAATTCAGAGAGAGGAGTTTACATTTTCCATTTCAGGGGAGGCTCCTGCCTTCCTTAGCAGACACCTGGCTTTCCAAACCAAGACACCTGACCATTTTTTCTCCATCCCTGGCCATTTTGATGGCTGGACCCCCTGGCCTTGCACTGGGATGCAAAAGGGCAGGGATCCCTTTCCTTGCCACGCTCCCACCCTCACTAACAGCTTCTGCAGGACTCTGTGTCCCTTTATCCCTGACTTGTCCACCAGCAGCCCCAGCACCTTTTCCTGCAAATCTTTCCCCAGATCCAGCAGTGTCAGCTCCTGGTGTTCCTCCCATGATTTTCCTTTTGTGTTTATGGACCTTTCTGAGGCTCCCAGCAGCCCATTCCTGCAGCTGGCCAGGTCCCCATGTCAATACCCCTGTCCTCAGGATCCCCACCCATCCTCAAATTGTGGGGAAGCTGCTCCAAGGTCTGTGCTGCCAAGCTGAGCAGTTTTATTCTGAAACAGCTACAAGAACATTGCTATGCTTCCATACAATTTAAAACAGAAACTAATAAGATTCTTTTTAATTGAAATGGAGTCGGCATTCTGTGCTCCAAACTCTGCACAAACCAAAATTTCTGAAGCCTGACCTGTTGGAGTATCTAAATCTGCCTTCCCCCATTCAGACAGAGCTGCTCACATTAATACATTATTCAGTGCTTCAGTCCTTCTGTCCACAAGCCAAACCCATTTTTGCAAATGTATTCATTGCTCCCTCTTGTTTGTTGACTTGTTATGTGAAGGACATTCAGCCTGGAGGGAGGATTTAGGAACATTTTGCTTTGTTTGCCAAAGAGAGAGTGCAGAATTTTACTCAGAGCCTGGCTGAAACACTCTGAGCTCAGTCCCACCCTGACATGAACCTGTCCCATGTCCCAGCCAGGGAGGATTGAGCCCTGAGGAATTCCTGAGCTTGGCCTCAGCCCTTGTTGTCCATGTACTGGAGATAATATTGGATTGTGTTCCCATTATATTTGCATCAGATTCCTTCAAGTAGCCATTGAAGTGTTTTCCCCTTCTCTGGTTATCTTATTGTGATATTTTGGAAATGCTACTTTTAAAATTTCAGGTCAGGAAATACCCAGGATTTACCCTCTCACAGAAAGATAAACAATAACGTGCAAAAAGAAAACAATCACATTTCCATTGAATAGAAATGTCCTTTCTGGGTCCTCTGACATCTACAGCTCTGGGGGTATCTGGGCAGGCCCCTCTCCCACGGGCTGGAGCCTCTGTCCCAAAGAACATCTGGATCCCACCTCTGGCAGCAGGGAGGGATGTGCACAGTCCCACACACACCCCAATCACTGTCCCAGCAGAGAGCCACTGACATAGCAGTAATTTGGCCATGAGTTGTTGCTGGAGTTCTGCTCTCCCTCCTGCCTAGGGCTGCAAAAGCTCTGAGGTGAAAGATTTACAGTGTTTTGGAGAGACAGGGTTATCCTTCACGAGACAGGAATGGTGACAAGCTGGGTTGTTTCATCTTAATTCCCCTCCTGAAATCCCTCTTGATTCATTACACTTTGTCCTTCCCGTTGCTGTAATGAAATAAAAATGTTTATGTTGATATATAAAGATAGCAACATTGATTTTCCTTTCTGCAGTAGATTTGATTACTATCAAGCTCCCAAAGCCTTCCCCAGGTCTTTCTTTATTTTATTGCAACACCTTTTCAAACTCACAGCTTTTTCCTAATTGTGTTTTGTGCTGAGAGAAGCATGTGGAAGGGCTGGAGAGGGAAGCAGGTGAGCTCTCAGAGGGGCCCTTTCCATGCATTAAGATGTTGAGATGCTCTGATTTTAGCAAGATGCTGCTCTGAAAATTCCATATTTGCAAAGACTGGAGATGAAATTATAAATATGAGGCTGCGAGCAAATTTATTTCAGATTTATTATTGCTGCTCCTGGATTTTCATTTCATCTCTGATCCCTGGGGGTTTTAGAGGTTTACCAATATTTTGACACTATTTGTATTCCTGTCTCAGTGCAGGATACCTGCGATGTGCTTGTAGGAAAGGATGAGCAGCTGTGGGGAAAATATTCAGGTGCCTTAAATATGATCAAAACCAGAGGCAGATTTAAAGTTTATACAGCATGTTCTGTGTTAAACCAGAAGAGGAAATTCCAGCCTGGAAATCTCTAGGAGGACAGAAGGATTTGATATTTGCAGCTGAATTTTACACCTGTCTCTCGAGATTCCTTCTCCACCCCCTCTCTGCCCTGTGGCACAGGGACAGCAGAGGCTGAGGCTGTGCTGGTGCAATATTTCCAACCCTGGAGATGCAAAAAGCACTGGGAGCTCTTACAGTGCCTGTGCTGTTCCAGAGCAGGACACAGAAATCACCCCAGGCTCTGGGACAATCTCCAGCACAGCTGCTCTGCTGCCAGGGCTAAGCTGGTCCTACAGCAAAGCCTGCCTTGTTAAGCTGCTTAGAGTTATTGATTACTGAGGCAGAATGTTCATTATTCTGGGATCCATGGAAAGGCTGCTTGTTTCCATTTTTTCCTAACGACCAGCATTCCCCAATTAATCTTGGCTTTGTTATGAATGCAGGAAAGATTCCTCGTAACCACAGAAGGAATTGATTTTTTTGGGTTTCAGTGTGTTTCTGTTCAGCACAACTTCACCCTTTCCTTGTTTGCTTCAAAAACAAAAAAAAAAAGAAGGGATGTACAAGAAGCTGGAGCAGGCTTTTCCCTCCAGGTGTTCATTTGGTGGTTTAAAGATCAGTTTCCCAACAGTGCCTGGAACACATGTTTGAATAAGGATGGATTCAAAATGTTTGTGGAATTCAGCTGCTTCCTCAGTGAGTTTCCTGAGAAGATTCTGGATGAGCCCTCGCAATCCACCAGCACAGAATGTTAAATGTGCATTGATATGGGACTGATGGCCACACATCCTTCTTGGGAATCCTGTAATTCTTCCATGGCCCTACAGAAGCAATTCCACCAGTTTTTCCTAAAGTCCTTTTGTTTATCAAACAATCACTCACTGAAAATCGCTCACATGAAATCTCAGCATGCCAGCAGAAGTTTCAGAACATTTCCAAGAAGAGTTGCTCTCCTGCTTCCCTGTAGCCCCTTCACACCCTGGGGAGGTGCTGGGAGGTCTCCACACAACCTTCTCTTCTCCAGGCTGAGCAGCCCCAGCTCTCTCAGCCTCTTTCCAGAGCGGGGTGCACACCTGAGGGGGGCTTTGAGCAGTCCCACACCTCCTGACAGGCAGATTTTTCAATACTGGGGTGTTGGTGAGATAAATGCTGGTGTCTCTTGGCCATTTCCGCCCCCCAAGACACAGTGGGGGTGGTGGCAATCTCAAATTTCAACTCAAGAATTACACCTTCACCAACCTAGCCCTGAGCTACACACCTCTCCTGGTACTTCTTGTCTCCAGATGCAGCTGAATGCCCAGGAAACTCCCCGAGCATGAAACCCTTTGTTAGCTGGATTAGCCTGGGAGGGGCTGCTAATGGAGCATTGGTAGGGCTGTGTGAAAAATGCCTATTTTATGATTGGCTTTTTGCAAATATTAAAATGAATATTATATGTGTTATGTTGGAAAGGTATGCTGTATTAATTTTCTTAAGTAGTGTGTTAAATATAATTTTAGGTTATAACATAATGTTAAAATAGAAACTATGCTGTGTAAGATTTTTTTTTATAAGAGAGGACTCGCACTAAGATAGCAGCCATAGGACACCTAAATCTTTCAGAGAAAAAGAATTTATTGCTCTCTTATCAAGTTCTTCCCACCTTGCTCAGCCATGAAGATGCTGTTAAGATTAAGACAAAGAAGTTGACATGGACCAGACAGGATCCTGTGTTTGAATGGAATTTATGCATCATGTATGAGGTGTATGAATATGCAACAGACTGTTGCTTTTAAGGGTTAAAACTCTGTTAATGTGGATCCTTTTTCAGGCTTATGCTGCCCAGAAAGACTGTTCATAACTCTTTGTTTTTATTATCTCATATTGTCCTAATCCAAATTGTCCAAATTTTTATTTCTCTAATTATATTGCTATTTTTATAACAATTTTATTACTATTCAACTTTTAAAATTTAAAAACAAGTGATTGGCATTTTTCACAGGCTGCTTTTCATCCCCCACCACTCTGGCAGAGATGCTTTCACTCTCAGAATCCTGTGGTTTTCCTGGCTCTGGGCTGGGCACAAACCCCTCACTAAGCTGAGATGTCTTTTCTGTAAAGTCAATTACTGTAGAAAATCCACCAATACAAAGGGCATAATGCAATTATTTGGAATTGATTTCTAATAAGCTTATGAATAGACACGTGGGCAAGTTCAAGTTTGCTGAGGGAGTTTATAATAATAGCTGTCACATTCCCATTAGCTTCCTTCCCAGGGGATTTCACAGCACTCTGCAAATCCTGAACTCACATCCCTAAAGAGGAAGTGGTGCCCAACACCCACTTGCCTTTTGCTTAGGAAATCAGCATTTAATTCCCCTTTTCACCACCACCACAATCCTTCATGAGTCTTCCAACAAAGCAGAGAAGAAAAACCATGCATTCCTTCTGCAGGAGACTGGGAGGAGAGACCCCACAAGGACCAGCAGGGGCAGGAAGGTGGAAAACAAGGTGACAGCCTGGGCTAGGGGAAGGTATCCCTGCCCATGGCAGGGGCTGGAATGAGATTTAAGGTCCCTTCCAACCCAAACCATTCAGGGATTCTCGAAATCTGAAAGAAGCTCATTTGGACCAAAATCAGCTCCAAGAGGGGAGGATCAGTATTGTATTTGCTGGGAATGCTGCGATGAAGGCAGGACTGATGAGGAGGACTCCCTGTTCTCAAAAGGCTGATTTATTATTTTATGATACTATATTATTTTAAAGAGTACTACACTATACTAAAGAATACAGAAAGGATACTTACAGAATGCTTAAAAGATAATAATGAAAACTGGTGACTCTCTCCAGAGTCCTGACACAGCTTGGCCCTGATTGGCCAAAGAGTGAAAACAACTCCCAGCAGAATGCAATGGAACAATCACCTGTGGGTAAACAATCTCCAAACACATTCCACATGTGAGCACAACACAGGAGAAGCAAATGAGATAATTGTTTTCCTTTTCTCTCAGGCTTCACAGCTTCCCAGGAGAAAAAGCCTGGATAAAGGAATTTTTCCAGAGAATATGAACGCCACAGATCAGTCCTATCTCCAGGGAGACGTGTCCCACTGCCAGCTGCTCTCTGTGGGCTTTAGAGGAACCTAAGAGGGAAGAACATGGATATACACTCACAGCTTTTGACAGCCTAAAGCTCCTCCCTGCTCTGCCCTGAAGTCCCAGCATGGCTCCAAGCTGAGGGCATTTGGATTTCAGCAGTACAGCCAGGTGAGGATGGGCACAGCAGCCCCAGGGATGAGATAGAGCTGGGAGCAGCTCCAGGACAATGCAGCACCTGCCAGCCAGGGAGGAAGGAAGGAGCAGGGGGATGGAGATGGCTGAAAACACAGGGGCTCCTGCTGCCTTTATGAGTAAGTTAAGTTAAAAGTTGTTAGTGGGGAAGGTGTGCATTCTATCCCCACCTGTCAGAGATGGGCAGTTCTCTGCTGTTCCTGGGGCAGTTTTCTTTCTCTCTGCCACAGCCAACCCTCCCTCCAGGAGATCTGTGCTGTCCATGGCCACTGAGTGTCCCTGCAGGGCTGATCCAATCCCAGCATCCCATGGGGAGATGCTCCGCCCAGGGGAGGAGCCAAGCATTCCTACCTGGATCCAATCTGAGCCTGGCACAGCACAGCAGCCTTTGCCCCCTGCATTGCCAGAGGAGCAGCTTTCTGCTGCCCTGCACGGCCAGAGGGAGCCCAGGCCCATCTGCAGCAGCCCTGGAGCTGCAGAGGAAAACTCCCCCTTGTGCAGGATCCCTGCTGCAGCAGAGCCACAGCTGGCACTGCAGGAGGGCTGAGCCCCCATGGCATGGGGCTGGGACACCCCCCTGACACACAGGGGCCAGGGCCTGTGATCACTCTAGCAGCGTTGTTTTGTATTACTGCATTGTTTCTTTTATTTTTATTTTCTTCCCTAGTAAAGAACTGTTATTCCTGTTCCCACATCTTTTCCTGAGAGCCTTTTAATTTCAAAATTATAATGATTCGGAGGGAGGGGGTTTGCATTTTCCATTTCAGAGGATGCTCTTGCCTTCCTTAGCAGACACCTGTCTGTTCAAATCAAGACAATGGGAAACTTTATATGCTCACTCTACAAAGCTCCAGAGCCATCCAAAGGCAGGAACTGCCCAGGGAAAGAGGAAGGACAGCAGCAGGAGCTTTCATGAGGCTGTCTGGGTTGGTGTTGGCCTTTCCTGCTCAGGGCAACCTGGCCCTTGGAGAGATTTCATGGCAAGTCTACATAAAGCTGAGGCATCCAAGTGAAACTGAAGCATTAATGCCCCCTACAATAAATATCTCCTCCTCTGTAAGGAACATGGGATCAGGGCTTTATTTATTTTTCCTTCTCAGATCAGTTTCACATAAGTTTGCAGACCAGGAAAAGCAGCATCAGCATAGAGAGGATTGTGTTGGAATAAATCCATTTCTTCATCTGGCATCCCCCACATTTATTTGGCCTCCTGGTCTAGCCTTTTTTAGTTGGTTTTTTTTATGAGTTGCAGTGGACATGAAATAAACCTGACCCTTCTTAATTTACATTCATCTCAGTTGATGCCATTTACAGAAGAGTTTTCACTTTCTAAGCACACCAGATAATAATTAATAGACTAGATAATTGCACCATCAGGCCTGCCATTTTGCATGAATGGGGATGTGTTACTTTAATATTTTAAAACTTCCCAGATTGTTTCAGACATATGGGGATTTCAGAATATTTACTGTGCCAGGTTACTGAAGGACCAGGCTTAACTGAAGTTATTGTAATCATGCCATTGTTTTCGAAAAACCCTGAAAAAAATAGACATTGTAAAGAAATATTGACAGCTGAAACAGATTCCAGGATGAGAACTAGGAAATTGCTCCATTAGAGCACGTGTTTATTACAACATTAGGCAATTATTGAATTAACAGATGGCAGAGGCTGCTCAGAGCCCTGCAAATGGAGCCCAGCAGCAAGTGAGGAAGGGAAAGTCAGATGCTAATGCAGGCAGGAGCCTGAATAGCCCTTCAATCACTGGCCCCTGGGAATTGCAGGGATTAAAGGCAAGCCTTGGTCTCCCAGCAGCAATTAAGTGATGAATCACTCACTAATAGAAATCTGTGCCTTCCCCCACTCCCGCTGTTTATAGCAAAGTGGTCCCCAAAAGATTTTCCTGGTGCCCCCAGAAGTAGAGGGAAAACAGTGAGCAAAGAGAGGGGAAGCCAAGAAGGCAAAGTCACAAAATGGAATAACGTGGGATTTGGCCAGGTGTGAGTCTTGGAATGCTCACCTGGGACACAGCAAGGCCCAGGTCACTCCAACCCCTCTCCTGGAGGGATCCCAACCCCAGCCTGCAGTGACACCTGGCATCGCTATTCCTTGGAATATTCCCCTTTTGAAGGGATGAAATTTCACTGGAGCAAAGGCTGTAAGGCTGGGGAGCCACCACAAATTCCTGGGGGCAGGAGGGGCTTAAAACCACATGGGAAAGCCCTGTGGACACAATTAGCGTCTCTGTTTTAAATACATATTATATTGTTGGCTTTTCACAAATATTGAGATAAATGCTATATGCATAATGTTTAAATAACTTTGCTTTTATTTCTGCTGTTAAAAAACTTAGACATAGTAGTGGTAGCTGATATAGTTATGAGTGAATTGTTTGGTCAAGATAACATCCAGTGAACATATAATGAAGACCCTAATATTAAAATACCAACTATCAGCAACTGCCATTTAAAAGAAGTATAGACCAAAGCCCAAACTAGGAGAAAGAATAAAAGAAATAGTAACTTAATAAAGAAAACAGACCAAAACCACAACCAAGAAACATGCATACTCTAAAAAGGCACACCCAAGGAATGGCCATGCAAAATAGTTCCTAGAATATGTAAACTAGGTTAAGAAAAAATATAAATATGCATAAGACTCTATAAATATACAACAAGCTAATGTAATAGAAAAAATATTTAAGGAATACCTCCAAAGATAACAGTGTGCTCTTAGTTGAATGCCAAGTGCCGGGTATTTTCAACCCTTTGCTTTATTTCTGTCTCCTAATGAATGTCTTTTTATTAAACTTTTGTCTTGGTTTGGAAAGCCAGGTGTCTGCTAAGGAAGGCAGGAGCCTCCCCTGAAATAGAAAATGCAAACCCCCTCCAAATTGCTATAAATTTTAAATTAAGGGGCTCTCAGGCAAAAAATATGGGAGCAGGAATAACAGTTCTTTACTAGGGAAGAAAATAAAAAGATCAAATAAACAATGCAGTACACTAAAACAACACTGCCAGAGTCAGAACCCAACCTGACACCCTGTGGGTCAGGCTGTTGGCAGCAATCCCATTGGAATTGTGGCTCAGCCCTCCTGCAGTGTCAAGGGTGGCTCTGCTGGAGCAGGGATCCTGTAGAAAGGTGCAGTCTCTTCCTCTGAAGATCCAGTGGCAGAGGCAGCTGCTGTTCCTCTGGGGAATCCAGTGCAGAAGCTGTGCTGGTGTTCCAGAACCTCCAGATTATATCCAGGTAGGAATGCTTGGCTCCTCCCTCTGGGCTCACATCTCCCAATGGGATGCTGTAGTTCTTATCAGCCATGCAGGGACATTCAATAGCTGTTATCAGCAGGTGTCTCCCCTGAGGGAGGATTGGGTGTGGAAGAGATAAGGAAAACTGCCCACTTGACAGAAGACAGCTGCCATACAGATGGCAAAGAGAATACATCTTGCCTTGTAATCTGGGACAACTTTTAAAATTTTACCAGAAAAGTAAACCTCGTTTTTCACAGCCCTGCTCTGGGCATGGAGGAGGTGGAGGAGGATTTTGAGCCTGGGCCCAGCCTTGTCCTCTCCAGGAGAGGAACTCTGCTCTTGCCTCTGCAGTTCCTTGTGGGAAATGATTAAGTTTATATGCATTGATTGCTATAGTGACAGTGATAGTGCCTTGTGCACTTCACTATACAGAGCAATCAATGAACAAGGCCATCAAAGAAGTTTTTTCTGTCCGAGAGGGAGGAGGAAATGTGGGAAATGAATTTGTAGAAAATTCTCATAGCCTGACAGAAGGCCCACACAGTGTGCATCTGTATGCAAACCTTGAGATACAAAATACTGATTTAGAAATGCCATGGAGTAGGACAGATACTGTTGACAGAGAACTGGAGGTAGAAAAAAGTTTCAAAAGATGGCCTTACAAGAAAGACTAGATACTTTGGAGAAATAGAGCTATGAAAGATGCATTGTAAGCACAAGGGGTGGTTTTAGATTATTTGCTTTAAGGCGTTTGCCGCGTGGTGTAGAAAAAGCTGGTAGGCCAAGAAACACTTAATAGTGTATTGTGATCAGGAAATAGTTGGCTTCTGATTGTGTGAATTATAACATCTGTATTGTCTCACCCTTCTCATGAGTGTGAAAAAGGTTTTAAATCACCTCTCAGTTCCCCCATCTCTGAGTCAGCAAAGGCCTGAATCTGACAGTTCCTCAGCTGGGAAGAGGTTTAGTCCTTGTGAATTCCAAGAGCAAAAGCTTAAGAAAGGTTCATTAGCCTGGAGGAAGGAGCAGGAGCTTGGGAAGTGGCTTTGCCCAGGGAACAGGGAATTTTTTGTACAAAGCTTCAAGCTGGAAAAGTGGGATTTACCATGGAGGCACCCAGGGCCTCTCCTTGGACTGCTTGCAGCCACAGCACTGCCTTGGGCATATGGCTCATCCCCTAAATCCCCTCAGGCAGCAAGAAAATTCAGGTGACACCAGCTTCTTGAGCAGTTTATAACCCCAGGCCTCTATTTTCAGCATGAGAAGTTTTGCATTAAGTGGAAAAATGTGCATTGAGCCACATGAAGTATTTAAGAGCTGGATTTTTGGGGGATGGACAGTGAGTGTTTTTTCAGCTCTCCAAAGCTCAACAGTTCCTTGAAAAAGTTTGGCTGTCACATGGAAAAAGAAATCAATCATTCACACCATTTTAGCAATTATCCCCCTTTTTAGATTTAATTTGTCAGAATTGGAACCCTGGAGTTCAATTCAAACCTAAAATAGCTGTTACATTGTTCTGGACTTTTTAATATTTACTAATTTCAAATTCTATGAAATACAAGTAAAAGTCCTCTTTTTTTGCAATTTTTTTTCCCACTGCTGACAGGGTCTGGTCTGCACACAGAGCTCCCCTGGATGGCAGCAGGGATTAAACACAACCTTTGCCTGCAGGAGCCTTTGGGTGTTAAGAATTAAATAGGGAATGAGTGGTTGGAGGGGTTGTAGCCACAGTCCAGCCTGATCCTCCCCTGACACAGCCCCATGTTGTTAATATCTTATATCTATAATTAACTTTTATCTTCTGATTTAAAGATGAGCCACAGCTTGGCTTACAACTCAAAACTCTTTCACTGTCCTAGACAGGGCCTGGGGATGAATTATCTGTGAGGAACATGGAAAACAAAGACACTTTGGGGATTTGGGAGTCCTGTTTCAGTGGTGCCATGGAAACTCAGGCATGCTGAGGGCCAGGTTCCCAAAGGCATGGGAGGGTTCAGGGATGCAGAGGGATGGGGGCAGAGGCACAGAAGGCAGGGAAAGGGTGGTTTAACATGCAGATGCAACAGGAAGAGCTCAGCTCTAGGTCAGGGATCTCAGGCTGTGACCTCAGAGCTGTGGACAGGGGACAGGGGGCAGAGGGCCCTGAGCCAGAGCAGAGCAGTCCACAAGGGACTTTAAAAATGAGTTTCACCCATACAGCTGCACAATCCACAGTGCCCAAGTGTTTGCTTCTCCACCCAAAGCTGAAGCAGAATCCTCAGGCTGGAGATGGTTGAATGTCACTGACATTTTCTGAAAAATACCTTTGCCAGGATTTTTTCTCTTGAGAAGCTGAGAGGCATCAGAAAAGAAATGTCAACAATAATTATCTGCTGCTGTGGAATGTGGCAGGTGCATCTTTGATTGGTCTCATGTGGATTGTTTTTACTTGATGACCAATCGTGGTCCAGCTGTGTCGAGGCTTTGAGCAGTCACAAGTTTTTATTATTCATTCCTTTCTAGCTTTCTGATGAAATCCTTTCTTCTATTCTTTTAGTATAGTTTTAGTATAGAATTTTTAATATAATATAATTTCAATATAGAATTTGTAATACAATAAAATAATAAATCAGCCTTCTGAAACATGGAGTCAAGATTCTCATCTCTTCCCTCATCCTGGGAAACACCACCACAGTTGAAAATTCCTGGTCTGGCCCATTTGGAAGACTCAGACTCCAACAAGAAGGGCAAAACAACCCTAATGATCCTTCTCCCCAAAGAAATAATTTATGCTTACAGAGAAAGTAGAAATTGAATTGGGCATTATGAAAAATTCTCTGTGTAGCTGCAGCTACAACCCAGATAATTAATTTAGGCTAAATATACAGCTGTAATTGAAAAATCCAAATAAGGGATGCATATGCATTGATCCATATGATTTAAATCAAGCTATAAAACATCAACATTATCCAGCAAAAGCTGCTGAGGAAACAGCAGCCAAGCAGAATATGAAATTCCAGGGAGACCATTTCACTGGTTGGGAGGAGGACTTAATTGATTTTGACAAAGAAACCTATTTGCTGTTTAATTGATTCGTACTCTAAATTCCTAGCACTTTCAGAGCTAGCAGAGAGAAGCAGCAGAATAGTGATTACCCAGAGCAAATTACAGCTGGCCAGGGCTGGAGTACTTCAGGTCTGGTAATTCTCTATTTACCAAATTACTGCTGTGGATTTTCAGAGAAACACTGAAATGAGCTCACAGAAGCACACAAATCAGCCTGAGTTATGGGAGGGTTGGAAGAGCTGCCCAGGCCCCAGAAGAACTGCCCAGAGACAGGACAAGAGGACACAGCCTGAAATTGCATCAGGGGAGGTTCAGATTGGATATTGGGAAAAATGCCTTCACTGAAAGGGCTGTAAGCATGGGAACAGGTTGTGCAGGGAAGCAGTGGAGTCACTAGAATATTTTAGAACATTCTAAAAACGTGTGGATGTGGCATTTGAAGACATGGGTTAGTGGTGAGTGTGGCTGATGATTAGACTTGATCATCTCAAAGGTCTTTTCCAAACTTAACAATTCTGTGGTTATTATAATCAATATTTTAGCACAGATCTCATTCCTTCAGGACTTAGGACACCTCTTCCGCCTCTCCTGCTGAAAGTGACAGAGCACAACCTCCTGAAGACCTCACCCCAAACCTCTGTCCAGAGCTGGCATCTGTCCACAAGCCACTGAAGTTTTCTGTAACCTCCAGGAAATGCTTGAAGGGAAACTCCAGCTCTGTGCAAAGCTGGGTAAATGCCATGAGCAGGGCTCAGGAACTGAGAGGGGAAACCATTCCCTGCCCTGGCACAGGGACACAGCCCTGAGTGACAGCAGCAGGGAGCTGGGGAACCCAGGCACCCCAAAGTGTCACCTCTTGGAGCTGCCCTCTCTTCCAAAGCCCATTTATTCATGAATTTGTGTTCCAGCTCCTTTGTCCCATAGAAGTGAGTGGAAATTCAGGATAAAGGCATGGCCAGTACCAGCTTGAGAAGGGGACAGGAGGTGACAAGAGGCAGGGAGCACTCCTGCACCTTTTTTAGGGGGTTTCTATCTCTAGACCTGTCCCAAGGGGACAGGGACAGGGGTAGGAACACGATAACTGGGGTGATAACTGGGGTACAGAACTTGTAATATTCTTAGAAACCCCTCCCAAACCCTCAATAACTTCACAGATGGAACGAAACAGTGGATAGAACTTCCCAACCCCAAAATCCCCTTCTGTTTGCAGACAATAGAGCTTTTTCCCAACCTTATCCCAAAAGCCAACAGACCAAACTAACTCACATGTAACACCCAGAAAATATTTGAAAATCCAATGTAAAAAACCTTTAAATCCCCCTTAGAGAACCTTACAATATTTCTAACAAAGGTATTAGAAACTTGGGAATAAACTTCTTTCTTCTCAGTGGTTAATCTGTGTTTGACCCCTCTGGGAAAGCAAAGGTTGTTCCACATCCTTCCAATCCTTCCAAGCCTCCCAATCCCACAGGAAAGCAGCACTCCAGGGCCTGCCCTGCTGTGTTCAAACACTGCACTGTGGATTAGCCAGCAGCAGGTTTGCTCTAGGACTGTTTCAGTATGAACAGGAAAGAAAAAGAAATGTTAAAAAGTAAAATTAAAAGTCAAAAGCCAAGCAGAGCCTTCACCTGAGGGTGGCCCTGGAGCTGCTGCAGGGGTGTCCATCAAAATCCAGCGTCGGCACAAAGGGAGCTGGGAATAATTTAGCTCTCTGTGCTTTTAGGAAAGCACAATAGGATCATCCACCTATCCCTGGAGTGTGTCCAGGGATGGGAATGGAGCTGGGAAAGGGGCTGGAGCTCCAGGAGGGGCTGAGGGAGCTGGAAAGGGGCTCAGTCTGGAGAAAAGGAGGCTCAGGGGGGACCTTGTGACTCTGCACAGCTCCTGACAGGAGGGGACAGCCAGGGGGGTCAGGCTGTGCTCCAGGGAACAGGGACAGGAGCAGAGGGAACTGTTGGGACCCAGGACATTCCTCTGGCTGCCCTGGGTGATTCAAGACCCTGGCAGGGGGCTCAGAGATCTTGGCATGGAGTCAAAGACACCTGTGCCTTCAATTTTAGCCCATGGAAACAATTACCAACTTTGTGTGAAGAGTTACAAGCCACAAGAGTTTGAGTAGAATGATAGTGAATTTGTCACAGGGTGAAAATGTAGAATTTTGGGGTTTCAGAATGGGGGTTCAAGAAGCAAGATGGAGGGATCTGGATATGCCTTGTCCTTCTTCTTCTTCTTCTTGGCCTCCATCTTCTGCTGTGATGGTGGCACTTCTGGATTGGTTTAGAGACAGACTGTCTAACATAGGTGATAGGTATTGGAAAATTATTGTCAATAAAGTACACCTAGTTTTTAGTATAAAAAGTTAAAACCACCCCAAGAGCAGGGACTGTGTCACAACCTGACCTGCTGGACAGATCTCAGCAGGTCAGAGAAAGAATGGAATAAATAAGAAAAGATAAACAACCTTGAAAAGCAGAGCTAAGGAATCCTGACTCCTTCTTCAGTCACAGGGCTGGGGAAAAAAAAGACTTTCTGACACCTCAGGGATCATCTCAACCACAGAAACTCTGAGAGCGAACGGCCTCAGACTGGGCCAGGGGAGCCTCAGGTTGGACACCAGAAGGAATTTCTTCATGCAGAGGCTGGTTTAGCACTGGGGAGGGCTAGAAAAGACCTCCAAGACCATCAAGACCAATCCTTCCCCAGCACCATCAAGCTGGCAGAGAATAGAAGTGGGTCCAAAAGCAGGAATTTAAATACAGAACAAAATTGCAACAATGGTTGTCTCCAGTAGGATGTCTGGGCTTCCAGCCAGTCCTGTGTGCTCCACAGTCAGCACCAAGCCTCCTCCAGCCTGGCCTTGGACACTTCCAGAGATCCAGGGCCCTTCCCACCCTCCCAGGGAAGAATTCCTACAGCTCCACCCTGTGAGCCCAAAGCCATCCCCCTGTCCTGTCACAGTGCAGGTGCTCAGGACCACCTCAGGTCTGACCCTCCCCTGCTCCAACCAGTTCTCCAGTGCCCAAACCATCAGTTTAGCACAAACCTCTTCCTGCTCTCTGCACCTGGGGCTCGCCTGCCCTGCTTGGGGTGTGGTTCAGCCTCCCCAGGGGGATGAGAGGCCCCAAAACAGCCACAACACCACACAAACTGTGTCACACCCTGATCTGCTGGGGATCAGTGGGACAGGCACAGCCAACAGGAGACATCACAAGCAAAAATATTTCCAACTCCTAAAACTGCTTTTTTTTCTGTTCCACAAAGTGGCACAGGTGTTCCCAATCCATCTCTCACAAGGCAAACACTGCATTTGAGCTGTAATTTGTTTAGCAAATGTATTTCCAGCTGTAATTACCCCATGGAGGCAGCTAAATGAGGATGGCATTTCAGGTGACCTTCAGCTCCCAGCTGCTGTCACCCTCCCATGGGAGGGATGGAGCAGGGAGGGGAGGCAGCACAGGGCTCCCCAGGTGAGAGGGGCCAGGTGTTCCTCCAACATCAGCCAGCTACAGGCACTGTGGGGTTTTAGGGAGAACAGCAGGCATAAACCCAAAATGATGGATTTCTCTGCCTGGAAAAAGGCCACTGCAGTTGGTGTTTCCTCAGCTGGGAGTGTGGAATTTGCAGGCAACCCCTATCAAGGGAAGAGAGATGAGAATCTCTCCTGCACCAAACTCCTGCCACGGTGAAGCAAGCTTAACAAAACCATGAATTAAAAAGTGAAATGCATGCAGATAATGGCACAACCCCAGCCATGTCAGCATCCAGCAGGTCACTCACCCCCTGGATCACCTCCCATACACTTCCCCTGCTAGAGCAGCCAAAACCATTGGTGGATCTGAGTAAATGCAGGAATCAGAGGGACTCTAGGAAGTCAATGCTGCAAATGAACTGCTCCTACAAATGGATTTTCCTTCCCACAGGGGCAGCTGCAGTGGCCAGAGCAGCAGAGCAGGGCTGTGTTCTGTGCCCACAGCAGCAGCTGGGCCCTGTTCCTACAGCTAGGGGCAGCCCAGCATCGATCAGGGCAGCAGACTGTCAGTGCTGCAGGCACCAGGCACTTCAACAAGCCCTGCCAAGATCATTTGGAGCTGTCACAAGTTCACACTCACTTTGTAAGGCAGTCTGAAGCAGATTTATTGATCCCCACACTGCAGGGGACAGAGGAAAGGGAAAGGGAAAGGGAAAGGGAAAGGGAAAGGGAAAGGGAAAGGGAAAGGGAAAGGGAAAGGGAAAGGGATGCCCAAGGTCCAGCTCCAAGTCCTGCCAGGACCTGCCACAAACATCTGAACAGGGGAAGAGCTGAATGCTGCCAGCAGCAAAGAATCTGACTGGAAAGGCAATGGAATGCTTCACCAGGTGCCCTAGGGTGACGTTATGATGCTTGTATCCCGAGTCATTGTTCTGTTTATGCTGGATATTAGGTTCTGTGCCTTCAAGATTGGCTCTGAAGAGTGAAAGTTTTGTTTGGGTTTTGTTATCAGCTGCTTTCCCACAGCTGGTGGGACACAGAGACAGGGCAGTACATGGTGCTGCTTTTGCTTTTTGCTTTGCTCTTGCTCCTGCTTTACTCTTGCTTCTGCTTTTTGCTTCTGCTCATTAGTTAGTTCAGCAGTCCAAATTTTCCCTGGACTGTTTTTCCTTTCCTTTTTTGGAACCCCTCGAGCCTGCTCTGGACTGGGCCCCTTTGTGGCCTACTGGGGCCTACTCTGGGCAGCAGCCGGAGAGACTGAGAACAGAGTGAGCACCCCCAGAGAGACTTTCTGAATTTGTCATCTTTTTCAGAGCAGTGACAGAGTGGTGTCATCCAGTATTGTCCATTTTGTGTGTTGGGGGTGCTGTGCCTGTTAATAAACAGGTTCTTTCCATTTCTCTCTGAGGAATCCTTCCCAAACTGGTTGAGGGGAGAGGCTGTGTGGGTTTGCTTTCTGGAGGGGCCCCTTTGGAGGTTTTCTCCAAAATTTGCCCTAAACTGGGACAAAATTTGGGGTCCCAGTCCACAGAGCACTGCAAAGGGATGGCCCTGCAAGCACCTGTGGCCTCTTACACAAACCTGTGTTCTCTGGGGTTCCCAAACCCCCTCTGATCTCACCTGGCCACTACAGGCTTCCCCAATCCAGCTCAGAGAGCAGGGAAATCCCTCCAGGGTTCCCCTGAACACTTGGCTTCCTCTAAAACAAGAGAAGATGCAGTAGGAGAGGGAGGGGACAGTGGAGGAAAGCACAGAACCAAGTGAGACCCAGCAGAACAGAGCCCTGCCTGCCCACATCAGCCACCAGAGCAGGGCCCACAATCTGATTTTGCTCCCACACTGACCAACCACAGCAACTTCAACCCATCCCATTCCAAATTAATTCTGTGAGCTCTGAACATCTTGAATTTTATGGGAATAAATCACACACAACCCCATTTTTCTTCTTGGTGGAAAAAGCCCCTTCTTTATGTACATAACTCATTTTTATGCAGTTTTACAGACCTTATGTGTGACTCCCATTGGTCAGGAGCTTTCTTGCCAATTATTAGTTGGTAACAAGTTGTTATTCTGTATTAATTGGTCACTCAAACTCCAGCGTTTACATGCAGGGAAAGTTGTTTGTGAGAGATGTTTTTACACCATTAGATAGAAAAATGAAAACTAGTTTATACAGGTGCTGGTTGTTTTTCACCCAGGAGTAGATTGTTTTGTTAATGAACTGCTCACACCAGCATTGCTTTCACATGGGAACTTGCAAAGGGCTACCTTGACAAGGCCAGCCACTGATTCAAGGAGAGCAGGCTTGATTTGATGATTTCTTTATGATTTTTCTACCTTACTGCAACAATTTTTTCCAATCACAAGACTTCAAGGTGACCCAGAAAATGGAACCCAACAGCTCCTGGCTGGGCAGGGCCTCAGCTCCCTGAGCAGCCCTTCAGGGAGGCCTCAAACCTGTTTTATACCCAGTGTATTTGCAGCAAGTAATAACACAGCTCTGGAGAAGGGAGGACAATATCCAAGAGTGACAGAAAACATGGAAGGGAGAAGGGGAAATTAAGCTCCTTGAAGCAGCTACAGAGCTTTTGCCTTCCAGCACTTCCTGAGAGCTTCCCTTTGCCTTAACAAAGCTGCTTGGGAAACTCTCCTTAATCCATTCCCTCTGCCATGTAGGAAAACATGGATATAAGTTGGTTAATGGCTCCTAATTTCACCCATAAGAGGTGTCAGCCCAAGGAGGCCCCCACCCAAGAGCAGCACATTCAGTCCCTGACCCACAGCCCAGGTATTTGAGAACAGCAGGGAGGGAAGGAAGAACAGCAGCAGGACATGAATGCGACAATGAAATAAAAATGTTACAAAAACTGGCAGAGGGATGTGGTGGCACCCACCAAAAGTGGAACAAGAAGCCCCTGTGAGTGCATTTAAACTTTAAATCAGCCCAGAAGTGAGCTGGCACAGGGGAGGGTGAGACAATCAGCAGGACAATAATTAGCAGCATTAAGAAACACTGCAGCATTCCCCAGGCCTGCTGGGAGCAGAGGAGCTGCCTCAAGGCACAGCTTCCCTGCCAAGGTGTTTGCTTGGGGTTGTCACATCACCAGCACATTCCTCATTTCTGTCCAAAACTCCTCAAAATAAGCATGGAGAATCACCCAAGCTTGGAGACAATGAAGAACAACCTGGATCCTTTCCCAGAGCTCAGAGGAGCTTCAGCCTTAAACACTGCAGGAAGCCAGTCCATTCATCATGCCCAGCTTCTTCCCACCTTCATCCCCTGCTCTTTCTGCAGCATGGATGACAGCAGATTAAATTTAAAAGTCAAACTTGTCCCATGTGCAGCTGCTCAGAGTTCTGTCTTCTAGCTTGGTATAAGAAGTCTCCATAGCTCCCCGAATCTTTGGATTTTAAACAGTAAAATGGGGTGAGGCTTCTACTCCTCAAGCTCTGCTTGCCTGAGCAGTTACATGCTCGGCTACCTGTGTGATCATGGCTCTAGGAACTGGCAGTGTTGTGCTCAGGATTGATAGGACAGATGTCACAGGAATTAGAAGGGCATCATCTCTTTTGCTGATAAACACACTTACTAAAAAAACTACTGAACAGTGTTCTCAGGCCAGTGGCAAAAAACATAGTAAAGTCCAAAGCTGTAATGCACTGATATTTGTCTTTTCTTGGATCATTTCAAGAAATTGAAGTGCTTTTCAGAAGGAAAGAAGCTTTGGCTTTAGTACTACTGCACACTAGTAAGACAGAAAATATGCAGTGATTTTTGAAGTCTGAAAGTGGAAAAGTCATATCAAATCAGGTATCTTTTTAGAGACGTGTTAATTTCATCTCTGTTACACAGTAAATCTCATTACTGTGGTCTGACAGCCTGTCTACGATTAGGCAGATTTTTATGGAGTCTAGTCCTCTAGTCCTGGGGCAAGCCCAGCTGGAGGTGGCACACTACTGTATTTCCAGGTTACAAAACATTTATTTATCAATCAGTCAGTTGTTGGTGCTCCTATGTTAACATTTTTATTTTCGACAATCTGTTTGTACCTACAAGGAAAAAACCTTTGTGTCAGAAAGTGAGGTATGAAATCCAGTTCCTCCTTGCTTCCCTCCTTGTTTGATTTAAAGCAGGTGAAAATATCCAAGTGATTTTAATCTTCTAGCACAAACTTTAATTCTGCTTTTCAAGCAGAGCTTTAGGAGCTGCCACAGGAACAGCCTTCCAGCCTGTGGCAGCTCTTCTGCTACAGTCTCTGTAGCTTTTTTGGAGGCTTTTTCAGATTTACAGCTGCTGGGCTGTTCATCACCAGGTCCAGCACAGGGAGGTGCTGGCCACACACCGAGTTTCCCTGAGGGTCCCATGAGCTGTGAGCAGCCAGTAATGTTCTCAGTAAATAGATTTAATGCCCAGGCAAGAGCACATCCCACTGATCCATGGGCAGGAGCAGCAGGATTTGCTGGGCTAAGCACTATGTTAGCATAACTCAGACGTGCTGCACTGACAGATCAATATCAAGTGTGGGAATGCCCAGCTAGTCCTTAAAATTCCCTTTTATAATCAGGCAAATTTAAATTTCAGTCATTCCTAGGTGGTAAGGGACAACTTTGCTATTGAGAGAAATGACAGACTTGTCTTTAAAACAAGCTCTGGGTCTGCTGGTAGATAAACCCAGCACTGGGAGATAAATGGGAAGGATTCCACTGACTGATGAATGAAAAAGATATTTGCCTTTACATATAAACTTTAGGTTTGCTGATAAATGAAATTAAACATTGAAAGATGAAAGAAAAAATGGGGGAAAACCCCTAAATACCATAAGAATTAAAAATTAAAAGGAGGGTTATACATGAGAAGGAAATCTTTGGTATGAGGAACCTCTCAAGTACCTCAGTCAATGGGGAAAGAGAGAAGGGAAATGTGGCTGAAAATTGGGATAAAAAGGAGGCTGAGTCCTCCAAAAATTAGAGAGATCCCAGACCCATGGCCTCTCCCTTTATTGGAATAAAGTAAAAGGACTCCTATGTCTCCTTTTTGGACATAAACCTCTGGTGTTTGTGGATTAAATTCCCTATCATTTTGAAGAAGACAGCACCCAGATTATTCCCCACCAAGCAGCAGGACTGGCTCCAATATCCTCAATTCCCAGGAGTTACAGGAGACAGAACTGCTGAGTTTTTTTTCCAGAGAGAATTCCCTGTGGAGCTCACAGTGCAGGGATGACTCCTGCAATTCCTCTCTCACATCTCAGCATCACCTTGGCCTGGCAACTTAAACTGCCTGATTATTTTGCCTTCAGCACAAACTGGTTGCTACAGGAGGAAGACCCTTGTCTGGTATCTGCCGAGCTCAGGGAATCAGGATCCAAACCTGTCTTCCATGAGGGGGTTGTGCTGCATGAAGGAATAATTGCTGCCCAAACCCAGAGCCCACAGCAGCACAAAGCCTTTACACACAGGGCGGAGGATGAGAAGTGCTGCTGGAAAAGTGATCACTTCTATGTGAGAGAAGAGCAACCTCCACCTCTTCTGTCACCTTTATTTTCTGAAAAATCCCTTCACCAGGATTTCTCCTGGGAAGATGAGAAGCCTCAGCTTCTCCATGTTTTGCTGCTCTGAAATATGGTCTGGAGATTGTTTATCCAAACATATGAATTGTTTTTGATTAATGACCAGTCACAGTCCAGCTGTGTCAGACTCTGAGAGATCAGTCACAAGTTATCATTAATTTTTGTTAAGCCTTCTGATGTATCCTCTTTTTAGCATAGTTTTAGTATAGTAAAATAGAATAAATATGCTATAATAAATATAATAAAAATATAACAAAAATAATTAATAAAATTAATAAAAATAAAATAAAATACATCAGCCTTCTGAGAACTTGGAGTCAGATCCTCATCTCTCACCTTGTCCTGGAGACCCTCACAAACACCATACTCTTCAAGCCTGCATTCACCACCCACAAAGAAAGCCCCATCTCCAGTCCTTGTCTCTGATCCTTCATATAAAAAAATAACTCTGGAAGAAGCAGTACTCACAAGTGCAGATTCCACTTCTGGTCTCAAAGATAGAAGGATGAGAAGCCAGGAGCAGAGTTTTCCTCTCAAAGTCCCACAAGCAACTGGTCCATCAGCCCAACCCACAGCATCTCCTGGCCAGTCTGAAGGCATTGGGCTCTTCCAAAAGGAGCTGGACATGGCACTGGCAGAGTCTGAGCTCCCCAGAAACCCTGTGCTGGCAGCAGGTGTCTGTCACCCACTGCCTGGTGCCCCTCATCAGTGAGGCCACAGCCCCCCAAACCAACCTGGTCCAGGCAGCAGCAGGGAAATGCAGGAGGAGAACTTGGCCTTGGAGGAGCAATGCCAAGGGATGCCAGGGTTCTGACAGCTCTCCCAAGCACAGGGCAGTGCCAGCAGGGCATATATTTGCATCCAAGCTTGGGAAAGAGAAGGAATTACAACTTCTCAGGACAGCATCAGTGCTCACCAGCACTCACCAGTGCTCACCCAGGACAGGATCAGTGCTGTGATCCTTCATGTACAGCTTGCTGCTCTTCCTCCATCCCTGGGTGGAATTCCATCAAGGAAGAGGTGGAAGAGCACAGCTCACACCCACTGACCAATTCTCCCAGTCTGTGTCCCAGAGAGACCAGAGAGGGTTTTTGTATGCAGCAGTTTTATTTTAAGCAGTTATCACCCAGTACAAGCAGCTTTTAGGAAGACAATTCTTTACACTTTCCACTTACTGAGGGTTTCATGCCAACAGCCATTATTGCTTTACATGGGGGTGCTGGAGGTTTCCAGGTGCCCAGCTCCTGCTGCCCCTGCCTCCTCCTCTGAGGAGGAGGATTGATCCTCCTCCTCCTCCCTGGGGGAGAAGGGTCCCACCAGCCAGGACAGAGGAGTGTTGTTCTTCAGGTAATCCAGCAGCTCCTCCATGTACTCCTGGATCACAGCCAGCTCCCTCTGGCTCTGGCTCAGGACACTGCTGGACAAGTCCTGGAAGGAGCCTGCCCCTGAGAAAGCAGCATGCAGCTCCCTGATGGCATGCAGAGCCTGCTGCAGCTCATCCGGCAGGCTGCAGGGCAGGCCCTGCACGGCAGCCACCAGCCCAGAGCAGGAGAGCTGCAGCTGCTGGCTGATCCTGCAGGCCATCAGCAGTGTCCCACGCTCCATCTCCTGGGGGGAAAGGCAGGACACCATCAGGAATGGGTCACTCAGAAATCCAGGGGGTGCCCAGAGCCCTTGGCCTCCCTCCCCAGGAGGTACCTCAGGCTCTGCAGGGCTATCATCTCCACTCTCTTTGAGATACTTCTTAGTCCAGTCCAGACACATCTGGTGGAGTTTCACCTGCTCCTCCTGAAGCTTTTGATTAAATTGTTTGAATGCCTCAACCTGTGGCACAGGAAGAGCAGAGAGCCAGGACAGACAGCTCAGCTAGGGAACTGCAAAGCTCCCCAGCACAGCAATGAGCTGAGACAACACCAGGGCTTTGGAGCACTCCTCCCAGGGGCTGGGCTCTACCTACCAGCTTGAGGATGCAGTGGAGCTGTACCAGGGCCCCCTGCATGCCCTGCAAGAGCTGCTGGATCCTGCCTGTGGAGTGCAGCTGTGCCAAGAGGTGCAGATCCTCAGAGACAGAGTCCAGGTGCACAAAGTACCGCCTGTGCTGCTGCTGCTCCAGGGGCAGAGCTGCCGTGCCCTCCTCAGACACTGCCAGCTGGGCTGGGGACACAGACAGTGCCAGGGTCACAGGGCCACAGCAACAGGCTCAGCACACCCCAAACTGGCAGCTGTGGCTGCCCCTGGATCCCTGGCAGTGCCCAAGGCCAGGGTGGAAAGGGCTTGGAGCACCCTGGGACAGTGGACAGCGTCCCTGCCATGGTGAAATGTCACAGACATTTTCTGAAAAATAATTTTGCTAGGATTTTTTTCTCCTGAGAAGCTGGGAGGCCTCAGGAACAAAATGTAAACAATGATTATCTGCTGCTGTGGAATGCAACAGGTGCATCTGTGATTGGTCTCATGTGGTTGTTTTTAATTAATGGCCAATCACAGTCCAACTGTGTGATGATGTTCACAGGGGTCTGAGGATGAGGGAAGAGATGAGGATCTGACTCCACGTCTCAGAAGGCTTGATTTATTATTTTATGATATATATTATACTAAAACTATACTAAAAGAATTGAAGAAAGGATTTCATCAGAGGGCTAGCAAAGAATAGAAAAGCAAGAACAATAACAAAGACTTGTGTCTTGGACAGTCTGAGCCAGCTGACTGTGATTGGCCATTAATTACAAACAAGCACATGAGACCAATCACAGATGCACCTGTTGCATTCTACAGCAGCAGATAACCATTGTTTACATTTTGTTCCTGAGGCCTCACAGCTTCTCAGGAGAAAAAATCCTAAGGAAAGGATTTTTCATAAAACATGTCTGTGACACAGCTGTCTCAGACTCTCTGGTCAGTCACAAGATTTTATTATCATTTCATTCCTTTCAAGCCTTCTGATGAAATCCCTTCTTCTATTCTTCTGTATAGTCTTAGTATATCATTTTCTTTTAATATAATATATATCATAAAATAATAAATCAGCCTTCTAAACATGGAGTCAAGATTCTCATCTCTTCCCTCATCCTGGGACCCCTGTGAACACCACCACATTTGGTGACCCCAAGTGAGAAACACTGCCACAGTGAGAAGCCCAAAATGAGTTTTGAGGTGCCTTCCAATCCAAACCATTCTGGTGATAGTATAGGGATAAAGTGTTTCTAAAAGCATGGGATATTCAGGGGAGTTAGAAAGAAAGGTTGGGCCTTGTAGGCCCTGGGAAAATGTTAAGGTAGGCTTAGGGAAAATGCTGGGCTTTACTGGATCATGCAGAACTGCACCTGTATAATAATTTAATGACTATGATAAATAATATGATTGCTATATGATAAATTATATGATTGTTAAATGCAATGATTGTTTGGTAATTGGATATAATTATTGTTTAATCGTAACAAGAATCATGAGAAATGATGTTTGGGGGTTTGATGGAAATTACAAAAATCCATGCTTGGATGAAATCAATGTATACAATTGAACAATATAAGTTTAATAATTAATATGTAGTTATATAATGATAAGGGTATAAAAATATGTTCATCTCAAACCCATCTGGGAGTCAGATTTGGGTCTGTACCCCTGACACTCAGAGCTCTTCAGTAAAAGCATCTGCATAGAATCACTGTGATTATGTGTTCCTGAACATTAACACTGGGATTCTCCTCTTCCCATTATCCCCATAGCATAGCAGTGGGGTGAGGAATGGGGCTGACCACCCCCATTCCAACATCTCCCCCTTCCATAGCCCCATCCACCCTTTCCTTACCTAGCTCCTCATTTCCAATGGGGAGAGAGTTACCTTCTGCTGTCCCCAGCACAGCCTCTGCTCCAAGGACACCCCTCTGTGGCACTACAGGCTCCAGACTGGTCACTGCAGGTGTGGCTGTCCCCTCGCTGCCCTGCAGGGTGTCCCTGGTGACATCCAGCACCTCCAGCTCTCTGCTGCTCACAGCCTCCTTCACCTCAGCCATGCTGGATGACAGCAGCTCCTTTGTGTCAGACAGAATCTGGGGAACAGGGGGAATGGCAGGTGATGGAGTGGGTTGTGCATCACACTGAAATTCTGAACTGCACCAAGAGGGCACATAGCACGGTGTCAGTTCAGTGTTTACTCAGGTTTGTGACCCTACAGCTTCTTTCCACTTACTGAGGGTTTCATGCCATTATTGTTTTATCCTTTACATGGAGGTGCTGGAGGATTCCAGGTGCCCAGCTCCTGTTGCCCCTGCCTCCTCCTGGGAGGATTGATCCCGATTCTCCTCCTCCCCAGGGGAGAAGAGTCCTAGCTTAGAAATCCCACAAGAACCAAGCCCCTCTGCCTGCCAGGGACAGCACAGCCTTTAACTCTTACCTGTTCCACTGGCTTTGGAGGGAGTGGCAGCTTCTCCCCCAGTTTATCCAAACCCTTGGCAGCATATTCACTCGCTGCAGCCACTGAAGAAAGAACCAAAAAAGTGTCAAAACATGATTTTCTGCAGTTTCACCTCAAGTTCCACTTTGCAAAAATCAGTTTTAGGAAAATCAGCATCACAGTCAATCCCTGACTCTCCCTCACACTGCTGGGATTAGGGCCCACCTTTAGCCTGATTTACAAGCCATGGGCTGTCCTTGCACTAGGGCAACAGAGAGGAGCATTTCCCCAGCCCAGGACTTCTCCCAGGTGTGGAAGGAGCCCAGAACGCCCCTCCCAGGCAGGGCCTGCCCTTCCCCAGGGATTTACCATGGGGCTCCAGGGTGGCCAGCACGGGCTGCACACAGCTGGCCGTGGCCTGGGCCACACTCTGCACTCCCTTCTCTGCAGCATCACACACAGAGCTCAGGCAGGGCTGGCTCTCCTTGCTGGAGGCACAAGGTGCAGAAACCACCTCACAGGCAGAGCCCACCAGGCTCAGACTGGCCACCTCCTTCACTGCAGCCTGGAAGAGCAAAGAAAAGTGCAGCCATGAAGCTCCAAAAGTGGCCCTGAGCAGTTCTGTCCTGGAATTCCCTCTTGGGGAGGAATTGTCACCAAATCACCTGGCCTGCCTGAGGGAGACACTCTTGCCTTGCTCACACACTTAATTAAATCCATAACTCAGTTGTGACATGAGCTGGGGAGCTTTGGCATGAATGATTGTCCACCCCAGGAAAGTATTCTTCTAGCACAAAGAGCAACCAATTTTGAGGGCAACCTCAGTCCTTCTGCCATGTACCCCTCTCCAGTTCACCTGGAATGGTTATCTGACAAGCCAATATCCCAAGAAAAGCTCCACCAGGCAGGACTGAGTTGGTTTTAAGCTGGCAGATTTGGTCACAGGAGCAGAGCAAGAGCAGCAGGTCTCAGGGAGGCTGAAACATCGCAGCCTTTCCATGGGAGCCCTGCTTGCCAGGAGCCAGGAGCCTGGGTTAGAGAAACATCTTTTCTAGCCAAGAACCAGCTAACTTTACTGAGCCTAAGAGTTTACAGGGACTTCAGGCCCACATCTTTGTCTATGGTTTCTCCCAGAAGCTGCAGGGCAGCCTGAGCAAACTCCCATTTTGGGGGGCTCAGCTGCCCTCAGCCACAGCAGGGCCACCTCCTCACCCTGCACCCCAGAGCTGCCTCTCCACATCCCACAGGGAGCACTAACCTCCTGCTCCTCCTCCTTCTCCAGGGAGCTCTGGGCAGCCTCTTCCTCGTGGGGCACAGCAGAGGCCATGGCAGCTGCAATGCAAGGAACACCAAGGCTTTAGGGACAGATCCCCCTCCAAGGGGACACATCCCTCTAGGGTGATAAAAGAGAGAAATTCCTTTCAGCAATTCAGGGGAAACCCCAAAACAGCCTCATAGGAGGGGGTCTGTGCCACTTGCAAATCCACCTGGTTTCAAGTTTAAGTTCCAGGTGGTTTGTGATAATTAAAGGAACAAGGAGAGTATTCTTTCACAGAATCACTGGGTGGGAAGAGACCTTCAAGACCATCCAGTCCAACCCAGCCCTAACACCTCAACTGAACGCTGGCACCCAGTACCACATCCAGGCTTTGTTAAACACACCCAGGGATGGGGACTCCACCACCTCCCTTTCCTCACCCTAGAGACCAAACATTATTAATGTACTTATATTAGAGAAAGGTATAAGGTGCTTCCTTCCTCTAATGCCTCAGGATTTTAGATTTTCTATCTTTTATATTTCTGTAACCCTGCAGTTCTTTAGTGTGTAACTCCAAACCCCACACTCAGTGTGAGCTGCTGCTTTCCCAGCTTGGGCAGACACAACAATTCCTCTCCAGGCCTGGCAATCAAGGACACCTCACTGCCTCAGGACCCAGAGATGGAAACAAAAGTGAGTTGAGGGCAGCAAACTCAGGGTAAATTACTTCATTTCCCAAAGCTGTAATTACAAGATGAACCCCCCATATACAAATAGACCAAATTTATAAAAGTGTGAAAACCCAAGACTTGTGATCCATTTTTGGGTGGACTTGGGGGGCTTTGTCTGCCCTGGATGTACCTGAAGACCCCTCATTAAATATAACTCTTTTTTTACCCTCTTAATTTCACCTAGCCTCTGTTTTTAGGCACCCTCAGAAAGGGCACGACCTCCCCACCAAAGCTTCAAGAAACTCTTGACTAAAAGAAACAACAGAAGCAGAACTGAGGGAAAACAGAGTTCAAGGGTCTGCCCTGCTGCTTCCACACCCCAACACCTAAACATTCCCCCTGGAAGGTCCAGAACAGCCCCTGTGTTACCTGCTGGAGATGAGCAAAGCAGCAGCAAGGAAGAAGCAAACACCAACCACACTCGATCAGCTCTCCTGCCTTTTTATGGTGCCTGGGATGGGGCAAGGCGGGACCTCAGGGACTGACAGCTCTGGGAAGCAGCAGGAAGGAGCCAGGCCCTGCCGTGGCCAATCAGAGAAGGACAGGGCTGATGGGGCTCGTTAATTGCTGTTAATTACTCTGGAGTTAGGCAGGTACACCTTGCCCTGTGTGAAGCAGCTTCACTCGGAGGTCTCCATTTCATCAGCAATGACTTTGGGAATGTGTCTACTAAGTTTTGTGCTTTGTAATGTTGCACACTTTTATTTAAACTTTACACTGGTAATCTCAGTGTTATTAATTGATTTTGGAATATTTCTTTACAGCTTTAGGTTAAATACAGTATTTTCTTGTGGGTTTGTGCTTTTCAGCACAGAAAGTTTAAAATTCTCAGCATCTAGGGTTCCAACAGGAATGTGTGAAAGCAATTTCCTATTCCTGCATGAATGATATTTAATGATTAATCATGTCCCTAGATGAGGGATGAGCAATAAGATTTCAGGTTATTTAAGGGGTAAGTTCCCCTTAAATATTTATTTATTTAAGGGGTAGGTTCCCCTTAATCCCTAAGTTTGTCTGAGGTGCCACAAGCCTTTGCCAACCATGTTTAGTGCTCTCTGAGCAGTTGTCTACAGTTCTCCTTTTGGATTCTGAATCTCCCTGGATTCTGAACATTGCAAGTAATTGCAATTTATTTATTTATTTATTTAAATGTTTTTTCTGGTGGCAGACACTAAGTACCAAAGATCATCATTTTAACACTAAATATATGGCATTATCTGTGCTTTCTCAGACACACCTAATGGTAAACTCAGAATGCTAGAAAAAGGAAAAAAAACCACTTTGGGATGGCCCTGGCTGCACAGAGAACACAGTTTTGTGCAGTTCTCTGTGTGATGAGCCTGGCTGATTGTGAGGCTCTAAATAAACCTGCATGAATGGCCCTGGAGCTGCTGCTGGAGACTCACCCAGGAAATCTGGGGGCTCTGACACTCTGCCTGGAATCAGAGCTCACTATCTCCACAACAGAGGTCAGGAGAACAGTGAAATGCCTGTGTGTTCCCTGGGCTCTGTGCTGCAAGAAAGGGAAAAGACCCTCCTGTTACTAAAAGACACGAACATGCTGCTATTCTCAAGGTAAAAAAGGGAAGTTTATTTTTTGACTCTAACATTTATAGTTTTCCAAAAATGACAGTGGATTGGAGGGTGAAAGTGCCACCTCTACAATGCCACCTCACTGAAAAAACCAAGTCAATCAAATTTCTCCTCCTCCATAAAGAAATGCAAACCAATAAGTTATTTACAAAAATTGTGTAAAAAAGTTTGTTACAAAAATGTTAACATCAAAAAGCTTAGAAAATCTTAAAAAAACAAAACAACACCCTCCAAGCAGCCCCTGCCCTCCAGACCAGCCCTGGAGCAGTGCTGGAGTCCTGCAAGAGGATCCCTCAGCCCAGAAGGCCTGGAGGGAGGAGCAGGAGTTGTGCTTTGCCTTGAGGTTTGTCCTTCTGCTGTGACAGCATCAGCCCTGGAGTGCGTCACCCTCCCAGTGCTCCTGTTAGGCTGTGGATGACCATGCTTGTGGTGCATGTCACCTCCTGCAGGGACAAAAAGGTCCTTGGTGGCCTGAGATGTGCAGGCAGTCCCTCTGCCTGCAGCAGCAACAGCCTTGAGTTTTACTAGGGGAGGTTTAGGTTGGATGTTGGGAGGAATTTCCTCACCCAAAGGCTGGCCAGGCATTAGAACAGCTGCCCAGGGCACTGGTGGCATCACCATCCCTGGAAATTCTCCAAAAACCTGTGGGTGAGTATTGGATTCAGCCCTTTCCTGACCCAGAGATGGGGCAACTGAGAAGCGTTGTAAAAACTTTTATTCTATTTTCAGTCTCTTGAGAAGGGTGAGACAATACAGATGGGAGGTGACTCCACAGGTCCTGGCAGCTGCTGGTGCTGGGACATTGGTGACTCCCACTGTCACAGGCATCTTTTATGAAAAATCCTTTCTTTAGAATTTTTCCTCCTGAGAAGCTGGGAGGCCTCAGGAACAAAATGTAAACAATGATTATCTGCTGCTGTGGAATGCAACAGGTGCATCTGTGATTGGTCTCATGTTGGTTGTTTGTAATTAATGGCCAATCACTGTCAGCTGGCTCGGACTCTTTGTCCAAGACACAAGCCTTGTTATCATTCTTTACTATTCTATTCTTAGCTAGTCTTCTGATGAAATCCTTTCTTCTATTCTTTTACTATAGTTTTAATGTATTATATATCATAAAATAATAAATCAGCCTTCTGAAACATGGAGTCAGATCCTTGTCTCTTCCCTCATCCTGGGACCCCTGTGAACACGGTCACACCTACAGCTGGGTCAGTCCCAGAGGTGCCAGCTCAGTCTGTGCTGAGGGTGAATCCCTCACCCTCCCTGTGCTGATGGCTGCACTGGTGTCTGAAGCCCCCAGAGCTCCTGTGGAAGAGCAGCAGCACAGCCTGTGGATGCTGTATCCGTGACAACAGCTCCTTCCAGCCCCCCTCAGCCAGCTGACAGCAATGAGCAGTGGCCATCCAGTGCTGATGGTGGGAATGGGGCTGGAGCACTGGGCTGGACTTGGGGAATTTGGGACTGAGGCCCCAGCCCTGCCAGCTGCCTGTGGGGTGGCTTTGTCTGAGACTGTTGGGGTTTGTGTCTCAGCTTTTAAATGGTGTCCGTGATTTTGACCTTTTTCCACAACAGCCTCTGGGATCAGCTGGTGCAAAGTGTCGGGTGAGGGCTGTGGTTACTGAGCACGTCCTGCTCAACTCACAGCACCCTCAGCCAGGGAAATAGGGGTTCCCCAGAGCAGATCTGTCACAGACATCTTTTATGAAAAATCCTTTCCTTAGGATTTTTTCTCCTGAGAAGCTGGGAGGCCTCAGGAACAAAATGTAAACATTGATTATCTGCTGCTGTGGAATGCAACAGGTGCATCTGTGATTGGTCTCATGTGTTTTTTTTTAATAATAGCCACTCAGTCAGCTGGCTTGGACTCTCTGTCAGAAACAGAAAAAGAAAAGCCTTTGTTATTCATTCCTTCTTTTTCTATTCTTAGCTATCCTTCTGATGAAATCCTTTCTTCTATTCTTTTAGTGTAGTTTTAATAAAATATATCATAAAATTATAAATCAGCCTTCTGAAACATGGAGTCAGATCCTCATCTCTTCCCTCTACCTCAGACCCCTGTGAACAGCATTACACAGATGTGGCCAGCAGAAGTTGCCAAATCCTTGGATTTGCTCCCTCTGGGAGGAGAAGGCACAGCCAGTCTCTGATATGGCAGAGTTCTTGTGCAGGAGCTGCACTCAAGGTGAGAGCAGGGCTGCCAGGTCAGGATAGGCTCTGCTCTCCAGCCCGTCCAGCCCCTCCTGCAGAAACCTGGAAGAAACACATCCAAGGGCATGGAAGCTTCTGGAGTGGCTCTAGAGCAGGCACTGAGGTGATCAGAGGGATGGAGCAGCTCTGATGGAAAGGCTGAGAGAGTTGGAGTTGTTCAGCAAGGAAAAGGGAAGGCTCTGGGGAGATTTAATTCCAGCCTTGCAGTGCCTGAAGGAGCCAACAGGAAAAATGGAGAGAAACTCTTGACAAGGGCCTGGAGTGACAGGACAAGGGGAAATGGCTTCAGACTGAGAGGGAGTGGGTTTGGGTTTGATATTGGGAATAAATTCTCCCATGTGAGGGTGGGCAGGCCCTGGCACAGGGTGCCCAGAGCAGCTGTGGCTGCCCCTGGATCCCTGGCAGTGCCCAAGGCCAGGCTGGACAGGGCTGGGAGCAGCCTGGGATGGTGGAAGCTGTCCCTGCCATGGCAGGGGTGGCACTGGATGGGCTTTAAGGTCCCTCCAGCCCATTCTGTGATGAAATAGGTCCTGTCCCTCAGAAGGGGCCTTCCACAGCAACCCTTGTATCTGGACCACCAGAACTTCCAAACCAGGCTGGACCTCTGGACAGGTTCTGGCCGCAGCAGGTGAAGTGAGTCACCCACAGGAGACCACCCACACCCCTCCAAGAGCATCCATAGGGACTGATACCAGGCTCAGTGACTGGATTTGGAGGGTTGGCATGGTGCATGTGCACAGAGGGAGTCACAAAGCAGAAGAGGAGCTCTGGGTGCCCCCCTGCCCCACAACACACTTGCTTAGAGTGTCCTGGCCTCTTTCAGTCATCCCCATATCATGCCATCAGCAGGTGGCATGTATTTGAAGAGGGTGACCAGCAAACTGTCGTAAACACCCCTCAGAAATATTATTTGAAGTCCTTTCCATAAAAAGAAACTGGAATTTGATATATGTGCAGAGCACAAAGAATGGGCTCCAGCAGCACATTTTGAAAATCACTGCTTTAGGCAATCTCCTTAGCAGCTTGTTAGATGTTTTATAAGTGTCCTTCCCAGCTCCAAAAGAAATAATACCACTAATGATTGTGTCAGATACAAAATAATTTCACAGCCTTTTTTGTCTGCCAGCTTTCCAATTGCAATAAATCACATGCCCTTCTGTGCAGCTGAAGAAATCCAAATCCCAAGTAGCAGGCAGCTTGGCTGGGAAAGAAAATAAAAATAGGAAGGACAGCGGGGCCATTTTTTTTCCTGTATTAATTCCAGCAACACTTTGCCTTAGCAAGCCAGGCCTTGCTGAGCTGAGATTCCTGCTCAGCCTGGGATGAGCCCTCCTGGGATGCCTTGGGAAGGGCTGGGATTAAACATGGAGAGGGATAATAAGGGAATCTGCACAGCCCTGCATGTGTCACCAGCCTGCAGAGTAGATTGGTGTCCCTGAGAACATCCCAGCCCCAGGGAGGTGTGGAGCTGTGCTGGGCCAGATCTCCTGTCACATCCCAGGGAAGGAATCTGCAAGAGCTGGGCAGGCCTCTGAGCAGGGAAATGTGAGGACCTGAAAGCTCCCTGCAAATCCCCCAGTGACCAGGAGATTGTTGTCTTGGTTTGAACAAACAGGTTTCTGCTAAGGAAGGCAGGAGCCTCCCTTGAAATGGAAAATGTAAACCCCCTCCCTCCAAATTATTATAATTTTGAAATTAAAAGGCTCTCAGGCAAAGATATGGGAATAGGAATAACAGTTCTTTATTAGGAAAAAAATAAAAAAAAAATAAAACAATGTAGTGATACAAACCAATGCTGCCAGAGTGATCACAGGCCCTGTCCCCTGTGTGTCAGGGGGGTGTCCCAGCCCCATGCCATGGGGGCTCAGCCCTCCTGCAGTGCCAGCTGTGGCTCTGCTGCAGCAGGGATCCTGCACAAGGGGGGAGTTTTCCTCTGCAGCTCCAGGGCTGCTGCAGATGGGCCTGGGCTCCCTCTGGCCATGCAGGGCAGCAGAAAGCTGCTCCTCTGGCAATGCAGGGGGCAAAGGCTGCTGTGCTGTGCCAGGCTCAGATTGGATCCAGGTAGGAATGCTTGGCTCCTCCCCTGGGCGGGGCATCTCCCCATGGGATGCTGGGATTGGATCAGCCCTCCAGGGACACTCAGTGGCCATGGACAGCAGAGATCTCCTGGAGGGAGGGTTGGTGTGGGAGAGATAAAGAAAACTGCCCAATGGACAGAGGATAGCTGCCCCAGCTCTGACACATGGGGATAGAACACACACAGATCTCATAATCCAGTATATGGGGTAGGGCCAGAAGTTCTCTGACCTGGTGCTCCAGAGGCCTGTGAAGCACTTTAGAAGTTCTGTGTGTCCTTGGCCTCACACTCTCCCCACATGCTGGAGCAGATTTAGTCTCATGACTTATTCCAGATCCTGGTTGAGCTTCCCCTGGGATTTGCATTCTCTCCCCCTGCAGTGGCTGCTGCTCTCCCAGCTCACACAGTGCTGTCTCCAGCACTTAGGATGCTTCCCCTGCCTGTCTCCTGGCCAGCTGCCCATTTCTTTAACATTGTGTAAGAATTTAATTACCTTTGAAACCTTTTCCGTGCTCTGTAAGACCGGATTGAAATTTAGTAATAGATTTAGAAAGCACAACTTAAACACCCAAAGGAGACAGCTACTCTGCAATGTGAAATAACATCTGATCTAGCTCAGTTTCATTCATCCACAGAAATTACAATTTTTCCTTATTTGCTGACTGATGGAATTTTGAGAAATTTATTCCAGTCCTGCATGGCCTCTCATTTTCCATTGAAATTCCTGGAGTACCTGGCACCACCAGGGAGATGATCCCACTCAAGACCTGCCAGGGACCCCTCTGGGCAGAGCAGCAGTCTCAGCTCATCACCTACAAAATAAAAAATATAACTCGAATGAGAAGGAAAAACTCAGAAAGCACATGATTAACTGATTTTTTTAATGTATGCATAGATATTTATGTTTTTAATTGTAGAAGCTGTCCCTGTGCTCCTGTGCTTTGCCCCAGAGGTGAGAGGGTAACTCAGGTGTGATGATCTCCATCTCCCACCCATGGTGTTTCCACTGCCCTGCTCTGGTTTGGAGTCTTCTCTTGAATATTCCCCTGGCTCAAGTGGTGCTAAACCCCCACAAAATCCCTGTTCCCTTCATCCATGGTAACTGTCTGGGGTCCCTCACACTGATCCCTCATGGGCCATGGATAGTTTGGGATGGTTCTTCCAGGCAGGAGAAACCCCCAGTAACTGCAGGAGATGGATAAGAATGGTTGCGGCATTTGGGTGTTTTGAATCCTCCCATTTATTGTCCTTTTTTTGAAAATCACCTGCCCATTACTACACTTTGAATTGTACTGATCCCAAAAAGAAGCCTCTCTTACCCATGCCTTGAGGCTTTCATGGGACAATGATGATGAAATGTGGAGCCCTGGAGGTCTGGAAACATCATTTCAGTGGGGACAGTCTGTGCTGTGCTCTTGGCAGGGAGACACAGGGTGGGAGTCATTAATTGTGTGGCTCTAAATGAAGGTTGTCTGTCACGTTTTATCTTCTTTTTCTGCCTGGGTCAGAGTCAGGATTGAAAGTGTTCAAGATTATATTTCATGTTTTGACTCAGATGTTCATTAATTCTTATTTTTATCACAGTCTTACAAGTAGTGAGTTCTACAGCATTTCACTAACAAGGTACAAAATGGCCCCATATCTATCTCTGTAAGGCCTTTTAAGGATAAGCTGTCCAATTAAGAAATGGCGCCTAAATTATTTTTACTTTTAACCCAATAACCAATAACCCATGTCCCACAGTGTGGACTTTTCTGTCCAATTACAAAATACCACTCAAACCCATGGAGAAGAAGATGAAGAAGAAGGAGAAGAAGAAGATGAAGAAGGACCAGCCACTGCCCCAAAACCTCCATCTTGCTTTGTATACATTACTATATTCTAAACCCTTAAACTCTAAGTTTTCCACCCTGTGATATCACACACTTCTATTCAAACTCCACAGCCACAATCCCAGTTCTGTCATTCCATTTTGGAAGCTTCTCCATGGCCTCAGGGTAAATGCAGTGTTCTCTTGAGGGTCTGTGTCTAAAACCACAGAAAGTCTGAAATTCTCTGCACCCAGGGTTCCAACAGTTGAATTCCAGCTGCCCAACCCAAACTCTGAGGCTCTGCACTTCCACAGAACACCTGGAATGTGCTGCCACCAGTTTGAGTGCAGTTGGGAGATTCATTTCCCTGTGGTTCAATTTGCACTTTAATGACATCAGGGGCAGGATGGATCACAGCCATCCCCTCTGCCCTGGGGCTGAAACCCCAGTGCCAGGCTGAATTCCAGGAAGGTTTTGGGAATATCACCTTGCTGAATTCCAGGAAGGTTTTGGGAATGTCACAAATTCCAGGAATGTTTTGGGAATATCTGGGCTGTGGAAGCAGCAGCAGCCTGTGCACCAGCATAACTATTTTGCATTTGAATTTCAGACCTGGAGGCCTGAGGGCTAAAACAGTTTTAATGCTTGGTTCTGCAAATAAACATCCAATCTTACATGGCTACACGATGCCAGGCAGCCAAGATAATTTATAAATGTAGGAATATTATGGGATAACCTCAATGCAATCAAAGGTGACTTCCCTTTAACACTCACATATTGCTTTCCCACATCCCAGCAGCTTTTTCATTGCTTTTTTTAGTGGTTTGCATTTTTGAAGGCAGAAGTTAAAGATGTTACAGCTGACTTTGGAGCGATGCCTTCAGCTCCAAAGAAGGATTTTCCAGCAGCCCCATTTCCAAGCCAGTGCTGCTGTGGCTTCATGGCCATGCTGCCCCAGCATCCTGCAGGATGCTCTGGGAGGTAAAGGTGCGTTTTCCTTGCTGTAAATCTCCTTTCTGAGTGCCTGGAGGCTCAGGGCTCCTGGCAGTGAGCTCTGAGCTCACATTCCCTGAACATGACTGCTTCACCCAGGGTTTTTCTCCTGGGAAGCTGAGAAGCCTCAGAGAAAAGGAAAACAACTCTTAGCTCATTTGCTTCTCCTGTGTTGAGCTCACATGTGGAATGTGTTTGGAGATTGTTTATCCACAGGTGATTGTTCCATTGCATTCTTTGGCCAATCAGGGCCAAGCTGTGTCAGGACTCTGGAGAGAGTCACGGGTTTTCATTATTATCTTTTTAGCATTCAGTGAGTATCCTTTCTGTATTCTTTAGTATAGTTTAGTATTCTTTAATATAATATAGTATAATAAAGTAATAAATTAGCCTTCTGATAAGATGGAGTCCTCCTCATCATTCCTTTTCTCGTTGGTGGACCTGCATTTACAAGCGTGAGCCATGGCCAGGAGCTCCTCTCCGGCTCAGTGGGATGGCAGACTTTTCCAGAAACCCCTGTGTTCCAGGGAGGTGCTGGGGTTTTATCCCAGTGGTGCTCTGAAGGAGCCTTTGTTTGCATTATTATCCTGAGCAGTGGGATAGGACTGCCCTACTTTGCCTCCCATAAAAATAGCCCTGAAATAAGGTTTGATCTCTTTCCAGCCACAGAAATAATTGTGAGCTGTTTGCTTCCATGCTCTTCCCAGTCAGTTGTTGGAGCTATTCTAAAATTATTCTTTCAATGCCTTTTTTTTCTGATGGGGTCACTGAGATTGCTGGTAAATCTTGATGCACCTGTCAAAATACCTTTTTTTCCTCAATAAAAGAACATTTTGTATTCAATGTTGCAGCATTAGTGTATTTTAATATGTATCCCTTTCTTTTGCCATTCTCTAAAGTAGTTGGAAGATGCAATTTTCAAATCTTTTTTTCTACAGCCTTTTATCAAACTGTCTCTATAGCTGCTGCTTTTTTTTTTTTTTTTTAAATCAGATTTCTCTCTGATAGGATCAGATCTGAAATCATTTGTTACATTCCTTGCATTTCTCATTTCTAAAGCCAGGCATTGCTTTTTTTACAGGGTTTCTGTGGGGCTTTTTGAGCCTTTTGTACTTCTTTTTTCTCCTTTTAATATCGATTCAAATGTTTGTCAGACCATTTTATTCCTGCCTTCTTTGTTCTCTGCTTTTTTAATCTTTCCTGTTGGTGCTTTCCTATGAGTTTTATAACTAAATTTCTTTAATTTCCACTTGATCTCTTTTCTTAAAGTACTGTTGATATGGAAGAAAAGCAGAAGAAACGTGATAGATTTTCTGCTGGTTTGACATCTAATAAGAGGTGGAACAAACCCCACACTCCAGCTCCTCAGAAATCCTACAGGTTTCTTGTAATGGGAAGAGAATGTGCCTGAAAAATACGAGTGACATCCAGGGAACATGATCAGTGGATCCAGTCAAGCCAGATTGGGAACATAAATAAATTGCTTTACAAAGTACATCTCTGTTTCAGGAATCAGAGAATCATGGAATGCCCTGAGCTGAAAGGAACCCACAGAAAACCTCCAGTCCAGCCCCTGGCCCTGCACAAACACCCCAACAATCCATGCCTGAGAGTGTGGTCCAAAAGGAGGAGAATTGGAGTGACTTCCAGCAGACTTTGATATATGCTGTATTTAGGTCTGGGTAAGGATGGGTCTCTTCACTCCCTTCCCAGAAGAATTAAGCAAGAGGGATTTGTCACACAGCAGGCTGAAATTCCAACTCCAATAATAGACTCGCTGAAGAGTGATGTGAAAAATTAATGAGCAGTTTGGAAAAACTCAGCATCCAGCTGCTGAGGAAGGCTGGGCTGGCTCGTGCCCAGCTGCTGCTGTTTCCATTCCTCATGCTCTGCTTGTTCCTTCCCTTCCTTGCCACCCTCTTTGTTTTGGATCTTTTCTGCATGTCCTCATGCAGCCCAGGATCACGGAGGGGCACTCCCAAACCGTTCCTCCTTCACTGTTTAATGCATGAAATGTGTGTGTGCAGCACTGGTGTGGAACTGAGAGTCTGGGCTGTGCTGTGCTCACACACACACACACACACACACACACACAGGTATCCTCTGCCTCTAGGGGCACCATTTGTGTTCAGAGGTTTTTCCACAATTGCTGGGATTTGTTCCTTGAGCTTTTATTGTAGTATCAGCCTCATGACATGCTTAAGACAATAGGAAGATGGTAAAAGCTCACATAAAACCAGCAGCAGCCAAAGATTTCTTTGTTACAGAGCATTTTAAAAACCTTCTAGCCAATAGAATATTGCTAAAGCTCACAGACAATTGTTTAAGTCAATTACTAAAAGCACATGTGCACCTGCTGCTCACAATGCTTGCTTGTATGTCTTCTATTAACAATACAATATACCATTATTATACCATTACCATTATTATATTATTATTACCATTACCAATACCATTACCATTATTATATAATTACTATACACAATACTTCATTATTAAGCTTAAAAATTTCTACTATCTTGCTAAGGATATTTTCCTGCAGTCTTAAGGTCTATCTTAGCCAAGCCTAAAACTTAAAATATTGTTTCATGTCCTTGCTTGCTGTATTATTGTAACTTTTCTACTTTGTGACTTTGCAGCTGCAGCCAGCTCTACATTTTCTGTTCTTTCTGTTTCTAAGCTTTTACAGCTTTCTGAAAACCTTCTTACCTTTACTATTTCCCCACAGGGTGATGGACAAACCTTCCAAGCAAGGCAGGGCAGGCAGCAAACAGAGAAATGTCAGAATACCATGAGCTGTTGGTAATCAGTCAGGAGTGGCAGGGCAGGGAGCTGGGACAGTCCCAGACGCACCAAGGGATCAGCCAGGGACATGTCCTAGGGTGATGTTATGATGCTTGTATCCATTTGTGTGTTCTGTTTATGCTGGATATTATGTTCTGTGCCTTCAAGACTGGCTTTGGAGAGCGAAGTTTTGTTTTGTTATCAGCTGCTCCCCCATGGCTGGTGGGACAGAGATGGGGCAGTACATGGTGCTGCTTTTGCTTTTTGCTCTTGCTTTCACTTTTGCTCTTGCTCCTGCATTGCTCTTGCTTTTGCTCCTGCTCATTAGTTAGTTTAGCTAAGCAGTTCAAATTTTCCCTGGACTGTTTTTCTTTTCCCTTTCTTGGAACCCCTCGAGCCTGCTCCAGACTGGGCCCTGGGAACACCGAGAGTTTGCACCTTGTGGCTGCAGCAGCTGCCCCAGCACAGGAGGGACTGAGAACAGAGTGACTGTAGCCCCACGTTTCTCTTCACAGAGAAAAGCAAGGCACAATTCCTCCCAAGAATATTTCTGGGTTTCGCATTCTCCGAACCTCAGAGAAAGAAAACACAATTCTTATCATTTGCTGTGCCTGTGTTTGTGCCAAAGTAGAATGCAACAGGGAGATTGTTTACCCACAGTGAGGGGGTTTTGTTTCCTTGGCCTGTCAGGGCCAGGTGTGTGTGTCAGGACTGTTGGGGGACAGTCATGAGATTCTGGGCAGTGTGTGCAGGGTTGAGTGCTTGGCAGGTTCAGTTTTAGATGTGTAGAATAATATAGTATAATAAAGTAATTAATTAGCCTTCTGATATCCTTGGAGTCAGATGCAGCATTCATTCCTCCTTCGCCGGGGCCCTCACAGCGCATTGCAATAAGTGACCACCCCCAGAGAGACTTTCTGAATTTGTCATCTTTGTCAGAGCGGTGACAGAGTGGCGTTACCCGGTATTGTTCATTCTGTGTGCTGGGGGTGCTGTGCCTGTTAAATAAACAGGTTCTTTCCACTTCTCTCCAAGGAATCCTTCCTGAACCAGCTGGTGGGAGAGGCTGTGTGGGTTTGCTCTCTGGAGGGGCCCCTTTGGAGGTTTTCTCCCAAATTTGCCCTAAACCAGGACAACATCAGCAGGTGAGAGGTGTGGGAGAGCTGCCAGAGGAGGTGACTGCCTGGAGGGACAGGGATGCCATGAGATCACTCTGGAGTAGCAAAGCAAAAAGAGCTGCTCTCCTTGCAGTAATTGCAGACAGGAAAGGCATGGAATAGTATGGGAATAAATCACACAGACCCCATTTTCTTCATGATGGAAAAAATCCCTTTCTTTATTCACATAACTCATTTTTATCCAGTTTTACAGACCTTGTGTGTGACTCCAACTGGTCAGGAGCTTTCTTGCCAATTACTTTACTGGTTAGTAACAAGTTGTTTTTCTGTATTAATTGGTCACTCCATCCCCCAGTGTGTACATGCAGGGAAAGTTGTTTGTCAGAGATAGTTTTCAATTTCCTATCTAACAGTGTAAAAACAGTTTATACAGGTGCTGGTTGTTTTTCACCCAGGAATAGATTGTTCTGTTAATGAACTGCTCACACCAGCATTGCTTTCACATGGGAACTTGCAAAGGGCTAGCTTGACAAGGCCAGGGACTGATTTTAGGAGAGCAGGCTTGATTTTATGAAGCCTTTCTTTATAATTTTTCTACCTTACTGCAACAGAATAGTTGTTTTTTTTCCAAAATGCTGAACTTCCCCATCCCTCAGCAGCATCTCCCCAGAGCCCCCTTGGCTCGAGAGCTGCTCATTTTAAACCATCCTCTCCTCCCTGTTAAGGGGAAAGTGCCAGGGCTCCCAAAGGAAAACTGAGCAGCAATACAACCTTTTAACAGGGCTATTTTCTGTGTGAGGAAACCAAGCCAGCCACAGAGAAATTGCTCCCTGAGGATCAGGAATATCCTGAGTCCTTCTCTCCATGATTCCAAGAATCACCCCCTGCTACTGATCAGGCACAGCCTCCATCCATTCCAGTTTTCTCATTCAAGAGCCTGCTTTAAGAAAGTTATAACTCAGCTGTTGGGGTTGGAACAAAGGAGGAGGTGACAGGAATGTGTCACACTTGGGAATTCTGCTGGAAGATGCCACTTGCAGACAGTCTCTTCTCCCAGCCCTTGGCAAGCCTGGCCTGGCCCTCCCTGAGGACTCATCTAAACTAAGAACAAACACTGCACTCAACAATCCCAGGGGAGGAGAGGTTTCTACCACCTTCTCCTGCAGCCTTCCCATTCTCTTTAGATAGATGAAAAAGAATAAAAGGAGAAAAAAAGGATTTTATAAAATCATAAGATTATGTAGCTTTTTTGCTTGGGTTCTTTTGCACATCTGCTGCCTTTGTTTAATTGCAAATAACAAACTGGGGTTTCCTTTAGGAAGCCTCGAGGTGACACATGTCCCAGCTGTGCCAAACATCCATAAAATTTGGGTTTTACCAGAGGTTCCAGTGCCCAAACTGATGGGCAGTGAGACACACCCAGAGTCCTGCTAAGTCCTCACCCCCACTTGAGCCTTTTCATCACCCAGGAGTCCAGGATTTCAGTTTAAATCATTCTCGTGGTTTGGGATCAGCTGAGAGGCTGATGAACAGCCCAAAGCCAAACCTGTCCACATTCCCCTTGCCCCAGCCCTGCTCCATCCTGCTCAGAGCAATGATTTACTGAGGCACAGCTGGTTTGGGGCCCCAGCAGGGCCCAGGGAAACAAATCCTGGCAGAAAATTTATTTCCTTGCAGGCAGAAAAAGCTGGCCCAGAAGATTCGATTCCAAGCAGGAGCTGCTCTGCAAGTCAGGAGCCACGGAGATATCCAGCCTGAGGAAATTAATGCAGGAGGGGTGCAGCTGTTCAGAGGAGGTTTGGTGAAGGTAAAACTAAGATAAAACAGAGATTTGCTGCTTCTTTCTACCAAACCTAGAGTGGCTAGTGTGTTTGCAAAGCCCTTGCTTTGGTTGAGTGGCACATGAGAATTTTCCCTCTCTCAAGAGAAGGAGCACAGGTGAGAGAGCTGCCTGTATGGCAAATCTTGACATTTCCTGCAAAGCAGTGGATTGCCTGGGTGTCATAATGAAAGTTAAAAAAATATTCTAATAATAACAATATTTTTTATATTATTGATATAATTATTAGTTATTTTTAAATATTATGTGATAATAATAATAATTATGATAATGATAATTATTATAATGATTATTAATAATACTGAATGATGATGGCTCCCTGCTTCTGCAGCAATGGAAGCACAGGTGCACAAAACCTGGCTGGCCACAAGCTTCCCTGAACTTGGAGAACTGGTGAGGACTCTGAAAAGCCCCTCCACTCCAGACCCCTGCAGCCAAAACCATCTTTGAGAAAGCAAGACAACAAAATTCCCTTTGAAAAGATCAAAGGGCAAAATGTCACTTAAAAATGCTCGAAGTATTTTAAGGCATTTTTCTTTTAAATCTTTTTTCTCACTCAAAACCATTCACTGAGCCTCACCCTGGGCTGTTTCACGCCCTCAGAAAGATGGTTTTAGGGCAAATGCCCTGTTCATGGCAATGTTTCACCCAGCTCTTGTTTGATAGCCAACCAAGCATCAAATTTACAGATGCAGGAGGCACAAATGTGCCAGGAGCTTGGAGCAGGAGCCCTGGGCTCTGTAGTCACTGCTGTGACTGGAATTAGTGCAGGTTTGCAGGAACAGGTTGGCAGATGCCAGCCCCCCAAATGGGAGCTCTGTGTCTGTCCATGCACAATCCCATTTCTGAATCTCCAGCCCCCAATCTCACAGCTCTGGGAGGTTTTGTTATCACATCTTGTCTTGACACTGAAGATCTCCAGGAGATAAGGGCTCAGATGCTGCTGATATTGGACACCAGCACCATCTGCTCCCCGTCCTTATTCACTCTACATTAAAGACTAGAGAGCTCTCATGAAGGCAGAAGAAAGAAAAAATCATGGATGTGTCATCTGGGATTCCTGCTGTTTGCTGGTAATTAAGTTTGTCACAATCTTGACAGAGCTGGGAACAATGGAGGGAATCAGAAAGAAAAGGCAGAGGGAGGGAAAATATAAAAGAGTCACTCTGGAGCTTTTTCCTTCTGATTCTGATGCCAAAGAAAATGATTAAAGGAAATAATGATATCTCATGGTGTTTGCTCTCCAGTTCCACCAGAGATAGGAATTCAGCCTAACAATTTGTCAATTTTTTCTCAAGCTCAGGTAATATCATTCCAATATTTACTGGGCTGCACACTGGTTCCTGGGGTTTCTATCAACTCAGATCTAGGCCTTCCCTCTTTGTCACTCCCTCTGTTGTTTTGTCCTAGTTTTAGCCTATCTTTTACTTTGGGACAGCAAATAAAGCTGAGCCCAGCTCAGCAGCTGTGTCCCAGTGCTGGCTTGAAGGGCACCTCAGCAGAAGGATCTGCCCATCCTCATCTTCCTGCAGGAAAAAGGATCACTGGAGTTAATTTTCATTTCCCTTGCTGTGCTCACTGCAGTTCATTGAGGCTGGGAAAAGCTCTTAGATCATCAGACAGTGTGCAAGGATGCAGGAGAGCAGGAGGTGTTGGCAGAGCTTCTTTTGGGTGGTGAGAGCTGCAGGAACCCAAACCAAGGCACCACAGGCTTTGCCCTGCAGCACCCACAGAGTGCAAGAAGGGCACTGCTCCTGGGCTTCTCCACTGGAGAGGAGTTTCCAGGCTGGAAAGAAACATTTCCAGGGAAAACAGCAGCCTTGGTACCAGGAGTAGAGGGTACAGGAATGTGGAGGTGTCTTGGTTTGGAAAGCCAGGTGTCTGCTAAGGAAGGCAGGAGCCTCCCTTGAAATGGAAAATGCAACACCCCCAAATTGCTATTAATTTTTAATTAAGGGGCTCTCTGGCAAAAATATGGGAGCAGGAAATAACAGTTCTTTAATAGGGAAGAAAATAAAAAGATCAAATAAACAATGCAGTACACTAGAACAACACTGCCAGAGTCAGAACCCAGCCTGACACCCTGTGGGTCAGGGTGTTGGCAGCAGTCCCATTGGAATTGTGGCTCAGCCCTCCTGCAGTGTCAGGGGTGGCTCTGCTGGAGCAGAGATCCTGGAGAAAGGTGCAGTCTCTTCCTCTGAAGATCCAGTGGCAGAGGCAGCTGCTGTTCCTCTGGGGAATCCAGTGGAGAAGCTGTGCTGGTGTTCCAGAACCTCCAGATTATATCCAGGTAGCAATGCTTGGCTCCTCCCTCTGGGCTCACATCTCCCAATGGGATGCTGTAGCTCTTATCAGCCATGCAGGGACATTCAATAGCTGTTATCAGCAGGTGTCTCCCCTGAGGGAGGAGTGGGTGTGGAAGAGATAAGGAAAACTGCCCACTTGACAGAAGACAGCTGCCATACAGATGGCAAACAGAATACAATTTGCTTGGCAATCCAGGACAGGAGGGGTCATTGCAAATGATCTCCCCAAAGCAATTCTGGATTTGGCTCCATTCCTGCTCTGTCACAGCTCTGGGGCTGGTGCTGGCACCTCCCTGTCCATGGAATCACTGGTGGGCCTGGAAAGGCTGAGTTCATGCTTGGATCAGACCTTAGACATCTTTTCCAACCTAAAAATTTCTGTGATTCCTGCTAATTTTCCTTTAGTTTCCTGGACCGAATAATAATAATTTGCTCTTTAGTTCAAAATACAGACACTACCAAAATAGCTGCAGGAAGTAGAAGTAGAAGTGTTCTCAAGGAAACTGGAGAAGAAATTCAGTCCATCTCACCTCTGTCCTCAGAGCAAAACTTTGGAGGTATTTCCTGTGCATTCCCAACTTCGTGACCAGAGTTGAGGCTGGGTTTGAAAAATGTGGACAGCACAGGGCTGCTGCTGTGATGTGCATCTGGTGCTGCCCCACCTCCTCCCAAACTGCTACAGCTGCAGAGGGCTCTCAGAGTGGACTTTGAAGAGGGCCGTGAAAACAGATTTATTTTGGAATATTTTCACTTGCCATTACAATTAATCACCAGAAGCCAGGGAAAAGAAGTGCAGTTTATGAAAACATCAAGCAGGGAATGTGCCTGCAGGAACCTGACAAATGGGACAGCCACACAGAGAGATGGTTTAGAATAATCCATTTTCATGCCAGCTCCAGTAAAGAGAACAGGGAAAGACTGAGCAGCATCCTCCCCTCTGACAACCTCCAGAGCATAATCGTGGCCCTCATCTGAAATCTTGCAGTGGCTCCTCAGAGCATTTTTGAAAGACAAGGCAGTGTATTTTTCAAACTCTTGTCTCAAACAGGAAACTCAAAAGAGTTCCCTCTGCTGTGAAAAAAATAAATGTTCCTCAATAAAAGAAGTAAATCCACATTTTTCAAACCCAGCCTCAACTCTTGCCATGAAGTTGGGAACACACAGATAATGCCATCTGAACTTTTGCTGTGAAGCACTGGTGAGATGGACTCAGTTTCTCCTCCTTTTCTTTGGGAATGCTTCCACTTCCTTCCATCACCTTCCAGGAAGCAGCAGGCTCCTCTGGGATGCAACTCTGTAGGGTCACCATCATTAGGATGTAAGACAAGTGAGGAGTGGCCATTTCTAACTCAGCCTCGGTGAAGTGTCCCAACCTCCAGGTTCCCTGAAAGGATGAGGAAGAGAAAAAGGAGGAAGAGAAGATCCTCATCCAGTGTCTTGGTTTGAACAGACAGGTGTCTGCTAAGGAAGGCAGGAGCCTCCCCTGAAATGGAAAATGCAAACCCCCTCCCTCTGAATTATGATAATTTTGAAATTAAGGGGCTCTCAGGCAAAGAGATGGGAACAGGAATAACAGTTCTTTATTAGGAGAATTAAAAGCATAAATGCAATAGTACAAAACTAAAAAACCCAGCCAGAGTCAGACCATGCCCTGGCCCCTGTGTGTCAGGGGGGTGTCCCAGCCCCATGCCATGGGGGCTCAGCCCTCCTGCAGTGCCAGCTGTGGCTCTGCTGCAGCAGGGATCCTGCACAAGGGGGGAGTTTTCCTCTGCAGCTCCAGGGCTGCTGCAGATGGGCCTGGGCTCCCTCTGGCCATGCAGGGCAGCAGAAAGCTGCTCCTCTGGCAATGCAGGGGGCAAAGGCTGCTGTGCTGTGCCAGGCTCAGATTGGATCCAGGTAGGAATGCTTGGCTCCTCCCCTGGGCGGAGCATCTCCCCATGGGATGCTGGGATTGGATCAGCCCTGCAGGGACACTCAGTGGCCATGGACAGCAGAGATCTCCTGGAGGGAGGATTGGCTGTGGCAGAGATAAAGAAAACTGCCCCAAGAACAGCAGAGAGCTGCCCACCTCTGACAGATGGGGACAGAACACACACATTACCTTGTAATCTGGGACATCCAGTGATCCTCACCTTTGGCTCTGTGCAGTGCCAGGCACTCACAGCAGAGCAGATGGTTCAGTCCAACAGGAATTCCTTCAGACTTTGACTGCACACACAATAAATGTTTTTTGTGTCCATCCAAACCAATTTCTTTTTTGCCTCCTGGCAGCTTAGCTGTAAAGGCAAAACAAACAAATGCCCAAAGTGCAGCCCTGCCTTGGGAATCAGCTCCTCAGTGCCGTGAAGGCAGGTGTTTGGGGAAGGCAGGGGGGTTCTGGGGTTTGCCTCCCTGTGGGACAGAGGGATGGAGCTCCCATGTCCACGCAGTTCAGGGAGGGTGATCCAGAGCCTCGTGGCTCTTGTCCAGCCTCTGTGAGAGGCAGGGGAAGATCAGGCAGGTTTCCTCCAAGATCTCATTCCAGCCTTCCAGGAAACAAAGAGTTTTGCTTTCTCCCACTCTGCTTCCCCAAAACTGTGTGTCTCTTCATCTGCTCCACCCTCTGAGAGGACTCACATCCAGGCCCAAATAATTAGAGGTGTTTTGTGGCTGGTAATTCAAAAGCTATGAAAGCTCACAGACATATTCTGTGGGGTTGGGATTGGTTGGAAAGACAGAGAGTTCTGGAGGGTCTTTGCTCTCTTTGCTCTTCATCTGCCTCTGGTGACCAACCTGGACTGGTCTTCACACAGCAACACCCCCATGTGCCATTACAAGCCCCAGCCAGAGCTCCTGCCGGGGGAAGGAGAAGCTCCATAACCATGAAGTGGAGCATTCCTTTCATTCCTTTCATGGACCAGGAACTCCGCTGGTCACCATAAGGAAGTTCATGGCCAAATTTCACCAGGAGTAGTTCATAACCAGGAAAAGGCACCCCTGGGACCCCCAAAATGAGTTGTGCCTCCTGAATAGTTCATTATCCGAGGCATGATGGCTTCTGAACATGCTCTCAGCAGGGAGGCTCCCATGGGACACGCATTTTAAGTGGATACACCAAAATCCTCTCCAGCATTCTCCAACAAGGAATCCCTCAGCTGGAACCTGCAGAGGGAGGGAGGTCGTTGCTCCAATAGCTGAAATTTAATTTGACCTTAATAATTAAGCTTCCAAATAACAGCTTTCACATGCCAGCTGAACCATTAAATTCCAGGAGTGGAAACAAGCCTTTTAGCACTGAGTGGAGTTTAGTCATGTGGAAATTTCCTGGTGCTCTGCTGGACTTGTTATTGATGTGAATTTCATGGCACTGATTAAAAATGTTTCTCTTCCCTTTCAGACTACGATAGAATCTGTGAGTTGTTTGGTTGGGTTGGGTATTTTCAATCCACTTGGCGCAAAGAAATTCCTCATCGTTTGAGCTGTGCCTCAGTGATGATGAACAGGGCCTTTTCCAGAGGTGCAGTTGGAACTGGAGTCACTTCACAACAGCCTCAGCTGGAGTCTGTGGGGCTGGTAAAAGTCAACAGTGGTGCCTCCAGAACCCCTGTGAGAGTCTGTAAAATTGAACAGTGGTGCCTCCAGAACCCCTGTGAGGTTCTGGGGTCAGTTGTGACCTCCAGGGCCTTCTCCTGAGCCTCCTCCTCCAGGATGCACCAGCCAAGGAATTCAGCAGGACCACCCTGGCACCATCACAGCCTGATAGACTCAGTCACAGGAAATTAAACCAGAGGGTCTGAAATATTAAATTTTTTCTTGTTCCTGGCTCTACTCAAATGGCAGTGGTTGTACAACACAACCAAATACAGGTCCCTGAGTTTGGCTCAGTTTGGCAGCTTTGGAAAAAAACACTTTGCCATCACATGTGTAAAGCCAGCAGAAAAGCTTCCCTCAAGCAGCTCCTCCTGGATTCAAACCACAGACCTCTTTTTAAATCTAAGCAATTTCAAAGGCACAAGCAAGACCTCTCCAGCTGCTCAAACACCCAAATCTGGGTATCTTTACTCACCAAAAATGTGCACTAATGAAATTGTAATGTACACCTTAATTAATGTACATATTTTCTCAGTAAATTTTGCACAGCTCTAAGTGGCCAAATAAATAATGAATGTCCTGGAATAATTTATGGGAGCTCTGTTTCTTACTGTACATGTTTTAATTACCAGTATGGATGCATCTCAATGAATTATTGAAAGTCAAAGAATAAATAATATTAACATTAAAAAGTACATGGGAAGCAAAGTTCAAACAGATATTTAATTCTACTAACACGCTGCAGTGTAATCCTTGCCCAATAATTGGCAGCAGGAGAGGAAATGTTCCTCCTGGCCAGCTTGAGTCCATTTCTTCTGGGGTTTTTTGTGCCTTTCAGTGTTGAAATTCATCAGCTAAAGCTACAGAGATGCTTTTCATCATTGGACCTTCAGAAGGAATGATGTTAATTGCATTAATTACGTCAGTTCTGCCCTGTGAGGAGGCTGAGGCCCTGGCACAGATTTCCTGTGGCTGCCCCATCCCCTGGAAGTGTCCAAGGCCAGCCTGGATGGGGCTTGCAGCACCCTGGGGTAGGGCAAGGTGTCCATGCTCCTTTGCGATGCTCCAACACTAACTTAGAGCATTATCAGGAGCTTTTCACACTCACACAATCCTTCAGCACAGAATTCACACCACTCAGGGGTTAATTAGTGAAGCTTTAAAATTCCCCTGTGGAGTTACAAATTGCCACCTGATTTTTACACAGTCAGCCAAAGGCCAGGGATGTTCTGGCCCTCTAAATGCAGTTGTTGCACAATGTGAGCTGGTTTTGCAGCTGGGACCAGAGGTTGGGAACAACTGGGAGAAATGGTCAGTAATTAATGCTGTTAGTCATTAGCACACTTGATTGCTTGCTGCTTATGCTCTGCAGAGTAATCCTGTGCAATTTGCTACAAACTGTGGGTTCCTCAAAGGTGCTGCTGTGGCCTGTGGAAGAACTGCCCTGGATGCTTTGCCCAGGGGATGTTTGCAAAATTTCAGCAGAAGCTGTGCCTGAAGGCCTCCCTCAGGTAAAAGTCAACAGTGGTGCCTCCAGAACCCCTCTGAGATGTTTGACACACCCCTCAGGGGATGTTTGACACACACTGAGTGTTCCCTGGGTGGATGGGTGCAGCCACTGCCCTCAGCCCAGCAGGAATCCTCCAGCCAAAACTGCTGCTGGCATGGCCTTCATCCCCTCCCTCAGTGCACCTTGATGGAACTCTTCATTCCAACCCACTGCCTTTCCCTCCCCAGCAACCCCATGGACTGGGTGGGTGGTGCAGCATTCACATTCTCTGGAAAAATCCCTTCACCCAGGATTTTTCCCCTGGGAAGCTAAGAAGCCTCAGAGAAAAGGAAAACAATTCTTATCCCATTTGCTTCTCCTGTGCTGTGCTCACATGTGCAATGTGTTTGGAGATTGTTTACCCACAGGTGATTGTTCCATTGCATTCTGCTGGGAGTTGTTTTCACTCTTTGGCCAATCAGGGCCAAGCTGTGTCAGGACTCTGGAGAGAGTCACCAGTTTTCATTGTTATCTTTTTAGCATTCAGTGAGTATCCTTTCTGTATTCTTTAGTATAGAATAGTATTCTTTAATATAATATAGTATCATAGAGTAATAAATGAGCCTTCTGAGAACATGGAGTCAGATTCATCATTCCTGCCTTCATTGGGGCATTCCCAGCAAATACAATAGGTTGGTTCACCCCAGCCCCTCTGGCTGCTCAGCCACTCCCCCAGCAGGACCAGGGAGAGAACTGGGAGGGGGAAAGCTGGAAAACTCATGGGCTGGGATAAAGACTGTGTGATAGGAGAAGCAAAAGCCACACAGTCAAGGAAAGCAAAAGAGGGAGTTAATTCACTGCTTCCCATGGTTGAGCACGAGTTCAGCACCTCCAGAACAGCAGGTCCCATCTCACAGTGACTTGGGAAGCCAAAAACCATCACTCCAAATGTCCTTCACTTGCACTTTCTTTCCCCCACTTTATATCCTGAGCCCTAAGGTCTGGAACATCCCTGGGGTCAGTTGTGGTCACCTGTCCTGGCTGTGTCACCTCCAGCCCCTCCCCAGCATGGCCATAGGAGGGGCAGGAAAGGCCTTTGTTCTGTGTAAGCTCTGCTCAGCAATAACAAAAATTCTGAATATATACAGAATTTATATATATATTTATATATATATATATAATTCTGTAAATATTTGTATTATCAATCCTGTGATCAGCAAAATCCAAACCCAGCCCCAAACCAGCCTCTGGGAAGGGAATTAACCCCAGCCCAGCCCAAAACAGCACCCTGTGGTACCCTGAATGACAGATTAACCCCCAAGATCCACCCTAGCTGGGATGCCCATGATGACATTGCCTTCCCCACAGTCCAGCCAGCAAACGTCCCACTGGACAGTGCAGCCAAGGCTCATTTCCCTGTGAGGAGCTCCAGTATCACATCCCACATCTCCTGTTCCACTAGGAGCTGCAGTGCCACATCCCACACCTCCCCTGCTCCACCAGGAGCTCCAGTGCCACATCCTACACATCTCCTGCTCCATCAGGAGCTCCAGGGCCCTTCCCACACCTCCTCTGCGCCATAAGGAGCTCCAGTGCCCCATTCCACACCTTCCCCTGCTCCAAGCCAAGCAGCCAGGCTGAGCTTGGGCTGCCCCAGGTGCCCAGCTGGCTCAGCTCAGCTCTGCAGAGCAGCTTTCCCTATCAGGAGCTGATGAGTGACTGAACCATTTATTAAATTATTAGCACGTGTGGAAAACAAATCCATGAGCAGATCTTGGCTTGGAAATGCCAAGTCCAGGTCCCTGCTCTGCACCTGGGGCTGTCTCCATGGGCATCAGGAGCCGCTTGCCCAGGAGGAGCTGGGGCACCAAGCCCAGTCTCCAGTGAGGGGCAGAATTCCCTGCTGGGAAGGATGAAAGTTTGACAAGAAAGTCTCACAGATGTTTAGGTTTAGCATAAAGATTTTCAAATGTAGAATCTGAAGAAGTAATAGAGATGGAAGCAAGTTTTGATATAGAAGAAAAGAATTGCTGAGCCAGGATAACCACAAAGGCAAAGGGTGTGTTAGTTAGAAGGGGTTTTTATGGCTTAGAGCAAAGGATAAACCCACCCCAAAAAATATGTTTTTACCAAACAGAAAGATAGCACAGGCAAACAAGGCAGCAAATGTTGCAAGTAGAAAAATGGTCTCAGAATTTTCCACTGCAAGAAAACTGAAAAACAACTTCTAGCTGAAACTGTAATGTACTGACTTTTAGTGATTGGAGAACAGTAACATGAATATGGTAATTACAGTAGTTATGATAGGCTATAGATAAAAGTTAAGGTATAGATTGGTTCTGCTGTATGAAGATGCTCAGCAAAGAAAAGTCTATAATGAATTTGTAAACCAAAACCAAAGGGTCTCCAGGCCTGCCTGCAGCTGGAGCTGACAGCTGTGGACACAGCTCTGTCACCCACAACCCTGGGCTGCTGGAGCATCTTGGATACAATAAACTGCATTTTGGAGAGCCCCTGGAGTCCCACATCCCTCATTTCAGCTCTTACAATTCCTTCTGCCTGCTCACAGAGCCCAGGATGGGAGGCCCAGCAGACAAACACCAGAGGATGAGACACTGGAAGTGACATTCTTAAATGGTGTCACTTCCAATTAGTCTTTGTGCCTGCAGAATGAGAACTATTTTTAAGTTATGTTGGAGATTTGTTTTCAAGCTTTTTCAAGGTATATCAAGCATTTTCCTTTCTGAGATGTCACAGCTTGTGCTTTTGATCCTTTTTATGACTGGCTTTTGCTTTTTTTCCTTTTTCTTTCATCTGTCATATCCCAAACATTCACCAATTTTCCCCACAAAGACAGTATCCACTTGTGATTTTTTTATAAAAGGGTTTTCTGTGGAAATTCTCAGAAAACAATTAATTCTTTGGCCAGCTCTACAAATGGAAAATACTTGATCGAAGAGCAGCAATACGTGGACATCTCCAACACAGACACACAAAATATCCTTAAGACAAATTTGTTTTCAAAGATAAAATAAAATTGCAATTTGCAAACATACTGAAGGTAAAATGGGTTGGATTGGGAGGGACCTTAAAGCTCATTCAGTCCCACCCTTGCCATGGCAGGGACACCTTCCACCATCCCAGGCTGCTCCAAGCCCTGTCCAACCTGGCCTTGGGCACTGCCAGGGATCCAGGGGCAGCCACAGCTGCTCTGGGCACCCTGTGCCAGGGCCTGCCCACCCTCACAGGGAACAACTTCTTGTGTATTTCTAACCTAAATTTCCCCTCTTTCAGTTTGATCGCACTCCCCTTGTCCTGTCACTGCAGTTCCTGAGGAAGAGTCACTCTCCTGATTCCCTGTAGCCCCTTCACTCATTGGGAAGGTGCTCTGAGGTCTCCTCACAACCTTCCCTTCCCTTCCCTTCCCTTCCCTTCCCTTCCCTTCCCTTCCCTTCCCTTCCCTTCCCTTCCCTTCCCTTCCCTTCCCTTCCCTTCCCTTCCCTTCCCTTCCCTTCCCTTCCCTTCCCTTCCCTTCCCTTCCCTTCCCTTCCCTTCCCTTCCCTTCCCTTCCCTTCCCTTCCCTTCCCTTCCCTTCATTGAACTTTCCCAGCCTGTCCCCATAGGGAAAGTGCTCCAGTCTCTTTGCCAGCATCTCCACCTGGTTCCTCACAGACACAGCCCATGGCATTGCTCAAGCTCAGCTCATGGACAACATCCCAGGAGCCCTGACCAGGACAATCCCAGACACTGCAATTTAGATCCAAAATGCTCAGGATGGTGAGGCTGAACATGAGCCAGCCCAGCTCACATCTCAATCAATATTCATCATTTCATCCTGGGATGGATTCTCCGCTGCTGACATGTGTCACAGTCACATTGTCTGAAAAAATCCCCTTGCCCAGGATTTTCTCCTGGGAAGCTGAGAAGCCACAGAGAAAAGGAAAACAATTCTTATCTCATTTGCTTCTCCTGTGTTGTGCTCACATGTGGAATGTGTTTGGAGATTGTTTACCCACAGGTGATTGTTCCATTGCATTCTGCTGGGAATTGTTTTCACTCTTTGGCCAATCAGGGCCAATCTGTGTCAGGGCTCTGGAGAGAGTCACCAGTTTTCATTATTATCTTTTAGCATTCAGTAAGTATCCTTTCTATATTCTTTAGTATAGTTTAGTATAGTATTCTTTAATATAATATAGTATTATAAAGTAATAAATGAGCCTTCTGAGAACATGGAGTCAGATTCATCATTCCTGCCTTTGTTGGGGCATCCCTGCAAATACAATAGCTGACGTCCCATTTTTCACGTGTCCACCTGCAGGACTGAGTGAATCTTCCCTCCTTTGAGGTTTCCTTTGCTTTCCTAAAGGGGGAGATGGAAAAGCAAAGCCCTGGAGAACAGAGAGGTGGGAAATCATCCCCTTTTCACCCCCTGGAAGCAACACAAAATTCTGCTGCTCCAAACAACATCTGGGGCTCTTTGCTAAAAAGGAGGAGCAATCAGAGTTCTTGCCAGGCTGTCCCCTGCCCCTGGCCAGCCAGGTGAGTGTCTCTGAATACTGAACTAGAGCATCTCACAGGAACTTTGCCTCAGAAATGATAAATCAAGCAGGTTTTTCAAGTTCCACCTTATCACAGTCTCTCCTCCAGCACTTCCATGGGAAGGAATAATTATTTTGTGCTCACTGCATGTATAATGAATTTTCAGGCATACTTGTTTGATCTATAGCCTTGAAAATAAAAATCCCATTAGTCTAACAAGCTCACCAATTATTTCTTGGGATCACTGAGCCTATTCCAGCAGAGAAAGTTGCATAAAATTGAAAGCGAACAGGGAACAGTGCAATATGTTGTTTTACAGGGTAAAACATTCTAAAACAGTGTTTCACATCATGTTTGGGGGCAGAGGAAAGGGAATTGGAAAGAACAGCAAGCTTTGGTCTGCCTTAGCTGGGTGGATATACCTGGGCAGGGAAGAAACACATTTAAATTTGCCTGAATTTAGGTATTAACTACTCATGTGTCTCTGTCCAAGCTTTATGTTTTTTAAAAAGGCTTTTCCAGGACACACATTCTCACTCATTTTAGATATTGAAACCCAGGGTGGTGAATGGCACTCCAGAAAAGTTCATTTCTCTCTCTGAGCTCCAAAAAAAGCCTCAATCAGACACTGCCTGCACTAGAGATGCACAAAGTTGGGTGATGCAGATTCCCCCTCCCCACCCAATCTCCCTCAGTCCCCACGAGTTTCTGGGGGTACCCAGAGCCACCCAGAGCCACCCAGCCCAGGTCTCTCCAGACCCCAACCTCCAAATTAGTCCTGCTGCCCTCTGGGGTGACTACCCCTCTCTACAGCCTTACCAAAATAAAAAATAATTCCAATTGCTCTTAGGAGCTCCTGAGCTTCAGCTGGATGCTGGTGGCAAGCTGAACCCAGCACACAAAGGGGATCATTCACTGCAGGCAGCAAGGGGCCAAATGCAAGGCAAAGATTCCCAAGGAAATCTGCACCCCCCATGGGGGTGGGAATGGACAGGGCACAGTTTCTGTGTCAAAGCATCAGTAAAAAATGTGTGTAGGAGCAAGATTTGGATGTAATCCTGATTTTAACCCCCAACAAGTGATTTATTGCTGGGGGTGTAAATCAGGATTACATCCAGATCTTGCTGCTACACACATTTGGTAACTCCTGGATCTACACCTTGAGGAAGGCACCAGGAAAGAGGCTGGATGTTGTTGTTCCTCTGTTGAGGTGACTCCAGGGCTTTCATCAGCCCTTTCCCTGCCAATCTGAGTGTTGGAAGGAGGAGAACACACCAGAATTCAAAGCACAGCTTCATTCTTGTTTGCCCTTCAGGGATGTTGGGAGATGTTTTTTCTGTGGCTCTGGAGGGGCAGAGGAGTCTTGCAGCAGCAGCAACAGCAGGCAGTGATTAGAGAAATGCCTAAAATAGACACATGTAACTCTGGCATTCCTGACTTCCAGCACTCCCCTCTGCACCCAGAAAGGTGGAAATGACTGCGCAAAACCCATGAAAATTGCAAATTAGACAGACCATGAAAACAGAACTGTTTTGTCCTGAGGGATGGGTCAGCAGCAAAAATGGACCTTCATGGACAGAAAGGAAGATGTGACTTAATCCAACAAGATAATTGCAGTCCTGAAGAGTGTGGGGATTGAGCACAAAGAGTTTTGAGGGTTCCATGGCACCAAATTGAGACCAAGGTTGTTCCCCAGATGCCAGCCCAGCCCTGGGAAGAGCCAGGGCAAGAGGCTGCAGGATCTTGTCTGGGCTCACCCAAAGTGCTGCCTTCTGCTGTTACCCCCAGCACAACCCCTTTTCCTGTGCCTTGGGGTAGCCACCCATGCTCCTGCCTGTCCTGGGTTGCCAAGCAAATTGTATTCTCTTTACCATCTGTATGGCAATTGTCTTCTGTTCAGTGGGCAGTTTTCCTTATCTCTTCCACACCCACTCCTCCCTCAGGGGAGACACCTGCTGATAACAGCTATTGAATGTCCCTGCATGGCTGATAAGAACTACAGCATCCCACTGGGAGATGTGAGCCCAGAGGGAGGAGCCAAGCATTCCTACCTGGATATAATCTGGAGGTTCTGGAACACCAGCACAGCTTCTCCACTGAATTCCCCAGAGGAACAGCAGCTGCCTCTCCCACTGGATCTTCAGAGGAAGAGACTGCACCTTTCTCCAGGATCCCTGCTCCAGCAGAACCAGCCCTGACACTGCAGGAGGGCTGAGCCACAATTCTAATGGGACTGACAATGGGTGTCAGGTTGGGTTCTGACTCTGGCAGTGTTGTTCTAGTGTACTGCATTGTTTATTTTATCCTTTTATTTTCTTCCCTAGTAAAGAACTGTTATTTCCTGCTCCCATATTTTTTTTGCCGGAGAGCCCCTTAATTTAAAAGTTATAGCAATTCAGAGTGTTGGGAAGGGTTTGCATTTTCCATTTCAAGGGAGGCTCCTGCCTTCCTTAGCAGACACCTGGCTTTCCAAACCAAGACACTGCCCCTCACCCTGTGCCTCCCCACAGCTCACAGCTGCTTGTAGAACCCCATGAAGCACCTCCAATGGACTTCTGCAGCTGTTCTTCTGTTCTTTGCAGCCTCAGGGGATCCAGGAGCAGCCACAGCTTCTATGAGCAGTCTGTGTCAGGGCCTCACCTCCCTCACAGGCAGGAATTCCTTCCCAATATCCCATCCATCCCTGCTCTCTGGCAGTGGGAGCCATTCCCTGTGTCCTGTCTCTCCAGCCCTTGTCCCCAGTCCCTCTCCAGCTCTCCTGGAGTCCCTTCAGGCCCTAGAAGGGCTCTGAGCTCTCCCTGGAGCTTTCTCTTAATTTCTGCTGGCCCAAGCAGTTAGTCCGCTTACAGAAACTCCCAGAGCTCCTGCTTGGTCTCCAAGAAATGTAGCTTTTCATCTTTCTTTCCCCCTTTAAAAGGCTGTTTATCATTGGCTCTCTATTAGGCTGTCTTCCATCATCCAGCTTCATTCCTGCCTGTGAGTCCAGCTGGGAATCTCCACATTTCCTCTTGCCCACCCAAGACCAGAACCCCACCAAAACCAGAGAGCTCAGCCCAAACCCCCTGAGCTCTGCAGCAGACTTGGTTCGACTGCCAAGGTGAGGCTGCTGAATTCTGCCTCAGTTACAGATATATTATCCCAAACTCAAAAGGTTTTTTGAATAAAACATGAAAATCCAGAATGCCATCTGTGTAATATCATTGGGCTAATTAAGTTGATATTAAATACAATTTGTTTTACCCAACTCTTACATTTTTAATTTTAAGTGAATATTCTGGGTGAAACAAGTGTTACCAAAGCTGTTGCTGGAAGCTCCAGCAGCTGAGCTGGAAACACCTGGGCTGCACATGAGGGGGGGGTCTCAGCAGAAACCTCCTGGAGCGCCTGTTAGCAAAAAAAAAAGATTAAACACCCCTGGTAAAAGTAACCCTGCCCCCATGGGGCTCTGTCTGGGAAGAGCCCTTTGCAGCCAAAAGAAAATTAAATTTTTCCAGGAGCAGCCCCAGGATCTGCCTGAGGGAAAGCTGCCTCTCAGCATCCCCATGAGCCTGTCCAGCCTCTGCAAAAAAAAAAAGGCCAAAAATCTTGTAATGCACTCCAGAGACAGAGCAAGCAGCCCCTGAGCAGGTGACCCCAGCAGCTCTGCCCTGTGCCTTGTGAGGCTCCACGAGAAACACCTGCATGGGCTGCCCAGCCAGAAACACCTGCAAGGGCTGCCCAGCCACCCTCAGATCCATGGGGAAATGTGCCATGCCTCCCCATGCCCCCAGATCCATGCTGACCAGGGGGAATTCCCTGCCAGGAAGGCATCAAGGGATGGGTGGGAGTTGCTGTGCTGCCCTGCAGTGTGCCCAACCTCTGCACGATTGTCTTAGGTTGGAAATGGGGCTGTTGTGTTCTATTTCTGTATCTGTCAGAGCTGGGGCAGCTCTCTGCTGTTCCTGGGGCAGTTTTCTTTATCTCTCCCACACCAACCCTCCCTCCAGGAGATCTCTGCTGTCCATGGCCACTGAGTGTCCCTGCAGAGCTGATCCAATCCCAGCACCCCATGGGGAGATGCTCCGCCCAGGGGAGGAGCCAAGCATTCCTACCTGGATCCAATCTGAGCCTGGCACAGCACAGCAGCCTTTGCCCCCTGCATTGCCAGAGGAGCAGCTTTCTGCTGCCCTGCATGGCCAGAGGGAGCCCAGGCCCATCTGCAGCAGCCCTGGAGCTGCAGAGGAAAACTCCCCCCTTGTGCAGGATCCCTGCTGCAGCAGAGCCACAGCTGGCACTGCAGGAGGGCTGAGCCCCCATGGCATGGGGCTGGGACACCCCCCTGACACACAGGGGACAGGGCCTGTGATCACTCTGGCAGGGTTGGGGGTTTTTTGGTACTATTACATTTGTATTTTTTAGTTTTCCCTACTAAAGAACTGTTATTCCTATTCCTATTCCTATATCTCTGCCTGAGAGCCCCTTAATTTCAAAATTATAACAATTCAGAGGGAGGGGGTTTTCATTTTCCGTTTCAGGGAGGCTCCTGCCTTCCTTAGCACACACCTGGCTTTTCAAACCAAGACAACCAGCTGGACACGAGCCCAGGTGGGCAAGGAGAACAATCCTGGCTTGTACCCAAAACAGAGTGGTCAGGAGCACTAGGACAGTGACTGTCCCCTGTGCTAGCACTGCTGGGGCACCTCGAGTGCTGTGCCCCATTCTGGGCCCTTCATGAGAAAGGCATTGAGGGGCTGGAGTGTCTAGAGAAGGGAACAGAGCTGGGGAAGTGGCTGGAGCACCAGGAGAGGCTGAGGGAGCTGGGAAGGGGCTCAGCCTGGAGAAAAGGAGGCTCAGGGGGGACCTTGTGACTCTGCACAGCTCCTGACAGGAGGGGACAGCCGGGGGAGTTGGGCTCTGCTCCAGAGAACAGGGACAGTACGAGAGGGAATGGCCTCAGGCTGGGCCAGGGCAGGCTCAGGTTGGACATCAGGAGGAATTTCTTCATGCAAAGGCTGGTCTAGCACTGGGAAGGCGTAGAAAAGACCTCCAAGACCATCAAGTCCAATCCTTCCTCAGCCCCATCAAGCTGGCAGAGAATAAAAGTGGGTCCAAAAGCAGGAATTTAAATACAGAACAAAACTGCAACAGTGGTTGTCTCCAGTGGGATGTCTGGGATTCCAGGATGGGCTTTCAGGTTGGATATCTGGGAGGATTTCTTCCTGGAAAGGGTGCTCAGGCCTTGGCAGGGGATGCCCAGGAAGATTTGGAGTCCCCATCCCTGCAGGTGTCCGAGGAAGGCCTGGATGTGGCACTCAGTGCTCTGGGCTGGGGACATGGTGGGCATCAGGCACAGCTTGGGTTCTGTGACCTCGGAGTTCTTTTCTAACCCAAATGATCCTGGGATCCTGTGAAGGGCTGCTCACATCAGGTACCCCAAACATAACCAGAGCTGCCTTCACCTGTGCTTTCCCCCCTCCCAACACACCTCTGCTCCCTGTGGCCTCTGGGAAGAGCAAGGATATGCCTAAACCAGCAAATCCCAGCTGTTTAAATGGATCTAGGGCACCAGAGAGGCAGCACAAAGAGAATCCCTAGTGCAGCCACTCACAGCCAGGTCTGCCATGACTGCAGCTGGTGACATGGGCACTGCTGAACACAAAGCAGCCAGTGAGACACTCCTCACCCCCTCCATCCTGCACAGAACTCCAAGTTCTTGGCGTAAAAGAGCTTTATTTGCCATGGATGGAGGGGGAAAAAGCAGGAGAAAAAAATAAAAGCCAACCTGAGGAAATCCAAGCAAGAGTTTAGCTCCCTGACTGAGGCTCAGGACACTCTTGTCCTCCATGATTCCTCCCAAAACCTGCTGAGCTTTAAAAAGGACACTGAAATAGGCTTAATTTTGTGCAAAAGTCTCTCACAGCCTCGCCAGCACCGAGTTTTAATAAAAAAAAAATGGATCAGACATCAGGATGCCCACTAGGCTGAGTGAGAGCTCCTGCATTCCCTGAATTCCAAGGCCAAAGCCAAAGAAAGCAAGCAGATCAAACCCTGCTCCTTCCCCTTCCCACTCCCACCAGCTGGGCAAGGCAAACCATTCCTGCTGAAATCCAATTCTGAATTGGAAAGGGCTCAAAGACTGATGTGTCCCCTGGATGAGAAAGCTGGCAAGAGGGGAAAGTATTATTAAGAATAAAATACATCAGTCATTCCACAAATTATACTCCAATGCATCCTTCAGGCAGGAAGGTCCCCTGCTTGGTGCCATATTCTCTTTCTTTGGGATTATGTTTTTTAGGAAACACGTGGATTGGAGCTGAGTGGATCATTTAAGTGGATCCTGCACATAAAAGACACAAAAACTATGTGGGGTCTGTGTCAGAACCCAGGACATTGCTCTGGCTGCCGTGGAGGACTCAAGACCCTGGCAGGAGGCTCAGAGACCCTGGCTGGAGTCAAAGATACCACCTGTGCCTTCAATTTTAACCCATGGAAACAATTACCAACTTTGTGTGAAGAGTTACAAGCCACAAGAGTTTGTGTAGAATGATAGTGAATTTATCACAGGGTGAAAATGTAGAATTTTGGGGATTTAGAATGGAGGTTCAAGAGGCAAGATGGAGGAATTTGGGTTGTCCTGTCCTTCTTCTTCTTCTTGTCCTCCATCTTCTGCTGTGATGGTGGCACTTCTGGATTGGTTGAGAGCAGAGACAGACTGTCTAACATAGGTGATAGGTATTGGAAAATTATTGTAAATAAAGTACACCCAGTTTTTAGTATAAAAAGCCAACACCACCCCAAGGGCAGGGACTGTGCCACAAGCTGACCTGCTGGACAGATCTCAGCAGGTCAGAGAAAGAATGGAATAGATAAGAGAAAATAAACAACCTTGAAAGGCAGAGCTGAGGAATCTCGACTTTTTCTTCAGTCATGGGGCTGGAAAAAAAGACTCTTTAATACCCCAGGAGCAATTCCAGCAACACAAACCCGAGAGCATGGCTGTGTGCTGTTCTGGGAGGGATGGGAGCTATGGGATCATCCCAGAGCATCTCTGGGCTCCTCTCTGCAGCACAACACACTGAGAAGAGCATCATGGGCTGTAAGCACTGGGAGGAACCCCTGAGCCATCTCCCTCCTCCTCCCTCCATGCAGAGGATGTGCTTCCCTTCACCCCCTCAGTCCCAGGGCTTTTCCCCCTTTGGCATTCCTGCTCTTCAGCTGCATCCCAGTGCTTGTGTTTGTTTTTGATGTTGGGAATAAAAACCCAAAGCTTTCCTGGTGTTTCAGGGCTGGCTGCAAACCCCTCACAGGGATCAGCCAAGTCTGGCACAGCACCCTCTAGTTAAGATACAAACAAGAGCTGTTATCACCTTGCTTTTCACATCCAGGTAACTTTTCAGCTCTTCATTCTTTATTTAAAGGTGAAAGTGTTTCATAAGGAAAATGGTTTGAAGAACATATTGTCTTTTTTGTGGTTTTTTGGGAATTGAAAGATGCTTTCCCCAGTGGTTTAAAAATAAAATAACCATAGATGCATGTCACGGTCATATTTTCCGAAAAATCCCTTCACCCAGGATTTTTCTCCTGGGAAGCTGAGAAGACTCAGAGAAAAAGGGAAACAATTCTTATCTCATTTGCTTCACCTGTGTTGTGCTCACATGGGGAATGTGTTTGGAGATTTTTTACCCACAGGTGATTGTTTCATTTGTTTCATGTGAATTGTTTTGACTTATTGGCCAATCAGGGTCAAACTGTGTTGAGGCTCTTGAAGAGTCATGAGTTTTCATTATTATCTTTTTAGCCTTCTGTAAGTATCCTTTCTGTGTTCTTTAGTATAGCATAATATGATATGATATGATATATATGATATGATATGATATGATATGATATGATATGATATGATATGATTGATATAATATAAGCCTTCTGAGAACATGGAGTCAGATTCATCATTTCCTGCCTTCATCTGGGAACCTCACAGATACAATAGATGCACTTTTCAGAACTGGAATAACACACACACAAAAAATGGCAAAGAAAAAAAGCTTGAAATTGGTTAAGTTTCAAGCAAAACACTTGAAAATCGGATGAATAAATCAGGTCACTTAGGAGCAGGATCAGCTGACCTCTGTCCCTTCAGTCAGCTTCTTTGTGATGGTTTTCTTTGCTTCTTTGTGTAGAGGAGCCAAACTAATTCCTTTCCCCTTCATTCCTCCTCTGGCACTGATGGAAAATCTTCCCCCACCCCTTGTCCTGGAGTTTTCTGCAGGAGGCTGCTGTGGGTTTGTCAGGGGCACAAACAGCCTGAGGAAGCTGAAAAGTGGGAGCCTGGGAAAGGAATGAAGGAAGGTCTGCAGCCTCAGGCTGTGTGCTGTGTAAAATACTGCAAAAACTGCTATAAAGGCTGGTAATTCCCCTCCTCCCCACCATTAAACACAGCAGATTTCTTTCAGGAATGAGGGCTCTGCCCTCAGCTCAGCCCCTGAGGATTCTCATCACCCATGGAGCCACTGGGAGCATGCAGGGACCACTGGGACTCCATGGGATGAGATTTGTGTGGATACAGACCCCAATATCAACCAGAGCTCCCTTCTTGGGCTCCGTAAAGCAGATTTAGCTCCTAACCCATCTCTAAAATGTCTGCTCCTCGTAGCCAGATGAATAATGAACAAATATAAATCACAAGGAATTTATCTGATGATGGCAAGGAGAGAAAGGGATGAATAATTTATTTGATGGATATTATTCAGCCATCCATGGAGCCAGCCAAGTAATGAAAACATTTATTCACAAATCACTCTGTTGACAATCGAAAACTTTGTACAAGAAGTAATTCATATGTATGATTTGACTCCCTAAAACCCAAAATAGGGAGCTGACCTTGCAGAGGAGCAAGAAGTGCCAGAGCTGTGCTTATCTTAGACCCAATCTCATGCTTTCCATCTCTGGGACTATGGAAAACAGATTTACAGCTCTGAACTATGGAAAACCTGACTTTCACCCACAGCCACAACCAAAAATTATTAAAACATGGCATGTGACTCCCATGAAGGCAGAGATGCTCTTCCCACTAACCCAGCCCCATTCCAGAGTGCAGGAGCTCTCTCCATAAATAAACCACTAGAAAGGCCTAAAAATAACTTTTTTTTTCCTTCTAGAGGACATTCAGCTGCTTTCCAAGCCTTGTGCAGTTTATTCCATTATCAGAACTCCTTCCTCCATCCCATCTTGGAGCTTCCTGAGTGTTTAAATAACCCAAATATGTCCATGTTCCCTCTAAATAACACCAACAGCAGTCAAGCAAAGTTAGAGCTGCCACAGATGAAAACATGCTATTTATGGCCCCCTGAATCCCAGTCACTATTTTATGGCCTCAGCTACTCTAAAAAGGATCACAAATCTACACAAAGTCCCCAAGTGCAGCTCTGTGCATTTGGGTCCTCCAAGATATTTAAAATCACATGAAGATGGACTGCTCCCTATTGAGCATCCAACCAGAGAGGCACAGAAACACACATTATTCCAGCATGACTATGGAATAAATTGCCATCTGCTTCCAAGAAGGAGAAGAGGAAGCATTCCTACAGTTCTGGAGCTGGTGAGCCAGAAAACTTGTCATGGTTCAATTAATCTCACAGAAAGAATCAAAATCACTGCTGCCTCTCTGAAATAGATGCAAATCTCCATTCCCCTCTGGTGAGGGAAGCAGGGCTGGCGCTCGTGTCTGAGCAGGTTGCTGATGAGATTTTAGTGCTTGTGGGAAAGCACAGTGGCACAGCCCTGGGCATATGGCATTTGTAAGGCACTGTCTCCTCCCAGGGAGATCCTCAGTGCAGGAGATGTGGGAAGGAGAGGGAACAGAGAAGTTCAGGCAGGCTGAGCACATGGCTGGAGGCTCTTTGCAACAAAAACCCTGGAGAAGACCTAAGTTTGGAGGGAGAAAGGTGGGAGGGATTACAGGAGCTTGAGATGATTGAGGACACAGGGCTGGGCTTCACATCCAATTCCCAGCAAAAGCTCAACAAAGGCATATGTGTTCCCAGGTAAGAAACTGCTCTTGAAACCCCAGACTGGGTTGGGTTGGAAGGACCTTAAAAGTCAACCCCTGCCATGGCAAGGACATCTTCCACTATCCCAGGGTGCTCCAAGCACCATCCAACCTGGCCTTGGACACTTCCAGGGATCCAGAGGCAGCCACAGCTTCTCTGTGCCAGGGCCTGCCCACCCAGAGTAAAAAATTTATTCCCAATATCCAATCTAAGCTTGTCCTCTCTTTCAGTTTAAAACCATTCCCTTGTCCTGTCACGGTATGCCCCTATGAAAAGCCCCTCTTCTTCTTTTTTATAACCCATTTCAGGCAAGAGGGTCTGAGGACAGACCTGAACCTCCCCAGCTCTCCAGGTCTATATCTACAGATCAGAGGTGCTCCAGCCCTCCCCATCCCCATCTCCACCTGCAGCAGGACAGGATCTGAGCAGCAGGACCCAGCCAAACTCCAGCCCAGGCACAAGCACTCAGCTTTTGGTCCAGATTAAAGAACTCCTGTGGCTCCTCCTTCCCAGCACCCAAAGGGAGATCACCCAGAGGAACCGTCCCCAGCCCTGCCCATAGCCAGCCCCAGGAGTGACCAGCCCTCATCCCAAGGAGCTGCTCCCTCTCCCCCATCCTCAGCCAGGCAATAGTTCCCATGTTTCCATGAAAGTTTTAAGCGGCACATAAAAACAGCCACAAAATTAGCAATTTTCATCTAAAAAATAACCCAGGCCTGGGCTTGGAGCCTTCCCTGGAAGCAGAGCTTTGGCTGAGACACAATTCCCTGCTCCCCACAGGAAAAGCTGATCTCTTAGAGAGCAAAACCTGCTTTATCCTGTCCTGCTCTCTCACTGAGGGGCCACAGTGAATATCAGACACTCCTTAAACCAGAGAGATGCCCCATTCCAACCGCAGCCTCTGTACAGCCCAACACCTTCACTTAGTATACAATGCTTCCATTTCTAACCCCCTCAGTGGCACTGAACTCAGAAGAGCTACAAAAATGATCACAGTCAATGTTTTGGAGTTTTAACAGAGGCTTTAGTACCATTTATAAGTGGAATTTTTAGTAAAACCACTCCTGCCTGGAGAGCAGGATCTCACTGAGAGCCCAAGAACTTCAGAAAGATTGAAAAGTTCCACCCCAACCATTCACCTGCTGCACTTCTATTCATTTCCCCTTAATTACCAAACCCAGCACTTCCCATTAGCTCCAATCAAACCTCCAGAGGTGTCCACTAAGCCAGATTGAAAGGAAATTTGCACCACAAGAACCTGCCAGCAAATTTTATTTAAAGAAGCAGAGAAATCTCCCTCAAGTAAATTCCTCCAGATTCAGCCAGCAGCAGGTGAGCTGAGGGCAAGATCTACCAGCCCTTCTCTGTCCTGATTCCCAGGGGGATGGGATACTCTGCCTCTGGGCTGTCCAAAGGGAAGGAAGAGGGAAGGAGGAGCATCCAGAGGGGCCAACAAGGCTGGAGAGGGGCTGGGAACACAAACCCTGTGAGGAAGCCCTGAGGGAGCTGGGGGTGCTCAGCCTGGAGAAAAGGAGACTCAGGGCTGCCCCCATCACTCTCACAGCTCCTGAAAGGTGCCTGTGCTCAGCTGGGGCTGGGCTCTGTCTGCAGCAGCACTGACACAGCCAGAGCACACAGCCTCAGGCTGCACCAAGGGAAATACAGGCTGGAGATTGGGAAAAAGCTTTTACAGAAAGAGTGATAAAGTTCTGGAATGGCTGCCGAGGGAGGTGGTGGAGTCCCCATCCCTGGGTGTGTTTAACAAAGCCTGGATGTGGCACTGGGTGCTGTGGCATTCACATTCTCTGAAAAAAATCCCTTCACCCAGGATTCTTCTCCTGAGAAGCCTCAGAGAAAAGGAAGACAATTCTTATCTCATTTGCTTCTCCTGTGTTGTGCTCACATGTGCAATGTGTTTGGAGATTGTTTACCCACAGGTGATTGTTCCATTGCATTCTGCTGGGAGTTGTTTTCACTCTTTGGCCAATCAGGGCCAAGCTGTGTCAGGGCTCTGGAGAGAGTCACCAGTTTTCATTATTATCTTTTTAGCATTCAGTGAGTGTCCTTTCTGTATTCTTTAGTATAATATTCTATAATATAATATAGTATAATAAAGTAATAAATGAGCCTTCTGAGAACATGGAGTCAGATGCATCATCTCTTTCCTCATCAGGGTTGCCTGCATTTACAATAGGGTGCCAAGGTTTAGTTGAGGTGTTGGGTTGGGGCTGGGTTAGATTCAGTCTTGAAGGTCTCTTCCAACCTGGTCATTCTGTGAATTTTTGAAACTTTTTTGTTTTTGCAGGCAACCAAACCAGCCTGGAGGCACCAAACAACATCAGCTAAAGGCATCCTGGGGGCTTTGCTGGATGGGCAGGGTGGTCACTGATGTCCTGGTGCAGGTCACCTCCAGCAGCTCCCTGTGTCCAGGCACCTTGCAGTGCTGGGCAGGAGCAGGAGCTCTCACCAAGGACAGCCAGCTGTCCTGGAGCTCCATCTAGTGCAAGGCACCCTGGCTTTATTCCTATCTCCACATTTGGGGAAGCTCTGGCTCCTGGAGTCAGGATTTCCAGAGACCTGTGCTTCAGAGTTCCCCTGTCAGGAAGTGAATCCTTTTTCAGCTGTTGCAGGTGACACCATAAAAGCACAGTTCAGGTCCATTTACAGCCAGGAGGTAATAAGCAGACAGGGATTCTCTGTTTGTTTTTTTTTTTTTTTTTTAATTCTCTGGATTTAGTTTAGTTTTGACTTTGAAGTACTTGGGGCTGCAAAAGGTGTTGCTCACAAGCTCTGCAACCTCTGAAAGAGCAGAGCAGCACCAGGGCTGGGTGGCTGAAACACAGCTCTGGTTTTTGAAGGATTCACACTTTCTACATCTTACACCTGCTTCATTGTCTCTGAAAGCCTCCATCACAGCAGAAGTGCTCAGAGCTCCAGAAAAAGGTGATTTCCCCTGAAATTCTTGCTGGCAGCTGTCAGGGAACTGCACCTTGAGTGTGAGAGGGTGAGCTCCTGGTTTTGCTTTAAACACCAGTATCAAAAATGGGGGGAAAAGAAAAATAAGGAAGCCTCTTTGAAAAAGGACAATGTTAATTTTCAAAGGAATGAAGGAAAAAGTGGGATGAGATCCTTCTCACTGCTTTTTCCCCAAATGCACTCAGCTGGACACAGAGATCAAGATCTCTCTCCCCCCAATGCTCCATGCCAATCCTTTTCCTAAAGCCCCTCTGCCATCCATGCCCACCACAACAGCCCCAAATCCCAGAGTTTTCCACAAATGCTCCTCAGGGAAGCCAAGACTTTGTGCACATCATTATATTTTTAACCACCCCCATATTCACAGAGTTTCAACTCCTGAGAGGGAGGGGAGATTTAAACAAAGGGAGATGTGTAAATACCTGAATAAAGACATGAATTATTAACAGAAATAACTGTTAATAACTGTTAATTGTTTCCATGCCAATTGCCAAGATGCATTAGAGGCTACAAGGGATTTCCAGCTATTAAGCTATTATTTCCACATCTCCAGGTGGGGAGGCAGTGGTGTTAAATGAAGGTCACAGAGTGATCTATACAAAATGCTACAACATTTTTGCTCATTTTTTTATGAAATATCTCTGCAGTGCTATTCCCTGGGAACTCCTGCTTTACACACCTCACAACTGCTCAGCTTTCCATGGAATCACAGGATCATTACGGTTGGAAAAGATCAAATTCAACTTTGAACCAAACACCACCATTCCCACTAAACTGTATTGCCAAGTGCCACAAATACTTGGTTTTTGAACACTTCCAGGAAAGGTGACAACAAAATCTATGGTGAAAATGTGGGGGTTTGCAGCAAACAGTGGGATATCCCCCAAAGCAACAGCTTCTGCTGGAGAAATATGAGGGAAACTCCAAGCTGTCAGGCTTGGGAGTTTGAAAACTCTCAAAAAGAAGAAAGAAATCAAAGCATAAATGTGTTAATTCCTTGGAATAAAACACCCATGGTTTCCCATGCTGGCTCCAGGGCTGGGGAGTGCCCTGCAGGGTGGGCTCCAGCCAGACACAGCCCCCATCCCAGGGGGATGCTCCATTTTCTGTGAGCCCATCAGCTGCTGGTTTGAGCTCCATATGTCTCACAAAACCCTCTTAAAACAACATCCAGAAATGCTTTTATTCCCAGGATGTTCTGACTTGAATGCATCTGATTCATCCCCCCTCTAAATGACCCTTTTACAGCACAGCCTGAGCAGCCAAAGGGTAGCAGGGTTGTTTTCTCCCTGCTATCACAATCAAGTTGTTTGGTATAAAATGTGGCTGAGAAGTGAATCCATAATGTTCCTGGCCATGTAAGGAAACTGCTATTACCAGGAGGAAAATGCAGGTAGTAACTCTGTAGGTTTTTCTCCACTGGAACTGTAATTAATGTGGATGCTGTGCACTAAGTGCAGGGAGAAATACAGACTTCACAGCAGTGAAAATGCATCTCATTAACACAGAAACTACTGTATCGTCCAAATGCATTATGTTCAGCAAGGAAAAGCTGTGTAATTGAATTCCCACCAAAGCACACTTCATCTGCATCAAACAGCACCGTGCTCATCCTGCAGCTCCTTCAGGCTGCTGCTGGAAATGAGGATTAATTAGGATACCTGCTCCTTACTCAAGGAGCAGGCACACACGCTGTGGTCAGGCTTGGGGCTGCAGTGAGAGACTCTGCCAGCCAGGCAGAGCAGGGTGACTCCAAAGATTTGGATCTTCTTGCACTCAGGATGCACCAAAAAAATCAACATTCATTTGTCTGTGCAGAAAATGCTGGTAAAAAACCCAACAATTCACAGGAAGGCACCTCTGCTGCATAAATACTTCAGTAATAATTTATAAGTGATTTATGGAATTGGTTTTGAATTATTCTAGGCTGGATTGGCTCGAGTGGCAGGGATGTGTATAAATCATTCTGTGCACAGCACCTCCCAATCCCAACATGCAGCTAATGAACCCTCTGGAGCTGAAAACACTCCTCCTTCAGGAAGAACCCACTGATCTGCAGCATTTTAACGAGTAAATTATTATTAATTTAAATAAATACATTAATAACTCCCAAATACAGCAGAGGAGAGAGTTTGGGAAGGGGTAGAAGGCATCCAGACAGAAATAGCAGAGGGTTTAGAGATTTGGAGTGGGAAATCTGTGCTTTTCTCTCTCTTTCAGTGAGATCCAAGTGGGACTAATTCATCTCTTTGCTACAGAACCTCCCATCCATGAGCCCTGGCACTGGGGTGTGGAAGGACAGCAGGAGCTTGTTAAATGCATTTTAGCTCATCATCATCATGTATTGTCCCTTTTCCTCCCTGTCCCATGCTCACCAGAGCCCCAGCACGCAGCTCTCCAGCATCCCAGCAGCACAACTTCCAGGCTGAGAAAGCCCTGCAGAGCCAAACCCCAGAGTTGCTCTGGGCAGAGGCATCTTGGGGCAAAGCAGCACACAGGGAGGAGGTCACCCCGTGTCACGTTGGGGTCCTGCTATGATTTTCCTCCATGCTCACCCCAAACTCTGACTCCCAGTCCCCCACAATGAGAAGGGCTCAGCCCCCTCAGCAGCCCCTCTGGGTGTCATTTTGGCCTGGAGGGGAGGCAGGGGGAGCAATCCATCACCCTCAACCTTTGGAAAACCAGCTGGGATATCATCTCAAGTTGCCACTTGGGTGAATTTTAATCACTGGAGATGCCACATGTGAAAAACACCAATCATTTGCTTTAAAATTTTAAACGTTTAATAGTAATAAAATGGTTATAAAAATAGTAATGCAAATTGGAGCAATAAGAATTTGGACAGTCAGAGTTCAGAAAATAAAGGGCAATAAAAGCAAAGAATTACGAACGTTCAGATGCTTTCCTCTTGAAAGCAAACCTACTAACAAAGGATTAACCCTTAAAAGCAATAGCCTGTTGCATATTCATATCTCTCATACATGATTCAAAAACTCTTTTCAAACAAAGGGTGTTCTCTGGTTATTGTCAACTTCTCCCCCTTAATTCCTGTTGGCATCTCAAAGATGAGAAGGAGGTGGATGAAAGTTTGTCTTTTCCAATAAGGAGGCAAGAATGCTTCTCTGTTGGGATCTTAGTGTCTTGTTCCTGTTATCTCTGTGCGAAGAATTTCTTGATTATCCCATCTCTTTCTGGAGCTAGTTAAAAAGTATCTTACCTAGCATAGTTTCTATTTTAACTTTTTTTATAACCTAAAACTATATTTAACACACTATTTAAAAGAATTAATACAGCATAACTTTCTAACATATATAATACTCATTTTAATATCTGCAAAAAGCCAATCATATGATACACATTTTTCACACCAGGGATGCTGAGCTCTGCCTCATTCTGGCTCCCTAAATATGTGGGACATGATGCCATCTCCGCCAGGACCTCACTGTGCTCACCAGTGCCTCAGCTCCCATGCAGCCTGGCACACCCCATTACTTCCCATGCTTCAAATCCCATTATTCAGCTCTAACGAGGAAATAATTTTAATTAAGGAAATTAAAAATATATTTGCATTGGAATTTTAAGTAGGTGCTAATTTGAAGGCATGAAAAGGAGCCCTGGGGCCTGTTTGTGCCAGGCAGCAGGGGATGGGGATGGAGGAGGGGAAGGGCCCTCTGCATCCCCTGGGGACAGCAGAGGGTCCCTGGGGAGCAGGGACAGGGCACAAAGGCAGCTGTGAGAAACAACTGCTCACTTTGAAAACTTACAGAGGTTTATTAAACCTTAACAAAAACACAACAAAGGACTATATAAGGAAAATTTGCAGCACTGGGGACTGCCCTCATGAACATCACACGGCAGGTTCATCTTCAAGATGGATGCTCAGTCTTTTATACCCCTGGGGGTTGCATCAGCCAGCCCTGGCCCCTCCCAAGGTCTGTCAGTCAGCTCTTCTTTGCCATTTATCAGTGGAGATTGCTTTCTTGTAACTGGATTGGAGATCAGGTGTTGCCATGCCTCACCCCCTAAGCACCAATCTTTTTCATTCCCAACTGCCCCATGCAAGGGGCACACGTGCAGCCTTCTTTGTACCTGTCCTAGACAACCCCGGCTGTCTGATGGTAACACTACAGGAGGGGGAAAAGGGAACTATGGGGAGAACAGAGGACGTCTAAACTACAATAACATAACTATACATCATTAAAGCTTTTCTTAATATTTACACAGTAGTTATCCCTGAATTGCCAGAGCCAATCATCTCACTATCCATCTATAACACAGCAAAAGGCAGAGCCACCCCCCAGCTAAGGAGGACTCCAGCTGACTCCATTTTGTTGTCATTATATTGCAAGGGTTCTATATTGCTTGAGTTTTGTACCTCCTTGATGTTTCTTGTAGGCATCTCCTTCAGGCACTGACTTGTTCTCACAGCACCATTCTTGAGGGAGGGTGGAGCCAGGAGCCAGTCGGGCTCAGCACAAAAGGAGTAGGCCTCGAGTTGCACCAGGGCAGCTTTAGGTTGGATGTTAGGGAAAATTTCATCATGAAATGGGCTGTCAAACATTGGAACAGCTGCCCAGGACAGAGGTGGATTCTCCATCCCTGGAGGAATTTCAAATCCTAGTGAATGCGACACTTGGGAACATGATTTAGTGGTGGGCCTGGCAGTGCTGGCTGAACAGTTTTTCACTGATCAGAGAGGGGTTTACCAACCTTAATGATTCTACAGATCTATGAAAAGCAGAAAAGAAGGTGTTGGAAAGTCCTTCAGAGAAGCTCTGAAGCCATGAGGCCACAAGGAGGGATGAGAATATTCCCAAGGTGGCCCAGATCCCCATGGGCTGTAGAGGCCTCTCATGTCCCTTGCAGGGCCACCCCAAAGGCTCAGGTTCATCTGGAGGTTCCAGCTCCTGCTTCCATTCCCTCCTTCACTTGACATTGGAACAACTGCCCAGGGCAAAGGTAGAGTCTCCATCCCTGCAGGAATTTCAAACCCCTCTGCATGTGGCACTTGGGAACATGGTCTGCTGGTGGGCCTGGCAGTGCCGGGAGAACAGCTGGTAGTCGGTGATCAGAGAGGGCTTTTCCAGCCTTAATGATTCTGCAGATCTATGAAAAGCAGAAAAAAATGTGTTGGAAAGTCCTTCAGAGAAGTTCTGAAGCCATGAGGCCACAAGGAGGGATGAGAATATTCCCAAGCTGGCCCAGATCCCCATGGGCTGTAGAGGCCTCTCATGTCCTCATCTGGAGGTGCCAGGTCCTGCCTCCATTACCTCCTCCACTCGTTGCTGGTCTCCAAACTCCATCAGTACTGTCCCAGGCTTTCCACAGGCGCCACCAACCCACTGGGAGCTCAGCTGAGTGACAGTGCCACAGGGAGGTGGCTTTTGGCCAGAAGGAAGGAGATGCTTCTGATTTTGTGTCCTTGCAGCAGAGACAGCCCAGAGAAGGCTGCAATGCAAAACTCAGCTTAATGCAGCTGGGTAAGAGTCCTATCAAACCAGCAGCTAATTAAAGTAATATCCAGCATTATTAATGCTGCAGCTCTGCCATCACCCATGTATTTATAATAATAGTGTTCCCACTGTAATAGCATTAATCATAATGGATTTACTAAGAAATTAAGGGGGAAGGGATATTATCTCCCTCAGGAACAGCACTTGACAGCAGCCCTGCTTAGTGTGTGGATGTGGATTGCTTTAATTCTCAGTGTCTCACTCATTAATCTGCTTTTCCAAGGGCCCCTCACAAACACCCCTCTGGGAGTGCAAGCACAGGAGGAAGGACAAGCAGAGACAGGAGAGGCAGAGCAGCCCAGGGAATGCTGGCAGAGGGTCAGCACAGCCATCAGGGTTTCCTCATGGGGTGTGAGGGAATGCTTCTCTCCTGCCTTGCTGGGCAGTGTCCATGTCTTAGCATCATCTTTTTCCCCAGCCAATCTGCTATTCTCAGCTCCATGCTTAAAAGACTCTTCTGGCTTTAGCTGGGGAGCCAGGAATATTCAGCACCTCTTCCCAACATTTATAACGAGCACTGAAAGGTTTTATTGAAACTTGTTTTCCCATAAGCCTTTCTCCTCATCAGCCTTCTGGTTCAGGACACAACAGCAGCTTTTCTGGGCCAGGGAATGCAGTGAGACACCCACAAGGCTCAGCCCACCACCCTCACCAGAACCCACCCACGATCAGCACATTGAGCTTCCACCAGCAGCTCCTGTCTGATAAAAATGAAATCTTGATGTATCTCCTAAAAGTCAGATGATCTGAGTAAAATTAAATCCTGATAAAAATCAAAGCTTGATAAAAATTAAAGCCTGAAGTCCAAAGTGTTCCAATGATTTTTACCAGGAGTTCAGCTTTCCTTGATTAGTTTATGGCTGTATGTAAAGACAGACATTTTATCACAACTTGCATTAAACCCCTCTGATGCCTTGCTTGGGAGAGTAGAAATGGCCTGGAAGCTGTTCACCTGCCAGCAGGGAAACAAGCTGGAGGAAAAATGCTCCCAAACCTTGGAAAGCCCTGGAGCCCTCAGGGCTGGTGTCCCCAACATGGGCATCTGGCTGTCCCCAGCGTGGCCTCCAAGGAAACACGGGGATTCCACAGGTAATGAGTACCTGGATTTATTGTGCCTATCCTTTGCATCACATAAAGGGCCTGAGGACACCAGGTTCATTTTGTCACCCCAAGTTTTTGATACACAAATAAACACATTTCCACCTTTTCTTTGCCCATTTAATTTTTTTTTCCTTTCTTTTTTTTCTGCTTAAGGAGAGGGCTGGGCTGCATGCCCAGGGACACCTCCATACCCTGCCCCAGCCAGGGAGGCCGCAGTGAGGCCTCCCCAGGGCCTTCTCTCCTGCCAGCTGAGCAGCCCCAACTCTCTCAGCCTTTCCTCAGAGCAGAGGGGCTCCAGCCCCTGCAGCATCTCTGGGGCCTCCTCTGCATTCCCTGCAACAGCTCCAGGTGCTTCCCATGGTCACAACCCAGAGCTGGGGCATGGATGAGCCCGGGAGGGGCTGCAGCTTCATGGGCACCAGGGGGGAATTTTGTGTTATCCCTAGAGAGGAACTAAGCACGCTTGGATGCTGAGGGATAAAATGAAAGGAATGAATGTGCTGGGCACTTCCTTGTGGGGGCTGAAGGGATCTGGCAGAGGCAGATCCTGGGGCTCCCCTTGTCATGGCCTCCAGCCCAGAGTGGCTGCAAGCAGCAGCAGGGCAGGCTGTGGGTCCAGGCCCGGCCGTGGCTCCATGCCCAGCCCAGCTCAGAGCTCCCTGTGCCGTGGGTCCAGGCCCACCTCAGAGCTCCCTGTTGTGAGGCTCCAGGCCCAGCTCAGCTCAGCCATGCCCAACCCAGCTCACAGCTCCCTGTGCCATGGGTCCATGCCCAGCCCTGCTCAGAGCTCCCTGTGCTCCCTCAAGCACAGGCTCCAAAGCAAACCCTGCCCATGGGGACACAGAAGCCATGCCACGCTGGCTCCCTGCAGCTGAGGCCGGGCCTGCAGCACCCTGGGGTGCCCACACAGCCCTGATTGTCCCCAAGGCGTCCTGGAGCCTGAGCCCAAGCCAGAGGCCCCGTTACTGAGACTCCCTTCTGGCTCAAGCCCCTCAGGGTGCCCGGGAGCAGGGGGTGCCCGCAGCCCAGCACAGCCTCGGTGGCACCAGGGACACCAAGGGACGAGCCATGGCTGAGGCTCTGCAGGACCATGCAGGCTTGGCCCTGCTCCCTCATGGGCTCCCATGGGCCAGGGCCCGCTGGGGTTTTGCCCAGCAACTGCAGGGGCAGAGAGACCTCTGTCAGTGGGACCCCCTGTGCACAGGGACCCCCAGCCCCAGGTGTCCGTGCCAGCACCCCCAGGGACCTCCAGCCCCAGGAACCCAGAGAAAGTGGAAACCCCAACTCTGCAAACGCTGCTTGTGCCCAAAGAAAATGCAAAGAGAACTGTGACAAACAAGGACAATGTATTTACAGAACAGCACCACCAACAACGAACTACAGAATGTATTTACATTATAAGAATCTTTATGACAACAACAACCTATGAAGTGTATTTACAGTAAAAGGATCTATATAGCAATCTAAGAAATGTATTTACAGAAGAACCTAACTGCAGCTTATAGAACATATATACAGAAGAGACTGTGTCCAGCATCTGTCAGTTCTGGAAGAGAGAGAAGCAGCACAGGACCATTCCAGCCCGGCCCTGAGGGCTGTTCCCTGTGCCCCCAGGCTGGCACACGCTGGCACAGTGGCACTCTGCTGCCAGCACTGAGCCCAGCTGGGCTGGAGCCGGGCCCCAGGTGCTGGGATGGGGCTGGTGTGGCCCAGAGCAAGCACAGGACAGGCTGGGGTGGTGTTTGTGCCACCACAATCCAGAGCCCCCTGGGCACCGTGTCCCTGAGCAGGGCACCCAGCCCAGCCCCAGCCTGGCAGCAGGGGACCCACCCTGCCTGTGGGCAGGGCATGGCCAACACCTGCCTGTCCTGTCCTGGGGCTCCATCTTCATCCCAGGATCATGGGCTCTTCCTCATCTTCCTCATCGACCTCCATGTCCTCCATTCTTCCTCTGTAGCAACCTCCAGCTCCTCAACAAACTCTTCCACATCCACCTCCATCAGGGGCAGGGCATGGCCAGCACCTGCCTGTCCTGCTGTGGGGCTCCATCTTCATCCCAAGATCATGGGCTTCCTCATCTTCCTCATCGACCTCCATGTCCTCCATTTCTTCTTCCATATCAACCTCTGTCATCTCCTCCAGCTCCTCTACCACATCAACCTCCATGTCCTCCATTTCTTCTTCCATATCAACCTCCATCATCTCCTCCAGCTCTTCTACCTCATCAACCTCCATCTCCTCTGCAGTGTCTTCTACATCTACTTCCATACTCTCTTCACTATCCATATCCACTTGCATGTGCTCTTGGGTGTCTCTACCAGGCTATATCAGGAAGATGCCTCAGAGAGAGTCTCTGTTCCTCACCAGCACCACTTTGCTCCAGACTGCCCAGGCAGTCAGGGGATACCCCCCTCCCTGGAATGGCACTGCACCTTCACTGGGACAGCAGTGCACTTTTTTCATCAGTGATTTGCAGGAAATGAGCTTTGGAAGAGGCAGAGATTGAATTTTCTTGGGATGGGAAATGGTTCTGTTTTGGGAAAGGGAAGCTGAGCAAACTTGCTGCTAGACGTGGTGTTTCCCGGTGGGCAGCTCGTGGGGAGTGTCCAGGCTCTGCTGCAGGCAGGGTGTGGTGCTGGGAGCACAGCAACAGGCCCGGCAAAGAGGAAGGTCAGCCCAATCCCTTGGCTTTTGACTTTGTTGCCTACTGAAGGCTAAATTCAAAAGATTTGATGTTTTCTGGGCCAGTAAGAGGCCCTGTCTTGGTATGGACAGAGCAGCCTTTCCCTGGGACTTGTCTCTGAGCTCTGTCACACGGTTCCAGTCTCCCTTTGGTGGCCTCCTGCCTGCCCTCCATACCCACGCTGGACTGCTCCCCATCCTCCCAAAGCTTCTCAGCAGCTCCTGGCTGGAAATGCCAGCAGCTGTCAAAGCTTCTGCTCTGCAGAGCTGATTCCCTGGCGACTCTGTCGCTTAGACGAGACCACGAGGAGCAGAGCAGAGTCAATGAGGGCCCTGCTTACTCTCTCTCGGTGGGGAACAGGGTAATTATAAAGTACTACTAAGGAAACTGCAAACCCTGTGGAAGCTGCGGCCCGAGTGCCCGGCGGGGTGGGAGCGGACAGCGGCAGCAGGGTTTGGTGCGGGAGCAGCAGGGTTTGGTGCGGGAGCAGCAGGGTTTGGAGCGGGAGCAGCAGGGTTTGGTGCGGGAGCAGCAGGGTTTGGAGCGGGAGCAGCAGGGTTTGGTGCGGCAGCAGCAGGGTTTGGAGCGGGAGCAGCAGGGTTTGGTGCGGCAGCAGCAGGGTTTGGTGCGGGAACAGCAGGGTTTGGTGCGGGGCCGGCCCGGCTGTGGGTCCGCAGGCGGAGCGGGCAGGACGGGCCGGGCCAGGGGCCGTGGAGCGGAGCAGCCAAGGCAGGAGAGCGCCGGGTGCGGCCCCGGGCTCTGCTCCCTGAGCGAGCGCTGAGCGGGGCTGCAGCGAGGACAGCGGCTGCGCAGTGGGCAGGGCCGGCAGGGCTGCCCCGGGGCTGCCACGGAGCCTCCAGCAGGGTCGGGCCGAGCCCCCGGGGCTGCCCCGGTGCTGCCGGCGCCCTGCTCCGGGCAGGGGCTGCCGGGGAGCTCCTGCCTGCCCAGGGGGGCAGCGCCTGGGGGAAGCTGCCCGGGAAGGGGCCGAGTTCGGGCACTGCTGGGCCCCGGGCTCGTTGCACTCGTTGCTGTGTGAGCCCGCAGCCCTGCCCTGCCCATCGCCCCCGCCGGGGCTCGGTGCCAGCACCCAGCGCTCCCACAGCGACCCTGCAGCCACCGCAGGCCCCGGCCCAGCACGGCCAGCGCTGGGCCCTCCACAGAAGTCCTAGGGCCACTCCACAGTGAGAGACAAGGATCATAGAATGATCGAATCCTTGAATGGTTTGGCTTGGATGAGCATTAAAGATCATCCCAGTCCATGCTGAGTACCTGCCCTGCAGACGAGGTTGCTCAGGGTTCTGTCCAGCCTAATGCTGAATGCTCCCAGGGAATCCACAGTTTGTGCCAATGTCTCACCAGCCACACTGGAAAAAAAAAAATCATCTTCCTCCCCTCAGTTTTCCACCATTCCCCCTTCTCCTCTCTCCACAGGCCCTGCTGAGCCCTCTGTCCCCATCTTTCCTTTGGGCCTTTCCTCAGCTGCTGTGAGGCCTCCCAGGCTCCCTCACTTCACCAATGGTGAGAAGCCACCTTCCTCTGTGAATCCTTATGGCTTTTCTCTCCCCACTGCTCCATGCTAAAATCACCCTTCCATCTCCACAGCAGCTCCTCTCCATGTTTCCATAACCATGCAAAAACACAGCCCATCTCCACCAGGCTGCTGGGCAGTTAAATGCAGAGATGCCTCCGTAAATAAATTCCAGAGCAAGCCCTTAGTATGGTTCTGTCCTGGTTTTTTGGACGTTGCTAGAAGAGAACATCACCTGTGGGTGAAGTTGGGATGGTTTGTGGGGTGTGGGAGCAGTGGGTGTCACAGAGAACATCCCAATGGGTGGGTGCAGGTCACAGGCAGATTGAAGGAAGCTTTTAAAGGTGAAGACTTAAGTGAGACCTTAAATTGAGAATGAACATCTGGAGATGAAGCCTCAGCTGCAGGGTCAGTGTGTGTGCCCATGCTGAGAAGCCACCACGGATTGTGGATCAGGGATGGGAGCAGTGGGACGAAGGTGCACCCTGCCTAAGCCAAAACCTTTGGCTCCAGTTCAAGGCAACAGATTTGAGGCATTTCATGCCCACAATGTCACCAAACCTCAGAGCCCCAGCAGGGACAACCCCAGCCCCTCAATGGCTACACAGAAGTGGTGGGAACCCTGTCAACACATGTCCAGGAGAAGCTGCAGCACTCCCTCAGTCTCTATCGCAACACTCCCATGGCTCTCCCTGAGCTGGAATTGCTGTTTGGTGGATTGATAAAACAAAAGCACCCCAAACTTTCCAAGCAATAAGGTGAGCCCTGCTGAGGAGCTGAGTTAGGACCTCCTGACCTTGCTGAGGGATGGTTTGGCAGGGGAGAAAAACGTCAGGTGAGGGGTGCAAGAGGTGGGTGAGGGAAGATTTGTCACATTCTCTGATAGCAAATGTGACACTGGAGCGAGTCCCTGGGCACAGAGGATGCTCCCACAGCCACCCAGCACTGACAGCCCTGTTCTGGGCAGACATGTGGGAAGAGCATCCCTGGTCCCCAAAAGCCCTCCCAGCAAACCACACAGCCCCTCTGCCCTTGTCCTTTATTTTCCAATTTAACTCTGCTCCTGTCCCTTGGCTCCTGGCCAGGGGATGTGGAGGGCACCAAGCTCCCTGCAAACAAAAGGAAGTTCTCCAGGACTGTGCTCGTGAGATTATATCAGATTTGTCAATATTTGCTCAGGACTGAGGTGGAACTGAACTGAATGAGGCTGAAGAATGATGTCAGGTATTGGATTAGGAAGTGCTGTGACAGCCCATGGAGGTGCCTACTGAGGCATCACCAGCTGTTCAACTAAAAATGCTTTTTTTTTTTCCTCTCTCTCTTTGTATTTTAATTTAATTTTAACTTGAATTTTGTATTTTAACTTACATGCCAGGCAGAGCTGCTCCCTGTTGCACTAAATAAGGGTGTTTTGCATTTTATCTCTGTGTCATTGCTGGTCAGGTGGAGCTGATACCAAACCATCCCTGGCATGAGAGGACCAGAGCCAGGAGAGGCCATGCCTGACCCCAGGGACTCAGGCACTGGGAATATCAGAATCCCTTAGGTTGGAACAGACCCCCGAGATCATCGAGTCCAGCCATGAACCCGGCCTGGCCAAATCCAGCCCTAAGCAGAAAACCCAGCCTGGATCTGTGTGAGCTGTCCCCACACTCAGCACCAGCCCCACCCTGGGTTGGGACACCCCAATCGCGCTGCCCGTGACAGAGGGTGGCAGCTCCCGGTGTCACCTCCAGGGACAGGGGCTGGGCTGTCCCCTCCTGCCGGGGCTGAGGCACTTGGGGACCCGAGCATTGTCACCTTCTCCTCCCGCGCTGGAGCTGGTTCAGCACCCTGAGCTGAGCAGGGAGGGAAACCCATCCCGGCATTGCCCTCTGCTGGCAAATCCCTCTCGGATGAGCTTTTCCTCCGCTGTGCTCTCCCAAAATATCCTAGGGAGCTGGCTAGGATGGTGCATCTGGGCACCACAGCGTCCCCAAATCCCGGCTGGTGGCACCAGCGGCCTCAGCCGGAGGGATTGGGTGAGGAGGATCTTCCCTGGGGCTTGGAGCAGGGTCAGGAAAGCAGCTGAGTGACCAGAAACAGGGACTGGAGCCCTTCTGGGCTGAGCCTTCCCTTGGGGAAAAGGGAGCCTGAAATTCAAGTGGTAGAAAGTGCTTTTATTAAAAGCTGGCAGCTAGTGACTCCATCACAGCAGGGAAATATTTAAAGTTTCATGGTGCTCAGGTGAGAGACACAGAGTGGTTTGTTGGGAGATGGTTTTCCGGAGAAGTGGGGTGCTGGGTGATGAGCCATTGTTATTTAGGGTGTGGGTGACCTTGTCAGGCTGGCCTCAGCAGGGTCACCTGTGCCCCATCACCTTTGTCCCCTCAGGTGAAGGTGGAGGGATGGCAGAGCACCCTGGGTCAGGCCCTCATTCAGGACAAGTGGCGTGTGGGGTTAGTGACCCCCGAATGTCAGGGGAAGAGCCAAGAAGGGTGGACAGGAGCCTCTGCTGCGCCACGTCTGTCTGTCTGTCTGTCTGTCCAGAAAGGCAGCTTTGCCTCCAAGTGTTCGAGTGGGAAATTGCAGGGACCGGCCCGCGCTCCAGCACGGCTTGGAGGGGTTTGTGTGTCACTGCAGCGGCTGGGGAGGGGGATGCTGGGCAGGAACCCTTCCTGTGAGGGTGGGCAGGCCCTGGCACAGGGTGCCCAGAGCAACTGGGGCTGCCCCTGGATCCCTGGCAGTGCCCAAGGCCAGGCTGGACAGGGCTGGGAGCAGCCTGGGACAGTGGAAGGTGTCCCTGTCATGACAGGGGGTGGAATGGGATGATCTTTAAGGTCCCTTCCCAAACAAATCCGAGGATTCTGCAGGCACAGCAGAGAGGATGGGCCAAGGCAGAGACAAGCTTTTAGGCTGTGTCTCTGCTGGACAGCTCAGCCTAAACCCCACTGGGACATTTGGGATCCTGAAGCCAGACAGCCCCAGAAGCCTCAGTTCTACCTCATCCCAAAGCCATCTCCTCCCTAATGCCCACAGGGGAGTCCCAGTAGCTGCAGAGGTTTTGGAAAGCTCATTGTGGATGGGGAAGATCTGCTCAAGCCCGGCACTTCATGTCCCTGTTCCTGCTGAGCAAACCCCTCTGAAACCTCCTCCCATCACACACAGAGGAGGATGGGGCCAGAGCAGGGGAACAGTTCAGCAAAGGAGAACCCCAAGGACGGCAGGAGAACTCCAAGGACGGCAGAAGAACTCCAAGGACAACAGGAGAACCCCCAGGACAGCAGGAGAATTCCAGGGACAGCAGGAGAACCCCAAAGACGACATGAGAACCCCATGGATGGCAGGAGAACCCCCAAGGATAGCAGGAGATCCCCAAGAACAGCAGGAGAACTCCAAGAACAGCAGGAGAACCCCAAAGACGGCAGGAGAACCCCAAGAACAGCAGGAGAACCCCAAGGACAGCAGGAGAACCCCAAGGACGGCAGGAGAACCCCAGGGATGGCAGAACCCAAAGGAAGCAGGAGAACCCCAAGGACAGCAGGAGGGTGACATGAGCCAGCTCCATCCCCAGCTGGATCCACCTTCCTTCACTCCCAAGGGACAGCCAGCTCTGGCCACAGCTCTGAGGTGACACAGAGGAGGTCACCAGGTTCCCACAGCACAGACAAGGAAAGGGAAACCTCTGATATTGCCCTAAAATGTGGCCTCAAAATCCTGTCAGCTGAGCAGACTGGGAGATGTCCAGCTGAGCTGAAGGCCTGGAGCCAGGGGAGGGAGGAAGGGCAGGAAGAGGAGAGAGGGAAGGAGGGAGGAACGGATGGAGTTGGGCCACTGAGAGCCACAAGATTTGGAAAGCATCACTTTGATTTAATGGGCCTTGATGTTTGAAAATGAAGTTGAGAGCTCTTTTCTTTGCCACAGGGCTGAGCAGCCAGCAGGATTTAGAAGGGCAAGAGCTTTCCAGATGAGCTGTGCAATTTTGTCATAAGAACCAAAATAATTATAAAAATAATGAGCAGGGGAGGGAGGGAGCGCTGGGCCCATCCAAATGTTAACCTGAGGGTCCTCTCAGCAGCACCCTAATAAAGGGATTAACCTGGTCTATCAATTAGTGGTGTTACATCTCTCCAGTGCAAATAAACTCATCCTTACAGACTAATTCTATAAACGTGCTGCACTCAGGGACTTCAGTGAGCCCAGTGCTTTTAATGAAAGGAATGAGATTTAAACACACACCTCTCTGCAAAGGGATTAGAGAGAGTGGTCCCTGCTGTTGGCATCTGTGGGGCTGGAGCCACTTTGCCATAATAACCCAAAAGACTGGGATACAATGGGGGCACCCAGAGTGGGGAGTGCGTCCCAGGGGAGCTGTGGAGGGATGGAACCCCTGGAGAACCCACAGCCAGGGCAGCCCAGGGGGTCTCCAGCCCTCTCTGCTGTTTGGGTGCCCAGAGTGACAGAGGTGTCCCCAGCAGCCCGGGATGTGGCCCTGGGGCTGTGCCTGGGGATGGAGGAGCTGCAGCATCACCGGAGTGCCCTGTGGGGTTTGGGGTGGGGTTTAGCAGAGGGGATAGGTCTGAGGTGGGGAGAGCAGCAGGAGAGAGGCACAAGCAGCTTAGCCCAGGATGTGAGCTCCAGGCCACCAGCTCTGTCCCTCCAGAGCAAGCACAGCTGGGGCTCCAGCTGCAGCTGGGCACAGCACATCCCACATCCCACATGGCACCATCAGCCCTGCAGGACAGCCCAGCACTGCAGCACCTGCAGGACTCCAGAGCCTGAGGGTCTAGTTAGGGCTGGGAAAACTGGAAGCAGATGGAACCAGGCAGTAACTTGGGTGAGACAGAGCCAGGGAGCTGGGATGTGCTGCTGTGAGAGCTGCAGCAAGGCTGGGTTGGCATGGCACTGGCAGCCACAAGCTCTCACTCACAGGAATGCCACGTCCTGTGTGTTGCTCCAGGGGACACTTCCCTGCAGGCAGAGCACACAGGGATCTATCTGATGGCATTGTATGGAGAAGCTGTGCTGTCCCTCAAATGTTTCAAGTACCAAATTGTAGATGACAGATTTTAGTGAGGACATTGCCCTCAGTGCATGCTGAGAGTCTCCCTGGCATCTCCTGTACCCACCTGCTTCCATGTGAGGCCAAAGGCTCTCCAGAGAGCTCTCAGCTCCTCAGAATCCCCTACTAAACCACTGCTAACCCATTACTAACCCACACACACATTAACTCACCAGCGAAGCAACTGAGCAGCAATTTGCCTCCCCAGTGGCTGATGAAGCCCCCCATTCCCTACTCTTTAACACTGCACTGAAGTTCAATGTCTGTGCCTTAGAACAGCCCCAGAAGAGCAGGAGAGGCCCACAAGAGAGCCACTTATCCACCTGGGAAGGGGAAGATCCAGCTGGATCCAGTCTGACAGAAACTAAAGATTCAGTCTGACTGGGCAGTACTGAGCAGAGCCATGGATTGCCATTGTCCTGGAGGGAACAGTGCCCCAAATGCTGCAGCCCCAGGGTAGATGTCTGCTCAGGTTTATTTATCTCAGGTTTACTTATCCTGCTTTATCCACCTCACCTTGGCCTCTCTGGCCCAGCTTTTCCAAGTGCTCTGTGAGTGTTCATCCTGTTCCAGAGGTACAAACACAGATCCTCAGTGTCAGTGGACTCAGAGCCTTGAGCAGCCATCGAGGAGGGATCTCCTTCCTGTTCCCCTGACCCAAATGTGCAGCACAAACACAAAACCCTTCCCTGTCCCTCCCAGGGTTGTGCTTCCCTTGGATCCCATACAAATTCCATGTCCTGGCTTCTCCAGCAGCACAACAGCCACTCTGTGCTGAAAGCATTCCAAGGGAAAAGCAGGGATGATGAGACCCTTCAGCCCAGTCTGTATTTTCACAGAATCTCAGAATGGTTTGGGTTGGAAGAGGCCCTAAAGCCCATCCAGTGCCACCCCTGCCAGGGCAGGGACACCTTCCACTGTCCCAGGCTGCTCCCAGCCCTGTCCCGCCTGGCCTTGGGCACTGCCAGGGATCCAGGGGCAGCCCCAGCTTTTCACTCTGCTTTAAATGAGTCCTTCTTACACACACACACAGCAGTGACAACCCTTCCCACCTTCCCCAGAAGAAAAAACAAGGATTTTCCCTAAACTGAAAACACCTGGATCCCAGATTTCTGCTTGCCCCCTTTAACAGCTCCACAAAAAAACGCTGGCACAGCTGAACTTGAGTTGTTGGGGGCAAGTGAATTGAGCTGAGTTTGCCAGCAGAACTGGAGTGGCTTTGCCAGGAAAAGGGACCAGGTGGCACTGAGTGGCACCCACAGGAAGTGCTGGCACAGCTGCTCCCTCCTGCACTGCCCCACAGTGCTCTGGACAGGGAAGTTCTGCCCTCAGAACCTCTGAGCAAGGCAGAAAATGTTCCCTGTAAACATCCAGCTGTTCACTAAGGCAGGGATAAGGAATTCAGGGAAACCCAAAGCAGAAAGGTGTCCCGTGAAACTGAAGGAATAAGAACCATCCCATCAGTGATTAAAAGGATGAAGGAAGAAGAGGCTGTAGGGGCTGAGGTTGTCATCCCTCAGAGTAACCAGAAGTCCAACACACACTCCCCTGCTGCATCTCCCCTCTGCTTGGGTACAGCTGAGTGAGCAGCAAAGCTTAAAAATGAAATGTTAGAGGGACAGCTTAGTGCTTTATAGCTGACCAATCCCTGAACAAGTACTAAAAAATTTAGTTAAGAATTAAAATATATAAGAAAGCTTTTACAAAAAATAGATATTAAAATATATATATTATTATATATAACATATATAAAAATATATAAAATATATATATTATATTTAAATATTTTATATATATTTAAAATATATATTAAAATATATATTATCTATAAATATATATTATATAATATATATTATATAATATATATTATATAATATATAAATATATATAAGATATAATAATATATAAATGTATAATAAAATTATTAAATATATAGAGTATATAATAACATATATATAAATATATAAATATATAAAAATATATGATATATTTTAATATATATTAAAATATATATTAAAATATATGAGAGCTTTTACAAAGGGTAACTAAACATAAAACTTAAGAGTTAAATCAAATAACATATTAACACTTGTTAACTTTACTTACTTACTTTGACAATACAGCTATACCTGTAAATCAACCAAAAATGAATGTTTAAGTTACTTTAACCAAGTAACAAACTCAGACACATATGTTTAACCAATTCAAGGCCAGACCAACTCTTTAGGACCTGTTTAGTGAGTGTACCAGAGCCAACCAAGGAGTGGCCAATACCCAATGGTAACAATGATTAGGATAAAGCTGCCAGTGAGATAAATCCCATCATCAATGCCAGGGGCATCACTGGCCCTGCTCCCAGCTCCCTCATCAGGACCCTGCACAGCATGAATGGGGCTGCTGGGCTGGGTTTCCCCCTCCCAGCTCCACCTGAATGCTCCTGCTGGGACATCTCACTGCATTTCAGCTGCTCCCTGGAATTCCCAGAATAAAACAGAGCTGCTTTAACAACATCTATTAGCACAGTGCACAGCAGAGGTGATTTCCATGATGAAAAACAAAGCCAAGGGCTCCAGGTCTGTCCCTAAACCTCTTGCTTTGAACACCCTAATTCTTAACACCCTAATTCAGCTGATTTCGCCTTGGAGTGGGGATTTCCACACAGAACAGAATCTCAGGGTCACTGAGGTTGGAAAATATCTCCAAAATCACTGAGTCCAACCTGTGACTGACCCCCATCTTGTCACCAGCCCACAGCCACACCAACCCAGCTGTTCCTTGAGTATCTCCAGGGATGGGGACTCCACCACTTTCCTGGGCAGCCCCTTCCAAAGCTGACAAACCCTTCCATGAAGAAATTCCTCCTGATGTCCAACCTGAACCTCCCTTGGCACAGCTCGAGGTTCTCTCCTCTTGTCCTGTCCCTGTTCTCCATAGCTCAGCAGGCTTTAGAGTGGATGTCCCACATGTAGAAAAAGGCCAAACTCCACCTAAAGCACATCCAGATCACTTAAACAGGACACAGAATTGACCACAGCAGGCACAGGTGAAAATTAATTGAGATATTTAATGCAGTGCAATCCATAGTAGTTTCTTAATTAAAATAATTGTGTGCATGTATCTGAATGGGTTATCAATTATCACAAAAAAGCAATAAACATTGTAGTGCTGTGTAGAAAAATGTACAACAGAACTTGAAACCTTCCCTACTTCCAAGAGAGCGTGGATCAACTGCAGATCATTCTCAGCAATTAAAATGGGCACAGTGACTACGTCGTTGCAGTGACAGACACAGGGCTGGCACACAGCAGTCAAGGGATATAAATAGACCTGGCAAAGAACTAAAAACCTAAAGCATTCTTGCACCTAAAACACAATAAAGAAGCCAATGGGGGCTTACAACTTTTCCTGGTTTTTAAATGCCTTACAAGACTCCTAGACACACTTAAACTGACTTAAAATTACAGAGTATTTTGCAGCTTATTTCAATTCAATATATGGCCCAAATTGAAGATGAAGATCCAGCAGCGGCAGGAGCACAGTCCCAAAGCTGAGTGTTTGATTTTGCAAATACCTTTTCTACAGAAATTCAACCGTATCGACAGCAGGCAATTCCCCTGCTCCCCCTTCTCTCCTCTGGGCAAACTTTTTTCCATGCTATGCAGAAAACAGCAATGCAGTTCCCACTGCTCTGGGTTAAAATTAAAGATAAAGACATTTTGCTTATGCTTTCTCCTCAACAAAACACATTTGCACCCAGAAAAGGTAACCAAAGTCTTTTTTCCAGCCAGGGGCTGCTGTGGTTACATGGTTCCTGCCCAAGCTTCCAGCTCTTTCATGTCATCATCCTCTTCTTCCTCTTTCTTCTTGGCTGCAAAATCACAAAAGAGAACAAGTGAGTGGGAATCCTGACAGAATCCTCTGTGCCACTGACAAATGAGTAAATGAAGCACCTAAGGCAAGCTGTGGACAAAAAATACATAAAATCTTTTTGAGCTGAAGTAAAAAGTGCTTTGCTGAAAGAGCCACAAACTTCCTGAGTGGAAAAAAACAACAGCTCCCACAGGAAGAAGGCAGTGGGCATGAAAGTTCAAGTGTGATATTTTCCCATAATTTCCAAGGCTCTTTCAGAGAAATGCAACTTCTTACAGAAACTCATCTGATGTCTCCAGTATGAATTTCTTCCCCATCCACATGAAATTCCTTACTGCATCACTGAGTATTGTGAATGCAGGGCATGAGGTGTTTGGGTGAGGTACAGAATGTGGAGGGGCTGGAGAGGCCTGGGGATATCCCACTCCTCCTCTCCTGTGCTCCCTGGATGTGGGTGGATGTGGATGTGGATGTGGATGTGGATGTGGATGTGGATGTGGATGTGGATGTGGATGTGGATGTGGATGTGGATAGGAGGGAGCAGCCTGGACACTGCCCACTCCTCCTTCCTGGTTGTTCCAGGGCAGAAAATGCTGCTCTTTGTTAGAACCTGACAAATTCACTTTCCATTAACTCAGCAACAAAGGTATGAACCCACAAATAGCTGCAATAATTCTGGAAAATGCAAAATAAAAAAAACAAAGAGTGAAACAATTCCTGGTCCAAGTGGTGTGTGTCATTCCAAAAGAAATGTTTACATCAGGAAAACTGAGTCAGCTCCAAGCTCCAGACCCCTCACTTGTACAAGGCTGGAATTTGGTTTTCTATATTAAGCTCCTCCAGCCTCCATTAAACAATTTCTGCCTGAATTTCTCCTGACACCACCACTAACAAAATTCCTTATTCAGGCTGATCTGACTGAAGCCAAAGTCCAGACTGCTCCTGAGAAGTGGAAAAGCAGGAAAAGCTAGTGGTAATCTCCCCTTCAGTGGATAAAAAGGAGGTAACAGAGTCAGCTCTACTTCAAAAGACACATTATTATTCCCAAAAAGACAATTACACATGAACCTGAACCATTAGGACAGTTTTCCCTTTGGAGGTCTGACCATGGTAATCAAAAGCAAACTTTTAATCCCAGTGTTAAGTCAGTTTTCAGTGAAAATCAATTTAGGTTCAAAAAATAAACCCACACAAAATCCCCACCCAACACTACCCCAGAATCCCAATTTTTCCCAAGTGCCAGCCTTGGGGGCAGCTTTATTGAAGCAAGAACTGCCACTTAAATACATTAATGGAATTCATGGAATTCTCATTTCCACCCAAAAGCAGCTTAGCATAAATCCTGTGAAACACTGAGCTTTATGCTTGCAGCTTTTACTACCAAACTTGTACACAATTTGTATTATTTTAGGGAGTTTCCCTAAGTTTTAGGCTGTGTAGCTCCTTAAATATATCCACAATTACAACACCCCTTACTTGTGTGCAGTCACAAAATGCAAAGAGTAGATTTGGGTCCAGACATTGTGTTTTAAGACTATTTAGAGAACAAACCTCATTAAACCAACCAGGCAATAAAAAGGCAATGCACTGGTGCATTTAATCTATTTCTCCTGAATCTGAAAAAGTCTCAGATTTCAGATATTCTGATAGAACTCCCTCCCCTCTCACCAACTCTGGTCAGCAGCTCTGCCTGGTAAAACACAACCAGGAACACAAAAAATCAGTGGTGTCAGAATAAGGAACACAGAAAATCAGTAGTGGCAGAATAAAACCAGAGGAACACCAGGAGCAATGGCACAAAGCAGAACCTGCTCAGGCAGTGCTGCTGCTTCCCACACCCATCCAGGCCTGGAAAGGCAGCAGGATAATTACAGATACACTGACCAACTGGGGTTATTTGCATCCACTGCTTTTTTTGGAGTTTTTATCCTGTTCCAAGTAAGGACATGGAACAGAGCTGCAAATTCTGTAAGTTATTCATCACAGTCAGATTCAGCAAAATGGGCTTGTAAAGGTTCATATCCCATTAGTGCTGCCAGAGGTGTCCCAGCTCAGCTGAATTCCAGGGGGAATGTTCATGCAAGAGGGATTTAAGAGCAGCTTTGAACTCTCTGTGTAAATACAAACATTGCTTGTCCATCCTCTAGGTAAAATCCTCACAATTTCCTGGGTATGTGTACTCTAGGATTGGGATGACCCTGACTTTGGGAATGCCTGGTCTGGGTACTGCAGAGGAGCCCACAGCCTTCCTAAAGAGGGAACCCCAAAGGAAGATCCTTCCAAGGCCAGAAAAGCAGGGATCAAATGAAAACCCAAAGGAAACATGGATCCATGGGGGAATGTGAACCTGCCTGGGACTGGATGAGCCTGGAGGTCTTTTCCAACTGCAATGATTTATGAGTTAATTCACTCTGCCCTCCCTTTTATGACCTCAGGGTGTCTTGCCAAGATTTCTTCCTTGTTGGCCCAGCAGCACCTGAAAAAAGGCTCCCATCCCACCTGGATGAGCTGGAGCAGAAAACAGCTGCTCCTGTGACAGGGAGTGATTTTTGTGCTGCTTCTGAAAGGCAGGTGCCCCTCACAGAGAAATGGCAATCACTGGCTGTGATTTGGGATTCAGGAAGCAATTCCAAGCAAAATGTCTGTGCTGCCTGCAGCCAGATCTCCCAAATGCAAGGAGCAGGCAGATGAATAAGCACACTTTTAATGGTGCAGGATGTTGCAGTGAAGGTTGATCATACCTGGCTTGGAGGGTATTGATATTGAGGGCACGTTTGGTAGTGGTACTGTCTCCGGACCACTGATTTCCAGCAAGTTTTTGTCTAGTTCTTCTTGTTCTAGTTCCTCTAGCTCTGCCATGAGTTCATCCTAGGATTTCAAGGAGAAAAAAAAAAAAAAAAAAGAAGGAACTATAAGTTAGATTTATTACCAATCAGATATAGCTGATCATATTATTAAAGAAAATAGCACAAATGCACAGGGTCAGAGGAATCTGATTCTGATGTGATTCCTGTACTTCATCTCTTGGAGGGAAAGCAGAGGAGGGAAGAAGAAATCCAAGTCCAAATATTCTCAGGTCAGGCCATCCAGACCATTCTGAGCATAAAGTTCAGGTTACAGCCAGAAACAACTGCAGGAGAGATTTCAGAGCCCAGTCCTGCAGCCAGGCACACACAATGTGCAGATCTCCAGAGAGAGATCCTGAGGGACACAATTCCTGCAGGGATTTCAGAGCCTTCACAAGAAGATGTGGTGCTCACATGATGGGGCTGGCAGTGCTGGGCCAGTGGTTGGATCCCTGATCTTCCCAACCCAGAGGATTCCATCCCTCACTGGTACAAAGAGAAGCAAATGAAAAGCCATACCTCATCAAATTCCTCCCCAAATCCTACTGGCTTGGAGATGGCTGTAGAGATCTCATCTGCCAGCTCTTGCTGTTCTGCAATGTCCTGCATTAATTCATCTACTTTATCAATGTCCCTGGAAAAAAAAGGAAATAATTCAGTGTCAGCAGGCACCTTCCCAACCAACACTGCATTTCCTGGCTTCTGTAGAAATCCCCACCACTGTGACATTTCCAAGGCCCTTCCCCAAAATACACTCTGCATGCAAGTCTGGGTTTTATCCCCCTGGTCTCAACACAATTAGAGATGTATTTTTAATTCTTCCTGCAAGTTTAGCTCCCAGTAGTTATACAGACACCAGGGAGAGCTTCTGTTCTGCACCACTGATATTAATAATACTTTGCTCTCTTCCCTGATTCAGCATTATTACATCCACAATGTTTGCTTGTGGAGCAAGCACAACATTTCCATAATGCAGTTTTACCATTAATTATTGCTACATACACCAACTCCACTGCAGAAAAACAAGTTTTAAGACCCCCTTTGAGGCTTAAAATTTTTGCTGTTACAAAATTGATCTGTGCCATTTTCTTCAGACCACACTGGTGCTACCCAGCTTTTGGATAAATATAGAAAATAAAACAGTAGTAAACTGAGGAAGCATCATATTTGTGTGTTTTGTTCAATTTTAGCTGAAGTGAGAGCCTTTCACAAGAAGGTTTTGCTGCTCCAGCTCCACCTTTGGTTTGGAATTCAGCAGATGTGAGAAATGCCAAACCATAGATCCTGTGGGAAGATGCAGGAGGGAGTGACTTACATGTTGTCATGAGCAGCTTTCATAGCCTTAGCAGCAAAGCCCATGTTCTTGAGCACTTCAGTGTTGGTGTTGGCATTCTCCAGGGCTTCCCTCTGGAATTCAATTGTTGATAACGTGCCATCTATCTGTGCCAGCTGCTTCTCATACCTCTTCTTGCGCTTCAGGGCCTGCAGGGCAGCTGCAGGGCAAAGGACAGGGTGGCACTGGTGAGCTCTGTGCCCAAAACAGCCCCTCACACTCTGCACCAATGCCACTCAGCACAGAGAGATATTCAGCATGTTCTGGTGTTTGTTGTCTACACAGATCACCTGTGCTGCCCAACCCTTGATTTGCTATCCTTCAGGGGTGGCACAGAGGTGGCTGCTGCCCTGTGGCTGTCACCTGTCACTTGTCACAGCAGATGCCAGCCCAGACTCACTCCTGACACACCACAGAGACAGTAAGGTCAGGACTAAGTCTTTTGTCCTTAGGTGTGTGTGTGGCAGCCACCTTGACATCTTCAGTGTCATGCTTTCTATAAGCTACAAGAAAGTAAAATTTGGTGAGTGATTGGTTGATGATTTATCATCATGGTTTGTATTTTTCTTTGGTTTTTTTGGGGAGGTTAGTTCTGGGGTTAATTCTATGTTTGTTTGGAGGTGGTTGCTACAGCAAACAGAAAGCTTCAATATCCAGGCTCATCCACCAAAACCAGCCTTGTTCACCTTCCCCCCATCACAGGAAGGCAGCACTGCTGGTGCAGCTCCTGCCAGGTGAGATCTTTGTGGTGCTGCAGACCCCCCCTCCTGCTGAACCCCTGTTCAAATCCAAGGAGAAATGTTCCCTCAGCTTTGCACTTAGATGTGAAATACACCTTCTAAAAATGTTGGTGTTTATGTATGCTTTTATGTTTCGTGTTACTCCTCCTAGAAGGTGTTTACACAACAGCCTGAGCTGGGAGAAGCCTCACTGAAGGTGGTTTGAGCAATTTGCTGCTGGTGGGCTGTGCAGGAGGAGCCCCCCAGGACAGGACTGGTGGGAGGACTGGTCCAACCTGCCCTACCCACCCCACCCAGCCAGGGAGCAGCCAGCAGGTGACAACAGCCCACAGCCAGCTCTGCCCAAGACACCTGGGCAGAAACCATGGCCATTCCAGAGACAGACAGGTGTGAAAAACACGTTCCTTTTCTTTTAAAAATTTAAGTTGAGTAAAGGACTTTTAAAAAATTTACAGAAGTTTAATAGGAGATAAAGATTATAAAGCAAAGATTATTACAGCCAGGTGTGTCTGGCACTCAGCTAAGAGCACATTTGCTATTTTGGAAACACTCTTTATACACTATTTTTACTGCACTAGTCTGTTACATATTTATAAACAATTATGCATAGTAAACTTTTTTCTTCAAATTAGTTTACACATTCTAAGAAGTATTTAGTATGGTTCTTTTTCAGATTTGTTTTTTTAGAGCATGTGTATTCCTTGACTGTGGTTTTAGTCTATTCTTATTATAACTTTTATATTGGGCTTTGGTCCATATTGTCTTTAGATGGTGAGTGTTGATAGTTGGTGTATCTGTAGTAGGTGTCTTCTTCATTTGTTTATTGGATATTATCTCAGTAGGTATTTTAACATAAGCATACTTTTATCAGTGATTTCACTACTATGTGTAAGCTTAATTAACAACAGAAATAAAAACTATATATTTATAGCAAAGTTACTTCAACAGTACACATATGAAATGCATTGTAAGATTTGCAAAAAGCCAATATTATAATATGTATGTATATTATAATATGATTATATTATAATATGATTATATTACATTACATTATATTACATTACATTATATTATGTATGTATAACCCAGGGAACACCAACCTTACACAGAGCTGTACAAGATGTGCTCGATGCCACAGCCCTGGCAGTGTCCAAGGCCAGGCTGGGCAGGCTCAGAGCAACAAACACCTGGTGGCACATGGAGTTTGGCACAAATACAGCCTCCCTGCATGGCACTGCCCTTCCCTGCCTGCTCTGGGCTGAGCTGTGCTCTCCAGGACAGCTCTGCTCATACCCCAACCCTCACCTGGGCCCCAAGCTGCTGCTCCAGCAGCCTCAGCCACACACTTTTCATTTCTGCAGTGCTCTGATCTCTCAGAGTCTCACAGCAGAAACTATTTCATGTCACACAGGACTGGCTCTGCTAAAAACCAGGCTTGGCCCTCCCAAAAGCTCAGTCACACACACCAGGAATGGTGGCAAATAAAACTTTACATCTTTCCATCTCTGAGAGAGATGCTTTCCTGCTTTCCAGAGTAGGAAATCCTGACAAGACAGTTTCTCTTATCTCCCCTTGCAGAGGGCTGCTAACTCAGGGATGTGATGAACATGTTTATAAAGCTGATGGAGCCCACAGGCAGCCCAGGTGTTCTGGCAGATGCCACCCTGAGATCTGACAGTCCTGCAAGGTAAAATCCCAAACAGAGCTCCAGCTCTGCAACTGGTTATGAATATGCTGTATTTGGTTCAATTCAAATTAACTAATGTGTTACAGAACAAAAAAAGCACTTTTTAATGGGAAGGCCCAGCTAAGGATGCCAAGCAGCTCAGGATTGTTTAGGAGAAGCCAGTACAAACGCCAAGGACCCAAAACAAACACAAACAGTGAGTGCAAAACAAACAGTGCCTCTGCCCTGACTTTCCCTCCAGTGGTCAGTAAATGTGCCCAGTTTGGGCCAGTCCAACATCCATGTGTGTGACAGGACTGAGAACAGGGGGTGTGCAAAGGACAATGTCTGATCTGCAGAATGAGGCACAACACAAACATCCCAAACATTCCAGATCATAAAGTGATGAGTAACACATTGCTGGGATATTTAGACTGGTTCATTCTGCACTGATGGTTTAATTAAGGATATAGGAAGTTTTCTTACTCAGAATGATTAAAAACTGTTAATAGCTGTGTTTGTATAGTGACATGCTGGGGAAATGCCCCATAACAAGGGGATGTGAGAATTTTGTGCCTCGTGGAGAATTACTAGCAAAACCAGAGATTTTATAGGATTATATAACATTATACAAAGTCAAATAAAATGCTACAATTTCTGTCCAGCTCCCCACTCCAGCTTTCTCTGAGAACAATTCGAGTTTGTCTGCATTTCATGCAATGTTTAAAACAAAGTGCTCAGACACAAGCACTGCAGGGATCACTGTGAGTGATCACAAATTCTTATCAGGATCACAAGTTCTTATCAGGACTGTTGGGTAACCCCGTCCCTCCCATTCCCACCCACACCTCCTGTGCACCAGAACTGCCCTTACAGTGCACATGGATTTGTGGCATTTTCTGTTTCCCACCCCTTCAGACCAAGGAAAATACTTATTTTCTCCTCCCTAAGGCCAAAGATCAGGAGCCTACTGAAATCTTATGAACTGCCAGAGTACATGTTTTTGTCAAGTTTTTATTAAAGTCAAAGTTATAAAAACTTAATCTGAAGGGAATTACATTGGCTCTTTTTCTCAAAAAAAAAAATCTTTTTCCAAAATCAGAAATAAATAAAAGTGTTGGAACCCTGGTTGCTGAGAATTTTAAGACTTTCTGTGCTGCCAGGCACTGACCCCCAAGAGAACACTGCATTTGACCTGAAACTATAGAAAAAACTTCCAAAATTAAATAATAGAACTAAGATTATGAGTGTGTAATTGGAATAGAAGTGTGTATATCAAACAGTAGAAAACGTAGAAGTTTTAGAATATAGTAATATATAAAAAACAAGATATAAGTTTTAGGGCAGAGACTAGTCCTTCTTCTTTACCTTCTTCTTTACCTTCTTCTTCATAAATTTGAGTAGTATTATATAAATAAATAAAAAATCCACATTGCAAACCACAAATAATTAGTTATTAAGTAAAAAGTATTATTTATTTTAAAATTAAAAAATTATTTTATGTGTCATTTCTTAAATAAAGTTTATCCTTAAAAGATCTTCTAGAGAGAGACATACCTCTCCATTTTTAACTTTTTAAAATTAAGCACTACAAAACTCACAACTTAAGACTGTAATATAAATAAGAACTAATAAACATCTAAGTGCAAACAAAAAAACCTTCTCACACATTTAATATCAATCTTAACCAAAATAAACCCAAAAATCCATTAAATAAGCACAAGAGACAGTGGGGTACAAATGTCCTGTAGCATTTTTAACTTATTAGAATTAAGAACTACAAAACTCACAACTTATAAGACTATAGTATAAATAAGAACTAATAAACATCTAAGTCGAAACAAAAACACATTTAATCCCAACCTTAACAAAAAAACAAACAAACAAAAAATCCATTAAATAATGGATTTTTGCTCACCTTCCTCCCATCACAGGAAGGCAGCACCTGTGGGGTACAACTGTCCTGTAGCATTTAACTTATTAGAATTAAGACTACAAAACTCACAACTTACAAGACTATAATATAAATAAGAACTAATAAACATCTAAATCCAAACAAAAAATACATTTAATCCCAACCTTAACAAAAAAAAAAAAAAAAAACCCCAAAAAAATCCATTAAATAAGCACCAGAGGCAGTGGGGTAGAGATGCCCTGCAGCACTGTGCAATACAAGAATTGGGTGTGTCTGAAATCAGTGGGCCAGGGCCTCCCTGTGCCCCCCTCAAAGCTGCTATCACATCCAACAGCCCTGGCAGAGGCTCTGCTCAGCACCCACACCCCAAAGGATGCCTTTACTGCTTCCAAGGCAGTAATTAGAGGCAGAAATGCACTTTACAGGCAGCTGTAATTGCTGTGGAGCTGCTTCAGCAGCACCTGTGACAAGGTTACAATCATTTATGCTGGCCAGCCAGAGTTCACTCATGCCCCAGAAGGTGCTGTAGAGATCACCCAGCAGGGTTTGCCAGAACCAGCAGATCTCAGCTTCCCAGCAGTGAGACAAACTCCTTATCTTGGACCCAAAGCCATGCAGGATTTCCAGGGCCAGCCTCTCCCAGCAGCTCCTGCACAGGGCCTGATACGCAGAGTCCAGCTGGGCTGAACTCCCCTGCAATATCCCTGGGACATGAAAACCAGGACCATGGGGCAAACAAAACCTTACTCTGCCAACACCCTGCAATGCTGCTTCCACAAAACATAGTAGTAAAAGGTTTGTTCATCAGCATAAAGCAGACTCCAATGATAATTTTATACCCTGGGTTCCCCAAAAAGACTCCCAACAGCTCTTCTGACACAGCCTAATGGCCGAACTCACTCTGCAATATCCCTGTGGAGTAAAAACCAGGACCATACAAAACCTTACTCTACTAACGCCCAACAATGCTGCTTTTACAAAATGCAGGAGTAAAAGGTTTGTTCATCAGCATAAAGCAAACTGTAATGATAATTTTATACCTTGGGCTCCCCAAAAAGCTCTTCCTCTACCACAGTTTAATGGTTGAACTCACTGTGGAATATCCCCCTGACACAAAAAGCAGGACCATAGGGGATACAAAAACTTATTCTGCTAACCCCCAACAATGCTGCTTTTACAAAACATAGGAGTAAGAGGTTTGTTCATCACTATAAAACAGACTGCAATGATAATTTTGTACCTTGAGTTCCCCAACAGCTCTTCTTCTGCCACAGCTGAATGGCTGAACTCACTCTGGAATATCCTTGTGACTTAAAAACCAGGACCATGGAGCATACAAAACCTTACTCTGCTAACACCCAGCAATGCTGCTTTTACAAAATACAGGAGTAAAAGGTTTGTTCATCAGCATAAAGCAGACTGTAATGATAATTTTATACCTTGGGCTCCCCAAAAAGCTCTTCCTCTACCACAGTTTAATGGTTGAACTCACTCTGGAATATCCCCCTGACATAAAAACCAGGACCATGAGGACCATGGAGGATACAAAACCTTACTCTGCTAACACCCAACAATGCTGCTTTTACAAAACATAGAAATAAAAGGTTTGTTTATCACTATAAGCAGATTGTAATTATAATTTTATACCCTAGGTTCCCCAAAAAGCTCTTCTTCTGCCACAGCTGAATGGCTGAACTCACTCTGGTATATTCCCAACATAAAAACCAGCTGCTGTAAGAGGGGATTTAACAGCCCTCAGTGCCAGCAAAAATATCTCATCATTCCATGGGCAGTTTTCACAGGATAATAGCAAGAACCTGCCAATAAAGAGTGTTTTCCACACCTCCTTCTTACCAGGCACACTGGTGGTTTAACTTAGAAGTCCAATGTGCAGCATGAATTACAAGCACTTAAAAGATCCTCTAAAAAAACCAATCAGCAGATAACAAACCTTAGCTGTACTTTATCTGACTTGTTTTATTGTCTGAATAAAGCTTTCAGACAATACATATGACTGAGGGAAAAGCAGTTGGATATATTTGTATATAATTATTATTATAATTTAATTAAAGGTAATGTATTTAATACTACCTGGGTGACTTCTGCCATCCGTGAGTAGGCTCAAAATGTCCTTTTCCATTTTGATATATTAATTGTCTTTATTATCAGCTGTGACAGGGATGTTGGAACCAATTTTTATTAATAAAGATTAAAATGATTGCCCCACAGAGCCCCGACCAGTTAAAATGGGTATCAATAGTTTATTATCTCTTTTTCATTGGCAAAAGAATGTAAAATTTCTCTGGGTTAATGAGCATCAGACTGATCTCTGCAGTTCCTTTTTACAGAGAAATTCTGACAAAGAAAACATCACATCCAAGAGAGGAATAAAACTGCAGCTGAGTCCAGCCAGATCTGGGCTGGCTGCTTCAATTTCTTGAATATAAAACCTGCCTAAAACTACATTCAAATAAAATTTTTCAAGCTTTTTAACAGTTAAAAACCTATTCCTTCCTCTGCTTTTTGGTTTGGTTTGGGGTTTTATGGAGGATGGTTTTTCACTGATTGTTGGCTGGTTGGTTTTTTTTATTTCCCGTCTTTGATTGAAGTATAAAATACTGTTTTAATTGTCTATTTATTTGAATTTCTGTGGTAAATACTGTTTTAATTGTCTATTTGTTTGAATTTCTGTGATAAATACTGTTTTGTCTACATATTTGAATTTCTGTGATAAATACTGTTTTAATTGTCTATTTGTTTGAATTTCTGTGATACTGTTTTGTCTATTTATTTGAATTTCTGTGGTAAATACTGTTTTAATCGTCTATTTATTGGAATTTCTGTGGTAGAAATTCCAGCAGAAGTTCTGCACTCCTGTTTGACCATGGAGATTCCCAAGAATTCAGGGTTTCACTGGGATGTCACCATGGCAGGTGACAGCCGAACTCTGTTTCCAGTCACTCCTCCTGCCTGATCAACACCCAGAAATGAAAAGAGCAGAGTCACTCAGCCAGACTCTCCTCCTCTGTCAGCACATCAGTCAGAAAAACATGACTGCTCACCCAGATAATGTCATATTGTCCTCCAGAAATGCTTCTGTAAGAATGTGATGTATTTAGAATTATTTTAACCCATGTATAGGCAAATTATTATTATTAAATGAACTGTTTTAAGTCTGATGATTTTCTCTGCAATATTTACAGCAGTTTGTTAGTCAAATGAGGCAAATATTCACTGTGATAAGCAGCTTGCAGGATAATAAAAATATAATTTTACTACATGGGAATGCATTCAGAGAGGGAAAACTGACTATGATTGTCAGTGGTTTTGTTAAAAATCAAGAGCCCTCCTGCAAATAAATATTCCTTACACACTGGCAGGACAGGCAGTGTTCCTGGGATATTTATGTACACAGCAAAGCTGTGGAATTAATGCTTTTAAATATCATTAGCAGGAAAGAGTAGATCAGCAGATAAAAACCTGGAAGAAAGCTTTCTTACATAATTAGAACTTTAAGTTTTGCTGGCAAAAACACATTTCAGCTTGAGAGGAGAAAAGAGCACTAGGAATAGAAGTCAGGAGTGTCACTGAATTCAAGAATTTAAATTACCAAGTTTCACTGGATTTAAGAATACACCTGACCAAGTTTCATTGAATTTAAGAATACACCTGGCGAAATTTCACTGAATTTAGGAATACACCTGATCGAGTTTCATTGAATTTAGGAATACATCTGGCCAAGTTTCACTGAATTTAAGAATATACCTGAACCAAGTTTTACTGAATTCAAAAATACTCCTGACCAAGTTTCACTGAATTCAAGAATACACCTGACCAAGGTTCACTGAATTTAAGAACACACCTGACCAAGGTTCACTGAATTCAAAAATACACCTGAACCAATTTTCACTGAATTCAAAAATACACCTGAACCAATTTTCACTGAATTCAAAAATACACCTGAACCAATTTTCACTGAATTCAAAAATACACCTGAACCAATTTTCACTGAATTCAAAAATATACCTGAACCAATTTTCACTGAATTCAAAAATACACTTGACCAAGTTTCACAGAATTCAAAAATACACCTGACCAAGTTTCACTGAATTCAAAAATACACTTGACCAAGTTTCACAGAATTCAAAAATACACCTGGACCAAGTTTCACAGAATTCAAAAATACACCTGGACCAAGTTTCACTGAATTCAAAAATACACCTGGCCAATTTTCACTGAATTTAAGATTACACCTGACCAAGGTGGAAGTGCTGATGATGCCACAGGATTTGTCCCCACACAGTGCAGGTGTCTCCTTCCTCTGCAAAACCCTCCCAAAATTCACACTGACACCTAAAACAGGGGTATAAATTTTTGTCTAAAATAGAGAGGCTTCTCCTCTAGGGGAAAACACTGCAGTTAACAGCTCTGATTATTCCACCTGAGGGGAAAAATAACTTCATCTCACAGCTAATTCTTGCATTCTCTCTGGCACAAATGGCAGCAGCAGAGATGCCAGGGCACAGGGACAGCAGCAATTTGAATATGGCATGAGGAGTTCCACAGCAGCCTCAGGAAATAATGTGCACCCAATGTCAGCCACACCAAAATAATAAAGAGTGCAAGATCTGCAGAGGAGCTGCCCAAACTGGGGTGCCTTGGCCCCTCAAGCTGCAAGTCCAGGCACTAAATAGGATTGAGATAATCAACTTAATAGTGGAAAAGCATTTTGCACATTACCCTGTGCATCCATCTGTAATTTGCTCTGCAAAAAGCAGCAATTTTATTTTTGCTGCTTCTGAAAATCCTATTCCATCTTCCTGGCACTTGCCTGGGAAGCAAATTTCATCAGGAAACATCCTGGCTGTCCTTGGAATGGGATAAACAAGGAATTGCCTGCCCTGCCTGCAGTGAGGAGCTTTATCCTGGGCAGCAACTGCTCACCTCTCACTGCTGCGGTCCAGCAAACTGCCTACAGATCTCCAAAAAAAACCCTAAAAAGAGAATTTAAAGCCATTGACAAGTTATCCCCAAATAACAGATTAATGTGGCTGTGAGCAGATAAAAAGCCTGGTGACTACAGACTGATCAAACTCTGATTTTTGCCTTGAATAAAACCCTTTCTGCAGAGTTCTGATGGCTCCAGAGCTGCTACACCAGGACTGCCCTTGCTGGTTCCATACAGAGGCATCCAGGCCATGGCAAGGATGGCTCATCCCAGGGGAGTCTCAGAACACAAAATGTCAGAGGTCCAAACAGCCAGGTGTGATTTTAAGCTCCAAAAAACCTGGTGTGATTTTAAGGGCCTAACAGCCAGGTTTGATTTTAAGCTCCAAAAAGCCAGGTGTGATTTTAAGGTCCAAAAAACCCAGTGTGATTTTGAGGTCCAAAAAGCCAGGTGTGATTTTAAGGTCCAGACAGCCAGGTGTGATTTTGAGGTCCAAAAAGCCAGGTGTGATCTTAAAATCCAAAAAACTCAGTGTGATTTTAAGCTCCAAAGAGCCAGGTGTGATTTTAAGGTCCAAAAAGCCAGGTGTGATTTTAAGGTCCAAAAAGCCAGGTGTGATTTTAAGGCCCCAACAGCCAGGTGTGATTTTTAAGATCCAAAAAAACTGGTGTGATTCTAATGTCCTAACAGCCAGGTTTGATTTTAATCTCCAAAGAGCCAGGTGTGATTTTAAGCCCTGTGGTGTCCAAGTGTTTGGGACACAGAGGTACCAAAGGATGGTTATAAATAAATACATTTATGATCCTGTGAGATCACCTCCTGAGAGCTCTGCTGCCTCAGGGATGTGGTCAGCTCTAAATCCGTGATCCATATTTGTCCCTGATGCCAGGGTCTGTCTCAGCACTCTCCTGTGCTTTTGTGCACTTTTAGCAGAGAATCATGGGCAGAGTTAAGGCCTGGTCCTTCCCTTGCCTGTTTATTAAATTTCTAAAAAAGTTTCCAAACCCTGCCCTCAAAGGAAAGCAACTATTGCCAGCCCAGAGATTGGGACTGATTAAAACTACTTCAATAAAGCACCCAAACCCAGGCAGAGAATACAAAGTTTTTGCCTTTTAAAATACAAGATTACAAGTTCCTCTTGAGCAAAGCAGTGCCAGAACATTTAGTCTAGTGTGCAAAACCAATAAACACTCCTGCTCTAAAAATCTAGAAATGTACAATAGAAAAAAAAAACAGAAAGATTAAGAAAAAAGCATTTGTAGAGCAGAAATCAGGGTGTGACACAGCAACAGCCAAACACGAGAGGAAGCAGCTTTGCAAGGTGATTCCTCTCTCCTTTGAATGTCAAGGCAACACTCCTCTGGTCAATAATCTCTGTAAAATATAATCTCAAGGTAATTCTGGGATGGTTTTGTCAAAAAAAAGGGGAAAAAAAGTCATAAAAAAAAGGTCATCAAAAAAAGGTCATAAAAAAAAAGGTCAACAAAATAAAAGTCAGTTTTGTCAAAAAAAAAAAAAAAGGGGGGGGAAAATGTATATCAAAAAACAGGATCATCAAAAAAAAGTCATAAAAAAGGCCATCAAAAAAAGAAGTCAGTTTTGTCAAAAAAAAATTTTAAAAAGGGAAAAAAAATGTAATCAGAAAAGGGGTCATTGAAAAAAAATTAATAAAAAATGGTCATTGAAAAAAGTAATAAAAAAATTAAGTCATCAAAAAAAAGTCATCAAAAAAGGTCATTAAAAAAAGTCAGTTTTGTCCAAAAAAATTTTTAAAAACATAAAGAAAATGTAAGCAAAAAAAGGTCATCAAAAAAGTAATAAAAAGTCATCAACAAAAAGTAATAAAAAAATAAAGTCATCAGAAAAGGGTCATTAAAAAAATCATCAAAAAATAATAAAAAAGGGTCATCAAAAAAAGTCATTAAAAAAAGTCAATTTTGTCCAAAAAATTTTTTAAAAAAGGAAAAAAATGTAATCAAAAAAAGTGTCATGCAAAAAAGTAATAAAAAATGGTCATCAAAAAAAGTAATAAAAAATAAAGTCATCAAAAAAAAGGTCATAAAAAAGTCAATTTTTGTCCAAAAAAATTTTAAATAAGGAAAAAAATGTAATCAAAAAAGGGCCATCAGAAAAAAAGTAATAAAAAAGTCATAAAAAAAGGTCATCCAAAACAAGGGAAAAAAAATCAGTTTAGTCCAAATTTTTTTTTTTAAAGGGAAAAAAATATAATAAATAAAGGGTCATCAAAAAAGTAATAAAAAATGGTCATGAACAAAAAGTAATATAAAAAGTCATCAAAAAAAAGGTCATTAGGAAAGGTCATAAAAAAAGGCCATCAAAAACAGCCAGTTTTGTCAAAAAAAGGGAAAAAATGTAATCCAAAAAAAGGGTCATCAAAAAAAGGTCATAAAAAAAAAGTCACTTTGGTCCAAAAAAATTTTAAAAAAGGAAAAAAATTTAATGAAAAAAGGGTCATAAGAAAAAAGTAATTAAAAAATGGTGATCAAAAAAGTAATAAAAAATGGTCATCAAATAACCTAATAAAAAAAATGGTCATCAAATAAAGTAATTTTAAAAAGTAATCAAAAAAAGGTCAAAAAAAAGTAATAAAAAAGGCCATCAAAAAACAAGTCAGTTTAAAAAAAAAAGGGAAAAATGTAATCAGAAAACAAGGTTATCAAAAAAAGTAATTAAAAAAGGGTCATAAAAAAGGTAATAAAAAAATGGTCATCAAGAAAAAAGTCATCACAAAAAAATCATTTAAAAAGTCATCAAAAAAAAAGGCCACAAGAAAAAGTCAGTAATGTCCAAAAGAAAAAGGGAAAAAAAGTCATCCAAAAAAAGGGTCATCAAAAAAAAGTCATTTAAAAAATGGTCATTGAAAACAAGTAATAAAAAATATCATTAAAAAACATAATCATCAAAAAAAAAAGTCAGTTTTGTCCAGAAAAAAGTCAGTTTTGTCCAAAATAAAGGGAAAAAAATGTCATTTACAGTGAGCCTTGGAGGTGAAATGAGAAGAGCGGGAATGAGCAATCCCAGCTGCAGAGCCAGCTCTGTCCTAGCCTGCTGCAGTGTGCTGGAACTTCCCTCCCCAGGTGTGCCTGTACCTCTCTCCCTTCCCCCCATGCTGAGTGAGTCCTGTCAATCAGGCTTAACATTCCAGCAAGGCTCGTGTGGTTGGTCAAGTTCAAAGGATGCCCCTCAGGCCTGGGGGTCATTGGCCTGTCTGGGTGTCATCTTCCCCTGAGACCCTGCCCCTCTCACCTGGTTGGTGGCTCACCTGTACCTCCCCTCCCCCTGTCCCTGAGCTTAAAAGGTGAATCAGACCACGCGGCTGGATTCTGTTGGAGCAGTTGCTCACGTTCAGGCTCCTGTAACCATGGAATAAACCTCTGGACATTAAACCCTCCAGCAGAATCATCTCCTTTTTCTCTTCACCATCACCTGAAGCCTTCCTCCTGAGGTAACGGGGTTCCAACAAGCCTGGACTTGTTCAGTGCCCAGCTGCAATCTCCAGCAAGCCAAGGTATCTCTGGGGTGATACACCGCAGTTGCTGCCTTTGGCCCAGCAGCAAGGGTCAGACTGGCCCAGGCACAATCTAACTGGTAATACTGGGATTCATATTCCAATACTAGCCAGGAGCTGGCAGAATCTCAGAAATGCTGGTTCAGCCAAAACCATCCAGCCTGGAGCTTCAAAGCCTCCCCTGCCCGCTGATCCGGGCTCTGGAGGCAAAGCCTGCCCTGCACTGCCCCATCCCCAGTGCCTGCACTCCTCAGGCTCCTGCAGGCCTTTGGGTGATGGCAGGGACTGCAAAATTAAGGGATTTCCAAATTAAATTATGTATTTTCTAAAGCTGCCTGAGTAAATTAGCCTCTCTTACTCTTTCCAACTTGTGAGAAATGTGTATTTTATTATTGGCTTTTTGCAAATATTCAAATGAATATTCTATGTGCTGTGTTAGAAAGTAATCCTGTTAATTCTCTTAAGTAGTGTGTTAAATAGAGTTTTAGGTTATAAAAATTGTTAAAATAGAAACGATGCTGTGTAGGATACTTTTTTTAAAGAAAGGACTTGCAGTGAGATAGCAGCCACAGGACACCTGAATCTTTCAGAAAAATGAATTTATTGCTCTCTTATCAGAGGAAATGAACTTCTTCCCACCTTGAAGGTGCTGTCAGGATTCAGAGGAAGAAGCCGACACTGCCCAGACAGAATCCTGTGTTTGAATGGAATTTATGCACCATGTATGAGGTGTATGAATATGCAACAGGCTGTTAATCCTCTGTTAATGTGAGTCCTTTTTTGGGCTCATGCTGCCGGAAAACATCCATAACTCTTTGTCTCTATTGTCTCATATTGTCCTAATTCAAGCTGTCCAAATTATTATTACTCTAATTGTATTACTATTTTTATAACCATTTTATTACTATTAAACTGTTAAACTTTTAAAAAGTTTAAGTACTCAACCAAGATTTAAACTTTTAGGATTAGAAATGTGTGTTCCCTAAGCTGTCCCTGAGATTCTCACAGCCTGCAAATACTATTTATGGGTTTTCTCTTTGATTTTGTAGTTGCTGAAGGTACCTTGTTAAAGAGAATTCCAGTGAAAACCCAGAATATTCCTTTGAATCTCTGCCAGAAATTCATCAGGTTCAGCTTTGCAGGAACAGCTCTTAAGCATCTCAAAATGCTGGTTTCTCACAGGAAAAAAACAAACAAACAACCCAGTTCTCTAAGCTGAACAGTGTTTTTGTAATTAATTCACAAACTGAGAAGATCCTACCCTGAAATGGCACATTTAAGACCTTTTCTTGCTGGGGAATTCAAAGAGTGGCTGCCTGGGAATCCATCAGGCATTTTCCAGCCTTGGACCATTATTATTAGAGCCTTGCCAAGTCTAAAAATTCCATTGATGCTGTCATAATATTTAGCATTTCTCTTAACAGCCTGACTTCCCCAGATGAGATATTTTGGGATGTAAAAAAGATTTTTTTTGTGAATGCTGAGATTCCAACACTGACTAGGGAGGAAAAGCTCAGAACACAAACCTTCAGAAAGCCAAAAGTTATAAAGCAAGTAAGACAAACCGTATTTTTTTTAAAAAAGTTTGTAGTTTTTGACTCAGCCTCCAAACACTCCAGAGTCATCACTGCAGTATTTTTGAGGGTGAGTTGCAGTTTTGAATGGCAATGCCAGGCTCTGAGGCTGGGATCAGCTCCAGAGCCAGGCTCAGCAATAAATTCTGCTCCTGCTGATGGGGCTGCCAGGGATGCAGTCCCCAAAAAGCCTTTCTGCCTCTCACTGTCCCCCCAGGACAGGGCACGTGCAGAGCCCACCATGGAGAGCATTTTCAGGAGGTAAAATCCTCACCTTCACTGGAGATGCAGCGCCCAGGGAGCCCACAATGAAGTTTGCTTTCTATTAACTTGTTTTTATTTCATAACCAACCAAAATCACCTCCAAATGTTTCAACACCACTGATTCCTGTCACTCTGCCATTTCTCTTTTCAGTTCCACAACACCTGAGCAAGCTCTGTGCACAGAGCCCCTAAATGTGGATGAAACCCTGCCAGGCCCTGAGGAGCACACACAGTGTGGGTGTTTGGTGACACTTTCACCCCCCCACTGCACACATCCCATCACATCCCAGAGATGTGACACTGGTTATTTGGACACCTCCAAACTTCAGAGGGCTTTCTGTTTGAGCTGGAGATGCAAATCAATACTAACATGTCAACAGTTAGAAAATTAGAATTCATCAAGGAGCAGTTCAAAAAATTAAAAACATACAGTGCCTTTTGTAAGTGTTTTGAGGGGCTAATTTCCTTCTTTTGCTTTCCAACATTGAAATAAGACAATTTATACAGTTTATACAGAAATAAGCAGCTTAGAATAGGCTAGGATAAGGAAAAAGAAAATAAGAAAATGAGCTATTTTTACATAATACATGTGAAAATTAATTCTTATTAACATCTAAAATATTGTGCTATCATCAAACTTCCATCATTCACTGCCACTAGTCAAGAGCTGCAAGACAAAAGCTGCCCACATAATTATCCTGTAACTCTGTTAGCTCCTAGAAACTGCTAATTGGCAAGGCTTCATCTCAGCAGTGAACCAGGGGAAGCCACAGAAGAGCTTTTCCAACTGGGCTTCCACCTGGAAGGACACCATGGACAGAACTGTTGCTGCCTTTGCCACAGCCTGGCACTGAGGTTCACACTCTGCTCTTCTGGGTCCCACCACTGCTGGGCCCTCGGTAGTGGCCACAAGGAAGGTTCCATGGGATCACAGTGGTTTGGGTTAAAGGGGACCTTAAAGATCACCCAGTGCCACCCCTGCCACAACAGGGACACCTTCCACTGTCCCAGGTGCTCCCAGCCCTGTCCAGCCTGGCCTTGGGCACTGCCAGGGATCCAGGGGCAGCCACAGCTGCTCTGGGCACCCTGTGCCAGGGCCTCAGCACCCTCACAGGGGGAATTCCTTCCCAATATCCCACTCTGGCAGTGTGAAACCATTCCTGGTTATCCTGCCATCCATGCCTTGTCCCCAGTCCCTCTCCAGCTCTCCTGGAGCCCCTTTAGGCCCTGCAAGGGGCTCTGGGCTCTCCTCAGAGCCCTCACCTGTCCAGGTGAGCACCCCCAGCTCCAGCCCTTCCTTCAGGCTCTGGATCCCTGCTCCAGACTCTGGGGGATGATTCAGAGCAGATCCAACCTCCTGATCACCAGCTCTGCTGCAGCCTTGGGCTGTCTCAGGGAAAAGCAAAACCCTGACAACATTGATGCTCTGCATTCTCCAACTGCATCCTGTTGGTTTCACACACTTTGTGCCAGGAGTTCCAGTTTGTTGAACACCTGGCTTCAAACATGATGGGAAGTCAAGGATGAGATTGCTCCAGCTTTTAGTTTTGCAAAAATCATCCATTTTAAGCAGTGACAAGATTTTACTTAAAACCCTGCTCATGTCCACACTTTGCTGGCTGCAAAATTCAGGCCACAACCTGCTACCCAAAGTCTCTGGGACAAACATCATATACCCAAAAAGCAGAAATGGCAATGTAATTTTGGGGTTTTGGGAGCAATAAGGGATTGACAGACAGATCTGAATGATACAAATACAAAGCCCAACACATCCCAGTCCAGATAAACTCTCCACAACTCAGCACAAGTCTAAGTAAAAAAGGGTTAAATCAAATTGATGACTTGCATCATCTGCAAATTATAGTTCTTGAATTAGCCTAGGAGCAGGATTCAGTAATTAGGCTCGGAGTTTAATAAAATACTAGAATCCAACATTTAATATATTTTGAGAGGAAAAAGAATAAAGTCAGTAGCTGCAAACGTGCCAGGCTTCCCTCCTGACAGGGTACAGGAACAGAGGAAGGATGTATTGCATCAAGTACAGTTACCAAATCATGTATTTCAGAATCACAGAGTTTGGGGATTTTTTATGCCATTTTTAAGAGCAGTTTTTAAAAATGTGTTTGTGAATCCCACCACTGCTCCCAAACTGTTTTACACATGAGGGTCTTGTCTCCAAAAACCCCTGCTAAACATAGGTAGGGTAGAATGCAAAGAGGAAGGTTCTTTTTTTTTTCAAGATCTAATTAAAAAGAGCAATTATCACTTTTCCCAAGGCAGGTGGTGAATGCCCATCTCATTAACCTCGGGGGAAGATGAAGCACTCAGGCCTGCACTGCCATCAATATTCCTGCACTGAAACCCTGGGTTATAGAGAAGCACCTGGAACTCAAACATCAATTTCCCATTAAACTGAGACTTAAAACACAGAGAGGGCAGGCTGAGGGGCTGGAGATGGGCTGGGAGTGCTGCAGGACTCCCTGCACAGCACCTGATGATTCATGCAAACAAAACCAGGGGCACATTTGCTTCTGGGAGGAGAATCACTTCTGCTGGCAAGCAGGAGCTTTGAGCTGTTTTGAGCTGTGTTCCCAAACCTGTCAGAGGCCTCACACACACTCACAGGGTTTCACCCTCTGAATCCCTGCCTGTGCCCAGAGCTGAGGCTGTAGCTTTCCCTGCCAGCTTTGGAGCACCCAGCCTTGCACACAGAACCATCCTGGCCCTCCTTCCTGCTGCCATGAGCTCATTGCCCTGTGTCCCTCAGATGTTATCACAGGTATTGTGATAACAGAGCTGCCCTTCCTCCTTCTTCCTATCAAATTCCAGCCTCCCTCTCCCAGCCAGCTCCAGCATTTGTGTGGTTAAGTGTGGAAAACAACTTTTCTCTCTTTTTTTTTGGTAAGAGTTGGGTTTTGTCCGGCTCAGCAAGTTAATCCAAGTTCATGGCCAGCCCACACAAACAGCAAGAGCAGCACAGAGGAACAGGCAGGGCCACTCCTGGAGCAGCCTCACTCAGCCAGTCCCAGCTCTGATACCAGAACCCTCCAGCTGCAGGGAAATCACAGCTACAGCCTGATGGGACAGCTTAAAAAAGGTAAAGGGATGTAAGGAGTTCATTTCCATCACAAACCATCACCTGAGGCAGCACTGAGAGCCCCAGGTGGGCCCTTCAAATCAGCCAAGCCCAAGCTCCTGGTTGGTTTGGTTTTGGTGCTGGATGGAGAACAGGAGTGTTCTCTCTCTAGGAAAAGTCTGAATTATACAGCAGGTATCTAGCAGTGGGTTTGCATCTATTTTGTGTACTTAGTGCTGGGGAAAAACCCAACACTGTGTATGTACAGTGAAAAGAAAAACTTTGACATCAGAAAAGAAAACTGCTCACTGACAGAAACCAGAGTGTAGGGAAAATCCATGAAATGTCACTCTCCTGCTAAAACCTGAATACATTCTGGCACAAAATTGGTTTTTCACCCATTCTGCTGTTTGTAGCCCTAGTGTTAGCTAACAGACAGGTAAGATCAGTGGCAGGCAGGCACAAAAGAGCATCCACTCACCCCAGATCTGAATCTGAACGAGCTGCTTTTAACACTGGCACTCTGAAGCAGCCCTGAGCTTCCCTCCCTCCTGTAATCCTCACACTCAGACATAACTTGAGCTTCACGTTCCAGGAGAAACAGACTGTGGAATTGTTATAACCGAGGTAGTCAGAGCTAAAGGCATTAACCCCTTGTTGTCTGTGTGCCTGTGCTATTCCTCTGTGTCCTAGGGTGACATTATGATGCTTGTATCCCCATTTGTGTGTTCAGTTCATGCCGGATATTATGTTCTGTGCCTTCAAGGCTGGCTCTGAAGAGTGAACGTTTTGTTTTGGTTTTGTTATCAGCCATTCTCGCACAGCTGGTGGGACACACAGACAGGGCAGTACGTGGTGCTGCTTTGGCTTTTTGCTTTGCTTTTCCTTCTGCTTTGCTCTTGCTTTTTGCTCCTGCTCAATAGTTAGTTTAGCTAAGCAGTCCAAATTTCCCTGGACTGTTTTTCTTTCCTTTTTTTGGGACCACTCAAAGCTGCTCGAGACTGGGACCTGGGAACACCGAGAGTTTGCACCTTGTGGCTGCAGCAGCTGCCCCAGCACAGGAGGGACTGAGAACAGAGCGACCACCCCCAGAGAGACTTTCTGAATTTGTCATCTTTTTCAGAGTGGTGTCATCCAGTATTGTTCATTTTATGTGCTGGGGGTGCTGTGCCTGTTAAATAAACAGGTTCTTTCCACTTCTCTCTGAGGAATCCTTCCTGAACCGACTGGGGGGAAGGGCTGTGTGGGTTTGCTTTCTGGAGGGGCCCCTTTGGAGGTTTTCTCCCAAATCTGCCCTAAACCAGGCCACTCTGGCAGCTCAGCTTTGCGTGATCAGCCACAGGAACAGAAAGACCAGAGCAACAGAGATTAGGATCAGCTTCAACTCCCCTGAAACTGAACCCAGAACCGCTGGAGTAGATGGAGCAGCTCAGTTTGTATCACGAGGTTTGGGCACTGAGAAAACATCCCAGCTGAAACAACGGCACGGACGAACTGGAGCGGAATAAAAGGAGGCAGCAGCACGGGGCTCCCAGAGCATCAGGCTCACAGCTGCACTCTGCTTTTGTTAGAGCAAAGTTGATTTCCAGGGCAGATGTAAAATGAGGGAGGAACTGGCTGAGCAGTGTTTAAATTAGTCAGCAGTGCTGCTGCTGTGAGAAATTCATTGAGGAGTAAATCGCTACTCACGAGGTAGAGCTGCAGTGTGGGAGGGTTTCTCAGAGGGGAGGGACAAAGCCCAGAACGCTGTTTTCAAAAGACTGAACGTTTCCATGAGAACACAAAGCACAAGCATAGCCCAAGTTCCTCTCTGAAGAGGGAAGAGTAACTTGCCTGTTTCCAAACAACCCTTCCAATGATGATTAATCTTGAGAATTTTTCATCCCATGGACAAAACACGGCAAGGACATTAAAGCCATCACTGCTGCTCTCCCCAGCACACTCAGAACTTTTCATACAAGATTAAAGCCTCCCATGCCAAGAAACAACACAGACTGAGGGAATTTCTACTGCAAAGTTCCTTATTATAACCCCAGAATGTCCCGAGTTGTTTGGTTACACAGCCTGGATACCCTAAATACAGATTACAAAAAACACACACGTAAAACAAGTTCATAAATTAACAAAACCCTGCATGTGCTTGGGGCGGGCACAGGAACCAGAAACCTCTAAATTTCTAAGATTAAGCTTTCCTTAGGCTCCAGAAGTGCTGCAGGAATGAGTGAATGAGCCTTTGGAAAGCGGCTCACTTGGCACCTGAACAATCACCCAGTGTGCTGGGCAGCTCAGAATGTTTCCTTTTGTTTCCTCAAGTGTTCCAGACACCCGCCTTTCCTCTGGGACTACAAAAACGCCATTCCAGGTTTTCCCAAGGTGATTTAAGCTTCCAGGTAAGCTCCCTGCACCATTCTTTCACCTTCTTTTGGCTGTCCCACAGCAGCTTCCAGGACTGCCCAGCTGAGTGGGGGATGTGCAGCATCCACAGGAGATCCTCCAGGAACAGCAGGGATTCCAGAGTGAAGTGATTAAATCTTGGAGAACTAAGCCTAAGGATTCTCCAAATTTAATTTTTAAGAGTTGATCCAACACTTAAAATAATCTCTAGCTAATTATCTTTCATTCAGTTTTACTTGAAAGCATTTTAACTATACCAAAGTATTTCCATTAAAATGACATTTTCACATATAAAACCAATATATTTTTATATTCAGTTAAAATATGGATTTAAGTGACTTTGCATCAAAATCGCATAGATAATGGATTCTGAAACAACCTAAGGTCAGAGAAAATCCAGTATCTGGCTATCAAAAAATGCAATTTGTAGGAGCTCAGCTGATGAACTCAGAAAAACTGAGTGTGTCCTGAGGGGAATTCACTTCCCAGCAAGGCACAGACAATCAGCTGCCTTAACTCCCAGCCCAGTGAGAACAGTCGGCCTCTCAGTTCCAGAAATGGAAAAAGAGTGGTTTCCTTTTCCAGCAGAAACCCATCCCTGCCCTTCTCCTATTCACAGCTCCTCAATTACTCCTGTGCTGCTGCAAGCCCTCAATTAGTGTGATGGATGGGCAGGTTCTCCTCCTTCCTCCGCCTCCAAGGAAATTCAATCCCTCCCCTGGCCAGGTTCTGAAGGGCAGCACACTGAGAGATGCCTTTACATCAGGGAGACAAAGCCGAACAGAAAGTTCAGCAGTTCAAACACCCAGTGTGACCCAGGAGATGAAGAAACTGCCGAGGCACATTTTGGTTCTCATTGCCACAAGAACCACAGGCCAGGCTCGCTTCTTAGAACTGCTGCAGTGTATTTGGTTTAGAACTGACTTGGTTAAGCCTCAAGTCAGGCTCTGCTGAGGTCACTGATAATCCCTGAGCCCTCATGAGCCAGCTCCATCCACGTCACCCACACACAAGGAAGTTCTGGAGTCTGAAGGAGCTCAAAGTGCTGACTGAAGGAGTGACATGAAACTCCTGAGGGTAATTACTGCCAATGAACCCTTGCCAGACGTGTTTGCAGCTCCCTGTGCCACAGGCAGAGCCACTCCTGCTCCTGCACAGAAAGGGCAACAACATCCACACAGAAATCAGGATGTGCTTTCCTGGAAACTTTTACTGCCAAGCTAAAACAAGGAAGAAGTGGATTTTCAGAGCACTGGAATATGTAATGTGACAACTGCCTTATCTCCAGACTCATCAAGCACAGCCAGACCTGCCTGGGGAAGTCAAGTTCCACCTGGGAAACAGCAATTCCATTAATTAACCTAAGAGTGTGTGTGGAAGAGCCTCTTGGAGGCTGAGCAGTGGGAATAACCCCCAAAACAAACACTGCTTCCAAAAGAATGAGTATTTCCATGAGAACACAAAACAAAGCACAAACATACCCCAAGTTATTCCCAGAAGAGGGAACATTAACTATTAAATCTATGTTTATTTTCATCAGCTCTTACCAAAAGTTCTAAGTGTGTTGGGGAGAGCAGGAGCTACAGCCTGAATGTGTGTGCTGTTTGTTGTCTGTGGGATATTAAAATATTCTATTTTAAAGAAACCCTTTTAATGTTGGCCAGTTTTCTCCCTGGAAATTCTTCACCCCAACAACAAAAAACAACCAACAAAAACATTCAGGCTGTAACTCCTGTCCTCCCCAGCACGCTCAGAACTTTTGGGAAGACGTGATGAAAATAAACACAGATAGCAAAGACTTTTGTGGGTTGGAATTAAAACCACCAGCAAGGCAAATCAAGGGCTGATAGCAGGGTGCTGCCCGGCTTTTCCCTTTGCTTTTCAGGGATATTTCCCGGAGCTCTCCCCACAGTGAGAGGCAGGAATACCACGGAGGAGCCGAGCACTATCGCGACATGGGAGTCACGAGATTCCCACACGGGGCAGCCCAAGGGAAGGGAAGGGGACGTGTCCTCCCTTCCGAGGAAACGCGGCTGGGGCGGGAACCGCGCCGGGAGGGCGGTACGGCCGCGGAGAGATAGGACAGTGCCAATAAGTACAAAATAAAGGCACCAAGGCATAAAAATAAAGGCTCTGGGTGTAAAACACAGCAGCACAGCCGCGCCTGCGCTGGCCAAGGCCCTCCCGACCTGTTGCCCGCGTTCGGCGCGGCCCGGCCCGGCCTCCCCCCGCTCACCGCGCTTGTTTTTGGTGCCGTGCTTGCGGGCGGCCGCCAGTTCCTGCTCGATCTTCTTTTCCAGGAACTCCTGCTTCTTGCTCAGCATCTCCTCCGTGTCGCGGAGCCGCTGGATCGCCTCCTGCGGGGACGGGCCCTTCCCGCCGCCCTTCCCGCCGGCGCCCGTCCCGAACAGCTTCCCCAGGAGCCCCGACATGGCTGCGCGGGGCCGGGCCGAGGCCGTGCAGCTGCGGTGCCCGCTCCCCTCACTCCGCTCTCCGCACACACTGACCCGAGGCCCGAGACCCGAAGCCGCCGCTGCCGCCGCCCGACTCCGCCCCCTCGCCTCGCCCCGTCGCCCCCGCACCGCCTACAACTCCCGGCGTGCCTTGCGCGGCAGCGCCGCGAGCGCCGGAGAGCTCCGCGGGCGGGGGCTGCTGGGAGATTGAGGCGCGACCGCAGCGAGGCGCGGGGCACGCCGGGAAGGCGGTGCCTCTGAGCAGAACCCGGCAGTGGCGCTGAGGCGCGTGCCGTTACGTAGTGGTGATGTCACGGGAAGCGTGACGTCACGCGCGGTGCCGCGCCGGGCTGTGGCCGGGACGGAGCGGGGATGGAGCGGGGGCGGCTGCGGCCCCGGCCCGGCCTGAGGAGCGGCTCCGGCGGGCGGCGATCGGGCAGGGGACACACGAAGCCGCGGGTGGAGCGTCACAGAGTGATTGGAGTTGGAAAAGCCCGGCAAGGTCACTGAGGGGTTCACCTGGGCCTGAGCCACGCCGTGTCCCCAGCCCAGAGCGCCGCGTCCAGACCTTCCTTGGACCCTCAGGGACGGGGACTCCGAACCTCCCTGGGGAGTCTCTGACAATGCCTGATATTAACAAAATGCTATTTTGCAGCATTTTCTAACCTGTTTTTAACACCTGACAACTTTTTCCATCAATAAATTCTTCGTAATATCCATCCTGGCTCAGCCTGAGGCCGTTCCCTCTCCTCCTCTACCTGGGGGCACAGCCCGAGCGCCCCGGCTGTCCCCTCCTGTCAGGAGCTGTGCAGAACCATAAAGTCCCCCCTGAGCCTCCTTTTCTCCAGGCTGAGCCCGTTCCCAGCTGTTCCCGGTGCTCCATTCCCCTCCCTGGACATGCCTGAGGTGCCCAAGAAGTGCCCAGGGGAGCAAAGCCTGGAGTCAGTGCCAATCCCCTCCTCCAGCACCCATCCCCACGGCCAGGGTGACTCCCCTCTGTGTACCCCTCAAGCTTGCTCCAGTGTCGAGATGTTTATTCTTTCAAACTTCCTTTTCCGGTGTGCCAACTGTACAGAGGCAAGTGTTTAAATCCACAATTACCAGCAGGGATGTTTAGTGGGTGGTGACTCACTGTGAGCTCATTTCCTGGACACATAAAGCACATGCTCTGAGCTGTGGGGGCAGCATGGACCTTCCGTAATGGAATCCATCATTTCACAGACAGAAATACCTACAGACAAAATCCCATGAGGAAATCAAGTCTTGAGTCCCTCATCCTGCTGACAACTGGATACTTTTGATTTCTCTTTCTCTGTGCTTGGCCTCAATCACCTGTAAAAGTGATAAACCCCCATCTCCAGTCACAGCAGGGTTGTGACAACAGATAATTAATAACAGACTTAGACAATAATAATGTTTGGCGCTGGAAATCACCCAAGAAAATTGATCACTTCTTTGGAGCAGGGCTGGAATATCACACATCACATGGAAAAGAGGGAAAATGACCCAAACAAATGCTGGTTGGGTTAGAGAGCTTTTTTGTGCCCTGAGAAAGAGGGAAAAGCACTGCTCTGGGAAACACAAAAAATGTCCTACGTAGCAGGTGGGAGTTGAGCAACAGAGCCCTGTAACGGCTCCTGCCCTGTTCCACCTCCCTGAAACTGCAGGTGGGTGGGAAAGGCAAATATACAGAAAAAATCACTGAGGCTGATGGAAACACTGCCAGGGCAGGAAAGCTCCTGCTGACAGCACTGGAGGCTGAGGAGGACACAGTAGAGATGGCTTTTAAGTGCCCTTTGCTTCCTCTCTCACAAGTATCTGCTGTCACTGAGCACCACAGACCTTTGCTCTGATTCACTTCTCCCCGGGCATGGCTCTAGTGCTGGGGTTCTCCTGGGAACTTCCAGAAAATGCTTCCAAAAGATGCTTCTGGAGCTGGGGTTGTAAAGAAAACAGCAGTGCCCAGGTGTGGAAACCCAGGGCCCAGGGAATATTTCTGTGTCTGCTCTGGGGTGCCCTGACCCCCAGGGCAGCACTGACTTTGACCCTCATTCATGGAGAAAGTTTCCTAAACTCCAGAATAGACTGGAATTCACAAAAGTGTGAAACATTATAGAGAGCAGTGTAGGTGTATCACTTGGTGAGAAATTGAGGTTTTGGGATTTTTAGTGTGTTGTGCATGGAAGCAAGATGGAGGGCACAGGGTGTCATCCTGGGTTTCTTCTTCATGCTGCTTCTTCCTCCTTCTCCATGGGTTTGGTGGCATTTTGTAATTGGGCAGGAAAGCCCCCATTGCAGTTCTGTGGGATCAGTTATTGGGTTAAAAGGGGAAATAATCCAGGTGTCAGTTCTTAATTGGACAGTTTAGCTTTAAAAGCCCTTGTACCAAGAGATTGTTGCCGTTTTGTGCCTTCTAACGAAAAGCTGCAGAACTCACATTGGTGAAACTGTTTTACTGATAAGAAATAATAAACACCTGAGTCCCAACATGAATTACTGTCTCAAGTGCCTTCAATCCAGAGCCAGAGAAACCCACAACTGGGACCCCCACACCCAGGACACAGGGAGAAAACCAGTGCCCTGAGCACCTCTGATCCACCCCAGCCCATGGGCAGGGCTCTGCCAGGGAAACAGAAACAAAAGGAATTTGGGCAGAAATCCTCCCTGCAGCAAATGGAAGAGCTTGTAGACATCTGAGTTTGCAGGAGCTGAGGCAGCTGGACAAAAGCAGGGCAGGGAGAACAATCACTCCAAGGTTTACCCCAAGAGGACAATCATTTTGCTCAGGATAACACTTGTTCTGGTTCAACACCACCCCATATGCAAACACCTATCAAACACCCAGGGTGGCATCTCTGAGCCCTGGTGTCCCACAGGTGTCCCACAGGTGTGTCAGGGTAAGTCCCCAGCCTTGTGTCCCTCAGCAGCCACACTCAGGGCAGCTGGGTGGCTCTGTTCCCATCCCCAGTGGGTTCCAGCATCCCACTGAGCTGGGGGAAAGCAGCATTTGGAAAGGGCAGGCCAGGTGTGGGTGCAGATCCTTGCCCTGAAGCCAGTGCAGGCTGTGGCAGTGCAAAAGCAGAGGCTGGGGGCAGTACAGGGACAAGGAGCCTGGCAGGGCACTGGAGCAGGCAGCAGCACCCCTGCCTGGGCTCCAGACCCACCCCTGCACAATGGGAATTCTCAGTTTCTGGCTTTGGGACTCCTGCTTAGGAAATCAGAGAAGCCAGGACAGCAGATGTCCCAGTGACACCAGCTCAGACAGGGCTTGTGAGCTGGAGGAGCTGCACCCACACATCAGCACCCCAAAATAGACCTGAGTGCACAGGACACAAAATGACACCTACAGAGGGACAGAGGGGAGGGAAATAGGAAATGTGTATTTAGCCAACTGCTTCCTGATCCTGTTCCCCTCCTGGGAGAGCAGGGTAAAACAAAAACTGTGGGTAAATAAAAAGCCCTTCAAACAGACAGGAGCTTTCACAGAAGCATGGGCACACCTAAGGAGGACCACCTCGATGTCCCCAGCCCAGTCAGCTCATGCCAAGCACATCCACCCAGGACAGGATACTCTGTGAAAATTGGTGATGAGGTCTCAGGACATCTCTGCAGGCTCCTTCCTTGTACTGACTCAGATCATGGAATCAAAGAGTGGTTTGGGTTGGAAGGGACCCCAAAAATCATCTTATCCCACCCCCTGCCATGGCAGGGACACCTTCCACTGTCCCAGATGCTCCCAGCCCTGTCCAGCCTGGCCTTGGGCACTGCCAGGGATCCAGGGGCAGCCACAGCTGCTCTGGGCACCCTGTGCCAGGGCCTCAGCACCCTCACAGGGGAGAATTTCTTCCTAATATCACATTTAAATCTTCCATCAGCTTGAGGCCATTCCCCCTTGTCCAGGCCCTTGTGAAAAGTCCCTTTAAGTACTGGCAGTTGCCACATTTCACCACATCCCCATCACCTCTGTTCCCATCCCTGTGCACCCCTGCAGCCTGGCTCCACCTTCTCCACCCCCTTCTATGAGGCAGGGACAAGACTTCTCCTTAACCTCATGTAAATCCTCAACAACCCCTTCTCCCAGCCTCCCCTGGAAGCCCTGAGCTCCATTTCCTCCCACCCACCAACAGCTGGAGGTGCACAAACAGCATCAAAAAAGTGAAATGAGCAGAAATTAAGTTAGGAAGTGAACTGGTGGCAGACCTATGCAGACTGTGACCGTGTGACAGTGTCCCAGCAGTGACAGTGTAAGCCATCATTACACAGAGCACTCAGGAAGCACAGTGTACAGCCCTCTGCAAGCTGCTGGTTTTAAGAATTTAAGAATTAAGGAAGGAGACAGGAACACCTTGAGGTCAAAAACTGGGTTGGATCAGACCAGTCTGACCAGTAATGCTGGGCTGACTGCTGCAGTGGCCAGAGCAGCACAGAGTCCCAGACACAGCCAGGATTTCCATAGCCAGGACTGACTGAACCCTGCCAGCATTTCCAGAACCCAGGACTGACTGAACCCTGCCAGGATTTCCAGAACCCAGGACTGACTGAACCCTGCCAGGATTTCCATAGCCAGGACTGACTGAACCCTGCCAGGATTTCCAGAACCCAGGACTGACTGAACCCTGCCAGGATTTCCAGAACCCAGGACTGACTGAACCCTGCCAGGATTTCCAGAACCCAGGACTGACTGAACCCTGCCAGGATTTCCATAGCCAGGACTGACTGAACTCTGGATAAGCAGGCTGGGAATGCAGCCCTTTGCAGCCACAGACACCTCAGCAGCTCATCACACAAACTGGGAAAGCTCAACTTGGCTTGCCCTCCCCTTGGAGCAGGGAGAGCAGAGCATGGGGACACACATCCCAGCAGGGATGAGCAGGTGTGGGTGCAGATCCTTGCCCTGAAGCCAGTGCAGGCTGTGGCAGTGCAAAAGCAGAGGCTGGGGGCAGTACAGGGACAAGGAGCCTGGCAGGGCACTGGAGCAGGCAGCAGCACCCCTGCCTGGGCTCCAGACCCACCCCTGCACAATGGGAATTCTCAGTTTCTGGCTTTGGGACTCCTGCTTAGGAAATCAGAGAAGCCAAGAGGACAACAAATGTCCTAGTGACACCAGAGTTCCTTGCTGCTGAACCACACCAACTCCCCATGAAACTGCTGACAAGCACTGAGCAGAGGGAATATAGACGCAGCTGCCAGAGCTTTCTGCAGCACCTGGCCCAGAGCTGACACTGGGACATTGGCTCCTGGAGGCATCACAGGTTTCCTGTGTGACCTGGCCAGGTCACCTCACCCAGCCCTTAGTGAACAGAGGGCTCACATTGAACTGTTCCCAGGGATTGACTCATTGATGTCAAAGGCACTCAGAAATCCCTGGATCTGGGGAAAAACCATGAACACTGTGGAGAGATCAGTACCCAGACAGAGGAGCATCATCCACCACTCCCCCCAACACACTGACTCCACAGGTGAGGTCCAGGGTGTTTATAACTTGTAGTACAGACACGGTGATCTTTCTACTGAGACAGACAGAGAGAAGATACCAGACAGAAGTCTATCAGGGGATTTCTGAACAGTGTTCCCAAAGGATCTCAGGATGAACTTGCTTCCACTAGGAAGGATGTTTGCTCTCAGAAGGGCCACCCAAATACTGGGCAATACAGTTTTTAGGCCAGAAAAACCACAGATGGGACAGGCTGTGATTTGCAAAGCCACCTGATTTCAGCAGCTCTGTTTGTTGCAAGTTTGCATGGTCCTTCTTCTTCCCTGATTCAGGGATCTTTGTCTTTCTTGCCCTAAGCTGACCCGTGGTACAGAGGGACAAGAAATAATGGAGCCACCCTCTTCAGTGCCTTGTAGGCATTAGTGGCCTCCAAGCAGTCCTCTGCCCAAGGATGGGAAGAACCAGTGGAGATGGAAGCCATTCCCTCCCATATCCATCTACCTCCCCAGAAGAGCTTTGGTCTTTTCCACAGGGATAAACTTGAGCACCAAGTGGGACAGTGCCAGCAGCAGCCCCCAGCCACACGGTGGCTCTGGGCATTGTCACTCGGAGGTCTGGATGTACACAGGCACAGCCAGCATGGTGCAGGGCCCTTCCGAGGCTGTCTGCAGCTCTGCCAGGGCCAGGTCGGAGCCCATGCTGTTGGGCTGCCCTGGGACCAGCCCAGGGTCTGCAGCTCCTGACCCACCAACCACGATGGACAGCACAGCATCCGACTCCTGGAAGGGCTCCTTGTTGGGGCCGCTCTCGGGGGAGCTGTCCCCGGCAGCGCCGTCCTTGAGCTCGGGCAGCCCCAGGGCCAGCCCCGCCTTGCGGCCCCGCCCCGCCCGCTTCTTCTGCGCCTTCCTGAGCTGCAGCTCCTTGTCCTTGGGCGAGCCCAGGCGGCACTTGTGCTCCCGCAGGTACTTGTGGCGGGTGAAGCCCTTGCTGCACGTGGCACAGCGGTATTTGTAGTTGCCGGTGTGCGAGCGCTGGTGCTCCACCATGTGGGCGCGGCGGCTGAAGGACTTGTTACAGTACTGGCACTTGTGGATCTTCATCCCTGCACGCAGAGGGAGATGAGTTACACCCAGCCATCCCCCCAGGGGGACAGCTCTGGCTCCTGAAAGGAGGTGCTCCCTGATCAATGGGAGGAGATTGTGCCACACACAGTAAAGCGGGGTGGTTACAGCTTCAATGTCTGTGTTTAACCATAACCACTCGTGACTTTGTAAAGTCATCAAATGTCCTGAGCTGGGAGGGACCCCCAGGATCAGCCAGGGCAGCCCCAGCCCTGCACAGACACCCCAACAGCCCCACCCTGGGCATCCCTGGCAGCTCCTGGAGCTCTGGCAGCCTCGGGCCGTGCCCATTCCCTGGGGAGCCTGGGCAGTGCCAGCACCCTCTGGGGAAGAGCCTTTCCCTGGTATCCAACCTAAACCCCTCTGACATAGCTCCAGCCATTCCCTCAGTCCTGTCACTGTCACAGAGAGCAGAGATCAGTGCCTGTCCCTTCACTGTCCCTCAGGAAGAAGCTGCACACTGCAAATAAATATTCTTGCCTCAAGAGCATTAAAATAGCACCAGAAAAACATGTCAAGTGAGTTGTGATACAAAATGCAAAACAATCTTGAAGTATTTTTTCAAGTGTATTTAGTAAATAAAGAAATTGTCACTTTTTTTCCCCTCCAAAAAATGGGAATGTACACTCTGAAAGAGCCCATGACTGCACTATCAGCCCATCCCATCTGATCCCACCCTGCAGGGCTTTGGGCACAAGGAAAGATATTCCTTTTACCCCAAGACATAAAAGTCTGATTGTTCCCCTGGGACATGGGAGTAAATTATTTGTCTTTATTAGAATTGTGAGCATCATTTTTAGAAGGGAATCAAATGCCATGAGATTTTCTTTTGCATGTGAGGTGGGACTGGGGAGGAGTGGACAGAGCACTCTGAATATTCACTTGATAGCAAACAGAACAAATAATCCAGCTCAGCTCCTGAGTCTCATCTGCAGGCCCTGCCTACAGATTATATTGTCCTAGAAACCAGCCCAAAGCTTAGACATAACCCTGAATAGACACTCACTTAAACAGGCCTGCAGAGAGAAAAAAAATCTAAAGCTGATTTTTATTTCCCAGGTTTAATCCTTCTGTCACATGCTCCTACAGCACCACAGGGAATCCCAGTGACTGCATTCCCACCACTCACCTGAATGGGACAGAATGTGAGCCTTCAGCTTGTCAGGCCTGTTGAACTCTTTATTGCAGCCTGTGTGGCTTCTGCAACAACAACAAAACATGCTGGTGAGATGTGGGAACCAGCTGAGGAGCAATGCATAGACAGATCCCAGATCACAAAGACATCCATGGCCTTTCTCCTTAGCAGCACCTGGATGTTTCTCTTGGTGCAGCCTCAGCAGGGGTTCCACTATTTCAGCCTTTCTGGGAGGGGCAAGAACTAAACAGGCTGCCACAGGGACATGTGGCTTCTCCTAAACTACACATGCTCCGTGTCTCACTATGAATGCTCTAAAATGCAGCAGGTTCAAGATCCCAGCTGGAGACAGAAGCATTTTGGAAGGAGGTTGGTTGGAGCAAGGAGAAGCCAGTCAGCTTGGGCTATCTCAGCAAGTCCATTTGGGACTGCACCTTTCAAAACTTGGTTCCTCTGGCTTCTACATTAGGTCCTATGTTGTCACATGCTTTTGGGTATGACAAAAGCATGTCACATGATTTTGTGACACTGAGTGAGAGCTCATCATCCAAGGAATCTCTGCAGTCAAATAATGCTCTTTCTCTCTCTAGTGCTCGCCCAGGCCTCCCATGAAGGTAGCAGTTATTTTACAAGGCTGATGAAGCAATAAAATGTGGCCCTACAGGAAGTCAGTGACAAAGAATTGAGACTCTTGGGTTCCCAGTTCAACAGCACACAGCATTCCAACCTCCCCAGGCAGCCTGGCAGGTGCCACAGTGTCCCCTAGGACACCTGCAGGACACATTCCCCCCTCCCAGAACCCCAGTCAGATATGCTGCCATGTGCAGGCACACTACATACGAGAAGGGACATTTGTATTTCTTGAAGGGCTCGTGGATGAGCATGTGGCGCTTGAGCTTGTCCTTGCGGTTGAACGCTGCGTCACACACCGAGCATTTGAAGGGCTTCTCACCTGGGGAGGAATAGAGCAGGCCTCAGGGACACTGCAGCCACACAGGCTGCTCTGGCCAGGACAGGCCAGCTGGGCCACACCAGAAACTGCCCTGCACTATGGATAAATCACACAGAATTTGGTTGGAGAACATCTTTGAAATCACAGAGTCCAACTTATAATCTATAACACCACCTTGTCAACTAGACCATGGCACTGAGTGCCACATCCAGGCTTTTCTCAAACACCTCCAGGGAGGGTGACTCCACCACTTCCCTGAGCAGCTCATTCCAGTGCCCAATCGCCCCTTCTGTGAAATTCTTCCTGATGTCCAGTCTAAACTTCCAGCTTAAACTTCCCCTAGTCAAACTGGCACAGCTTTATGCTGTCTCCTCCTGTCCTGTTGCTGGTTGCCTGGGAGAAGAGCGTGATGCCTACGTGGCCACAGCCTCCTGTCAGGGAGGTGTAGACAGTGATAAGGTCTCCCCTGAGCCTCCTTTTCTCCAGGCTGAACAACCCTAAATCCCTCAGCTGCTTCTCAATAAAATAATAAATGGATGAGCACAATCTGTGCTGCAAACTGGTCTTGCTCTTCAGGGCCAGCACAGCAAGTGGGGAAGCCCCCTGTGTCCCCCATTTCTAATGAGTGCAGGCTGAACCCAACCCACAGATCTGAAACCACATTTACCACAAATGACTGTGTCACTCCTGCTGCCAGGGCACAGGGCACAGGGCTGTGGCACAGAGTGGGGAGCACTGGCAGCAGGGAGCCATACCCGAGTGGATGTGGGCGTGCAGCTTGAGGTAGTGCTCCCGCCGGAAGAACTTCTTACAGATCTGGCACTTGAACTTGCTGCCCCCGCCGTGCGTGGGGATGTGGCGGCGCAGGTACCGCTCGCAGGGGAACACCTGGAACACAGAGACACAGATCAGGGGACACCTGGAACACACAGAGATCAGGGGACACCTGGAACACACAGACACAGAGATCAGGGGACACCTGGAACACGCACACACAGAGATCAGGGGACACCTGGAACACACAGACACAGATCAGGGGACACCTGGAACACACAGAGATCAGGGGACACCTGCAACACACACACACAGAGATCAGGGGACACCTGGAACACAGAGACATAGATCAGGGGACACCTGGAACACAGAGACACAGATCAGGGGGACACCTGGAACACACAGACACAGATCGGGGGAACACCTGGAACACATAGACACACACAGAGATCAGGGGACACCTGGAACACACACACAGAGATCAGGGGGATACCTGGAACACACAGACACACACAGAGATCAGGGGGACACCTGGAACACACACAGAGCTCAGAGGGAACATCTACTACACACAAACACAGAGCTCAGGGGGAACACCTGCAAGACACAAACACACAGCTCAGAGCTGGCACCACACATGGGACATCACAGAGCTGGCAGAGAGCGTGTAGCCAGGACAAAATACATAAGAATCATGGAATGATTTGGGTTGGAAGGGATCTTAAAGATTAACCAGTCCTGCTGCTGTAAGCAGGGACACCTTTCACTATCTCAGGCTGCTCCAAGCCCTGTTCAGCCTGGCCTTGGACACTTCCAGGGATGGGGCAGCCACAGCTGGTCAGGGCAACCTGAGCAAGAAGCTCAGTCACTGCTTTCCCAGGAAGGATGCACTGTGAAAACCTTCAGGATTGTATAATGAAATAGACAAGGCTTTAATAACAAAAGCCAACAAAATTCAAAACAGAAAAAGTGCCAAAACTTTTTTTAAGAAACCCATAAACTGAAATCTTGCTGTCAATTATGTAACTCTGTGCTGAGGAGCAGCATCTCAGAGGGATGCCCAGTCTCCCACCAAAGCCAGCAGTAGGATGGGCTGGGCAAGGATCCCCAGCAATTCCTACCTTCCCCACAGAGTTAACTTCACTTTTTGAAGTGAAGCTTCATCATGATCTATCCAAAGCTCCTACTCATGGAGCTGAGGGTTCCTGTCCCCCTCAGAGCCCATGCCAGGTGTCCAGGCTGGCTCAGCAGGCCATGCTGACCATCCATGGTCAGCACTCACCTTCTGGCAGTGGGGGCAGGGGAAGTTGTGCGTTGCTGTCTGCAGATGGTGCTCCAGGGCTTCTGGGGTGGAGTATTTATTGACACACTTCACACACCTGCACGTGGAAAGGACAGAGCCTGTGAGCAAGGCTACCGCAGCACACCCCATAGCACAGGCACAGCTGCCCAGCCCAGCCACCTTCCAGGGTGATCTTTGACAGGACTGATACACAAAATAACCACTCAGGTGCTCTAAAACCTCAGCAACCCACATGCCAGTTCACACTCACACTTAGCAGCCTTCAGAGAGGGAGATGCTGGAAAAGTGGGTGTAGAAGCCTTTAAATGTTAGTGCACCTTCCACAGACTGCCATAGGAGCAGCCAGACTTGAGCACATATTCCACACTGCTTCCTGATGGATCTAGCCTTAGGTAAGGACTTCACTTTACTTCAAACACCTCCTTCCATCTTCACTGCTTGAAGACATCAGCCCCCAGAGAAGGAGCTGAGTGGGGACACAGCATGGCAGGGGTCACACATCCTGCCAGGGTTTCTGCCAAAGCTGACTGACAGCAGGCACTGGGACAGGCACCATCAGCAGTGAGGACAGAGGCACTCACACCCTGCTCCTGCTGTGAAACCCCTTCTCCCTAGGTCACACTAAAACCTCCTCAAGCTCAAGCAGGGCTCTGGTCTCAGGGATCCCCACTACCAAGCTGCAGAACAAAGCTCTGTAATGCAAGGATAACTAGAAACCATAGTCTAGGCAAGAATTAGCAGCTATTTATTCCATGAAGCTCCTAAGTGACTCCAGTATCTCCTGGGCTTCCTAGTCCCCCTGAACATTTCTATGGGCATTCCAAAAGCTATGTGGAGCTCTTTGTGGAACTCCTCACACCTTCCCTCCACAGGAGTAGAGAAGCTTTCCAAGGAATAGACCCTTTTGCAGCAAAGGGATAGGAAACTTTTTTCTGAGCACGGATTCTACAACTGTTCCACACTGCAAGGCAAGATCTATTCTCTTTGCCATCTGTATGGCAGTTGTCTTCTGGTCAGTGGGCAGTTTGCCTTATCTCTTCCACAATCACTCCTCCCTCCAGGGGGACATCTGCTGATAACAGCTATTGAATGTCCCTGCATGGCTGATAAGAACTACAGCATCCCACTGGGAGATGTGAGCCCAGAGGGAGGAGCCAAGCATTCCTACCTGGATATAATCTGGAGGTTCTGGAACACCAGCACAGCTTCTGCACTGGATTCCCCAGAGGAACAGCAGCTGCCTCTGCCACTGGATCCTCAGAGGAAGAGACTGCACCTTTCTGCAGGATCCCTGCTCCAGCAGAACCAGCCCTGACACTGCAGGAGGGCTGAGCCACAATTCCAATGGGACTGCTGCCACCACCCTGACCCACAGGGTGTCAGGTTGGGTTCTGACTCTGGCAGTGTTGGTTTTGTTTATTGCATTGTTTATTTTATTTTTTTAATTTTCTTCCCTATTAAAGAACTGCTATTTTCTGCTCCTATATTTTTTGCCTGAGAGCCCCTTAATTTAAAAGTTATAGCAATTTGGAGGGAGGGGGTTCACATTTTCCATTTCAAGGGAGGCTCCTGTCTTCCTTAGCACACACCTGCCTTTCCAAACCAAGACAACAACCCACAACCCCTTTGCTGCAGGTGAAGAATCATAGAAAACAGGTTGGGAAGAGCTTCCCTGGCTCTCTGACCCAGCCCAGGGCAGGTTCAGCCATGTGTATTTGTCCTGGTTTAGGGTCCTGGTTCCCTGGGAATTTCACTGCCTCAGCCAGAAGAGAAACTAAAAGCAAAGGAGAGCTCTCTCTCACTGTCCGTTCCACACAAAACACTGTCCAGGAGAAGGATTGTGGAGGAGTGCAGCTTCTGAAAAAAAAAACTGTGCACTTCTCTCCCCCTCCCTTCACTGTCAGAACCAGTCTTAAAGGTGCAAAACTTATTTCTGGGCTAAACAGATGAATGGGGATACAATTCAGCATCATAAAGTCACCCCAGACACCATCTCACTCTTGACTGGTGATAAGAAGAATTGCAGTGACAGGATCTTCCCATATAACCAATCCCAGCTTTTCACTGTCATTCAAAGAGACTCTCTATAGCCATAATATTTTCTGAAAAATCCCTTTGCCAGGATTTTTCTCCTGAGAAGCTGAGAAGCCTCAGAGGAAAAGAAAAACAATGATTATCTGCTGCTGAGGAATGCAACAGGTGCATCTTTGATTGGTCCAATGTTGGTTGTTTCTAATTAATAGCCAATCACAGTCAGCTGTCTTGGACTCTCTGGAGAGTCACAAGATTTTATTATCATTCCACTTCACTTCTTTCACTCCTGAAGAAATCCTTTCTTCTATTCCTTTAGCATAGTTTTAATATAATATATATCATAAAATCATGAAGATTCTCATCTCTTCCCTGGTCCTGGGACCCCTGTGAACACCACCACAACTCCCTGCATTCAGAATGACTCCTTGCATTCAAAGTGCTTGGCCTTTGCAGTCTGGTGGAGGGAACCCCCCCATGTGCCACCTGGGTGTCCAAAAGCATCACAGCCACTGGACACAGGGCCCCCTGTCCCCTCTAAGGTCCCACCAAGCATGCTCTGCACCCACTCACTCCTACAAGCCTTGTGAGCAGCGATTGTACTGTACTTGTACACGGCCATGTCCTTCTTGGGGCTGTGCTGGGGCAGCAGGCTGTGCGAGTACTGGTGCACGCCCAGCTCGTACAGAGAGGGGAAGTCCTTGCTGCACAGGTGGCAGCGGTAACTCAGCTCCTCCTGGTGGCTCTTGATGTGCTCAAGGAAGGACTCCAGCTTCTGGAAGGTCTGGGCACAGGTCTTCACCACACATTTGTACACCTGGGGGAAGGGAGAGCAACTGGAGAGGCTCACCATGGAAAGAGGTAGGGAAAGCCTCTGCCAACAGGCAGAACTGCCTTCTTTTCTGGAAAGAAGCACAGACTGTCAGGGCACACCCCTGAGAAAGCAAGGTGGGACAGAGGGGTGCAGTTGTGAGGGCTTGAAAGCACTTCAGTGGGTGGGACCACAACACCCCAAAGTGATTGCCCCTGGACCCAAGAGCTGCCACTTACACTGAAAATTTTGGACTTCACAGAATCATAAAGGTTGGAAAAGACCTCCAAGGTCAGTGAGTCCAATCTCTGAGAGAACACCAAGTGCAGTCAGTTACTGAACACTTCCAGGGAGGATGATTGCACCAGTACCCTGGACAGCCCAGGCCACTGCCTGAGAACCCTCTCAGCAAAACAATCCCTCCTGATGTCCAACCTGAACCTCCCCTGGCACAGCTTGGGGCTGTTTCCTCTCGTCCTGTCCCTTGTGGGAACAGAGCCTGACTCCCCTCGGGCTGCACCCTTTTGTCAGGAGTTGTGAAGAATGAGAAGGTTCCCTCTGAGCCTCCTTTTCTCCAGGCTGAGCTTCCACAGCTCCCTCAGCCCCTCTCCTCTGCCTTACTCTCTAGAACCCTTCCCCAGCTCTGCTGCCCTTCTCTGGGCAGGCTCCAGCACCTCTATGTCTTTCTGGATGTGAAGGGCCCAGAACTGGACACACTTCACCTCTTTGCTTCCTCTCTAGCCACCCAAACCTGCTTGGCTGAATTTCTCATTCAGTTTTCAAAGTTTTCAAAGCCACCCAGACCACACAGCTACAACCCTGAGAGCTGAGCTGCATGTGAAGAACTGGCAGCTCTGCAGACCAAAAGGCTCAGGTCAGACCCCGATAACAGGTGCATTATATGGAGCCAATCCCAATATTGCCACCCAGCCAGGCACCCTCTGTCCCTACCTGCTCATTCTTGTGCTGTGTCATGTGTGACTTGAGCTGGAAGTAGGTGTTGAACTTGCTGGGGCAGAACTGGCACTGGTAGGAGCTGTCAATGAGGACAACCTGCTTGGCCTCCAGCTTGGCTGCCTCGCTCTCCTCCAAGGGGCTCAGCTCCTGGGCCGGGGGCACCGCGTTCCTGGGGGGCAAACCTGGGGAGGAAAGTCCCAGCCTGCCATGAGACAGCTCTGCAGGCACCCTGCTGCCAGCACACACCAGGCCTGGCCTTCCTCCCCTTCAAAGACAGGCTCTTCAGATCACATGAATACCACTAACAAAAATATCACAACAAAATTTGTTGACAGATTATTAAGGACTCTGACCACTCCATCTTCCCCTCCCTAGCCCATTCTCTTTTTCCAGGGATATAACTGTGCTCTGTGGAGCAGTCAGAACAGGCCTCCTGACACAGACATGTTTTATGAAAATCCTTTCCTTAGGATTTTTTCTCCTGAGAAGGTGAGAGGCCTCAAAAACAAAAAGTAAACAATGATTATCTGCTGCTGTGGAATGCAACAGGTGGATCTGTAATTAGTCTCATGTACTTGTTTTTAATTAATAGCCAATCACAGTCCAGCTGTCTCAGACTGTCTCAGTCAATCACAAACCTTTATCATTCCTTTTCTATTCTTAGCTAGCCTTCTGATGAAATCGTTTCTTCTATTCTTTTAGTATAGTTTTAATATAATATATATCATAAAATAATAAATCAAACCTTCTAAAACAGAGAGTCAACATTCTTGTCTCTTCCTCATCCTAAAACCCCTGTGAACACCACCACAGCCTCCACCAGTGAACGAGAGCCAGATTTACTCCCACCCCTGGCAGGAGACAGGAGGTAAGATCCAGCCAGTGGTTCACAGCCCATGATGAACACAAACAGAGCCCCAGTTGTGCCTTGTCCTAGACATGACATTGCCACTGCATTCCCTCCCTTACCAGGTCTGAGGCCACCAGCAGAAAGAGCATCCAGACACCAGCAAGGAGCTCTTCTCTGCCTCAGGTATTTACAGGCCACTGTGAGCAGATCCAGCCTGGCATCCAGACCTGCACAGTGCAAAGCCAGAGCACTGGGCTATGCCAAACCAGCAGCTGTGTGTCCCCTGGGCCAGAGCTGCCAGGTGTGGCTTGTGCACTGCCAAAGCTGTGCTGCCAGGGAGTGAGGAGGGGAAGACACCTGGCCCTGTTTGTGCACAGACTGGGACAGAGATTGGAGCCACTGTCCCCACCAGCACCTGCACCCACCACAGGGGTATGAAATGATGCAGCTTCCAGCTGGAGCTGAGCAAATGCCACTTTAGTGTGAGATGCTAAACACAACCAAGGAATGCAGACAGCACACACGGCTCCCCTCCCTCCCTGTGTGGAGGTGCAGCCTCCTCACACCAGTGCTGTGCCCCACACACACCACACCTGTGTTCTCCTCATCCTCAGGCTGGCTGGGGTTCAGGGCCATGACCTGCACAGTGATGGAGCTGCGGGAGATGGTGCAGCCCAGCCCTGGAGGCCACACCTTGTGGGTCTGCATGTGCTTCTTCACGTTGGACTTCTGGGCAAAGGCACGGCCACACACGATGCACTGGAAGGGCTTCTCACCTGTGTGGCTGGAGGACAAGGCACCAGGTCAGCAGTGTGGAGACAGGAGGGAGCCCCCAGGCAGGGCCTGTGGGGACAAGGACAGTGCTGGGCTGATCACACCTGGACACACCAAACAGGGCTTTGAGACCTGATTCACCAGAGAAGTGCATTGTGAGAGGCCTGGGGAAATGAGAGACAAAACACCTGTGGTCTGGGAATGACAGGGGATCAAAGGAAGAAGCAGGAGAGGAAAACAGCTCTGCAGCAACATCAGGGTCCCTGCACAGACCTTGGGGACCTCATCATTTTCTCAAGGGTACAAGCCTTTCCTTCCCTGTCACCCTTCTCTCTCCTGCACACATCTTTTCTAGCTTGCAGCCCCCGGATCTGCCTGAATGTGCTCTCCTTTGTCTATAGCAAAAAGGTTTTTCTACTCTGCCCTTCTGCTTCAAGAGAAAGTCAAGAGTCCAGGCTGGGAAGAGGTGCAAAAACCACCACTTGCTCCTTCCCATCTGTTCTGAGTCCAGATAACTCCACTGGGGGAAAGAACTCTGCAGATTTCAGCTTCCTCCTGCCAGGGAAAAGCTCTGTGATTAGAGCTCCCTGTACAGACCCTGAGCTTGGCTTACACTTTGCTAGCAGCAGCAAACAGGAAGGCTGCAGCTTGCTAGGGAGGGAGAGGAAAGGGAAGGGCAGAGGCAAGCAGTGAGAATGCTGCTACTCCAGTGATCAGGTGACAAAAGGTTTAGCTGACAAGGTCTCATCAGCAAGGAAAATGAGCCTCTAGTCCCAGCACATAATCAGCATGAAGATTAGATCCAGGATACAGCCTTTACTCCAGTCACTGAGGAAAAGGTATCCTAGGGTGAGAAGAAAGAAGAATCCCTCCCATTGCAGCACAGATTCTGGGACATAACAAACTGGGCTGCACAGAGTCCCTCAGCAGAGCTGTGCCCTGCCCCAGCCCAGTCACTGCTGTGTGCAGGGCAGGGCACTGTTACCTCCTGATGTGCTGCTGCAGGTCAAAGTTCTTGGTAAAGGCCTTGTCACAGTATGTGCACTTCAGCTTGGGGGACTTGGGTTTGCCTGAAAGGAAGAGCACACACAGGAATGAGATCATGTGGCACAGCCCTGTCCCCACAGCTCACAGGGCCCTCAGCCCAGGACATGACTGCTCAGGACCACTGAAGAGCTTACAGGAAGATAAGATCTGCCTGGCCAGACTGGGGAGTGGTCATGGGCACAAACATTCATTAACACAGCCTGAGAGAACCCCACAAACCCTGAGCAGTGCAGTCTGCTGGGGAGGGCATCCCCTCAGGCATCAACCACTGCCTTCCAGGGACCTACAGAGCACCAGCCTTAAAGGTGCTCTGGGCATTGGGAAAAAACACAGCACGAGTGAGAGGAAGGGCCTCAGCTCTGTCTGTGCTGTGAACCCCCCAGGTTCACATCCACCAACTTCATGCAAGGCCTTGTGCTCCCCTTCCAGAGCTGCACAGCCAATGCCACCCCTCAGGGAGCCCCTGGCTCAGCAGCCCAGCTGGGACAAGCCCAGTGACCCTCAGGGCAGGGAATGGAAGGCACTCACCTTCCTGCAGCCCACCCAGGACAAGCCAGTGACCCTCAGGGCAGGGGCTGGAGGGCACTCACCTTCCTGCAGCCCAGCTGGGACAAGCCCAGTGACCCTCAGGGCAGGGGCTGGAGGGCACTCACCTTCCTGCAGCCCAGTCTCGTTCTTGCAGCGGCGAGTTTTGGCAGCAGCAGGGGAATCAAAGCCAACCACAGAGCCTCCCCCTGCACTGCTCAGGGGGGTGGCAGCACTGGTGCTCTTGGCCTTGAAGCCCTGCTTCCCAGGGCTGTACACAGGGGGAGAGGGGTACACTGGGCTTTCCACACACTGGCTTGGTACCTGTGAGAGGGCAGTTCATCAGTGGAACAGGTTTGCTACAGAGAATTACACCATGCCCTAACTTCCATCTCCATCCACACCAGGCTGCACTTGGGTTGACTTTTCTTCTGCCAAACTGGATCAAATTTCTGGTTCACCAGGCCAACAATGTCTCTCTAACCAAAACTGATACCCTGCACAATGTGGAACTCTCCTGTTGAACATCAAAAGCATCCAGAAATTCTTACAGCAGGAACAGGGAGCAAAGAAACACTCTGAGGGAGCTGTCTTGTGCCCCATCTGTGCCTCATGCCTCGAAGAGTCTCTCATCCCTCTGGAGCAGGTTACCAGAAGGATCAGGGAAGGAACTCTGTGGGTTCACACCAATCCTGAAGCAGGGACCTCCAGGTCCTGCTGCCTGTCCTGGCAGGACTGCAGAAGGGAAGGAAGGCACAAGGAAACTCCAGGTGCCAAAGCACAGATGTTTATGTCAGCATCAGTATTAGGAAAGAACACTTAAAAGACAGAGTGACCAGTCTGGGGTGATAGTTTAAAGGCATTGCTGCTGCCCAGTCTGATAAATTAACACAGACCATTATTTATCCAACATCCCCATCCATTCCTGTTCACTGGCACTTCCAGATCAGATTCCAGTTACACAGGTAAGGATGCCACACCCAGCAGCTCCTGTTGTGAAGGGCAGTGCAAATGTAGAGACTGCAAACAGCTGATCCACCAGTAAATCCACACCTTGCCTGTGCCACTATTTAGCAAAAGCCACCTTGACAAGCTCATTGAGATTTAGACTGGATTCTTCTCTCCACACAAGCTGAAGTGTGCAGTGTGATGCTCTGTGCTTCTACAGAAGGTGAGGCTCTCACCTCTATACCCCCTCACTCCCAGCATATGCAGGTCAGAAACAAATGTTCAGGTCTCCTAAGCCTGTCCTCTGTCTCTGTTAGCTGTTTCTCCTCAGAATCCTCATCATCTTACTGATCTCCTGTTGCCGCCTTCTCCCAGAGAAAATAATTGTTGCCAAATCACCTAGCTCCTCCTCCCACACTGTAATTCCACATTCCTCAAGGCCAGATTGGATGGGGCTTGGAGCAATCTGCTCCAGTGGGAGGTGTCCATCCCCAAGACTGGATGAGTTTAAGGTCCCTTCCAACCCAACCCATTGTGTGATTCTCTGAGGACAGATCCTTAGGAGCAGCCTTACCTCCATGGGCGGGTAGGGCTGCATGCCCAGGGTCTGGATCTCCACGGTGCTGGCTGCTGCCATGGGAGCAGGGGCGCTGTACACCTCCACCACGCCGCTGCCGCCGCCGGGCTGCCCGGGAGCCGCCAGGCTCGGCGGGGGAGGCGGCGGCTGCGGCGGGGGCGGCGGCGGGGGCGGCGGCGGTGGCGGGGGCTGGGACAGGTAACCGGCCCCGGCGTGCAGACTCATGCTGCTCTGCAAGCAGAGACACACGGCACGTTGGAAATGCAGCAGCACGAGCTGAGGGGCTGCTCCCTCACACCTTCGCCATCCCCATGTGTCTGCAGGAACTGCAGGGATGTCCTGGCACAGCACAGCACATCCAGCTGGCAGAGTGAGGGGCTGCTCCCTCACACCTTCCCCATCCCCATGTGTCTGCAGGAACTGCAGGGATGTCTTGGCTAAACACAGCATATCCAGCTGGCAGGTTGGACCACACTGTGCTGCAGGCCTGGAATGACCTGCAGGTACACATGGCCTCCTCCAAAACCCATCCCTTTATTGATTTGTTTTTAAAGCTTTTAATCCTTCTGGTTGCAAGGAATATTTTTAGAGCATGGAGAGCATATACAGCCCAGCCAGTCTGGGGAGAGTCCAAACAAAGCTCCCAGGAGGAGAGGAATCCATGGAGGAAGCTGACAAGGGCCCTGGAAGCCAATCATGATATGGAGGCTCAAAAAAAGCTGGAGAGATCACATGACAAAGATCTGAGCATCCAGCAACAGATGGGTTTGTGAGCAACACCAAGCTGTGGTGCAGTCCAAGCACTGGAGGGAAGGAATGGGCATCCAGAAGGACCTGGACAGGACTGAGAGGTCTGTGTGATCCTCAGGGAGTTCAGCAAGAACAAATGCAAAGTGCTGCACCTGGATCAGGGTGATCCCAAGCACAGATGGGCAGTGAATGGTTGAGGGCAGCCCTGAGGGGAAGGACTTGGGAGAGCTGGTGCATGAGAAGCCCAGCATGACCCAGCTGTGGGCACTGGCATCCTCAGCAGTGTGGGCAGTACCCCTGGAAGTGGTCAAGGCCAGGGTGGACAGGGCTTGGAGCAGCCTGGGATAGTGGAAGGTGTCACTCCTAAGGCCAAGGGGCTGGAACTGGGAGAGCTTTACCCGTGACTGCCTGGATCCACATGTGCCCCTTACCTGCACTGGGGGCTGCACTGCTGGCATGGGCTGGTCCAAGGAGGTGAAAGCAGACATGGCTGACATCAGCACCTCATCACTGACCAAGATGTTCCCCTGCACCAGGGTCTGGATCAAAGGTGATGGGGGAACTGTGATGTACGTAGAGATTTGCTGAAAGAAAAGAAAGATCCACTGTTAAGCAGCAACAGGACAAAACAATACCCAAAAAACAGTGACACTGCTTTTTCCTGAGCCTCAGGGTCTCTGCTTTCACTGCCTCTGGTCAGCAGTGAGCCACAGTAATTATCTGCAGCTTCCTGCTGAGTCCATGGGAGTTTTTAGCTCCACAAATGTTCTTCAGAAAGGAGGAAAAAAATATCACAGTGGCTCAGAAAGTGGCCACTGGCTGCAAGTCAGGGGTTATTAAACAAGATCTGCAGGACAAACTGGTCACGGACAAGTTCAGGCCTCTCCTGGGTGCCTGTCCCAGCAAGGGAAGGTGGAAAACTCAGGGAAGCTGCTCTGGCTCAGATGGTGAATGTCAGGCTCATCTCTTAAGATTGGACTCAGGTTATAGCAGGGGAGGGAGGCTGTTGAATTTCTTGGCAGTAAATAACCTGTGTTTACAGCCCTGGGAAGAAGCACCATCCACTGGGACTACATTAACTTGCAAAAGCAGCTGGTTTGAAAGCACTTTGGAAGCCACAACTGCAGGCACATTACATGTCATGCACCAGGGACTCCCACTGGAGGATTCTCTAGGGAATGAGAATTACTCCAGAGGGGATATTCCCCCAGCACTCATCACACCACATTACATTGCCTTATTTGCAAGAGTGAGAGAGGAGGGATGCAGGGACAGAGCTGCTCCACTTCTGCCCATGAGCCAGACCACAGCCCAGGGGACAGCAGAGCACTGTGAGAGTGCCCCCAGGTTTGTGGCCAGGCTCTGACACTGGGGCTGCTCAGTAGAGCCAAGGTCTGGCTGCAACACAGACAGAACATGAAACCCCTTCTGTCCTGTCCTGAAAAAAGGCTGTCAGACACTCCTGCTGTGTCACCTCACTGCAGAGGGCCCCACTTTAACCATGAGGTGAAAAGCCAACAAAGGGACAACAGCTGAGCCTCCAAGAAAAGAGCTCAGTCATGAGACACCACTGGATCCAAAACCATCACCCCAATGCCCCCCAGCCCCAAACCCCAGCAGCAGAGCACAGAGCCTGTGCCTGCACACGGTACCTGGCGGGCAGCACTGGGAGCCTGCTGCACTGAGGTGATGGATGGGGTGTACACAGTGTTAGTGGCCAGAGACACTGAGGACAGGGATGGGGCACTGCCCTGGCACTGCTCTCTCTTGTGGGTCATGAAGGCAGGCAGGGAGTTGAACTGCTTCTTACACTTCCCACACAGGAACACGTCTTCATCATCTGCAGTGAGGAAGAGCAGAGCTTCAGGCCTTGTCCTGCACTCCCCAGTGCTCCAGCCAGCACCCACCTTTGGATCTCAGCACCTCAAGGACATCCTTGGCAGGACAGAGCAGCTGCAAGGGCCAAGCGGTCCCTAAAGCCAAGTGATGTGACTGAGCCCATCCCAGCCCTGCTCCCACACACAAACCCCATGTCTCCCTGGGACACACTAATTCCACTGTCTGTCTTCTCATCCCAAATACAGCAACAACCAACCTTGCACCTGTAGCACCCTCTGCTTTTAGTCAAAGCTGTTCTTGCCAAAGCATCAGCATTACGCTGGCTGAGGCAGATTTTATAACTCAGACTGCACAAAGCACAAGAAGTACCTTGGATAAGGGCACAGAGTCACTGTCAGCACTGTCCTAACACCCCTCCACAACATTGCTGGGGTTTGGCACCTATGCCTGACATTGGAAGCAGAAAGAAGACAACCCAGTTCCAGTCCCAGCTGAAATCTGCAGCGTTAGCAAACCACACACCATTTGCACTCCATCCAGCAGACTCACAAGGCTGTTCCCCTGTCTGAGTCACAGCCTGAAGTTGACCTTTTTTGGGGACACAGACTGTGTAACTCCTTGGGGGTAACTCCCCATCCACCCAACACATTCTAGTGCAGCACTGTGAGGGTCCACATGCACAGCAATGACCAGTTCCCATATTCATTAACACAGAGGTGTTGCAGGAATGGAGCATCTCTAGAGGAGAAGGAGTGGATATTAAATAAAAAACATGAACAGTAACAGGCACTAGATGTGGGCACAGTGGCTTCTCCCTCCCTTTGTGCCTTTATTGGAAGCTCATGGTCAAGTCTGTTGCCATGACTGTCTCCAAAACATCATTGCTTGCTTGGGCACTTGTCCCTTCCTCCTGCTCAGTCTGGTCCTGCTGAGGGCTCACAACACTCACAGCAGTACCCTGCACACCCAGCTGTTGTGCCAGCTGTGCAGGGGAGCTGTGCAGCCCCCCTGCCCTGTGCTGTGTCCCAGTGCCACCAGGACTCACCCATGGGCTGGATGGCTGCAGAGGAGTTGACATTGGGAGCAGACGGGTCCGTGACACCTCCTTGGCCATCCAGCAAGGACTGCACAGCCAGCACAGTCTGGTTATCCATCCCTGAAAGGAGACACAAGCATGGATGGTGAGCTGAACACAGCCACACTGGGGTGTCTGGGCACTGGGACAGCCTCCAGCTGCTGCTCCCTCCCCCCTGAGCCACTGTCACCTTGTCACCCTCCAACAGCACCAACTCCCACACAACAGCAACACCCACCTGTCTTCAGAACTGCTTTGGTGCAAAAGAGAAGGGAAGAAGGGCAGGGAAAGCCAAAAGGGGGTTTGGTTTCAGCACCAAAGCAGAAAGGAAGGATGCTCATAATCCTGGGTATGAAAAGAGCTGAGAATGTCACAGGAGTGTGGGGATGTCACAGGGCAGGGGCCTGGCTGGAACTGCCTGGGGATGCAGCACAGACACCGAGCTCAGGGCACACAAAATCCTTGTGTGCAGCAGCTCTCCCAGCAGAGGTGGCACAAATGTCAGACACAGGGCACACACACACACTCAGATCTCTTATTAGAACCAGCTTACTTGCTTTAGCACAAACATTTTTCACTACAGCTAAAATGTTTTAAAATATTCCAGATAAATACAGAAGATTGGGACTGCTCATCTAGGGAGACAACCTGGGATTGTGGATTAAGCATGACACACTCTATTTAGAAATTGGATGTAAAGACACAAAGGACAGCCTGATTTTGGGAGATAAAAAGGGGTGATTTTTGCCACTCCTTCCTATCACTCTTTTATGACACAGAACTCACAAAGGAAGCAAATGGCACAGCAAGGTTGTATGTTAGATCTTGTGGATTAAGGGAGAGAAGAAACCTGGGGGGTTCTTAGGTGGTTTTTCACTTCCAGATCTTTGCAAAACAAAAGTGCAAAGCTCTGAACTCAGAGTTATGTGCCACGGGAAAGGAAAATCAGTGGGTCTGATCACTCCTAAGCGGTGAGGTGAGGACTGTGCTGGGATGAGGGGAGGTTGCTCAGAGCAGACAGCAGAAGGAAAGACAGTGAAGCACCACAGCAGATCACAGCAAAAGGGACCAGCACAGCAGGAGCATCCAGTACCCCAAGCTCCTCTCCTAACATTTCTCCTGAACAACTGGAATGTTCCCTTCATGGTGGGGAGTACCCAAATAAACTAGAGCCTTTCAAAGATACCCTAACTACTCATTTCTCCCGCATGTCACATTAAGATTCTGTGAACACTTTTTCATCCTTTCACTGAGGAGATGCTGCAACCCCTGCTCGTGTCCCTGGGAGAGAGCACAGCACCACCCTCCAAGGGCACAAGCAGCTGCTGGGAGGCAGCAGATCCCAGCACATCCCACACTCCCATCAAATTCCCACCCTGCCATCTGTGGGCAGCCTTTCACACGGATCACAGGCACAGCAAAGCTGCAGGTCCAGTTCAGCAAGCCCTGGCTTGCAGGGAGAGCTGGAGGCAGCCCTGCAGCTCAGCCCTGCTGGCAGAACAGTGCTTGGGAGGGTTCCTCACTCCAGCCAGAGCCTTGCTCAAAACTCACCATTTCCCCCTGCACAAAGAACCTCTGGGCAACTGCAAAGGGAGCACTGCAACCTTAAAGCACACAGGGGCATGCAGCAGCTTCTCCAGCAAAAATAAGCTAGGGGGAAAAAGGATCAAAAATTCAGGTGAAGTATAATATGGGGATAATCATGACTGCACAAACAGTGCCACTCTTGGTGTGCCTGGCACTGGGCAACTGGGTTTCCTTCTGGCACAGAGTCAGATCTTGCAAGGAAAAAAGCCAAACAATTGCCTTGATGCCATGAGGGGGAAGAAGCTTCTGGAGAGGCCAGACCTGAACACAATGATGCAGCAACATTGGCAGGGTTGCACTCAGCCTCTCGATGGAGAGAAATGGCCCAGGAAAACAGAAATGTTTATTTGGCAATCAGAGTCCCTGCACTTCACTGAGGAACTGCACACTTCCCAGAGGGAAACCCCTGAGGAGATGGCTAACAAGCCAGGAAGCCAGGCTGGCAGGTACTTGGTTACAGGGATGCCACTCACAGCCATGCACAGAGCCCAGGAGAAGGCTCTGGATGGATCCTGCCCTGCCTGCAGGATGCTCTTCAGCCATGGAACTGAAAAATCCCAGCTCCCGAGGTGCCCAGAGCCTGACAAAACCAAAGTGATTTGGGGAAGCCAAGATAAAAGCACAGGACTACTGATCTGCCCTTTTTTTCTTCCCTTTCAAATTTCTCTCAGCTGGAGATGAAGCAGGGCTGTCCATGTCACCCAGGTGCTAATTTGTCCCTGTGATAAAGCCTTTTTTTCTGACAGGAGCACTAGGTGCTTTAGTGACAGGTGACAATGCACCTGTGCCCTGCAGCACCCTGACACCAGGCTGCTCTAAGAATGCCAAGCCACCATCGACTTGTAATCCAATCAACAAGACAAAACAAACAAGCTCAGGCACTAAAAGCTGCCAATTGCTGCGGGCTTGAAAAACCCCCACTCTTTCAATTTGCTAAAAAGCTTTGCTGTCCTGAATGCTGCAGGGAAAGGAACACAATGAGGAGCTGATTGCAGAGAGAAAATAGGGACCTGTTTCTACACGGGGGTGCTGGCAAATGCACCAAGTAATCTGACAAAATAGAGAAAAAAAAAATTTATTCTTTGCTGCTGTGGTCACAGGTGATACTCAAAAGCACAGGTAACAATCCCGATGTCACACCTTCCAGGCAGTGGTGTCATGTAAAGGAAAATACTTCTGTAATCCAATTTAGGAAATTAATACCTATGAAATAGTTTCTCTGCAAAGAAAGTAGTCCCAGCCCAATGTCAGATGCCACAGCTCAGCACCTCATCCTTGGATGGCACCTGGCTGTAGCAGTGTCCCAACACTACAGTGAGATGTGTCTGAGCACAACCTGTTCACCCACGCAACAGGCACTGCCCAGAGCACACCCCTCAAAATACACATGCAGGGGCCAGCACCCACCCAGGCACCATCCCAGGGGCTGGCACAGAGCCTGGCACAGCAGTGGGACAGGCAGAGCGAGCCCTGGGGCAGGGGGAGGATGGGGGACCCCAGCATGCAGGGACACAGGAGGTGCAGGGGTGGTGACAGTGCCCTGGGCATTGGTGGTGCTGCTTCCTGGGCACGGAGACAGCGGTGATGGGAATGCTCCGGTGGGCACAGGAGAAGGAAGGAGGTGACAGGACCTGGAGCACCAGGGGCAGGATGGGGACGGAATATCCAGGAGCAGCACGCACAGGATAGGGATGGAGCGTCCAGGAGCAGCACGCACAGGGACAGGGTGGGGATGCGGTGCCCTAGAGCAGCAGGGACAGGACAAGGAAAGCACAGAATGCCTGGGGCCGTCGGGCACTGGCACAGGGTAGGGATGCGGCGCACCGAGCCCAGGGCCCGTGGTTAACGAAGGCTGCCCGGCGCTCCGGGCACTGCTCGGGGATGCCGCGGCGCACAGGCGGGAGGTGGCACAGGGCAGGGGGACCGGAGGTGACAGTGGCGCCGCACGGAGCCGCGGACGGCGTGGGGCTGTGGCGGGGGCTGCAGCCGTGCCTGCGGTGCGGGCAGCGGAGCAGCAGCGCGGGAGCAGCGCGGGGCTCCCGGGAGCGCCACACGCCGCGCCGGGCCGGGCCTCACGGGGCGGCCCCACCGCGGCTCCGCGACCCGCGCGGCGGCGGCGCTGGACGGAGGGAGCTCGGAGGAGCGGGGGTCGCGCACCCCGGCTGTGGCCGCGGCTCGGGAGGTCCCGGCGCGGCCCCGGTCTGGCCCCGTTACCTTCCAGCGCCTCGAAGATCGCCTGCGCCATCTTGGAGCGGCGGCGGCAGCGGCGCCGCCAGGGGGCGCCCGCCGCCCGCTACGGGCCCACAGCGCGGGAGAGGCGGGGGAGGCCCCGGGGGCGGGGGGATTGTGTTCAACTCGGGGCGCGGCGGAGCGGCACTGCGACAGCTCGCGCAGACCGGGCAGGGACCGCCCGGTGGCCGCCCCTGTCCCGTTCGGACTCCCGGAGCGGCCGCGGCGGCCACGACCCCCGGCCCATGACCGGGCTGTGCCGGGCCGGGCTCACAGCGGCGCCCGCCGCCCGCATGGAGCGGGTGGGCGGGACGCCTCGCTCGGCGCCCATTGGCTGCAGGATAGGCTGTCCGCACCAATGCGAGAGTGAGGTGGTGCCGCTTATTGGTCAAAAGCAGTGATTGACAGAGCGCGGACCTATGGGAGTGTCGGGCGGGGCGGCGCCCCCGGAAGCGGCGTGCGGCGGGGCGCCATGGCCGGCGGGGCCATGGCGGGTGGGGAGGATTCGCTTCGCGCTCTGCTCCGCGCCGCCAACGCGCTCCTGCAGCAGCGCCGCTACCACGCCGCGCTCGCCGTCATCAAAGGCTTCCGAAACGGCGCCGTGTGAGTGCCGGGCCCGGCCGCGGGGTCCCCATCCCTCCCGGGGTGCTGTGGCGGGGGTGCTGTGAGGGGGAGGCGGTTCTGCTCCCTCAGCCGCTGTTGGGGTGGCCTGGGCTGCTTTGGGGTCCCCTTCGGGCCTGAGGGTTGAGGGTCCCCTTGGGCCTGGCTCGCTGAGGTGCCTGTGCTTTTCTCTCTCGTGCTCGGCTCCTCCCGGCTTGCTGTGCTGCTGCTGCTGGGCTGGCTTAAAAGTAATAGATATTTGGATAAACAACCTTTTTTGTCTGTTAGTAGACTAGAAATACAATAGTTTCATAGTATAAAACGAACTTTGTGAAATATTTGTCGACCTTTACAGTTATGGAGCCAAAATCCGTGCCCCACACGCCCTGGTGATGACTTTCCTGTTCAAGAGTGGAAGGTACAAACTCTAAATCTGTGTTTTGTGTTGCTGCTTTGAATGTTTTCATAGCAGCTGTTTATTTTCCATGTTTGTAGGTGGTTTAAAAGCAGAAAAATGTGTGAGCCATGGTTGAGCTTGTACTGATATGAAATACACACAAATATATATAATTGAGGGATTTAATCACTCATGCAATTGTTGATGAGGACAGAGGGAGAACTAACAGATGCCAACAGCAATGTTCTGTGCTGTGTTGAAATATGGGAACCCAGGCTGTAGCAGTGCATGTTGTGCCTTTCCCTGAGTGCCTGAGGTTTGCATTTAGCAATAAAAAAGTTTGTATTTAGCAATAAAAAAGTTTTTAAAGGGCTGCTTGAATAGAGGGAAAATGGAACCCAGTCCAGAGTCTGGGCAAGGCTGTGCTCTGATGAGGGAATTTCTCCTCATTCCCAAAACATTCCTGGGGTGGCCAAACCAATGTAGGTGGGGAGTGCAGTGCCCAGGCTGGGTGAGTGCAGGATTTTGCCTTTTCTCTCCTGTAATTGTCTCTTTGCCTCAGTTTCAGGGAGAAGCTGAAGTCCATTGCCCAGGCCACGTACGCCCACTCCCGGAACCTGGCTTATTTTGTGTTCACCTACAAGGGGCTCCTGGCAGCCCAGTCCCGGCTGCAGGGGAAAAAAATCCCATTCCATTCCTTCCTTGCAGCCTGCATTGGGGGCTGGCTGGTGTTTGGTGACAACAATCCCATCAACAGCCAGGTAAAGGCACTTGCTGAAAGTTTCTGTGGCCAGGAAAAACAAGAGGTGTGCCAGGAATTGGGTGAGGGCTCCTGTTTTTGGTGGTTCTGACCAGAGCATTGCTCTTTTATCATTTTGTCTGCACAAATTGCAGTTTTGACTGCTCTGCACTCAAGTCCCAGGTGTGGCTGTGTGTTTCCATGAGCAGTGTGGGTGCTGGAAGCCCAGGTTTGCCTCCAGGGCTGCCCTGGGTTTGGAGGAAGGCAGTCAGGTAACCCAGAGCTGTGGGGTTGTCCCACCTGTCACCTGTGGTCACTACTGTGTGTTCCTGGTGTGGCCATCACAGGGTTAAACACTTCACCTGAAGTGTTGTGAGTGTAGGACTTGATCAGATAGAGCTGGACTGAGCTAAACTGGTTAAACTAACAACTAAACTGGTTAAGCTGGTAACTAAACTGAACACTAAACTGGTTATCAGATAAATTGGCCACTGAACTGGCTAAACTGACCTCTAAACTGGCCAAACTGGCAACTAAACTGACCACTAGACTGGTTAAACTGGCAACTAAACTGGTTAAAGTGGCAACTAAACTGACCACTAAACTGGTTAATCTGACAGATAAACTTGCCACTAAACTGGCCAAACTGTCAACTAAACTGGCTAAACTAACCACTAAACTGACCACTAAACTGGCTAAAACTGACCACTAAACTGGCTTAACTGATCACCAAACTGGTTAAACTGGCAACTAAACTGGCTAAAATAATAGCTAAACTGGTTAATCTGACAGCTAAACTGACCAAACTGACAACTAAACTGGCTAAACTGATCACTAAACTGGGTAAACTGGCAATTAAACTGGGTAAACTGACAGCTAAACTGACCACTAAACTGATTAATCTGACAGCTAAACTGACAACTAAACTGGTTAATCTGACAGCTAAACTTACTCCTAAACTGGTTAAATTCACCCCTAAAGTGGTTAAACTCACCACTAAACTGGTTAAACTGATGAAAGCTGCTCAGGGGGTGTTTGATTAAAGCTGGTTGTTAACACACAGTCACCAAGGAGTAAAACACAGAGCTGCAGATTAATCCCAAGTGCTCGACTTAAGCCAGGCCTGGTTAGGCTGTGCTCAGACTCTCACCTGCTTGGCAGGACTGTTCTGTCAGCACCATCTGAGGTGGCATGAGCTGGGTAGAGACAGACGTTGTGCAACTGCCCAGCAGTGCTGCAGGAAATGCAGCCTGTGATTGGCAAATCAGAGCAGCAGGCCTTGCAGGAGAACAAACAGAGTTTTGGCAGAGTGCTGATAGGGGCAATGTCAGCCTGTTGGCTTTGAAGTGAAGGGGTTGTTCCTGTCCCTCCTGGCTGGATTGTCACTTGTGAAGCCCTGGAGGTGGCTGTGCTCAGTTCTCACCCTGCTCCCTGGGTTTCTCTGTAGAAATCACAAACAGGACAGGACTGCTGTGGAACGTGCCTTGAGCTGTTTGATTTTCCAGCATCAGTCTCATTCCATGGTTATGACAATGGGAAGATGCCAGCAGCTCACATCCCAGGCAGCAGACAAAGAACTGAATGTTACAACTCACTTTATAAGTTTTTTGACCAATCACACAAAGCAAAAGCACATTGACAGTAGTTCTATCCAACCCCTATAAGCACAGGTACCTTTGGTTAAACAATGCTTGCTTATTTCAAATACAATACCTGCTTGTGAGCCTTAAAACACAATGCACAGAGCTCCATTATTAAGCTTCAAGCTTCCTAATATCTTGCTAGATAAACTTTTCTGTAGCTTAGGGAGTTATTCTAGATAAGGGTTAATACACAGACCATTGTTCTATTTGTCCTTGCTTTTCTAAAGTTAAATAATTTTTCTGCTGACCAATCTCATGGCTACTGCTTAGCTCTAATCACAGTTTTACCTCCTCTGAGGCCTTTTGCAGCTTTCCCAACCCCTCTGATTTTGTGGGTCCCCACATTTCTCCTCTGCAGATCATCATGTACCTGCTGTCCCGCATCCTGTTCGGGCTGTCCCGGCTGGCTGTGCAGAAGGGCTACATCCCCCAGCCCAGGCAGGATCCCTTCCCTCTGCTGGCTGCCCTGGTGTGGGGGACAGTCCTGTGGCTCTTTGAGTACCACAGGGACACTCTGCAGCCCTCCCTGCAGTCCTCCATGACCTACCTGTATGAGGACAGTGAGGTGTGGCACGACGTGTCTGACTTCCTCATCTACAACAAAAGGACAGACAGCAAGTAGGTGCTTCCCTCTAAACCACCTTGGAATGGGATGGGACCTCCCAGCAGCTGGGGGAAAAGGTTATTCTGTTGCTTTTGACCTGTGGTTTTTTAAAATTAACATCCATCAAGCAGAGTTCGCTCTTATCTCCAAGCCAGAATGTTCTGATCAGTTTTTTGGCTCCTTTTAGAGCAAGCTCAACCCCCACAGAAACTTGTTGCAGTCTGGTTTTAAGAGGCCTTATTTTCCCTACAAGTGTGGCATTGGGGTTTGTTCTTGAAAAACTAAATATATTTATAAAATGACAGCCTGACACTAAGTGGAGAGTATGAAACCATGTTCTAGGGCTCATCTGAATGTTTACAAGTGTTTTTTTTCTGTGCTGTTGCGCTCACTGTGGTGTGATTGAGGGTGAAGGGAGTGGGGGACCTGCTGAGCTCTGAGAGCAGGGCCATCATTTCTTCATTGCTGTGGATGGCTGAGAATCCTGTTTAAACTATTATAAGGACAGTTATGTGCTTCTTGAGAGAGTTCCTCTGCAGTTTTCCCTCAGGGAGACAATAAAATGTGTGAGAATTGAACTGTTAGGATTGTCTTGTACCAGCCTGGTAAATCAGGCTTGCAAAGACTATTTTTGCTTGGTTCCTTTCCTGCACTTGGGCTGAATCTGTGCCTCTATAAAGTGCACTAATGAATACCCTGTAATTATTTTAAACTTGTTTGTAAAGCTTTTAAAAGCTGCTTGAACTAAATACCAAAAACAGTTACACAACTTGGGCTCCTCTATGACCAGGCCTCAGATCTTATGCTGGGGATTTTGTGTGTCTAAGGGGGCATTTCCCAAGCACTTTTATTTATTTTATTTTGGTGGAGCATGGCAAGGGTTTCTCTGAGGTCCAGAATCTGCCTTCCACAGCTGTGGCAAGTGTTGGCTGTAACCAGATTTGAATCTGATTTTGTACCTGTAGTTTGTGCAGGCTTAATTGATTAATTTAATTGATTAATTTATTAATTATCTTCCTCTCAAAAACACTCTGCTGAGCCCCAGGATAGGGCAGCACACCCTGGGTTATGGCAGAAGATAGCTGAGAAAGCACAAAAACTGGTTTCATTAATCAATTAATAAATTCAAACTCCTCATAGTGCAAATAACTACACATTTTACTCAGTGATGTGCATTGAAATAATTCCTGCTTTGATGGGGTGATATTTCCAAGAGAATCATGAAATTCCCTGCTCTCTTTTGGCTCAGTTGGGACTGTTTGGTTCACTTTCCCTGTACCCACCTGCTTTTCCCTGACCTGCCCATGGCATTTCATAGTCCTGCTGATGCTCTCTTCATCATCCTTGGAACTTTTTACCCTCCAGGCTCTGGCAATTTCTCCTATGGTACAGCTGAAATAGTACATTTAACTTCAGGGAGCTTCTGATTTAAAAAAAAAAATTCTCAATTTCTTCTGAAGTAATTTTTCCTTGTCCTCCTAACCTCCTTTATTACTGCTGCTCATATTCAGAGTCCTCCTTATTCTTTATTTTTCCCCTTTTCTTTGTCCATGCAAATCCATGATGTCCATGGTGCCTAAAAACCAAGACACTTCTTGTCGTAATAACTTTCTATGATCCCTTTAACTTCTAATTTCATTGCTAACTTCTGATTAACTGCTGTTACAGTTTGGACTGAATAATTGAATTGGAATCCATCAGGCCCCATGAAAGCTGTAAAATTAGGAATTTGTTTCCTTTGGCTAAATATTTTTCTCTGTATATACAACTGAAATGGTACATTTAACTTCAGGGAGCTTCTGATTTAAAAAAACTTCTCAATTTCTTCTTAAGTAATTTTTCCTTGTCCTCCTGAACTCCTTTATTACTGTTGGACATATTCAGAGTGCTGCTTTGCTTTATTTTTCCCCTTTTATTTTTTTGCTTTTCTTTATTTTCCCCTTTTCTTTGTCCATGCAAACCCATGATGTCCATGGTGCCCAAAAACCAAGATACTTCTTTGTCATAATGATCCCTTCAACTTCTAATTTCATTGCTAATTTCTAATTAACTGCTGTTACAGTCTGGACTGAATAATTGAGTTGAAAGCCATCAGACCCCATGAAAGCTGTAAAATCAGGAATTTGGTTTGTTTCTTTTGGTTAAATATTTTTCTCTGTATAGAGAAACATAAAGGTTCAATACAGAAAAGCTGGTGAAGCTACAGGTGAGGTCTGATTCCTTTATAAAAATCTTTCCACCACTGTTGGGTGTTTGAAGCATCTCAGTTTTTCTGTCAGAAGCCTCAGTATTGTTCCAACTAAGAGCATTGATATTCTAAAATTGCAGAATTCCTGCAAGCTTTGACGGGATTTCAGAAAGCTGACAGCTGTGCCTTGGGAAATGCTCCCTAAAACTATTAAACTCACAAATCCTTGACCATGTGTAATTATTGCAGCAAAAGAAGCTGTGGGCTGGGTGTCTCTGAGAAGGTTTTGATCTGTGAAATTTGTAGCTTGTGGTTCCCTTAGAGGTGGAATAACCTTCCTCTGCTGGGCACTGTGGCTGCTGGTGGAAGGACCAGGGGCCTTTCCTGACCTTTTCATTGCTCTGTGTCCTTTAGAAAGTAAAGCTCAGCCAAAAACCAATGTATGCAATCAGTCTGGCAGCAGCACCATGACTTCTTGGTTCAGAACTCCCTTTTTCCCTTGGGAATCTCTGTCTTTCTAAGGAAGCCATGGCTGAGCCTGCAGTGGAGCTGCCATCCCTGGATCCCAGCTCTGACCTTTTCACACTGCTCTGTGTCCTCTCCAGAAAATAAAACCCAGCCAAAAACCAATGTCTGCAATCAGCCTGGCAGCAGTACCATGGCTCCTCCTCAGTTCAAAATGCCCTTTTTATTTGGAAATCTCTCCTTTCTAAGGAAGCCATGGCTGAGCCTGCAGTGGAGCTGCTATCCCAGCTCTGACCTTTTCACACTGCTCTTTCCTCTCCAGAGAATAAATCCCACCCAAAAACCAATGTCTGCAATCAGCCTTGCAGCAGTGACCATGACTTCTCCCTGATTCAAAACTCCCTTTTTCTCTTGGGAATCTCTTCCTTTCTTAGCCATGCCTGAGCCTGCCATGGAGCTGCAGTGGAGCTGCCATCCCTGGATCCCAGCTCTGACCTTTTCACACTGCTCTGTGTCCTCTCCAGATAAATCCCAGCCATAAACCAATGTCTGCAATCGGCCTGGCAGCAATGACCATGACTTCTCCTTAGTTCAAAACTCCCTTTTTCTCTTGGGAATCTCTCCTTTCTAAGGAAGCCATGGCTGAGCCTGCAGTGGAGCTGCCATCCCAACTCCTGACCTTTTCACACTGCTTTCTGTCCTCTCCAGAAAATAAAACCCAGCCAAAAACCAGTGTATGCAATCAGCCTGGCAGCAGTACCATGGCTTCTCCTTGGTTCAAAATGCCCTTTTTTTTTTTGGGGAATCTCTCCTTTCTAAGGAAGCCATGGCTGAGCCTGCAGTGGAGCTGCCATCGCAACTCCTGACCTTTCCACATTGCTCTCTGTCCTCTCCAGAAAACAAATCCCAGCCAAAACCCAGTGTCTGCAATCAGCCTGGCAGCAGTACCATGGCTTCTCCTTGCTTCAAAACTCCCTTTTTCTCTCGGGACTCTGTAAGGAAGCCCTGGCTGAGCTGCAGGGGGCAGCTGCCATCCCTGCATCCCAGCTCCTCCCTGGATCCCAAACCCCTGGGGCTCTGCTGACCGTTGGTTTCCCTGCTGGGCTGGGCCAGGACGTTAAGCTGCAAGTCAGTGCTTTCCCCAGGGAAGTAATTGGGACAGCTCCTTAATGACATCAGCCCCCCTGGCTGTCCTGGGAGCAGATAGCTGGGGATGAGCCCCTCCTGCTGCCAAGGTGTTGGAACAATGCAGGAGTGTCGTGGGGAAGTGAACTAGAAGTAATTTGTCTGAGTCAGACTTTTGGGATATGTAAGTGACACTCCCTGCCCTCCCCCAGGGCATTGTTTGGGGAACGGAGTGCCCTGTTTGGGTTCCTTTTTTTATTAGCATTAAAAGCAAAAGAAATAAAGAGACAGTTGGGAAGGCACCTGCAGTATGGCCAGTCCTTAAGGATCACAAAGAAGGGTCATTTTCTCCCCTCAGCCCTGACTGGTTTTGAATTTTAAGATGAGCATGGGGTTGTTTGTCTACAACAACTTTATTTTCCCCCTTGTTATTTTTTCCTTGACACCTGACTGATGCTGAGTGTCTCTAAAGAGGAGCAGAGTCTCTGTCTTTGCTCAGTTTGTCACTCTGGATAAAATTGAAGGGTTTAAAATGATGCTTCTCCCTCAGATTTTAAGCCTCTCTTAGAGGCAGTTTTAAAGGTTAATGAATCAAACTGATCAAAAGTTTTCAGCAATCCTGAGCTTTTCAAGCAGACTGACTATCCTGGGCTATTAATCATTTATTTTATGAAGGAACAAAGCAGGCTCAGGGTTATTTACTGTTGCTGCCTGCTGCCCTGGCATACCCACTGTGCTTCCCTTCCCTTTGGAGGACAGCTTGTGTGCTGGGCTGCAGAACCCTTTCCGGGACAATTGCATTATTTAACAAAGGTGAAAATGAGACAGCTGCCTGACATTTGGGTTAGGGAAGCTTTTCTGGGCTGTGTTTGATGCTGGCAGTGAAGGAGAGGGTGTTTGAACCTGTGTTTGGCCATTCAGTGCTGCAGAGGAGGTTTGAGGAGGCTGGGGGTGTGACCCCGTGTCTGTGATGGGACAGTGCATGGGACAGAACCATCCCTGTGTCTGTGCAATACCCAGAGAACTGCCCTGCTCAGGGCATTTATCAGAGAATTATGGGATGGTTCAGGTTAGATGGGACCTTAAAAACCATCCCAGCCCCTGCCATGGCAAGGACACCTTCCTCTATCCCAGGGTGCTCCCAGCCCTGTCCAGCCTGGCCTTGGGCACTGCCAGGGATCCAGGGGCAGCCCCAGCTGCTCTGGGCACCTGTGCCAGGGTGGGGAGGGTGCAGAGCACCTTTGATATGGGTGCTGTGAGACTTTCCTGCCCTGCTAGGATAGGTCAAGCTCTGCTTTACACCCAGCTGGGTGTGTGTGGAAGGGCAGAGATGATCCCTGGCTGCTGACAGAGCCCCTCTGTGCAGAGTGAGCTCTGCAGGCTGCTGGGAGCTGCCATGGCTGCCTGCATGGTGCTGCTGGAGCCACCAAACCCTGTGCAGATCCCTCACCAGGAGAAGCTGCTGGGGAGCTCCAGCTCATTTTCCCTGCATCAGCACAAAGGTGACCTTTGGTTAATACCCCAAGCTGTGTGCTGCTCCCTGTTTGCCAGGCTGTGTTTGTCTCCCTGGCCCATGGCAGCCTGGAGCTGAGTGTGTTTTCTGATGCTGCTTTTGAAACCCAGCAGATAAGGGAGGAGGGGAAATAAGGCATCATGTCTGTCTGCCACTGTTAATATTTTTGGGGTGTTAATCTTGAGTTTTCAACCTGTGTGTTCCTACCAGATTGCTGGAGGAGGTAACTTTTCTCTTTATTTAGAAGAATTTTCATGTCTCTACTGGTGAGGAGGGAGAAAAACAAACTAACAGCTCTATAATACAGGTATTATTACCTCTGCTTTTGAGATGCATTTTGTATTCATAATTACTGTGTAATCCAGGCCTTGATTTTCTGACAGCATAGAATAAAATAAAGAACATAAACTCAGGTAACTTATGTGACATTGATCAGATGCTTGTAGAAATATCTTGGATTTGGGTTTAAAACAATAAAAAGAGAGGGCAGGGGTTTGTTGATGTGGCTCTGTCCACTATGAATCACCTTCTTGTGGCCACTATTTCTGTATAATCACTCTTTGAATATTACAGTACTGTGCTTTGTCTACAAATAAAAATCCTAATTTTTTGTCTTTTTTTACTGTCATCATTTTTAAATTAAAATCTTTGAAACAATGCTTGATTATTGCATGTCTGTAGTCCTGGATGTAGAAAAGCCATGCACAAGGTGCAGTTTGGGCATGGTTTGGGCTCTGGTGTTACCAGCTTGGAAACAACAGCTGGAACTGCTTTGACCCCAGCATCAGATTTAATTCCTGCAGGGGTAAGGTGCCAGCTGCAGAAACAAACTGGGATGGCTGACACCTCTTTTTGGTTTTTAAAATGTGACAAATAAAGAAAATAAGGATGTCTAGGGATGGTTTTGCTGCCTCTTCCAGGCTAAAAGGAAATGTGCTGTAGAGGTGACTGCTGTGGTGGTGGGATGAAGCAGTTGCTGAGTGTAAGATCAACCTTCAGCTTTGTACCTAAAATGCTGGAGTGTCCAGCCTGGGCCATGAGAAGCCAAATTAACACCCCTAAACTGATGCCAGTGCTACCTTCAAGTGGTTTTTTCCTCCTTACAGAGTGTCACACTCTGTCTGAGCCCAGGTGAAGCTCTGGGTGACCTGTAGGTTTTATTCTGACAAAAGCAAAAGCGCTCCAACACTTTTGGGTTCTCAGTGACCGTGTGGTGGGAAGTGAACCTGGACTGGCTGCAGACACTAAAGAATCACAGAATCACAGAAATTCTAGGTTGGAAGAGACCTTTAAGATCATCGAGTCCAACCCATGTTCTAACACCTCAACTAGATCATGGCACCAAGTGCCACATCCAGTCTTTTTTTAAACTCTTCGAGGGATGGTGACTCTACCACCTCCCTGGGTAGATGATTCTAGTATTTGACCACTCTTAAGAGAGGTAGAAGCCAGAGCCTGGCATATTCCCAAATCACTCCTGGATAAAAGCCCCAGGCTCCCAGAAACATTTCAGCCTCTCTGTTCTTCCATGGGTGAAGAACACTTCCTTTGAGTGAAGGAATTGAAGAGCACTGTGGAATGGAGTGGCTCTCAGTGTTTGTGGTGTTTTGGCTCGGAGGATGAGACAAGGCTGCCCTGGCAGGGTGTGGAGCAGAGCAGGAGGGGAACAGGCTCTGTGCCCGTGGCTTCCCTGAGAGACACTGATGATGTGAGCTTTAAAAGCAGGTGCCACCACAGGAGAGGAGGAGGTGGCACTGCTCAGTCTGGTGTGCCCAGCATCCAAAAGAGGAGCTGGCCTGGTGTCCTGTGGGAAGAACTGTGTCATCTTCTGTAAAGATGCAAGGGAACAGGCACTGCCTGGCTTTGGGGACTGGGATCTGAGAGGAGACACCTAAGCCAGGGCTGCTCTCTTCTGCCACAAGGCAGCTTTAGACATTGTTGATGCTTCCAGAAAATTGCTTTGGTTTGCACAGAACAACAGTGATAGCTCTGGTGGCAGAGCTGGGGACTGCTGGGTCAGGGCAGCACAACTGGGGGGCTCTGGGCTTTCCCCAGCTGCAGATTGTGCCACACTGCCAAGTCACCATCTTGTGAACAAACCTGGGGATAGGGGCATTGGCAGGAGACCCCAGGGAAGTCCTGCTGTCCTTCCATGAGCCAGCTCAACACACTCTGTCAGAACCCAGGACATTCCTCTGACTGCCCTGGAGGACTCAAGACCCTGGCGGGGGGCTCAGAGACCTTGGCATGAGGTCAAACACACCTGTGCCTTTGATTTTAGCCCATGGAAACAATTACCAACTTTGTGTGAAGAGTTACAAGCCACAAGAGTTTGAGTAGAATGATAGTGAATTTGTCACAGGGTGAAAATGTAGAATTTTGGGGATTTAGAATGGGGGTTCAAGAGGCAAGATGGAGGAGTCTGGGCATGTCCTGTCCTTCTCCTTCTTCTTCTTCTTCTTCTTGTCCTCCATCTTCTGCTGTGATGGTGGCACTTCTGGATTGGTTTAGAGTAGAGACAGACTGTCTAACATAGGTGATAGATACTGGAAAATTATTGTCAATAAAGTACACCCAGTTTTTAGTATAAAAAGCCAACACCACCCCAAGGGCAGGGACTGTGCCACAACCCAACCTGCTGGACAGATCTCAGCAGGTCAGAGAAAGAATGGAATAGATAAGAAAAAATAAACAACCTTGAAAAGCAGAACTGACAAATCTCAACAACTTCTTCAGTTGCGGGGCTGGGAAAAAAGAGACTTTCTGACACCTTGGGGTCATCTTAACCACAGAAACAAGAACACTTCATGTGGGAGCTGCTGGGGGCAGGAGTGGCTGTGATGGCAGGGACAGTAACTGAGCCCAGGGCTGTGGGTTTCCATCCTGCCAGCTCTCCTCCCCCTGCTCCTGCTGCCAGGTGATTTTCCAGCACAGGTACCAGCTGTGCTCCAGCTGCAGCCTTTTCCCAGCACACACCCCTTGCTCTGAGCCCATCCCACGGTGCCAAACCCACCCAAACTCCTGCAGGCTGAGTCCTGCTGGGGCACAGAGTGTCTGAGCAGGCTCCCGATGCTCTCCAGCCGAGCAGGGCTGTGCAGACAGGGCTTTATCTGGGAGCAGCACCTGCCGCACAGCTAATCTTGGGAGCACGTCTGCACTCCTTAGCGGGGCTGCAGTTGTGCCGAGACGCAATTCATCTGCTTCCCCTCATCCACATGCAAGGAAAGGCCCTGCCCGCCCTTCTCCCAGCAGCGTTTGCCTTTCATTTGTCTGCACAGCCGGCCCTTTTCGCGCTCCGCAGAGGGGGCAGAGCCGGCTCCCCCCGAGCAGCCCCTGCATGAATCAGGGGGGTGAAGGCAGCCTTTGTGAGGCGGGCGGGAGCAGCTGGTGCGGCAGCTGTGTCCCAAACCCTGCCTCATCCCAGGAAACGCCGGCCTGGGGCTCCCCAGGGATGTACGGGGAGAGCTCCGCCAGCCCTGCGCTCCCGCCCGCCTGCTGGGGATGCCTCTTCCCCCTTGCCCAGATGGAAGAAGCATTAACTGTGTGCAAACATCTGGTCTAACTGTTGCTCATGCTTCCTAGTAATGATGATATTGCACTGGAAAGGCTCTGGAGAGTGAGGCCTGGAATATTAGAAGGGCCAAGTGTTAATTAAGTGTATTAATTTCCTTTAAGCAAGGCAGCGTTTCTATTTGCTCTGTGCTGGTGAAGAAATGAGGCACAGCGAGTTGATTTGATTGGTCACGGACATGCACCATGGTCCTGCTGTATTTAAGGATGGAGGGATCCAGGGAAATCACAGCCCTGCTCAGTGCTGGCCATCCCCATGGGAATTGCAACCACTGCCAAAATATCCAGCATAAAATCCTTTAAAGCCAGAAACCTGTTAGGCCAGCACAGGGGCACTGCATGTCAGGATCTGCTCTGCAGCAGAGGAGTTAACTCATCCCTGCAAATGCCTCCTGCATCCCACGCACTGCTGGGAAAAAAACCAGCCCTTCTTCTTTCTCCTGCACAGCCCTTCTCCTGAAAAACAGCCCTTCCTTCTCCTGCATCCCAGGCAGGTCAGGCTTGGCAGCAGGGCTGGGGCAGGAGCCAGCACTGGCTCCCAGCCCTGCCTGGCAGCAGCAGCGGGCTGGGGGCCACTGTGCTCCACCAAAAACCCCCAGGGACACGTGGGGCAGCTCTTGGGGGGCACAGAGGGGTGAAACCCTGGGCTTGGCTCAGTGGGGGTTTGGGTGCCTGGATTAGAACCTGCTCCACACTTTCCTCAAGAGCTTCCCCACATCAGGGCACTGCAAAAGGCCTAATCTTGAAATGTTTTGGGTTTTTTTGTTTTTGTTGTTTTTTTTTTTTTTTTTTTTAATTATTATTAGCAGGATGTACTTTTTTCCTTTTTCATTTTGCTTCCTCATGCAGCGGAGGTTATCAGTGTCCTGCAGGCAGCAGATAGTGGCGCTGGGAGCTGCCTGTGCCGTGTCTGTGGGTGGACTCTCATCTCTCTCAGCATATGGGGCCACTCCCAGCTCTGTGTGCCGTCCCTGTGTCCCTGCCTGTCCCCTGCCACATGGTGCCACGGGCGGAGATAGCGCCTGGCACGGTCAAGTGCAGGTTGTGCTGCCGGCAGAGCTTTTCCTCTGCCCTCTCAGGGGTTATCAGGCAGTCCTGAAGGAGCTGTTCGGCGTTCGGAAACACAGAATGCCGAGCGGATGGAGCAGATTGCAGCATCCCGGGGTTTCTGTGCCTGCTGGATCCCTAAAGCAGCGTGAGCCTGAAACCTCCAGATTTGCTCCACAGCCTCACCCGTGATCTCGGGGCTGCTTTGAGCAAGGGCAGCCCTGAGCTGAGCCCTGCATCCCTCCAGCACTTTTGGACTAAAATCCTGCAGAGACCTGGCCCTGCAGGACAGGAGAGCCCCTGCCCCAGCACGGCTGAGCAACACTGGTGTCCCAAAGCAGGGCAGGCTGGGCTGGGCTGGCTGTCACCCCCGGGCAGGGGGAACACACAGGGACAGCCTGGGACACCCTGCAGAGCCCAAAGCCACCCCCTTCCCGAGCGGTGACACCCGTGGCGGGGCGCAGCCCGCAGGGCAGGCAGCGAGCTGAACTTTGCTCGTGGGTGCGTGGCCCGTCCTGCCGGGCACCGGGGCGGGGAGCGGCCGCACCGGAGCCCGTCAGCCCGGCGGGGCTGAGCCCGGGCCGGGACCGAGCCTGGAACTCCCTACGGGGGAAAACCGGGAGCTGGGGCCGAGTCGGAGCGAGGAACCCGCGGCGGAACACAAGGAGGGGACACCTCAGAGGGGGACACAAACAGGGACAGGGGAGGGGACACCCCCGAGGGGGACACGGGAGACAAACAGGGACAGGGGAGGGGACATCCCTATGGGGGACACAGAGACATCCCTATGGGGGACACAAAGAGGGACACGGGAGGGGACACCACCGAGGGGGTCACAAAGAGGGACATGGGAGGAGGTACCCCTAAGGGGAGACCCAGGGTACACAAACAGGGACGGGGGGAACACCCCGTGGGGGACACAAAGAGGGACACTCCTATGGGGGACACAAACAGGGACCCGGGAGGGGACACCCCGTGGGGGACACAAAGAGGGACACTCCTATGGGGGACACAAACAGGGACCCGGGAGGGGACACCCCGTGGGGGACACAAAGAGGGACACTCCTATGGGGGACACAAACAGGGACACGGGAGGGGACACTCCCGGGGGGGGACACAAAGAGGGACACTCCTATGGGGGACACAAACAGGGACACGGGAGGGGACACCCCCGGGGGGGGACACAAAGAGGGACACTCCTATGGGGGACACAAACAGGGACACGGGAGGGGACACCCCCGGGGGGGGACACAAAGAGGGACACTCCTATGGGGGACACAAACAGGGACACGGGAGGGGACACCCCCGGGGGGGGACACACACAGCGCGCGCCGCACCCACGCGCCGCCCCCGCCGCGTCCCCGAGCCGCGCTCCCATTGGCCGCCGCCCCAGCGCGACGCCGCTGATTGGCCGCCTGTCAGCGCGGCCCCCACCCGCCAATGGCCGCGCGGCACCGCCTTCCTCCCCGCTCGCTCCAGCCAATGGCAGCGCGCCTTCACCTCCCCGCCGCGGCGGGCGCAGCCAATGGGCGGGCGGCGGGGCGTCTCGCGCCGCTTTTCGCGGCAAAAAGGATTTGGCGCGCAAAGGCGCGCGGGCCGGCGCGCCGAACAATCCGGCGGCGGGGACAGCGGAGCCGGAGCCGGAGCGCAGCGGCCCCGCGCCCGCCATGGGCCGCGCCCCTGTCCGCGCCCTGCCTGCCGCGCCGCCCGCCGCACCGGCGGCACCGGCTGCCATGTGAGCCATGGCGGCGGCGGGCGGCGCGGCGGGGCTGGCGGCGCTGCTGGGCAGCGCCTCCCCGCACCTCCTGATCGTCTCCGCCGCCGCCGAGGAGCCCGCGGGCGGCGGCCACCCCGATACCGACCTCCTGCTCTTCGCCACGCCGCAGCCCGCCCGCCCCGGCGCCGCGCCCAGACGGCCCGCGCTGGGCCGCCCGCCGGTAACCCCCGCGAGTGGGATGGGGAGGGGTCGGGGGACGGGGACGGGCGGGGGCTCCGGGGAGCGGCGGGCTCGGGCTGTGTTATGGGCTGGGCAGTATTGAGCCTCGAACTGGCTGTGTACCGACCGGGCCGTATACCCTACCGGGCCGTATACCCCACCGGAGCACACGGAGCCGGGCTATACAATGGGCCCGGCTGGATACCGGGCCGTGCTTTGTGCTGCACCGAGCCGGGCCGTACAGCGAGCCGTGCTGTATATGGACCGGGCTCCATACCGGGCCGGCCCGTACCTCTCCGTGCTGTGCCCCGTGCCATATGCCGTGCCCGCTCGGTGTCAGCCCGTGCCCGGTGCCCTCGGCTGTGCCAGGCTGTACGGCCGGGCCGTGCCACGCAGCACCTGCCGGGCCGGCCCTGCCCTGCCGCCGCTCCGGAAGCCGCAGGCCCGGGCGCCGGGCCGTGCTTTGCCTCCCCACCCACGGCCCTGCCGCCTTTGGTAGGGCCCCCGCGGTGGGGACAGCCCCCCATTCCCGCCGGGTGTGTGACAGCTCCTGTCACCCCCTCGTGCCCGGATCTGGGGTGTCTGTACCCCATGGTGCGGTGCTGGGGGGTTCCTCACAGACACCCTTCAATAGCACTGGAGCCTGACCCCGTCCCTTGCAGGTGAAGAGGAAGCTGAACTTGGAGACGGATCACCAGTACATAGCAGAGAGTTTGCCAGTGAGCCGGGGCAAGGCCAGGAACCCTGCCAAAGGTATCAGCTCCACTCCTGCTGGCCCCCCTGCCAGCCCAGCTCAGAGCAGAGCTCCAGCAGCCCCACTCTGCTCCCCCAGGCTCATCCCTGGCAGGTTCTTCCAGCCCTTTGGAATGGGCTGTCCCTGGGGCTGTCCACTCTCCACACTCACTGCTGTGCCCTGTGCTGGTGGCACGGTTGTCCTGCCCTTCTGCTGGGTGTCACACTGGCTCTGTCCCTCGCTGTGGGATGGAGCTGTAGGTCCAGCATGGTGTCAGTGCAGTGTCCCAGGATGACCTGCTGCTCTCTCCCCCCTGAGCCCCGCCTGGCACTCTCTGTCTCAGTCACACCTGGAGCACAGGTGTCACAGCCTGTGCCAGGTGCTGCCACCTCCTTCCTGCAGGGGATTTGGGCAGCTCACCCCATTGCCCTGACAAAACAGATCGGGTTTGGGGTGCCAGTCCTGGTTACTAGTCCACAAGCCACCTGCAAGCAGGTAGCAGGAGTTTTGTGACCTTTCAGCTCTGCTTTTCCCTTGTGGCTGAATGACACTTGGAATGACACTTGTCCTCCACGTCTGGCAGGGGCAAAGTCTCCTGGAGAGAAGTCCCGGTATGAAACCTCCCTGAACCTCACCACCAAGCGCTTCCTGGAGCTGCTGAGCCAGTCCCCAGATGGTGTGGTGGACCTCAACTGGGCAGCTGAGGTGCTGAAGGTACAGAAGAGGCGCATCTACGACATCACCAACGTCCTGGAGGGCATACAGCTCATCACCAAGAAATCCAAGAACCACATCCAGTGGCTGTATGTCCCTGGGCTGTGCCTGGGGTGGGGGAGCTGTCTGGGTGGAGGATGGTCTTATTTGGGTGGGGAGTTTCAGGGTGGGGTCACCAGAGTTTCTGCTGCAGGGAGGGCTGTGCTCAGTGGCAGGAAACTTCTGTGTGTCCCCTGGGGCCCCCCAAGTCATCCAGGGGAGTGGTGGGGCTCCATCCAGCCTTGGGGAGCGCTCTGCTGCTAAAATCCCTGCAGGGCTGGTTCTCCTTGGGGGCACAGCAAGCTGTGGGGGCTGGCTGCTGATGGGCACGGTGCTCCCCAGGGGCAGCCAGGCCACCGTGGGAGCGCCAGGCCGGCACCGGCTGCTGGAGAAGGAGCTGCGGGAGCTGCAGGCGGCTGAGCGGCAGCTGGATGACCTCATCCAGATGTGCACGGTGCAGCTGCGCCTGCTCACCGAGGACCCCGCCAACCAGCAATATCCTTTGCTTGCGGGGCGGGGCTGGCTGGGTGGGGCTGTGGTTGAGCCCTGGAGGCGCAGGCAGGGCGGCGCTCAGCCCACATCCCCTTGTGTGTCCCTTCCTTGACCCGCCCCACCGCAGCCTATGTGACCTGCCAGGACCTCCGCAGCATCGTGGACCCCGCGGAGCAAATGGTGATGGTGATCAAAGCCCCCCCAGAGACCCAGCTGCAGGTGTCAGACCCTGCAGAGGTGAGTTGGGGTCACACTGCGCCTCCTGTGCCATCCCTGAGCAGCCCAGGGTTCTCTGCTGTAGGAGCAGCAGGGGGTAGGATGGTCAGGACAGATGGACAGGAGAGATCTCTGCAGCCAGGGCTGGAACTTGGGGTTTATTGCAAAGGGCCTGGGGGCAGGGCCCTGCTGGGAGCTGCCAGACACAGCTCAGAGCAGGCTGAGAGAGGGAGAGGTAAAGAGAGAGAAGGCAAGAGCGTGGTAAAAAGGAGAGGGAGAGAAAAAGAGTAAAAGAGAGAGGATGAAAGAGTAAAGAGGGTAAGAGAGTGAGGCTCCCGTTCCAATACCATAAATCTTCTTCTGTGCTGAATATTCTGATTCTCACCAACTAATCCAGTACGAGATACAAATCCTACAGCATTTCCATACAGCCTATAAGAATCACTACATTCCCATACTGTGTTACTTTTTAAACCCTAAAAACTCCTCTTTGGGCCCCTTCTGCCAAGCTGCAGGGTCTGCTCTGACCCTTGGGCCTGTCTGCAAGCAGAGGGTGTTGTTCCATCCAAAGGGGATCACCTTCAGCTGGCCATGCCATTGTTTTCCAGTTGTTCAGTAACTGAGGTATCTCAAAGCTTGCTTTCATTTCAATCTCATTTATAGTTTCCAAATTCTCAAAATCTTTTGCCAGGCAATCATATTGATAAGGCTTTCCTGTTTCATCTTCCCCAACACTCTGCGTGTCCCTGTGCCACCCTGTGTCACTCCTGTCCCCTCCCCAGGCGTTCCAGGTCTCGGTGAGAAGCACTCAGGGCCCCATCGATGTGTTCCTGTGCCCCGAGGACAGCTCGGGGGTCTGCAGCCCTGTCAAGAGCCCCTTCAAAGCCCCTCCTGAGGACTCTCCTCCCAGCCACTCACAGCCCAGAGGCCCCCTGCTCCTGCATCCTGCCCAGGATGTGAACATGCCTCTGCTGCCTGGAGAGCAAGGTGGGGCTGGGGACACAAGCTGGGGACACAAGGGAGGGGGCTGGTGATATGAGAGAGCTGGGGACACAAGGGAACTGGGGAAATAAGCTGGGGACATGAGGGAGGTGGGGACACAAGGGGCCCAGGGACATGAGAGGGCTGGGAGCACAAGGGAGGGCCTGGGGACCAGAAGGTGCTGGGGGACACAAGGGGCCTGGGGAAATGAGGGGGCTGGGGACATGAAGGGCCTGGGGACACAGAGCTGGGGACATGAAGGGCCTGGGGACACAAGGGACGGGCTGGGGACACAGAGCTGGGGACATGAGGGGCCTGGGGACACAAGGAAGGGCCTGGGGACATAAGGGTGCTGGGGACACAAGGGAGGTGCTGGGGACACAAAGAGCCTGGGGACACGAGGAGCCTGGGGAGACGAGCGGCTGGGGACATGAAGGGCCTGGGGATACAAGGGAGCTGGTGGGATGTCACGGTGGCTCTCAGCCCCTCTGTAGTGACACAAGCAAGGAGCTGGCACGCTGCTCAAGCACCCCAGCAAGGCAGGGAGGTGGGAAGGCAGGATCTCCCCAGGCACAAAAGCCTTTTTTGGGGTTTCTTTGGAGAGCATTATGGGATTTACAGCTGTTGCCATGCCCACAGAAGCGCTGCTGCCAGGGCCGAGCGCACTGCCCAGCAAGGGCCCCAAGGAGGAGGAGGAGGAGGAGGAGGTGAGCCTGTCTCCCCTGGCCTCCATGGACATGCTGCTGGAGCAGAGCAGGGAGGAGCTGGCGGCTTTCCTGCCCGATGAGTTCATCAACCTGTCGCCACCGCAGGCACAGGATTATCACTTTGGGCTGGAGGAGGGCGAGGGCATCAGCGAGCTCTTCGACTGCAACTTTGGGGACTTCACCCCCTTGGACTTCTGAGGCTGTGCCCTCCTGGGTGCCTGGGCAGTGCCAGGGCAGGGCAGCCCCTCTGGCTCCTATGCCCCCTGTTCCTCCCCCACCCATTTTTGCAATATTTTCTTATTATCCCTCCAGCCCGGTGGCATCCCCAGCTCCAGCCCTGCGGGGAGGATGCCAGGGTGGGGTTCCCATCTTGGGGGAACCCCCCAATAGGGCCCTGATCAGGGGCACTGCCCAGGGCAGAGCCACTGCCCCCCAGGAGCCCGTTGCAGAGCTTTAAGCAGTCCTGTGTATAGATTAATGATTTGATTAATTTATTATTGTCCCCTGGGGACAGCGTTTCATTTCCACGGGGGTTTGGGGGGGCTGTACAGCAGAGTGGGGGTGCTGAGAGTTTTTGTTGTGCTGGGAGGGGGTGGTGGAGGTGTGGGGGGTGCTGGCTCAGGGCTGTCCCCCTGCCTGGGGGCTGCCCACGGCCTGGCTGAGCATGGGGTATTTATTTATTATTTATGGCGTGTGGAGCTCTCCCAGGACATGGAGGGGGCAGGAGGACGGTGCTGGTGGGACATGGAGGGTGTCACCAGGGTCCCACCAGCACATCCTGGCTTTGCTTGGGTCCAGAACAAGGCTGGCAAGGCCATGGCTGTGGCAGGTGGCAGTGGGGACGGGGCTGGGGGGGCTGGTGGCCCTGGCACCGTGTGCTTGTCCCCTCAGGGGACACAGAGGTGGCCAGGGGGAGCATTTCTGCAGGTGAGCACCCAACTGTGCTGTCTCCAGGCTTTCCTTCCCCTCCCTGTGCAGCCCTTTGGCTCTGGCTGCCCATGCCCAGGCCACTGGGGCTGGGAGAGGAGGGCAGGGGGGTCCTGGAGTGCCCCTGGGCCGAGCTGGAGACGCACTTTCACTTTTACTGCCATTTAACAAGCTTGTGTTCCTCGGAGCTTTGTGTTTAATAAAGGTTTCTACTGACTCTGCCCTCTGGCTGTGCTCAGGTGCCTGGGGGGGGTGTGAGGGGTGGTGGGGACCTCAGCTGAGAAACTGAGAGGTTTGGGGTTACTTTATGCTCTGTTCTCCACTTTGAACTTGAAATCCACGACCAGAGATGTCCATACCTGGGGCTGCCAGAGGTGCTTTGGTGCTTGGTCCCACTTAGGGTGGGATCTGGGCCTGACCCTGCCCTCCCTGCTCCTCCACAGAGGCTGAGCTGCAGGAGGATGGGGTGATGGGGCTGGATGGGGTTTGCTTTCCTTCCAGCAGCCCCTGTCCCCACTTGGCCCCTCTCGTGCCTGGTTCCCTTCCCCACCTTCCCCCTGGTTTTGGGGCAGCATTTTCCTGGCGGGGGCTGTCTCAGGTTGCTGTTGTTAATTGCTGCCCCGAGATGTGCAGGATGTCTCTGTTTCAGCCCACACAACTGAAGAACGAGTCTGGACTCTTCACCTTTCGGTCTTGAGGTTGTTTATCAATTCTTGTCTATAAAATTTTCTTTCTGCCCAGCCGAGATCTGCTCAGCAGGGCAGCCACAGGCACTCTGACCGCCCCCAAGGCGGTGTTGTCCTTTTATATTACAAACTACATATAACATATTTACACTTAATTCCCAATACCCATCACCTGTGTTAGACAGTGCACTTCTACTCTAAACCAATCCCAAAGTGCCAACATCACTGCAGAAAATGGAGAGCAAGAAGAAGAAGAAGAAAGGCTGGACATGCCCAAGTTCCTCCATCTTGTCCCCATAACCCCCATACCAAAAATCCTAAAATCTACATTTTCACCCTGTGATAATTTTATTATTACACCATTCAAACCTGTGTGACTTTCAGGTCCTCATACAAAGCTGGTAACTTGCTCCAGGGGTCAAAATCAAATCCCCAGGTGTTCTGGGCTGTGTGCCAGGGTCTCTGAGCATCCCGGCGGGGTCCTGGGAACTCTGGACACCCAGAGGGATGTGCTGAGTTCCGACGGCTACAGCATGGGGCCAGTGTGAAGCCACTCCATGCACTGAGTTCCCAGTTTTCCCCGTTCACCCAGCCCTTGGTGCTGCCCCAAGGCACCTGCTGGCACAGCTTTCTGGCCCAAAGTTCGAGGTCCCTGTGTCCTTACTGCCTGGGGACAGACACACTGCCAGCAGCAGCAGCCCTGCCCTGATCCCTCTGCAGCACAGCAGGACTGACGGACACTGGGGACCCCAGGGCGGGGAGCTTGGAGTTCCCAGGGGCTCCTGGCAGCCAGGATGGGGCTCAGGGGCTCCCTAGTGGCACAGCCAGGGCTGTGCTTCTTCCTGCCTTTCTCCCCTCCTCCTGCCTGGTTTTCCTTTAAACAGCCTGATAAATATTTCACCCTGAGCACGTTGTGTAAACTGCCCCTGCTCCTGCAGCGGCAGGCAATGGGATCCCAGGTCAGCACAGGCTGCTGGGTGGCACAGAGAGCCCATCACACTGCCTGGCATCCTGCCTGCACCCTTGTGCCTCTCTTCCCACACCTTCTTCTCCGTGGGTTTGGGTGGCGTTTTGTAATTGGGCAGACAAGTCTGCATTGGGGGCTCTGTGGGATCAGTTATTGGGTTAAAAGGGAAATTAATCCAGGTGTCAGTGCTTAATTGGATAGTTTAGCCTTAAAAGACCTTGGAACAAGAGATTGTTGCCATTTTTGTGGTGCTTTTCCAGTGCACTGAGCCTGGTGTGGACAGTGTGTAAAACTCCACATAAGATAACAATAAACAAGAACCTGAAGACTGAAAAGATCTGGTGTATCTCTCTTTCCTGACACAGAACCACCCCAGGAGGGTCTCCCCCAACAGGGGAGGGCCCAGCCATAACCCAGAAGTCGGGGAATCAGCAGCAGGTAACCAACATTGCAGAGTGCCCAGCCCAGCCCATGGCAGCTCCTGCCCAGCCATCCACTCTCCTCTGCTTAGACCCAAGGTGATGGATCCTGATGGTGATGGTGATCTGCAGCGCTGCAAAGGGGAGAGACCCCAGTTTTGGGGAAGATGAAACAGGAAAGCCTTATCATAAATGAGATTGAAATGAAAGCAAGCTTTGAGATACCTCAGTTACTGAACAATGGGAAAACAATGGCATGGCCAGCTGAAGGTGATCCCCTTTTGATGGAACAACACCCTCTGCTTGCAGACAGGCCCAAGGCTCAGAGCAGACCCTGCAGCTTGGCAGAAGGGGCCCAAAGAGGAGTTTTTAGGGTTTAAAATGTAACATAGTGTGGTAATATAATGATTCTTATAGGCTGTATGGAAATGCTGTAGGATTTGCATCTTGTACTAGATTGGTTAGTGAGAATCAGAATATTCAGCACAGAAGAAGATTTATGGTATTGGAACGGGAACTTCGCTCTCTTTACCCTCTTACTCATCCTCTTCACCACTCTCTCCCCCTCTCACCCTCTCTCCCCTCTCCCTCTCTCGGGCCTGCTCTGAGCTGTGTCTGGCAGCTCCCAGCAGGGCCCTGCCCCCAGGCCCTTTGCAATAAACCCCAAGTTCCAGCCCTGGCTGCAGAGATCTCTCCTGTCCGTCTGTCCTGACCCCTACCCCCTGACACTCCTACACCCCAGCACAGGAAATGGTTTTTATGGGATCCAGGGGGCACAGGAGATGGGAGAGGATTTGCACTGCCATCCCCAGCTCCACAGCAGCAGCACAGCTCTGCCTCTTTCCCCTGAGACAAGGCAAAGTGTCACAGACAGATTTTATGAAAAATCCTTTTGTTAGGATCTTTTCTCCTGAGAAGCTGAGAAGCTTCAGCTTCTCCATGTTTTCCTGCTTTGGAATGAGATTTAGAGAATTGTTTACCCAGCATGTGAATTTGTTTTTACTTGATGATCAATGAAAACCACCTGTGTTGAGGTGGTGAGCAGTCATAAGATTTTATTATCATTCTTTTCTATTGCTTGCTAGCCTTCTGATAAAATTCTTTCTTCTATTCTTTTAGTATAGTTATAATATATAATTTTCTTTTAATAATATAATATATATCATAAAAATATTTTCTATTTTAAATTTTTATAAAATAAATTTTTAAAATTTTATAAAATATATTTTTAAAATTTTATAAAACAGTTTAATAAAATAATATTTTTATAAATCAGCCTTCTGAAACATGGAGTCAAGATTCTCATCTCTTCCCTCATCCTGGGACCCCTGTGAACACCACCACAGGGACAGGGCTGTGTCCCACTGCAGCAGCACTGCCCAGCTCCACGTGAGCCACGTAAAAATAACCACTGTGCCTCCCAGGATGATTCATGATGCAGCTGAAGGGCTTCCCTCTGCTATTTCGGGTGCCTGGAGAGGGAGCTGATGGTAGAAGAGCACATGGCAGCGCTGGGAGGCAGCCCCAGGCACTGCCTGGTTTGATTTATCTGCTGCAAAGCTGCTTTTCTGTGCCAGGTGAAGGCAGCAGGTCAGGGGATGGCACCTTGCACTCATCCTTGGGCTCTCAGCTCATTGCCAGGAGTGTCACCCCACAGGGACCATGGTGACCCCAGTGGCACTGGAAAATGCTGGGCAGGATGTGGGCACGGTGCTGAGCCCAGGTATTGGAATTAAATACCTATAGCAGCCCTGGGGTGTCGTGGCCCTGGGCTGTAGGGTTGGGATCTGGGGGATCAGGAGAGCTCCACAGTGGGGTGAGCTCTGGGATAGGCTGGCAGCGGCATTAATGCCCCCCATAAGGGTTTGTGCCTTTAACCTGATCCCCCTCAGAGGGTCCTAGGGGGGTTTGGTGTCCCTTTAGGCAGGGGTGTCCTGCCCCACCTCTGCATCCCATCCCACCCTTCCCTATTTCCAAAACCCTCTCCTGTTTCCTCCAAAGGAGGGAGCTCAGGGAGGTAAGGAGCAGCATTGTTTATTCCTGGGATGCTGTTGAGTGGCTGCTCCCTTGAATTCCTCCCTGCTGAGGTGCTGGGGAGCAGAGCAGAGCCCTGGTGTCCCCCACAGCTGGGCCATGTCCCCCTTCCCTGCTGTGGCTTTCTGGGATTGGGAGCACCTGTCTGTCACAGACACCTTTTGTGGAAAATCCTTTCCTTAGGATTTTTCCTCCTGAGAAGCTGAAAAGCCTCAGGAACAAAATATAAACAATGGTTATCTGCTGCTGTGGAATTCAACAGGTGCATCTGTGATTGGTCTCATGTGGTTGTTTCTAATTAATGGCCAATCACAGTCAGCTGGCTCGGACAGAGAGTCTGAGACACAAACCTTTGTTATTCATTCCTTCTTATTCTATTCTTAGCCAGCCTTCTGATGAAATCCTTTCTTCTATTCTTTTAGTGTAGTTTTAATGTAATATATATCATAAAAGAATAAATCAGCCTTCTGAAACATGGAGTCAGATCCTCATCTCTTCCCTCATCCTCAGACCCCTGTGAACACGGTCACACCTGTCACCTCCTGCCATCAGCCTGAGCTTCCCCTCACTCTCAGGCTGCTCCTTCCCACATGGAAACCCACACTGACTCCCAGGGATCCCCCTGGGCACCAAGTGTGGGGTTTTGGGGCAGATGGGAGTGTGGGAAGCCCTTCCAAGAGGGATATTTTGGTCCAGGGCAGAGCCTCACCATTACCCCAGCCCCTTCCATGCTCCATGCAAGGTGAGCCCTGTCCCTGCTGCAGCCCTGGCCTGTGCTCTGCTCCTGCTCCCATTTCAGGTGGATTTGGTGATGGCCACACTCAGCAGCTCCAGCCCCTGGAGCTCTGTGCCTCCCTGGGGACAGGGACAGCCCCGTGCCAAGGGCAGGGAGTGCACGTGCACCCTGGAGCCTTTGGATGCCCTTGCCAGGGCCCAGCTGGGCTTTTTCCACCTCTTTTGCTTTGCACACACCTGGAACAGCTGGGAGATGGTAAAAATAGCTGTGATGCCTTGGGCTCAGCTTGGAGCACGTTGTCCCAGGGGGAGCAGGAGGTGAGGGAGCTCCACGTGCTGCACTGGGTCACGTTGGGGCTTGGATCTGAGACCAGGCTCAAGCAGAGCTGAGCTCAGCAATCAGGGTGTCCTGCAGAGCTCCCTGTGAAAGCAGAGGTGGTGCTGAGGGAGGCAAAGCCTGCCTGGGATTCTGCAAAATCCAAAAAAAAACCAGGTTCATGGCCCTTTCTCAGGAAGGGAAGTCCTGGAACGGAGGCATAAGCCCCCAGGTGCCTGTGCCAGGCAAGGGATGGGGATAGCTCCTCTTCCTCCTCTTCTTTGTGTCCCCCAGCCTGCTGAGGCAGGGGGTTCCCATCCCTGGAGGAACCAGGATCCTGGCATGCTGCTCTGGAGGGAAGCAGCTTGGAACAAAGGCTGCCTGGCACTGAGGGCATGGAGGGGTTGGCACCACCAGGAACTCATTTGGAACCACCCTGGGATCTAGGGCCACCAAAACCACAGTGGAACCACCTGTGGTCAAACTGGGGCCAACCCAGGGCCAACTGAGGAAAGCAGGACTTTCCCAGTGCCATCAGTGCCCCTGTCGGGACTACCTGTGGTCAAACCCGGACCAACTGGAGCCCCAGTGGGACAACCACGGCTATGCTAGGACCAGCCATGACCCCACTGTGACCACCCACAGTCAAACTGGGGCAGCCCCAGGGCCATCTGGGGCAACCAGGGCTACGTTGGGGGCAAGAGCAACCACACTGGGACCATCCATGGCTCAAATTGGGACCAACTGGGGCCACATTGGTGTGATCAGGCCTGCGGTGGGGCCAACAGCAACCACACTGGGACCACCCACAGTCAAACTGGGACCAACTGGGACCTCGCTTAGGGCACCCAGGGCTACGGTGGGGTCAACAACGACCACACTGGGACCATCCATCACCAGACTAGAGCCACCCAGGGCCAGCTGGGGCAACCAGTGTTACTGCGGGGCCTACAGTGACCACATCGAGACCACCTGTAGCCACCCTGGGATCAGCTGGGGTACCCAGGACTGCTGTGGGGCCAGCACTGATAGCTATGGTCACACTGGGACACTCAAGGACGGCCACACAACCCAGCACTGGGAGCCCACGGGGCTGTTCTGGGTCCAACGGGACCGCCCCAGCGGCGAGCGGGCACCCGGACCCAGCGCGGCCCCGCCCCTCGCCCATCCGCCAAGCCCATTGGTGTTACTGATGTCAATCACAGCTCATGACCAATCGGATGGCGGCGGGGGCGGGCCCTCCGCGGAGCCAAAGTTGGCTGGGGCGGCGGAGCCGCTCGGCTGAGTCGGGATCGGCGGGGCGCGACCGGCACACGGACTGAGCCGAGCCGAGCCACCCTGCCGAAACCATCCCTACAGCATCGAACAGAACCGAACGCATCCCTCCGGCACGCAGCTGATCGCTAAGGCACGGAACCAGACCCATCCCTGCCGCACCGAGGCCGTTCTTTCCGCACCCAGCCCATCTCTACTGTACCGCACCGAGCCGTGCCTTGCGGTACCGTACCGCGTCCTACGGCACCGCACCGAACCCATCCGTACACCAGCGCTCCTGCCCTGCGACACCGCACCGCATCCCCGGGCACCGCACCGAACCCGTGCTCTGCGGTTCTGCACCGCATCCCGGGCACCGCACCACATCCCCGGGCACCGCGCCGAACCCGTGCTCTGCGGTTCTGCGCCGCATCCCGGGCACCGCACCACATCCCCGGGCACCACATCGAACCCGTGCCCTGCGCTACCGCACCGCATCCCGGGCACCACATCGAACCCGTGCCCTGCGCTACCGCACCGCATCCCGGGCACCGCACCGCACCCTAAGGCACCGCACCCCCGGCCCCCTCCGCTCCCCGCAGCACCGCGTCCGGCGGGACCATGATGTCGTGTGCCGAGCTGCTGGCCGTGTGCCTGCTGTCCGCAGATCGCGGCCCCAAGCCCCGCCGCCAGCCGCTGCCCATCTTCCACGACGTGAGTACCGTGGGGGGACCCCCGCAGCCCGTGCCCCGCTCGGTGGGGCTCCTTCCCGCAGGAACCGGCCCGGGGGATGTGCCCCTGCCAGCCTGGTCGTGATGGCTTCAGTAGTGATGTCGTGTCCTTCTGCTGAATGCTGGGCCTCTGGTGGCTGGGAGCAGCCCACGCCTCATCCAGAGCTGGCTGTCATGACCCCCGCAGCGGGAGCTGTGTGGCAGGAAAGCCGGGGAAGGTTCCCCGGGGCTGTTCTCAGCCATGGCATCCAGCAGAGCGGTGCCTGCGGCGGCCCCCGGGTGCAGCCCTGTCCCTGCCCGCTCCCGACGCTCCGGGATTGTGGAGGAGGATGCCCCGTGTGGGTTGGAGGTTGCTTCGGCATCCTGGCGGCTGTGGGTGGCACGGGGGAGTTGGAAATGCAGGTGGTGGCTCTTTGTGTTCGGGGATGCTGGCACGGTTCCTGCTGTCACACCGCGTCCCCTCCGGTGCCAGGGGCCGGGGCTCCGGGGGGAAGGTGGCTGCATGCCGGCCGTGTGCCAGGGCCAGGGGCACAGCCCGGGACAGAGCCACCCCTGCAGCACCTCCGGCCCTCCTGCTCCTGCCCAAATCGCCCTGGTGACAGCCCTGGCATTGCCGAGTGTCCGGCACCGCTGAGCTCCGAGCCACCCTGGGAACCAGGGACATGCGGGGACAGAGGTGCCCTGCCGCAGGGAGGAGGAGAAAGGCAGCGAGGATGGGGTGCCCGGGGAGGAGGAGGAGAAAGGCAGTTAAGGATGGGGTGCCCGGGCACTGGCACAGCTCAGGTTGGTGCCAGCTGTCGTGTCCCAGCTGCCGTCTCCATCCTGACCCGCTCCAGGTTCATCCCCGTGCCCCAGCCCATGCCAGAGGAGGGGAACAGCAGATCCCGGTGTGGACCAGCCACGTCTGGTCCAGTCCAAACCCCCCGGCATGCCCAGGAGGCGCTGAGAAGCCGTGGTGCCGCTCAGCTGCCAGCTGGGGTCAGGGTCTCTCTCCTGCCTGGGGGGCTCGGGCTGCCAGCTTCATTAACCGCGCTAATTACTCGGCTGAGGGGAGGTGGGCAGGAGGGGGCGGGTGGTGACAGCTGTGTTCCAGCTCAGCTCCTCAGGGCACTCGCTGAGTCGCACATCCATCCCTCAGGGTGTCATTAAAGCAATTAAAATGGGAAATGTTAACAACGCTAGCAGCTGCTTTCCGGGTTCTGGCGGCTTCTCTTCCTTTGCTCCCAGCTTTGCCTCAGAGCTCGGCAGGGTGAGTTTCACCTCTGCACCCTTGGCTCTGGGCACTTGGCCGGTGCCCAGCTGCCCCCAGGTGTGACAGTGTTCACAGGGGTCTCAGGTTGAGGGAAGGGACGAGGATCTGACTCCATGTTTCAGAAGGCTGATTTATTCTTTTATGATATATATTACATTAAAACTATACTAAAAGAATAGAAGAAAGGATTTCATCAGAAGGCTGGCTAAGAATAGAAAAAGAAAGAATGATAACAAAGGTTTGTGGCTCGGACTCTGTCTGAGCCAGCTGACTGTGATTGGCCACTAATTAGAAACAACCACATGAGACCAATCACAGATGCACCTGTTGCATTCCACAGCAGCAGATAATCAATGTTTACATTTTGTTCCTGAGGCTTTTCAGCTTCTCCGGAGGAAAAATCCTAAGGAAAGGATTTTCCACAAAAGGTGTCTGTGCCCCCCAGGCTGGTCGGGGTGAGCATCCCTCGGCAGCAGGGCAGGATCCCCGCCTGCCCCCAGCACATCCTGGCGGCTGCTGCTCCTCTGGGACCTGCCAGCACATCTCCTGCCTTTGGGAGAAGTGAGGAGGAGGAGGAGGAGGAGGGCTTTGCCCGAGATGCTTCACTGCAGGCACTGTGCGAGCCGCAGTGCTGCCATGGCCCTGTGCGGCATCTCCAGCCTCGGGGAGATTCATCCCTCAGCCTCGGGGCTTGCTCTGTCCCCTCCTGGGACACGGGAGCTGCAGGAAGGATGGCACTGTGCTGCCTGGCCGCAGCCTGTCCAACCTGTCACATTGTCCCCAGGGCACCTGTCCCCTCCCCAGCACCGCAGCTGCCTCCAGACCTGCAGGCAGGGAGGAATCCTATAATCTCCTTCCTTTCTGAGGTATGTGTGGGGCTCATCCCATAAATAAATGCTGTTTCAGTGCCTCTTCCCTCGGTCCTGTGAGGCTGTGGCTGCTTGGGCACAAGCCCAAGGGCTGAGGGAAGCATCCTGGGCTCCAGGCAGTGCCCCTGTGCTCTGGGGCTGCACCCTGAGGCAAGAGAGGGATTCCTTGTAGGGCCCTAATCCCACTTTCAGGATTCCTTGTCGGGCCCTAATCCCACTCCCAGCCTGGCTTTGCATCACCTTCCCCTGCCTTTGTCCCAGGGTGCTGTCCTCACTGGGGACAGCGCTCAGCTGCCATCCCTGAGCAGGTGCTGTGCCCAGGGAGGGGACAGCACCGGCCCTGGGGAGTGTGGAAGGGACTTTGTGGTGGCTGGGCTGGGCTGGAGCTGCTCCTGGGCTCAGGCAGGGATGGGCTGGCTGCAGGCAGCCAGAGCCACAGCCCTGCCATGCCAGGCTATATTGGTAAATTATTACCAATATAGCAGGACAGGACATGCCTGAGCGTGTCTGACCCTTGATGCTTGACCAAAAGGCAGCAACTATGGTGTTTCACCCCACAGACCCTTTTGGCTGGCTGGGTGTGTGGTGTTTCACCCCACAGACACTTTTGGCTGGCTGGGTGCTGCAGCTGGGCCCATGGAGACAAGTCCAGGCCTGCAGGAGCTCTGGTGTTGCTGGGATGGAGCTTCCCCCATAACAGGGGCTGCTCCTCAGGTTTCCCTCTGCCAGAGAAGCTTTGAGGCGATGGTGAAGGAAAGGAGTCGGTTCTGATGGAGGGTTTGGATGCAGAGCTTTATTCTGGCCCACAGGCCTCTGAATGCAGCACCAGCTCCAACAGAACTCCCTGAGCCCGTGGTTGCTGCTCCTTTAACCCCGGGGAGAGGGGCAGGGAAGGGGCAGGGAGCCACCAGCCAGGGACAGGAGGGGAGGGACAAAGGACACCTGGACACCTGCCCCAATGCCCCCCAGGGCTAAAGGACATCCCTTGAATCTGCCAATCACTTCTGGAATTCTAGGACTGACAGTGCTGGGAGGGGAAAGGAGGGAGGACTGACACACCTGGGACAGAATTATTAGGGAGAGACCCAGGGTATCTGAGGCAAACCAGGACATCACACCTCAACAGGGGCCCTGCAGCAATGGTCTTGCCCCGGGGTCTCTCACAGCTCCTGCCTGTGCCATGTTCCTCTGGATCTCCAGGCAGCTGTCAGGTGTGCACTGGCTCGTGTAACTCACTGAGCCTTGTGAGTGAGGAACAGGCATCCACTCTGTGTGCTGAGGCTCCTGCTGAGGCTGGGCTCACCCCAGATTAGAGACCTCCTCAGTGTAGTTATGATATTTTCTGAAAAATCCCTTTGCTAGGATTTTTCTCTTGAGAAGCTGAGAGGCCTCAGGAACAAAATGTAAACAATGATTATCTGTAGAATGCAACAGGTGCATCTGTGATTGGTCTCATGTGGTTGCTTCTAATTAATGGCCAATCCAGACAGTCCAGCTGTCCAGACTGTCTCAGTCAGTCACAGGATTTTGTTATCATTCCATTCTCTCTGCTTCCTTGGCAAGCCTTCTGGTGAAATCCTTTTTTCTATTCTTTTAGTATTGTTTTAAAATAATATATATCATAAAATAGTAAATCAGCCTTCTGAAACATAAAGTCAACATTCTCATCTCTTCCCTGGTCCTGGGACCCCTGTGAACACCACTACACCTCAGGTCTCTAATCTCCCCTGAAGCTGAGTTCTGCCTCTGAGCCCACAGATAAGCCCTGCTGAGCAAGGCCAGCCTGTGAGTGGGAAATGTTTGCCCTCACTCAAAGTGCTTGGGTGACACTTGGGTGTCTCTGGGACACCTGGAGCCACACGAGCCATGTGCCCTCTGATGACACACAACTCTGCAGGATGAAGCTTCCCCCTTGATGGAGAGTCCATGGCAGGGTGGGACCCACAGGTGTGGCATTCACGTTCTCTGGAAAAATCCCTTCACCCAGGATTTTCTCCTGGGAAGCTGAGAAGCCTCAGAGAAAAGGAAAACAATTCTTATCTCATTTGCTTCTCCTGTGCTGTGCTCACATGTGGAATGTGTTTGGAGATTGTTTACCCACAGGTGATTGTTCCATTGCATTCTGCTGGGAGTTGTTTTCACTCTTTGGCCAATCAGGGCCAAGCTGTGTCAGGACTCTGGAGAGAGTCACCAGTTTTCATTATTATCTTTTTAGCATTCTGTAAGTATCCTTTCTGTATTCTTTAGTATAGTATTCTTTAATATAATTTAGTATCATAAAGTAATAAATGAGCCTTCTGGGAACATGGAGTCAGATTCATCATTCCTGCCTTTTTTGGGGCAGGAATACAATAAATACAAATTTAAAATTGTAATACAATAAACACTGTAAATACAGTACCACGGGTGCTGCCCCTGCAGCCATGAGACCCCACAAGGAACCTGTTAGCCTGGAGAAAGCTTTGCTCTAAAATCCAGAGAATTCACCACTGTTAGGGAGCTGCAGGTTCCCATCTCAGCTCAGTGTGTGCTGTGTGGTGCTCAGGGAGTGCTCACCCCCTTTCCTGGCCAGCTGGGATCCTGGGGATGGTTCCCTGATGCTGCCCAGCCCAAGGCAGCCCCAGCTCCTCAGCTTGGGGCAGGAGGAGCTCGCTGTGCTCACAGGAGCATCCTACAAGGAGCTGTTCCTGCTCCTGATTCCCAGGGAAGCTCCAGCCTTAGAAAAGCCTCAGCCTAGCTGCAAGCCAGACCCTTGGGGAATTTTCCTGGCAGCTTCTACTTTGCCTCAGGTTCTCAGGGGGATGTCAGGGCCTCGGGACATGCATGGCAGTGGGTGGTGCAGGAGGGGTGGTGGTGCCTCTGCCTGCACAGGCACTGGGGCTGCTCTGGGCGTGGGGGCAAGAATAGAAAATTCTGTCTCCTTTCCCAGCCTTTTTTCTTTCCTAATCTTTCTTCAGACCTGCAGATTTTTTCATCAGCCAGTATAGTAAATCAAGGCAACCCCAACAAAGGGAGGAATGATGAGGTCGACTCTGTCGCTATCAGAAGGCTAATTAATTAATTATTTTATTATACTATGTTTTTCTATATTATATTACACCGAATCTGCACAAGCACTCAACTCCACTCAACTGCCCAGAATCTTGTGACTGTCAGTGGCAGTCTTGACACACACACTCACCAGGATTCAATTGGTCAGTGAATCAAAACACTCACAGCAGAATCCAATTATCAATTCCCTTCAGGTAAACAATCTTCCACAATGCATTCTACTTGTGAACAACAAGAGGAGCAGTAAATGAGATAAGAATTGTTCTTATTGTTCTCTGAGGTTTCTCTCTGTGATTCCCAGAAATATCCTTGGGAAGTTGTACCTTGCTTTTCTCTGTGAAGAGAAATGCAGCCACAAGCCAGGATGATATAAAGGACAGCTTCCATATAGACAATTTTCTGTTGTTGCCTCCATTAGGATGTGCTGGACAAAACCTTGTACATTTTGGTCTGGGAAAACGTTGCCAGGTTCAGAAGCGATGCTGCTCCTCACTGGAGTCAGCCCCAATAACTCCTGGTGAATCAGATCCCAGCAGGGCTGAGCAGCCCCAGCTCTCTCCTGAGGCATGGTTGGGAATCTGTGCTGAGACCCTGAACTGGAGCAGCTCTCCAGCTGTGCCCTGTGCCAGAAGCAGTTCCAGATTAATTAATGCATTAATGATTAATTACAGTGAGTGTGCATGCTGAGGAGCTGGGAAGGGCTGTGCTGAGGGCTGCTTACAAAGCTCAGGGCAGGAGCTGCTCCTTGATGCAGGTTCTGGAGTGTTGAGATGCACAAAGTGCTTCCTTACAGACTGGGTTTGTTCCTAATGTTCTTTCCTTTCAATGAACTGAAAAATTAAACAGTTGCTATCACAAGGATGCAGCAAAGTCCTTTCTGCTTTGCCTGTGTGCTCTCTAAAGGTGTTTGCTCTGAGTGCTGGGCTCACCCAGCCAAGGGCTCTGTGCATTAAGGGCAAGAAATGGGTTTAATCATTGGCAAAGGGGAATTTCCCAAGGCAGCCTGTGCAGTCCCAACAGCTGGGGCTTCTCCCTGAGCTCCTGGGGGTGATTTTTCATGGTGCTGGGTGCTGCCTGGCTCACTGCTCAGCTGCCCTTCTCTCCTGTTGTGTTTTGTCTTGCAGATTTTCCGGCGAGCCGACAAGAACGGTGAGTGCCTTGTTGCTGCTGCTGCCTCCCCCTCCCTGCCTGGCTCCTTCCCACTGGGAGCTTTGCCTGCTAGAGGGAGGGTGGAAAATGCTTTTCTGCTTCACCTGGATCCCTGCCCAGGGCTGGGAATGGGCTCAGGACACAGGACACAGCCCCTGCCAAGCCCTTCTCCTGCCCAGGAGCTGTCAGGATTCTGCTTGGTCCCTCCAGGATTGGTTCTGTCTCTGTGCTCAGTCCAGGGTTTTACAGAGCAGAAGGGACCCTCAGACAGAGTTGTTTTGCAGGAATTTTCAATGTAGGGAACAGGGGGTTTGGGGTGTGCAGGATTTGGTGTTGTTTGAAGGCTGTGCTGGTGCCCTGCTGTCCCCGTGGTGGCTTCGACAGCCCCTCTCCCCTGGCCTTGTCCCTTGCACTGTCAGGAACTTAATATTTCAGAGAACTGGCCAAAATTTGCTGCTTGGAGAGCTTCACTAAAGTTCTGCAAGCAGATCTGGTGTGGTGCTTTTGTGTCCCAAAGCTTTAGTGATGATGGGAAAGTTTCACCCTCCTGGCTGGGGGATTCTGTTTCTGGGAGCCCCTGGCATTTGGGAGTTAGGCTCTGCTACCCAGTTTTTAATTCCTTAGAAAAGCAGGAATGGAACCTACACTACAGGAATCAAAAACCTCCATATTTCCTTTATATTACTTTCTAGTAGGGTCAGCTAAACAAGTTACTGGGCCCATACCCCAAAAATGATGGTTCGACTCCTGCCCCTGCTAATGAACCCCCAAGCAAATCTAATCTTCAGCACCCATAAACCAAGAGGTCCAAAATCACAAGGGATATCCCTGAGCCTTCCCACACTCTCTTGGCTCTTTTCCTTCATGGTAGCTCAGGAGATGCTTTTATTGCAGATCAGTGCTTTTAGTGCAGCCCAGGAGCTGAAATCCTCCACAGAGGGGAAGGAAAAACCTCCTGAGTCCATGGAGAGCACTTTCTTTCCATGGAAATCTGATGCTGCCCTCAGTGTGCTGTTCTTGGACAGTCTGTGTGCCTTTCTGAGAACACCACTGCTTTAGGGAAGGGCTGAAATTCCCACCTGTACTTCCAGCAGCACCCAGTGTTTTTGCTGGGCTGGTGGGCCAGGCTCTCAGGGAGATTTTTGCTGTAATTATCATGCAGAACACACCCAGCCCTATCCCACACAGGGCTGGGATGCTGCTTTCCACAGATATATAATTATTCTTCCCTTTCCTTTGAATGCAGATGATGGGAAGCTGTCATTTGAGGAGTTCAAGAACTATTTCTCCGATGGCATCCTGAGCTCGGAGGAGCTGTGGGAGTTGTTCAGTGGCATTGACAGGCGTCACTCAGAGTGAGTACCGTGGTGGTGGCACTGAGGAGATGCAGGAGAAGCTAAAACTGCCTGCCTGGAGGTGGAGGAGCTTGGGAGGCGGGTGTGATAAATAATCAGGGTGAGACAAACCCACCTCTTGCCACAGAGCCACTGAAAACCAGTGCTGAGAGCAGCCAGACCATTTTAGGAGCAGCCATTGGATTTCCTGCAGCTCTAGAAGGCAAGCAAGCATTGAAAATGCCATTTTTGTGGTTTGGAAAATGTGCTCCAGGAATAGGCAGCCCTGTGTGCCTGCAGGAGCCTGAGCTGCTGTGGGGACACACAAAGTCACAGACTCTGCCACTGCTGACTCAGGAGCTGCTTGGCACTTATGTAAGAGCTGCTTTCCACCACAAGTGGGCTTGGTGCATGTAACAGGGAATTTAGGGCAGCTACTTGTCAAAAAAAGCCCCACAGATCAGGAGAAGGAATTGAGCTTAGGTCTGGTCTCCTAGCAGTGAATTTAGGACAGCTACTTGTGAAAAAAAGAAAGCCCCACAGATCAGGAGAAGGAATTGTGTTTAGCTCTGGTCTCCTAACAGGGAATTTAGGGCAGGTACTTGTAGAAAAAAGCCCCACAGAGCAGGAGAAGGAATTGAGCTTAGCTCTGGTCTCCTCATGAGTGGTGCTATCCAGAGGACTCTGCTGGGCTCTGCTGGGATTCTCAGCCCTGCTTTTGGGGTATTTTGGCCTCACTGGGGTCTCTATGCCCAGCTGGGTGCTGTGGGTGAGTCTGTCCTGGCGCTGGGAGGAACTAGGTGCTGCTGGATTGCGTGGCTGGGGTCAGTCCACACAGCAGCCTTGTGCTGCTTTCCTTGGAGCTGCTGGTTGGGCTTGTGGGTGTGGGGAGCAGGAGAACATATCTGAAAACATCTCTGTCTCTGGGCTGTGGTCCCAGGAAGCTGCAGTGAGTGTTCCCTTTCCTCTGGAAATGCTCCTTTCCTCTTGTTCCATTTTGGGGTGATCTCAGAGTCACAGCACCCCTGGAAAACACAGGGTGCAGCAAAAGCTGTGCCAAGGGAAATACAGGTTGGATATTAGGGAGAAGATTTTCCAAAAAGGGTGATAAAGTTCTGGAATGTTCTGCCCGGGGAGGTGGTGGAGTCCCCATCCCTGGGTGTGTTTAACAAAGCCTGGATGTGGCACTGGGTGCCAGGGTTAAGTTGAGGGGTTGGGGCTGGGTTGGACTCAATGATCTTGAAGGTCTCTTCCAACCTGGTCATTCTGTGGTTCTATGAAGCTGGGAGCTTTAACCCAGCTCAAAACTGAGCAGGGAAGGTCTCCTGCCTTCAGGTGGGGTTTGTTCCATTCATCTGGAGCAGCTGGGGAGGCCTGGCTGGGCTGTGCTGCTCAGGAGCTGTGGCTGCAGCAGTGACAGCACTGAGCTGGTGACACCTGTTAGCCGGGTGTGAGCCTTGGGTCCTTGTTCTCTTCCTGCCACCAAGAGCAGAAGGCACCCTCAGACAGAGCTGTTTGCAAATTCCTGCAAATGTAGGGAGCATGAGGTTTGGGGTGTGCAAGATTTGGTGTTGTTTGAGGGCTGTGCTGGTGCCCTGCTGTCCCCATGGTGGCTTGGACAGCCCCTCTCCCCTGGCCTTGTCCCTTGCACTGTCAGGAACTTAACATTTCAGAGAGCTGGCCAAAATTTGCTGCCAGACTGAAGAGTATTACAGAGCTGGGGAGCAGCTACAAGCTCTGCAAGCAGATCTTCTGTGGTGCTTTTGTGTCCTGAAGCTTTAGTGATGATGGGAAAGTTTCACTTCCATTCAGCAGGTGGGTTTGGTGCTGTGTTTGTCATGTCCAGGCTGGAATTGGTGTTTCCTCATCCATGCCAGGCTGACCTGAGGAGGGACAGTAGCAGAGATCTCCATGCCCAGACCCCTCCTGACCCTCACCTACCCCTGGAACCTGCAGCTGCAGGGCCCCAGAGCTGACAGCTGGGAACAGGAATATTTCAGAGCTCTCCCACATTTCTTGTTGTTCTTCCAGAGAGCCCCATGCTGTCCTCTGTCCACCTCCCACCCTCTGGCTCTCAGGTGGGACACTGGGGCCTGTGCATCACACACCTCTGCTGGGGTCACTTCACATTCTACATCTCCACACCAGGCTGGGTTTATTCTGCATTTCAGAAAATGGCTCCATTTTGGCATAAAATATCCTCTCACTTTAATTCTGTGACATTTCAAAGTTTATGTTGAAGCCAAATTCAAAAGCTGGTACAACAGCAGGTCCATGGCTTTGTGTGCTGGCCCAGAGCTCCTCACCAGCTCTGGCAGTGGCACAGTGAGGTTCATCTTCCTGGAGAAGAGCATTTTCATCCCCTGAAACATCTGGGTGAGGAGAGACTGATGTTTCTGGAAGTTTGAGAGCTCCATAGCTGCATCCAGAATTGCAGGGGTTGAATGCCTGCCCTGTGAAACCTGCCCAGGGATGTGATGTTTGGATTTTACCTGTCCTTCTGTCTTGCACCTGTTGGGGAAATTTAGAAAAATAAGGTCTGGAAAATGCATTTTTGCATGAGGTTGTTCAGGAATTGGGTGAAGATTGCTCAGAGCCTTTGACCTGGAGCCACAAGGGATGGAAGTTCTGACCTGGTGCCTCTGAAACTCTCTTGGTAGGAATAACCTCAAGCGTGTGATTGTATGGAAGAAGGGATTTGAGTGAATTCCCTCTCCTCTCTTTACTCCTTTACTCAGAGACTGCAGCATCTGCCAGCCCCAGATGATGGAGAGTGACTGAAACACTCTGTGTCACACAAAAAAGGGTTTGGAAAGCAGATCTGTGATGGCAGTGGAGGTTCCCAACATGATAAATGATAAAAATGAAAAAAAAAAAACCCGTCTGCTTTTCTGCAGCTGATTGCTGTTTTCTTGCATAAATTCCAGGCACATTCTGACAAAATCCCAACAGCATAATGATGACAAGCTCCTCCATCATCAGTTCAGGCTTAATTACAGTTAATCAGTGGTTTGAGCACAGTCAAAATACAGCTCTGGGAGATGTGGAGAGTCTCAGGATGAGTGCTTTGGAGGCAGAGGATGGCTCTTCTCCTGGAGTGGGAACGGCAGGGAGGAAAGCCTGCTGCCCTGGCAGCCCTGCAAAGTGGGTCAGCATTTGGTGTGCACATTCTGGGGGTGAGCTCCACCCTGGTTTTGGTGTGAATCGGTTCTGGCAGCATCAGAATGGCCCGAGGGTTTGCCTGCTGTGCTCTGTCCTGCCCCTGCCTGTGCCTGGGGGCTGCTGCAGCCTCTGGGACATGGCAGAGGTTCCCCTGCAGGGTTGCTGGTGGAACAGGCTGCAGATCCTCCCCTGGGCAGCTCCCACAGGGAGGATTTGTGCCATGAGATGTTGATTGGTTCAATGGTCAGTGGTTTAGTGATTGATTAGTTAACATTTCTTTTTAAGCAGCAAGCATCCAAGATATAAAGATATATATCTTTATATATATATATATGTAATCTATGTATCTATCTATCTATCTATGTATCTATCTATAATTCACATATATATTTATATATAAAAAGATATATAAATATATAAAAAGATATATATCTTTTTATATATATATAATTTATATATCTATATATCTATATAATTTATATATATATTTGTATATAAAAAGATAGATAAAGATATGTATAAAGATATGTATTTTTATATATAATTTATATATCTATATATAATGTATATATATTTATATATAAAAAGGATAGATAGAGATATATATAAGAGTTATCAATAACCTTGGAAGCCACAGGGTGGGAGTTGATGGCAGCTCCTGTCACACCTTGCTGGAGCTGGGATGGCAGTGACTTGAGCTGGTGGCTCCTTGTTCCTGCTGAAACCAGTCCCAGTCCCAGGTGCTCACTGGGACCAGTGCAAATGCCTGGATAATGTGCAAACAAAGTGTCCACATGCCCTCTGTGGTGATTTTTACCCCTCTCTCAGGTGGGAGCCAGGTTTCCCTGCAGCTCTGGGGCTGTGCTGTGCATACTGCAGGGCCAGGGCTCTTGCAGCACTGCAGCAGCTCTGCAGCCTCCAGGCAGCTGCCAGAAATAAAGAGGAAAACTTCACAAGGAGCAAACCCTTTTCCCAGTGCACACTGGTGCCCCAAACCCCAGTGTCTGTGTCAGGCAGAGCTGCCCAGAGGGGGGATCAGCAGAGTTGGGCACAGTGAGGGGCTGTGGCTCTGCAGGTTTATCTGGATCCATTCTCAAGGGAAACAGGATTTTTTTTTTCTCCCCTTTACAAAGTACCTGCAGTGCCAGGTCAGTGCGCAGAGCCCTGCCTGAATCAGCTGCTGTGTGTTTAAAATAGCTGAGCTGAGTGTTCCTGCCCCTGTGTGCTGCTCAGAGCTCCAGGTGCAGTCCCAGAGCAGCCTGCAGCCCCCTGCCCTGGCTCTGCCACCCTCACACCAAAATATTCCCCTGCTTTGAGCCACTGCCCACTGTTAAAGTGCTCTCAGTGGAGCCCAGGAGAAAGGGAGAGACACAAACAGCCTTTGATGTCTCAGGAAAAGCTGTAGGAAGATTTTTGCCTTAATTATTTCACCTTAAATGGTATTTTGGACAGTTCACACACTGTTCTCTAATTTTACATGAGGGTGTTTTTGTCCCTTTGCCCTGTCAGCAGTGTCAGGGGGGGACAGGGTGATGGTTTCCCATCCCTGGGCAGCAGCACTGCAGCATTCCCTGTGCTGGGAGCCTGGCAAACTCCAGGTACTGCCACTTCCCACATGTGTGACAGCACTTCAACACTTAAAAACCACTTGAAAAGCTCTCTTTGGGGCTCTCTTCCACTTTCCCAATCAGGATTAAAATTGGTGGTAATCATCTGGGGGATTTTGAGGCAGCAGAAGGCCTGGAGCTGAGGCTGATTTGAATAAATGCCATGCTGGGCTCTGTCCCTGCAGGCTCTGGGCATGGAAAGCAGCTCTGCCTTTGTGCCTTTGGCCACCTGAGCAGCTCCTGCAGACCCATCCCAAAACCTGGGGCTGCTTTTGAGCATTTCCCTCCTCCCTCTCTATCACCAGCTGGGGTCTCTGTACAAATCACAAACAGAACAGGACTGCTGTGGAACGTGCCTTGAGCTGTTTGATTTTCCAGCATCAGCCTCATTCCATGGTTATGACAATGGGAAGATGCCACCAGCTCACATCCCAGGCAGCAGACAAAGAACTGAATGTTACAACTCACTTTATAAGTTTTTTGACCAATCACACAAAGCAAAAGCACATTGACAGTAGTTCTATCCAACCCCTATAAGCACAGGTACCTTTGGTTAAACAATGCTTGCTTATTTCAAATACAATACCTGCTTGTGAGCCTTAAAGCACAATGCACAGAGCTCCATTATTAAGCTTCAAACTTCCTAATATCTTGCTAGATAAACTTTTCTGTAGTTTAGGGAGTTATTCTAGACAAGTGTTAATATACAAACCATTGTTCTATTTGTCTTTGCTTTTTACTTTTTAAATATTTTTTTCTGCTGACCTGTCTCATGGCTACTGCATAGCTCTAATCACAGTTCTGCTGCCTCTGAGGCCTGCCTTTTGCAGCTTTCCCAAAACCCTCTGCTTTTGTAGTTTCCCACACCTCTCCACCCCAGCAGCACCTTTAGCAGCCTCAGGAGGGACCTGCCCCAGCCCTGCAGGGATGCCAGGGGGGATTGTGCTCTCTGTTAGTGCAAAGGGTGGGTGTCTGGCCCCTGCCTCCAGGATTTTGGGGCGAGATCCCTGCTTTAATGACCTTCAGGAGAGGAACAACTGCTCTGGAGGGCTGGGAAGTCACCCAGCCCCTGGGAGCCTGTAGACAGCCCCACAGCTCCTGGGCTCTGAGGGAGGGAGGAGGAGGAGGAGGAGCTGGAGGGGGTCTGGCCATGGGGAGGACCTGAGCTGAGGTCAGGGATGAACAAGGAGGGAGCCCTGGCTGGATGCTCCCCACCTTTGGGGGAAGAGGTTGGGTTGCAGAAGCAGCTCCAGGGCTCAGAATTGGCCAGCCAGGGGTGTGAGGCACTGTCTTGGTTTGCAAAGACAGGAGTCTGCTAAGCAAGGCAGGAGCCTCCCCTGAAATGGAGAATGTAAACCCTCCCCACCCCTCCAAATTGCTATAAATTTTAAATTAAGGGGCTCTCAGGTAAAAATATGAGAGCAGGAAATAACAGTTCTTTAATAGGGAAGGGAAAAAAAAGGATAAAATAAACAATGCAGTACACTAGAACAACACTGCCAGAGTCACAACCCAGCCTGACACCCTGTGGGTCAGGGTGTTGGCAGCAATCCCATTGGAATTGTGGCTCAGCCCTCCTGCAGTGTCAGGGCTGGTTCTGCTGGAGCAGGGGTCCTGTAGAAAGGTGCAGTCTCTTCCTCTGAAGATCCAGTGGGAGAGGCAGCTGCTGTTCCTCTGGGGAATCCAGTGGAGAAGCTGTGCTGGTGTTCCAGAATCTCCAGATTATATCCGGATAGGAATGCTTGGCTCCTCCCTCTGGGCTCACATCTCCCAATGGGATGCTGTAGTTCTTATCAGCCATGCAGGGACATTCAGTAGCTGTTATCAGCAGGTGTCTCCCCTGAGGGAGGAGTGATTGTGGTCACTCAAAGAGAGAGATAAGGCAAACTGCCCACTTGACAAAGGTAATCTGCCATACGGATGGTAATGGAATACATCTTGCATTGCAATCTTCAACAGGCACCTCCATCCAACCCCTCTCTGTTGTCACAGGTGCTCTCCCAGCACACTCCAGCTCCAGGAGATTTGGTGGAGCAGATTTTCCTGCTCCTTCAGCCCCTGGGTGCTGCAGGGGCTGGCAATGGCTCCTGAGCTGCTGGCTCTGAACCTGTGCAGCTCCCTATTTTTCTAATTCAGTTGTGAAAATACATGAATATGAAAATCCACCAAGACTCAAGACAAGCCCCCAAACCTCTGCTCACCCTCACTATTTCCCCCACACCAGCCCCACTATCTAACAGGAGCTTTTTTTGTGTTTCTTGCAGCAACGTGGACACGGAGAAGTTGTGTGGTAAGTCAGGGATGTTCCTGCTTCCCCTTCCCAGGGTGTGTGTTGGGTTTGTGTGTGTCTGACCTGGGCTGGACTGGGTGGCTCCAAGGTCCCTGTGGCTGGATCCCAGCACAGAGGTGCTTTGCCCAAGGGGAGAGGTGTCTTGGTTTAAAAGGACAGGTGTCTGCTAAGGAAGGCAGGAGCCTCCCCTGAAATGGAAAATGCACTTTCCCTATGAATTATTATAATTTTGAAAGTATAATAATAATTTCAAAATTTTTATTATAATTTTAAAATCACAAGAAAGTTTATTCATTATATTTTAATATTATATTTTAATATTTTAATAATAATTAATTTCAATTAATTATATTGTTAAGAATTAATTATAATTAATTATTAAATTAATTATAATTAATTTACTAAAATAAAATTAATTAAATTAATTATAATTAATTATATAGACTTAATTATATAATTTAATTATAATTATATTTTAATATTTAAATATTTTTAATATTTCTATTTTAATTATTATAATTTTGAAATTAAGGGGCTCTCAGGAAAATATATGGGAGCAGGAATAACAGTTCTTTATTAGGGACAAAATAAAAATAAAATACAAATGCAGTAATATAAAAAAACTACTGCCAGAGTGATCACAGGCCCTGCCCCTGTGTGTCAGGGGGGTGTCCCAGCCCCATGCCATGGGGGCTCAGCCCTCCTGCAGTGCCAGCTGTGGCTCTGCTGCAGCAGGGATCCTGCACAAGGGGGGAGTTTTCCTCTGCAGCTCCAGGGCTGCTGCAGATGGGCCTGGGCTCTCTCTGGCCATGCAGGGCAGCAGAAAGCTGCTCCTCTGGCAATGCAGGGGGCAAAGGCTGCTGTGCTGTGCCAGGCTCAGATTGGATCCAGGTAGGAATGCTTGGCTCCTCCCCTGGGCGGAGCATCTCCCCATGGGATGCTGGGATTGGATCAGCCCTGCAGGGACACTCAGTGGCCATGGACAGCAGAGATCTCCTGGAGGGAGGGTTGGTGTGGGAGAGATAAAGAAAAAACTGCCCCATGGACAGCAGAGATCTGCCCCACCTCTGACAGATGGGGATAGAGTGCACACAGCCCTAAATCACATCTTACAACCCAGAACAATAGGGAAGGACTTTTCGTTTCAGTCCTAGTGGGAGAATGATTCTGGAAAGGGAAGTGAATTCCCTCCTTTGCAGCTCTGGGCTGAGTGTGGGGAGCAGGAGCAGGGGAGGCAGCGATGGAGGTGCTCAGGAGCCTGACCATGGTGTTCTGTTTCCTGCTGCAGATTATTTCTCAGCATACCTGGGGGAATACAGGAATGTTCTCTCTGCCCTGGAAACGCTCAACGCTGCGGTGCTGGCAGCCATGGACAAAACCAAGCTGGTAAGGATGGCACAGGGGAGGGCAGCAGGGTGGGAAACTGGATCTGTGGTGAGCTCAGCTGCTTCTTAGGGTGGAATTTGGGGTTTGGAGGTAGCAAACCCCTCAAATCAGGGATGTCTGTGCATGTGCAGTTACACAGCCTGGAGGAGGGCAAGGGCAGCAGCCTGGTATCAGTGGATGGTGTTTGCTCCTACCTTTCCCAAAAGCATCTTCTGAGAAAGCTGCTCAGGCAAGACTCAATCCACACTCTCAGCACAGCTGGGTCAGCAAAAAGATGTGGAAAGGGTCTCTGTGTAGAGTTCCAATGAGGTTTGTTGTAGAATCACACTGAAGAAACCCAGGGACAAGGACAGGGCAAACAGTGAGTGTCCCTTTTTTAAGTATGGGGTCAAGAGCAATGGTTTGGGGGCACAGGGGCACTACAAAGGGCAGTGACCTGTGAGGAAAGGGCAGATTAACATTGCTGCAGGACACCATGGAAGAAGCCCCTTTCAGCTCACCCTAAGGTGAGAGGCACTCTCAAAGCCTGGGGTGAATTCTTCCAGGGCAACATCCAAGAAGTTTCCCTAATAGGCTCAAAGGTGTTCACAGAGAAGGGTAAATCCAAAACTTTTGTGCTGTGGAGACCTTATCTGTGTTCTGAGGACATCATCCATGCTCTGGGGATATCATCAATGCTCTGGGGACATCATCCCCTCCTTGCAGGGCTCTGGCAGAGCCTGTTCCAGCAGGTCCCTGCAGTGTCCTCCCCACAGACACTTTCAGGGAGCATCACTGGGAGCCTGTGTCGAGTTCTGAGCCAGAACAAAGTGTTTCCCCCCAGCAGTGAGGCTCCAGACTGCCCTGCAGGGCTGGTGGTGCTCAGGATGGAGCCCAGCTTGCAGCACTGAGTGCTGGTTGCAGAAGAGGGGCAGGAACAGCTGCAATTCCTGCTCTCCCAGCCTGGTGCAGGGCTCATTCCTGCCCCAGTGCTCACCCTGTGCTGATGGGAGCAGTTTGGAGGTGCTGATTAGGGCAGGCTCTGAGCCCCAGCTGTGCTGAGCAGCCTCAGGGTAAGGACGATGGGGAAAGGCAGCACTGGAGGGCCCTGCCCAGGGACCAGCAGCTCCTTCTGCACCTGAGCTGTGTCAGAGGGCTCAGCTGTGTGCTTGGGCAGCTGCTGACCATGGGAACAGCCTTTCTTTGATGCGGATGAGGGGCATCATCTGTGTGAATGCTCCTCTGAGCTCTTGGTCAGACAGAGAAGAAAAGGAGGACCAGTCCCACACTCACCAGAGTGGTATTTGTGCCTCTGTAGTGTCAGATCCTCTCTGGGCTTTCCTCTGGCCAAACCCAGCCTGAGTTTGTCCTCTGTGCCTGCAGTTACTGCAGTGCCTGATTGAGCCCTTTTCTGACCCAGAGATGGGGCAACTGAGAGGTGTTTTCAAACCTACGTGTAGAAATCTCATGCCAGGACAGGGAATCTCCTGAAAATGCATTTTCTCATTGGTTCAGATCCCTGGCCTCACTCACAGCTATTAAATACAAGTCCAGAGGGAGAGGAGGAATCCTCTCCAGAGAGCTGTGCTTTATTTCAGTTCCTTTCTGTTCTGTTTTTTGGGTGTTGAATGTGTATAGTTATGTATTTCTGCAAAGGGCAGCACAGTCACTCTCTGCTCCCCAGTATTGCTGTGAGGCATTCACTCCCTCCAAAGCTCCTGTGCCACTGCTGTTCCCTGGAAAACAGAAGCAGGTTTTTCCTGTTGAAGCAAATTTTGCTGGACCTGTTTTTCCACGTGTTTGGATGTGCCTGGAGCTGGGGCAGTGCAGAGTTCCCAGCACTGCTCCCACGCAGGAGGGGTCTGTGCTGATCAGGGGCTCTGACCCAGCCCTGCTGTGCGCAGTGCAGGAATTGATGCTCCTGGGGTCCCTTCCCTGCACTCCCTGCTCTGCTGGGCTCTGCTCTGGGCGGGAGCTGTGGGAGGGATGCCTGGAGGCTGCAGAGATGATAAATGCTGCATTCCTACCTGCTGGCACATGAGTGTGCTCCCACATTTGTATTTGCAGAGTTGGACTTGAGGTTGAGTTGTGATGGGATGAGTGGGCTGGGTTTTAGCCAGAGCTCTCAGCTCTGTGAGCCAGGGCATAGAATTTTACACCTGCCCCTCAGAATTTTACACCACATTACACCTGCCCCTCAATTCTTCTGGTTCAAACACTGCTCTGAGCCCCTTTTGGCCAGAGAGAGCAGCGTTGTGGAAGAACCAGATGAGCTTTCACCCCAGGGAGCTGCTTGTGCACTGAGAAAAATGGAGTGTTGGAACCCTGGTCACTGAGAATTCCAGACTTTCTGTGCTGCCAGGCACTGACCCCCAAGAGAACACTGCATTTAACCTGAGGCCATGGAGAAAGCTTCCAAAATTAAATCGTATAATTAATATTATGAGTGTGTAATTTAAATAGAAGCGTGTAATATCACGTAGTAGAAAACTTATCATTTAAGGTTTTAGAATATAAATATAAAATATATAAATTATATATTAAAATATATATAATATAGAAAATATATATTTACAAAGCTTGTTTTAAAAACTTATTTTATACTATACTTCATACTTAAATATATATACTTATATATATACATTTAATATGTATATATAGTGTATATTCACTATATGTATATAGTGTATATTTACTATATATTTTATATACTATACATTTTTATATATACTATATACAATAGGTATAGTGTATATATAATATATAATATATATAATAATATACTATATTATTACATAGTATAAAAATATATTTTATATATAATATATAAATATTATGTAATACAGTTATATATTTTTATATAATATATAAAATAGATATATTATATATTAAAATATATATAATATATAAAATATATATTTAAAATTTATTTTAAAAACTTACTTTATACTATACTTCATACTTAAATATATATACTCATAAAAATACTTTTAAATATGTATATATAGTATATATACACTATATGTATATAGTGTATATTTACTATATATTTTTATATACTATATTTTTATATATACTATATGTATAGTATAGTATATATAAAAATATATACATATATATATTTTTATATAAAAATATATACATATATATACTATATGTATAGTATATTTTATATATAATATATAAAATATATATAGTATATATATTTTATATAATATATAAAATATATAGTATATATAATATATACTATATATATTTTAATATATACTTATATATATAAAATATTTACTTATATACTTTATACTTATGCTAACACTTTTAAAACTTATTTTTAGTTTCATTTCTCTCTCAACAATGTCTATCTTATTCTATCATATTTATAAGCTAACATTTCTTATCTCAATGTTTACATACAAATATGTACTATGTGAGCCTTCTGTCAGATTTTAAGATTTTTCTATAAATCCCACACTGCAGGAGCTCTGTGTGTGTATGAGCAGCAAACCCTCTCCTGGTTGTTTTTATGAATTTACAGGTCAGCAGGAGGAAACCAAACCATTAGGGGTTCCCATGCCTCCATCCTCCCTCACTAGGAACATGCTGAAGAAAATTTGCCTTGTCTAGAAAAGAGTTTTTGACATTCTGTCATTCCCACTTATTTGTAAAATATAACTTGGTAGCTGTGCTGTAGTGTGCTAATTACACCTTATTTTGTGGCTGAACTTCATGTTTGCAGTATAATTGTGTAGGGGTAGGAGGTGAACAGAGGAAATAGCTCAGAAAACAGCCTGATGTTTCTCACAGGGGGTCTGTGTGCTGAAATCTTTCCATTCTCCAGTGTGCAAACACTGCAAGCCCTCACATAAATACCTCTCCAAGGCAGGCAGCCTCATTGACCCTCTGACAGGAATTATGTGGCCACCCATTCTGTCCTGAGCTCAACTATCATCATAAAAAAATCAGTAAAACCCCTCAAAAGCAAAATTATAGCAGCTCTTGTCAACTTGGTGATTTTCAGCTGGGTAAACAGGGCTGAAATACCAGTGCAGGACCAAAATTCCTTTGTCTTGAGCTTGCTGAGTTATTTCCTTTTCCATGAGCACAAAATGCTGTGCTTGGTGAGTTTATTGATAAGAGGTTTGACCTCTGTGCAGCATCTGATGAGAGGATTTTGGGTTTTTGCCCCAAAATGAGGAGTGCAATGGGGACTGGATTTTAAGTTCTTTCTCTCCCTGGCACGAATTTTCCCAAATTGCTGCAGAAATGTGGAGCAGCATTTTGAGCTCTCCCGGGGATGGCTATTTCCAGAAGGTTCCCCTGGGTGTGCTGTGTTTGATGAGGCAGCTGGCACTGCCATGTCCCCATGGGACCCTGTGCAGCCACGTCCCCTCCTGGCACAGCCTGCCCTGGGCTGCCAGGGGGGTTTAGGGATGCCACCCCACACTGCTGCCTGTGCCTGTGTGTTTGGGGTTGTTAGGAAATTCATCCACAAACACCAGAGGTTTATGTCCAAAAAGGAGACACAGGAGTCCTTTTACTTTATTCCAATAAAGGGAGAGGCCATGGGGCATTCCCCTGGCGTGTCTCTAATTTTTGGAGGACTCAGCCTCTTTTTTGTCCCAACTTCCCAGCCACATTTCCCCTCTCTCTTTCCCCACTGGCTGAGGTACTTGGGAATTACAGACTGAATCACCTGATACTGAAGATTTCCCTCTCATATGTAACCCTCCTTTTTGATTTTCAATTCTTATGGTATTTAGGGGTTTTTCTTTCCCGTTGTTTCTTTCTTCTTTCCATATCCAGTTTCATTTATCAGCAAACCTACAGTTTATTTGTAAAAGCAAATATCTTTTTCCATTCATCAATCAGTGCAATCCTTCCCATTGTTTCTTTCATTGTTTATCTACCAGCAGACCCACAGCTTGTTTGGAAAGACAAATCCACTGTTCCTCTCAGGGTGTAGGGGCTGCCCTGGGTGAGCTGTGGGGCTCAGGGCAGGTGGGATGTGGTGTTGGTGAGAGCAGCTCTGTCCCTGCCATAAAACTCCATCCATGGGGGATGTGGGGCTTGGGGCATTCAGATGGGAGCTGAGAGGATGAGGAGTGCTGGGAGGAAGGGTTGGTGCCAGATTATGCTCTTTTCTGACCCAGAGATGGGGCATCTGGGAGGTGTTTTAAAAACTTATATTCTATTTTTAACAATACAATAACAATATTCTACTTTAACAATACAATTTTGTACTGAGTTTCAGTACAAAAAAAATCCATAATTAAATGTTACTCCCCATCATCCTATATACAGAAACCCAGGTTTGTAGTACAATTAATTATACTACCTCAGTACCCCCTAAAAATAAAATTAGTAAACTAAATATATTCCCACAGGAAGGTGAGTGATGTGACTGGGGAGAAGCCTCCAAGCCCCAGGGCAGGAGAAGTGTTTGTGTGCCCAGGGCTGGAAGGACACCTCAGGGAAGGGAGCACACCTCATTTGCCTGATGCTGGGGGAAGGGCCCTGGGTGGTGCCAGAGGGATGACAGGGCTTGGATTTGGATTTTGGGCACTGAAACTGATGCCCTGTGAAGGCTGACCTAGAACAGAGGCTGGACAGAGCTAAAGAATAAAGCAGGGATTTATTCAAAGGATCTCCTCCATGGATCCACCTTGGGCAGCACAAGAGCCCATCCAGGGCTGCACCCAAGATGAACCAAAATGGTCCCAAAATGCACGGCCGGGCACGGGGTCTGTCACTGTGATCAGTTCTGCTCCATTTGCACCTTGCAGTTCATTGTCCCATTCCAGCTTTAGCCCCTGCAGTCCCACCCTGCTTGTTTTTCTCTCTCCAGCCCACGGTGTTTGTGCTCCTGGGCTGAGATTTGGATCATTTGTCCTTGGTGCCCAGCTGGAGCAGGAATTGTTTTGTTTCCCTGCTCTGTGCACAGAGCTCACCATCCCATAATATGAAGCTCAGACCCACACACTAAAGCAGCACAGAATATGAAAAATAGAAAAGCTAAAACCTGATGCATCAGAACTGACTGTGCAGGGCTGTGTGTTGGGTGAATGATGTTCCTGCTGTGCCCCCTGGGCACTCTCTCTCTCAAGGTGTGTCCTGGGGATGTTGGAGTGTCTTTGTTCCCCTTCAAGCAGGGAGTGGTCCAGGCTGGCAGGAGGTGGGCAGGCACAGAGGGGCAGTGCTGCCAGGGCTTTCAGTGCCTGCACACCCTGGGAGGAGGAGGAGAAGGGTGGGCAGGGATCCCCAGCCCTGAGATCTCCATTTCTGGGGCTGTGGGTACAGAAGGCTTTGTGGGAGCACATGGGATGCTTGGCTGGGAGATGCAGAGCTGGAGCTCAGTTTGCTGTGGCTGCATCTTGTCATTGTGGCTGCCATCCTGTCTCTGAGGCAGGAAAATGAGATTGATTTTCCAGCAGGGATGAAACCCCCATCCCCCTGGCCCCTGGTGCTGGGGGGAGCTGTGACCATCCTTTGCTGGCTCCAGCCCAGAGCTTGGGGGATGAGCATCCATCCTGTCCACTCTCTCCAATTTCCTTCCCTTCCTTTCCCATCGAGCCACAGCTGTGCCCAGTCAGACACAGCTCCTGGACTGGCACAGAGCAACCAGAGAGCCATGAGGGGCTCAGGACCCTCCCCACTGCTCCCTTTCTTTGGCACCAGCAGTGGAAGGGTTACAATGAAATCCATCTGTGCAGAGCTTCTGGAATTCCAGATCCTCAGCGTGCTGGAGAGAAACTCAGCAGGAATTGGAAATATTTGACCCCAGTGATGGGGTGGCATTGCTGGACATGATTTTGGACATGGTTCATGGATCTGGGGGGGTGAGGGCAGTTCTGGGTGCTGCAGCCTTAGGGGTCACACGAGGATACCCAGGGAGGGCAGGGATGCTGCTCCAGCCTTGTCTTGTCCAGGACAGGGGTGAATTTCTCCTGGTGGATGCTCCTGGGGAGCAGCCAGCCCTCCTGCATCATGTGCAGGCTCCTTCCTCGCCCTCCCACTGCTGCTCCTGTCTTTCTCAGAGCTCACGGTGACTCCTGTGGTTTCTGTGTCCCTTGGGGAGCTGGCACGGGGCTGGCCATGGGGACAGCAGTGTGCTGTGACAGCTGGGCTGTGCTCCCCAGCTGTTCCTTCACCACCTCTGATCCCTTTCAGATCATCTGCCCAGCTGAGTGAGTTCAGGCAGGCAGTGCCAGGTGAGGAAATGCCTGCTCAGGGAGCTGAGTTGGCTCCCTGCAGCACTAAACAACCTTTAGACCAAAATTAAAGGAGTGAAAGCTGCTTTTAGCTCATCTTCCTCAGCCAGTGCTGACCTGTTCCAGTGCCAGGTGGGAAATCACCTCCTGCAAGGAGTGGCTGCAGTGCAGGTGCTCTGGGGACCTTGCCCTGCTCAGCTCCTTCCTCCCACACCTGTGGCTCCCCTTGGGGGTCCTGCAGCTGGAGAAATTCCCTTCCTCATCCTGGCAGCTGCATTTCCAGTTGGGAAATGCAGCCTGGAGCATTAGGATTGCCTAAATGTACCCAGAGGAGGCAGTCAGCATGGCCTGCATCCCCAGCATGAGCCCTAATTGTTTTCCAGCCTGAGAGGAGACACCTTTGTTAGACAGGAAACAACCTGGAGTGTCAATGAAAGCACTTTGCTTCTTTTGGGGCACTTTATTGACTTTGCAGCCCTGCAGCAGCACAGGAGCCACTCAAGCACTGCTGCAGCTGCCCCTGGGGCAGGGCAGTGTTTCAGTGCCACAGGGGATGGCTGCCACCTCCCTACTGGAATTTTGTGTGCACATACTGGGCCCCGTGCTCCTGGTACTCTCCCTTTGTCATCCAGGTGTGCTGGAAGGAGGTGAGCGAGGCTGCCATGGAGCCCCCAGCCCAGGCTGCCGTGGCCCTCTTGGGGCTGGCCAGCACCTCGATGTGCACTCCTGCTCCTCGGAACAGCAGGTTCAGCTCCAAGCACATCCTCTCAGGAAAGCCAGGGAACATGGAGGAGCCCCCTGAGAGCACGATGTTGCCCAGCACGTGTCTCCTGGCCTGCTGGGGCACGGTGTGCAGGCTCTGCCAGGCCAGCTGGTGCAGGCCAGGGCAGCTGAGCTGCAGCAGCTCGGGCCGGAACAGCGGCTCGGGGCAGCAGAAGCGCTCCTTGCCCAGGGTGATCCAGCGCCCGTCAGGGGTCTGGAATCTGGCTGGATGATGGGATCCCTCCTCCTGGAGGTCTCCCTCATAGTCCAGGGACACGTAGCAGCACTGCTCCTTCAGCTGGGTCAGCACCTTCTTTGTCAGGGCCTGCAGCCCCAAGGGCTCCGTGTGGCTCTGCTGCAGCAGCAGCTGGTGCAGGTACCTGGACAGGTGATCCCCGGCCACCCCCAGGCTGCGGGTGCCCTTCCTCAGGGTCTGGCCCCCCCAGACAGAGGTGACATGGGACACGGCCGCCCCGGCCTCCACAGCCAGCCCCGTGACCCTGCCGTGGGCACAGAGCGACAGGAACCCGGTGTTGGCCAGGTGCAGCGCGGGCACCCCCAGGCCCTCGAACAGCACCTCGGCCGCCTTCACCCTGTCGGTGCCAGGGCAGGACGGGGACTCTGCCAGCAGCACCGGGTGCTCCTCTGGGGACACCTTGAGGCAGCAGCAGATCAGGTGGTCCCACAGGGTTCTCATGCTGTGCCAGTCCTCAACCAGGCCGTACCTGAGCGGGCAGCGCCGCGGGGCCGGGGTCGAGCAGCACGGGCTCTCCGTGCCAGGGCGGGGCTGCCAGGGGTCCCAGGGGGTGCCCAGGCTGCAGGGCAGCAGCGTCCTCAGCACGCACTGGGGCTGCTCCTGGCCTGCGAAGCCGCCCCGCGTGAAGCGGCTGCCGCTGTCGATGACCACCGCGGGCTTCAGCATGGCTGGGGCTCCTGAGGGATAACAGGCATGGAGGAACAGCCTGCAGTGGGAGAGGAGGGGTCTGGTGAGGGCAAAGCAGGCTCAGGTGCCTGCGCTGCCCCACTGGAGGACAGCAGTGTCTGCTCTGGAAGTGGCTGGGTTTGTCCCTCCTGTTCCCTGTCTCACTGAGCATCCCTCCTTGTCTCTATCCCCTGAGGTTCTGTGACAGTGCAAGGACAGAAGTTCAGGTGGTTTTAAGGAAGCAAGGGAACACTGGACAGGAAAATTAAGTGTGTGGACCAAATCCTGGGCTGTATCTGAAGGAGAGGTGCCAGAAGGTCAAAGGAGGTGACTCTGCTCATCTACTCTGCTCTTGTGAGACCCCATTTGAAATATTGTGCACAGCTCTGGTGTCTCCACCAGAAGGACATGGAACTGTTGGAGCAATTCCAGAGGAGACCACAGAGTTTCTGAGGGTACTGAAACACCTCCCCTCTGGAGACAGGCTGAGAGAACTGGGATGGGGCTCTTGAGGCTGGAGAAGAGGAGGTTGTGTGGAGACCTCCCAGCACCTTCCAGGGTGTGAAGGGGCTACAGGGAAGCGGCAGAGGACTCTGTCAGGAGCTGTGGTGACAGCACAAGGGGAATGGGATCAAACTGAAAGAGGGAAAATTTAGGTTGGATATTAAATGCATGAAGTTCTTTGAGGGTGAGGGTGGGCAGACCCTGGGACAGATTTCCCAGAGCAGCTGTGGCTGCCCCTGGATCCCTGGAAGTGCCCAAGGCCAGGTTGGACAGGGCTTGGAGCCATCTGGGACAGTGGAAAGTGTCCCTGCCATGGCAGGGGACATTGGATCTGGATGATCTCTGAGGTCCATTCCAATCCCTTAACATCCTCTGATTCCATAAATGGTGCTGCCAGCAGAGCCCATAGCACACAGAGAGAAGCTGAGAGGAGCTGTGATCCCAGCTGGCAGAGAAGGGCAGGAGTCTGGGGTGCCTCTGTGTGTGTCCAGGCCCTTCCCTGGCTCTCTGTGCCTCCCAGACCTGCCCCTGTGGCATGGTGTGCCTCTTGACCTGTTCTTTGGGCACTCTCCAGGCCAGGTGACCCTTTACAGGACAGAGTCTCCAGCTATGTTAGGGAAGGTGTAGGTTGGATATTAGGAAGAAGTTTTTCACCAAAAGAATAATAAAGTACTGGAGTGCTCTTCCCATTCAAGTATGCACCCCAGGGAGGTGGTGGAATCACCATCTCTGGGTGTGTTTAAAAAAAGACTGCACATGGCACTTGGGGCTATAGTCTGGTTGAGGTGGTAGGGCAGAGGTTGGACTCGATGGTCTTAGAGGTCTCTTCCAACCTCATTATTCTGTGATCTGTGAGTCTGTGATTCTGTGATTTGTTCTCCCCATAGCTTCTCACATGCCCCTCTGGTTGCACTTTTACACCACCCATCAGGAATTCATCAGGGAGTGTCTCATGGGAGCAGCCAGGCTGGCACTGTTTCCCTGGGCATAGAGGGCACAAAGCCAGCCCTGCCAGTGGTGAAAGGGTCCCTGGAGGAGCTGCCAGCACCCAGGGGCCACCACAGGCTCCCAGCCTGTCCCCAAGCCCTGCAGTGTGTGAGCAGGGGCACAGGGGATGCTGTGCCAGCCTGGGGCCCTCCCTGGGGCTGGGGCTGTCCCTGAGGGTGACCCTGACCTTGTGGCTGGTGTCCATGTGCCCTCCTGGAGCTGGCAGGGCTGGCCTGTGGTGCTGGGCAGGGGTGCCCATGGAACCACGGCTGCATGCCCTGCTGTGATCTCACAGCAATGCACCCCGAGGGTTCTCCTGCCCCACAGCCTCACTTCTACCCCCAAGTGTCACTTGTTGTGATAATTAAAATTTGATCAAAACCCACCCTGTTGCAGACATCTTTTCATTAAAAATCTTTCCTTAAGATTTTTTCCTCCTGAGAAGCTGAGAGGCCTCAGGAACAAAATGTAAACATTGATTATCTGCTGCTGTGGAATGCAACAGGTGCATCTGTGATTGGTCTCATGTGGTTGTTTCTAATTAATGGCCAATCACTGTCAGCTGGCTCAGACAGACTGAGGCAGCTGCCTTTGTTATCATTCTTGTTTTTCTAGTCTTAGCTTAGCTAGCCTTCTGAGATGAAACCTTTTCTTCTGTTCTTTTTAGTATAGTTTTAATGTAATGTATATCATAAAATAATAAATCAGCCTTCTGAACAAGGAGTCAGATCCTCATCTCTTCCCTCACCTGAAAACCCCTGTGAGCACTGTAACACCACCCCATTTTGTTTGTTTAAGGGACAGCCCCTTCCAGGTGTGGCCCTGCACAGGGGCAGGTCTGACAGGTGCTGTCCCCTCTGCCCAGAGGTACGAGACAGCCTCCAAGATGGAGCAGTTCCTGACGCGGTTCCTGCTGCGGGAAACCATGCACCAGCTGCAGTCCCTGCAGGCGTCCCTCGAGTGTGCTGTGGACACCGTGGAGGAGCAGGCGGGGCGGGAGAGGTACAGGGGTGGGGTGGGATGGGGTGGGAGAGGTGGGACAGGGTGGGACGGGAAAGGTACCGAGATTGGATGGGAGAAGTACCAGAATGGGGCAGGAGAGGTACTGGGGTGGGACACAAGAGGTATCAGGGTGGGAGAGGTACTGAGGTAGGATGGGAGAGGTACTGGGCTGGGACAGGACAGGTACTGGGACAGGAGAGGTACGGGATGGGATGGGATGGGATGGGATGGGATGGGATGGGATGGGATGGGATGGGATGGGATGGGATGGGATGGGATGGGATGGGATAGGATGGGAGAGGTACTGGGGTGGGATGGGAGAGGTGGAACAGGGTGGGACGGGAAAGGTACCAAGGTTGGACAGGAGAAGTACCAGGATGGGACACAAGAGGTACTGGGCTGGGACAGGACAGGTACTGGGACAGGAAAGGTACTGGGATGGAATGGGAGAGGAGAGGTACCGGGGTGGGACAGCAGAGATGGGACAGGGTGGGGTGGGAGAGGTACTGGAATTGGACACGAGAGAACAGGGTGGGACAGGAGAGGTGGGAATGGGTGGAACATGAGAGGTACCAGGTGGGACACAAGAGGTACTGGGTAGAACATGTCCAGCCCCTGTCTCCAGCCCTGCTCCTCACAGCCAGCAGCCCTTTTCCAGCCCAGTGCCAAGCTGACACCTCCAGGAATGGCTTCAACCCCTCCTTTTGCTTTTTTTTTTTTTTTTTTGTTTAATTCCAGAAAAGAGATCAAGAACTCGCAGACTTCGGTTGGCCTGAGGTCAGGGAGGCGCTGTGGGCGCAGGGGACAGAAGAACGTCTGTCTGTCCCCAGCAGACCCCTACTCTGGGATGCTGACAACAGGTACCTGCTGTTCCTCAGTTCTTTGTGTCCTGCTGGAGCCTGGAGGGGCTGTGGGACCAGCACAGAATCACAGTAAGGTGGGAAAAGACCTCCAAGATTGAATTCAACCATTCCCCCAGCTCTGCCAAGTCCACCTGTAACCTGTGTCCCCAAATGCCACATCTCCAGCAGCACTGGGCAGTGAGGGCTCCTCCAGGATGGAGCCTGGAGCATCTCACCCAGGTGCCAGCTGGAGCTTCTTGGGGATGTTGTGTCTCTTGGACCGTAGGAAAAAAATTAAGTTTTTTGGATTAAATCCGAGGTTTAGAAGATTTTGTGGGGTTTGGGTCTTGAGCAAGCTTTGGCCATGACAAAGCTGAGCTTTTTTTGGGTGACACCTCTGTGCCCTTTGCCCTGCAGGTGTTTGTGTTGAGGACAACAGCCAGTGGATGGCTCAGATCAACAGGCTCCAGCAGCTCATCGAGAAGCTGGAGTGCAAGGTGTGTGTGTGCCCAGGGGGTGCTGGGGCTGCCCCGCACCTGGGCACGGCCACAGCAGTGCTGGGACCCCCCTCCCATCAGTGCCAGCACCCCCTGTTCAGCCCTGGCATTGGCACAGAGCTGCCCCAGCCCTGCATGCCCTTCCCCCAGCTCTGCTGACCCTGTCCTGCCTTCCCCGGGGGGCTGAGGAGTCCCCCAGGCCCCAGTGACCCCACAGGTGAGCAGGGCACAGCCCTGCCCTGCCCAGGTGCCACAGGGAGTGTCCCTGGGGCGGTCCCCAGCTGTCCCTGGGCTGGTGCCACTCCTGCTGCAGAGCTCTCCTGGTAACTCTGGCTTATCCCAGATGAACTCTGGTTCATCCCAGTAACACTGGCTTTTCCTGGTAACTCTGGTTTATCCCAGTAACTCAGGTTTATCCCAGTAACTCTGGTTTATCCCAGTAACGCTGTTTTTTCCTGGTAAATCTTGTTTTTCCCTGGTGCTTACGCAGAGCCCCCGCCTGGAGCCACTGAAGGAGGAAGCCATGTGCAAGGGACAGGATGCAGTAAGTCCTTGTCCCTGTCCTGTCCCTGTCCCCATCCCTGTCCCTGTCATTTCCCTGTCCCTGTCATTTCCCTCTCCCCATTCCTTTCCCTGTCTCTACCCCTGTCCCTTTCCGTGTCCTGGTCCCTGTTCCCATCCCCATCCCTGTCCCCATCCCTGTCCCTGTCCCTCTGTCCCTATCCCTGTCCCTGTCCCCATCCCTGTCCCTGTCCCCATCCCTGTCCCTGCCCCTGTCATTTCCCTGTCCCCATCCCTGTCCCTGTCCCCATCCCTGTCCCTGGTGTGCGGTGCCCCCTGTCCCACGCTGCCCATCCTACAGCCCTGCCGTGCCCCGCTGATGGCGCAGCCTGGGGACAAGTGCAGCTCCCTCGTGTCCCTGCCAGCCCCGAGGGTGGCACCCTCTGCCTGTGAGTGCCCACAGAGCCAGGGGAGGGGTCCCCAAGGGGAGGGGTCCCCGAGCCCCTTTCTGGGGGGATCTGCAGCAGGACCCCCCCAGGGGGATGGAGCATCTCCTGTCCAGGTGGGCAGCACCCCTCGGTGTCCCCGCTGTCCCCAGCGCTGCGGTGGCACCGGAGGGGAGCAGGGGGCGGGAGGGGACAGCCCCTGACCCTGTGCTGTCCCTGGCAGCACATCCTGGTGGCCAAGAGGCAGATCTCGGTGGCCACGAGCAGCATCGAGCAGTTCCGGAGGGCGGTGCGCTCCTACACCGAGGGCACGGCCGGCCACAGCAGCTGCCTGCAGTGAGTGCTGTGTGTGCTTTATGGGCGTTTTTGGGGTGTTTTGGGGGTGCTTTGGGGGTGCTTTGGGGGTGTTTTTGGGGTGTTTTGGGGGTTCCCCCCCAGAATTGGTGGCGGGGAACAGGGTGGGACAGCAGAGGTACTGGGGTGGGAGAGGTACTAAGGTAGGATGGGAGAGGTACTGGGCTGGGACAGGACAGGTACTGGGACAGGAAAAGTACTGGGATGGGATGGGAGAGGAGAGGTACCGGGGTGGGACAGCAGAGATGGGACAGGGTGGGGCAGGAGAGGTACTGGGTAGGATGGGAGAAGTACCAGGATTGGACACGAAAGGACTGGGGTGGGACAGGAGAGGTGGGAATGGGTGGAACACGAGAGGTACCAGGTGGGATGTGCCCACCCCTGTCCCCAGCCCTGCTCCTCACAGCCAGGGTTTTAGGGGGACACAGGGGTGTGTGGGGGGTGTTTTGTGTGCGAGGCTGGGCTGGGAGCTGGCAGGCAGCGTGCCCCCAGTGCCATCCCATCCGCTGCAGGTTCCCAGTAAGAACCAGTGCCTGGGGAGGAGTGGGGGGTTTGTGCCAGCAGGAGTGGCTGTGGAGCGTTCCTGTGAGTGAATACAGCACCAAAGGACTCAGCAGCAGTGGAAGGTCCAGGGCAGGGCTCCTGCAGAGCTCTGGTGGATGCAGAGCCTGGGGGAGCTGCCACAAGCACCTGAAGCTGCCCTGGGGAGGCCAAGGCTGCCCCAGAGCCCTGCAGGGCCATGGCAGTGCCAGGCTGGCCCTGCTGGCACAGCTGCTCCCTCCCTGTGCCACGGGCACTCCAGGCTGCCTCCAGCAGGGAACGTTCCTGCTGCTCCCGTTTCGAGTGTCCTTCCTCAGCTCTTCACTGTCAACAGCACAAATTCACATTTTCAGTGACACGTGTGGTGGAGAGAATGGGAGGGGTTTTGTTTGGAATTGATGGGTTTTATCTCATCAGGGTTATTTGTGGAGGCAGCAGGGTGGTGGTGTGTGGGCTGTGAGCACAAAGCTGAGCCTGGGGACACTCTGTGGGGCTGGGTCCCTGCAGGGCATCACAGAGCCCCGTGTGGAGCAGGGCACAGAGCCCCAGAGCTGCTGGGTGACATTCTGGGCTGTCCCCCAGGGCCTGGCCCCCTCAGCAGCTGCAGGAAGGCTTGGCCTCAGCTGGGATTGCTGCTGCTGCTGCCCAGCACAGCTGCTTCACCTGGCACAGCTGCACCCCAGCACTGCAGGGCTCTGGGGCAATTTCTTACTGTGTTTTATTATTTCTTACTCCTCCCCAGCACCAGCCCCAGCCTCTCCTGGGCACCAGGGAATGGGGAATTATCATTCTGGGGACAGAGAGCTGGGGGTCTGGGCTGGGGGCTCAGCTCCTGCCCCCCTGCCTCAGTTCCCCCCGTGTGAAGGGTGACACCAACCTGCTCCAAGGGGCTGGAAGGATGAGATGTGGTAGTGCTGGGGAGGAGAAAGAAATAATAAAACACAGTAAGAAATAATAAAATAGAGTAAGAAATAATAAAATACAGAAGCTGCTGGTTCCTGGGCAGCAGCAAAGAGCAGTGTGAGTGCTGTACAGCTCCTCTGCCACCTGGACACAGGAGCCGTGGAGCAGGAATTGGGTTTGGGATCATCTGGAGATGTGAATGCACCCAAAATGTGCTTTGGGAGCTTTGTGGGGAGAGTGATGGGCACAGCAGTGCCCTGCTGTGCCAGGGCCATGCCAGGGCCGTGCCAGCCTGCCCAGGGCTCAGGGTCCCTCTGTACCCACAGTGTCTCTGCCTGCAAGCTGACTGACGAGCCCTGCTTCATCCTGTACGAGTTTTGGCAGGACGTGACCTCGTGGAGAAGGTGGGGCAGTGCCCATGTGAGGGGCTGGGGGCTCACAGGGGGTGCCCCCTGCTCCCTTCCCGTGCCCAGCCCATCCCCCTGCCCTGCCCTGTGTGCCCTGGGACAGCTGCAGCTCACAGGGGGGGAGCACCCCCATAAAGGGTTTGGGGAGCAGGGGCTGGGGGTGCAGAAGCTGCTCTGTGTGGGCACAGGGCCTGGCACCACATCCCCCTGAACCCACACCCTGTTTTCCAGCCATTTGCAGTCCAGCTGCAGCAAGACCTTCCAGCAGTCCATCCTCAGCCTGCTGGAGTCCCCAGAGCTGCTGACCACCATGCTGTTCCCAGGTGAGGCTGCCCCAGCCCTGCTCTGGTGCTGCACAGGGCAGGAGCAGGCACTGGGGCTCCCTTCAGGGCACAAAATCCCTTTGGAGTGACCTAAATGAGATTTTTCAAGCCTCAGGGTGAGACCTGTTGTCCCCAGCAGGTTTGGCTGTGTGAGCTGGGCTCTGTCCCCTGCCCAAGGTGGGGACAGCCAGGAGCAGGGACACTGCCCAGGCAGCAGATAAGCTGAGTCCTGGCCCAGATACACCTGGAGCCTCATTTTGTGTTTCCCCTGAGGCTGAACCTGCTCTGCAAAGTGCTGCTGCTCCCAGCTCAGTGCCAGGGGCTCCAGCCCAGCTGGGGCAGGGGCAGGCCAGCACAGGGAATGTGCCATTGCCAGGGTACCCATGGAAGTGGCACCAGCTGTGGGGACTGGGAACCAAATTCAGCCCCAGTTTGCTTTCAGGGATCACTGCAGGGTCTTGGAAAATATTTGTCCATAAAACATGGATTAAATTGGACTGAAGAACCCTGCTGCTCCTGAGCTGCCAGTGCCACTGACCACATTCCCAGTGCCACTGACCACACTCCCAGTGCCACTGACCCCACTCCCAGTACCACTGACCCCATTCCCAGTGCTCTCCTGCAGAATTGCCACAGTTCCAGGGGTTCCCCCCTCTCCAGGCTCCCTGCCCAGGGTGGGGTGGGTGCTTTAGGGCCCTGCAGGGTCAGGTCCCCCATCTCTGCCACCCCAAATCCCCACTCCCAGTCTCACACTGCCCTCAGCTCCCTGCTTTCCCTCTCTTCCCAGCCTCCTGGTGGATCATGAACAACAACTGACCCGGGCCAGCGTCTCCAGGACCCCATCAGCATGCGGGAGGACGTGGGCACAGCCTCTGTCACCTCTGTCACCTCCCTGTCCCTCCATTCCCTCCTGAGGCCAGCGGGGGCTGCCTGCCCTCGGCCCTGCCGGTGTTTTGCTCCTTTGCTCTTTTCATGTTAATTTATTTATTTCTCCTGCTCCCAAGCCGGTGTCTGAGCTGCCTGGGGGGCTCTGGGTGGGGTGGCAGCCCAGGAGCATCCCAGGAGCCTTCAGTCCTTATTGCACTCAGCTCCTCTTCCTCCTGGCTCTGAGCTGCCCAGGGATGGGCAGGGGACACAGCACTGGCCAGCTGTGACACCCAGCCCAGGGAGCCAGGTGGCCTGATATGGATTGTCAAGAGTGTTTTATAGGGGAAAAATATTTCCTGCAGTGCTCCTGGCAGGGTGTACCTGCTGATGGCCTGCCACGCTGGCAGCACGTGGCTCTGAGGCTGGCACTGTGCCCCAGCAGCTGTGCCCATGGCTGGACCTGTCCCCAGCACTGCCAGGGAGGGACAGAGGGGCTCCAGTCCCTGCTCAGCTCCCAAAACCCAGCCCTGGCACCGGGCAGTGGTGCCAGGAGTGGAGCTGAGGCAGTGGGAAGGGGTCTGGGGTGAGGGGAATGAGTGAGGGAGGAGGGCTGGGGCAGATCCCACCTGCTCCAGGGGGCACTGGGGCTTTCTTTGCAGCAGCAGAGCCTCTGCTGAGCTGGGGGAAAATGCATTGTGACAGCCTCCACAGTGGGATGGCACAGGGGACAGGAGGGACACCAGCTGTGGGAATCCATAAAATCAGAGGGTTTGGGGAAAGCTGCAAAAGGCACAGCAGATCTGTGATTAGAGCTAAGCAGCCCCATGAGATTGGTCAGATTCCCACAACCAGCCACCCCCCTGGCCTGGAGAACATCATCCTTGTGCATCCAGTGTGGCCCCAGGGGTGCCTGCACCCCCAACCCTCACTCACCTGGGACCTGCTACCACCCCAAAGCTCTTCTCCACTCCGTGTGGGTGCTGCTCCAGCAGAACCATCAGTCTGAATGTTTTTGCCCCAGTCCCTGGCTGCAGGCAGGAGAAGCTGTGCCTGAAGGGGCAGGGGGTGCAGCTCCTCCTGGGGACCCCAATCACACTGTGCTGGGTGGGTGTGACCCAGGGGTGACAGCACAGCAGGGCTCACTGGGTTTTAGGGTGCTTGTTTTGCTCCAGAAGGAGCTGCCTGTGTTGGGGTGCAGGGGCTGACCTGGCTGGTGGCAGCAGGAACCTGCAGGGATCAGGGAAGCTCCTGCTTGGAGGGACAGCCCAGCCCAGGGCAGGCTCAAACCCAAACCCAAATCCCCTCCCAGGGATGGGGGGCAGAGCCTGGCCCTGTCCCCATCCCCAAGCACCCCAGTGTTTGTCTGATTATCAATTCTTGCTGCTTCCCTGGCCAAAGCCTGGATTTGCTCAGACCAGGGGACAGCAGAAGTGGCTCAGCCCTGGGCAGGGACAGCTGCAGGGCCACATTCCTGCCCCTGGGAATGACAAACAAAAGGATGCAGGGATGTGCTGGAGCCACAGCAGCACCATCAGGAAGGGACAGGCTGTGCCAGGGCACTGCCAGGGTGGGTCAGAGAGGGGCAGCCACAGGGGCAGCCCTGCAGCAGGCTCTGTTTGGGATTCCTGAGCTGCCTCCCCAGCCCCATGTAGGGTTCACCCCTCAGTTTTGGGTTTTTCACTACTGGATTAATGTTTGCAGCAGCCTGGAGATCAAAATCCTCTGGTTAAGCCAAGGTGTGGGCATGGGCATCCCTGGGGGGCACAGCTGGCAGTGGCAGCTGGGACAGCACCCTGCAGGCTGCTCTGTGCTCACATAAAAAAATAACATTTTAAAAAAGCTCAGAAAACAACACACTGAGCTGTAAACTCAGAGAAATCACTGGGGACAGGGCTGAACTCAGCTCTGCCAGGCTTTGCCCACAGCATCACCACCACAGAGGAGGAAATTTCTGTCCCTAAAAGCCCAAGGTGTGGCAGCATCCCCCAAAAACCCCAAGAGCTGCCTGAGCACTGCTGAAAACCTCTGTCCCTTCCCAGAGAGAAGGGGAGCTGGAGGATGAATATAGTCTTTTTATTGACTACTTTGGAGTAGAACAAACTAAATACATCTGTAACAGTTTGGGTTCCTTTATACAGGACATTAAATAAGTTATGCACAGGAATGAAGTAACAAATTTCTATTACAGAATTAAATGTCAAAAAAAAAAATAAAAATAGAAACCTTAACCCAATGTCTTCCCACACCCCAAGTTCACATTTATCATTCCATCTTTAAAAAAAAACAACAAAAAAGAAAAGAAGCAATCATTCTAATCATGACTGTTAGTATTTCATTCATTTACACTGGGGTTAATTTTAATACACAGCCATCAAAGTTGCATGAGAATTATGGAAGACAATCTATTTACAAGCAATTCCTCCCAGCCCTGCCCTGCTCCCCTTCCCCACTGTGATTAGAGCTAAGCCTGGCACTGCCACCACTCACCCACAGTGATGCTGGGGCTGCAGGTGAGGAGGGGACCTGGGATTGACCTGAGGCTGTTCCAGAAGTGTCCCTTAGGGCAGGAAATCCCTTCCTGCCAGCCCCAGCATGGGCTGCTGCAGGTCAGGGTGGCTCCAGTGGGAGCTGCCTCAATGCCAGAGTGCTCCAATTCCTGGGGACACATCCCCAGGGCCACCAGAGCTGTGGGATTCACTTCAACACCAGGAGACCTCGTGGCTTTTTAATAAAACCTTGCAGACCAGCTCCATCCCGCAAGAGCAGCTTCCCAAGAGCCAGGGCTGGAGCAGCAGGTTCCCTGCTCACCCCTGTGATAGCTCATTACAGCTCCATTATTGGCCTCCAATTGAAAAGGTGATCAGAAATAATTAGGGAATCCCTTGCCTCATAGGCTCCAGCCCAGCAGTGGCACACACGTGTGTGGCTCTGCTGAAGAGAAGGAGAGTTGGGAGCAGCTCCTGGAGGGCACATCCCCTCCCTGCCACGGGCTGTGCCACTGCCACCCTGTGTGACACTGCTGGCCAGCCCTGCTGGCACAGCCTGCACTGCCCCGGGTGCCCCAGTCCCCTTTTCCACCCCACAGCAGGGACTGTGATGGACAGAGCGCCCCAGGCTGGCCCCATTCCCCAGGGGACCTTGTGATCCTCTGGTTTTGGGACAATCTCTGAAGGTGGATCCACATCCCTGGGCATCTCTGGATGCAGCACTGCAGGATTTTATCCCCACTGGAGCAGGGGATAAAAATCCACCCAGGACACCCAGTGCTGCCTTTCTTTCAGCAGTGTGAGTGGAGAGCACAGGCTGTAAACAACCCCTTGCACCACTGAGGATCCCTGGGCTCACAAACAACAGCAGGAACTCACAAACCAGCAGCTTCCAGGCAGTGAGAAAAACAAAACAACGGCCCCCAGGTGGAAGGGGCACCTGCACCCAGCCCAGATCTGCTGTGCACATGTTCCCCCAGCACAGGCCCCACCCAGGAAACACCCAACTGTCTGTCTCACCACAGACTGGGATGGAATCCAGGCCATCCAGCAGTGCCTCCTGCCACTGCCTCTTGCTTTAGAGCAGACAAATCCCCTCCTCCCTCTCTGCAACCCTCAGCTGCCAGCCTGGAGGCAGAAGTGGGCTCAGCTTTTGCCATTGCACAGAGGATGAGATGCTCCCGCTGGGAAATTGGCTCTGGTCTGTTCACAGCAACAACCAGCCCACACAGCCACCTGAGGCACAGCTGCCTGGGAGCAGGGCACAAACATGGAAATGATGGAGGAAAGGTGGCAGGAGGAGGCAGTGGTGGGAAGCGAGCCTGAGCATGCCACAAGGACAGGGCTCCCTGCCTGGGCACCACATCTCAGCACCTCTGGCGTGTGCCAGTGCTCTCCCCATAGTCCAGGTCCCCTGAGCAGCTGCCCAGTGTCCCCCAGGTCCTGGCACTGCTCTGGTGTTCCCCTGAGAGGAGCAGGGAGATGCTGCAGGCGGGCTCACCCCAGTCCACGAGCCACAAAGGAACAGGCAGGATGAGAGGGCAAGGCCGGAGTGTCGGTGCCCCGATGTGTCAAATCTATCAAGTGATAACAGTTGCTGCAGGGGCTTTTTCAGCTTTAAAACCCCCAGGGAGCTCATCCAGTGGAGTGAAGCCAAGCCAAAGCTCCCTCCTAGAGCCCGTTGGTGTCTATGGCTGTCACGGAGGCCGGCGTGGAGGAACGCGAGGTGGTGGCCGAGCTCTTCTCCAGGGCTGGGCTGGGGATGCCATCGAGGCTCTTGGCTGCCACCCGGCCCGTGGGCAGTGCCAGGGGCTTGCTCTGGCCGTGCAGGCTTTGCCCACAGATGCGGTGGTGCCTCTCCCAGTCCTTGTGCTGGCAGAAGGAGCCGCAGTAGCGCGCGATGTTGCAGCCGCTGCACGTCTCGCTGGCCTTGCGGCCGCAGTTCCAGCAGCTCTGCAAGAGCAAAGACACTGTGCTTAAAGGGGGTTAGTTTCCCTAGGAGCTGCAGGATGGTGCTGACTCAGCTCTGAAGGGGACTGTTCATCCCCTCTGGCCCAGATTTGAGAATATGCAAATGAGCAATCCATTAATTCCTGCTATTTCCCAGCTCTTTGCCAATGGTTCTAACCCCCACTGCTCTGCCCACAGCCTCTGTCACACTGCTCCAGGCACGTCCTCTGCCCTAGACCCACCCCAATGCAGACAGGAAACAGCAGGCATGGACTGAAAAACACTCTGCAGATGCTGCTATTGGGCCTTTTTATTTCCTGTTTTAAGCAGCTCTATTTTGGTCTCCCTCCCAGCCAAGTGCTCTCTGCGGGGATCACGGCGCGCTGCACCGGCACCATTTGCTCCGCACCCTGCCTCGCTGCACAAGAGGTTGGAGCAGGCCAATTTGGAAAAGCAAATGCTCATTTGAAAGCCTCCCAGCCAGGTGGAAGCACAGCCAGAGGCTGAGTTTCAGCCTGGAAGCGGAGCAAAGCCCCTCTGGCCGCAGGGAGAGGTGTCAGCTGGTGGCTCCCGCGTGCCACCGCTTCCCTCGGAGCGCGGGGCAAGGGGCCAGCCCCGGATCAGGGCTGCAGCTGCTCTGGGGAGGGGAGGGACGGCAGAGCAGCTTCCCTGCAGCTGGAGCAGGGCGTAGCAAACACACACTGGGGAGGGCAGCTCAGCTGTGGGAACGCAGCTTCTGTCAGAGCTGGTCTTTGTGGGGACACGGTTGCTGTGAACACCATCAGAGCTGTGGGAGCGGGGTGCTGGGAGGTGCTGGGGGGTGCTGGGCTCCACCAGGCAGCCCTGCTGTGGGGAAGGGCTGGCAGATTCCCACTGCCAGGCTCAGCACTGGAGCCACCAGCTCATGGTGGTGATCTATGGGCTGGCAGTGAAGCACCTGACCTGCTCACTTTGGAGCGAGCTGCTCCAGAGCCTCTGTGTCCCCAAGGGTCCTCCACCTTCCAGGGGAAGCAGGACTTGAGACCAAAAAGCCCCTACCAAAGGATGTGGTAGTTCTTTGAAAACTGGGTCACTGCTTCACAGCTGTTTACACTTCAAGTGTTTTTCAGCTGTGTTGCAAAGGTTACAAGATGTGCCAGAACACAGGACAGCTTTTAGACAAGGGCTCCAGGGCTTGCACAGGGGTGCTCAGCAGCTCCCGAGGTCCCAGACTGCTCCTCAGCACAGCTGGAGGAGGAGGACACTCCTCTGCTATTCCCCCATGGAGAAATCACTACTTGCCTCATTCCTTCCATGGCTTCCTGAGCAGTTCCACCCACTCCCATCATGCGACTGCTGTGTTCAACCCTCAGCAATTTCACTGGGAATTGCACTATGGACATCATTCTCTGGAATAACACCTAGAAAACCATGGTTCTGGCCACACTTCCCGAGCCCCAGCTGAGCTGAAACCCAACAGGAGGTTTGGACCTGCTGTCTCCACATCCCAGCAGACAGGAACAGCAGTCCCATCAGATTTCTGCTCAGCAGACACAAGCCCTCGTTCTTCTATGTGCAGAGAGATTAAAATAGGGAGCAAAGCCCACATGGATGGGATGTGGCAGTGCACAAATGAGCCATGTCATTCCCCTTGCCCAAAATCTCAAAAGCTCTACCCAAGTGAACTTCCTGTTAAGCAACAGGGAGGGTGATTTATGATTGAAGAGTAGAAAAGGATTCTCTGAGGCACCCATTTAGCACATGAATGACAAACCAAGATCCACCCTTTCTTCTGCAACATGCAAGTGCGGCACAGACCACCAGGAATGTGCAAGGGCTTTTCCTGCAGCCCAGCTTCTGCCCTGCCCTATTTTCAAGCCCACAAACAGCAATTTCTTTTTTGCAAAGATCAAGTACTCCACCACAATTTCTGAGCTAAACTGCTGCATGCACCAGCATCCTTTTCTCTTTGCTTCTACACCTCTTTCAATTCCACAAAATCCCTGGTGATTACACTGAGTCCAGCTCAGGGTGCCCAGTGGCTGCACACACACGTGTCCACAGACATTTTCAGGCTGACTCCCTGCCAGCAAAATCTAAAAATATTTTTGATTATATTGGTGCATTGTTTAGTTATTGATTGGAGATAGACTTCTAAAAGGAAAAGGTGTTGAAGACTGGAGTTTGGAGCACCCTGGTCTAGTGGCAGGGGCTTGGAATGAGATGATCTTTGAGATCTCTTCCAACCCAACCCATGATTCTGTGAAAAGGCAGGGGGGACCTGCAGGTTTGACCTGGAGACTCTGCAGCCTTGGCAAGTCCTTGCCAGGCTGTGCCCTCACCTCAGTGGACTCCTCCTGCTCGTTGATGACCAGGAAGGCATCCTCGGTGGCCTGGCGCTTGGCGTCGGCGATGGTCTGCTCCATGCGCGCCCGCTCCGACGCGATCATCTCAAAGGCCTTCTGCTCCGCCTCGGCCACCGCCTTCTGCACCTCCGACATGGCCTGCCGCTTCACCTCGTTCACAGCTTCTTCTGGAAGGAAAGAGCAGCCTCACCCACCACCCTGGCACTGAGAGGAGCCTCCCAGAGAAACACAGCTCCAGCTGCGTGTTCACAGCACAGCATCCAACGTGCGGCGAGGCCAGGATCAGCACCACGGGATCCCCGTGGCACCAGAGGAGCAGAGCCCTTTGGGAAAGCCAGGGTGGGAATGATGGCAGGCAGATGTGCACATCCTGGGGCATTGCTGCAGCTGGGCTCCTGCTGTTTCTGCACAGCAAACCCCAGTTTTGTGTTTAGCGTGGGTGATCCAGCGGGATCCCAGCTGTGCTCACCGCGAACACTCACTGGGTTTTATCCAAATCTCCTCCATGACAGCCATGGGATCCTCATGGCATCACAGAGGAGCCATGGGGAAAGCCAGGGTAGGGATGATGGCAGGCAGATATGCACACCCTGGGGCATTGCTGCAGCTGGGCTCCTGCTGTTTCTGCACAGCAAATCCCAGTTTTGTGTTCAGCCTGGGTGATCCAGCAGGATCCCAGCCGTGCTCACCATGAAAACTCACTGGGTTTTTTCCAAATCTCCTCCATGACAACCATGGGATCCCCATGGCATCACAGAGGAGCCATGGGGAAAGCCAGGGTGGGGATGATGGCAGGCACATGTGCACACCCTGGGGCATTGCTGCAGCTGGGCTCCTGCTGTTTCTGCACAGCAAACCCCCACCATGTGTGCTTTGTGTTTACCCTGGTGATCCTGTGGGATCCTGGCCACGCTCACCGCGAACACTCACCGGCTTTTTTCCAAATCTCCTCCGTGACGTAGCCCGTCCCCGACCTGCTGCTGAACTCCCTCAGGGAATCTGCTGGAGGAAGGGACACAGGAAAGATTGGCAAAGCCTCATCCCACCCAGCTGCAGCTCATGTGCCCAGTGGTAGCTCAGGACATCATAGGCCAGGGAAGGATTGACCAGCTAAAGCTCCAAGCAGAGGATTCCTACGGGTAAAGCCACTCCTCAAACACTCAGATGATAAATTACAACGTTTAATTAGCACCTTGCATAATTTATGACACTGTATAACCTATCTCCTGGTACTCTACAACAACAGGCAATGCTTACAAATGTATGTTATTCCAGTTCTGCACTGTCCACAGGCTGTGAGCATCAGTCTGTACACCAGCACTTCCCAATCCCAGGGCAATTCAAAGGCTTGAAATGATGGACAAACTGTCCTCCAAGACACCTGGAGATGCTGCTTGATGTTTAACTGAACCTTCTCACAAGAGCAATAGAGCTTGAAAATTATCCCTAGGTCCCACAAGGGGAGAAAGCAACAGCTTTCCAAATTTATATAAAAATTTTAATTATATCAACATGGGGCTGGAAGTGTATTAGTCATGATATACTTAAATATAGAAGGGCTAAAAGCTGGCTGTGCCCCCCAGGCTGTCACATACACCCACTGCTCCTCAGGCTTGGTGGCAACTGGAGCCAGGGGCACTTGGATTCCTTGCAGGAGGGTTCACTCTATATTTTGTATACAAATAAGTAGAATATACATCAAATTGATATTTATTCTTGCTAGAAGAAATCAATTTTTATTACTGAATAATCAGAGGGATTTTTCCCCAGAACTTGAATTGCAGTGGGTTTGTTTGCACAGAAATCTGAATTACATTGAAATAAATAAGCATTTTCGATTTGTTTTTTCTATAGGGTCAAACCGCTGCATACCGGATGGGGAAACCAGTCAGCTTCGATAAAGTTGACTCATGACACAAAAATAGAACTAGTAACACAGGTAGCTATTACACTTACAAAAGCCTTTGGTATTTTTAGAATAAATAGACCTTGACATTTAAAATCCTTCAGGCAAGAGAGACTGGAAGGGAGAGAGTGGTGGAGACTAACACCTCCTCCCTGCCTTTTCACCCCCAGCTTTGGACCAACCTTGGCCAGCAGTGACAAGGAAAGCATGAGCAAAGGTGCCTTTAGACACTGACAAAAACTGCTTCCTGTGCCACCTCTCTTCAAATCCTTGAGAAAAATACTTAAACACTGTGCAGATGTGACAGCCTGGGTTTCTTTTTTGTTTGTTTTGTTGGTTTGGGTTTTTTTTCCAGAAGGCAAAAAGGCAAAAGCCCTGTTTATTTGATCCTCTCTTCATTTATACCTTAGTTCTCTACAGGTGCACCTGATTGGTCATTTAATCAATACATTTCACATGACTGCCTAATTAACAAGACACCCATTTGTAAACAACCTTATGAGAAAAACAGCAAAACAGATTGTTAAAAAACACCACCTGCAGATGGTTTTAATATTTGACTATCATTATTTATCTCCAGCTCCCTAAAGCTTCCCAGAATAATTCACGGGAAAACTTATCCAGCTTTCTCTCTCTCTGACCAGGCTGCTATTGTATTTGTTGGGAAGTGCCTCAATGAAGGCAGGAATGATGAATCTGACTCCATGTTCTCAGCAGGCTAATATATTACTTTATGGTACTATATTATATTAAAGATATAATATAGTAACAGATATTACTATATATGATATATTATGTACGATAGTATCATATATTACAATACTATAATATAGTATGATATAATTACTATACTATACTAAAGAATACAGAAAAGATACTAAATGCTAAAAAGATAACAATGAAAACTGGCGACTCTCTCCAGAGTCCTGACACAGCTTGGCCCTGATTGGCCAAAGAGTGAAAACAACTCCCAGCAGAATGCAATGGAACAATCACCTGTGGGTAAACAATCTCCAAACACATTCCACATGTGAGCACAGCACAGGAGAAGCAAATGAGAGAAGAATTGTTTTCCTTTATCTCTGAGGCTTCTCAGCTTCCCAGGAGAAAAATCCTGGGTGAAGGGATTTTTCCAGAGAATGTGAATGCCACACACATGGGCCATGGACTCTCCATCAAGGGAGAAGCTTCACCCTGCAGAGTTGTGTGTCATCAGAGGGACACATGGCTTGTGTGGCTCCAGGTGTCACACAGGCCACCCAGCTCATCCCTGAGACAGCCAAGTGTCACCGAGGCACTTGGAGCGAGGGCAAACACATCTGTCCCACCCACAGCAGTGCTCAACCAAACCCACCGCGTGACTGGCACACAGCACCACCCCTCTGTGCCCGTGAGCCGTGCCCGCTCACCGCTGCCTGCGGAGTCAGCGCTGGCGGGGCTGTGCTGGCGGCTCAGCAGCTCGCTGCCCGCCTTGCGCGGCTCGGCCGTCTCGGAGCAGCGCCGTTTCCAGTAGTTGAGCTCCTCCCTGTCGGCCTCCTGGCAGCGCCGCAGCACCGCCATGGAGCGCCGCGTCTTCTCCACCATCTCCATGATGCAGTTCAGGGCCTGCGGGGCAGGGAAAGGGTCTCAGTTATAGGAATGTGTCTGCTGTTACCTGGAGTGACATAATGCTCCAGGTTGCAAAGCAAGATGTTTTCTATTACCATCTGCATGGCAGATTATCGTTTGTCAAGTGGGCAGTTTGCCTTATCTCTCTCTTTGAGTGACCACAATCACACCTTCCTTGGGAGGGGACATCTGCTGATAACAGCTATTGAATGTCACTGCATGGCTGATAAGAACTACAGCATCCCATTGGGAGATGTGAGCCCAGAGGGAGGAGCCAAGCATTGCTACCCAGATATAATCCAGAGATTCTGAGACACCAGCACAGGTTCTCCACTGGATTTCCCAGAGGAACAGCAGCTGCCTCTCCTTCCACTGGATCCTCAGAGGAAGAATACATCCTTCTCTACAGGATCCCTGCTCCAGCAGAACCAGCCCTGACACTGCAGGAGGGCTGGGCCACAATTCCAATGGGATTGCTGCCAACAGCCTGACCCACAGGGTGTCAGGTTGGGTTGTGACTCTGGCAGTGTTGTTCTAGTGTACTGCATTGGTTATTTTACCCTTTTTTTTTCCTTCCCTATTAAAGAACCGTTATTTCCTGCTCCCATATTTTTACCTGAGAGCCCCTTAATTTAAAATTTATAGCAATTTGGAGGGGTGGGGAGGGCTTACATTCTCCATTTCAGGGGAGAGTCCTGCCTTCCTTAGCAGACTCCTGTCTTTCCAAACCAAGACACAAAACTATCCTTTGTGCCCTTAAAAAGGAAATAAGCTCAGAAGTTTCTCCTCAATGAGGTGAAAAGGCATCCCATAAGATCTGGGGGACTTCACCTCAAACTTAAGGATAACTAATTGGACAGGAGGCAAAAAGTCCCACCTGAGCAATTACTAGATATAATACTAGAATATAGATAAATACTAGAAACAGAAAAGATAAAATAATACTAGGAAAAGAAGAGAACAAAGAAACTAATCACTTTTGTGGGTTTTTTTACCAGGGGCAGGAGGGCCTCTTGCACCTGGATTGTTTTTTTTCTGTAAAGAGTTTTGTTATTTGGCCTTTTATTAAAACCTTTTTGTTTCCAACACTGCCACAGAAGCCATCCTGCTGATTTTATGCCTTCTAAGGTAGCTGAGCTATCTTGGGTGTGCAATATATCTCCAACAGTTTATGAGACCTGGCTCGAAGAGAATCATATTTCAATCATCACAGGTTTCACTGTGGAGGGACCATACCAGGCAGATGAGACAAGAGTGAGGTGGTTTCCCAAGATTTGGGATGGTGTCATGCCCAAGGGCACAGCACTAGGTAGGGTCACGACAAGAGGTAGCTCAACACCTCCAGGACATGCTCCTAAAAATGGAGAGGAAAACCCCACCACTTTCCTATGGGATTTGGTTATTATTTGGGTGTCAGTGCTGCAGAGCCACAGTCCAACTCCAGATATTCAGCTACAGAGCCTCTGCTCCACCCCAACAACATCCCCTCAAAAAAACCCATTAGCTTTAAACCGTGAGGTCTTCTGCATTTATGATCAAAGCTGAATTTTAATCATCTCTGACAGAAACAGCAGTGAAGTGCCTGGAGGAGCTGCCTTGCTCAGAAGGAAAAAGCTCAGCATAAAATCTGCCAGAAGCACCAGGTCTTGCTGTTGGTGCTTTTTTTGGTCCATAAAAGGCTGGCACCTCAGGGAAAAAAAGTCTTAAAATACAGTAATGATAGGTTTACTCATTTTGTAAGTCCATATCCTGACTGCACTTAGTGCATCTGTGCACTTGTGCTGGGCTGGGGCAGGAAAGATCCCAGTGGGGATAAAGCTGGGGTTGGTTGCTCAGCCAGCCATGGCAGCACCTGGCCATGCTCTGCAGGAGAAGCTCCCCAGCTCTAGACACTTCAGCCACACCAACTTTAGTTTCCACTGACCACAGGCAGAGGAAATCTGCCAAGAAAGTGCTAGAGCTCCTCTCAGCCCTCCCCACCATCCACCTGCTTGTGGTGGCTTGTTCCTCCACCAGCCACCAGGAGAGCTTGGCTGTGGTATCAACACAGAAATCACCAAGTGGAGCAGGTGGAACACTGGGCTGCTGCTTCCCACAGAGCTTCCCACAGCCCCTGCAGCTCCTTACGTGATCGAGATGCTTCCACTCATCCGCCCACTCCCTCTCCGTCAGGCGGTGATCCACCAGCTCGTCCTGGTAGCCTCCATTCAACCCTGCAACAACACACAGCCACAGGGGGATCAGATGGGCCAGTGGAGAGAGAAGTGGCCCCAAAGCAAGAATAAAGAGCTCTATTTCCAGCTCCACATAGCTGGGATTTTAAAACACATCTCCAGGTGGCAGCTCTACAGGGGTAATTCCATGCTGGTGCTTTTTTATCCCTGTCTGCTACAATCCACTTGTGGCTCCAGCTCTGACCTGCTTGTGGAGCTGGTTCTCCTGTTTTAAACCCACAGCAGCTCAGAGCCTGTGATTCAGGCTGTTGTGTTGGAAAAACATCATGCACCTCCCACACATCCCTTGGAGAAACAGGGCAGGGGGTCAATCTCGACTCTCCTGCTTTGGAAATCTTGGAAAAGTTAATTTCTATTTCCTTGTCCTCTCTTCCTGCCTGCTGGGTTGGCTATACTCAACTCACACACTAAGTGCTTCCTCCTCACCCTCAGCGACTCCAGCCTTCATACAGGGAAATACAAACACTCAATCTTCCTGTTTGTAACTTCCTAAGGGGAACTGTTTCCTCTGAACTCCCTGCAAAGACTCAGCTGTGAGGACATGCCCAGCCAGCATCAACCATCTTTGGGTACAAGTGGTCAAACAGAGACCAGCACCAAAGCTCAACCAGGAACCCTCCAGGCTCTCACCAAGCCCGCCGTGCCTGTCCCGGATCTCTCTGTGCTCCAACATCTTGCTGGGGTCCCTGTAGAGGTGGGAGGTGGCAATATCTTCCAAGGTGTAGTGCTGGAGGGGTGGTGGGGTAGGGTGGAACTGCCCGCTGGGGTTCATCAGGGGGATGGTGAGGGCAGGGCTGTGCCGGGGCGCGGGGCTGATGGTGCAAACCCTCTTGGCTGGAGGCTCTGTCGGCAGCGGCTCCCTCTCAAAGCTGCTGTCTTCCCTCCTGCAATCACACCAGCACAGACAGGCATTCCTTAGCATCCCATACATGTACTCAGCAAGATGCAGATTTGGAACCAGCAGGGTTTGGGAAGCAAGGATTTTACCACGGGGTAAATGCAGAGAGCTCAAACAAATGCGCTCAATTTGTGAGGCGACGCACAAAGTGACCCCGTCAAAGAAAAGGGTTCAGGATGCCTGAGTGTTGTGATTCATCTCTCTGAGCATGACCAAATTAAAATTTCACAGTTTTTATAAATTTGAGGCATGCTCCACATAATTGCATAACAACTTTTATCTTGGAATAAAACGTGGTGAAAATGAAGCGCATCCTTCCCAGCCCTGCCAATGCCTCCGCTCCTTGCCTTGGGGGTGGGAAACTGCTCAGCTCTCTGGCTCAGGCTTTTCAGTGTTACCCAAAAGTCCCTCTGGGACACACTGCCTGAAAGAGGAACCCAACCTGAATTCATAGTGCAGTAGAAGCAGTCACTGAAGTCTCAGAACAGCCAGAATTGCTGTTGGGAGTGATAAGATCCTGGACGCTGCTTAAAGCTTTGTCAGCAGCAAAGATAAAACAAAAGTCATGACTTCAACAACTGAGCAGAGTGACAAAAGCTGTTTGTCACCTGTCTGGACTGTGCCTCTTGCCATTGCCATTGACCTCGATGAGCAGCTCGGAGGAGTCAGCAGGAGATGTGGTGTTGGTGTTGAGCAGTATGTGCTCGTGCTGGGCCAGGTACTGGGAGGGCGTTTGCTTGGCAGCGCGGGCACAGTGCAGCAGCTCCCGCTGCAGCAGAGGCAGGTTGGCCTGGAAAACAAGCACAGGGCTGGGTTACAGCAGCTGTTCCAAAAGGTTTGGTCTTCATTAATAGCTCAGAGCAGTAACACCTGTGACCCATGACCCCCACTCAAGATCCCCAGCTCCTGATGTCTGCACTGCCAGATTTAGCTGAATTTTCCCAGAAGCCTGATATTGGTGGACCCAAAATCCAAGTGTTACAGCATCTAGTTACCCAGAGGTGTTGTGGAATCCCCACCCCTGGATGTGCTCAAGGCAAGGCTGGACAGGGCTTGGAAGGACCAGGTCTAGCAGAAGGTGTCCCTGCCCATGGCAGGGGGCTGGAATTGAGATGAGCTTTAAGGTCCTTTCCAACCCAAACCACCCTGTGATTCTGTGATTTAACCATCCCAGACAGACTCCGTGTGCCAGCACTTCAAACATTCTAGATCTGAACATTTGCAAATAAGATTATAGGCTCAGAAGCTGCCACATGGAGCTTGCTTTGCCTCCTTTATCTCCAGCACACAAGCAGACATATGTGGCACACAGCACAACGTCAGCCAGTCCCACACGGCCAGCTCTGTGCAGTCTGTCTTGGGCTCCAGCAGAATTGCTGTGGTGCTTGCAAGGAGAGCTCTCCCAGCAATGTCACAGTGCCAGGAGGCACAGGCAGGCACACAGAGTGGCAGCAAGCCCCAGCAGCTCCCTGTCACCTTCAGGAAGGGGATCACAAATGGCCGCAGGGGGAAGTTGGTCGCCTCTTGCAGCTTGCAGTGAAATTCCTCGATTGTCACCGTCGAGTTCTGAGAAAAGAAATTAAGAAATGAAATGGCAATTTGTTCTTATTTTTAGACATGTGGGAAATGGCTCCAAATGAACAGAACTGGGAGGGAGACAGCATCTGCTGCTCCAGGACTGACAGTGTTTGCATTGGATCCTGCTGGATGCAGCCAGCAAGGCTCAGGCCAGTGGAGCAGGAATGCTGCACTAGGAGAGGGGTGGGAACTGCCTGGCTCAGCACTCCCCCAGCTCCAGAGTGGGAGGCAGAGGCTGTCTCCAGGGCAGCAGGACCCAGCTGGCATCTACTGCATGCTGGGGCAGGCTGTGCAGAGTCAGGCTTTGATCCCAGCTGCTCACAACTGCACACCTTCCTCCCTTCAGTTCTCCTCATCTAACCTATCCATGGAGTCTCAGCAGCCTTCTGTTCTCTCTGGTCCTCTCCTGGTCCAGCCCTGCTTCACCTGGGGCTGCTCAGGCTGAGGAATCCCTGGGACAGCAGCATTTGATAATCTGCATGTACAAAATTCACCCCTGCAGCAACAAGCACGATCTGGGGTGAGAACAACAGCCAAAGGGACCTGGACAGCTTCTCCTTCCCTCCCCAAAAGGGTAGGCTAAATTCCTACATCTATGGAATCAAATATACCATATAAATGCAGCAGCAGCATTTTACATCCAGTGCTTAAACCCTGGGAGTGACCCAGAGGACATGGACAGACTCAGGTTTGCCTTGGAAGCAGAAATGCTCCAGGCTGCTGCAGTCTAGCTCCCTTCAGGGCTGAACCTCAAAATAAAATGTGCCAAAAAGCAGAGAGCCCCATGGGACCACAGCTGCCCAGAGCTCCAGGGCCTCAGTCCAAGGTCACAGAATGGGTTGGGCTGGAAGTCTCCTTAAAGGCCATCTCATTCCACCCCTGCCATGGGCAGGGACACCTTCCCCTGTCCCAGGGTGCTCCAAGCCCTGTCCAGCCTGGCCTTGGGCACTGCCAGGGATCCAGGGGCAGCCACAGCTGCTCTGGGCACTCTATACAGCACTCTATTCAGCACCCTCACAGGGAAGAATTTCTTCCTAATATGCAATCCCAACCTCCTCTTTTTCAGTTTAAAGCCATTCCCTCTTGTCCTGTTACTCCATGCCTCTGTAAACCATGTGCAGCATCATGTCGAATGCACTGGACAGCATTTATCCCAGTTATTCAGTATAAATGCCAACACTGGATACAATTCTGCAGCAAGACCTGTTCATTTGGGTTTGAAGGGTGTTCTCATGGCAGGGGTTAGGAATGAGATAATCTTTAAGGTCCCAAATCAAACCATTCTATGATTCCATGATTTACAGAAAGGCTTTGCCCAATTCCTGCACACAATCTCGTGCCTAAGCCACTGGACCAACAGCTTTTTGAAACACAGCAAAGATAAAATAAATCATTCATTTTCTCAGGAACCACAAACATAAGAGTCTGGCTCAGCAAAGATGCAAACAAACACTGTGTGCCAGGACCTGGGAGAAGCCAGCCTGGGATGGTGCAGGACTCACCACGAGTGCCAGGACGAGGGTCCGGACCTTCTCCCCGATCTCTGGTGAGATGTCATTCCCAAACTGCTGCAGGGTGGTGAGGAAACGCTTCAGCTTGCTCAGCTGCCGGGCCCCACACGTGGCTGGGAGCTGCTGGTTGGTCAGTGAGGAGGAGGAGGAGGAGGAAGGGCCGTTGCTGAACCTCTGGGGTGGGGATGGGGCCCCGTTCAGGGTCGGGGGGGAATGGTTGATCCCGTTGGGCACTGCAAAGGGGAGACAGAAGCCATGCTGAGCACCAGGAGGGCACATCCCAGAGCCCTGGTGCTGAAGTGGATCCATCCTCCAGCCAGGGGGCTCCTGCTGCTGCTGAGGGGCAGCTCAGGTGGCTCCACCTCGCCCAAGGAGGGCTGGCAGAGCCTGCCCTGTGCCTGCCATCCCTCCCTGGGGATTTACAGGGAGTTTCACAAACACAGCTGGTTTTTTCCAACCTGGTCCCATCTGCAACTTTGCCTCCTGTAAGTGGTGAGCATGTTGAAACAGACTGAAGGGCTGGAAGTTTGGGAACTCAGCAAGGGATTAGGATAAATTGTTGACATCCCCATGCTGTGGTTGTGCAATGTTGAGCCCTGTCTGATGAGCAGCTGTGCACTGGGGCTTCAGCTTGGTATAAACCCAGAATTTCAGAGTGAAAAGCACATCACTGGAAATAGAGTCATAGCTGATCCACAGGGCTTATCCTTAAAAACCCAGCCCTGAATCCCTTATGATTTAAGTCCTGACAAGGGGGCCACAAGGTATAAAAACCATTTCAAGTGATGGTGTTCAGAGAAGCCCTGAAACCACCTGGCAGGGCTGCCCCTTGCTTGTGGGAGGAGCAGAAACTTGTGAGAAAAGATGCCAAAATTTCTGCTGCAGCTTCACAAGGATCATACCAAATCCTGATAAACCCAGTGAGGGGTTTTTCAGAGAAGACAGGAGGTACTTGAACAGTTAAACCACTCTGGGGCATGCCAGGATTGGAGGCTGGAAAGGCTCCACACACCTGGACCTTCGTGGTGAGCACAGGAGGGAAACTTAACCAGAGTCAGTTAAGATGCAAGGAAAGATAAAGCTACAGAGACCAACAAAGGTGGTTCCTGCCAGCCAAGGGTGACAGCCCTCACAGACAGATGATGAGATGAAGGTAAAGGCCAGCACTGAGAGGATGGAGGTACAAAGGCAGTGTGAGCTCATGCTTTTTGTCATGGAGCAAAGCAACCTGAAAAACTCCTGTTTTTACACCCACTCCCAAAGCAGCAAACAACAGTGACATCAGGATGTACCCACAGGTACAGCTCCACAGAGTACACCAGAGCTGTGTGAAAGACAAGGCCTTTCTGGTAATTACTCATAAAGGCCTTTATTTCACTATAAAAGGGTTACAGATAGGGTGAAGTTGCCAAGAGAAGCTCCTCTCAAACAGCAAAGGCTGAGCAGCTCCGTGCTCTCCGGCAGCCACAACCGAGGCGCTTGCCCCCTTCTCTATTTCACTTCCTCTTATTCTTTCAGATGAAAGCCTGGGGAGAGCAACGGGCTCTATTTATAGCTCAGGAGAAAGAGGGGCTGTGAGCCACCCCTGGGGCTGTGGGGGAACCTGGGGAGAGGCTGCCAAGGAGGGAGCAGGGGATGCTGGTGGATGGGGGATGCCGTTAGACACAGCCCCGTAACCGCGCTCTGCCTTTCTGGGCTCAGCCCTCCTGACCCTCTGCCAACGGCACCACGGCAGGGCAGCTGGCACTTATCTGATCCTGCTCACCACCAGGACCTGCTCCACCACACACCACACAGCAGGGCTGGCATCCTGACTGCCAGGTGAGAGCACAGCACTGCAGCAAGCCAGGCAGTGTACCACGATCAGTGGGATTGCTGGTTTGGGGACAGCAGGGTGATAAAATTCCTGGGAACAAATCATCATCTAAAGCTACTCTTAAATTCTGCCTTAGCTCCTACACAGTCAAAGGTTTTGCTGTTTCTCCAACCCTGTGTTAATGATCCAACCCTGTGTTAACCCTTTGTTCCAACTGCTCCACCTCATCTGCCCAAGCCAGGGCAGGTCACACCCCCACTGAGTGACCAAGACCCTCTGGTGCAACTGAGAAATGAAAAAGCAAGAATGAACTTCACCACAGGTCACATCTCTCATGTGTTTTGGAAAGAGGCAATTAAGTCATCTGCAATCAGCAGATTCAGGCTTCTTGGCCCTTAACAGCGTGCCAAGCATCCTCATTGGAAAAATTAATTTCTGTCACTTTGCTAATGGTCTTTTTCTGCCCGAGCAAAAGGAGAGCCATTAAAAACGCCTGAGCACATAAAGATGGGGACAATGTGTCTGGCGGGATAACCCAGTGATTAGTGCTGCTGCCAGCACATCACAGTGTGTCCTCCAGGAGGCTGGGCTGGAAATCTCCAAACCCCAGTGCCAGCATGGAACTCTGAGATAGCCCAGACACTGTCATGGACAGCACAGCAACACAGAACCAGCTAGGGAACACTCTGTGCAGGGAAAAGGGGTGAGGAGAGCATGGAAAATATGTACATGCCATGTGTGGGGGTCAGATAACTCCATGCCCAACAAAGTAAAGCAGCTTTTCTCCAGAACAATGCCTTTAAAAAGACATTAAATGGCTTAAATGTTGGCTAAAGAAGGGAAAAAAAGGACTTTTTGAGCTGTAAGAAAAGGCCAAAGGTCCTTTCCATCCATGGAGTCACTTTTGAGCAACACTCAGCTAGAAGAAGTGGGTGCAAGGCTGTGCTACAGCTGGGCAGGATCAGGACTGACTGTAGCTTAATAGGAAAGATTATAAAGAGAAGATGGAAAAAAGAGAATCTGGATGGACAGCAAGGAATTTTCAAGGCTGGGAAATTAAAAAAATGAAAAACTTTCTAATCTCAGCTGCAGGAATGCTGCCTGCAAAGTGAGATACAGCAGAGTGGGAATTAACTCCTCCAAAAGATAAAGAGGAAAGCCCAGCTCTTGGCTCGCTTGAAGCCGACCTGATAAAAGATTCAATTTCTTAAGGAGTTTATGGTGGAAATCAAGGCTGCACCTGCAAAGAGAAAGACTCAAGGCAGCACCAGGAGCAAGGCAGGAGCAGGCAGGGGGGCAAAGGGGGATTACACAGCCTGTTTTATGTCCTGCAAGCACTACAGAACTGCAGGAAAGCCCCAGTCCCCCCTCCCACACACCCAGGCAGCATCACCCACTGTGCCCTGGCTGATGGCTGGGACATCCCAGTGGGTTCTAGCAGCAGAGCCCTCCCTGCTGGCTGGAGCAGGTGCCAGGACAAGCAGCACACTGGGCTTACGTGCAGTTGGAGTGAAGGACACGGGCCGGGGGCCGCCGGCGTTGACGGGAGGCAGCGGCGGCATGTTGGGAGGAGAGGACCTGGACTGGATCTTCACTTCCACGGGCGATCCGGGCATCACTGGCACCCTCTTCTCACCAGCAACTGTACCAAGAGAAGGTGGCAAGGCTTAGTGACAGTCCCTGACATGCATTTCCCCGCCCAGCACGCCGGGAACAGTGCAAGGGTGAAGATAAGAGCTGGGGGAAGTCACGCAAGGCTCCCATGCTGCTCTGGAGGGCCCCGAGCTGGGGACAGGCACCAGGGGTCATGCGATGTCTGTGCTCTCCATCCCAGTCTCCTGACTCCATCTCCTCACCCCTCATGCCCAGAGATGCTGTTCAAAGTGTTTCTGTCGATTTGCTTTGCCCCTATTTAAGATCTCTCTGATACACACTTCGCTGAGCCTTTCCAGAGGAATCACAACCTCTGGGAGCCATGCAGGCAGTAACCTGGACTTGGGCTGGCCAGAAGTGACTGGAATGGGCCTGGGGTTGTAGAGATGAGCTGATATCAGCTACTCACATCCCCCCTGCTGTGTGCAGTCTCTGGTGTCTAATCTATGACCAGCTCAAACTGCAGCTTCCTTTGCAGCCTTGGGGGGAACAGTGGGACCACATTCCCAGCTCCAGTGGCAGGGATCAGCTTCACAAGACAAAAAGGAAGAAACATCCTAATGCAATAGTGAGATGCTTTTGTTTGGTTTTTATTTTTTGGGGGCTGTTTTCGGGTATTTTTGGTTTTTCAAATGCAGACAGCTCAGCAGACAAAGCCTAAGGATCTCCAAAGCACAGCTCCCGTGGGAGCCAGTCCCAGTCCAGGGGTGCTCTGTATTGCACTGCCAGCATCTCCAGTTTCCATGACCCCAAAGAAATCATCCCTCTGAGATGATGGTCCCCACTCTCTGCTCTTCAAGCTAGCCCTCCCTTGCTCAATTAACTCACTAACGAGATGTGAGCAGCTTGTCCCCCCAGGAACACGGCCAGGTCCCCAGCTGCACCCCAGCTCAGGCTGTGAGGGAGCTCAACCCAACTTCCACCTCTCCAGTGCTGCAAGCTGGGCTTGGGACCATTACCATGTAATTTGTTATCCACAGCTCTTATCAATCTCTGTCAGCTGCAAGAAACTCAGATTTGAGCCCAGGCAAACGATTAAATGCTGCATTCTCATAGAGTGCTGAATAGGTGGCAAAATTCTGCACTGAAATACAACCCAAACCTGCTACTTCCTGACTCCCAACAACAAAAATGCTGCTTTTGAGAGCAGAGAAAACACAAACTGGCACCTGAGCCCTCGTGCTGCTGCCTGGGATCTGCTCTGTCAGCCCCAGCACCTGCTCTGCCACCAAGCTGCCTCATTTATTTTCCTTATGGCAAGTCATGGGGAATGGCAGCTAGGTAACAAATGAACTTTGTTATTCCCAGCATTTCTTTCTGTTGTTTGCAGGAAGGAGGAGCAGGGATGATAAACACTAAAAATCCACGTTTTCCTGCCCTGTCAGTACAGGTGGAATAACTTGGGTTGGAACTGCTACAAAATCCACATCCCAGAACATTTGTGTCTTCATTTATCTAAACCTGCTTTCAAGAAAAGGAAAAAATTCCAGGCTTTGCTTTCATGAAGTGGGGAGATATTGAAGCCATGGGAAACCACTATTAATTTTAACTTATAATAACTACATTAATCCCATATTGCAAACTACTGTACATGTGGCCCTGCTTCCATACAATTGAACCCTGATGTGCAGACCCTCCCTGTCATTCCCATGCATGAATGTGATATTCAGATGAATAACCATGCACTGATGTAGGAACATGACATAATTAATATATGTAGGCACCTATTCCAGCAGGTGAGTTTATCAGCAAGAGCAGGGAAAACACTATGACTTTCTTTGCTCTCTAAATAAATGCAGCAAAACAGTGAAATTTTGTACACAATGTTAGGGGTATTTCTACCACAAAACGTCTGAGTTCCCTCACTCAGGCAAGGAAGGGACACACTGCTAAATGACCCAAATTATTCAATCAAAACAGCACTAACTGTGCCTCTCCAGCACTCAGTGTCAGCTGCCCAATGACCATCCAGGGTCCCATTGTCATCCACCTGCCTTCTCCTCTTCTCTTCTCCCTCTTCCCTTGAAACCCCCTTTCCCAGGTGTACATGGCCAATCTACTATTGCCATACCCTGGAGAGCATGAAATCCTTAACTTTCCTCCTATTCCTTCCTAAAACTTTCCTAGGGCACATTAAGAAAGCAGAACTAATTTGGTTAATTTACAGAGAGGGAGATAAATTTTGCATGGAATTTATAACCCCAAAATAAAACCAGCTACTGTGTCAGACACCAAAACTGAAGCCCACAAGAAGCCAACACCTTCCTTTCCAAGCCCACTCCAACAGACAAGAAGCAAACAGGATTGTTAAATTTAAAAGCTTCCTGCTAATGACCTGGGGCATCTATAAATGCAGATAAAAACCATCCTTCTGAAGCTCTCCTCTAAACATGTCCATTTAATGAGAATCATCTGAGCAAACCAGGCTGTGACCAAGGGCATGAGTCAGCCTTGAGCTGACCTGGGGCTAAAACTGAGCCAGTGAGCAGCTCCCTGGAGAAAGGCTGCCTTCCTGGTCTCATTCTTTCACTTCCACCACTCAGAAATATTTACTGGCTCACCAAGAGCAGCTTTTCAGTGCTGCCTCCATCTGCACAGGGAAGATGCAGAGATGCTCCTCAAAAAGCATGCAAGTCACTCAGTTGTGTCACCCATCTAAAGAGTCAAACGCCATCACAGATTTTGGATGATATTCTAACATCACTCACCTAAAGAGTCAAACACCATCACAGACTTTGGGTGATATTCTAACAAGAATAATTGTTGTCAATGCCTGAATGCTCTGAGCACCAGAGCAAGATACCTGCCCAAATTGGAAACACTGCACTGCTCTCCTTCAAAAACTCCTCCTTCCAAACCTTACCTGGCTCAGAAACACAAATGCTGCTGCTCCTTCTCAAGCAGTGCCTGCAGGAGCAGGCCAGACATATTTATGGCACAACACTTTGTTTGTCAAGCTGCCAAATGCCCAAAGTTTGCAGCGACACGTGCTCAGCTCTGCACCAGGACCTGCCCAAGGTGAGCAGGGACTGAGGCAGCAGTGATGGGGACACTGGGTGGGAGAGCTGCCTTCCCAGCCTCAGACACACTGCAATTCCCCATGGGAAGAGGATTCAGAGAAAACACAACCTAATGAGGTGCTGTTTTAGCCCTGGCTCCATGCAGGAATTCCATCTCCTCCCAACAGTGGTGGATTTGCAGCTCTCAGCTGGGCACGGGCAGCTGCAGCGCAGAGCAGCCTGTGCTCTTGCCCTAGATATTCCTGTGGCCCATTTAAGTAGCCCAGGTGTGCAAGAGCCCAGAAAGCCCCAGGGCTGTGAGTACACCTGGAGCCCTCCCTCTCTCCCTCCCTGACAAGCTGCAAGGCCCTGGGTTCATCTGGCTCTGCTCTGGCTGTCCGTGTGCACCAGATTTCCTCCGCTGCTCCAGTCGCCATCCTGGCGTAACAAATTAAAAAGGAACATATGTCAGGATTAAGTGCAGCTGATGATTTTTTCTTTCTGGAGAGGAGAAAGAGCTAAGTGAGACAATGGGAGAAGAGGCCAAAAAAAAAATCTGGGGTCTCAAGTGATGCTCAGAGAGGTCCCACTCCTGCATTCCCAGATCTCGCAGCACACTTCAGAGGGGCAGTTTCAACACCAGCTCCAGACAGATCTCATCCTAATTATTTTCTTTAAAGAAGTCTTTCCACCTATGGTGTTTAGTACAAAGAGCGTTGCTGTGACAGGTAACCTCAGCATTTACTAGCACTATCAACTCTATAAAGAAACTGCTTTATTAATCTCTTCATGCCTGTGGGCTTGAGAAAAGGGAAAAGGCAGAAGAAAAAAAAAACAGCAACAAGTTAGGGAGTATCTCAACTACACTGGAATTTAAATTAATCCCTAAATTCCTTTGGCAATTAGAGAATAAACTAAGTGATGAAAAAGAAGTAAAACCAGTGCTTGAGGAGAACTGGATGTTACCTTCCCCAAAAAAGCAAGATTAGGAAGTGGAGAAGAGTGACAGTAAGGCAGACAAACACAAATTGTCTCCTCTTCATCCTCTTCCCAAAGCTCAAAATATAATTCAAGGCAGTATCAGGAGGTGCTCCACTCTGCTCAAGAGAAAGCCTTGATCCAGATTCCTGGCAGAGCCATGGATTTGCTGAGAGCAAGGGAAGAGAGGAAGAGCCACTACTACAGAGCAGAAAATGGGGATCCTTTAATTGAATTTACACTGCAGTGTCTGCATGGGCACAATTTAATCCAGTCCCCTCCCTGAGAGCACATTCCTGATGCACAGGTAGGATTCCCCTTGGTTCCATGGTGCAAGAGTTAAGGAGGAAGGATGAACTGTGGAGTTATTTTGGAGCTGTCATTTGTAAATAAGCTGCAAAGAGTCAGACCTGTGTCTCACCAAGCCATGTGCCAGACTCGAGCTCTCCAGCTTTCTGCAGAAGTCAAACAGTGAAATATCTTGGAAGAAATAAGAGAAAACTACATTAAGCATGAGACAGCCCTGCAACACAGCAGCTATGCCCAGGTAAGGGTTTGCTTTTCCCTTTGGCAGCTTGCAGGACACAGAACAGGCTCAAAATCAGACCCTGTCAACAAAGCTTTTACCATGAAGTGGTTATATTGCAAAGCTGTAAATTAACAAAGATGGTTTTTGAGTAAAAGGCTGTGTACAAGGGTTTGCCCAGTGGTTCAGTCTTAGGAGGGAAAGCATGTCATGATTTCAGACAGAAAGAAGAAGTTTAATCAAAGCAAATGTTTTCGACTTTCATCTGGAACAGGCAGAACATATTCATAACCTAAAAGGCCTCTCCTCACCCCAAAAAGTTAAAAGCCCCAAATTCATCCCTGCCTCTTGAGAGCAAGGGACTGGAGAACTGTCCCAGTAACAACAGCCAAGGTCAGGTCTGTGGGAATCTACAAAATCAGAGGGTTTTAGGAAAACTGCAGAAGGCAGGCTTCAGATGCAGCAGAATTGTTAGTAGAGCTAACAGCAACAGCTATGAGATAAGTCAGCCTTGCCAGAGTCAAGATCCAGCAGGAGAAATTCTTTGGTCACCCACGAGCCAAGTCTGAGCTTATTCCAGAGCCAGTGGACAAACAGACACCCCAAAGGGGATGCAGCCCACCCCAAAACATCCCTCAAAGCAAGGGAGATCAGCCACACCTCTCTTTCCACTGTCCCTGCCACCTCAGGTGAGCACTTGGCATAGATTACAGACCACCTAAAAGTCAGCAAAATGAGCCCTTCCTACAAACAGTCCTGGGAACTTCTTCCCCCACTGTTTACATGGATTTAGATAGAGCAATGCCAAAGTTGGCTAAATGGATAGAGAGGCCACTGGAAAGAGGGAAAAGAAGGAGGGCCAGACCTGTTACAGCCCCCTCTGACCAAACTGTTCTATGCTGTGCAAGTAGCTCCATGCCTCATGCTGGAGGGCAGGCCAGGGACTGCCCCAGCCCAGCCCTGATGTCCCCAGTGAGGAGCAGGAGGATGTGCTGCAGTTGGCTCCTCACAGGGTCCCTGTTGATCATCTGAATGCAGACGAGAGGCAGCATCAGTGTAACCTGACCTGATAATGTAAATAGGGTGAAATGAAATATGGTTCGCCACCTCCCCAGCTTTGGCGAATGTTTATTTTGAATAACATGCTTATCTGCTCCAACTGCTCACCATCTGTTTTCAGTCTCCACCAAGCTAATATTTTTCACATTTAGGAACTGAGAAATGGGAAGAATTACATTTAAATTTTATTAACATCTTTCCTCCGCTCCAAGGTTGCCTTTCCCTCCCCTTGATGGCTCTAAGCCATCTGTAGAGCACCTTTGCAGTTCTCCAAGGCATGCAGATGAGAGGTGATCTACATGCAAAGCAAGAGCATCATTACTAAGGCTTCCAGAAGAAGCCATTTACTGCAATTCCCCCCTCACCTGCTTCCAGACAGCTTCCCCCAAGCTCAAACTCCAATCACATCACCAAGGGAGAAGTAATATTTTATCTTTTTGCAGCATTGCTGCATCAAAAAGCGATGGAGAGGGGAGATAAGCATCAGGAACAAGGCAGCCAACACAGCAGCTTTCAGAAAAAAAGGATGGTTGGGTCTGTCCCAATTTGGAGGAGAGTGAGATACTGGGAGGTCTGTAGTCAGAATGACTTCTCTCTACAAATATTGACATTCATTTGCTTGTGGGGTGGTTTCTAGAGGTCTTTCTTTGCTTGAGTCAACAAAAGGTGATTTACAACCAGCACTGGGGGACACGAGCATGTGGCACAACCAGGTCACCAGCAAGGGCTGGTCACAGGACGTCCCTGTCCATCCTCCTCCTCCATGCCATGCAGTTGGCCAAGTGCTACTCCAGCAGCAGTGCCAGTGGGTAACTCATGTCCCTGCACAGATATTTCTCCACTCCATGTGATCAGCCTATTTTTACCCCGTTTAGCTCGGGTTTATGGCACATCCCAGCTCCTGAGCTGTAAGAGCTGTGGGAGGGGAGAGGGCTAGGCACCTCTCAGGAGAGCCTTGCATCACACAGGAGGGAGCTGCTGAGCCTGGGAGAGGCATTTTATAAATCAAAAATAAACGCGTGTATCTCCATTGCCATCTAGTCCTCTCCCACACACAGCTGTTTCACTTTAAATCTCAATTCAATGTGAAACTCAGATAGAAGGAACTTGAAAGAGCAAAGTATGTTATCGTTCACAAGCAGTCCAGAAAGCAGTTAATAAGGGAAATAAGATTAATAATTTATTCCTGAAGGCAGACTGCAGATCTTTATCCGTCTTGCCCTTCAGTGATTTTTATAAAATCCTATTAATGTGCCTGGCTCTAGGAACTCAGCAGTAGCACAGGTTGGATTTGGGGCAGCTCCCAGGCAGACAAGGCGGCGGCAGCTCCAGCTCTGCCTGTGCCATGGCCGTGTCAGACCCAGCAGCACAAAGCTGCCTGCAGGGCATTCCTGCCTCCTGAGCCTTCCTCTGGGGCCAGGACCAAACCCTGGATGTGGGGTTCACCCCACAAACTATCACATCCAACACAGAATCACAGAATTTCTAGGTTGGAAGAGACCTTTAAGATCATCGAGTCCAACCCATGTTCTAATACCTCAACTAGATCATGGCACCAAGTGCCACACTCCCTACAGCTGTGGTACATCAAGCCCCCAAACTCATCTTGCTTCTAAAGGAACACAAACACCCTGTTGTGGTAATCCCCACTCTCCTGCTCTCTTTCCATGAAGGAGACAGGGAATAGCTACCCTGACAGCCATTTCTACCCAGGAGCTGTAGCTGCTCTAGCACCACCACAGCCATTCCCTTCCCACACCACTAGCATCCCTACAAGTAAATTTTGGGGACCCTTGATGTCCCTGGCAGCAGCTTTTGCTCATCACTGTCTCAAAGGGATGCTGTGAGCTCTGCCAGGGAGCCCGAGGTGCCCTGGGTCATGGAACCCTCCTCATCCTCACCAGCTGATTGCTCTGCCCTCCTCAGAGACAGCCACACACTCCTGGAATATAGCCCAGGAGAAAACATTCCTGGAAACCAAGGCCTGCATTGCAGTTTTAGGATAGGAAGCACTCTGGGGATTGAGGGGAGTGATGCAGCCTCCCCAAACCACCCCTTTGGCTGGGTTATAACCTGGGACAGGGCACTCGTTCAGCAAAGCCAGAGTTCCTCACTAATTCATTTGCTTAGATACTGCTAAGTATTTTGGTAATTTTTCATTAATTCCTTGTTCCATTTAACATCATAAAATCAAGACTATTTTTTTTTTTAAATCACCCACTCCCATAACAATATTAAGCAATATTTCCTCCTCCACACTATTTACTCCTTGGGCTAAAGCACTGGGAATGAAAAATGAAAGCAGCTACAGATATCAAACGGGCAATTATCACAATCATGGCAAAAAATTGACTTCTTAAAAGTCTCAGCACTGCTCTCCAAAGCCTCTGACTCTGAGCAGAACAACAGTGGCGGGAGCAAAGTTTCCAGATGGGAACATCTGTGTCTCATTTGCCTCAGGGAAGAAAACACCAGCAAGATGAATGGCTCCCGAGGCTGGTGGAGCCCAGACACAACATGTACTGAAGGGATACCATGGAGAAAGGCTTGGAGCAACAGCCTGCTAGCAAAGATTGGGTGGTTTTATTTAATATTTATTCTACAGGGCTTCTGCATGTGGGGAAGATGTCAGGGCAAAACACAGCTTGGGTTTTGCTTGTTGTAAATGTTGTGTGGAGTTAAAGTAAGATTTAATTATGCTTGTATTAAAAAAATAAAATAAAAGCAGCACTTTTACCATCTCAGCTATTTTTAGACAGAAAAATTAATTTTAGAGTTGGCTTTAAGGGGTTACACTCCTAAAAGATCCGAAATTGCTCCCTGCCCAGAGCATCAAGGCCATGGATTCACCCCTCTGGGGCCCACTGAACACCAAGTTTACACCAGAGAGTAAGAAGTGATCCAACAAGTGGGAAACTCATGGTTGAATGACCAAGTCTCCCCTGACAATGGCAGTAAAACCTGTTTCCCTTAGGAGCATTCCTTAAATTCTGCCACAGTTTAGGGACCACATTTCCCAAGGTGGGCAGGCCTATAATCCACAGGTTATACACAAGAACAACTGAGCACTGTAATTTTGAGAGTGCAAATCTGTTTTTCATTCTGCCTAGGCTAAACACCATGGAGTAAATAAAGCTGGAACTTTTGTACCTGTAAAATTTTGGGAGGTCCAAAAGAGGGGAAACACAGTGGAACAAGCTCTAAGTTTAGAAAGCATTTTCCACCTTAACAGAGGCTTCGAGACAGCCTTTAGGACATGATTTTATCCAGCCCTCATAAATCCTTTTAAAACTTGGACTGCTGGCCATTTAACAAGCAGCTCCACCCTTCTCCTGCTCTCCAGATGAAACACATTCACACTGGGCTCCATTTTGTTCCTCCTTCTCCAACCCAGCAGCACCAGCAAAGCAGCAGAGCCTGGGGAACCGTGGTTAATTGGCATCCTCTAATTACTAATTAGCTCCAAGGGGCTCTCTGCAGCTCCAAACAGTCAATGGGAATGCATCCACTGATTTAAACAGGCTTGGGAAAAGCAGAGCTGCTGGAGCAGGCTCTGAGGAGTGACCCAGGGAACCCTCAGCTCCCCAAGGAGGATCCAGCACGGGGCCACCACCACTGCAGCCCTTGCTGGGCTTCTCAGGAATGGCTCAGGGAGGGTTACAGGGTTCTCTCCTCCAAGGGGAGCATTCCCAGGGGTTCTGGCTGCTCTGCAGCTTCTCCTGCTCCTCTCACACAGATGCTGCAATTAGAGGTGTCCGAGCAGTGTTTGTGGTTTAAAAATCCATCCTAAGAGATTTAAGGCACAAATTCATCCCAACACCACTCCACAAACCGCATTTAGGACCCTGAGCCTCCTCTCTGCATGACTTTACCAGAAGAGCTGAGGAGAGGGCAATGTGCACAGAGCAGAGCCAGCAGGAGCTGATGGCCACCAGCGCAGTGAGGCCACAGCTCCCACCCTGCAGCACTGCCCTGCTCCCTGCTCAGCTGCCCCAGCAAATCCAGGGCAGCACTGCAGCTCTGGCATCCCCATGGCTCCCCCAGGACAACCCCTTCCCAAGGGAATCCTGCAGCTCCTGCACTGTGAGCCTGGCTCATCCCAAAAGTGATGGTCACCAGGTGAGCCAGCCTCCTTTTTCACTGCCTGGTGTGTCATGGCCCAGCTCTCAGTTTCAGCAGGAAAACTTGTGGAAAAGGAGGACATTTTCTAGCCATAAGAACTTGAGGAGGTGCTGAGAAGGATGCTGTTTCTGGGTCAGCACAGTGAGCCCCTTTGCTGAAAGCTTCCCAGTCCCACTGTGCTCACTGCAGGATGAATCCCTACCTCTCCAAGGAGAATAATTTTGGGAATTTCCTCTGAGGTAAGCATCCCATTGAGCAGAGGCCACTGCACTGCCTGGTGCATTTTTAACCCCAAGCAGCTGAGGGCTGGTGTGATACCCCTTACCACAGTGCCAGGTGAGCTCAGACCCCAATCCCACAGCTCCTGGCACTGCAGATCCTGCCCACCTCTGTGCCTCTGCTCCCAGTTAGCTGCTGGGAATAAGTTTGGGCACACACAGGACAAGTTCCTACAGGGATGTACAAAAGCTCCCACAGATTGTTATGAGGGCAGCAAGGTTTACTCCAGTATTTTGTCATCAGAGAACCCAGAAATCCTTTGGGAGAGACAGCCTTCTCTGTGCAAATCCTTTCCTCAGGATCCCTGAGATCCACAGTGTTCCTGCCTCACTGGATCACAAACATAGGCACTGTCCATGACTTGGACAGGTCCCCATCCCACACTGACACACTCCAGGGATCTGCACAGCAGGGCAGAGACAGCCTGGAGCACCTTGGGAGTTCAAGCAACACAAGGAAAAAAGAAAAATCATTAAATCTTTCAAAGTAAAAGGATGAAATCAAACCCACCTTAAAATCACCCAGTGACTGAAGATTTGGGAGCTTTAAACCTGATTACGAAAGACATACAGGAGGAGTTTAAAGTCAAGCTTTAAAACATTTCAGAAGACATCCCTCTTGCTGTCCTCCATCTTCCAAACGCTGCTGCTTGATGGTTTGGTGCCCAGCATTATAAATGAACCTTAAAACCAGCACTGACCTCAGAAAACAACCAAATCTGGATTTCTTAGAGCATCTTCATCAATCATGAGTATCACTGGGCTAATGAGAACAGGAACAGCAGCTCTGGGGGTTAGGAGCAGGGGCATCCAGTGAGTAGAGAGTACTCCAAATGAGTAAAGCACAAACTGGGATATAAAAAGTCTCTGCATACCAGGCAGACACAAAGCAGCAGTGCTAGCAGCTCAAGCACCACTACCAATAACTGTAAATAACAGCAATTAAAATAAAAAAAAAGGCAAGGTCACTTCTGAAAGAAGTGAGATTTCAAGGCAAAAAACCACATTTAATCCATAACAACCAACGTGACCGCAGAGAGGCACAAATAATACCAAGGACACCCAAAGCTATTACAAACGTCTGTATTAAAATAGGAAAAAAAACCCCCAAACTAAGAACAAACCTGTTTGTTAAGCACAGACCAGGTACAAATCCTGACCATCTGGAGAAGGAAGCAATCCAGAAACTCATAGTCAGATGGGCCAGTTTAGATGAAAACAATGGTCATTTCAGCAAAAAACAAAACAGAAACCAAATCCAGTGCAAAACAAACTACTAACCAAGTTCTACCACAAACCCAAAATGAAGCAATCAAGGAAGGATGCAGAAAAACATCCCCCTTGGGTCCCTGAAGTCATAGCATTTCCAAATATAAAGCAGACTCTAACACAGAGTCTCTCTTCTCCAGATGGAGGCTGAAGAGCAGGAGCTCAGCACTGCCAGCCAGCCCAGGGCTAAAGCTCCACCAGGCTTTATCCAAAACCGGGCAAGCTGTCCAAGAAATCAAAGAGGAATACTTGGGAAAGATTTGAGAAATCTCTTTCATCCTCACTATTTACAAGTGCCAGAGGGGACTCCATCCCTCTGTCGGTGTCTGCATGGAAGGGTGACAGCAGGGACAGACTCTGCTCTGTGGGGACAAAGGAATGGGCAGGAACTGATGCCCAGGAAGTCACACCTGAATGTTAGAAACTTCTTTACTCTGTGGGAATGCTCAAAGGGGGCAAATATCTCCCTCACTGGAGGTGTCCCAGAACTGCCTGGACACAACCCTGTGCCACATATTCTGGGATGACCCACCCTGAGCGTGTGTGAGCAGGAGTGCCCTTGTCCCACAGCCAGGCTGGCTCTTCCAGGCAGCCCTGGCACTGCTGCCCACACCAACACCCTCAGAGTGCCCTGCTGATATGGCTGGGGTAGCCAAGGCTCACTAATGAGTCCCCAGCTCCCTGGCTCTGGGCAGAGCTCACTTCATTCACTTGGGCGCTAAGTGCATTCAGTGCTGCCCAGCTAACAGTCCCTGCCATCACTGGCACACGCAGGAGCCCTGCCAAGATGACAATTCTGCCTCTTAAAAACAGTCCTCACACCACTACACAAATGGCTCTTCCTCTGTGCCCCAAGCCTGAGCAGCCTGTGGGAAATTTCCACCATCCCCAGAGCTGGAAGCACAACAGGAACACACTCGGGAGTGTTTTGGAGGGGTGTGGGGGTCTGATGGTGTAGAGGGGTCCTCACACACCTGGAGCCCCAAAAGCCAGCATATCCTGCACAGTCCAGGCACAGAGAGATCAGGATGGACAGGAGAACCATCAAAGTTCAGTGTTTAGAATCATGGAATGGTTTAGGTTGGATGGGACCTTGAAGATCACTTTGTTCCAAACCCCTGAACATCTTCCACCAGACCAGGTCACTCCAAGCCCTGTCCAAGTGGAACACGGACACTGCCAGGGATGGGGGACCCACAGCTTCCTGGTCTGTTTAATCCCAGCAGAGATGGAGGCACAGCAGTGGCTGTTTCTGTGTGCCTCCTTCCCCTCCCTCTCGTGGGCAGCAGAGGTGGAGAATTTCCATGGATAACCTCTGGAGATTCAAGGGACTGGAGAGGGAAGGCTGGCTCAGCTGCTGCTGCACTCCCTTTCAACCCATCACACACTAACACAGCACAGACAAGACTTCCCAATTCATCATTCTTAGGGTTGTCCTCAGGTAATCACCAGTAACCTTCATTAACCTGCTCCCCTAGAGCACAGGGGAAAGACAAACACACAAAAAGCTCAAAACTGTGAGGCCAGGGCACAAAACAAGGAAGCAAACCCCCAAGTTTGTTCTAAACTGCCATTTTCCTTCCCTGGTCACAGCAAAGCCTGTGACACCGTGCCTATAAATTTCCTCTAATGATGCAGCAGTGAGGCAGAGCCCCATCTGTGCCTGGGCACAGGTGAGACTTTTCACTATCGTGTAAGTGCAGGCTGCCTTTCAATTACACTCACCAGTCCATTAGGCAAATTAGATTTGCATATGAGAGGATAACTAGAAAGTCAAGAAATAGGCCCTGAAGGAAAATCCATTCTATGAGCTACATGTCCCTGGGAAGATGTGGACAGGGAGTTTGCTGTCCATCCCTTTAAGGGCTACTTTAGGTTTTCATGGTGTTCAGGTTTCTCTCAGTGCTGGCATGGGTTTGAGGACAGCCTCTCCACCAGGCAGAACTGGAGCCAGACAAAGGCATCTGTGTTCCCTGCAACCCCACCTCCCTAAAAAGATGCCCATTTCTGCAGGGAAATGCATCATTTGCAGGTTCTGCCTTGCAGATTAAAATACTACTGGTGTGAAAGAATTTCAATTGATCCCACCCAGGTTTCAATAATACATCACTGAAGTACAGAATTATTTCCAGCACCCTAAGAAGGTCCAGAGGGACCTGATACCCAGTGGTATGGCATTACACAGGTGTCCCATGTCACTGAGGACACTCATGTGGACTAAACAGTTCTGCTCAGGTGATTCTGAAGAATTCATCCGCCTGCACACACTTGGGTGTTTTTTTTTTTTTCCTGGTGAGTGTATGCAAAACAGAGACAACCTATCTCATCTCCCAGAATCCAGATGGCACTTGCAAACCTTGTCTGTGTATCAAATGTTGTTTTTTAGATCAAGTGTCCCTGGTTGACAACACAGAACTTCACGATGCTATCTTTAGAGAGGCTTCTCTGCAAAGAAACACCCTTGGAGCATACGTTGCAGGAATATGCTAATGTGGCAGGGTGTTTTCAGTGGCCACAAATGGATCTGTTCCCGGGAGCTCAGACACCCCACAACAAGCTGAGACTGGCTGGAGATGAAGGGTCACCCAGCTCCCATGGAAAAGATGCACCAACAAGTTAAAAATTGCAGAGAAAGGTTAAATTACACCACTGGAGAGAGGCAGGGTGAGCTCACAGCAAGGGCACTCACACACAAGTGATGATTACCAAAAAAATCCTACTAAATGAGTGAGGGCAGCTCAAAACAGACAGCAAAGTCTGAAACTTTCCATTCCTTGACTTCTCCTACAAGTTTAGAGATTCTTACCCTATTTCCTGTTCAGCTAACTGCAAGGATCTTATAAAAACCCAGTGATTTTTCTTCCTCAAGGTCTTCACTTCCTCCTCCACATCTCATGCAAAGATAAAAGCAGCACATGCAAAGTAAGTTCTTTAAAACCAACCCATTAATAAAGAACAAAACTCTACAAATCTTGCAGTCTGACATATTCCTGAGATGGTGATGTTATCTTCAATTAAAAAAATGGTAGCATTTGTTAAAAGAAAACACCAGCACCCCTCAAAAAACCCACCCTGAGTTGTTTTCTATTCTCCTCAGCTCCAAGAATAAGAATCATTACCTGCATGTGAAAAAGCATGAAAAAAACCCTGACTTATACACACTCCTCACTAAGCAGCAAAACGGCCTGAGCAAAAACCAAGGAAAAACAAAGAAAGCTGCAGAAACAGGTTATGGCACAGCTCAACCCTGGGATCAGAAGGTGACACCAACAGCACTGAGGTGGCAGAAATAACCCCTCATGCCCGCTGCTGAAAAGAACATTTCAGAACAGTGACATCAGGTAAAGCAGCAGCTTTTGAAAAAAGAAAGTGATCCAGGAGGTAGCTCCTTCCATATTGCAGGCGCTCACAGTAAACACCATATGGCCTGTTAATTTAATTAGGGAGAAGAAACCCCCTAAGTTTGAGATTTGACTTTGAAGGGTTTAAAACAAGTCTGAGGAAAATCACTCGAGATATTCCATGAGGTTGCTTTGCCTCCTTCATCCACCTTCTGACCTGCTGTACCTGGAGGTACAGGCCTGGTGCTACCCCAGGCTGCACAGCACCCCTAAAGAGCTGGAATTGAACATTTTTAGAAGTTCACAACCTTCCCCACCACTGCACCTGCACAGAGGCCTCCCAGGAAGATCTGGGTGGTCACTGCCAGGCAGCCAAGCCAGGAGAGGGCTGGATCAGGAAGGAGGGACAGTAAATAAAGCAAGTACTTCAGCTGGACAATATTCTCAGCTAGCAAGCAGAATTTTTGTTTTAAATCCTCACAATCTGCATTGGCAGGTCCCACCTGCCAAAGACAGGATGCAGCTTGTGGTGAAGGTCAGCCTGACAAATGGTGGATCACCAATGCTGGGACACAAAGCCTGAGGGCAGGTCCACTCCCCATCCATGAGTAAGTTTGCATCTGTAATATTGAGATAACCAACCAAGCTCCAAAGATTTTTGTATCTGAGCAAAATCTCAGTGCAGTGACTCTGTTTGCTGAATAAAATGTCATTCTCCATTATGGATATACCTTCCATGTCTCTGTGAGCAGAGAGGGACATTTCTAGGATCATTTCCAGCTGGAGGTTTGCTTTCCTGCATCTGTACCAGCATGGGACACTGCAGCACCACTGTCAGGTCTCTGCACAAACTGCTCAGTGCATCACCAGCAGGGATGAGAGATCCCATGGAAGTGGCTGCTGGGGCACCACCAGGAATGCAAAGCCACAAAAGGTGATGGTGATTCCCTGAGGAATGGCCTCCCAAGCTGGAAGAGCTGAGGCTGAGGAGGCTCTGGTAGGGTCACACCTTCAGCAGCCCCTGAGGGCCAGGCAGCAGCAGGAACATCTCCATGGTGCTCCAAGGACCACCATCCCTCAGGAGCAGCTCTGGCAGGAGCTTCCAGCACAAACCCCACCAGCACAGCCTTGCTGGGTGAGGGAAACCCAACACTTCTCCAGAGGGGTGCAACCAACCTACCTCAGGCCTGGGTCAGAGCTTTGGCCCCCAGGCTGCCCAGGCAGGGGCACAGAGGGAAGCTCTGCCTGGTGCCCCCAGGATGGGCACAGAGGGAAGCTCTGCCTGGTGCCCCCAGGATGGGCACAGAGGGAAGCTCTGCCTGATGCCCCCAGCACAGGCATGAGCTGCCACCCTCCTCTTCTCCTGGCTGGCACAAAGTGGGTCAGGGCTGCGTGGGCTGGTGGCACATCACAGGATGTGACCCACCTGTGCTCCCACGGTGCCTCTGAGGAGCAGGGACATTTCCCCGGTAGGGCACCAAGGGATGCTCCCTCCCTCCCTCCTCCTCTTACCAACTATAGCCCATCTTGTCTTGAGGAAAACCCAGGATTGCTCCATGCCAGCACTACCTCAGAGGATATTTTAGGAGGTTTGGACTTTCATGGAACCTGCTGCCCTGTAGATAAATCGTACCAGGAGAAAATCACATTGCTCCTAGAAATTTGTAGCCTCAATTGGCATGGAGTTTCTCCTTGGCTCCTCTCAACAGCTGACTACACTCACAAATTAACATCCCACTTGTTTAATTGTGTTTTGCTTTCCTATCCAGACCCAGGCAGGGATCTGTGTGTCCCTTTAATAGGTGTGTCACAGCAGTATGCCAGAGTTCCCCATTTTCTAGTTTAAAAAAAAAAGCCAAAAAACAAGCCCAAACCCAGATGACAAAACATCTAAAGCCCAGCAGACTTCTTCCTGCTAGCAAGGAAACCTCCTCTCAGGACACTGCAAAGATTTAATTTACTACCAATTGCCCTCTGGTTATTTCACATTTATGGGGTGGGGGCTGAAGAAAGGAAGAAAGCAGAGAGGGTGTAATTAGCTTTGCTTGTAAAATGTTCATCCCAGTTGTAACAGCAACTGGAGCCTATCGGGGGCTTAATAGATTTCAGGGTTTTGTTGAAGCTGAAGGGTCTGTGTGGGGGGAAAGGCTAGGAATAAAAAAAAGGGGAAAAAATATATATAAAAAAAAAAAAAATCAATAAGCGGATCCTACATCTTGCCACAGCCCCATATGGAAGTAATCAAGCACAAGGGTGGCAGCTGGGGCCAATAACAGTCACCTGCAGTTGAGGGACATGGGGGTTTGGGATGGGTTTTTAATGCTAATTTCCTGGAGGAACAATGCGGGAGCGGGCGCGGAGCGGCTGAATGGGGAGCAGCGGAACAATGGCTGCACCTGGCGCTGCGGGCAGCGCACGGAGCGGCAGCGCCCGGCACATCTGTTCACACAATGCCCTCCCCCTGCAACAGGTCCGAGCTGCAGCCCTCCTCATCCTCCCTCCACATCCCTTAGCCACACTTTTGGGGCTTTCCAGGGTTTTTTGGTTTGTTTTTTGGTGAAAGGGATGGTTGCACAGCATCCTGCCAGCAGGTTGCGGCACCCCGCTGCTACAGACGAGGAGAGGAAGGAAAACTGACTCTTGGCTTTGAAGATCTGCAAGTGTTGGTTCTTCTAAATGGTTCTTCTGGCCACCTGTGAGTGTCCCCCTTCAATAGCCCAAGTGGTGCTGCAGGCAGCAGAGATGGGAATCCTGCAGGCAGCAGAGATGGGAATCCCGCAGCCGGCAGCGCGCCGAGGAAATTCAATACACATTATTCTAAAACCTTCAGCTTAGCTTATAAAAATGCCACTGCCCAGCCCAATAAAAGGCATAATAGTTACACTTTAAAATGCTTTGAAACCTCTGAAATCGCTATTGTCCTGTTGGACATAAGCTGCTGACACACAAAGCCATGCTAAGGTCAAGGTCCTGCCTCAGAAAATTGCTTGCAGACCCAGGAACTGAACCCAAGCCTCTCTGTACTGCACTTTAACTGTGGGATCACTGCTCACCATTTCTTCCTGGCTGCTGCTCCTGCTCTAAACAAAGGTTTTTCCAGCCATTCCCTGAAAGCTGCATGAATTAAGGCAGTCTCCATCATAAAAATAAAAGTTGAACAGACTCCCAGAGACCTGCAGTGACGCTGCCCCCGGGGACTGCTCTGGAGTGTCTGTCGAAACACATTTCATACCTAGCTCCTAACAAGCAATCAGATATGGAAATAGTCACTAGATAAAGGCAAGCTTACAATCCAGCCCAGAACAAGTATGGATAAGCCAGCTCTTATAATGGGAAAAAACCCAACAGGCAACAGATTATGACCATCTTCTGCTCAGATTTAAAAACTAGCCAGAATTGACTTAAATCTGCTGCATGTGCCCAAGTCCTCAAATGACTGTGTTCAGCTCTCCAGCTATACTATAAACATCACACATACATGTCAAACAAATCTTGTTTTTTGTCCAAACCTTAAAAAAACAGATCTGAAAAAAAACAAGAGGCCACCTGGCTCCCCCATCCCATCCCATCACCGTGGGAGAGCGCTGCCTCCTGCTAAATGCTGCTGGTGGTTACTGCATTTATGGGTCAATTTGGGGACTGGAGGGCTGGTTGACTTGAAAACTCAGCTCCTGCAGTCAAACCACACAAACCTGTCAAACCAGTGATAACCTGTACAAGCCAAACTCCACCGTGGGTGATGCAAGACAAAGCTCTGTAAAGCAGCAGTAAAATCATTTGGGACTCACACTCCATGTGGCAGGAGAGGCAGCATTAAGTGAAATCCCACTCTCTTGGGGAGCCTGGTCCTATAAGACTGAGAAGAATAAATCAGAAAAAAACCCAAACCCAACAGCTTAACCCAGGATTCACGTGAGCAAAGCTCCCTTTGCCTTGGCAGGTTTAAACAAGCCTCTGCAACACCAGCAGATGCAAGTTGCAAAAATAGCAGCATCTTGGAAGTGAGCAGGGGCTGTGGCTCCAGTCCCTGGGCAGAGCAGAGCCTGGCTTGGCATTTTCACTATTAAATGGAGTTTCTGCTCTTTTCCTGGGGGCATTCCCTGTGTAATAGAGTTCTCAGATTAACGATTTATTCTCCTTGCCTTTAGCAATTCTGCTCCTTCCTCAAACCCTTCAAATCCTTCTCTTGGCTTAGCTGCACTTTCCTCTTGGCAGTATTTGCTCAAACTGCCTTTGCTTTACTCTTTTTTCCTTGTTTCCCACACTGGAGTCTCTGAGCTTTGCATTATTTGTGTTTCTCTAACTGCTGGATGTGCTGGGCTACCTGGCTGTGAAGGGCACACAGTCATTTAGGTGAAGCCCAGGTAGTTCCAAAAATCAGACATTTTTTCCATATTAATAGTGAAAATAATGTCATACAGTGGACAATAGCGGGGGGGGGAAGTGTCTTCACTTGGATGTGCTGCACCATTTCTATAAAATTATTAGGTCTGGTGACAGAGTTTCAAGCCACCCTCTTCCCCAAAATACAACCACCTCTCTCATCTAAGCACTAGGCACCCTAATTCCTTTTTAAAAACAAAGGAAGCTGAGGAAAAAGAGAAAGTTTCCTGCAGGGCTTGAGCAAGACTCTACTAAATGAGTTGTTTAATGGGCAAATCGTGCTGCCCTGATGCCGGCAGAACTTCCGTTTGCTTAATCAGGGCTCGACCCGCACGGAGACCGCAGAGCAGCTGCTCCAACACCCTGCACTGCCCTCACAAACCCGGGAAGGCTCCAGGAGAGCTGCAGCAGGGGAGCACTGCTCTTTGCTCCTAGATATTGCACACCCTGCATGGCTTTGCTGGGCATTTTTGGGGTTTCAGACTCCTTTGTGCTGGTGCACTTTGAGATTTTGAAGTGTGCACACTCCTTCTGCCTCCTCTCCAGGGACACACTGGAGGTGTTTGGTGTGTATCTAGAAGCAGATTTATATTTTTTAAACCCTCTACCCAAAAGCTTACATGCTGCAAAAGAAGGAAAACCTTAGGGTGGCCCACAGAGTAGCCAAATTGACCAAGCACAGAGCTGCAGCCCAAGCACACTGGAGGGAGCCCAGCCAGGCTCTCCCTCAGGAAACCCCATCATTTGGCATGTTAAAAGCTAACCTGGACAAAGCAACACCAAAGGGAATTGTCCTGCACCAGGCAGACCAGTAAATATTCCTCTCTTTCTCCAGCCTGACAGCAAGCAATGCTCAGCCACATTTCAGCTCCCCAAACTTTGAGTGCTGATTTTGGTGCATCTCCTGTGGCTGGGCAGGATTTCTCCAGCACATAAAAAGGACTGAGTATCATGGCACAAGAGCTGAGCGATGTAGGTAGCAGAAAAAGCTGATAATATTTGGGGGAGAAGCTTAAACATGCAGCAGAGGGATCTCTACAAGCTACACCAGAGGGTCAGAGGAGTAATTTCAACTGCTGAACCTTCCCAAAAGACAGGGAGGGGGCAAAAGGGCAGGTTTAAACTAAATATGCAAGATCCAGTGATTACAATAGAAAAAGAGAAAATACAGCCTGTCTACAGCCAGACAGTGAAAATATATAGGGGAGGTGTGTTCTGGTATCACAAGATTGATCTGGGAGATTTAGATGCTGGGAGCATCAGTTGCTGCTCAAGGAGTGCAAAGACAAAAAGGGAGCAGCCTCTGACACAATGCAGAGAAGCCCTGAAAACACGGAGGAAATTAAGGAAATTTGGGAGCCAATGGAAGAAATCCACCTCTGCAGTTTACACCCCCCCAGCTTCAATACCAGCATGCAGAAAGCAGAGTGAGCCTAGGCACAGCAGAAAACCACGTTCTGCTAAAACACACAAACCCCTTCCTGCATTGCCATTTCCCCAGAAAACGCCAAATCCCAGCCCTCTGCTCACGGAGGGGGTTGGGGGGGGGGGAAGGAATAAAAAAAAAATACCCATTCCATAGCAACCCAGAACGAGCTGTACCGCAGCTCTCCTCGGAGAGAGTTTAGTGTTTTTTCAGCTGCAGAATGCTCGCATGCAGCGGGCTGGGCTATTGAAGTTTTCCCCAGCACTGCAGAGGAGCGAGGCAAGGCTGGCAGGGCGCTGCGGCCGCCGCTCCCCGCCTGTGCCCGTACCTGGTGCGAGCCGGAGCTCGGAGCTCTGCCCAGCCCGAACCTCGCAGGGCTCAGCATGCCCTGAGCATCCCCCCGAGCATCGCTCCGGGTAAACCAAGCGCTACTTCAAAATAACCCCGTTCCTTGCTTACCCTAGCCAGCGAGGTTGCAAGGATCCAGCTGCTGTGCAATACACCTCGTTTCTTTCAAACAGAAAGAAAAGCGCTCTTCCTCCTCCTCCTCCTCCGCCCGTGATCTTCGAGCGCAGCCGGAGCCCAGCCTGCCTTCTCCTTTCATTAGCTGGACATGTGTCAGGTCCCGCACATCTGCGATTTCTCACTGCCTGGAGCCGCCTGTCCGATTCCAGGGAAACACAGATGGATCCCAGATGGGAAGGTCCTGCCAAACAGACCAGCTCTCCACCTTGCCAGAATACCCAGCTTAGAGGCAACACACCCTCGGCTCGCTGCCTGCTCCCTGCCTGCGCCGCGCTGCTGCCAGGCTGCTCGCCAGCTGATGTCACCAGGCACACACCTACCAGCGCCTCGCCGCCCGCCTGACATTAACTTGTTAAATACACCGGATTTGTTTATGGCCGGCAGGAACAGCGAGGAAAAAGCTCCGCCACCCCCCTCCCCAGAGCCGCCTTTCACCGCAGCCTCTGCCCCAGCCCCGCGTTTGCAAACCGGGATGAGCTCGTGGTTAATTTTCCGAAGGTTTCCCCATGCACGTAAATCTTCGCTGCAAACTCTCTCCCCTCCCCGTCCCCAGCAAGGCAGAGTTTGCGGCGCTGGAAAACCGGCATGTGTTAGCAATTAGAAGCAACAACAAGATAACAAGATACTGATGTTGCAAGGGTACCAAACGCGGACTGGAAAATTCAAAGGAAGAGCAATTAAATGTGTAACATACTACCCGGCTCGAAGAGGAAGTGTTAAAGGAAAATGTAAATCCGAAATGTTTTATACCGGGAGTAAACTCCACCAGAGATCTCAGAGCACCGAGGGAGGCCCGGAGCAGGAACCCACTGGGCAGGATCACATTTGGCCATTTCCCCCTCCCATTAATGCACAGCCGTGGCTGCTGTGCCACCTACAAACCTCCTGGTAATCCTGACAGGCTCTCCCCGAGGTGCGGCGTCAACAACAGATATTAGCAGGAGGCCCCTGACTAATCCTATCAGCCCGGCACCATTCACCGCCAGCCCGGCGCTGGGCAAACACGGATTTACACAACAGCATTCCAGGCCACGGCCCTGCCTGCTGGGGACTGCCCCGAGCGGGGACAAACACCCCTCCGGAGTGCCCAAACCACCCTGCTCCACACCAGCCCACTGCCAGCTCCCCTAAACCGCCCCACGAGGAGAAGCAGTGCTTGGTTTTTGCCTGCAGACCATGCACAGGCACACTGTACACCCCAGGAGGAGCAGCAATGCTTGCATTTTGCCTGCAGACCATGCACAGGCACATTTTACATCCCAAGAAGAGAAGCAATGATTGCATTTTGCCTGCAGACCATGCACAGGCACATTTTACACCCCAGAAGAAGAAGCAATGCTTGCATTTTGCCTGCAGACCATGCACAGGCACATTTTACATCCCAAGAAGAGAAGCAATGATTGCATTTTGCCTGCACACCATGCACAAGCACACTGTACACCCCAGGAGGAGCAGCAATGCTTGCATTTTGCCTGCACACCATGCACAGGCACATTTTAAGACCTCAGAAGAGATCCACTGCTCCAGTCCTTACAGCTTAGCAGGTTCAGGTCTTGATCCTTTCCAAATCTCTGCAGTCAACAACACCTCTCTCTCCAGCTACTTTTTTAGAGAACCAGAGACCTCAATACTTCCCCAGCCAGCAAACCAAGAGCCTGACACTGCTCAAGCTGGGGGATGCTGCTTTTTCTCAAGTCCAAAAATCATACATGCCAAATTCTCCACAGTTGGTGTAGGCATGACAGGATAGTTACTCGTTCACAGGCAGCAAAATGCTTCTTTTTCTGAAATTCCCAGGGCTCTGGCAGGCTACTGCTAACTGCTATGCCCATAAACCTTCTGGAGGTACTGCCCCCCAGCATCTCACCTAACCCTTCACCCTGGCTTCTCTGCTGCTTATTCCTAATTAGTTTAAGGTACCTCTGCTTCCCTTTGGGAGGGGGAAAAGGCTGTAAAGGGAGAGAACTGCTTTAAAGGAAGCATTAAAAAGCATTCTGCAAGCAGGCACGGCATGAGCCCCTGAACACAGGGGCCATGATCTCCTCCTGCAGAGAACAGGCCTCCCAGCCAGGCAGGATGCTGTGTGTTAATGGGGGGCAATTTGGGCAGGAGAGTTTTGGGCTGTTGTAGGAGCACATGAAGCTGCTGGGCAAACACATCACTGTGAGAAGAGCAGCCTGGCTGCAGGCAGAGGGGACACAGGTTTGCAGCAGCTCTCCCTCCTCCAAACCTCACCCAAGAGCAGCAATTCCACATGCTGCAGTTAGGAAAAAAGTGAATTACATTCAAGTATCAGCACACAAGCACCTGGAGCATCCCATGAGATGATGCTCAGGCAGCAAAACAGGTTGGTAAAGGCAGATCCAGCAGTGCCTCCCAGCACCCCAGCCCCACTGGAGGGGGTGCTGGCAAGGCACATCAATAAAACATCCAGGTTCAGAAAGTTCAGCTCGCTGGGACTTCTGACACTTCTGATGGAGGTTGCGCAAAATAGCGAAGCTCTCAATATTTCATAAGCTGAGATGGAAAAACCATCTCTGAATTACACAATGAAGACAATGAAGGGAGGCACAACCCAAGCTGCTCCACCAACACCAGAACTAATAAAGTTATTTTCCTATGGACTTGCATCTCATGGTTGGCTCCCTGGCACCTCACGCTGTGAGGTCCCCAACAGGAGCCGTCCCTGGCTGGGTCATGGTGACAGCGGTGGCTCTCATGTGGATTCTCTGATGTCTTCCAAGAAGCAAGCTCATGTTGCAGCCCTGTCCCCAGTGGAGATGGCACCAGACAGATGGATTAAGCCCTGAGCTCCCAGAGTTAAGAATCCAGCATCAGACACTGCTGCTCCCTGTGCTGCCCTGTCCCACCACCCCCAGAGCAGCCTGAAGTGGGCAGTGGACTCCTAGATGCCACCTGGGATCTGTCAGGTCTTTGGGTCAAAGCCATAACAGGAGTACCCTCAGAAGGTACGGGGGACACCCTGGGGTTGGGATAAAGGAGCTTTAGGTGAAATAGGTAACCAGCACAAGGTGTTCCCTTTCCTGCTTTTTTAATCATATTTCAGTTTAAGGACCTGAACAGCTTGTAACGCTTCACACAAACAAAAGCTGTCCACAAATGTGACAACTGGGTTCTAACTACCCTTTGTCAACCATGGCTAAATAAATCTCTTCAATGTTTTTACAACCTAAAGCACTGTGAAACGTCAAGAACTCAGGTCACTGCAAGTATTTTAAGTATAGTTACAACGACTTTATAAACCTTTATGAAAAGGCACATAACTCTTTGTCACTGTGTCCACAGCCCAGTGCCTAAAACCCCACAATCTTCAGGAAAGACATCCCAACTTCTTGCTAGGGGGGCAGGAATAAGCCACACCTCATGGCTCACCATTAGAGTAAGACAGATGGATGGGTGCTTTTGGGTTCTTCAGGTATAAAAACTATGCACACCAGGGTGCCCTGAGTGGAAGTCATTGCCAAACCTTCTTCAAAAGGCTCATGGTTTGTGTCTTATGTATCATCCACGTGCCTCAGCTCACCCAAACCATGAGGTATCCCTAAGTTCATCCCTGAGCTCACCACTGGCAGAGGCAGGTTGGTGAAGTACAGAATCACAAAATCCCAGAGTGGTTTGGTTTGGAAGGGACTTTACACCTCATCTCATTCCACCCCTGCCATGGCACACCTTCCACTGTCCCAGGGTGCTCCCAGCCCTGTCCAGCCTGGCCTGGGACATTTCCAGGGATCCAGGGGCAGCCACAGCTGCTCTGGGCACCCTGTGCCAGGGCCCCAGGTTGCTCCAACCTGGGATGGGAAGTCCATCCACATGTCATCTACTGACCTCTCTCACTGTTCCCAAGAGGCTTGTCTGCTCCTGAATATGCATTAAAGCAGATTTTGTAGCCCAGACATCACCAGCACAGTGGAACGAAGCAGAAGTGCAGGCAGCATGGGGAGAACTTCTTTCCCCAGCTCATCATGCTAATCTGCTTCTGCTTTCTTCTCCTGGGAATGTTCTATGGAAAGAACGATGCAAGCAAAGTTTGAACACTGGGAGCTATTGATACCTGCTGCTCAGTGTGGTTTCTGAGGAAAGCAAGGAAATCTGAAGAATTTTTCCAGTTTGCCGTGGAATTTTTATGCCTATCACAGCCCATTGCCACAGCGAGCACAAGAGACCCAAACTGCTTCTGATTTCTCTGCTGTTCCACAGATAGTTCATGATGTGCCTCAGATTTATTTTTTGCCTGCTGTGTTCTTACCTCAGAAAGAAGCTTCACTTTAATTCAAGGCAACCCTGGAAAGCCTTTGCCTTTTTAAGCTGACCACTTTCCATTGCACAGAAAAATAAATCCAAATGCACTAAAGGCAGCCAAAGCCATTTATCAGGCTAAGTAGGAACCGTAAATTCATGCTAACTGGAATCTGATGGAAACCAATTGGGATCCTCCTCCTCCTCCAGACTCAGGTCTGGCAGGAAAGTCAAACATTTTATTGCCTTCTTTATGCCTTACAAGACAGTGGAGCCAAGAAGGGACTGCTCCCTTTGAAGCAATGCTGGTGGGGTTGCAAGGGACACTCAGTGACTTCAGTTCAAGCTCAACCCCCAAAACTGAGATTAGACCTCTCCATTCCTGGCAAATTTATCACATTTAACAAACATCCTCTTTTCAATACATCCATTATTTGAATTTGCAAATGGCAGATTATGTTAACAAGCTTAATTTGTCACAGAATCATGGAGAAAGGTTTGGGTTGGAAGGGATCTTAAAGCTCATCTCGCTCCACTCCCTGCCAGGGACACCTTCCACTGTCCCAGGCTGCTCCCAGCCCTGTCCAGCCTGGCCTTGGGCACTGCCAGGGATCCAGGGGCAGCCCCAGCTGCTCTGGGAACCCTGTGCCAGGGCCTGCCCACCCTCACAGGGAGCAATTCCATCCTAAAATCCTGTCTAACCCTGCTAAGGCACACCCAGATCTTCCAGATCCTTGTCCCAAGTCCCTCTCCAGCTCTCTTGGAGCCCTGTTAGGCACTGGAGAGGCTCTAAGATCTCCCTGGAACTTTCTCTTCTCCAGGCTGGACATCCCCAGCCTCTCCCCAGAGCAGAAGAGCTCCAGCCCTCAACAAAATCCAAATCCAATCACATTACCTCCTTCAGGAGTGAACATGAGCAGTGTTTGGCTTTTGTGCCATTTTAATCCTCCCCATACAGGGGGAAAACCACATTAAAAGTTGGCCTTAACTGAGCTGGAAGAATTTTACACCCAGAACATCCCCAATCAGACATTGCCAAAAAAATCCCCAAAACAATCAGATGGAACAAGGAATTAAACACAACCTGAGGAAGTTATTGAAACTACTCCTGGCCACCCATTAAGGGAGGGGACACACATCACCTAAGCACATGATACTTTATTCTTGTGGCCACATATGTAAAGAAAAAACATGAAGGAACTGATGTCCTATGCAAAAATATCCCCTCCAAAACAACAAACCAATTCCTAAATCTAACACCCTTGCTCTGATTAGAAATCCAAGCTTCTGTAGCTGTCACGGGTATTTAAACCAAACACAGAAATATGGAAAAAATGAGTAATCCTATTTGGAGAGAGAGGAAAATCCAGCCTGCAGAGGATTATTTCTAGTCCAACAGCCCTGCAGCTTGACAGTATTTTCCAGATCAATAGCAGTGCCATTTGATTACAAAGATTTGTTCAAATACATACATCCACTCCCCTCCAATTGTCATCTCAGTGATTCTCAACTTTAGCTGCCCAGACCAGGAGCTTTTCTGGCACTGGAGGCTGTGTGGATGCAGCTCTCCTGCAGCTCCCAGCCACCTCTCCCCTACTTTAGAAACCCCAATTTCCTGTCTACATCTGACAGTTTTGCCCCACTTATTAATAAGCAGGACCATCCTCTTTAGCACCTGTTTTGGGTGCAGACAAGCTTTGGAAGCCAAAATCCTCCCTTTTTCAGGTGAGGTGGTGGCTTTGAGAGCTGCGTCCTGGATCAGGCACCCAACTCCAGGCTCCCAGTGCTCTCAGCACCAGATGTGGAAGACCATTTACAATTAAGAAAGCACAGGTTAAAGCCTAACAAATCAGCAGAATTTGGGGTTTATTCCCTCATCCCAGGGGCCACTATGAGCAATAAAATGCAGGTGATGGATCCCAAACCCCTTCCCTACAGCAGGCTCACTACATCCCAGTTTGCTCCCAGCACCTCCCTCCACTGGTGCCTTCCCTGCCAAAAGCTCTGGCTCTTCCCCTGAGAATGGCTTTTCCTTCTTTATCTCAGGCTCTTTTAACAGAAAAGGCTTTTCCTTCTTTATCTCAGGATCTTTATTTTCAAAATTTCACCCTGAGCTTCCCTCTGCTCCAGGCCCTTATCTGTGAGGGCTGCTGGGGCTCTGCTCCTTTCCCAGTGTTTCAGAGGAGGAAAGTGGTACCTCCCCACCACACAGCCACCCAGGGAGGGTTCTTTTCTCATTAATTAGTTGTCACTAACCTGGTAACACTGATTAAAAATTTCCCAATTCCCATCTCCCTTTAAAAAAGATAAATCCCAAGTTGTTTTGTTCATTACACCCAGCAAAACCACCAGCTTTTCCCATAGCATCCCAGTTTAGCACGGAGCAGGGTTCCCTTCCTTCCAGTCTCAACCAGTCACAAAAACCACATTTCAAACGTGGTTTTTTGCTAGTTTTTTCTTCCATTTACTTTTCCCCCATTTTTCTTTGCCAGCTCCCTTCTCCCGCTGACCCTTTAGACCTAACAAACGCTGCCTTTGGGGGGAGCAAAAAGAAGAAAGAGCCCAGCGCAGCCCTTTGCGCCTGGCCCGGCATTCCAGCGCCGCGCTGCCGGCTCCACAAAGTCTGATTTAGGAGCACTGCTGGGAGCTATTAGTTTACGAAAGGCCCAGCACGCCCACCCAGGCTCAGGGGCGGCGAGAGGCTCCCCTTTCACCGCTGCCATGTGCCTCCCAGCCCGGCTGGAGCGCTCGGCAGGGCACGGAGCCACGGCAGAGCCAGCCCGGCCGGCGGGTGGGAGCGCAGGGACAGGGCTGGACATCGGCCACAGCACAGAGATTCATTCATGGGATGCTTATTGAGAGTCCAGCCTCCATCCAGGCTCTCCTTTTATCACATACAGAATCACAGAATCATGAGGTTGGAAGACATCTCTCAGATCATCGAGTCCAACCTATGCGCTATGTCGTGGTTTGAGACCGTGACACCCTAACAGCTCACCTAGACCATAGCACCCAGTGCCATGTCCAGTCTTTGTTTAAACACATCCAGAGATGGTGATTCCACCACCTCCCTGGGAAGTTCATTCCAGTATTTATTTTTCCTTCATTTTATTATTCTTTTTTTTTTCCTAATATGCAACCTACATCTTCCCTGCTGTAGCTTGTGACTCTCTCCTCTGGTTCTGTCAGTGCTGCCCGGTGGAAGAGACCAACCCCACCTGTCTACAGCCTCCCTTCAGGAAGGTGTAGAGAGCAATGAGGTCACCTCTGAGCCTCCTCTTCTCCAGGCTAAACAACCCCAGTTCCTTCAAATGTTCCTCACAGGGTTTCTGTTCCCAGCCCCTCACCATCCCTGTTGCCCTCAAGCATCTCAACATCCTTCCCAAACTGAGGGGCCAGAGCTGGACACAGCACTCAAGATGGGGTCTCACCAGCGCTGAGCACAGAGGCAGAATGACCTCCCTGCTCCTGCTGGCCACACAAAATCAGAGCAGGGTAATGAGAAGTGGAATCAATCTTCAAAACCACCTTCCCCTCCTTCTCAAGGGGGAAGCTTCTGAAAATACCATCCCTGTACCCTCCCACCACCAAAACCTGGCCATGCAAACCCAATCCACCAGGAGGGCAAGGATGTTGCTGCTCCTCCTCTCTCCAAATCCCTGGCTGTTGTGGGCAGGGCAACATCTTTGTTTCTGGAAGATCACACTGTGCTGTCCCCACTCAGAAGCACTGCCAGGCCCATCTGAGGGTAGGGATCACAGAATCCCAGAATAATGAGGTTGGAAGGGACCTCTAAGATCATGGAGCCCAACCTATGCCCTAACACCTCAATGAGACTATAGCACCAAGTGCCATGTCCAGTCTCTTTTTAAACACATCCAGAGATGGCAATTCTACCATCTCACCAGGAAGAGCATCCCAGTATTTATTATTCTTTCAGTAAAAAAATTTCTTCCTAATATCCAACCTACACCTTCCCTGCTGTAGCTTGTGACTCTGTCCTCTGGTTCTGTCAGTGCTGCCCAGTGGAAGAGACCGACCCCACCTGTCTGCAACCTCCCTGGTGCTCCTTGTTGCTGTGTCCTGTAACCACTTCTTCCTTTTTGTATCCTTTTTGTTTCCACTACTATGGTTTTAATCTCTTTTTTGCCATATTTTTTGTGAAAAATGTGTGTATTTTATGATTGGCTTTTCACAAATATTAAAATGAATATTATATGTGCTGTGTTAGAAAGTTATGCTGTATTAGCTCTCTAAAGTACTGTGTTAAATATAGTTTTAGGTTATAAAAAATGTTAAAATAGAAACAATGCTATGTAGGATAGTTTTTTTTAAAGAGAGGACTTGCAGTGAGATAGCAGCCACAGGACAACTAAATCTTTCAGAGAAAGAGAATTTATTGCTCTCTTATCAGAAGAAATGAACTTCTTCCTACCTCGAAGGCGCTGTCAGGATTCAGAGGAAGAAGCTGACACTGACCAGACAGAATTCTGTGTTTGAATGGAATTTATGCATCATATATGAGGTGTATGAATATACAACAGGCTGTTGTTTTTAAGGGTTAATCCTCTGTTAATGTGGGTCCTTTTTCAGGCTTATGCTGCCCAGAAAAAGGTACCCAGACTGTCCATAACTCTTTGTCTCGATTCTCATATTGTCCTAATTCAAATTGTCCAAATTATTATTACTCTAATTGTATTACTATTTTTATAACCATTTTATTACTATTAAACTTTTAAAAATTTTAAAAACAAGTGATTGGTGTTTTTCACATTTTTGATTCCCTTCTCCACTGTCTCCTTCCACCATCTCCAGGCTCCTCATCTGCCTCAGCAGCCCCAACAGCTGATCCTGAAAATCATCACAGTCATCCCAACCACAGGAATCTGCTGAGCAAGTTCAGTCACTGCCCAGGTGTGTGTAACCTGACCCTGTTACACTCCCAGAATTAAAGCATCCATCAGCCTCCCAAAAATATGAGCCATGGGGAATTTAATGGCTGGCCAGATTTTGGCCAGTTCATTATCCTAAAATGCCTGGTGTGGATGTAAGACAGAGTTAACTCCCCAAAACTGAAGATCAGCTCAGTGGTGGGAGAGGCAGTGAGAAAGGAAAGGGGAAAACAAGCAAATGAAGCATCATTTTGGAGTCATCAGGGTTTTGACATTCTCCAACTGGCTTCTATTAGCACTGCATCTGTGTGGGTGCCTGAAGGAGAAAAAAAAAAAATCAAAGGCAAGACTCATTTCCAGAGGTAGAGAGCAATCAGCAGGTTCTCTGTGCTCTGCAGTGTTTGGATGCAGCTCAAGGAGGACCAGGCACAGTGAACAAGGACCTGAAATTTTATTACCTTCCCCTCCTGCCGGAAGCAGAGACTATTTGCAGATTTACAGCTCCTGTCAACAGGAAGTTCTTGTTTACAAGTTTCCTGGAAAAAAAGCCAGCATTCCTGTCCTCCACCACAGCCTGGTGGGAATGCTGCCTCGTGGGGGAGTGCTCAGATGGGTATGGGAGACAGGAGTTGAGTTTTGGCCATGTAAAACATACAGACAGATAAAGCAATGAAAAAAAGAAAAAAAAAATTGAAGACCAGAAGGAGAACAGTAATTCAGCAATTTGGTGGAAAATGCACAGCAAGACAGCACAGCCGTGTCTGGAAAAATACTTTTGTAGCATCTGGGATTCACACTTCAAAGAAGCAGAAGAATTTTAAGAGGATGAAAAGCTATATTCAGGCTAACATGCATTTTTCTCTTCTGGCCCAACTCTTCTGTCATTCCCATTACACTGTTCCTCCAGGAGTCACAGCCAAGCTCAGCTGGTCACACTGGGGTGGGCCCTCCTCTCCCAGTAAAGGCATTAATGGGACCACAGTGTGTCTGGGGGTGCTGCTGGATCCACCAGGATCCATCCATCCCCAAGCTCAGCCCCAGATGGAGCTGAGGACATTGTTTACTGCCTTCACAAACTGGAGTCCTGGATATGAAACCCGAATTTAAAATCTTCCCCTTTCATATGGTTATTAAAAATAACCACCAAAAACCAAAACTGAAACCAAACAAAAAACCCCCAATATTTGTTCCAAAATTACACAAAACAAGAGGACATGAGGACAGCCAAAGGTCAAGCAGCCAGAGCTCTACCAGGATGCCAAAGACCCAAATATTTATTTAGGCCACGCTGTAGAGTTTAGCAAAGACAGCTATGGAGTGCTTAGGGAGGTATCTGATCTCCTGAGAGAGAACACATTGCTCCCAAGGAAGGTTTCTGTCTCGACAGATGGACATTTTCCAGCAGAAGGATGATTGAATCACAAGATCCCTCTGACACAAACTCATTCAGCAACACACAACAGGTACAGAAAACCAAGTCTCAAAAAGCCACACTCAGCTTCTCCCTAGAGAAAGGGCTGGAGAAAACCAAGCTGACAAAGCACTCAACCCACCCAGCCTTACCAACTTCCAGGATTTCACATGCAGAAGGCTTGAAAGAACTGAGTGAAAAAGCAAACTCAGAGCTGGTGCAGGCATCAGGTCCTTCCAACACCACCACAGGTATCCCCAGCATAGATTTAGGTGACCCTCCTCACCCAGAGCTGCACATCTCCAATCATTCCCTGATATTTGAGCTCTTTTCACACCAACCAGCAGCACTAAGATCAAAATTCCCAGACAGGGAGGAGAGTATCATGCAAAGGTTCCAAAATTTATTTTTCCACCTTAAATTCTTATCAGGAAACCATTAGTGAGGAGCTGCCTGCCCTAGATGCCAGCATTTCACATCCAGGTGCCACCAGCCCTGTGCAGGAGGATGGAAGCTCCAAGGGAAGATTTTGCAACAGGCTGAGAGGAACATTTGCTGAAAGTATTCCATCAAAGCAGGCAGGTGTCCTCTACCCCACACCCTGGACATACTTGTTCAGACAACTTCAAGAGCCAGAAGAACCTAAACACCTGTAGGGTGAAGTAAATTTCCATGCACAGAGAGGGAAAAAACAAAAAAATCATTACCTTCAATCCAAACCTCAGGTTTACTAAACTTGAAACTTCAAAAGTCATCAAAAATCTTCATTTTCTACACCACGAGTTACATTAAAAAAAAAAAAAAAAAAAAAAAAAACACCAAAAACCTCAGGGAGAAGAATAAGAAAGAGACAACTTTAAGAAAACAAATAAAAACGCGGAGCAGGAGATAAAAAAAGAGGGATTCATCAGCAAAGCTCCTCTAAAGTGGGGCTGGAGTTGATATCTAAGGCAGTTAAACTGCAGCATTCTGGGAAGAGCTAATTTGATTTGGCTGTGACTACTGGGGGGAGAAAAAACCCAACAAAACTAAAGCAGCTCAAGCACATTTACTTCCTCTTGATTTGATTAATGCTACCCAGGGCTGTGGCCAAGGTGAGGCTGAGTTTATTGCCCTGAGCCTGCTCTGCCCAGGTGAGGCAGCCCCTCCCAGGGCTGCTCTCAACTTCTCCCAGCTGTGTTTTCCCCATGCCCCAAATGCCTCCACCTGCGGCTGCAGATGGAGCAGCTGCAGCTGAAGGCAAACACCTGGTGAGCCACAGCCCTGCCCTGCTTGCAGGGGAGATCACAGTTTCAGCAGCTCCTGCCCTGTTTAAGGCCTTATCAGGGTTTTAAGTGCTGTGTTTGTGGTTAATAATCTGCTCCCTTTGAGCCCAGGGGGCCTGAAAAGCTCAGCTGGGCAGCTTTGCACTGACCAGCCACCAAAAACCTCCTGAAGGTGTGGAAAGGAGGGATAAATCCTACTCAGAGTACAACATCACTGGATGCTCCACTGACTGTACCTCACACAGCAGCTTTGGGCTGCACCAACCCACCACAGGAGCTGCAGGTGTGTCCAGGTCCCTGAGGGGCTCCAGGCTGGCAGGAGGCTCCCCTGGGACACAGGAAGGAAAACTCTTGTCCTGTTCACTGCTGATGTCTGACTGGTGAATACTGGACATTCACTTCTCTAGAAAAATATTTGACAAATTCTCATCCTGTAGGGAATGTCATGATGAGCAGAGCAAGAGAAGTACTAGGAGTGTTTTTTTTTTTAAAGATATTTTTACAGCAGTCACATCAAGTAACACCCCTCTTCAAGTCAATTCTTGAGTCTGAGCAGGCTTTTAGTCCAGCAGTTCATTCCTCTTGGAGACTCCTTACAACTAAGCAGCAGTGTCATACAACTACCTGGTTAGCAGGGCTGCTTCAGCATTTCTTTGCACCATTTTTCTCCAAGTTCTTGCTCAGTGATGGCAATATTAATAATATTTATATTAGGACCATAAATATTAATAATATTTATATTAGTAATACTTCTATTAAGAACACAAGGGTATATAACTATAGGACTACAAACTAGAGAGGCGGACAGTGCATTTAAAAAAACCCCAAACCCACTTCTCAACCGGCTCCAGACATTTATGGTCACCAAAGAACCAGCAGAAGAAGCTAAGTTGTTACTTAGAAGTAATTTTCAAGTGATTTGAGCTGAATTCAGTATTGTAGTCACACAGGAAAAAAAAATCCATGAGAAATGCTCAAGGCAGGGGTTTGGAACAGGATGGTTCTTAAGGTTTCCTCCAACCCAACCATTCTGGGAGTCTATGTAATAAAATGTTGGGGGAAAGGGAGATAATTTAAGGGTTAAATTAAATCTTGCAAGGCCAAAGTGACAGGAATCAGTTCCAGAAACCTGCAGGGTCAACTTGTATCGACTGTAGAAGATCCTTGTGCAAATTAAAAGCTTTCCCTGCCTGTTTGTTTGGGCATATGGAAAAGCTGCAAATTCACTCCCTGAGGTTTGCACTGAGGAGGCTGCTAAATGCCAGGAGGAGTCTCAGGACTGGGATATTTGGAGGCTAAGGAGTGCTGGAGGTGCAGCATTTTCCCACGTGTTCAGGAGTCAAGTCAAATCAAGCCAACATTTGTAAAAGCCCCTCCTGGGCCCTGTTTCCAAACACCTGCATCCCTGGGCCCCCCTGCTCTCCTGTTCCTCGGTGCATCTCACTATGAAAATGCAGAGTGCCTGCCTTCCTCACCCATGCAGAACAGCTAATCCCAGCAGGATAATCCTGCTTTAATGAGAAAACTATAGGACCTTTGATAAAGCATATAAATCTTATAAAAGCCCTACTACAACATTCCTCAGTCTCTGGGACTGGATGACCGACCTCTCAAATGAATTTTGCATGTGGCTGTCTCAAAGCTGTGCAAGGTAACACGTGGCAGGGGGAGCAAACTGCTCCCTCTTGCTTGCAAAGACACCATAAAATCTGTAACAGTGCTGCAGGCAAATTCCCCATGCCTCTAGACATGTGTGCCACTCCATCAACAAAACAGCTCATCCTTGCCTGCCACAGCAGCCAGAGGACACTGGCATCTCCCACTCCTTCTCTCCAGCTCACAGCACACTTCCCAAAGGGAATGGCCATGATATAACTGACCTGCCCCAAGTCAGGGGCTCCAAAGGTCCAGTAATTCCCTACAGCCCAACAAAGAGCTGGGAGATGGCAGGAACTCTGTGTCTTGGGCTGCAGAGCAGCTGCTGAGCTCCAAGATAAACCTCAGAGCCTCTGCCAAACTGGGAATCTGTGTCAGGTTTTGTATGACAAAAAAAAAAAAAATTATTTGAGAACAATTCCTCATTACAACTTAGGTGTAGAAATGCACAGACACTTTTTTCTGACCTCACAAGACCTTGCTCCAGCTCCAGGAAGAGCCCAATGAATTGACATTTCAACACTTTCTTTTCCCCTCAAGTACAAACACACAAGTGCTGAGAAAAAGCAGTGATGCTCTGACCTGACACGACCAGTCGTGCTGAGGGATAATTCCTGTGCTGTATCAGTGACTGGAATTACCAGGGCTTTGCCAACAATTTAATGAGATGGAAACTCGTGCTCCCACTGCCAGAATTTGTTTGTCAGGCCATAAACTATTTAGATGCCCTGAATATTTTGCTCCTGTGTTATAAACCAGGTGTGAAGAGGTGCATCTCCATCCACGGAGATGCTGCTTGGAGCAGCACAGCCTTTTGGACAGATCTAAATTCCTGGTGTGCTGCATGTGCTCAGGGAGAGCTGTTCCACCTGAAGCTGGACCAGCTCTGAGTGGTGCTGCCAGGTTCTCCAGAGCTTCCTGGGCCACCTCAGACCAGCAGGAGCAGCAGCAGGACAGTAAAAATGTAGTGGAAACTGAGGCAATCCTTACACATGCACAAGGGAAAAAAGGAGATTCTGTGCCAACAAAACTTGTTTGGTACCTGTGAAACTGAAGGCAAGAATTCCTGCATGGATCACATCCTGGTCTTTGGTGCTCTGCTGTCCTTATGCCACCAGGAAAGTCCTCAGCACTGATGGAGGATCAAGATGTGGTAAACAATGTTCAGGAGCAGTGACTGAGCCTACAAGTGTTTTTTTTCTGAGCATATTTTTGTTATTTTTAATAACAAATTAAATTCCATTAGTTTTATCTCAAACTCAGCTTTTTTAATTAGAGGTACAGGGCTCGAGGGAAACTGCTGTAATTATGAAATGGGAAATAAAATCTGATGAATACAGTAACTGCAGTGATTGAAAACTTAAATAAAACTGGTAGAGGACTAATCAAGAAATATCTAAAAATCACCTGCTCAACAGTTTGTGTGCTCTAATAGTTATTTACCTATTCACATCCACAAAGAGGCTTTATTCTCCCTCTTGGTAAAATCAATACCACAAAAGAAAAAAAAAAGACAAATATTCAAGATGAAAACAGACAAGCACATGGGAATGTTTTTGGAGTGCAAACTGCAGTGCAAAACCAAGATTCTCTCTCAGAGGATTCCATCAAATTAACTTCTAGGTGCTCAGCATACCTAGATAAAGAGGGAAAACCAAGCTTTCATGGAAAAAAATCATCCCCTGGGGAGATAAAAGGACACCACCAGTGTATTGTGGAATGTGGAAACTCAGGTGGGCCAAGGGCAGTGATGTGAAGTCAGGTGTTCTGCAGCAGAGGGGTGAATAAACCCCAGTAAATGGATGCAGGTGATCCACTCACAATTCCAGTCACTGACAGGGGAGCCACAAGAACAAGGCACTGGCACTCCACAGGGCAGGAGCTGTGGCACACAGGCAGTGCCTCTCTGCAGAACATTCCCGAGGACACACACACTTCCCCAGCACCATAAAGTACAGCGTGTCCCGTTACTCACCACGGAAGGTGATCCATCAGCATCTGTAGTGTGAACAGGGAGGCAAACAGCAGAAGGAAAGCAAAGTGCTAGAAAGAATTCCTGGCTAGAATTTGCTGCTTTAAATCTTCTCATGAACGCGGGCTGCGAGCTGCAGAACGCCACACTCGCACCGGGAAAGCAAAATGGGTACAAGGCTCCCATCCAAGTCGGGTTTAATGGCAGAGAAGATAGATCTGCTCTTTGACAAAAATCCCAATTGTTGATTTCTATTTTGTCTGGCGGTGCAGTACACTATTCCTCCTTCCTTCCTGCCAAAAGTGGTGGAAGTACGATGTGCTTTAAAGTAATTACAGCAGCTCAGCCCAGAAGTGGCTGCATTTCAAACGAGGCAGGAGATGCACAAGTGGGGAGTGGCTGCTCCCAGCTGAATGCTGAACCTGTATTCAGACCTGGGGATGAAAAGGTTCTCTCCAAAACAAACCACGCCACATTTGCTTCTGATACCTGCCCAATTTGTCCCCTTCTGGTCTGCCTTATCCTGCTGCACCTCTGTGGGTGGCTGGAAAACCCAGGGCAACATGGCCCAATGTGGCACCTGTGGGCAGGACATGCCTTCCTACAGGGACTCAGCTGGATCCAAGATTTTTTTGAACTAATATCTCTATGACTCCTCTGCAGAACTTGCAAACATTTGGCTGTGCCAACACTGCACCCCTCTAAACGCTGCAGTATTGGAAGTGTGCAGTATTTTCATTATTGGTAGAACAGCCATAATTATCCAAATAAAACTATTACTATAGTGGGCCTTTGATCATAAATAGAACTTAATGGATTTTATTACATCCCAGGAAGTAAGAGCTACAGAAAGAAAAGTATTGCTAAATGTGCTTTGCTACTACCTATCAATTTCTCCTAAACACTGAGCACTTAAGAAATACCCAAAGAAACACACTGCTCCTACTGCATAACCATTGCAAGTTCCCCTCTGAGCTCTTCCCCTTTAGCCAGCTCGCAGGGGACGTTTCAGCAGCTGAAAATTAAAGGGTCACAATATTGAGCCTTCAGGTATCAAGTTCACAATGGAAATAGCAGCTGACACAGAAAGGGCTCTGCTGAGCACGGCGGTGATAATTCTGTTGCCTCGGAGCTGGAAGCAGCTCACTTACACAAAGTTTGTTATTTAACTCAGCGAGGAACGAAATAAAATGCCACAGCCATGGATTTATTCCTTACACAGCCTCTTTCAAGTCATACTCCACACCAGAGACGTGCTAGCAGTGAGTCCTTAACTGTGGCTGCTGCATCCTCTCAAATCCAAATAATTCCCTGTCAAGTGCTGGGGAAGGCAGTGACGGCCTCAGCAAGGGCTGCTTGTCCTGCAAACTCTCCTGCTGGAGCCCATCTCCCAGAAAACTTCACAGGAGCCAAACACCACTAGATGCCATGGGTCTGTGAGCAAGTGACAACAAATCCAGGATGTCCGTGAGCCAGTGACAACAAATCCAGCCACCATGGAGAAGGGCAGGACCAAGGAGGACGTCAGTGGGGCAGCCAGACATGCCAGCTTCCCACTTGCCCTGCTGACACAACGCAGGAAAAGCCATCCTGCCACCCCCGGGGACTCCCCACCTGGCCCCGCTCCGCGGTGACAGCCCAGGCCTGCTGCTATCTCCCAAACAGATGCATTTATTCTCCTGAGAGCCTCCCACGTCTTATCTAGCTGGCAGTTTCCAAACGTCGAGCGCCAAGTCCAGCTAAAACCACTTTAAGCTCTTTTAGGCAACAATTCCTGAAAGCGTTTTGGCAGGGGAGCGAGGGAGGCGGGGTCCCCCTGCGCTGTCCTGCCGGGATGGGCACGGAAAGCAACCCCTGCACCCCACTCTGGAGATGCTGTAAACAGGACCTGGCACAGGAATGGATGTATAGTTTACAGAGATGCCTTGCTTCGAGCAAATTTGCCTCTCAACACATGGCCAAACTCTCACGCAATAAATTAACTATTTGGCAGCCACTGAACCAGCGCTGGAGCCAAACCAATTAGGGTTTAATGTGATCCCAATTTCCTATTTCTGAGACGGGGGTCGGGGAGGCAGGGGAAGAAGGGGGAAGAGGAGGGAGGGAGAGCAAAGTAAATCCCCTCCTGGTTTATAAATCCTTGCCAATCATCTCAGATAAACCTGTCACCCACAGCTCTAAATCTGTATTTGCACTTGCGTGCTCCGAGGGACGCGGTGGGAAAAGGCGCGTCGGACGCAGCCAGCCTGACTCCCCACATGTGTTTTCCATACTTGGGAAATTCAATCATTTAAAAAATATTTACCAAGCTTTGTCTTTAATTAGAAAAACATGACGACGGATAAGGCGAGTTATTGTTTCTAAGCTAGAAATGTCAGAGATCCTCATGATGTCAGAGGATAAACCCCATCAGCGACCCGCGGAGCTGCTGCCAGGGCTGCAAATGTTTCGAGGGATTTTTTTCATCTCCCCTCAAAGTTCAGCCCTTTCCAGTCACAATTCATCGGTGGCTTCTTGGCCCCCAACAAAGCTAATCCTGAAGGAGGAGGAGGAGGAGGAGATGGAGGGAAGGCTCCTGCAGCAGATCTGCCAGACGGGTGTTTTCATGCAAACGAGCTCGCACAAATGGGGGAGGAACAGAGGAACATTTGACTTCTTTGTGTTTTAACATCCTGGCTCTGCTACCTCCCCTGCACAACTACCTGCCCTCAACTAAGATAAGCAAATTAATCTCATCTGCACCTGGAAATGCTGCAGGCTGAGCTGTCCCCATACTCTGAAAAAGTGTTAAATTAACTTTCTGCTTAGCCAAGACCCAGGGAAGTGCTTGCTCTCGGGAATACAGCCACAAAATTCTGCAGGCCACAATACCCACCCAAGAAAAGGAAGCTCCAAGCAGACAAGCAGGAGTTCTGCCTGTCCAGGAGCATGTGTGACCCTACAGCTGTACCCCACACTGCAGCCACTGCTCCACCTCTGTTTGATCCAACACCTGCAGCCAGATCCGGAGAGGCTCCGCGTGCACAGCTTTAAAGTAGAAAGCAAATATTTGGTTTTTACCAACAAACAAAAGATAGCCGGGATGCAATGAGCTGTCAGGCCCATTTGTGTGCTCACCACCGCTGTTAAGGCGACTGAAGAGTCTCTGCTGACCAGGTGGGGGGCAGGAAGGGTCCCTGGACTGGCTCCTCAGCGCTGCCAGCCTGCTGTGTGCCACCAGTGCCAGCAACTCGACCCAGCCACCCCTCCCCAGCCCACTCCCACACACCCCAAACACATACAGCCTCCCTATTTTATATCTCCTTTAGGGCTTTATCCCTCTTTTCCTCCTCCTCCTGCTGCCTCCTGGCAGAAAAGGCGGGCTCAAGCACACACAAAGGCCAGGTGGGAGCGTGTCAGGTGACAGATTTGGAGAAACTTCCTGCTGCAGCAACCAGGTGCACTGCTAGGGAGGGAAAGCCAAATCCCAAGAGATCATAAGGATTAAAAAGTACAGATAAGCAGGGAAGCTGGTATTGATGCAAACAAACTGGTGTGTCTATCCAGTCCAATCTTACAGCAATAAGTCTGCAAGCACTCATGAAGTATTTGTCTGATTATTTTATATCCACAGGCAAGAAAAGGCAAATCCTGCATTTTCCTGCAATGAGAGAATTCTGTAATATTTTAAAAATATTTTTAGCAAGTTTGAAGTGTCACCTATGGCCCCAAAGCCAAGCCAAGAGCATGCCACATATCTTGTGAAAACACCCTTGCAACCCAAGGCTGAGGGCTATGAGCAATGACAACCTCAAATACCAACATAAATCTACACTGGAGAAAATCCCTGCCTGAACAGTCTGATCCTTTAAATTATCCCAAGTGTGCCAAGCATATCATTGAGGAAAATGTGCAGAATTTGACCTCGAAGTCTGAGTGCCAGAAAAATTGCTACCTGTAGTACTGCTCTCTCATGAAATGGAGTTAAGGACATTTTAATTGACTCCCAAAGTCAGGGTTGGTTAACCTGGAGTGCACAAATACAGCCAAAATGATGTCCAGGATACATCTGTAGCTGAATCAAACAAGGGTGTGCACATACTCAGGATGTGGCACAAAGAGATGGGAAGGTGACAGGGACACAGCAGAAGTTTTAAGCCCCAGACACTGGCTGCACAAATGCCCTCAGGAAGGTGGTTTTCTGGAAGAGTTCCAGGTAAATCGACAGCCTGGGTGGAAACCCCTTCCCTGGGACTTTTTAAATCAGAGAGGGAGAGGTGGATTCACTTCTCACCTTTTGAGTCTTACAGCAATCTCCTCCTTCTGAAGGGGAAGAGTTCACCTCTGATTGTTGCCAGCAAGAGGGAAACCTGAGCAGTTCTCCCTTCTCCAGTGGCTCATGGCAGCCTCTCGAGGTGCCTGTGACTCCTTGGCAGCTCAGGATGATGGAAAGCACTCTGGTCACTATTCCACTCCAGTCCTGCTTCCAACAGAGTCAACTCCACAAGCCCTTCCCCAAGCACAAACTCTTTTCAATCCTCAGAGTGCCAGCAAATAAAAAAAACTCTTTTTCTTTCCTCTGACTGCTTTAAAACTTCAATTTATTTCATTTTCCTGAACGCTGGCACAAAGGAAGAGGAACACCTAAAGCTTTTCATTTTACAGCATATGAAAATCAAGACTAAGTCCCTGAATGATGCATTTCAATTTCTGGCCATTGGAAATATCCATGTAAGAAGAGCATATTCATGAGAGCCAGCATGTGCCTTAAATGAACAGGGAACATCCCCAAGTTTCAAAGCAATCCCACATTTCTTCCTTCCTTCCCCATTGTTAGTTTCACACTGAGCACTGATCCATTTCTCTGTAACACACACCCAAAGAAATCAAGCAACCTCCTGACATTGCCAGCATCTGTAAAAATCAGAAATCATTGGGCTATGCAGATGATTAATTAATAAAAATTATGAGTCTACAGCTAATTATTCACTTTTTTGATAAACCCCAACTGTGTTCTTGGGCTAGCACTGGGCCCAAGAATTGAGTGATGTCTTGTACAAGTGTTTACACTGTTCAATAGCTGGCACTAACAGGGCATCCTCACCTGATCTATCCACAAAGGTCCTGATAACTTCAGCACATATCTGTGTGCTTATCTTTATAAAGCAGCTGCAGGGCTCACCAGGCTTATCCTTAGTATTCTCCAATGGATGCTGGGCCACAGACACATTACACTGAATAAAAAACCTCACTTCAGTTCCCACTGAGTCACTGCAAGCATTCCAGGTGCCCTCACCCTCTCCTGCCAGGGGCCTTGCTGTCCCTGCTGCCATTGGGTCAGTGATTGCTTGCTCAGTGCTGTCAGCAGGACCCAGATGAAAAGCCCTAATCACAGAATAATAGACTGGTTTGGGCTGCAAAGAACCTGAAAGATCACTTTGTTCCACACCCTGCCGTGGGCAGAGACTGCTTCCACTATCCCAGGCTGCTCCCAGCCCTGTCCAGCCTGGCCTTGGGCACTGCCAGGGATCCAGGGGCAGCCACAGCTGCTCTGGGCACCCTGTGCCAGGGCCTGCCCACCCTCACAGGAAGGAATTTCTTCCTAATTTCAAACATGCTTTAAAAACATGTTGCAAAACTCAACAGCCACATACACGTCCATACATTCCTGCCAGGATCCAATAAAATATTCAAACAACTTGTCCCATGTTGCAGAAAGTGTCCCAGCTGAGAGGCACTGGTTTCAGCTACCCACCCTGAAGCTAAGATGGAGGCACAAGATCCCTGTCCCCCTTAGCTTCAAATATTTTCAGCAGGATTTTAAAGGTCTGACTCTCGTCCCTGAGCTCAGTCTGAGGGAAGCAGGGGAGAATGTGACCAGTCTCTGCACACACCATGAGCACACACACTGAGTGGGATTTGTTTCATCCAGCTCCTCACTGCCAAAGCCTCAGCCAGGCTCTCCTGGGCTCCCCTTGCAGTCAATGAAAAAGCCCAGGCACCTCCAGGGAGGAATCTGTCTCATTCAGAGAGAAGTGTCCAAGACTGGAGAGATGAATCACCCTCAGCAGCGCCTGTTGTGACTGACTTCAAAGGGAGCTTGGGGAAAGGAGATTGGGCACAGACTGTGGACAGCAGGGTTAAAGCACAGGATCTCAGCCGAGCTCCTTCTGTGGGGCCTTTTCTTCAGAGCTGACAAGATGAAGGTCAGCAGCCAGGTGCCCGGGCTCTCCAAAGCCACGTGGACGTGGACACGGCTGTGCCACCACGGTGCTCTCCAGGCACCTGGGACACGGCTGGCTAAACTCCGCACGCCTCCACAGACTCACATTTCCCACTGCCTCAAGGGCAACAGCCTCACCCCATCATCTCCTCACATTCTGCCCTAAGCAGCACCATAAAGTACAAAACCAACTTCTGTCGCTTGGTAATTCCTTCTCCATACCGGGAATGCAGCTTTCAGAGTGGTTTCCACATTAGCATCAGCATCTATCTTTACACTGCTTCTCTATGAGCAATCACACTTCATTTGAAGATTCCTGAATTTCCTGAGCTTTGGGATGTGCTTTTAACTGCTTTTCTCCCTTTCCTGAGCAATGGCTTAGCCACAGAGTCACCTTAGGGCCGTGATCCAGCCCATGTGTGATGGCCATTGCACACACAGACATCCCGGCTCCATCGGCACCTCACTCCCCATCCAGCATGGCTCAATTTCCATCCCAAACGCGGACAAACCAGCACAGGCCACACAAACTCTCAGGAAGCTGAAACGGGAGAGGCACCACGTGCTCTCCTGCCAACCTCAAAGCTTTCAGAGGGCACAACACTTCTGGCAACAAACGCGGGATTTTGGGGAAATTAACGCAAAAGGAGCTGAAGATACCCACCCTGCCAGCTGCACGGAGCTGCGAGCAGGATTTATGTGCACAGGGCTCGCACACGCGGGTGCCAGGTCGCTGTGTGCCCTCAGTTTGCAGCACGGCAAACACTCGTGCTCAGCTCTGCCGTGGATATTTCACCGTGGGTGTTTCCAAAAGTGTCCCAGACCCCTCACGGAGGTGTTCCGGTGCTTGGCAGGCAATGCGGGCAGTGCCAGGAGGGTGCAAAGCAAAGCCCGCTTTGGCTGCAGCACCGCGGTCGGGCACTGCCGGCCCCAGCCCTGCCGAGGGGCTGCACCCCTTGTTCCGGAACCCCTCCTGGCTGGAAATCCCGCACAAACCCGGGCACTGCCGGTCTGGGATTGCGGCTGGGGGTCCCCAGGCCCACACTGGGGGGCAGTGAACCCGCACGCTGAGAAACACGCATTAATCAGAGGTGCAATTATGGACTATGATACAAAGCGCGGTCCCTTTCCCCCGGCCCGCTCCGGGGGCTCGGCCTCGCTCCCCCCGGCCCGGCCCGGCGCTGCCTCCCGCCCGTGCCCCGCTCCCGGCTCTTACACTGGCAGCTTCCTGGGATCCCCACCATGGCCCGGATCCTCGGCGCCTCCTGCCCGGCCCAGCCCGGCCCGGCCCTCGCCGTGACGAGAGCGGGGGCGCGGCTTTCCCCGGCCCGCCCCGAGCCGGGCAGGAGGGGCCGAGCGGAGGGCAGGGGGCTCCGAGGAGGGAAGGAGGGGCCGAGCGGAGGGCAGGGGGCTCCGAGCCGGGCAGGAGGGGCTGTGAGGAGGGCAGGGGGCTCCGAGGAGGGCAGGAGGGGCCGAGCGGAGGGCAGGGGGCTCCGAGGAGGGCAAAAGGGGCTGTGAGGAGGGCAGGGGGCTCTGCGGGGATTGGGGGTGAGATACAGCCGGGTTCTGGGGTGTAACCTTCACAGAGCCGTCCTCTGGCTCCTCTCAAAGTGTGACAATAGCTGTACACAACCCCGAAGGTGTTGCAATTCCTGTACACATCCCCAAAGGTGCTACAGTACCTGTACACCACCAAAAGATGTTAAAATTCCTCTATACAGGTCCCCAAAGATGCTACAATACCTGTACAACCCCAAAGGTGTTACAATTCCTGTACACACATCCCTAAAATGCTACAATACCTGTACAACCCCAAAAGATGCTAAAAGACCTTTACACACATCTCCAAAGCTGTTAGAATATCTGTATGTCCCCAAAAGAGGTTACAATTCCTCTACACATATCCCCAAAGGTGCTACAGTACCTGTACATGCCCAAAAGATGTTAAAATTCCTCTATACATGTCCCCAATTCCTGCTACAGTACCACTGCATCCTCAAAAGATGTCAAAATTTTTGTACATCCCCAAAAGATGTTGAAAGACCTTTACACACATCCCCGAAGCTGTTACAATACCTGTGGGCCCCCAAAAGGTTTTAAAATACCTGCACACAACCCCCAAAGGTGCTAAAATCCCTGTATATCCCCAAAAGATGTTAAAATACCTGTGTACACATCCCCAAAGGCTTTACAATACCTCTACACCCTCAAAAGATGCTAAAATTTCTGTACACACATTCCCAAAGGTGCTACAATATCTGTAAACCCTCAAAACATGTTAAAAGACCTTTACACACATCTCCAAAGTTGTTACAATACCTGTACACCCCCAAAAGGTGTTAAAATTCCTGTACACACATCCCCAAAGGTGCTACAGTATCTGTATGCACCCAAAAGATGTTAAAATTCCTCTATACATGTCCCCAAAGGAGCTATAATACCTGTACAGCCTCAAAAGATGTTACAATTCCTGTACACCCCCAAAAGATGTTAAAATACCTGCACACATAACCCCAAAGTTGCTAAAATCCCTGTACACCGCTAAAAGATGCTAAAATACCTGCACACAACCCTCAAAGGTTTTACAATACCTGAGGACAGACAGGTTTGTCCCCAGCCCAGCCCCTCAGGTATGTTGTAGTCTGACAGCCCTGGCTGGGTAATAATTAGCATTAACTCAATGATTGCAGAAGGCTGATCAATCAATAATTTATTATACTATATTTATTGAGAAACCCTTTGCCTCACAGACAGTCCAATACAGCTTTGACCTAGTTGGTCCTTGAAATCCAAACACCATCACCAGTGGCTAATTAAGAAATCACCCTTTGGTAAACAAATCTCCATAACACATTCTACATGTTCACAACACCAGGTGCAGCAAGTGGAGATAAGAATTGTTTCTCATTCTTTTCTCTGATCTTCTCACAGCCTTCCCCAGGACAGGGCCTGGGAAAGTGTTGTGCCTGTTGCTCTCTGTGCAGAGAGCAGCTGCCACAAGGTGCTGTTACCAAAGGGGTTTTGCTCTCTCCTGGCACTTCCCATATTCCAAGCCCAGCTCTAAACCATATCCACAGTGTGTCCCAGGGAGCTGTGAGATGGAAACACATACAAGCCAAAGCTTTCACTGTTTGGATACCTCAAAACCTGGAAATGCCAGAGGCTGGGATCACAAGAGTTTCACTATTCATAGACTCCTATTCAGGGTTTGTCAAGGCTGCAGCCTCATAGAATCATGGAATGTCCTGAGCTGGGAGGGACCCCCAGGATCAGCCAGGGCAGCCCCAGCCCTGCACAGACACCCCAACAGCCCCACCCTGGGCATCCCTGGCAGCTCCTGGAGCTCTGGCAGCCTCGGGGCCGTGCCCATTCCCTGGGGAGCCTGGGCAGTGCCAGCACCCTCTGGGGAAGAGCCTTTTCTTTATGCTGAAGTCCAATCAGCATCTGAAAATGAAGCACAGCTTTGCTCCCATCCTGGAGGGATTTGCCATTTTAGGTGTTCTCTGGGAAGCTGAAAATATGCCAGCTAGGTCAGGAATGCCCCAAAAAACTTGGGAATAGGTGTAGGAGGAAAATATGTGCCTGCAAAATGGGTTATAGCTGAGGTTTCCCTTCCCAGCAATAATATATGTATGTGGTCCTGGAAGCAGGGCCAGGACCCAGTTTCCTTTAAGGCTCTTTATATCATCTGGAAACCCACTGCTAGACAGATTTTCAGAATATCTGAAATGCAGCAGAACAGAGTTATCTCTGACTACTGCCACAGACAATCTACTTGGAATTTGACATCCGTTCCCCCTTCAACTTTCAAATGTCCCTAATACAATTCCTTTCTCCATTTTCCAAATGGCCTTGAAGGCTGTTATGCCTAGGGAGATATCCTCACCAGTTACTGAGTCATGCTGGTACCAGCGTGGCCATGGATGCCCAGCTTCAGCCTAGGAAGAGCTCACTCCAGTTAAAGAGAGCTCTTGGGATGTGGCAGAAAATCCAGCCTGGCTGCCCTAGGGCACTGTCCATGCCCTCAAGTCACTGCCTGTTTAATCACAGCCTTGAGATCTGTGAGCTCTCCTCGGGGATTGTCAGAGCATCATGGGGTAGGACGTCAGGACAGACGGACAGGAGAGATCTCTGCAGCCAGGGCTGGAACTTGGGGTTTATTGCAAAGGGCCTGGGGGCAGGGCCCTGCTGGGAGCTGCCAGACACAGCTCAGAGCAGGCTGAGAGAGGAGAGGGGGAGAGAGTAAAAGGGTAAGAGAGTGAAGTTCCCGTTCCAATACAATAAATCTTCTGTGTTGAATATTATGATTCTCACTAACCAATCTAGTACAAGATACAAATCCTACAGCATTTCCATACAGCCTATAAGAATCATTACATTCCCATACTGTGTTACATTTTAAACCCTAAAAACTCCTCTTTGGGGCCCTTCTGCCAAGCCAGTGGGCTCTGCTCTGAGCCTTGGGCCTGTCTGCAAGCAGAGGGTGTTGTTCCATCAAAAGGGGATTACCTTCAGCTGGCCATGCCATTGTTTTCCAGTTGTTCAGTAACTGAGGTATCTCAAAGCTTGCCTTCATTTCAATCTCACTTATAGTTTCTATATTCTCAAAATCTTTTGCTAGACAATCATATTGATAAGGCTTTCCTGCTCCATCCTCCCCAACAGGGGACAAAGGGGCACAGGGTCAGGAGTGCAGTTCCCACAGGACCATGCTCCCAGCAGCCTGGTGTAACCTGCCCCAGCTCTGGGCTGTGGTTTCTGGCAGCAGCCCCAGCCCAGCCCTGCAGCTCAGCAGTTTCACCCCTGATGCTCAGCCAGCCACAGGCTCCGTTGGAGTCTGCTGGCCGGGAACAGGAATCTCTTGGGCCCAGATGGCCCAGGATGGACCAGATCCAAATTTGCACTGAAACAACAGGACCATCCATGCAGTGCCATTGTCCTGGTTTTAACTTTGTGGCTTTGCCTGCTCCCCAGCCCCTCTCTGCCAGAGCCCACATCCCCCATGCCGCTCTTATCTCCTGCCGAGCTGGCTGCAGCTTGGCTCTGGCCTGTGTTTGCCACCACTTCATTCCTGTGTCATCTACAGCCCCGCTGGAGCCAGCTTGACACCGGTCAAGCAGAAAGGGCCATTGTGTGGGGCACTGATAAGGGCTTTGTTTTTATTTAGCCGCTCCTTAAAGCCTGTGAAGCTCCTTGGAGAGAGGCAGGCTGGGCTCCTTCTGAGCCCACCGTGATGACAGCAGCTTCTCATCACCTGAATGTGCCAGCCACAGCCTGGCATCTCTGAGGCTCACCAGGCTGGAGCCCTCTTTGTGCTGATGGAGCTGCTGTGGTGACAGTGTGGGGCTGTTGCTGCCCTGCTCCGTGTCCCATCCCTCCAGAGCAGCACAGCCCTGAGAGATGAGCTCCGGTGTGAAGTGTCACTGCTCAGCTTGAGGAGAGGAGGATGAGGACTGGGAGAACAAAGCAGAGCACTGGGATGCGCTGGGGACAGCTTTGAAGGGGCAGCAAATATATTTTAATCTTCCCTTTTCTTCCACAGCTTTGGTGAAGCCATGGAGGGCACAGAGCAGCTCCATGACAGGGTCTGCATTGCTGTTTGGTGTCTAAAGATGGAATAGCCTCTTTGGAAACCCCAGAGAGGAGAGGGTTGTCTAAATAATGCCCCTGGAATACCAGGGAAAGGTACACACAAAGCTTGGTCTGGCAGGCCTCAATGCTGATGAAGGGTGTAGCTGCTCAGGACAGCAGTTTTGGGAACATTTCCATAAGTTTATGTGACTTCCTCACAAAAGCAGGGTCATGATTGAAATGAGGCCATCCTGCTGTTCCTTCAGCAAGTGTCTTCTAGGGAGAGGAAATGGTGTGAGCAGGGAATGGGATCTCTGTGCTCTTTCTCAGATCTGAGATGAGTGGTGCCAGGTTGTAGCCCCACATTTCTCTTCACAGAGAAAAGCAAGGCACAATTCTTCCCAAGAATATTTCTGGGATTCACATTCTCTGAACCTCAGAGAAAGCAAACACAATTCTTATCATTTGCTGTGCCTGTGTTGTGCCAAAGTAGAATGCAACAGGGAGATTATTTACCCACAGTGATGGGGTTTTGTTTCCTTGGCCTGTCAGGGCCAGGTGTGTGTGTGGGGACTGTTGGGTGACAGTCAGGAGATTCTGGGCAGTGTGTGCAGGGTTGAGTGCTTGGCAGGTTCAGATTTAGATGTATAGAATAATATAGTATAATAAAGTAATTAATTAGCCTTCTGATATCCTTGGAGTCAGATGCATCATTCTCTCCCCTCAGCAGGGCCATCACAGCATTGCAATACCAGGTCATGGCTTGTCAGGGAAATGAAACAGGAAAGCCTTATCAATATGATTGCCTGGCAAAAGATTTTGAGAATATAGAAACTATAAGTGAGATTGAATGAAAGCAAGCTTTGAGATACCTCAGTTACTGAACAACTGGAAAACAATGGTGTGGCCAGCTGAAGGTGATCCCCTTTTGATGGAACAACACCCTCTGCTTGCAGACAGGCCTAAGGGTCAGAGCAGAGCCCACTGGCTTGGCAGAAGGGCCCAAAGAGGAGTTTTAGGGTTTCTAAATGTAACACAGTATGGTGATGTAATGATTCTTATAGGCTATATGGAAATGCTGTAGGATTTGTGTGTTGTACTAGATTGGTTAGTGAGAATCAGAATATTCAACACAGAAGAAGATTTATGGTATTGTAATAGGGACCTCGCGCTCTTACCCTTCTACGCTCTTACACTTTTACTCTTTACCCTTTTACTCTCTCACCCTCTCTCCCCCTCTCCTCTCTCAGCCTGCTCTGAGCTGTGTCTGGCAGCTCCCAGCAGGGCCCTGCCCCCAGGCCCTTTGCAATAAACCCCAAGTTCCAGCCCTGGCTGCAGAGATCTCTCCTGTCCGTCTGTCCTGACCATCCTACCCCTGATGCTCCTACAATGGGTGAGATGTGGGCATGGTCTTGCAGGGAGGATGATCTCCAGACCCTGATGTTCTGTGAACAAGGGGGGCACACCCCATGGAGATCCCCTCTGCCCCAGCCTGCCCTGTAGGGAGCTCTCCTTCCCCACCTCCCCAGATTTTAGCTGCACAGAGAGCTGAGCTTGTCTCGTGCTCTGTGGAACAACAGCCATCAAATGAAGGTGTCAGATGCAATTTTTCCTTTTAGACAGAGCAGGGTTTATTTGCTCCAAGAGAAAAAAACCCACCCAGGCTTTATGAGTCTGGATTTCTGTGCTGCGTCCAACCGAGCAACACCTGTTCACTCAGCTGATGCTGCTGTATGTCCTTGAAATAGGCTGGTGGATGAGACAAGAGACTCTACAGGCATGTGGAACTCATTTGGAATCCTTTTCTTTTTATCATTTGAACACATCATGTATTTAGGACAAGAAAATGACTTAGTGCAGTGTGTGAGGACACACATACTGGAGAGGTAGATATATATTAATATTTATTTCTCAGTATTTTTATATATCTATCACGCCCCAGGGAGCAGCCACAGTTTTGCAAACAGCATTTTTAGGACTATAAATACACAGCCACTATACAGGGTATGTATCTATAGCCAGTAAACTACCAAAATATTAATACATGCCCTCCAAAAGTCAAGAGGTGCTCCCACCCTCTTTAGAGCATTGAATTGGATCTCAGGCAGTTGGGTCACAGACACTTTTTCTGTGGTGAATTCTCTACCAGGTGCACAGGGAATGGTGCTTGCTGCATGAGCAGGTGCTTGGACTCTGCTCTGGATATTTGCTGCCATCCCATAGCTCAGCTCATGCCATGCTGAGTGAGCTGTGCTCTGAGGATGGGTTTTCCAGTTCTGTTTGCTGTCCTGGCACATCCTTACCCCTACCTGAGCACTGATGAGAAACACCACTCTGGGTTTGGTCCCCATCCTTCAGCTCATGCAGAAGTTCTACCAAAGGGAGCAGCATGGGCAGGAGGGACATGGAGCTGTTGGAGTGAGCCCAGGGGAGTGATCAGGTCCAGACCAAGGTGGTTAGAGGATGGAGCAGCTCTGTTGTGAGGAAAGGCTGAGAGAGCTGAGATTGTTCAGCCTGGACAAGAGAGGATTCAGAGTGAGCTAATTGTGTTCTTTTAGTACCTGAAGGAAACCAGCAAGAAAGATGAAGAGAGACTGTTTACAAGGGCTTGGAGGGAGACAGGACAGTGGGGAATGGCTTCAAACTGAAAGAGAACAGGCTTAGATTGAGATATTGGGAAAAGATTCTTCCCTGTGAGGGTGGGCAGGCCCTGGCACAGGGTGCCCAGAGCAGCTGGGGCTGCCCCTGGATCCCTGGCAGTGCCCAAGGCCAGGCTGGATGGGCTGGGAGCAGCCTGGGACAGTGGAAGGTGTCCTTGGCCATGATGAGAATGAGATGATCTTTAAGGTCCCTCCAACCCAAACTTACTGTGATTCTCTCATTCTATGAGTCCTCATAGCCTGGAGCCCCCCCCTGAATAAAACCAACATGACACAGGGGGCTGCAGGCTGAGCTGGAGGCAGGGAGGCTCTCAGCTGATGGCTGTGGCCCTGGGTGGAACAAGCTCTGTCAGGCAAAGATGTATGGCCAGCCTTGCTCCCCACAGCCTTGTCCTGCCCTTCCTCACCCCATTGCTGCCCCCTCCCAGCTCCCACACCAGCTCTGTCCTTCCATTTCCTCTACAGGGAGGGCAGATCTGTGGCAAGGATTAATGGCTTTGATCAGAGAACAGAAAACACAAAAGCAAGAGGGAGCATTGTTTGGAAATCTCTCATCTCACAGGTATTTGTAGCTCTAAAAATGCTGAAAAAAGTCATTACTGTCATAGAAATGAGTGAGAAATGAGATAAAGGATTTGTCTCACAGGGCAGGCCAGAGCACCCTGCCTGCTTCCTTCACTGGGAACTGATTTTCCAAACAAGGAGAAGAGAAAGTTCAGTGCAGGCATCATTAACAGGGTGAGAACTGAGTGAAAGGAGAGCGAGGCAGATGGTGCCAGAAGGGAGGGCTGGAGTTTCCCAAGGTCAGTCCTGGTGGCTGGTCAGTGCTTCTGCTGGCACAGTGTGAGTGGTCAGCACTGCCAGGACAGGCAGTGTGTCCAGGGGCAGGGGATGGGATCTCAGTGAGCAAAAACTTCAGGAGGAGGGGATGGCTGGGATGAGACCTGTTCAGCAGGTGGGAGGCAGAGCAGAGCACACAGCGGCTGTCGAGCCCAAACAGGCAATAATTCTGCGATAAAATCTTGGGACATTATTTATCATGCTGGTCCCTTTCTTCAAACACCAATGTTTGAGCATGAGGGTGTCCAGCCCAGCTCAGAAGCTGTAATCCTGTCCCTGAAACCATCTCAGATCTTCCTCGTTTGTATATCCAAGCTGATGGGTGCCTGCTGCAGCCATAAAGAGGCTGATACTGTTTTGAATATCTTATTTGTTTTCCAGAGGCCATCTGGCTGTATTTCTTCATTGTTTGAGAAAGCAGTGACACTGTCAGTGCTGCATTACCCAAAAAATGCCCTGTGCTGGGAGAGTGAGTGACTGGAGAGGCAGAAAAGGGACGTGTGAGCACTCAGCAGTCGCAGCTGTGCATCAGGGCTGTGCATGACTGTGAGATCTCTCAGCATCTCACTGAGAGGAGCAAACTCACTGCTCAGCACCCTAGGAGCAAACTCACTGCTCAGGATCCCAGGAGCAAACTCACTGCTCAGAACCCCAGGTGCCAGCCAGCAGCTCCTGTGCCATGGTATCCACTCCTGTGCTGTGTCATCAGCTCCTCTGTGATGTGATCAACTTGTCCATGTCACCAGCTGGCCAGGCACCCCCCAGCTTGTGCAGCTCAGGGTTTCAGCTCTGGGTGTCCCAGCCAGTGCAAGCAGACTGGGATGGCTGCTGGGATCCACAGATCTGCTCCCAAGGGAGTAAAGGGACATCAGTGCCAGGCAGGATCAGGCCAAGGTGATCAGACTGCCGTGTCTGGCAAGAGCCCTCACAGAGGTTTGAACTTGTCAGAGGATGATTCCCTGGTTGCCTTGCTTTTGGTGTCTGGAGGCAGGGACACCACCCAGCCTTGGGGACACAAACCCACAGTGTGTTTTGGTGTCATTCAGGAACCTGCAGCCACAAAACTACTCAAACTTTTAAATTTGCAGCCTCAACCTAGCCCCTTGTCACGCTCAGAGCAGCCCTGAGCTGAGCCCTGCCTGGCTGTGCAGGCTGCCTGCCATCTGGCAAAAGCAGGGCCAAGGAGAGTTAAATAAATGTTAAATATACACTAATGCCATGTGACACCAGCAAAAGGCAGTGAGTTCAAGCTGCAAGAGCCTGCTTATGTAAACAGCATCCTGAAATTAATATTTACCTTTTAAAACAAACAGATATTTGGGGTGTTTCACAGCCTTTCTGCCTAGCAGATGCCAAGAACAACAGCTTGGTACTGCAGGGAATTGGCTTGACAGCTCAGGGGACAGTAAACTCCCCACCAGTCTCCAGACTGCGAGGTCAGAGCCAGTCCCTCTCTTTTCAGGCAGATAAATTCGCACAAGTGCCAGATTAATCTTTGCTCAGGGGCTGCGACCTCTAATGAGGAGCGGGAGCCTCCCCGAGTCGCAGGCGGGGAGCGGGGCTGGGGCGGCAGATGGGCTGGGGATGGAGCTTTGGGGATGCTCAGAGCAGTCCCTGGCCCACAGGGGCCCTGGGGAGGCAGAAGGGCAGTCCCGTGGTGCTCCTTGGGTGGCAGCACTGCCACCAGCCTGGCTGCTGTGCTCCCCTTCCAGCCTGACCTGCCCCTGCGGGGAAATCCCATCACCAAGAAGTGATGGTTCTGCAAATCACCACCCCAGCCCCTGCTTGGGGATGCTTGGGGCTTCTGCTGCTCGTCCATTGTGGCCATGCCCATCCTCATGTGAGCACCCAGCAGTTTTTGGGGTTTGCTGTGTTATTTTTAAACATTTTTTTATCATTTTCCAGCAACAGGATGTGAGCAGCCACAGCCACAAAGCAAAAGTCAGTTGCCACTGTGGAGGTGTTTGGCAGTAAACAGCAAATGAGTAGAGGCTGGGGTAGGACCCTGATTTTGGGTTTAATAGGGTATTTTTTGTAGATGTCTGAAGCAGAAGGAATTTTTGTCTGAAGCAGAAGAAATTTTTGGTGCATTTTGCAGCTCATGATTTCTACCATAATTTCCTGTTGATTTTATTTGAGCTCTCTGCTCCTAACACACCTTCATCCCATGGTGCTTTCATCCTCCTCCTCCCAGTTCAGGATGACCCTTCCCTCTTGGCTATGGTGCTGATCCCCTCACAATCTTGCCTCTGGCTCTGGGTGCACTTTCCCAAAGGATTTTGGGGTGGCGTGGCTGTGCAGGGTCCATGCCCACAGCCACCATGTGCCTGTCCTGGTGCTCAGCTGGCTCCTGCTTTGGATTTTCAACTTCCTCCAGCAGATTCTTGGTGAGTTTTCAACCTCCCATGAAAGGAGACATGGGATGGTGATGGGCCAGGGATGCACAGGGCTCGGAGCAGAGCCGGGAATCCCAAATCCATCCCTCCAGGAGCACAGAGATCCCACAAACACTGCACCCTGTGTGAGGGGACACAGGGCTGACCCACCATGGGTGCTTTTAAGTGCTTTTAGGGGACGTTACCTGCCAGGCAGGGCAAAGCAAACCCAGTGACAGTGCGTGGGTGGGAGGATGTGGGCAGGCTCTGCCACCCCCGTAAAACAAAATCCAGCAACGACACCAGCCTGGCTGCCGTGGGGCCCTGCCATAGACAGGGACTGATCAAACAGATGACACCCCAAAAGTGACAGCAAGGCAGGCTGAGATCACTAAACCACACAAAGTTTAGGGTGCCAGGGAGGGGCTGCAGCCAGCCTGGGGTGTTCAGCCTTTCTAGAGTGGCTGTGCTGGAAAAACGAGTGTGTTTGTGTTCCTGTTGAATACCTCTTTCTTTTGAAACCTAATCCTCTTTGAATTGGAACTGCTGACAGTGCTTGTCGGGGCTTGCAGGGGCGGTGATTTAAAAGGTGATAGCAGCGCTAAGGAACCCGCCAGCCCCGCCGGTGTCACACGGGAGCTCAGTGCTGGGCAGTGGGGCTGGCGATGCCACCAATGCCCTGTGACAGCCCCAGCCCGGCAGGAAGGGCCCTGGGCTGCTCCCCGACTGCTGTCCTGGTTTAGGGCAAATTTGGGAGAAAACCTCCAAAGGGGCCCCTCCAGAAAGCAAACCCACACAGCCTCTCCCCTCAACCAGTTTGGGAAGGATTCCTCAGAGAGAAATGGAAAGAACCTGTTTATTTAACAGGCACAGCACCCCCAGCACACAAAATGAACAATACCGGGTGACACCACTCTGTCACTGCTCTGAAAAAGATGAAAAATTCAGAAAGTCTCTCTGGGGGTGGTCGCTCTGTTATCAGTCCCTCCGGCGCTGGGGCAGCGGCTGCAGCCACAAGGTGCAAACTCTCGGTGTTCCCAGGGCCCAGTCTGGAGCAGGCTCGAGGCATTCCAAAAAGGAAAGGAAAAACAGTCCAGGGAAAAATTTGGACTGTTTAGCTAAACTAACTAATGAGCAGGAGCAAAAAGCAAGAGCAATGCAGGAGCAAAGTGAAAAGCCAAGCCAAAAGCAAAAGCAGCACCATGTACTGCCCCGTCTCTGTCCCACCAGCCATGGGGGAGCGGCTGATAACAAAACAAAACTTTCACTCTTCAGAGCCAGTCTTGATGGCACAGAACAGAATATCCAGCATGAACAGAACACACAAATGGATACAAGCATCATAACATCACCCTAGGACACCTTCCTACAATCAGCTCCCTTTGCTGACGAGGTCAGGCAAAGTTGAGCTGGAGAAAGAGGGAGAGTTTTTCTACTGAGTGACAGCTTCAGGCTGAATCTGGGAGGATGTGATTGGGTCACTGGCAGATCTGTGGGGACATGGGGACAGGACACTATGGGTGGGTCTGGGGAATGCCATCAGCCCTCATGTTTCCCAGGTACAGCTCTAAAAAGGGATGTCCAAACCACTCTTGTCTCTGCACCACACCTCAGCATCCCTCCTTTACAAATAAATTAAAACTCAGTTATGATGTTTGGTGCATGGTAATGGGGTGTCAATTCCTCCTAAGTATTGGCTGATATATATAAAACAGACCTGTAATCTCTGCTATTAAAATGAATTGGTAAGTTTCATTTTGCGTGAAAGCCTAAAAATCATGGCTGCAAATAGGCAGATTCAAATAATCCTCTCTGAACTGGAAAAAAGAAATACGGGACTTTTGAGGAGGAGCCATGCCCCATATAAACAGGGATGTTTTCAGAACTGGCAGGGAGCATGACTCCATATTTCTTCAGGGAATTAATCACAGAGCTTGGTTAGGGGTGATGGATTAGAGAAAGGTTTCCTGCCTGCTGATTTTGACCATGGACTTCAGTCACTTTGCCCTGCCCGTGTCCAGCTTCACCAGGGGTTTTGTGTGAGGATTTCTGCACCCTGTGGTTTCCAAGGAATAATTTTATACTACAGATGAATAGTATGAAAGAAACCTTATATAAGAATGTAAAACATTTAAATATGAATACATAGTTTATGTAGAATGTAGCTATAGATATAGATATATAGATATTATAGGTATAGATATAGATATAGATATAGATATATAGAGATATGGGAGATCTAATTTCTTATCCAAGCCAAACCAGAGAGCAGCCATTCTGTTACAGGTAGTGAGGGCTGAGAAGGATGGAGCTGAGGGAGGGGTTCAGCTGAGGGTGATGTGTTGGATACGATCCCCCCAGGCCGTTCCCTTGCACCTCCTGTGCCTCTGCCCACCCTCCCCTGTGCCCCTGAACCCAGGAGGGCACAGAGCAGCTGCTGTCCAGGCTGGGGGGTTCCCTGAGCACCTGCAGTCCCTCTGTGCAGCCAGAAGGAGCAGTGGGAGCGTTTCCAGGCTGCGGAGATGCCCTGCAGAGGGGCATGGCAGCTCAGGGATGCTCTGCCCATCGCTTGGCACGTGCCCTGGCTGCAGCTCCAGGCCTGGCCTCCTTCCCACGGAGATGGCTTTCCTAGAAAGCTCTGCCTGCTGCCGTGCCCTGGCCCCCTCACAGAGATGCCATCAGCCTGAAGGCGAGCAGGAGGGGGCCCAGCAGTGCCAGGACCCTTCCATCCCTGCCCAGGACCTGATGATCCCAAAATAAGAGCTGCTGGACCACCCAGCTGTGCTTGGGTTTGAGTGTGGATGGACACGTGGATGTGCCTGTCCTGCCAGGTAACATCACCTGGCACTGCCAAAGGGCTTCAGTGATGAGGGAATATGCACAATACAGTTTGGTTATAACTTCTTTTTTAATAGCTTTTGGGGTAAAAAAAAAAAATCCTTTTTAAACAGCTTTTAGGGTAAAAAATAATCCAGGACCACTCAGGAATTAACAATAGTTGTAATAGCTGAGCCTTGAAGGCAGCCTTCTCTCCCAGCCCTCTCTCCCAGCCTTCTCCTGCCCTGGGTTCGCTGCCCCAGGCTGCCAGGCCATGTGGCTTCAGCTGGAGCAAGGGGACATTCCAGCTGGGCAATGTCCTGTGTTAATTTGGATGGAAGTTCATTTTGGAAAAGAGGAGGGAAACAAGTGTGTGACATTTTCCTTCCAAACTCAGGCTTTGCTTTATGTGCTCAACCGTGGAGTTGGAAATCAGCAGAAATTGAAATAATGAATTTCACTGTTACTGACTTTAAAAAAAAAAAAAAAATCCATTAACTGGCAAATTCTGAAATGTCATGATTTTTCCGGCTGTTCAGCACAAAAACCAATCTGGAAGTGTCAGTATCCGAGCCCCCAGCAGCCCTGTGGTCCTGACTGGTGGATCCTGTTGGGTCCCTTTTGCTTTGACTTTGCAGGGAGACCCCACATCTTTAGCAGAAGGACATCAGCCTTGCTGCCATGTCCCAGGGGCACCTGGGGCTCTGCCCATGGCACCACCAGGGTGAGGGGGTGTTTTTGGGAGTCCTGGCTGGACCACCCTGGTGGGTCAGTGATCAGTACCTGCCCCAGCACTGTGCCTTTCCTGGCCAGAGCCAGACCCAGGGCAGCCCAGGGTGCCCTGGGAGCAGCCAGCTCCACCCGGGAGTGGTGGGGAGCACAAAGCCCATATCAGCAATGATTTCCTGACAAACAGTGCGGCTCATTGTCTGTTCTCATTTATAAACTGCTCCACACCAGCCATCTGATATCCATTATTACAATTACAAACAACCCACAGTAACTCTCCAGCTGGTCAGCTCCATCCTAACAGCACTGCAGCCATTCAAGGATGCCATATGGTACCAGAGTTTCCAAAGCAGCATTGTCAATCAGCCTTATTAATTTCTGAGTTCATTTCTTTTCCTTTTAGGGATATATTTTTTCCTTTCTTTCTATATAAGACAGAGACACTTCTCTGGCCTCAATTTGGAATATGCAGATTGACAGAATAATTGAAACATCTACATCTCTGAGGCAGCTGGCAGGGAAAGGATGAGCCTGAACTCTGTGAGCAGCCCCCCGAGTACTGGTGCTCATGCAAGACCTCCAAGTGTCTCTTCCCATCTCTACCCCAGTGCGTGCCACGAGAATATTAAAAACCCATTAGATGCAGAGTGCCGGACATGGCTGGCTCTTACTGCAGATGGAGGGTTGCTAATGGCCATTTCCCTTCGATCTCTGAGTCTCCTTTGAGCTATATTTATTTTTTCCCCAACATTTTGGAGCCTACGGGTGGTGTTATTGGAGATGCTGAGATGTTGCCGGCTCTGCTCGTGCCCATTCTGTGGTGAGCAGGAGCTTGGGAGAATCCCAAGGTGATTCCCAACTGGATGGACTCTTCCTTGGAGGTGATTTCTGGGTGATTTCTGGTGATTTTGTGCCTGGCCACTTCCATGTGGCACCAATGTATGGTGTATCTGTCACAGTGTCACTGAGGGAAAGGGCTGTGCTGGATGTACCATTCCCAGCCCTGCAAACACATCCAGGCACTGCACCACTGCCACTGGCTGTAGGGACTGCTGGGCCTTACTTTTTGCTTTGCTTTTGTATTTTTAGGCAAAATCAGCCATCCCCCAGAGAGGATTTCTTTCCTTGCTCAAGGCAGCAGGATTTTGTGGCTCAGAAGTGCTCAGCTCCAGCTAAAGTTCAGCACCTGAGCTCCAGCAGGCTTTTCCTTCCCTGCGGGCGGGATGGAGGTGATGGGTGAGTGGAGGTGGAGACCTTTCAGGATGAGCCATGAGCACCCTCAAAGTGTTCCTGTGAAAATATCTCTGCACACTTCCATGTTTTTTCTCTCCCCAGCTGGAGCAAACCTTCCTGTTGGGATGTGGGTGCCTCCAGCAGCACCCCAAACACGCTGGGCTGTGGGTACCCACACCTGCAGAGCTGCTCAGTGCAGGATTTCACTCCTGGCAGAAAGAGGAATCAGGCTGAGAAGAGAGAGGAAAGTCCAGTGGTTCCTTGCACTGTGGTGGGTAAGAGCAGCAGGTTTAGGGCCGTGCATTATGCAGATCATGGGGGATTATGTAAAATCTCTTTGTTCATCCTCCCTGTCAAGGGCAAAGAGCTCTGTGGGACAGGACAGTTTGGGGGGGACATCTGCAGCTGCACAGATGGTGACACCAGGCCTCCAGCCACCAGGGAAGGACATCCCTGACTCCCTGTCCCAAAGTTTCCTCATTGCTGTTAGCTCTTGGGAGCCCAGCAAGGACCCAGCAGCAAAGCAAGGCTCAGCCCAGCTGTGCCAGGGGCTCTACTCCTTCCCAGAGCTGTGGGCAGTGCCCACCTGCAGAGGGGAGCACAGGGAATTGTCAAGCCTCTGGAGCAGCATCCCTCAATGACAGCTGTGACAGTGCAGCATCACCACTGCAGTGCCTTCACCCCGGGCAGTGGTGCTCCTCCTACCTGTGGTGAGGGCTGGCAGCCCCTGTGACACAGCCATTACTGCTGTGACACATCCCTTACTGCCATCATTTTTGTCTGACGCAGTGCACACACTTTGAAGGCTACACTGAACGAGGTGGATTGTTTGATTTATCTATTATAACAAAATAACATTTTTTTCTTGCTGTTTCCCACTTGTTTGGCTCCCTGTTCCCACCTGGGTCTCTTCAGCCATGGTTTGGTGGCCAGCTCTCACTCCCATGGGGACACACAGGCATGAGGTGCTGTCCCAGAGGGCAGGGGAGGAGGTTGTGTCTGCATGGAGGAATTCCCAGCCCCAGCTGTGCCCTGATCCCTGATGCAGCTCGTGGTGCTGCTGTGATGGGGCAGGAGCCTGAGGCCCTGCTGAACTGTGCTACCCACATGGGCTGGGTTTATATGGAGTTTCCATCTGGCTTTTCCCTACACTGAGGCTCTCTCCAGTGTGCAGGGGAAGGTTTCACAGCCCTATTTACATGGACACCTTGTCAGAGTTCACTCTGCTGCCATTTCTCTGCTGCTTGGAGTTTGGCTCTCTTGTTCCCCTGCATTTTCACCAGGACTGGACATCCCAGCTTTTGATCCCAGCTCCTCTCCCTGGCCAGGTGTTGGGGCCTTTCCAGGAGGGCTGGAAGGCTGGAGTTGGTTTTGATCCCCAGCAGCAATGGGCAGGACCCCTCTCCCCAATTCCACCATCCAGGACTGTTCCCCCTGAGCTTCTCTTCCCTTCTCAGCATCTCCCCAAAGGACACACAGACCTCCTTTTCCTTCTGAATTTGTGACATTTTGCTTGATTTTCCCCCTCTTCCCCCTCTGACTCCCAATTAACCACCCCATGCCTTTTGCAGAAGGCTCCTTGCTTGCTCTGAGTCCCTCTTGCTGTGGCCATGGGGATGTTGGAGCCTCCTGGCCCTGCCCCCGCCCTGTCCCTCCTGCTAAAGTGGCACAGATGATTGTGTCCCTCATGATGTGACAGTCACACTCACAGAGCCTGGCCTTGGGCAGCCTCAATGGTTTCCCCAGATTCTCTGTGACCCTTGTCCAGAGGAGCTCTCATGCCTGTGACACTTCCCACAGGCTGGGAATGCTTTGGGACAGCCTCTGGGATCTCCTGTGGGGCCATGTGGTGCCCTGTGACTGTCCCACAGCAGAGAGACACTGCCCCAGGGCTGGCTTTTCCTTCTTCCCCATCCCTGATGCAATCCTGCAGTTGTCCCTTTGCTCCCTGAAATGTGTCCAGTCGCTGAACCCCTTCTCTTTTATCAATCTGCCCAGCACTGAGGCTCCAGGATCCACACTTGCTTTTACTTGAAGGTTGTTTGGGATATTTTTCCCCCACAATTTTTTTCTGTGGGATTTTGCTGTTTTCTTAGCATTCCTCAATTATGATTTCACATACCTTCAGGAGCTGACTCACTGCTGACACCACCTTTTCTGAGGATCTGAGGGAAAGCCAAGTCAACATGACTTTCTGGTCTCATTCCTTGGTTCCTTCTGCTCTAGCCCTTCCTGACAAGGTTCCCTGTGTGCCAGTGCTTCCTTGGGACACCTTCCCATAAGCATGGAGCACCCCTTGGTTCATGTGTCAGTCCTGCCATCACCTGTATCCCCTTCCAAAGGGCTCAGAGCCCAGGCTGGGCAGGGGAAGCTCTACACTGTCACCCCTCCTGACTGTGATTGCAATTTATGCTCACATCAACACAGGACAGAATATTTCCCTTTTTCTCCTCAAGCTCTTGAGGGTGTTAGAGAAAAAAATCCTCTCTGCCAGCTGCTCTGCCTGGAGCTTCCTGCACCAGGGATGGGGAGACAAGTGGGCAAGGGCATGGTGCCAAGGTCAGTGTGTGCTCCAGTGCCTGCCCCATACCAGCTTTCCAAGAAACTCTGCAGCAGGAAAGAAAAGAAAAACCAACAAAAACCAACCTAATTTTTTCATTTGCAGCTGGAGCAAGGCCAGATTTTGACAGCAGAACATTTTTTGGTGAAAATGGAGCCGTTGTCTTCTGGCCAGCACTTGTTGAATGGCCCCTGCCCGGGCAGCACTGGGGACGGCAGAGCCAGGGCTGGGACACTGAGCTGAGGGGCAGCAGCCACTGCCTGTGGGCTTTGGGACAGAGCCTGGACCCTGGAGTGTCCCCAGTGAGGTGCCACCAGAGGGACCAGCCGCCTGTGCGATCACAAGTCGGCTTTGAAAACTCTCCAGTGCTTTGTTCTCCCCCCGATACAATCCATTTGGAGCAAATGCAGTCTCGGAGCATCTTGCCAATCCCACAAGCTTTGGGGAGGGCGGCTGCTGTGAAGCATTAGCGGCAGATAAGGACCCCTGGGGGATGGCTGGGCAGGGAGGGAGGGAGGGAAGGGCGGAGGGGGAGCCTTGCCTGCCTTGTCCTGGCCCGGGGACTTGGCTGAGAGGGCAGCCAGGGAATGCCAGCCTCTGCCTCGGCTCCTTCACCCAATCCATCCTGCCACTCTCCTGTTCCTTCACCTATTCTGCTCCTTCATGCTGCAGGGCCTGACCCTGCTGCTCCTCACACTCCATCCCCGATAATCCCCTGCTTGCTGGGCACCCCCGGGTACTGCAGCATCCCTCAGTCCCCATGGCAGCTCATGCTGGGCCCAGCAAGGGGCAGAGAGATGTGGGTCAGTGGTGGGGGTTGGGATGGAACCCCTGTGCTGGTCCTGAGCCCCGGGGCTGGACTGTCCCCACCTGCAGTCACAGGTGTGCGGGGAATTTTTGAAGCCCCTGGAGGCAAATTCCTTGTCCTGCCTTGTCCTGCCCGATCCGTGCAGACAGAGGAGGCTGGAGGTGCAGCCAGGGATGCCCGGGGTGCCCTCAGGCAGGGGCAGAGGTGTAGGAAGGGATGCCCGGGGTACCCTCGGGCAGGGGCAGAGGTGCAGGAAGGGATGCCCGGGGTGCCCTCAGGCAGGGGCAGAGGTGCAGGAAGGGATGCCCGGGGTGCCCTCAGGCAGGGGCAGAGGTGCAGGAAGGGATGCCCGGGGTGCCCTCAGGGACGGGTAGAGGTGCAGGAAGGGATGCCCGGGGTGCCCTCAGGGACGGGTAGAGGTGCAGGAAGGGATGCCCGGAGTTCCCTCAGGGACAGGTAGAGGTGCAGGAAGGGATGCCCGGGGTTCCCTCAGGGACAGGCAGAGGTGCAGGAAGGGATGCCCGGAGTTCCCTCAGGGACAGGCAGAGGTGCAGGAAGGGATGCCCGGGGTTCCCTCAGGCAGGGATGCCCGGTGAGGTGCAGCCAGGGATGCCCGGTGAGGTGCCAGGGGTGGGTGAGGGTGTGATGAGCCCCTGGGGGATGCAGTCTGTCCCAGCCTGGGGACCTGGGGCTCTCGGTGACAGTTGAGGGGGTGGCAGCGGGGCAGGGCAGGGTTAATGCCGTTAGCAGCCGGGGCAGGGGGTCTCCAACAGACGAGGCCTCGCCGGCCAGATGGGGAGGGAGACTCGGAGGGAGACTCGTCTGCCGCTCGCCGGGGCCACAAAGGAGGCTCCCCTGGCAGCAGCTGGTCCCAAGGAAGAGGTTAAGATGACACGTGTCAGGGCAAAGCCCGAGGGGGCAGACGCGGCCAGGCCTTTGTGGGGGTCACCTCCCCTCTGACGGGGAGCAGGTGGGGTGGGAGCGCAGGGACAGGGCTGGAGGGGAGGTGGGATGGCTCCCTCAGGGTCCTGCCGGGCAGTGGCATGGCCTGTGACAGCCACTCGCTTTGCCTTTGTGCTTTTGCACATAATGAACCTTTTTTCCCCCCCTCTTTTTTGGTCCCAGAAAGAATGGCAATGGAGATGCTGATGGGGGTTATTGCATGGAGATGGGACAAGGCAGGGGTCAGTGAGAGAGTCAAAGGTTTGGTAGCCAGGACAGGGCTGGCTGGGCATCCTCACAGTTTGATGGACAGCAGGATGGACATCCACCCTGCTCCCCAGTTTTATACAAACCACAGTCAGTGCTTCATCCCTGTGGGCACTGCTGGCCCCAGGACTCACTCTGGAGGCCAGGAACCACCCAGGGGTCAGGGCTCACTCCCTGCCCTCTCCCAGCTCAGCTCCTGGCCCCTCAGCTCTCCCTCACCACGAGGTTAATTTCAATTATCTTCTGCAGGCCATATGAATTCTATTAATATCAAAGTAATGAGGTAGTTACTGCCATTGGGAGGAACGGCTGGGGAATTGCTCAGGATAGGGTTTCGCCAGCCAAGAGGGGAAATTAAAACCTCCCTTTGGAGAGGAGCAAAGGGTTGGAGCAGAGGTGAGAGGGGGCCAGCCGGGGGCAGGGGGGATGGTCACGGGTGTCCTTCCCCTGGGCGGGTCACTGCTGCCTCCGTGCCGTCCCCTCATGCCAGGGGAGATGCCACGGGCGGGATGGGAGCTCACTGTAGGGATGATGCACCTCCATTCCCTTTCTGCAGCCCCTCCAGCCCCTGCAAAAGGCTCCTGAGGATCATGCCTGGAGCATCCACCCTGGAATACTGAGGTATCCTCCTGCTCAGCCTTTCTGGAGCCTTGTGGGTTCGAGCTGCTGCCCTGCTGTTTGGTTTAGGGTGCCCCACAAAGCAGCACTGAAATGGGCAGTGTGTCCCCAGGGCTTGGGACAGTGCTGGGCTCCCTCAAGGCATGTGAGGTCCAGCAGCTCAGGAGAGGATGGGGAGTGATCACAGACCCTTCCTGGAACCCAAATCCAAGAAACTGAGGCTTTTCCAGCTCCAGCACCCTTCCCTGACCATCAAAAAGACCTGGCAAAGCTGCCAGCACTGCTCTCCTGGGCAGCCCTGAGCTCAACTGAGAGACATGAGAAGACCATGAGGAAGGGGAAAATAGAAGGGAGGGAAGGGGAAATAGCAGGAACCATATATGTATGTGAACATCCTCCTATAAAACAAGTTCCAGCTACTTGTCAGGCTGGAAAAAGAGCTTTTTATGGGGCAATGGATGGCTCCTCCTGCATCCCTCTCAGCTGCAGGGTGCCTGGGGACACAAGCAGAGCCTGATCCCAGCTGCAGCGGGGACCCAGCCAGGAACTGGGGACACGGGGAGTGCACGAGGCTGAGCTGGGGGAGAGTGAATATTTTAAAGATAAAAATAGCTCTTGTTGTGGAGCAGGGGCGTCACTCACGCCTGCCAAGCTGGGAGGGAGCAGGAGGCGCCTCCCAAGCCTTTAGGAGAGGAATCGGGTGAGGAAGGGGAGGGTGGGTTGAGAGGAGGGTGGGGTTTGTGCCCTGGGTGCTGAGCAGAAAGTCAGGGCCTGGGGGAAGATCCTGTTGGACACCGCCCCCCAAAAACGGCGCTGGGGCCGATCCAGAGCCCAAAATAACTGAGCAGCGAGGAGAGGTGAGGATTCCTCCCCAGTGCCCTCTTAGCCCAGATAAAGAGGGAATATTGGTACAGCGGCGGTACTGAGACACGGCACAGGGTTTCCCAGAGAAGACGTGGATGCCCCAGAGTTGGGACATCAGGGCCAGCTTGGATGGGGCTTCAGCAGCTTGGTTTAACAAAGGTGTCCCTTCTAGGGCAGAGGGGTTGGATTAGGTGGTTTTGAAGGTCCCTTCCACCCCAAACCAGTCTGTGACTCTCAAAGCCAGCAGGCTGAGCGGGCAGCGTGTCCCCTGTCCCGTGTGGCACGCAGCGGTGACAAGGCCAGAGGGTCACCCCGTCCCGTTCCTCTGCTTGTGCCGCCAGCTCTGCAGCAGCCGCAGATACTGCAATTCGTGAGCTGAGCCTGGGGGTTCTCAGCTGGAGGCAAACCCCCCAGATCCCCACAAAGCTCTGTCCCTCGGCAGGCAGCACCCACCCGGACAGTGGGGAGGGGACAGAAGGTGCCCAGTGCCCAGGGAGGGGGTCCCCGGCTCCCCCAGCCCGCGGATCGCCGGTGGCCGCAGAGCGGCTCTTTGCTGGCATCTGCCGACAGCGGGAGATCCTGCAGCTCTTCCCAGGGAGCGCCGCTGGGTCTCGGCCCGGAGATGGCCCTGGCCCCGCTCCTGGGAAGGGGAAGGGCCCCGGAGCTTGGGGCTGTAACCCAGCCCCTGCCAGGAGCGCCCCGCGGGGATGGGGCCTTGCAGGGAAGGTGCAGCCCCACAGGAGGATGCACTGAGCTCAAAACCCTGATGCTGAAGGTGGCTTTCCAGCTAGAAGTGGGGAAGCATCCCTCAGGCTTCAAACACAGCCTTTTCCTGGGATACAAGTATTTTCCATCCCTCCTGTGCCTCTCTTATGGGCTTAGCACAGAAAGCTCTTCCTGCAATGTCCTCTGAGTCAAGGAAAGAAATCACATCCATCAAGGTCTCCTTGTGCCCCAGACAACCTCTTGGAATCATAAATCATAGAATGGCTTGGGTTGGAAGGGACCTTAAAATTCGCCCAGTTCAACTCTCCTGCCACAGGCAGGGACACCTTCCACCAGACCAGGCTGCTCCAAGCTCCATCCAAGCTGGCCTTGGACATTTCTCAGGATGGGGTGTCCACAGCCTTGGTGGTGTTGACAGGCCATCAGAGAGAGGTGGCAGCAGCAGAGAGAAGTGACATTTATCAAAGCTCTACCTGTTGAGTTACAAAACCCCAGGAGAGCTGCAGTATCCAGATTCATGGGCAGTGTATCCCACCAATTCTGCAGTCCAAGAGATGCTTATTCCCAGTGCCAGGCAGGAAGGAAACAGCATTTTCATTTGCAAGCTGTGAATTAAACAAAAAAAAGGCCCCGAACTGCAAGTATGATGGTGGATTTTACATTCTGCAGCTCATGTGCTGATTTTATTAATAATTTATGTCCATTATCTGATTGACACCCCTGCTACTGATACCACTTGGTATTAAGAGCATCAGAGAGCCAAAGCTGCAGGAGGTAGTGACTGGGCATTAATGTGCAACAACTTTTGCCTTTCTGAAATAATTTTAGCTTCTGGGTGCTGCTTTTTGCCATGCAGTCTCTTGTTCCTTGATTAAATGATCCTGCCCTGATAACATATGAGCTGCCATGCAGTGGCATGAGCATTTTCCCACTGTGAAAGCCCAGCTGATTGTGGCTATCTTACAGGAATACATAAGGGAAGAGCCTGCATGAGGTGGAAGAAACTTTGTATGAACAAATTATGCCCCAAAGCAGACAGAAACACTCTAAAGGACTTGGAGATCTCAGTGATTCTAAAGTCAGGTACTTCAGAATCACTTTTTTTTTTGCTGCGTTTCCTGTATAGTGACGGATGAACCCATCTGTTAAGTACATACTGCATATCTAAATCTGTTAATATCTAGACTAAAATCTAACTAGATAATAAAAGCGATTTTCCTTCCATCCCTTGCAGGGTTTCACGAGTCTCAGTCCTGCAGGGCAGGGTTGGTATCATGCCCTTCCATGAATTGCTGGAACACTGAGCTCAGCAGCCCTTCCCTGGTGCTGAGGGCTCAGGATTGTCAGGGTGTCCAGCGACCTGAGATGCTGCCTGGATCTCCACAGTTTGGGAATGTTGTTCCAGAGACTGAACTTGAGCTCTTCAAGTCTTTTCTTTTCTTCAGAAGGGATTAATTCAATTAACACAAGTAACAAACCAGCTCGCAGCACTCTATAAATAGACTGGTGGGCTTTGACACAGCTCCTGGCTATGCCAAGAAATGGGACTAATAATAGCTGCTAAACGGCAGGGTTCAGGGGGCTGGAGAGAATAGGCAGAGAAAATGCCAGGATGGCTGAAACCTGCCATGAAATCAGCTGGGGAAGTATGGAATCCCAGAATCCCAGAATGGTCTGGGTTGGAAGGAGCTTAAAACTCATCCCATCCCACCCTCTGCCATGGGCGGGACACTTTCCTCTATCCCAGGTTGCTCCCAGCCCTGTCCAACCTGGCCTTGGGCACTTCCAGGGATCCAGGGGCAGCCCCAGCTGCTCTGGGCACCCTGTGCCAGGGTCTCTGCACTCTGTGCAGGATCCCAACAGCCACGGAGGAAGCTCAGATGGAGGGGATGGCTCAGAGTGGGGGGCGCAGAGCCCATCACTGCCACACTGCCAGTCCTGCTCCTGGGGACCTTTGGAGGATAATAGAGCCAAGAGATGCTTTTTCCAGCTAAAAAGCAGCAATTCCCCTCAGGGTCGAGGTCAGGGCCCTGGCAGCACCCCCAGTCCTGCACCTCAGCCTCCTGCACTCCCCAACCCCTTTCCCTCCCACTGCTCCTGCTGCCAGGAGAAATTCCCAGCTGGGCTTTTGTCACCGACGCACGCGTGTTTCTGCGGGAAGTTTCTATTTCTGTGAATAGCAATTTTTCAAGCAACTCCCTCCCCCGCCTGCTCGCTTTCACAGGAGCCCTGACGAACGCCGCTGGCATGCCTGGAAGCTGCGGCTCACTCACTCACTCCTGCGGGCCAGCCCCGGCCGGAGCCTCCGCCCTCCCATCCCATCCCACCCCATCCCAGCCCAGCGCCTGTCCTGCAGCTCCACGGCACGGAATTATCCTCATGGTCTTTTGGGAGGGTCAAATTGAGCTGGGACCACTCTGTGTGCCGGGCTCCTGGTGCTCACAGTGAGCCCTGCGACAGGAAAGGGATAGAAAGAAGTGGGGAAGCCTGGAGGAGCCAAGCCTGCGGGAAAACCCCAAAACAGCAGCGCCTCTGCTTGGGGCGGCACTCCAAGAGCATCCTGGCATGTCCCAATTTCTCAGCCACAGCTCTTGCCAGGCCCAGCTGTGCAGAGGAGCCAGCAAATGGTTCCTGTCTTTTATTAAACCTGGAGCCAAGCCCCCAGTTCTTTACCAGCCCTATTTGAACCCTCCTGATGGATTCCCTGCTCAGGATGAGCCTCCCAGTTTGGGACCAGGGTCTCAAGGGCACTTTGGATTCCCTGTTTCCATTAGAAGACAACACCTGCAGTACTTGCTTGGGGACTCTATCCCACATAAGTTGTCATAGGAATATTAATTGCTGTGTCATAGGAATATTAATTGCTGTGTCATAGGAATATTAATCGATGAAGCAGGGCAGAAGTGGTGGCTGGGGATGCGCTCTCTGCTGTGGTCACTGAGCCTCGGCCTCGCTGCACTCACAGGGTGAGGCGGTTTTCCCAAAGGACATGAAGTCAGAGTGCTGTGACCTGGATCCAAGGACCATGGTGCTTTCTCCATCCCAGCAGCAGGACAGGGAAAGGTTGGAACTATCTGGATGGCTTCCATGCATCCAGGCCGTGCTTATCAGCATCCGTGCCTCGGGGCACAGAGCTGAGAAATGAAAGGGAACAACCCAAAGGGAGCACTGAGTTCTGCTGCACTGAGAGAGATATTTAGTGATCCCACTGCTGGCTCAGATGGGAATGGGCCCTTAGAGGCTGGAATTATCAAAAGCAGCTCTTGGGAATGAAAAAAAGCTGGACAAATTGCTGATTGCAGCTGCCTGGCTGGAAAATAAAGTGAGTGCTCCCAGGGCATGCAGCTCAGGGGGAATGAGCTCTGTGTGCACTTGGGGACTGAATAACCAAATTCCCCTTGCTGTTCCCAAACCGAGAGGCACTGGCAGCCAGATTGGGGCTGGACAGGGGGTGGGATCAGAGGGAAATACCCTTGGGGTGATGTAGAAGTGCTTGCCACAGTGAGCAGCACTGTACTGCAAAGGCAAAGTGTCACTTAAACCCTGGACATTTTAGCAAAGAGAAAATCAGGAATATGTAAAGAGTCTGTTTTGCAAAGAAATAACCTTCAGGGTTTCCTCTGCTGCAACCTCAAGAAATTCCACAGCTGCTACTGCGTGGGAGGGAGCCCAGGGAGCATTTTTCTCCTCTGTGTGAGGCTGATGCTCAGGGCTGGCCCAGCCCCTGGCCAGCAAGGGCTGTGCTGAGCAGCACATGCTGCAGCCCCCCTGCCCCAGGTGCCCAGAGCTTCTCTCCACCCCCTTCCCAGCCAGCCAGAAATGTTACAGAATTCTGACAAATCCCTGTGCTTTCCAGAGGGGCTGAGACCTCAGTAGTCCTGTCCCAGAGGCTCCTGGAGCTGCTACAAGCACTCTGCAAGGGGCAGAAGGGATGTGCCAAGAGTGGTTTGCTGCTCCTGGAGGTATTTTCTACTCCTAATTAATGCAGTAAAAATGGGTATCTGCCAAGGAAGTAAAAATATTCCTGTTTTCAATATCCAGGGCAAGTAAGGAAAAAGCAATGCAGACTGGTCTGAATGTCTGCAGACACCATCTCCCCCTGTTTAACCCATCGGGACTCTTGGTAGGTTCCTGCCCTGGCTGTGGCTGCTGGGGTGAGCCACAGCTCTGTGTCAGCTCCCACTGCTCCTCCTGTGACAGCCCAGCACAGGGACACCCAAAATGTCCAGGGCCAGACTTGGGATGAGCAAATGGGGGCCTGTGTCCCTCCCCAGGCTGGTCCTAGGATGGAGTGGGAGCACTGGGAAGCACCAGGTCCTCCTGGTGCCTTGTGTCATGCCAGAGCAAAGAGTACTGGGGAGCACTGGGGAACTCTGAGGATCATTGGGGATCACTGAGGAACACTGAGGAGCTCTGGGGAGCACTGGGGATCACTGAGGAGCATTGCGGAGCACTGGGGAAAACTGGGGAGTACTGGGGAGCTCTGGAGAGCACTAGGGAGCACTGGGGAACACTGAGGAGCTCTGGGGAGCACTGGGGAACTCTGGAGAGCACTGGGGAGCTCTGGGGAGCATTGGGGAGTACTGGGGATCACTGGGGATTACTGGGGAGCTCTGGGGATCACTGGGGAGCATTTGGGAGTATTGGAGATCACTGGGGAGCTCTGGGGAGCTGTGTCCCTGCTGGTGCCCCACACAAGGAGCACTGGGGAGAACTGGGGAGCACTGAGGAGCTCTGTCGCTGCTGCTGCTCCATCCCAGGATGGTGAGGGGAGAACCAGGCTTTTCCAGAGTCCCATCCCAGGATGGAGCAGTGGGGCCCTGCTGTCCTGGTCTCTCCCCATGCTCCATCCAGGCCAGCGCTGTGTCTCTCCTCTTGCCCTATCCCAGTTTGGAATGGGGAGAGCTAAGGAGCTTTGGGCCCTCCAGGTGCCTGTCCTTGGATACAATGGGGAGCCCTGTGTCCCTCCCTGTGCCCCATCCCAGGGTGGAGAGGAGAGTTGTGTCCCTCGTGGGCAGGCATGGGGCGCACTGGGGAGCACCATGTCCCTCTGGAGCCCCTCCATCTGGCCTGGAGAAGGGAGTCCTGGGGAGCACTGGGAGCATCGTGCCCCCCCGGTGCCTGTCCCAGGATGGAGCGGGGAGCACCGGGGAGCTGTGCCCTTCCCTGTGCCCCATTCCATGATGGGAGCACCGGGGAGCTGTGCCCTTCCCTGTGCCCCATTCCATGATGGGAGCACCGGGGAGCTGTGCCCTTCCCTGTGCCCCATTCCATGATGGGAGCACCGGGGAGCTGTGCCCTTCCCTGTGCCCCATTCCGTGATGGGGAGCACCGGGGAGCCGTGTCCCCTCCCGGTGCCCTGTCCAGGGTTGGTGCGGGGAGCACTGGGGAGCATCCCAGTGCCCTGTCCCGGAGGGGAATGGGTCAGGACTGGGGTCGGTCTCTCGCAGGGCTCTGTCCCGGTCCGGCGGGCGGTGCGTGGCGGGACGGGGCGTGGAGCGGTGCGGGGAACTAAGGGGCGGTGCGGAGTGCTGAGCGGAGAGGCTGTGCCGGGTGTGGAAAGGCGGTGCGGGGCAATGGGCGGAGCGGTGCGGGACAGGGACAGGAACAGGCGGTGCGGGACAGGCGGTGTGCAGCGCTGAGGGGCGGGGACAGGCGGTGCGGGGCGGTATGGGACGGGGATAGGCGGTGAGGGGCGGTGAGGGTCGGGCGGTGCGGGGCGGTGAGAGACAGGCGGTGAGGGGCGTTGAGGGCGGTGTGGGACAGGGACAGACGGTGAGGGGCGGTGCGGGACTGTGCGGTGCGGGGCGGTGTGGGACGAGCGGTGCGGGGCGGTGAGGGCGGCGTGGGACGGGCGGTGCAGTGAGGGGCGGTGCGGTGAGGGGCGGTGTGGGACGGGCGGTGCGCGGGGCGCTGAGGGGCGGCGCGGGGCGGTGTGGGACGGGCACGGGCGGTGCGGTGAGGGGCGGTGTGGGACGGGCGGTGCAGTGAGGGGCGGTGTGGGACGGGCGGTGCAGTGAGGGGCGCTGAGGGGCGGTGCGGGGTGGTGTAGGACGGGGACGGGCGGTGCGGTGAGGGGCGGTGTGGGACGGGCGGTGCAGTGAGAGGCGGTGTGGGACGGGCGGTGAGGGGCGGTGTGGGACGGGCGGTGCAGTGAGGGGCGGTGTGAGACGGGCGGTGCGCGGGGCGCTGAGGGGCGGCGCGGGGCGGTGTGGGACGCGGAGCGCGCGAAGATGGCGGCGGGCAGGCGCGCCCCGCGCACCGGGCTGTTGGAGCTGCGCGGCCCCAGCGGGCAATGGCTCCGCGTCCTGCTCACCCTGGCCGAGGACGTGCTGGGGGTCAGCCCTGCGGACGGCCCCGGGCCCGGCCCCGAGGCCCCGGCGGCGCAGCTGAACGGCGGCGAGCCGGGCTCCTCCGCGCCCGAGGCGCTCGCCAACATCAGGCGCACCGTGCGCGTCGTCAAGCAGGACGTGGGGGGACTCGGCATCAGCATCAAAGGTGAGGCCGGGCCCAGGGGTCCCGGGGAGGCGGGGGGAGACGGGCATCGGCACCGGGACCTGTTGCTGCTGCCGTTCCGCGGCTCGCTCGGAGCGGACCCCGCAGGTAGCGGGGCTGGGGTCGGGATCCTCACAGCCCCCAGCCCCAGCTCGGCACTGGGAGGGGGATACGTGGCAGTGACGGGACCCGAACCATTGCCAGCCTAGGGAAAGAGCGATGGTTTGGGGTCCGGAGTGACCGGCCAGTGCCTGCCCGCCGTGCCCCGGCCGGGCTGAGGGACCCCAGGGTTAGTGAGCCGGAGGGGCCACCCCTGTCCCCCGCACCCACGGGTAGGGTGCTGTCTCACGGGGCACCCGGTTACACCAAAGTTGCCCTTTGGGCCGGCGTGTCCTTGTCCCACCGTGTTCCTTAGTTGGGAAGTGCCCCTTTAAAACTGTCAGCAGAACGAAGGGAGCGATGTAAAGCCCCCGGAGATCTGCCGGCGCTGGGTGCGGTGTTAAAGCAGCGCGCTCGGGTTTGGAGATATGTGCTCCCGGGAAGCCTCCCTGTTCAATGTCTGTTTTCCCTCCCGAGCTGTCCTGCTCCTTTAGTGACTCGTCTGAACTTCAGGCTGGAAACTTCTTAGGGCAGTGATGGCGTTCCTGCCTTTCTGCCTGCCTTTGATTTTCACGCGGCTCCGAGCGTGTTGGGAGCTGTGAAAGCAGGATGAAAAGGGCAGCGGGGACACAGGGACAGGGCTGTCACGGAGCGTGGCTGTGAGAGGCAGCGGCTCGGCCGCCCCGGGGGCACTGACAGGGCAGCTCTCGCCTCCTGACGTGGCTTCTCCTTCCAGCTCAGAGCGGACACGGACGCAGCCTCCGGCTCCCTCTGGAAGCGGGGAGATTTTGCAATGTGAATGAGCGGGTGCTGGAACTGGATCGACACTGCTGGCCGTGTCTGCAGGGTGCCCCAGCGTGCCAGCCCTTTTTTTGGGAAGCACAAACCCCCTTTCGTAACCGCCCCTTGGCTGCCAAGTTATTGCTTGCTCTGTGGCTCTCCCAGGAAAGGAGAAACTTCCCTTGGTTCAGTTAAAACTTTACTTTTCCAGTGACGTACGTGGAAAAGAAGTAGTTGCCATCAAAACTGGGCAGTGGAAGGTGCTGTGGAGGGTGGGGCAGCCTTGGTAGGGCAGGGCATCACTCCTCATGTCACTGTTCATGGGCCAGCCGTGTTTCACTCGGGGGATGAGTGTCCTGTCACAGGACGTGGCTTGGGGCTGGCAGGACAGCGGGGAGCCAAGCGGGAGCCGGGCTGGCGGAGGTTTTTAGCTCTGGCAGGGCTCTCGGCACTGGCAGCCGGGCGAGGAGCCGCACGGAGCAGCCCCCGCCGGGGCCTCTGACAGCTGATAACCGGAGCCCTCGCTGGCTTGGCAGCGGCTGAGCGAGGAAATGCCTGTGGCACCGGCTGGGAGCAGCCCGGGGCGGGCAGTGACAGCGGGCTGCGCTCAGCATCTCCCTCTGGGATGAGGATTATCTCTTGGAGACTCCTCGGGACAGGCTGTCCCGGGGCACAGCGGGCACTGCTGATCCCCGGCTGCCGCGGGCAGTGGCTGCTGCATCCCTGAGCCCTGGCACGGAGGCAGCTCGGATCTCCCTGCGGGTTCAAGAGTCGATGTGCAAATTGATCTCCTGAAGCCGCCGGCAGTTTGAATAGCATTCTTTTAGTCAGGACAGCGGGGAGCAGCCGGTAAACAGGGCTGCTGTGTGGACAGGAACATGCAGGCAGATTGGTTCACCTCTCCCTGCCTCTTTGGCCTCTCCAAAAACATTCAGCTGTCTTATGTGTTGAGATCATGAAGTCCTGGGAGCCAGGATAGTTGCTCAGCACACATGATTAATAATGCAAATAACGATACACTTCCCTGCCAAAACTGATGGGGAGATGGCCAGGTTATGTGTTCTCTCTGTGAATAATCTGTGACCAATCTGAGTGGTTTTGGAGCAATCACTTCATCAGCTGTACAGCCTCCTGGTACTTTGGCTGTGCTATGGTTGGTACAGGTGTCCTGTGGGTATCTGGGGGAGTGGGCAGTGGGCTGACCTGGCACTGAGTGCCAGCAGAAAGGCTCAGCCTTGCTGGTACCATCTGCTACCAGAGCATCCCCCTCCCCACCCACTCCTACAGCCACAACCTCTCCCTGTCTCTTGTGTTTCAAGGTGGCCGAGAGAATAAAATGCCCATCTTGATCTCCAAGATCTTCAAGGGGCTGGCAGCTGACCAGACGGAGGCGCTGTTCGTGGGGGACGCCATCCTCGCCGTCAATGGCACCGACCTGTCCGAGGCCACCCACGACGAGGCCGTGCAGGCCTTGAAGAAAACGGGCAAGGAGGTGATCCTGGAAGGTAGGAGACAAGGATGTGATGGGGACAGAAGGGTTCTCCTTCCTGTTCTGGGATGACACAGGGGTGGCATATCATCTGCAGCTGCATTTGCATACTCTTTCAAATGGAAAACAACATATGCAGAGTAATTTGTCTGCTCATCCGGAGAGCTGGAGGTAACTGCTGGGATCTCCCTGTCTCCTTCCTGAGTGTGTGCCAGTGCTCCATGCCCAGAGGCTCTGTCTCCCTCTGTGGGACCTCAGGCAGGCAGCAGTGGGAGGTGTGGGACAAGTTTCTGGGATTTGGGATTCTTTCATTGCACGGCATCACCCCCACGCCTGCAATTCCTGGGGCAAGAGAAAACATTTTCTGCTTTTTTCGTGGTTTTAATTTAAAGCCACATCCCTGGCTGGTGTAGGTTTATGCCAGTGGGGAGAGCCCACTCCTGCTGAGCACCTTGGGGTTTGCAGGGCCTGCTCAGGAGCCACCCATCCAGGGGATGCTGCCCATGGAGGTGATCCCTGGGAGCTGAGGCCACAGACATCCCAGGGATGCAGCCTTCACCACCCTGGAGCAGGCTGGTCCCTGGGAATGGGCTCCCTCTCAGTACCAGGCTGATGGTCCCTGCTGTCTCCCAGCCCTGAGGGGGCTGCACACTGTAGGAGCCCCTCAAGCCCTACTTGAGGACTGGGTGAGGGTTGATGGGTTGGGAGCATGGCAGTCCTGAGGGAGAGACCCCATTCTTCTCTGGCCACCCTTCACCTCACATCTGCCCATGTTTGCCCACCTCTGCCAGCTTGGCCAGGCTGGGATGGGCATTCCAGATCTGTCCCTCAGGAAAGGAGCCTTCCCCTCCCCTCACTTCCAACCAGTCCCTGGGGTCACCCTGTTCAACAGGGGGGTCCTGGCACCAGAGTCTCTTCCCAGGTCCCAGAGTGAGGTTTGATTTGGGGCAGTGCTCGGGGCTGTCCCTGAGCAAAGCAGTTCTGTGTGCTGTGCTGTCAGTAACCACCATGGCTCCAGCTTTCCTGTGCCTTCCCCAGATTGTCTCAGCTCCAGATTTTCATTTTTAGCTTTGCTCAGCCCTTTCTGCTGTGGGTTCCTCCTCTCCTGGGAGCCTGAGGACCATGGTTCAGCTGGAGGAATGTGCTGCTCTGCACAGCTGCTGGGAGCAGATAGGGTTGGTGGTGGGGTGGTTTTATTGTTTTTTTCTGACCAAAGAAAAATACAAGAGCTTCTTTCTTTGTGAGTCTGTGAAATTCCTGCCTGGAGCTGCTGCTCTTGGACCACCCTCCCTCCATTATTTTCTCTTGATCCTTTGGTGTGGGTTTCCCTTCTGCCAGAGCTCCTGCCAGAGGTGGAGAGGAGCTGCCCTTTCTGGAGAGAAGAATTTCTCTCTCTGGACCCCTCCTCCTCCATCCCCTGGGATCCAGGTCCCCCTCCTGGGAGGCAGTTTCAGGCAGAGCCTTTGCTGCAGCTTGCTGAGCTCAAGTATGACCTGCTGGGCTTCTTAATTAATTCAAACTCCCAGCAGGTCGCCTTGGGAGGAGACTGAGACTGTGCTGGCTCCCACTGCAGCACTCTGGAGCTCTGGGATGAGTTTGTATCTGATGTTGTTGGGTCCAGCCAGAGCAGGGAGGGGATCTCTGCTGCTCATCTGATCACTGATTAACGTGGTACATCTCCATCCCCTCCCTGTTTTTGGGTTTGCTGGCACAGTGCAGCTCTGCCATGGGGGTGGTGGGGCTGCCACTGTGCCGTGCTCAGGCTGCCACTGCCCTGTGGAGGTGGTGGCCCTGCCTTGTACCTGCCACCCCTGTGGCTCTCCAGGAGTGGCTTCCAAACCCCCTGCCCCAGGGAGAGGTGGCAGGGCTGAAGGGCAGGGGGTGGCCTAAAGTGCATGAAGGGTGTTAAACTGGGATGTTCTCTGCTTGGAGAAGGCAGGGCTTAAAAAAGAGCAGCCTAACATTACTTAGACACTTTCTGCCCCCCACATGCTGCCAGGTGTGACTCCAGCTTTCCTTATGGTGCTCTGAGTGCTAAACCAGAGTGTTTGGCACAGCCAGTGTCTGTTCACTCCGTGCTGCTCCTGGCTGAAGTTGTTCCTGGGGTTTGGAGGTTTTAGGGTGGTTTGCAGGTGGCATTGCAGCAGGTAACAAAACTGGGGGAGCTGGCACCTCCTCAGAGGGCAGTGGGCTGGGCTGAGGCTCCCCAGAGTGACAGAGCTGGGAGCTGATGTGTTTTAATGTGAGCATCAGCAGTGGCTCCCTGTGCCACATTTCACCCTGGGCTGCTCAGCTTGGCCTCAGGCTCCTGGGTGTCATTGCTGCCCAGGCGTGAGGACATGCAGATACCTCTCGCTGTGTCCTGCCAAGATTTTTATTGAATGTGCCAAACTACTCTCTTGGTATTTACAGGAGGAGTTGGACTGTATTTATATTACATTGTTATTTCAGGGAGAGTCTCTCTCCCTTGCCTTATTTTTCCCTTGTTTTTTTTTCCTTATTTTCATTGCTTGGAATCCAGAGACTCTCCATGGCAGGGGGAGGGCTGATAAACATCCTTCCAGCTGCCCTGGGAAGGGCTCTGGGGTCAGGAGGGGCTTTCCTGGTGAGGCCCCTGAGCTGTATTGTCATTGGGGAAGAACTGGGAGCAGTGGGGAGGAGGAGTTGGGGTAGCTGTGGGGGTCTCACATCCATGACTTATTTGCCACAGGGGTGCTCCTGGGGCTGGCTCTGCTTTTTAGGATTTGCTGAGCCAAGTAATTGCTTGGAAGTTTGAAATTCAGAAAAATGGGTGCTGGGAGAGAGTGGGGCTGGGGATTCTCCAGAGTGCTGGTTGCCATATCTGTGGGAAGGAAGGCTTTGGATCTGCCCTGGGGATGATGCCAGGAGGTGATGGGGCACATGTGCCACCTCCACACCTCGCTGCTCTGAAGCTTTGCTTTCCCTGGGGAGTTTGCTGGGTTTGTTTCTCCTCCCTGGAAACACGGAGGGCTGTCCCATGATCTCCCTGCTGACACTGCAGCACAGGGGAATGTTTAGCAAAGGGCTGGGGCATGGAATGTGGCACTGAGTGCTGGGACGGGATCCTGGAGCAGCAGGGACAGCAGCAGCCTCACCCTGCAGCATCCCATGGCATCTTCCTCCCTGGGGTAGAAGGACTTGAGTTGGGGCAGCTGGGACAGGAGCTGCTCATGTTCATGCTGGAAGCCAGGGACGGGGCATGGTCCCAGGGTGGGGTGCTGGGGACTGTGCTGGCCCATCTGGAAGCACATCAGAGCATTGGGTTGGAGCTGGCAGGTCGTTTCAGGGTGTGTGTTTGGGGTGTGTGTTTGCTCAGCCCCCAGTTGAACATGCCAATTTTGGCTCATTAATCCTAAGGCAGAGAGGGACCAGCTGGAGGTGAGATTAGCATCTCTGTAGGGCCAGCACTCAGTCTCCAGGAGCTCTCTGGAACATTTCATGATGTGAAGGCCTTGCTGAGCTGTGTAGATGCTGCTGGGAAGATTTTGGCAGGAGAAACAGCAGCACCATCCTACTCCTGACCAGAAATGGTGTCTGGAACTTCTTCTTTGAATCCACACTGTGATCTCCAGGTGAAGCAGAGTGTGCTGGTGACCCAAGCAGTGAGAGGGTGTTCCTGACCCTGCTCTGGGTGTCCATGTCTGTTTTCCTGCCTGGAGGAAGCATTGTGGCCCCTCAGTGAAGCTCTGTGGAGTCAGGCTTGGCTCTGAGCAGTGAGGATGTGTGGGACAGGTTGTGCTGACTCAGGATCCAGGGTGCCAGGAGTGCTTGGTTTGTGATTGTTCTCCATCCTTGTGAGGAATGGGCTGATGGAGAGGGAGAATTTCTACCCAAGAAATGAAACCAAGGAATTTTGATGGTTCTGCTCCTTTCTGGCATGCTGGGGAGAAAAAAAAAAACAGCTGGGACACAGAGGCAGACCTGGTTAAACGTGTCCCTGGTGCAGCTCACTGCAGGGTTCAGGACACATGGGGTGCTCCAGTGATTGGGAGCCCCTGTGCCACCACCTGGGCCCCTCCATAGGCACTGTCCTGGCATGGGATGGTGGCTGCACACCCAGAGACTTTTGCTGTTCCCTATAACTCTGAAATAAAGTGTACATTGATGCAAAGCCCTGAGCACTTAAAGGTCCTGTTTGTCCCCTGTCCTCTGTTCTGGAGAGGATCAGTGGGACAGGCTCCCTCCCTGGAGAGGCCACGTGGATCAGCCCAGCAGCCACCCAGGCCCGTGTGCCTGCTGTAGGTGACTTTAAATCAACAGCAGCCAGGCAGCATTGCTGCCCAGTGGTTTTTGGAGGGTGCAGGCTGTCAGGGAGCAGGTAGAAGCCCCAGCACTGCAAGGTTGTAATTAAAAAGAAGAAACAGTTCAAGAATTACAGTTACCACTAGCATGCTGTGGTCTGAGTTGTTTGCTTTAATGAGGTGGAGGTAATTAATTAATCCATTCAATACCAACTGCAGTGAAGGGACTGACAGAAATTTAAGTCAGCCCACTGTGAAGCCAGTGCTGGGGTCACTGGAGGGGACAGCAGCTCCCATGGGATGGTGACCTGGCCTTGTCACAGTCTCCAGCACCTCTCAGCTCCCCTTGCTGGCTCAGGACTCCCCGTGCTTTGCGCCCAGCCTGAAAGCCTCCTTAAAGCCACGTAGCCGAGACATCAGAGCCTGCCTATTGCCTCACTCTCCGTGCCCTGTCCCGCACTGGGCACTGCTGCTGTCCTCGGCGGCTCCCTCGGGACGTGACCCCGCCACCGCCCCGCTAATGCCGGTGACGTCCCCCGCGTGCCCGGGGAGCCAGGGGCTGGCGCAGGGACGCCGCTCGGGTTTCAGCGGCTCAATGGCATCTTTCTGAACTCCAATTAGTTCCCAGGCACCGCCATAATGGCAGGTCCCCGCTGCCAAGATTAATGGCTCGGGTGAGACCCAGCGCGGCTCGGATGCCTGCGGGAACGTGGCTATTTTTGTAACGGGAGGCGCGGGGCACGAGGCTGGTGGCCCCCGCCGCCGCCTTGGCCCCGGGGCCAGCGCGGGGTGACCCGGCCCGCGTGGCACAGCAGCGTGGCCATTTATAGCGGTTTGTACCCGCACAGCACCCGCGGGGCTCCACGCTGCTCCTGCCGGGCTGTCGGGATTTAGGGGTTTTAGGGAGCTCATGGGATAGGAATGAAAGGGGAGAGCACAGAATGGGCAGAGTTGGAAGGGACCCACCAGGATCACCCAGACATCCCTACAATCTCACCCTGTGCATCCCTGACAGCATTGTTCAAACACTCCTGGAGCTCGGCAGCCTTGGGGCTGTGACCTCGGGGGAAGATGGGTGGGAGATGACCCATCCTGTGGCCAGGTGAAGTTTGGGAGTGGGTGCATGCAGACTCTTTCCTGGTGGGAAAAGGATGTCCTGGCAGCACATCAGGCTGCTGTGGCCTGGCTGCAGCGATGGAGCTGTGCCCATCCAGCCACCTACAAGGGCTGGCCGCAAAGCCAAGCTCGTGTCCCCATCCTGCCACCCACTCTGCTGGCTTGGACCTGGTGTGGAAGCAGCCAGGGTGGCTGAGGACGTGGCTGCAGGCACGTGTCTGTTCCCTGGTGTTTTCCTAAGGGCCTCCAGAGGGAAACCCTTCCCTGAAGTCAGTAGCTGGTCCCTCACTGCCCTGGGGCAGGACCAGGACTGGCATCCCACCTGCTCAGCTGGAGTTTTTCAGCCAGCATTGCCAAACTCATTTTCAGGATGTGGCTGTGGGGCCCCATCAATTTGTGGTGCCTTTCATCTCCCCTTTTCCCCAAACCTCTGGAGCTGGCTGCCATCCCAGTGTGGCTCTGAGGGCTCTGGCTCTGGAGCCAGGCTCAGTGGGGACTGGTTTCTTGTCCCTGCTTTGAGGCTCATGGGGCAGGGCTTGCTCTGCTCTCCAGGGCTTATGCTGGGGCCAAGCCAGGGTATTTGAGCACTGTTCCTCAGCTGGCAGCGGGACTGGCTGTACCAGCACAGTTTGGACTGTGTAATTTCGGCCTGGGACTCTTTCCCATTCCCCACCCCTGGCTGTGTGTGCTGCCCCAGGGAACTGCTCAGGCCTGGATCTGTGAACTGATCTGGGTTAAAGGCAAGGAAAAAGGGGGGAAAGGCCATTTTTATGCCTCTTGCAGAGCTCCCCAGGCTGGGATGGTGGGGCTGAGGTACTGTGAGGGTTCCAGGTGTCATGTGAGGGTGAGCAGGCCCTGGCACAGGGTGCCCAGAGAAGCTGTGGCTGCCCCTGGATCCCTGGCAGTGCCCAAGGACAGGGACAGGGCTTGGAGCACCCTGGGACAGTGGAAAGTGGATGGATTGAGATGGGCTTTAAGTCCCCTTCCAACCCAGTCTATTCTGTGGTTCTATGATAAGCAATGTTCCTCTGTTCCTAAAGCAATTGCTCTTATCACTGAGGCCACAACCTCCCAGAATTGTCCCTACCAGCAGGACCCTTACCATTCCTGGGGCTGGTGTACAAATCCTCCATCCTCCCTAGAGCCACACAATGCTCCATCCCCCTGCACCATGCAGGAAAGCCCCACTGACATTTGCACACATCTTCTCCTTAAGCCCTACAAGCTCTGACATGAATGTGCCAGCGTGAAGGTCCCTTTAATGCTGCTTGAAATTCCCAGTAAATGGAACAAGGGGGTTGGAATGTGATGATCTTTAAGGTTCCTTCCAACCCAAAGCATTCTGTGTCACTCCCTGTGTGACCTTGGCCACCAGTGCCACCTGCAGCAGGATGGGTGGCAGCTCTGGGGTGCTAATGGAGGGGTCAGCAGCTCTGATGTAGAGACTGTGGGGGTTTCAGCAGGGTGGGACGAGGCTGCCCTGGCCTGGGCCGTGTCCTCAGCGGTGCTGCCTCTCTTCCAGTGAAGTACATGAAGGAGATCTCGCCCTACTTCAAGAACTCCTCCGCGGGGGCGACCGTCAGCTGGGACCCGTCTCCTGCCGCCCAGCAGAAGCGATCATCCCCGCTGCTGCCCCCTCGGGAGCTCCGGGAGAGCCGGAGCGTCCCTCTGAAGATGTGCTACGTGTCCCGCAAGTGCCTCCCCACCGACCCGGAGCACAGGTCAGTGCCGGGGCGGGCGGTGCCACCGCGGTGCCCGGGGAGCCGGGGGCGGGCAGGGGCTCACCGGGGCCGTGTCCCTGCAGGTACCTGGAGGTGTGCTCGGCCGACGGGCGCGTCGCCCTCTTCCTGCGGGCCAAGGATGAGGCCACGGCGCAGTCGTGGCTCGGTGCCATCCAGGCCAACGCGGCCGCGCTGCTGCCGCGGGTGAAGGAGGAGCTGCGGGCACAGCTGGCGGGGGCCGGCACGGTGGCCGGACGGGACGTCAAGCACGTGGGCTGGCTGACCGAGCAGGTACCCCCCGTCCCCCGCCACCCCGTGCCACCATGCTGCGGTGGCCCTGACCCGGTCCCTTTTCAGCTCCCCAGCGCCGGCACCAGGAACCTCCTGGCCGTGCTCACAGAGAAGGAGCTGCTGCTGTACGGGAGCCTGCCGCAGAGCCGGGACGCGCTGGGCAAGCCCACGCACAGCTACCCCCTCATCGCCACCAGGTAGGGGCCACCAGCTCAGGGCCCTCCTGCTCTGCTCAAGGATAGGGTGGTGGCAGTCCCTGGGGGCAGCGCTGGGAGTCAGGGCAGAACCCAGGGCTGGTGTCAGACCCACAAAGTGGTGACAGTATCCAAGGGTTGGTGACAGTGTCCAGGGGCAGTGTAAGGGCAATGGTAACAGTGGCGGTGACAGTGTCCAGGGGTGGTGCCAGGGCAGTGGGCACAGTGGTGGTGACAGTGTCCGGGGTGGTGTCAGGGCAGCGGGCACAGTGGTGCTCAGTTGCGGGGATGGGGCGGGTTTTCAGGGCGGGTTTTGAGGGAGGGATGCGGGGCAGGGTTGGGGCGGGGTTTCAGGTTGTAGGGCGTGGGCTCGGGGCGGGGTTTTGGGGCGGGGGCGGCTCCGGGGGCGGCTCCAGAGCGGGAACTGCGGAGCCTCATCCGCGGGACTGCAGCGCCCCCTGGCGGCCCCGGTGCGCGGCCGCCGCGGAGCGGAGCGGGGTGAGGCGATGGGACCGTGCGGGATGCGGGGCAATGCTGGGGCTGTGCGGGATGCGGGGCAATGCTGGGGCTGTGCTGGGGCTGTGCGGGATGCGGGGCAATGCTGGGGCTGTGCTGGGGCCGTGCGGGATACGGGGCAATGCTGGGGCTGTGCGGGATGCGGGGCAATGCTGGGGCTGTGCCGGGACTGTGCGGGGTGCGGGGCAATGCTGGGGCTGTGCCGGGACTGTGCGGGGTGCGGGGCAATGCTGGGGCTGTGCCGGGACCATGTGGGATGTTTTGCTGGGGCTCTGCGGGATGCGAAGCAGGTCTTGAGCCGTGTGAGGAGCGGTGCTGAGGTGCGGTGCTGAGGCGGTGCGGGGCTGATGGGCAGTGCTGGGATGTTCGGTGTGTGGGCAGTGCAGGGTGCGGTGCTGTGTTGGCGCTGGGATGTTGCGGTGCAGGGGTGGAGCGCTGGGGCGGTCCAGCACTGGCGTGGTGCGGGGTGAGCTGCGGGATGCGGTGCTGAGCGGTGGCCGTGCCGCAGGCTGGTACACTCGGGGCCGGCCAAGGGCTCGGCGCTGTACGAAGCCGAGCGCTCCTTCGCGCTGCGCGCCGGCGGCCGCCTGGGCGTGCAGACCCATCTCTTCAGCCTGGAGAGCCCCCGGGAGCTCGCCCTCTGGACGCGCCTGCTGGTGGACGGCACCCACGGCGCCGCAGAGCTGGCCCAGGAGGTCTCGGCAGGTCAGCGGGGGCCCGGGGGGCCGGGGGGTGCGGCGGGACCCCCGGCTCACCCCTGTCCCGTCCTTGTCCCCAGCGTGCACGTGGAAGGGGCAGGACTGCACCCTGACCGTCCACATCGACAAGGGCTTCACCATCTCCACCAGCGAGCCCGGGCTCAGCAGGACCATCCTGCTCCAGCAGCCCTTTGAGAAGCTGCAGATGTCCTCGGATGATGGCACCAAGATGCTCTACCTGGACTTTGGTGGACCTGAGGGAGAGATTGTGAGTTGGCTTTGCCTTCAGCAGCCCCACCCACAGAGCACCCACCCTGCTCATGGCACCCATCCTGCCTGGCACAGGGGTGACCCATGGCCTGCCCACCCCAGCTGGTGGGCACAGCCCTTCCAGGGCCTCAGTAAAGCTGTGGTGGGTTTGGGGAGCTCTGGATGGTACCTGCCTGAAAGCTGGCTGCTGCAGGAACAGCCCTCTCCATTACAAACATCCCTCCTTTCCTGTTTTGCAGCAATTGGACCTTCACTCCTGCCCCAAGACCATCGTCTTCATCATCCACTCCTTCCTGTCGGCCAAGGTGACCCGGCTGGGGCTGCTGGCATGACGAGGGAGCCCAGCAGCGGCCGGAGCAGCCCAGGCCCCTGGCCCATCTATGCACCTCCCTCCTGGCCATACCCAGCCCCAAGGCATCCCAAGGAGACTGCAGCCCCATGGGATCAGTCACCCCACCAAGGAAAAGCCCCATCCAGCCAGGAAAACCCCTCTCGGGGCATTTGGGGGCAGCTGTGGGGTGAAACCCCCCTTGGATGGCAGCACCAGGACTTCTCCGGTGCCTTCCTCCCCTCCTGCCTTGGTGGCTGGAGAAGGCCATTGGGAGCCCACCAGTGGACAGGTGGCCATCACCCCAGTGCCTTGAGAGATGATATTTTCTGTACAAAGAACCCATTTGTATCCATGTTTTATATTTATATTGCCCACTTGCAAATGCTGATGTGGCAGCTCTTCCACACGTGGGTTGGACCCCTGGGAGAATCCCCAGATCCTGCAGCACAAGGACCCCTGAGTCTTTTTTCCCCAAGGGCTGGAGGCCAAACCAGCTCTAAAGTGCTTAAGGGACAGGAACTGCAAGATCAGCTGTATTTGCCAAATTTTTCCATATTGTATGGAATGATAGGAGCCACTTTTCTCTGTTGGAGTTGGACGGTTCGTTTGGTTTTGTGCACTCTGGGGTCACTTTATTTCTCGGTTTGGGGGGGAGGGATGTCAGGTGGCTGCTGCCCAATGACTTCTTTTATGAACCAAAAGATTCTGCATGGAAATGCCTTTTTTGTGGGGTTAAATAAACTTTGCAGATCACAACCAGCAGGAGCCAAAATCTGTCTTCTGGTTTCACTTGGAGAAGTTGAAAATCAGTTTGTGGGTGGTGCCTGGGCTGAGCCTTGGGGTGTTTTCCACCAGGGGAAGGAAGGGATTTGCCTGGTGGTGCTGGGGACACTGTGAGGGGTTCAGGTGGGAACAGAACATCTTTAAGGTGCCCAGCACTGTGCTGAGAGTGGCAGAGAAGGACATGCTGATGCCAGCACTAGCTTTGGTGATATCAGGTGGGTTTGGATTCCCTGCACTTTGAGATGCTCACAGGATCCTCGAAACTCAAGAAAGTTATGTTTTGTTTTTTATATTTTTCCAGTGAGAGCAGCTGCCTGGCTGAGCAGCAGCAGAGGCTTGGAAAGTTGCTGGGACCACAGGAAAAGGCTTTTTGCATCACTGCAGTGCCAAATTTTGGGCTAACCTACTCCTTTTAAACTGGCCCTGTCCATGGGGGCACCTGGAGTCTCCCAGGAAAACCATTGGCCAGGGACTAAAACACTCAGGCTGCAGGCAGAGGAACAACAACTGATTAGCAGCAAAATAATATCAGAGCATCTGTGGCTGCCCCTGGATCCCTGGAAGGGTTCAAGGCCAGGCTGGATGGAGCTTGGAGCAGCCTGGGATAGGGGGAGGTGTGGAATGAGGCAGGGGGTGGGATGAACTGGGATTTAAGTTCCCTTCCAACCCAGAGCTTCTCTGATTCTGTGGTTTTTAATGATGTCAGGTACCTTCCCTGCTGCCCTGTGAAGGGGGGAGCCCTGAGGGAGGTTTTGGGGTGACACTGGTGCTTTTGCCATTGCTGACCTGTTCCCCAGGGCAGTGGCACCAGTGGCAGCCTTTGGGTTTCAGGGGGAGGAGTTCTATAAAAAGGAAGGAAATTTACAGAAATTGAGAGCACCAAGGGCAGTGAGCTGTGTGTGATCTGGGCAGCGAGGAACTGCAGAACCACAGCTTTGGGTTGGAAAGGAACTTGCAGCTCATTCCATGGGCAGGGACACCTCCCACTGTCCCAGGCTGCTCCCAGCCCTGTCCAGCCTGGCCTTGGGCACTGCCAGGGATCCAGGGGCAGCCACAGCTGCTCTGGGCACCCTGTGCCAGGGCCTGCCCACCCTCACAGGGAGGAAGCAGCACAGTAAGAGTTTATTTGGTGTAACAAATAATTCCTATTGAGTACATCAGCACTCAGCTGCACAGCTCCTGGCAGGACAGGCTGATGGAGAGGAAGGGGATGTCCTATTCCTCCCAGCACAGCCCCATGGCTGACAGCAGGAATCTTTTATGATGAACAAACCCTTACTTCTTATTGCACATAACTGTCAGATTTCCAGGAGACCTCACAAAATGGATTTGCAAAAGAAAAAAAAGAGATCCCCTCCGCCCCCATTCCTAACTGTTAAATCAATACAACAAGTAATTTAGAAACAGATGGTGTATTTTTCTATGATCAAAAGCATGTCAGCACAAGGAAACACATTATTACTGCAATTTACCTTCCTCTTCTTGCCCTGCAGCCATTACTCTTTGGGGTTCATTGCAATAAAAGAGGGAATCGTTCCCAATCCAGAGCAGATTTCCTATTAATCTTATGGACCACAAACTGCTTTGACTTTCCCAGTGCTGCTGCTCCATGCCTGAGCCAGGGAGGAAATAGCTCCATTTGGAATTGGATATTTATTTTCTTGGCTTTCTTTGTATTTGGGGTGATGGTGTGTGGATTTTTTCGCCCTTCTACATTTCATGGTGGTTTCTCATCCTCTTCACCCTTCTGGCACCATCCTTCACTTAACAGGATCCTTTTCCCAGGGATGCTCCTGCAAAGGGGGCTGTGAATTAGACAATTGCTCCAGGAGGGGCTGAGGGAGCTGGAGGGGCTCAGCCTGGAGAAAAAGCCTCGAGAAAAATCCAGCAGGGTCTTGGATTCCTGGGAAGATGTCTGGAGAGGTGCTGTGAGCACCCTGGGGACCCTGGATATTTTCCAGACTGTGCTCATCACAGACCCCAGACTCTTGGGGAAAATTGTAGTTACTCCCTTACATTCCTAGTTTTCCTGAGATTTCCAATGCTCATTGATGTAAATGTCCTGAAACATTCAGACATCTGGAATCACTGAATTTCTCTGCCCAGGAAAGATTTTGGGCTTGGCAGCAGGGACTGGATCCCAGTGCAGGATGGCATCTGGATGGAGTGATGAACATTCCTGCTTGGGACCACCACGCTGCTCTCTGGAGAGAAGCAGAAGCTCCTAAGGGTTTTATTCTGCCAGGCAGATGGACTAATATTCTTAAAAGCAGCTTTAAAATAAATATAATGAACTCTGCTTGCAGAGCTGGAATGATGGGAATAGGCTCAGGTTAAAGCAGATTTCCTCAGCTCGGTCACTTTGAGGCAGCTGGAGTTTTATTTGGTCACCAAAACTGGAACAGCTCAGGGCAAGGGGAATTCAGAGGTGTGAGAAGGGAGGAGGGAAAACAGCCCAGTTCTGCTCTCTCCTCTGTGCAGCTCTTGGGGTGCTGCTTGCCAGAGCAGGGCTGAAATGGGGAATGGAAGTGGAGGCCCAGAGACTTTGGCATCAAAGGTGGGTGATGCCAGTGGGGGTGGCAGCAGCCCAATTCTGGTGCAATCCCTTCCCCTTTGGGAGAAAATCCAGGCAGGCCGTGGTGAGATGAGCTCTGTTCCCTCCACAGGGAAACCCAACGCTGTCAGCATCCCAGCCAGACACGTCACAAGCAGGAATTTTCCCCAGAAATGGCTTTTCTAGGTTGTAAGACCTTAAAACCAGCCCTGACTGAGGGAGCTGGAGAGGGAAGAGAGAGATGCAGCAGGAAGAGTGATTAGGTTGTCCCCAGGTGTTTGCTCACCCCCATCAGAACACAGTTTCCCTCCTGACACCGCTTGTACTTCCATTAGTCAGCTCTGACCTTTCAGTGCTGTAATCAAACAAGACAACCCAACACTTAAATCTGAGTGTTTAGCACTGACATTTACAATTGGTTCTCGAGTTGGAGACACCAAATGAAAATTTCCTGGCAGACAGCATGCTGCAGGGCAGGGGAATCAAATAATTCCTCTGCTGCACCACTGGCATGCCAGCCCCCTTCGGCTGCCTGGTGCAGAGGGTGGTGTTTGGGCTGGAACAGTGACACTGGAAAGTCAATATTCACCTGGAGTTCCTGTCATCCCACCCACATCACCCCATCAGGGCAGGAGAAACTGGATTTGGCATTTGATGGGTGTAAACTGGAGAGATCTTCCCCAGGAGGGAGCCCTGGGGGAGTGGGGAAGCTGTGTTAAATGTTAGGGCTCTGAGGCTGTAATGAGTATGTTTTCTCTCTCAGCCTTGGCTGAATCCTTGCCTGGAAAGTGAGCATTGGTGCCTTCTGTGGCACATCCCTTGGTGCATCCCATGGCACATCCCTCAGTGCATCCCATGGTCCATGCCATGGCACATCCCATGGCACATCCCTGGGCACATCCCATGGCACATCCCATGGCACATCCCTTGGCACATCCCATGGCACATCCCTGGGCACATCCCATGGCACATCCCATGGCACATCCCTCAGTGCATCCTGTGGCACATCCCTGGCTCCCCGGCCCCATATGTGCCCATGGTGGCAGTTTGGCAGTTTGGCTGTGCCATCCTTGTGCACACCCCTGGACAGGGATGGGCTTTTCCAGACCTTTCTCCAGGGGAATCAAGCCCAATGTTTGCCTGGTGAGGATAAAACCTGTGGGACATTGGGGTGTTCTGGGAGCCCCCAGGTCCTACATCCATCCCCCTTGTCCTCATGCAGTGTCTTCTCCCATGGGATAGATTCTCACTTTATGAAGTTAAATCCACTGAGGAAATGTTTGGATGCTGCTTATGATGTTCGGTGCTCCTCCTGCCTCCTCCAGACAGAGCAGTCAGGCTGCAAACCAGGACAGCACAGCCCCCTCTCCCCTGTCTGGGAACAGCCTCATCCCAGATATAGCCTTAAATGCTCCAAAATACTCTGAATATTTTCTTCCTTTGCTAATACAATACTTGAATAAATTAATATATTTGTTTTAATTACAGAACTTGAGCTATATAGAACACTCTTACTGTATTTTCCCAGTGTTGCTCCATGTGCTGCTTTCCCTAAGAACCAAAGTTGTGTTCAGGGAAATCCCATTAGGATTTGATATGAGAACTGGGATCAGCATTTGTGTCACAACTACAGATTCTGGGGGCTGTCCTGTGCAGGGCCAGGAGTTGGACTTGATGATCCTTGTGGGTCCCTTCCAACTCAGGATATTCCATGATTCTATGAAAAGAATTTTTTTTAAAAGCTTATTTCTCACCTTTATTAAATTGCACCTAAAATTTCCACTTTAAATGTGGCCAGCTCTCAAATGTGGGTTGGTGCTTAGGGTACCCAAACACCCCATCCTGCTCCATGGGGGCCAGGGATGGGAAGCAGGACCTGATAATTGAGAATTTCCCTTGTGCCCACTGGGCTGCTGCTTTCTCCCACGTTCCTGCTCTTTCTCCCATGTTCCTGCTCCTCTCATTCCCTCTGGAAAATGCCTGTTCCTCCTTTTCTGCCTCCCCAGTGCTGGGTGCTGGGTCCCTTCCAGGTGGCTCATGTGACATCTCCATGGGAACAGGACAGGCTGTGGAAACTCATGGATGGCAGGAGAAATGAGTCATGGATAACCCTCTTCTCCTGTTGGAATTGGAGGCAAAGCAAATTGGGGGAAGATGTTTTAACCTGTGACATTCTCAGGGAGAACTCTCTCCAAAATAACAGGGCAGCTGGTGGGGGAAGTTTTCAGTGTGTCCTTGGTGGGAATCTCCTTGTTCACCGAATCACAGAATTCCCAGAATGACCAGGTTGGAAGAGACCTTCAAGATCATCGAATCCAACCCAGCCCCAACCCCTCAACTCAACCCTGGCACCCAGTGCCACATCCAGGCTTTGTTAAACACACCCAGGGATGGGGACTCCACCACCTCCCTGGGCAGCCATTCCAGAACTTTATCACTCTTTCTGTAAAGAACATTTTCCCAGTATCCAGCCTCTATTTCCCTTGGCACAGCTTGTTTTGGGGACCCAGAGCAGGTTGCAGTGGGCAGGGAGAGGCTGTGCCCAGGTGGGGCCTCAGTGCAGCTGGAGCTTTGAGTTCCTCCGTCCCTTTGGCACCTCCCTTTGCCTCTCCCTGCCTCCATTGCTGGCCTCTCCACAAGGCTGAGGTGGGGATATAAACACATTTTCCCTCATTTCCCATCCCTAGGTGAGGACATTCCCATTTTTTCCTGGGCTGGGCCCTGTTTCCCCTCCCCAGCTGCAGTTTCCCTGCCATCACACTCTCCAGGAGGTTCCCCCCCCCCAGCACTGTCCTGCGTGCTCCAGCTAAATCCACTCAGTGCTCACTTCACCTGCTTCCTTTGAAGACTTCTGTAAAAAACCTTTTGCTTTACTGTAGGCAAATCTTCAAGTTTCTTGACTGTTTGCTGTCTTATTTATAATATTTTTCGTTAAAAATAAAATACAATAAAAGCTGAGAGTACAGAGGGAGAGAAGCAAATGGGTCTCATGCAGCATCCCTGGTGCTGATGAAACAGGGAGAAGAACCCACAGGTGACACCTGGACCATCCTCCTGGGGAAAAATTCAGCACAAATTCAGATTTTTCACCCCAACACTGCTACTCATCTTCTTTGGGAGCAGGGATGGGTTGGCTTTGTGCCTCAGTTTCCCTTTCTGTATAATGGGCACATCCTTGCTCTCTCCCAGTGTGTATTGACAGCAGAAGGAGAGCACAATCCTGCACCATGAAATATCCCAGGGGATGAAAACCTTTGGGAAAGTTCCTGTAATGTCCTTGTCTATGTGTGATCCCTTTCCAAATGTAAATGTTGTGGCACTTGTCTGTAAGGAAATGCTGGAATAAAAAACTGAATTGAGTAAAAACCAGAATTGTTCTCTATCTATCTATCTATCTATCTATCTATCTATCTATCTATCTATCTATCTATCATCTATCTATCCAATCTATCTAATTTTCTATCTCTCTATCTATCCATCTGTATCTCAATTTAATACATCCATTTAATTTCCCTCCACGTGTTCTCAAATAAATGAGGTTTCAAGATGCTCAGTCCAGAGTGGGGCTCAATTTTCAACCAGAAGATAAAGGTTTGTTTTACAGCAATGAGATGAAAAGCACAGAAAATTTGGCTTGGTTTTATAACACTCATTCAGGAGTCCAGAAATGGGATTTAATGTATGATGTGGTGAGATACAGATGAGACCTATTCAGAGTTCCTGTGGTTTTGTTATATTATATATTATCAATTCTGCATGGGAGATCTTTTCCTCCCCAAAATAATTCCTTCTGAAAGCAGAAGGTTGTTTCTGAAGGCTTTGCTGTGCTGGTGACACATCCACATGCAACATAAATGACCTGTTGTTTCAGCAGATGATAATAGGATTAAATATCAAATTAAAATAAAATAAAATCAAACCATGTAGATCAGGAAAAATTGCAGAATTTCCAATACCCAGAAAGCTCCTGCTCCAGCAAAGGGCATGTAGCCATGGCAACAGGAGCCCTCACTGTCACGATAATAAAAAAATATATTATTCTAGGGGAGCTCTTAAAAGGGAAATATACATTTCAGTGAGGTGGATGATGAAATATGGTGCAGCAAAGTGAAGAACGAGCCAGAGGGGCCCAGGAAGTGATGCCAGCAGCTCTGCCACCTTCACAGGACACAGCCCGGGCAGGAGGATGGGGAGGCACCATGGCCACAGCAGGAGCTGCTCTTTGCTGACCCTGAGGGACCTTCTGGTGCCTTGTGAGGGCTGACCAAGAACAGAGAGTGGGCAGAGCTAAAGAATAAAGCAGGGATTGATTAAAAGGATCTCCTCCATGGATCCACCTTGGGCAGCACAAGAGCCCAGCCAGGGCTGCACCCAAGATGAACCAAAATGGTCCCAAAATGCACAACCAGGCATGGGGTCTGTCACTGTGATCAGTTCTGCTCCATTTGCACCTTGCAGTTCATTGTCCCATTCCAGCTTTAGCCCCTGCAGTCCCACCCTGCTTGTTTTTCTCTCTCCAGCCCACGGTGTTTGTGCTCCTGGGCTGAGATTTGGATCATTTGTCCTTGGTGCCCAGCTGGAGCAGGAATTGTTTTGTCTCCCTGCTCTGTGCACAGAGCTCACCATCCCCTGATGTGAAGCCCAGACCCACACACTAAAGCAGCACAGAATGTGAAATATATGAAAGTTACACCTGAGGCATCACTTCCAGCTCAGGATATTCTGTGATCCAGGAGCTGCCTCCAGCTCCTCCACATTCCAAATATCCCAAGGGACGAAAACCTTTGGGAAAATTCCTGTAATGTGTCCATGAGTGATCCCTTTCCAAATGCAAATATTATTGCACTTGTCTGTAAGGAGATGCTGGAGTGAAAACCAGAATTGTTCTGTATCTATGTTCTATGTGTACCATGCCTGGGGAGCAGCATGGATGAGTTGAGCCCTGCAGTGCACCTGGAGCCCTCCCCATCCACTGGAAAGGGCTGGAGATGGAGGGGCTGGGCTGGTGCAGGGTAGGGTGGGTGGCAGGGGAGCCCTGGGACCCTGCTGGGGTGTGGTGGCAGCAGGCAAAGTCCATTGTCAGCAGGGACATCCCCATGGCACCACATCCCCCTGGACTGCAGGGACACGTGCAGCCCTGTGAGCTGCAGCAGCTTCTGGGGAAGGCTTTGAGCTTTTGGCAAAGAGAAAATCATGGAGAACAAGCATGTTGGCTGAACTTCTTCTGGGTTTGAGTTTTGTAAATGGGTTAAAAAACAGTGCTGGCAAGTCAGCATTTCCCCAGTGGTGAAAAAAGGGTGTGTTTGCAGAAAACTTTGGGAAAAGGGAGAGGAGAAAAAAGCTGTATTTTCCCCACAAGATACCCAGGGTTTTGTACCCAGCAAGAGGCTGGGGTGACCTCCTGAGTGGAAAAGTCCAGGTGTATGAACCTGCCTGGTGTGGGAGGGATACCCCTGGAAAACCACCTTGCTGCAGTGTCACAGACATCTTTTTATGAAAAATCCTTTCCTTAGGATTTTTCCTCCTGAGAAGCTGACAGGCCTCAGGAACAAAATGTAAACATTGATTATCTGCTGCTGTGGAATGCAACAGGTGCATCTGTGATTGGTCTCATGTGGTTGTTTCTAATTAATGGCCAATCACAGTCAGCTGGCTCAGAGAGGGTCTGAGACACAAACCTTTGTTATCATTCCTTCTTTTTCTATTCTTAGCCAGCCTTCTGATGAAATCCTTTCTTCTATTCTTTCAGTATAGTTTTAATGTAATATATATCATAAAATAATAAATCAGCCTTCTGAAACATGGAGTCAGATCCTCATCTCTTCCCTCAACCTGTGAACACGGTCACACTGCATGTGTGGAGCAGCTGGCTGGAGCTCCATGTCCCCATGCCCTGCACACCCAGACAAGGGACAGTTTGTGTCCTGGTGGCTGCAGGACTGTGCAGGGAGGAGCAGATGTGGAGCACAGGGCAGGGAGGGATTCCTGGCAGCCACAGTGAGTGCTGGGGCTGCTTGGAGTTTTGGGGCTGTTTCATGGCGCTCTCTGGGTTTTGGGGTTCAGTCTGGGCCATCTCAGGGTCCTGCCTGCTGACAGCACTGAGGTGTGGGGTAAAAACACCCCCTTGGGGTACCCCAGCCTGAATCCTGCTTGTGGGTGCTCTCTGCCCTAGGGAGGAGGGAACCTGACCTAGGAATGGAGAGAGAAAGGGAAAAGATTGACCCAAAACTACAGGCGGCATCCTCCCTGCTGTGACACCTCTGCTGCTGGGACACCTTAATGGGATCCTTGGAGTTGTTTTGTGCAGGGTTAGGAGCTGGAATTCCATAATCCTTGTGTGTCCCTTCCACCTCAGGATGTTCTGTGATTCTATGAATCTGTGAGCTGTTATTTCTCCCTGCTGCTGCTGCTGCTGCACACTGCCTGTGGTGACCCTGCCATGCTCACACCCACCCAGGCCAGGCTGGCAGCACTGTCCCAGGAAATCTCTCCTGGAAAAACACCTGGAAATATTTCTGGCTTCACCTGAGTGCTGAGGGAAGGGAGATGGCATCCCCGGGTGCTGCTGCCATTATGTGCCCCCTCTCTCCAGGGGAGAGCACAGACCTGGGGCTGGAGTAATCTGCTGCCCAGAGAAAAACCCACTGTGATGCCTCAGGTTTAGCTTTTATATATTTCACATTCTGTGCTGCTTTAGTGTGTGGGTCTGGGCTTCACATCAGGGGATGGTGAGCTCTGTGCACAGAGCAGGGAGACAAAACAATTCCTGCTCCAGCTGGGCACCAAGGACAAATGATCCAAATCTCAGCCCAGAAGCACAAACACTGTGGGCTGGAGAGAGAAAAACAAGCAGGGTGGGACTGCAGGGGCTAAAGCTGGAATGGGACAATGAACTGCAAGATGCAAATGGAGCAGAACTGATCACAGTGACAGACCCCGTGCCCGGTCGTGCATTTTGGGACCATTTTGGTTCATCTTGGGTGCAGCCCTGGCTGGGCTCTTGTGCTGCCCAAGGTGGATCCATTGAGGACTTTTAATTAAATCCCTGCTTTATTCTTTAGGTCTGCCCAGTCTCTGTTCTAGGGCAGCCCTCACAAGGCATCAATGGATATCCTTGCAGCAGGGAGAAGTCATCCCATGAATATCTTGGAGGAAATATCCTGGATCTCTTGATAGCCAGGGACAGCACAGGACTGGGCACTGCAGCTTATCTGTACCACCCCACATCCCATCCCCACCCAGGGATGCTGTCCCAGCTCAGGGCAGTGAGGGTGAAGGATGGTAATTCCCACAACCTTTATGTTTAGAAGGAAGCAAGGGAAGCACAAATTGCCTGCAGAGCTCCTGGCAGTGCCACTGCATGTCCAGCATCCCCTGTGCTGCTGTGGTTTTGCTCACATTCCCACCAAAACACTGAGAGCTGAGGAATCCCAGCCCTATAACCTGGGCTCCAGCCCCACCTCCATATCCTGCCAGCCAAGGGGGGATTTCCTCTGGCCATGATTTCCAACCTCAGCCTGCCCTTTTCCCTTGTGGGGTGGCTCTGCTATCCATGATATCCATGGCATTTTAGCCCAAAGCAGGAATTGAGATTCTTGGCTCCAGATGATGTTAATGCCCAGCACAGCCCAGCAGAGCTATAAATACACATAAATACATAAATAGCTCCCTTCTCCATTAGAGACCAAATTGCATCCAAAGCCACCAGCAATGGGCCAGAGTTCAGCTCTGCAGCTAAAATGATCCCAGGACTTTGGAAATCTTGGAAACTTCTGTTTCTGAAAAAGACATCCCAAAATATCAGGTTTTTTTTTCCCTTCCAATAGCTCTATGGACACAGAGTGCAGAATAAGCCCAGTTTACACAAACACTCCTGCAGCTTGGCCCGGGCAGGCCGGTGGGAGCTGGAGGCAGGTGGCAGCAGGGGATGTGGGGGCTTGGGCTGTCCCTGTCACCCTCACTGAGGGACCCCTGAGCAGAGCCCGCCGCTCTGGCTGTGTTCCTTTAGACACTGCTAAAAACAGGCACAGCAAATGGGATGGAGAGGGACTGGGACCCTGCGAGCATCTCCTGCCACCCCGGGGGTCACCCGAGCTCAGCCTGGCGCCGTGCCAATGGCCAGGGGCGGGTTTGGGCTCCGAGCGCGGGTTTTGGCTCCGCTCCCGCAGCCGCTGCGCCCTGGGCGCTGCAGGGGGAGCTCGTGGCGTGCGGCAGCGCCAGCGCTGCGCATCCCGCGGGGTGCACGGCTGAACTGCTGCTGCTGCACTGCTGCTGCTGCTGCTGGGCTGCTGCTGCTGCACTGCTGCTGGGTGAACTGCTGCTGCTGCTGCAGCACTGCTGCTGTGCTGAACTGCTGCTGCTGCAGCACTGCTGCTGCTGCTGCATTGCTGCTGCTGCACTGCTGCTGGGCTGCACTGCTGCTGCTGCACTGCTGCTGGGTGAACTGCTGCTGGGTGAACTGCTGCTGCTGCTGCTGCTGCATTGCTGCCGTGCTGAACTGCTGCTGGGCTGCACTGCTGCTGCTGCACTGCTGCTGGGCTGCACTGCTGCTGCTGCTGCTGCACTGCTCCTGGGTGAACTGCTGCTGGGTGAACTGCTGCTGCTGCATTGCTGCTGGGCTGAACTGCTGCTGCTGCTGCATTGCTGCTGCATTGCTGCTGCTGGGTGAACTGCTGCTGGGTGAACAGCTGCTGCTGCTGCTGCTGCATTGCTGCTGCTGCATTGCTGCTGGGCTGAACTGCTGCTGCTGCTGATCTACTGCTGCCCTGGTGCTGTACTACTGCTGCACTGCTGCTCTTCTGCACTGCTGAACTGCTGCTGCTGCTGCACTGCTGAACTGCTGCTCTGCTGCTGCACTGCTGCTCTGCTGCTGCTGCTACACTGCTGCACTGCTGCTGCTGCACTGCTGCACTGCTTCTGCTCTGCTGCTGCACTGCTGAACAGCTGCACTGCTGCTGTGCTGAACTGCTGCTGCTCTGCTGCTTCTGCTCTGCTGCTGCACCACTGCTTCTCTTCTGCACTGCTGCTTCTGCTGCACTGCTACTGCTGCTGCACTGCTACTGCTGCTGCACTGCTGCACGGCTGCACGGCTGCTGCTGCTTCTGCACGGCTCCTGCTGCATTGCTGCTACTGCAGTTCTGTGGCTCTGCTGCAGCTGCACTGCTGCTGTACTGCTGAACTGCCGCTTCTTCTTCTGCAGGGCTGCTGCACCACTGCTGCCGCTGCACTGTTGCAGCTCTGCTGCACTGCTGCTGCACGGCTGCTGCTGCACCCGCACGGCTGCTGCACCACTGCTGCACTGCTGCTTCCACACTGCTGCACCGCTGCGCTGCTGCTGCTGCACTGCTGCTGCTCCCCTGCCGCTGTTGCTCTGCTCATGGGAAATTGTCCCAGCTGAGCCCCAGTTTCGGATCCTGCCTGTCACTGAGGAGAAACTGAGGCTGGTGGGGTCTCACTGCGGATTGTCCCGCTGCTGCCCAGGACAGACGGCCCGGTGGGGAGCAGCAGCTGTGGCTGGGAAAGCCTGGAGGAAAGGAGGCTCCAGGAGAGCTCAGAGCCCCTTCCAGAGCCTAAAGGGGCTCCAGGAGAGCTGGAGAGGGACTGGGGACAAGGCATGGAGTGACAGGACACAAGGAATGGCTCCCAGTGCCAGAGGGCAGGGATGGATGGGAGATTGGGAAGGAATTGTTCCCTGTGAGGGTGGGCAGGCCCTGGCACAGGGTGCCCAGAGCAGCTGTGGCTGCCCCTGGAACCCTGGCAGTGCCCAAGGCCAGGCTGGACAGGGCTGGGAGCCACCTGGGGTAGAGGAAGGTGTTCCTGACATGGGGGTGGAATGAGATGATCTTTAAGGTCCCTTCCAACCCAAACCATTCTGGGATGATTCTGTGATGAATCCAGGGCTTCAGCCTGGCTGGGCCACTGCTAAATCATGATAAGAGCCAGAATGAGCTGCAGGTTTCAGGCTCAAGATGCTCAGGCACCATCTGAGCTGACCTTGCTGGTTTTCTGGGTTCCTGTGCCCATTTCCAGAAGGAGCATTTGGCCCTTTGAGTGTTTGCTGACACAAAACACCACAGACCCTGGGCTTCCCTTTATGGGAGGAGTTTTCCTCCTCCCTCCACTAAAAACTTCTGGGAGATGGGCAAAGGTGGAGGGGGCAGCAGAGACCCCAGGACACCCTTTGGGACCAAATCTGGATCTCAATACACTGCTGGGAATCTCCCAAATTTTAACAAAGAGGGGGAATTTCCTCCTCTGCTTTACTTTCCTTGCAGCCAGAGAAGGTTGAGCATTAACTCTGTGCAGGGGGGAAAGTGAAAAAATTCAGCTCAAGGAAAATTCCTCTCAAGGACCACTCAGCTCAAGATCTCCCTGGGATGTTTTAATTCCTCTTACCCTTTCCCTTGTCTGAGGTAACATTATTTTCCTGCTCATAATTCCAAGGTTTGCTCTATGTTTTAATTCCTCCCAGTCTTCACCTTGTCTGGTACATCCTTATTTTCCTGCTCCTGATTCCAAGGTTTGCTCTGGATCAGGACCAAAGCTCCTGGGATAACCACAGCCTCCTCCTGGCACCAGTGCAGCCACCTCAGATACAAACCCCATGAAACCTGGCTGAACAAGGAGGTTAAATAAACATCTGCAGCCTTATTTATGTACCTTCCACTGCTTGCTCTGGGGAACAAGCAGAAAGAAATTAAGGAATTAGGAGTGACTTATCCACCAGCAAGGCTCTTTAGTCTTTGATCTGTATTCCTCATAGGTGCTGTTTTCACATTAATATGAAGACTGTATATACACATAGGAAGCACATAGGAGATAGAAAGGGCATTGGATAAATTGGAGATAATTTAGCTTTTATATGTACACAAATATAGATACACACATCATTACCATTTGATTTATGCGGGTGTGTTTACACATACAGATCTTATATTTACATATTTATAGAAATGCTGGATGTATTGGGTCCTGTCAGAGCCAGCTTTCAGATAAAGGAAACCCAGGGAGTGAAATGGATGTAAAAAAGGAGCAAACAAATAGAAAATAATGATAAATCAATAGCCTCACCTTTCTCTTCTGTTACTAAAAGTAAATTACATTGCTGAACAAATACACTTTTTACCCCACAGGCTACTGTGGCCACAAAAAGCTTTTCCTCTTCATCAGCTTGACTGGTTTCTATTTTTCAAACAAAAACCAAAAAATCACAATTTTCTTTGGAAACCAAGCCACAGGTATCTCTTTGCCCCAAAATCCACTTTTTCACCTCATGATCCCCCTTGGAGCTGTGGTTTGATGCCCTGGAGGCAGAGCCCTGCCTTGCCATGGTGGGGCTGTGATGGGAATTGGAGAGGGGATATTGTGGGGTTGGGATTGGATCAGAGCAGCTTTCACCAAATCTTCCTTCCCAGGGGAACCAGAAGGTTTTGCCCAGGGAAGTGCACCCAGATCAGACATCACACACGGCTCCTCCCCTCCATGTGCTCATGGAAGAGGCTGGAGAATTGGAAAGAGGAGTTTTTAGCCCTGAAGTGGAATTTTACACCTTTTCTGAGACGACATTTCAGTTCTTGCTTTTTCCCCCCCCATTTTTCCTGCTAATGGTTCTTGGTGTTTCTGGACTGAATTAAACACGAGCTTTGAACCCTGGATGGTCTCCTGAGGAGCAGAGTCTGGCCTGGACCCTCACCCCAAGGATGTGGCAAAATAAATGTGAAATCCCTTATTCTGTGCAGGTGAAACTCTCCCAAGTGCTGCTCAGACATTGCTTTTTGGAGTGGCTTCTCTTCTCCAGACAAGACAATGAGAGATGGTGTCTGGAGACAAAAATACCATGAGAAGAGCAGAACCCAGCCCTTGTTGGGGCTGCCTGTGCCCTCTCTGCAGCAGATGGTGCCTCTCGGCTCCCTTTGAATTGCTCTCAGTGCATTACTTGGTTTTCAATTTCATTCCCTTCCCTAGGAGCAAGCTCAGCTTTATGTTTCCCTTTTAAGCTGATTGAAATAAAGTATTTGAACAAATGTCATGGGCACTTAGAAATCTCTCTTCTGTTTACTCTCCTTTGCTTTCACTCTGTCCACCCTCTGCAGCACTGGCTCTCAAAGCCTTGAGTGCTGTCTATTGAAATTAATGTGTCTTGCAGGCAGGAGACCGGACAAATTCATTAATTTTTTTTTGTATATTGGAAATGTTCCTTTATAAAGCCTCTGTTCATGTTTTCCTGGTGGTTGAATAGCTGAGTTTTATGAGCCATCAGCAGAGAGATGGTGCTCCTTGAGAGCCATTAGGTCCATACCTCCAGGAGCGTGGTCTTCATGCAACAAACGCTCAGAGTCAGTACAGAAAACAGCCCCAAAAAGGGAGATTTGTGTTCTTCCCAACTCCCTGTAAACATCCATCACTGCCTGTGTAACTCCTGGAGTTCCAGGGGGGCACATCCAGGGATGATTTCCACTTCAGGGTGGTGCTTCTGCTGTTCCAGTTCCCCTGGAGGCTGCAAGTTATCTGAACAGCCCCAGACCTGGGGCTGGAGCACCTTCTTTCAATCCATGCTGTCACCATAACCACCCACATTCCATCCATCCATCCATCCATCCATCCATCCATCCATCCATCCATCCATCCATCCATCCATCCATCCATTTTTGTTTCCTTCCTTGTGTCCTTCCTTCCTTGTTTCCTTCCTTCCTTCCTTCCTTGTTTCTTTCCTCCTTCCCTTCTTGGCACCCACAGAGAAAGTGCCACGGTGTTTCTCCAAGCAGAAAAGTCCATAAGCCTTTGGTTGAAACCTTTGGCTGAAACCTTGGGTTGATTCTCCAGGGCAATAGGAGCAGTTCCAGGTGTTATCCTTTTCCAAGAGGACATCAGAGCTCTGAGGTCACTCATAAGCCCCATAAAGCCTGGCCTTGGACACTTCCAGGGATCCTGGGGCAGCCATAGCTTCTCTGGGCACCCTGTGCCAGGGTTCTACCACCCTCTGAGTAAAGAATTTCTTCCTAATATCTAATCTAAGCCCACTCTCTGTCAGTGTGAAGCCATCCCCTCTTGTCCTGTCCCTGCAGGCCCTTGTCAAGAGTCTCTCTCCCCCTTTCTTGCAGGCACAGGAAGATCACAATTGGGTTACCCCAAAATCTCTTTTCCAGCCTGGACTTCAATCCCCTCAGCCTTTCTCCACAGCAATCCCTCTAATCAACCTTGTGGCCCCTCTGGGTTGCTCCAACTGTTCCAACTGCTCACATTGGGGACCCCAGAGCTGGAGGCAGCTCTGTCTCAGCAGAGGGAATCCCATCCCTGGAGCTGATCAGGGTTGGATTATCTCTTGCTCTGGGTGTGATGTCCTCAAGCCCCACCACAGCTGGAGCTCTGGGCTCTGCCAGAACCCTGGTTTCCCCTGGGAGTCCCCACTCTGTGTTTGCAGGGCTCTGAGCACAGATGTGTTTGTTTAACTGATTTTCATAGGTTCCTTCCAGTGATGCAGAGAGAGAGAGAGAGAGAGAGCTGTGTACATTAAATGAAGGCAGTGTAAAAAAAATCAATTTAACTCCCATCTGAGCTGCACAGAGAAGGGAATAAATTGGAATTTATTTTTTAAATGACAATTTGGATTGTTCCCACAGCCAGCTGGACCAGTTCCTTCTGCTGCATGAACTGCAGCCCTGGATGGAAGTGCTGGAGGCTTAAGCAGCTTCAGAGAACACAAAGACCAACAAAACATAGTTGGAAAGTGCACCCAGGAATGCTGGTTTCAGGCAGGAATGAGGAGCACTGGCTGTCCAAGCCCTTGGCTTGCAGGATGAAATCAAATCTTACACATCAAATCCTTTCCTTTGCCTTTGGAGTCCTGCGATGGGCCCATGGAGGGAGGCTGATGCTCAGCTGATGCCACTTTCCAGTCCCTGGTCTGTTTGCTGCTTTAATATGAACTTTCTTGGTTTCAAAAGCTCTTGAATGTGCTTTTCGCCCCTCCTTTTGCTGTTGAAAAGCTCAATGAAAACACCACTCTTTCACTGGAAAGAAATGGTTCACTTTAACAAAAGCTTTTGAATTCTTTTCTTTGCAATTTATTGCAAAATGTCATGTGTGATTATTTGTAAGGGAAACAGGTGAGTGGCCAAAATAGATGCAGGGATCAGACTCAGAGAACCTGGATGTGGCACCTGTGGCACCAGGTTTGTGCTCTTGGACTATCAGGAGTGTCAAGAAGTGTCCTTGTCACCTGGGAACCCATGGAGGAGCTGCTACCCAGGGACACATGGAAAGGAAGGAGTGGGTGAAGAGTTCTTCTTATGGAAACTTGGGACTGAATAAGAGAACCTGGGTGTCACCATCACAGCAGAAGATGGAGGACAAGAAGAAGAAGAAGGAGAAGGAGGAGAAGGAGAAGCAGAAGAAGAAGAAGAAGGAGAAGGAGGAGTAGGAGAAGCAGAAGAAGCAGAAGAAGAAGAAGGAGAAAGACAGGACACACCCAGATTCGTCCATCTTGCCTCTTGAACTCCCATTCTAAAACCCCAAAATTCTACATTTTCACCCTGTGACAAATTCACTATCATTCTATTCAAACTCTTGTGGCTTGTAACTCTTCACACAAAGTTGGTAATTGTTTCCATGGGCTAAAATCAAAGGCACAGGTGTTTTTGACCCTGTGCCAAGGTCTCTGAGCCCCTTCCCAGGGTCTCAAATCATCCAGGGCAGCCAGAGGAATGTCCTAGGTTCTGACACCTGGGCATTGTCCAAGGGCCAAAGATAGAAGATGGGAAAAGGGAGACAGCAGCAGCTGGTGTTGGGGAAGGTGATCCTGCCCTGTGGAGGAGGACAGAGATCCAACAGGACCATGGGCCAGGGAGGGCAGATTTGGGCTGTTGCACCCTGTAGCCCATCCTGCCCACTGCATCCCACAGCCATGGAGCCACACAGGTGGGAAAAGCCCTCCAAGGCCATGCAGTCCAGGCACTGACCCAGCCAAGGGTGTTCATCATTAACCAATGTCCCCAGGGCCACATGTACACATCTGAGCACCTCCAGGGATGGGGACACCACCACTGCCCTGTGCAGCTGTTCCACTGCCTGACCACCCTTTCCATGAACAAATGTTTCCTGCTATCCAGTTAAATCCTCCCCTGGCCCAGCCTGAGGCCATTCCCTCTCTCCTGTCCCTGTTCCCTGGAGCAGAGCTCAATCCTCACCTGGCTGTCCCCTCCTGTCAGGAGCTGTGCAGAGCCACAAGGTCCTTCCTGAGCCACCTTTGCTCCAGGCTGAGCCCCTTTCCCAGCTCCCTCAGCCCCTTCTGGTGCATTCCCTGGACATTCTCCAACCCCTCAATTTCCTTCTTGTAGCCAAGGTCACCCCCACTGCACTGGGCACATCCCTGGCCCAGTTTCTCACTGCTCAGCGACCCTCCAGGCCCTGGTCCCAGCAGTTTTAGGCACAGCTTGGTACCCTGGAGCTGATAAATGTTCAGAAAATCTCACTTGTGACACCCATAGTGTGAATGGCAAGAAAAGCCTGTATTTGCAGTCACACTTCTTCAGTTCTGGGTGCTTTCTGGTTTTGCTTTCTGAACGTGCAGCATTTCCATTTTCAGCCTTCTCTTTAAAACCAAAGGCTCATTTTTTGCCTTACAGAAGTAAGTGGCCACTGGCCAGAGGAGAGACTTTGCTGCTGCTTGGAAAAAGAAAATGCTGAGCCCTGTAAGGCAGAGGGAGCAGCAGCCCCTCTGTGCTCAGGGATGGGTTTGATGCCTTGTGAGGGCTGACATAGAACAGAGGCTGGACAGAGCTAAAGAATAAAGCAGGGATTTATTCAAAGGATCTCCTCCATGGATCCACCTTGGGCAGCACAAGAGCCCAGCCAGGGCTGCACCCAAGATGAACCAAAATGGTCCCAAAATGCACGGCCGGGCACGGGGTCTGTCACTGTGATCAGTTCTGCTCCATTTGCACCTTGCAGTTCATTGTCCCATTCCAGCTTTAGCCCCTGCAGTCCCATCCTGCTTGTTTTTCTCTCTCCAGCTCACGGTGTTTGTGCTCTTGGGCTGAGATTTGGATCATTTGTCCCCAGCTGGAGCAGGAATTGTTTTGTCTCCCTGCTCTGTGCACAGAGCTCACCATGCCCTCATATGAAGCCCAGACCCACACACTAAAGCAGCACAGGATGTGAAAAATATAAAAGCCTAAACCTGAGGCATCAGGTTCAGCCTTTGCAGCTGGAGTGGGGCAGGTCCAGCTCAGCCCTTTCCCCTTGCAGGGCTCAGCTCTGCAGCCCCTGGGAACCTTTTTTCCCCCCAGCTGCTGATTTTGGGGTACCAGCTGCCCCTGGGCTGCCAGGGAGCTGCAGTGGCATGGGGGTGACAGGGGGACATCGCTGAGGTGATGCCAGAGTCTGCAGTTCCCCCAGACCTGGGATCCCTTAGGACAGAAGATGCTTTAGTGCCAGAACATTTCAGCCCCAAGCTGAGGGTTAACTCTCTGCTGGCTGGGAGGGGGGAAGGGTTAAGCTTTCAAAACCAGAACATTTTATTTTTGCAAGCAAAACTTCACACTCTCCACCCAAACCAACATTGAAGACCAGTGTATATTTGAGCTTGTCAGCTCTGCTTTGCTCTCTGTTGTTAAAAAACCCCACTGCTCCCCACCTGAAAAAATGTCAGAGGGAAATTGAAAAATAACATTTTCCCCTTTTCCCGCTGCCACACCTGCTTTCCTTCCACAGCAACTGGCATTGCTCCAGCATCCTGACAGTGTCTGAGCCAGTGGGTGCTGCTGGAGCTGGGTACAAATGCCTGGGTGGGATCCTGGGCGCTGCATCATCCCACTGCAGCCTCCCTGGCAGCCCAGGGGCAGCTGGTACCCCAAAATCAGCAGCTGGGGGAAAAAAGGTTCCCAGGGGCTGCAGAGCTGAGCCCTGCAAGGGGAAAGGGCTGAGCTGGACCTGCCCTACTCCAGCTGCAAAGGCTGAACCTGATGCCTCAGGTTTGGCTTTTATATTTTTCACATCCTGTGCTGCTTTAGTGTGTGGGTCTGGGCTTCATATGAGGGCATGGTGAGCTCTGTGCACAGAGCAGGGAGACAAAACAATTTCTGCTCCAGCTGGGGACAAATGATCCAAATCTCAGCCCAAGAGCACAAACACCGTGGGCTGGAGAGAGAAAAACAAGCAGGGTGGGACTGCCTGGGCTAAAGCTGGAATGGGACAATGAACTGCAAGATGCAAATGGAGCAGAACTGATCACAGTGACAGACCCCGTGACTGGTCGTGCATTTTGGGACAGGGACTCCACCTCTGGGAGTTCTTCCTCTGTAAAGGGATGGCATGAGGAAAAGGAAGGGAAGGGTGTAGCTCAGGTGTTATAAAGATTGAAACACTCAGACACGAGCCACAGGACCCCCAAAATCACTGGGATGTCATCACTTGTGACCCTGAGAACAGCACGGAGGGTGGCAGGGTGCAGTGGTTCCACCTACTCAGCAGCTTGAAAGCATGGAAAGAAGTTAAAAGCCCATTTTAACCTGCACATTTTATCACCCTGTTATCAGCTGTGCTACAGGTGCTGCCTCCTCCATGCTACCTGCAGGGACAGCAGCTCCAGGTTTGCTTGGTTTTGTCACCTGGCTGAAAAATCAGGGACACACAACTCCCCTGAATGTGCTCACAGATAGAGGTGGGCTGAAGAAAACCTTGCTGGGTTCTGCCTGCCCACCTGGCATCTCCTGCCAGCCCAGAGCCTGAACAGAATCACGGAATGGTTGGGTTGGGAGGGACCTCAAAGCTCATTCCAACCCTCTCCATGACAGGGACACCTTCTACTGTCCCAGGGTGCCAAGCCCCATTGAGGCAGAGTGGAAATTTTCTAGACTAGAGATCCATTCTGATTTAGGTAGATTGTACATCTTTGAGTTAAGTCTGTAGCTTGCTGTTTGGTCTGACTGCCTGTTCTCTCAAAGAGCTGAAAGACAAGAGATAAGGGGGGAGGAGGGGGGGCAGACAGAGCAGGGTAACCTGACCCAGGAGTTCTTTCTGAAGAATTAGTGGCAAGTGTCACTCAAAATCAGTGGAATGAATATGTATGAACCTATTGTGAAATTGCATGTGTTGTCATTACAGCTTAGTCCCAAATGCACAGGGTCATTTCTTCTGAATCACATCGGGGTCACCATTTGTTATCATTACACTTCAAGGGTTCCAGAGTCGAGTTTCGTACCTCCTTGATGTTTCTTGTAGGCATCTCCTCTAAACACTGACTCTTCCTTCTCCTCACAGCAGCCAACTGATTCCAGTTCCCACCAATCCACTCTTTTATAACATTCTTCTTATTGGCTACAGGTGTGGCCTGTTAACATCAGGCCTGCTCCTAATTTTAGTAATTGGTTAGGCTGCAACTCTTTAGGGGATAAGATTACATTCTATACTACCTTTATTTATTTATAGTCTATTCCCCTACATGCATGCATATGTATTTGAGAGGAAAATAAAAAAGGATCTGGAGTTCCCAGAGGTACACGTCATTTTAGGGGAATGATTCTCACACGTGTCCAGCACTGGAATAAACATACTGGCTTTACAACTTTCACAAAAGTTGTGGAGTTTTGTTTATCTCTGCAAAACACCATCCAGCCTGACCTTGGGCACTGCCAGGGATCCAGGGGCAGCCACAGCTGCTCTGGGCAAGCGGCATCTAGGCTGTAAAGGCTCTGAGCCATTTTGCTGGTGCTGGTGGCCTCTGTGCTCTCCAGCAGAGTTCTCTTTCACATAGGCACAAGCACCAGGCCCAGCCAAAGCTCTTCCTCACACCCTGGGGCTGAGCTCATCCAAGCAGGACCAAAGGAAGGGCTTTGCCAGCCCAGAGATGTAAAATCACTCTGACAGCAGGGAAAGCAAAGGTGTTTTGGCAATTAGTTCAGCACTGAGCTTGCAAGTCTGCTGGTTTTGTTCATGCTCATCTGAAAGCCTTTGACACATTTGAGCTGCATGTTTCTTTTATGAATATGCAAATCAAAGTAGTGAAATTACAGATAATGATATGTAGTCAAAACTTTTCAGAAGTTAATGCATATTCCTTATTTTGCAGATTTCTATCACATTTGTATTTGCAAAATAGATGAGATAACGCTGCTGGAGAGAACAGATTTGCTGTCAGTGCAGCAGGCACACACCTTTCACTGGATCCCACTCTGGGTTGCTGCCAGCTCCCTCCCCAGAGCCAGGGGCACCCCGGAATGCCCAGGCTGAGCTGAGCTGCCCCCTGGTTTCCAGGGCTGTGTGCTGGCCCCAGGCACTGCAGGTGTCCCATGGCTCTGCTCTACAGGAGTGTGCCTCCTGTTGATGGAGTGACAAAACTCTCCTTTGTCCCCTTAAAAAGGGAAAAAGCCCAGAAGCTTCTCTCCTCAGTTAGGTGAAAAGACACCTCATAGGCCTAGGGGACTTCACCTCAAACTGAAGGATAGCCAATTGGACAGGAGCCAAAAAGTCCCACCTGGGCAATTTACTAGAAAAAGAAGAGAACAAGAACCTCTTGCACCTGGATCAGTTTTTCTCTGTAAAGAGTTTATTATTTTGCCTTTTATTAAACCTTTTTGTTTCCAACACTACCACAGAAGCCATCCTGCTGATTTTTATGCCTCCAAAGGTAGCTGAGCTATCTTGGGTGTGTTATAGACCTCCAAGAGCTCTAGAGACCCGGCTGGAGGAGGCTCCTATGATTCTGCTCTGGTGCTGTGATCCTGCTGTAGGGCTGGGACAAAACCCTGTTCAGAAAACCAGATTGGGGTCAGCTTTCCCAGGAAGGGGGCACAGGGGCTGCCTGGGACTTTGGGGATCAGCCACAGTGCCCTGTGCACTCCAGAAGGGTTTCCATGGAAAAAAAAATAAAATTACTCATTTGCTGATCTGTTGCTGTCTTGCTACAAGCCCAACTTTAGATACGATAGCAACATGATGCCAATGCCATCAAATACTTTTAAAATGAGGGTATCTTTCCACAAAGCAATTCAGTACTTTTCCAAAGTGAAGCTTTCAAAATAACACTGGTCTGGTGTGGTTTCTTCTTGTACACAAAATGTACAACCCCAAATATTTGGCTTTATTCTTGTTGTGGTTTAGCCCCAGCTGGTAACTCAGCACCACACAGCTGCTGCTTATTCCCCCACACCCCTGGGATGGGGAGGGGAACCAGAAAAATAAAACACCCAGGGGCTGAGATAAAAAGAGTTTAATAATTGAAATAAAGTAAAATAATAATATAACAACAACAAGAAATGTTAAAATGGAAATTAAAAAAAAAAAAAAAAAAAACAGAGACAAAAATAAACCCCAAGAAAGACAAGTGATGCCCATTACAGACACTCACCAACCCTGAGTGATGCCCAGCCCATTTCCCAGCAGTGATTGCCCTCCTGGCCAGTCTCTCTCCAGTTTCTCTACTGGCCATGACGGTCTATGGTATGGAACATCCTTCTGGCCACTTGGGATCAGCTGTCCTGGTCATGGTCCCTCCTGGCTCCTCCTGCCTGCTGGCAGAGCATGAGACACTGCAGAGCCCTTGATTTAGGGTAAGCACTCCTTAGCAACAACTAAAACATCAGTGTGTTATCAGTATTATTCTCATACCGAGCCCAAAACACAGCACTGGCCAGCTCCTGAGAGGAAAATTAACTCCATCCCAGCTGGAAGCAGGACAGTTGTGCTTCAGGAGGAATGTCAGAGCTGTAGATGGGAAATATAGAATGCTCCTGGTTCCCACCCCTTTGCTGCTGTTCCTCCATGTGCTCTGTTACCAGGTGAGGTGCAGCGCTCACATCTGCCTGCTCCTCAGAATCTCCCACTCCTTCTGGAGTGCCCAGGGCAGTCACAGCTCCCTGGGACCCATGGGGCTGTATGAGCCAGGTCCATCCATCCCTTCATCATCAAATATCCCATGGCAATTCCATAGGGCTGAGCTCCTGTCAGCCTCAGGCTCTCTGCACACTGCTGGGCCTCCTACAGACCTTAGGGGCTGCCTGCACCTCATCCTGCTCCCAGCTGTTCAATTAGAGCCACAGAGCCATCCTCACTTCCATCCTGTCTGCTGCATTCCCAGTTCATCCCTCCAGCAGAGGAATGGACTGCAGGGTGGCATGAGGTACCATGAGGTCCCCATTGTGGGATTCACATCCTCTGAACCTGAGAGAAGCAGAGAAGAGAATGATCAAAACAATCCTTATCTCATTTGCTGCTCCTGTGTTGTGCCACAGCAGAATGCAATGTGGAGATTGTTTACCCACAGTGATGGTGTTTTGTTTCCTTGGCCTGTCAGGGCCAGATGTGTGCAGACTGTGGGTCAGCAGGCAGTCATGAGATTCTGGGCAGGTGAGTTGGGTGCTTGTGCAGATTCAGTTTAAATATAATATAATAAATATAATATAATATAATATAATATAATATAATGGAATAAAGGAATTAATTAGCCTTCTGATGTCAATGGAGTCAGATGAATCATTCCTCCCAGGCTAAAATATCACCAATAACCCATCCCCATGGGTGACACAGGATGGCATCTCTGCCCCTCCCAGTTCAGCTCTGGTGGCACCCTGACCCTTTTCTGCCCTTTTCTGCACCAAATTAATGTCACCCCCTCAAGCAGCATGTGTGGGTGAGCGCTCTGAGCGATGCGGCCCAGCCTGCCTCCCTCCCTTCCCCCTCCTCCTCCTCCTCCCCTTCTTGCAAACACCTACATCCTTCCTGTATTGTTTCAAACCGCAAGATAATGAACTGAGCAGCCGAGCTGGGAGTGCGGGGGGAGGCGGGCCCTGCACCCCGGGCACTGCAAATATCACCGGAAACCTCTGTCCTGTGTTGCATAACCGGCCTGGGCCTCTCACCCCAAAGGGCAGCCCTGTCCCCAGCCCTGAACCTGTCCAGCCTCTGAACCTGTCCAGCCTTCTGTGGTCATCTGGCCCCTGGGCACTGCAAATATCACCAGAAACCTCTGTCCTGTGTTGCATAACCAGGCTGGGCTGGTCACCCCAAAGGGCTGCCCTGACCCTGTCCAGCCTTCTGTGGTCATCTGGCCCTCGCTGTGGGACCCATGGTGTGGGGCTGATCTGCTCCTGGGAGCTCCTCACTGTGTTTTCACCAGTGTTTATTTTAGTAAAGAATTATATTTGAGTTTCTGAAAGTCTTGTCTCTCCCCCAGGTGTTGGTGGTCATCTCTGATGCAGGTTTGAATGGAGCACTAAAGCTCAGCTCGTTCCTCCCCCTGCCATGGGCAGGAACACCTTGCACCAGGCCAGGTTGTTCCAAGCCCTGTCCAGCATGGCCTTGGACACCTCCATGGATGGGACACTGGCAGTTTTCAGGCATCCTGCCAAAGCATTTTGTCTCTGTGCTCCTCTGCTCCCTCTCCATCCTCTGTGGAAGGAAGAGCATTAACAGCAGCCTCACAAACTCCTCAGGGTTTTCACAGAGACAAGGCCCAAACAAAAGAGCTGAATGCATCTCCCAGGCCTCATCCTGAGAGTGCTGCAGATGTGCACAGATGTGCAAAACATGGCTCTTCCATCCCCAACACTCTGTGGCCTGGATAGCCACCAGAGAGTCATGGCCACTGACAGGGATGGTCACTGACAGGGATGGTCACTCTTGCCCTTGGAGCACCCTGGGACAGGGGAAGATGTCCCTGCCCACATCAGGGATGGGATCAGCTGTGCTTTAAGGTCCTTCCAAGCTAAACCCTTCTGTGATTGTGTGACATGGTTCTATAAACACACAACAAACCCTGCTGTGGTCACACCAGGTGCTCTGGGTGTCTCCACATGTGGGAATCCATAAAACAGAGGGTTTTGGGAAAGCTGCAAAAGGCCTCAGAGACAGTAGAACTGTGATTAGAGCTATGCAGCAGCCATGAGATTGGTCAGCAGAAAAATTATTTAAATTGTAGAAAAGCAAGGAAAAATAGAACAATGATCTGTGTATTAACACGTCTGGAATAACTCTCTAAGCTACAGAAAAGTTTATCTAGCAAGATATTAGGAAGTTTGAAGCTTAATAATGGAGCTCTGTGCATTGTGTTTTAAGGCTCACAAGCAGGTGTTGTATTTGAAATAAGCAGCATTGTTTAACCAAAGGTACCTGTGCTTATAGTGGTTGGATAGAACTACTGTCAATGTGCTTTTGCTTTGTGTGATTGGTCAAAAAACTTATAAAGTGAGTTGTAACATTAAGTTCTTTGTCTGCTGCCTGGGATGTGAGCTGGTGGCATCTTCCCATTGTCATAACCATGGAATGAGACTGATGGTGGAAAATCAAACAGCTCAAGGCACGTTCCAGCAGTCCTGTCCTGTTTGTGATTTCTACAGAGACCCTGGCTGGCAACATCCACATGCACTGCTGGGGGTTGGAAATGTACCCCTGCCCCACCATCAGCAAGGAAGGGATGTGGGGATAAAACATCTGCTGGGCTGTGTTACCCAAAGCTCCTGTGGCAGCCCACGTGTCCCAGCCCTGGCCTGCTGTGCATTCAGTGTCATGCTGGCAGTGGATGATCCTCACTGCTGCTTCAAACCCCAGAGCAGATTTCATGCCTAAAACATCATAATTAGGAGGAATGGTGAAAAGCTGCAGGAACAGAAGGCTCTTGTGGCTCTCCAGCAACTGCCAGCTGAGCTTTGTATCGCTCAGCTTCGAGGAAAACCTTCTCTCCTGTTGGATTTTCACAGCCAAACTCTTCCTCTGTGCCTGGCAAAGTCAAACCAGCTCCCAGACAGGCAACTCTTAATGGGATTTGGTTCTTGGAGGTTATCCCAGGGCAAACACTTAGGTGCTGATAAGACAAGGGGCTCCCAAGGAGCTTCGAGTGCCTCTGGAGCTCTCTGTGCAGGGTCAGGGCCATGGGCTGTCCCCAGGAGCAGGGCTGGGGGATGTCACTGTCATATTTTCTTTGAAAAATCCCTTTGCCCAGGAGTTTTCTCCTGGGAAGCTGAGAAGCCTCAGAGAAAAATGAAAATAATAATTATCTGATTTGCTTCTCCTGTGTTTGCTGCTTTGGAATGTGGGTGGATGTTGTTTATCCAACATGTGAATTGTTTTGACTTAGTGACCAATCATAGGCAGCTGTGTCAGGACTCTGGCGAGTCATGAGTTTTTCATCAGTATCTTGTTATCCTTCTGTCTGTATCCTTTATATATAATATAATATAATATAATATAATGTAACGTAACGTAACGTAACGTAACGTAACGCAACGCAACGCAACGCAACGTAATGTAATATAATATAATATAATATAATATAATATAATATAATATAGCAATTGATCAGCCTTCTGCAATCATGGACTCAATGCTAATTATTACCCAGGTGGGGGCTTGTGGTGACATAAACCTGCCTGGTGGTTTAACAGAGTTAAACACCTCACCATGCTACAACATAAAGCTGGCTTGATGTAAGCCCTCCAAATGCATTAAGGATCAGCTGTTCCTTCTGGGGCACTTTGCTAAAACCCTCACTTGCTGTTATTGATGGTCCTGCAAAGGCTGAGAGAGCTGGAGTGGTTCAGTGCAGAGCAGAGAAGACTCTGGGGACAGCATTGAGCAGCCTTGAAGAGGGCTTGTGGAAAAGAGGGAGAGCAGCTCCTTACACCAGCAGGGACAGGAAAAGTCTAAAACGAAAATATTTTTAGTTTTAAAAATAAAAAAGGGGAGATTTAGGTTAGGATTTAGGAGGAAATTCTTTACTCAGAAGGTGTTCACTGGCAGAGGATGGCTGCCCCTGGATCCCTGGCAGTGCCCAAGGCCAGGCTGGACAGGGCTGGGAGCAGCCTGGGACAGTGGAAGGTGTCCCTGCCATGGTAGGGGTGGAATGGGCTGAGCTTTAAGGTCCCTCCCAACCCAAACCATTCCCTGTGCTAAACCTTCCAGGAGCTCATCTTTCTGCTCTGACATCCAGCAGAATGTGGCTATTTCCACCTCCAAAAAGAAACACTCCACAGCTCACTCCAGTGCAGCCAAGTGTCCCCAAGGAGAACATCCCGGCATGGCAGAAATGCCCCATTTTGAGCTCACCCCACCCTCACAGAGCTGCACTGATTATTTGCATGACTCTACCTGGAACATCCTGCGAAGCCCAGGTCTCCCCAGGGTGTTGATATCTCTCAAATCCAGATCCCCTCAAAAGGGTTTTGGTCACTCCCCTGTGAACCCAAATATTCCCCTGCCTTCCTGCCAGGGATCTGTGTGTCAGAGGAGCTGAAGAAAAGGATGTACTGGAGGTGTGTTATTATCTTTTCATGGGAGATTCACAGATGAAAGAAAGAAATTTAAAGTTTATGTCTCATTCTGCATTCCTTTCATTTTGGGTTTTGAGAAAGAAGAAATTATTCATGTCTCCAGTTCCTGCCCTCGCTCTCGCTCGTTTCTCTCTTTCTCTTCCTCTGTGCCAAAAATGAGAATACAAAGGGATGGATGGCAAATGTTTATAGGGAAGAGGAGATGTACTCTCTCAGGTTTTTGAGTTTTTTCAACTCTATAGCTCTAAATAATGCCTGAAACTGTGTAAAAATGGCAACTTGAAAGGGAAAAAGTGAAGTGTTGAGACATTTCAGTGCAGAGGAAAGAAAAGAAATCAATTCTTGGGCATTTCTTGCTTTAATGAATTCAGTGTTTTGAAGGGGTCAAAGGAAATACAAAACAACATAAACCCATGAAACTTTTGATTGAGAGTTTGAATTACTGGGGGTGGGGTGTGTCAAGAAATAAAATTTTTCTTATCTGTAAAATGGGAACCATGCATTTGTTTTGCAACATGAGTTTAGATTGCTTTTCAATTATTCAAAATAAGATATTTAGCTGCTTTTTTCCTCTTCATAGTCGGAGACCAAACCTGGTGTAGATTTTGTGAATGTTCCCAATGGAATTATTGAGTACTGAGAGAGGCTCTGAGTGCCTGTGGTATTTTGGCAGAAATACCCTCAAATATTTAGGGGTTTTTTTGTGGCTGGCTTTTATTTCCTTGTGATTTCAATGGAAGGGGACAGTCCCTGTGGGCACTGCTGCAGCTCCAGGAGGAAGCTGGGACTTGCCCACCTGGGTGACATCAGCAAAGGGGACAATCCATGAGAGAGGTGAAAGGAGGAGGTCCCAGGAGATGAGATCTGAGGGTGGAAAAGGCCTTCAAATCCATCCTGCCCCACCTTTTTCCTTGGTAATTTTAGAAGCTGGAAGAGCATCCCCACAGTCCATTTCCAGAGTGTTGGTAGGAAAATGGGGAGAGTGCCTCTGGCCTTTTTCCCTCTGTATCCCACATTCACTGAGGAGAGTGGGAGACAGGATGAGCTTCCTGAAGGGCAGGACTACTCAAAAGACCAGCCACAATTAAAGCACTCAAATAAAGATCTAATTATAAAAACTCCCCTGCATAACTACTGAAATATTTGGTGTAAATTGCTTGGGGAAAAAATTTTATTATAAACTGTGCACCAAGCCAATAAATCTCCTTGCAGTGTAGTGCTTCTGGAGATGCTATCTCATGTTCTGACAGTCTGTGCACTCCAGAAAGAGGAAAAAAAAAGGTTCAATATGGTCTGAAATTCCTTCATCCTGTTTCTGTGCACTCCAGAAAGAGGAAAAAAAAGGTTCAATATGGTCTGAAATTCCTTCATCCTGTTTCTGTGCTAACTTCCCCCAAGCCAGTCTGTCTCCTGGAGAAATCCCAAATCCCTGGGACTTCTTCCAGGCCTCCTCTGGATTGTGGGAGTTACCAGCTCCTACTCAGGCGACAGAAATGATGACACACTCCATGTGCCCAAGGGGATGGAGAGAGGCAGTCCGACCCTAGGTGTTCCTGCTGCATGGAGCCCACAGGGATGTTGGGTGAAGCTGGCTGCAGTTCAGGTGGCCCAGGTGGCTCTCTCCAGCCAGTGGTCCTGTTGCTCCCCATGGGGCTGAAATATAGGATTAAATCAGGGATGGAGGGGTTTAAATCAGGGGTTGTCTCGGGTTGGAAATGCAAGATGTGGCTGGGGCTGTGTATTCTATTTCCCATCTGTCAGAGCTGGGGCAGCTCTCTGCTGTTCCTGGGCAGTTTTTTCTTTATCTCTCCCACAGCCAACCCTCCCTCCAGGAGATCTCTGCTGTCCATGGCCACTGAGTGTCCCTGCAGGGCTGATCCAATCCCAGCATCCCATGGGGAGATGCTCCGCCCAGGGGAGGAGCCAAGCATTCCTACCTGGATCCAATCTGAGCCTGGCACAGCACAGCAGCCTTTGCCCCCTGCATTGCCAGAGGAGCAGCTTTCTGCTGCCCTGCATGGCCAGAGGGAGCCCAGGCCCATCTGCAGCAGCCCTGGAGCTGCAGAGGAAAACTCCCCCCTTGTGCAGGATCCCTGCTGCAGCAGAGCCACAGCTGGCACTGCAGGAGGGCTGAGCCCCCATGGCATGGGGCTGGGACACCCCCCTGACACACAGGGGCAGGGCCTGTGATCACTCTGGCAGGGTTGGTTTGCACTATTGCATTGTTTATTTTATTTTTATTTTCTTCCCAAATAAAGAACTGTTACTCCTACTCCCATATCTTTGTCTGAGAGCCCCTTGATTTCAAAATTATAATAATCAGAGGGAGGGGGTTTACATTTTCCATTTCAGGGGAGGCTCCTGCCTTCCTCAGCAGACACTGGTCTGTTCAAACCAGGACAGGGAGCAGGAGCCACATCCCCCAGAGGTGCCCACAGTGAGCTGTGACCAACCTGTGGGTGATCAGGAGGGAATCCAGAGGGGAATTGCTGGTTTTGCCTGGGAGTTTCTCAGACAGCAACAGGATTTTCAGCTTGTTTATTGCTAAAAGGTGACATTTTTAACTTCCCCCTTTGCCAGGAGCCACAGGAAGGGTTGAGGAGCTGAAGGAACCTGGCTATGGAGGAGCTGCTCAGCTGAAGGGTGTCCCTATGGCAGTGTGGACAGGGATGCTCAACCATGGGACAGGGGGGTGTAAGAGGAGGGTGAAGTCACACCAGGCTCCAGCAGACCCTCTAGGACAGATGGATCCACATTTTCCATCTGTTTTCCCTCCACAAGCAGCAGCTCTGAGGGAGATGGACGGCCCAGGGCACGCATGGCTCTCCTGGCTTTGCACAAGGCATTGACCTTTGGTCTGTATCCCATCTAAAATAAGTGTAATTTTATAGCCATACCCACCTGCCGTGACCAAAACTTCATCTGGGAAGCAATGAAATGTGCATTAATTACACATTGAAGAGCAGTGGAAGTGTTCCTCTCTCCCACAGACTCGCAGTGCAGGAAGCTTCATTCATCATAAAATTTTAATGGGATCACAGGCTGAGGAATTGCATTTTGCCTCTGTGGCTGAGTGCTGGCAGTGACTTCAGGCAGCTGCAGGTCCCCACCTGGCTGCCCTTAAAGGAGGAGGGAGAGCACTGCAGCATCTCCCAGTCCTTGCTGCTTCTTTGTGTGTTCCCAGGTTTTGGTGCCTCAGAGCCACAAAGGGAGCATGAACAGAGGGAGAGGAGCAAGGCAGGGTGGGGACAGGAGCCCTGGGGGTGCAGAAGGGGAGGCTGAGCTCTGCTGAAGGCACTCAGCTGCCCAAACACCTGAAATGAGCTCAGCAGTCTCATCTGCACAAACACCACCTCCCAAGCCCTGCTTTATCTGACCTCTGTGCCCACAATAATAATGGAGAGCAACAGAAAGTTCTCTAATGTGCCTGCAGTTGGAATAAAGTAACCCCACTAGGAATAAAATGTCCAGCAATTACCCTGCCAGGTATTATTGTGCTGATTTATCAAATTGCAGTTGAAAGTCAAGAAGAGTTGAGGAGACAGTGATAAAACATCTGATCTCAACTCTGACTCTCAATTACCCTCCTGGCCAGCACAGTATTTCATCCGGAGCAATTGTTATTCCTCTCTTCATCTTCAAAAATCATCACTCAGACTGGGAATTTTGCACTCCTTGTGTTCTGCCTGCACTCTGTGAGGAGCTGCCAAGGGGATGCTGAGGTTTAGGGAATCACAAACCTCCTGCTGCAGGGTGGAGCACATGGAGGGAAGGCAAACTGCCTGTGCTTCACCCCTGTGAGACACGGGCTCCTTTTTGGGCCCTCCAGTTTGCAGAAGGATGGCAAAGGTGCCTCATGTTGTGTTTGCCTGGTGGGCAGAGCCCTTCCAGCCCTTGGGGACAGCAGTGGGCAGAGGGCAGGAGAAGCACAGCTGGTCCTGCTGAGGAGGTTCCCATCCCAGCCCTTGTTCCTGGAGCACTGGGGGCAGCTCTGGTGCATGGAAAAGGAGGATGTGGAACTGTTGGAGAAGTCCAGAGGAGGCCATGGAGTTGCTGAGGCTTCCTGTGGAGAGAGGCTGAGAGAGCTGGGGCTGTTCAGCCTGGAGAAGAGAAGGTTGTGTGGAGACCTCCCAGCACCTTCCCAGGGTGTGAAGGGGCTACAGGGAAGCAGGAGAGTGGCTCTTCCTCAGGAACTGCAGTGACAGGACAAGGGGAATGGGATCCAACTGAAAGAGGAGACATTTAGATTATGTTAGGAAGGAATTGTTCCCTGTGAGGGTGGGCAGGCCCTGGCACAGGGTGCCCAGAGCAGCTGAGGCTGCCCCTGGATCCCTGGCAGTGCCCAAGGCCAGGCTGGACAGGGCTGGGAGCAGCCTGGGACAGTGGAAGGTGAACTTTAAATGATGAGCTTTAAAGTCCCTCCCAGCCCAAACCATTCAGTGATTCCATGATCCCACGCTTGTCTCTGGGCTGGGCCATGCCACGGTGGCAGTGTGGATGTTCTGGTGGCCCCACCTTGGTCAGGCACAGGAGGAGGAGGAGCTGGAGGTGCTGTGCAGCCCCTGCTGGGTCTGACACCCAACCTGTGCCTGGCACTGCCCAGCCTGAGGGTCCTGGTGCCCAGAGCCAGCTCCCAGGGCTGCAGCTCATGTCCTTTGTGGTGGTGTTCGCAGGGGTCCCAGGAGGAGGGAAGAGATGAGAATCTGACTCCGTGTCTCAGAAGGCTTGATTTATTATTTTATGATATATATTATATTAAAACTATACTAAAAGAATAGAAGAAATTATCTCATCAGAAGGCTAGCAAAGAAAGGCAGGAAAAGAATGATAATAAAATCTTGTGATTGACCAGAGAGCCTGAGCCAGCTGACTGTGATTGGCCATTAATTAGAAACAACCACATGAGACCAATCACAGATGCACCTGTTGCATTCCACAGCAGCAGATAATCACTGTTTACATTTTGTTCCTGAGGCTTTTCAGCTTCTCAGGAGCAAAAATCCTAATGAAAGGATTTTTCATAAAATGTGTCTGTGACAGTCCTTCATCATGGACTCACTCTGCATCCCAGATCCTTTGGGAACAGGGACACCTGCCAAGGTTCAGGTCTGCCCTGGGTGGGCACCAGGACCTCACCAAGGTTGGCACAAGGCCCCTGCTCCCAGCATGTGCTGCAGCTCTCAGGGACCTACCTGGGGTTTGTCAGAGGAAGTTCTTTCCTTTGATCCTTCTCTCAGTACTTCCCTTCCACTCCATCACCTTAGCAATGATAACACAGATGTAGCAAAGTGTCCTCCCAGCACTGCTGGGGCACTGGTAGCCCCACAGCTCAGGGTGGTGCCACAGGAGGATGCACAGGTGGGGACAAGACTCTCCCCACATACCCTGGCAGTGTGGGGGGCTGTGTCCTGCTGGGGCTGTGGGATGTTGGTGGATATTCCCCATTTCTGTGGGAGCCAGGCATGGCACCCCCCTGGGGCAGTGCTCGAAGGGTTAACAGCACCGAGATGCTGCTGCTGAGCTTATTACCCCTTATTACACCCTGCAGCACTGCTAATTATGTGTTAATTAACCAAAGTCAATTAGCCAGGGCTCTCCCTGCCTCTTCACATCCCTGTCCATCATTAGCCCAAAGTCTGGGAATTCCTGCCTTGGTCCTGCCCTGCAAACTCTGGCCCCAAAGCTGTTCCAGAGCCTTTTGAGGACCCAACCAGTGCTCTTTGACTTGAACTTGGAGCTCCACAGCTCATCCTGCCCCAGAACACCACCCTGCCTTTGGGGCAACTGGAGAGGAGGCGAAGGGGAGCCAATATCCTTCTTCAAATATGGAAAAAATTACCGCGACAAGGAAAGCAATTAATTCTTCCCCACGTTCAAAAGCAAGGGATTTGCTTTGTAGGGAGAGAGATTTAAGTTATCTGCCTGGAATTTAAAGGTTTTTAAAGGGAGGTTAGGCACACAGGCAAGGTTTAGGGAGAGCTCACCCTGCCCTGAGGCTTCTTGAGACCCTGCTACTGAATTTTCCAGTGCTGTTAATAACAGAGCCAGGGTTCAAGGCAGGGGGAAGCTCCCCCAGCCCCACCAGCCCTGCCTGGCCCAGGGCCCCAGGTCCTGACCCTCCAGGCTGGGCTGAACCCCATGGTTGAACTGGATGTGCCCTTCCAGCACTTGCAGAGAGGTAAAAATGGAGAACAGCTAATTGGAAAGGGAGATAGCGACAGGACAAGTGGGAATGGATTTAAACTGAAAGAGAAGAAATTCAGGATATTGAGAAGGATTTTTCCCTTGTGAGGGTGGGCAGGCCCTGGCACAGGGTGCCCAAAGCAGCTGTGACTGCACCTGGATTCCTGGAAGTGTTCAAGGCCAGGTTGGAGCAACTTGGGATAGTGGAAGGTGTCCTGCCCATGGACATATTTTATGAACACATCATCACAGACACATTTTATGAAAAATCCTTTCGTTAGGATTTTTTCTCCTGAGAAGCTGAGAGGCCTCAGAGGAAAAGAAAAACAATAATTATCTGCTGCTGTGGAATGCAACAGGTGCATCTGTGATTGGTCCATGTTGATTGTTTCTAATTAATGGCCAATCACAGTCCAGCTGTCTCAGACTCTCTGGTCTGTTACAAGATTTTGTTATCATTCCATTCCATTCCATTCCATTCCTTGCTAGCCTTCTGATGAAATACTTTCTTCTATTCTTTTAGTGTAGTTTTAATATAATATATATATCATAAAATAATAAATCAGCCTTCTGAAACATGGAGTCAGATCCTCATCTCTTCCCTGGTCCTGGGACTCCTGCGAACACCACCTCAGGGATGGGTTGAAATGGGCTTTAAGGTCCCTTCAACCCAAACCACTCTGTCTCTGTGATGGTGGACAGCAGGCTCAGCTCCCAGTCCCTTCCCTGGAGCAATTCCAGCTCCGTGACAATTAGCCAACAGCTGGAATACCATTTAAGCACAGCTGCCATCATGCAAATTTAGAGATTAGTAGGGATTAAAGTGGTTTGGAAAGCCCCACAATTTCTCATTAATTCTCCAGGGCCTCTAATAGCCAACTGCCCTCCATTCCCCATATGGCTCCACATGCCCAGGGCTGGAGATGGGTCACTGTGCCCTCGTGGTGCCCCAGGGCAGCCACCAGCCCTTGGAGAGAAACAGAAGTGCTTCTCTTCTGCTCTGCAGAAATGTAGGGAGGTGGCCAGAAAGCTGTCAATTTGTGGTTACAGCTTTGCACAGCTGCCCCTAAGTTGTCAAGGTCACCTTTCAGTGGCTCCCTGGGGTGATGCCCAACAAACCTCCTCAGGGGAGGCCTCCCAAGGGCTCCAAATCCATGGCCACAGTGACCCAAAGGTGACAGAGCTGGGGATGGACATCAGGGGGATGGAGAGCATGGAGAGTTTGTCCCACCTTCCTTCAGAGGGACAAACCACAGGCACCTGGTGGCACCAAGACCCCCAGTGATGATCCCTTCCAGACCTTCCAGAAGCTCTCCCTGGAGGAAATCCTGTCTCCTTGCTGTCACAGACATCTTTTATGGAAAATTCTTTCCTTAGGATTTTTCCTCCTGAGAAGCTGAAAAGCCTCAGGAACAAAATGTAAACATTGATTATCTGCTGCTGTGGAATGCAACAGGTGCATCTGTGATTGGTCTCATGTGGTTGTTTGTAATTAATGGCCAATCACAGCCCAGCTGGCTCAGAGAGCTGAGCCACAAACCTTTGTTATCATTCTTTGCTATTCTATTCTTAGCTAGCCTTCTGATGAAATCCTTTCTTCTATTCTTTCAGTATAGTTTTAATGTAATATATATAATAAAATAATAAATCAGCCTTCTGAAACATGGAGTCAGATCCTCGTCTCTTCCCTCAACCCAAGACCCCTGTGAACACGGTCACACCTTGCCATGATAACTCCAGAAAGGTTTTCATAATATTCCATTTCCCCCCCTTCTTTTAATAATTGTGTATTTATTATGACATTAATTACTTTGATATTGCAGAGTGAGAAGAGGGCAGGGCAGGTGAGGATGTGGTGGGACAGGAGAGAGGGTTGGAAAGCTGAGGAGGACAAGGCAGAGGCCACATCCAGGATGTCCCCCAGAAAAAGGAGAGACTGCTTCAGCTCTACTTTTCATATGTTTTATTATAAAGAAAGGTAAGATAAGCATTGTGAACCGAATGTGCCAGGTGCTGCTAAAGCAGCACCCTCAAACAAAATAAAAAATAAAAAAACCCCCAAAAATGCACCTTATGAGAAAGTGTAATTATGCTCTCTATTTTTTTCATAAATAGACAAAAATCATTGTCAGCAATTTTTTTAAATAGATGGACATATGGCCGGAAAAAAATAATAATGCCATACAACATGGATATAAATTGTCCATTTCTTGCTGTACAAATAATAGAAACAAGTTTGGCAGGCTTTTTTTTGTTGTTTTTTTATACACATCTCCCTTCTATGTATAACTAAAAAATGTGCTACAATTAATATAAAATGCTTTTACTATAAAGTAAACTACTAATTTCTTTCACAAAAAAATCTTAAAGATGTCTTTAGCACAGCTCTAAAACACTTAGTAAACTACTTACAACTATCCAACAAATTATATTTTCATGATCTCTTTCACATTTGTCCTCTCATAGTTTGCTTTCTGCTCTCTCCCCCACCTACCTAGCAATAGTTTTTATTTATTTTTGTAATTTTTTTTTCGCCAGACCATCCAAGGCCTTTGCATGTACAATATTCACACAAACTTCACATTTTCTTGCACAAAGTTTAGTGCTGTTAGCAAGTCAAAAGAGTGCATCCTCCTACTGAGCTGGCCTAATGCTGCAGGACACCAGACCTGGGTTTATGCTGCGTCTAAAAGCAGTTCACTAGGAAAACAGTCCGTAGCTAAGCTGATGGCAAGCAGAAAAACGGTGTCCTTAGTTTAACTTCATCATTTTTTTTGTTGGTTTTGCGCTTGTTTTATTATTTTTATTTGAATTTTCTCTCTTTATTTCTTTTTTTTGTTCTTTGCGATTTACGAGGTGGGGTTTTTTTGGGGGGGGGGTGGGAGGGGGGAAAACTTCCACAGAAAGTAGACTTTTTTTTTTGTTTAGAGTTCAAAAAGAAAGGGAAAAAAAAAAAAAAAAAAGAGAAAACTGCTCTTAGAGCCTGGAAACGAAGCCAGCGCCGAGGTGCGGTGGAGCCGCGCCGCCCGTCCGACCGCTCGTGCCTCCGGGGGCTGGAGCATTGACCCTCTCAAGTGTCCTTCTGGTGAGCCTCCTCCAAGGGGTGCTGAGCCTTAGGTGAGGTAGAGTGCCTTGTCCCTTGGCAGCATGCTGTAGGAGAGAGCAGAGGCAGTGAGACAGCAGGGAAGGCACAGCTGGCACAGCTGGCACACAGTTTGTGCCACCCCGTGGCTTTCAGGGTGATGCCGTTTTCATTTTTATTCTTTCATATTGATGCCTTAAGTTTTTAGCTTTATATTTTCCAGACCCTGTAGTGCAATAGTGTATAACTCTAGTGACACTCCTTGTAGAGTGTCAGTAAGCTCTCTTCACATTTTGGTCAGACAGTTCCAGAGTGCCTTGTCCCTTGGCAGCATGCTGTAAGAGAGAGCAGAGGCAGTCAGACAGCAGGGAAGGGGCTGGCACAGCTGGCACACGGTTTGTGCCATGCCCTGACTTTCAGGGTGATGCTGTTTTCATTTTTACCTGTTTTTCTTTCATTTTGATGCCTTAAGTTTTTAGCTTTTATATTTTCTAGATCCTGCATTAGTGTATAACTCTGAACTCTCGTAGAGTGTCTGTAAGCTCTCTTCACATTTTGGTCAGACAGAACAATCCTTTTCCAGATGGGAACCAAGGGCATCACTGCAGCCTCATGCCCAAAAAAGTATAAACAAAAGTGAATTGGGGGGAGCAAACTGGGGGAATGTGACTTCATTACCTGAAATTGGACAATTAACCCCTGATATGCAATTAGACCAAACTTATATCTGAAAAACTCATGACTTTTATCTATCTTGGTTGCAACCTCTGCTAGGCTCTTGCACTGCCCAAGGTGTGTCCATTGAAGGCCTTCAGTAAATACCTACTTTATTCCTTTAATTCTGTCTAGCCTCTGTTCTAGGTAGCCTCTCCAAGGCATCAATTTGTTCTCTGTATTCTTTACACATATATTTGTTGTATTAGTGGCCAGTTTTCCCTGTAGTTTTCCATGCTCTTTCCCTAGGTAGAAAGATGAAACATATTTCAAAGCTCCTGTCCTATCTTGGTTCTCTCTGGCAACCAAGGTGGAAAAGCAGCTTTTCAGAGATATTTCCATCAACAAAGTACCAGTCCCATGTGAGGGAGGGGAAGACTTAGAAGGGAATTTACCCATGGGTGGGAATTGCATCACCACTTGTGCTCCTAATTGGTGCTTCTTGTCAATGATGCTAATTTACCAAACTTATAGAACTGCCTGCACCCCCATGGGGGTGGGCTTTTGTGGACATTATTCCATAAGTTCCCCTGAAGGCCTCCAACAAAGACCAGCTTTCATATCACCTCCTGTACTAATATAATTTCAAATGTGAGTGTTGTTTCATGTACAGGTTGAAAAAGGCATCAAGGGCACAAAACACAGGGTGGGCTGCACACAGAGGGAGAACAGCAGGATCATTCAGGTTGGAAAACCCCTCTAAGATCAAGCCCAACCATTCTCCCAGCACTGCCAAACCATGTCCCCAAGTGTCACATCCACGTACCTTTTAAAGCCCCCTAGGGATGGTGTCTCCACCACTGCCCTGGGCAGCTCTTCCAATACTTGACCACTCTTTTTCTGCCGATTTTTTTTCCAAATACTCAATCTAAACCTCCCTTGGTGCAATTTGAGGCTGTTTCATCTTGTCCTGTGAGCCCAGCTCTCACCTGCCCACACCTCTGTCAGGGGGTAGCCCTGACCTAACCCTAGGAGGTAACCCTAACTCCAACCCAAAATTTCAGGCTGTAGTTGTAGAAATTGAGAAGGTCCCCCTGAGAGTTGGATGCAATTTTATTTCTTCCTGAATTTCAGCTATAAAGGCTACAACATCATTTTCTTCCTGTGGCTTGGTGGGGCTGCAGGGCAGGGCCAGCTCTGGGGGTCCCAGTAGATCCCACCAGCAGCATGTTGGAATGCTGTGCCTGGGATCAGCCCCAGGGCCACCATCCCCTGCTTCATCACACCTGACACTGAGCCAAGCAGGTTTAGAGAGTGAATTTTGGATCAAATGTGCTCATTCTCACACTGCATCAGGAGAGCCCAAAGAGGGAGCCCAGATGCTCTTTTTTTCTGGGACATAGTACAGAGAGAAGTGGCTGAAGTCCCTCTCCCCTGGCTGATGATCTGTGGAGCTTTTGGTCTGAGATTTAGGACTTCCAATGGGATACACACAATGGAAACATCACCAGCTCCATGAAGACATCTTGGCCTTAAAAAGTGTTAAAAGTTCAAGTTAAAAGTCTTGGGAGGTTCTGGTGTGGGTGTGTTTGTGAGTGGAATAATAGAGAAGGGGCAGACAGCAGAGCAGGGCTGGTGCTGATAGAGCTGTCTTCTGACAGAGTCAAGAGCCCACCCTCTGCTAATCTCCACATTTTATAATCTGCATTTAAAATGCACAGTCTTCCCTCCTGCACTCAGAAAAGATTTAATGCCACTGAGCAGCAGCGAGGTATTCTAGTCCTAAAACTTCATTAATTTTACACAGCATGCTGCAGAGCATTTCCCAGTTCATTACGAAGTATTACCATAAATAATTGAATCCAAACGAAGTGCAGTTGTGATGGGTTATCTTTGCCTTTTTATAGTGTTTGCTCATTTAGCTGCTGATTTGGAAAATTCCCCCCTTTGGAGAGGATCAGTTCATTGTTGGAAGGAATTAGGGAGGTTATAAATGCCTGGATCTAGTGGCTGTACATTGGGTTTTGTGCCTGGACAAGGTGTCATGGACAGTGCCCCAACTTTTAGTCTATATCAGACGGGGGAAAAGTTGCTAAAGCATGACAAAAAGAGGGGGGAAAAGTTGTTGCTGAAGAATGACAAAAAGAACCTAATCCATGCCTTAAAACAAGAGGAAGGATGTAGAAAGATGAATCCAGTTCAGTGTTGTCCCAAAAATACCTAAGTGAGAGGAGACAAAGGTAATCATAGAATGTTTTAGGATGGAAAGGACACAACCCCTGGAGAAAGTTTTTTTTTGAGAGATTTGTAATCAGAAAGGAGATTGTGGAGAGATTTGTGATCAGAAAACAAGGCAGGAAAAACAAGGGAGGTGCTTTGAGGAGTTAAGATTGAATTAGGGATTAAGAAACTTTTGCAAGTGATTGTAAACCAAGCTGCATCTCTGGTAGAGGTGAGGCAGCTCCCGTGGGGAAAATTCCCGTGGAACAGAGGAATTCAGTGCTGGGAAAGAGCAGGTGCCAGAATCAGGCTGTCAGGTGAGGGAGACAGGGGACTGGGAAAGGAATTTGTGATGTGGTGGCAAAAAAGCACTGAAATTGTGTGCTGCAGTCACTTGTGGGAAGTGATAGTCAAACACCAAGCAGGAGCTGAGAAATGCTCCCATGTCTTTGCTCACAATCTAGGACAGCTTGGGCTTCAGCCCAGAAAGAGCCAGGAAAATTGGATGGAAGTCAGTAAGCACAAAGTCATTAAGAATAGGGAGAGCAGGAGGTAAGGAACATTTAAAACTCTCTCTGCAGCGTGGCTGAGTTATGAATTAAGGAGTGTCTGCTCACAGCATCCCAGAATTTGCAGGGCATGAGGGAAGAAGTGTCATTTGATGGCATTTTAACTAGCAAGCATAGGCTGGGAAACAAAAATCCCTACAGCAGTTCCCTGATTAGATAGAGAAGGACAGAGAGAAAGACAACCTTGTCAGTTTTTCTGAAGTTATCTGGATGACAAACACAAAAGAAAACGAGGCTTGGGAGGTTTTACCCCAGCTAACCCAGTGCCAACAGATGTTGGATGTTAAAGAAATATCAAGGTAAGACATGAAATAAAATTCATTACCCAGCAGGGCTGTCTGTGTGCTGGGGAGGTTGGGATGATCCTCTCTGCCAGGAATCTGGGGCTCTGCAGCTCAGTTACATCCCATCAAGAACAATCCCTTCTCTTTCCAGCCAGGTTTTGTTCCTCACAGTGCTGCTTTAATTGCAATTAAGCTGAATGCACTTCTGAGGTTGAAATGGGCCATTAGATGGTCCAGAGACTTCCCAAATATTCCTAGGGCAGCACTGATGGACCAAACCCATGGAGACAACATCCCTTTATCACTGCTGTGCCCAAGATCTGCTGAGGGTTGGACCCACCCAGCTAATGAAAGGTGCTGTGGAGGAGCCCCATGACAACTCTGAATGTCACTTGGAAATTAGTGCAAAGGAGAAGATTCAGGGAGATCATGGAATCCTAGAGTGGATTGGGTGGGAATGGCCCTTAAAGCTCATCTGGTTCCCAAGGACACCTTCCACCGTCCCAGGCTGCTCCAAGCCCTGTCCAGCCTGGCCATGGACATCCCCAGGGATCCAGGGGCAGCCCCAGCTGCTCTGGGCACCCTGTGCCAGGGCTGCCCACCCTCACAGGGAACAATTCCCTCCCAATATCACATCTAACCCTGCCCTGGCAGCGAGAAGCTGTAGGGGGATAGAATATAAGAAAATAAAGGTAGTACAGAAAGTAATCTTACCCCCAAGGAGTTGCAGCTGGGTTAATTATCAAAGATTAGGAGCAGGCCTGACCTTAACAGGCCACAATTGTAACCAGCGAGAAGAAGAGTGCTATAAAAGAGTGGGGTGATGGTTGAGAAGGGAACTGGAGTCAGTTGGCTGCTGTGAGAAGAAGGAAGAGTTGGTGCTTAGAGGAGATGCCTATGAGAAATATCAAGGAGGTGTGAAACTCTTGCAATAAGGAGACAACAATATGGAACCTTTGCAGTGTAATGACAACAGGAAGCTGTTCCCCCTTGCCCCATCCTTCCTTGCCCTGGCTGTGGAGATCCAGATCATCTCTTCTCTTGGCTTGTGAGCAGCCTTGAGGCAGAGGGAGCTGCAGATGTTTGTGACTGCTCCAGGTGATGCAGAGGGGCACTGAGGCTGCAAATCCCAGGGCAGCAGAAGTGGGAGGTGAGGGCACTGCTGGCACACTAGATTTACAATAAATGAGAAGAATCCAGCTTTGGGCACTGCTGTGCCTTCAGTCACAGGAGATGGCTCCTTCCTCAGCAGACACTATGATACTTCAAGTGCACTAAGCACTTTCTGCAGGACTGATCTCTATCCATTTGAGTTCCTTGCTGTTATCTACTATAATAATTATCTGGAAGTCTCTGCATAATCTGTCTGGTTTTTTTTTTTTTTTTCTTTTCTTTTTTTTTTTTTTTTTTTTTTTTTTTTTCCCAGGAAGCTGTGATAAACCCATGAAATTTGATATTTCTGCTGTGACAAAGGCATGAAATGCATGAGCTTTTGGGCCCTCTGCTTACAGTGTGGCACTGCAGCCAGATGTCACAGAGCTTGTTTTAGCAACACAGAACTCAGTCCCCACTGCTATGGGAACATTTCACCTGTTTCTGGAGTGCCCTGGGCTTTCTGCATGGGACCCAGGCAGTGGGATTTGCACAGGGAATCAAATGTTTTCCCAGCTGATCCCTTAGAAGTGATGCTTATTTCTAGGGAATTTCATTCCTGGGATCTGCCCAGCACCTCTGGAAATTGGGATCCGTGTGCCACAGCCCCCCAGGCACCTTCAGCATTTTACCCATGACATGTGAAGTGACTTTTACAATCAGCTCCTGGTCCTGTTCCCTCTTCCAGGCTGTCTCCAGAGACTTCAGGAAGGAGCATGCAAAGGTCTGAGCTATCCATGTCCCTGAGCCCCTGGGGCAGGCAGACAGCAGGGATATTCTAATGGATCAGGCAGTTATTTATTGCTCTGCAAGAAATAAATGTCTGTACACTCTGTGCCCAGCCCAGCAGTGGTGAGTGCTCTGCTGGCACAGACAGAGCTGTGCTCTGAAAAGCCTGGGAGCTGGTTATTTTTTTATTATTTCTCGTGAAAGCACTGTGTTCCAGCACTTGAAGGAAATCAATACTCCAACCATATCCAGTCTCCTTCCCAGCCTGCTCCCAGAGAGAACCCCAGGAATGTTCTAGAGCACAACAGAGCCTCCAAACCATGAGTCAAGAGCAGGGAGCTAGGCAGAGATTGGGAATGGCTTCCACACACTCCCTGCACCCCAGCTTAAAACTGCCCTGATGTTTTCATTTATTGGGGATTTCCAGACCTTCACGCTGGCACATTCATGTCAGAGCTTGTAGGGCATAAGGGGAAGATGTGTGCAGATATCAGTGGGTGTTGGGAAGGATGAAAGTTTGACAAGGAAGTCTCACAGATATGTGTGCTTAGCAGAAAGATTTTTAAATGGAGAGTCTGATGAAGGAATAGAGATGGAAGCAAGTTTTGATATAGAAGAAAAGAATTGCTGAGCCAGTCTCACTGGATAACCAAGGAGGCAAAGGGTGTGTTAGTTAGAAGGGGTTTTTATGGCTTAGAGCAAAGGATAAACCCACCCCAAACAAGAAGAGTTTTTTACCAAGCAGAAAGATAGCACAGGCAAACAAGTCAGCAAATGTGGCAAGTAGAAAAAAGGTCTCAGAATTTTCCACTGCAAGAAAACTGAAAAACAACTTCTAGCTTAAACTGTAATGTACTAACTTTTAGTGATTGGAGAATAGTAACATGAATATGGTAATTACAGTAGTTATGATAGGCTATAGATAATAGTTAAGGTATAGATTGGTTCTACTGTATGAAGATGCTCAGCAAAGAAAAGTCTATAATGCATTGTAACCAAAACCAAAGGGTCTCCAGGCCTGCCTGCAGCTGGAGCTGACAGCTGTGGGCTCAGCTCTGTCACCCACAACCCTGGGCTGCTGGAACATCTTGGATGGAATGAACTCAATTTTGGAGAGCCCCTGGAGTCCTGCATCTCTCATTTCAGCTCTTACGAGTGGGGCTTTCCTGCATGGGGCAGGGGGATGGAGCATTGTGTGGCTCTAGGGAGGATGGAGGATTTGTACACCAGCCCCAGGAATGGTAAGGGTCCTGCTGGCAGACACAATTCTGGGAGGTTGTGGCCTCAGTGATAAGAGCAATTGCTTTAGGAACAGAGGAACATTGCTTATCACAGAACCACAGAGTAGTCTGGGTTGGAAGGGGACTTAAAGCCCATCTCAATCCATCCACTTTCCACTGTCCCAGGGTGCTCCAAGCCCTGTCCTTCGACACTGCCAAGGATCCGGGGGCAGCCACAGCTTCCCTGGGCACCCTGTGCCAGGGCCTTCCCACCCTCACAGGAAGGATTTCTTTCTAACATTTAATCTAAATTTCTTTTCTTTCAATTTAAAGCCATTCCCCCTTGTCCTATAACTATCTTCCTTTGCAATTGGTTGTTCTCTAACCTTTTAATAAGGTTAGAGAGACTCTAATAAGATTAATAAGACTCTCTAAGCACTGGAAGGCCACATTGAGGCCTGCCCTTATGGACATGGCTGCTTTCAAACCTCCAGGAACTCTGCTGGGGGAATTGCTACAGAAAGAAATGTGTCTAACCCTCCCATGGAATGGAAATAAATAAAAAAGAGGGGAAAAAAGGACAACTTTTCATATCCAATGAAGAATTTATCCATGATTTTTAAGCTACCTCCTTCATGGCATCACTTCAGCGAGCCTACAGAGCTGAGGGAGCCCTGAGCTCCCCTGAGCACAACTGGGCACACATTTTAGGGCAGCAGGGAGCTGTGGGGCACTGTCACTGTCCCAGTCCAGATGTGCAGGAGCAAGGAGCTGTTTTGTGTACTGGCCTGCAGTGGTTGACCCCACACTCCCTGCTGGGGTAGTCGCTGTCCCACTCAGTGCTTCCTGGGGGGTTTGATGCTCCAGGAGAACGGGGTCCAACGCTGTTCTGGAACTCAGACGAAATATGGGAGAAGTCCTGCAGGGTGGAGAGCAAAAGGAGGTTTACAGGGGCATACAAAGCAGGAGAAGAGCAGATTTAAAAAGAGTGCATAATCACATTTACAGGCATTGTCCCCAAACCTGTCAGTTTAGAGCACAGGAGGAGCCCCAGGGACAGAGGGAGGTCCAAGCCCAGACATGGTGTCAGTGCAGCAGCACATTTCACATCCCTTTTCCCTGCTCCTTTTGTCAGGATCCCCCTCCTTGGGACTGGCAATGGCTGTGGGGGACACACAGCCACAAAATCCTTTGGGTTTTTGCAGTCTGGCCACCAAAGCAGTGTCCAGTACAGCCTAAGTCCTGTGCAGTTCCCCACCCCAGTGCTCAGGAACAAGGGACAGCCACACAATCAATACTGTCCCCATGAGCTGCCACCACTGGCAACTCAGGACACTGAGGGGCTGCTCAGCTGAAAGCTGATCAGTGTTCCCCATTTTTTGGGGGTGAGTTTAATTAAATTTATATCCATTAGGCAATGTATATAAACCAGATTCATGAGAGTTACCTGGCAAAGAACATGATTTGTTTGAAAATACCCAAATTAGGGCAATGGAAGGTATTTTTTTATTTCTGTATTTTGTTCACAAACCATGTGGAATGGAGTTTCACAAAATGCTGCCCTCAGCAACAGCTCCTAACCCAGTGAGTGATTGTGAGGATCCCCAATAATGCTCTCACCAAATTACAGAAGTCACTTTGGCAGTGCAGAGCTAAAGCCCAGTCCCTGTGCTGGAGAAATTAGGATCATTCAGGTTGCAGAAAACCTCCAAGATCATTGTGTTGCCATTAACCCAGCACTGCCACCCCACCACTAAACCCTGTCCTCACGTGCCACATTTACACATTTTTTGAAAGCTTCCAGGAATGGTGACTCCACCACTTCTCTGGGCAGCTGTTGCACTGCCTGATAACCCTTTCAACAAAGACATTTTGTTTAATTTTCAATCTAAGCATTCTCTGGCACAACTTGAGGCCATCTCTTCTTGTGCTGTCCCTGTTCCCTGTGAGCAGAACCTGACTTGTGGCTGTCTCCTCCTGTCAGGGAGCTGTGCAGAGCCAACAATGTCAAAAATGTGTATTTTATGATTGGCTTTTCTCAAATATTCAAATGAATATTATATGTGTTGTGTTAAAAAGTAATGCTGTAATAATTTTTTAGTAGTGTGTTAAATATAGGTTTAGGTTATAACAAAATGTTAAAATAGAAACTATGCTATGTAGGATACATTTTAAAGAGAGGACTTGCACCAAGATAGCAGCCACAGGACAACTAAATCTTTCAGAGAAAGAGAATTTATTGCTCCATTATCAGGAGAAATGAACTTCTTCCCTCCTCACTCAGCCGAGTTAGGATTAAGAGGAAGAAGCCGACACTGCCCAGACAGAATCCTGTATTTGAATGGAATTTATGCATCATGTATGAGGTGTATGAATATGCAACAGGCTGTTGTTTTTAAGGGTTAATCCTCTGTTAACGTGGGGCCTTTTTAGGGCTTATTTTGCCCAGAAAAGTTACCCGGACTGTCCATAACTCTTTGTTTTTATTGTCCTAATCCAAATTTTCCAAATTATTATTACTCTAATTATATTACAATTTTTATAACCATTTAATTATCATTAAACTTTAAAAATTTTAAAAAACAACAGATTAGCATTTTTCACACACAAGCTCCCCCCCGAACCTCCTTTTCTCCATGCTGAGCCCCATTCCCATCTCCCTCACCCCCTCCTGGTGCTCCATGCCCCCATCCCCACGGAGCCCCACACTGACCTGCTGTCCGGGCGGCGAGGCGTTGATGGGGGGCTGTACCTGTAGTGCCATGGGGGGGGACAGGAGGGGCTGCTGGGGGACCTGCTGCATGCTGAGGGGCTGGGGCAGGAGCGAGCTCTGCGGGTGGTGCAAGGACAGCTGCTGGTGGAGCGGGGGGCTGATCTGGAAGGAGGGAGGAGGGGAGGCACTGATGCTGGGCAGCAGGGGCTTGGAGGGCAGCGTGCGGGGCAGCCCCGCGTGAGGGTGCCCACGGTAGCTCTGCAGCTCCGATGGGGACAGGAAGGAGCCCAGGCCAGGGTAGGGAGAGGATGCCTGAGGCGGCATGGGGTACATGGGCTGCTTGGGAGGGATCATCTTGGAAGGGGGGTTGCTCTGGGTGCTTTTCGTCTCCCCCTGGTCGGCAGAGCTCTGTGGGGAAACAGAGAGGGAGGTGGTGAGGAAGGGAAAGAGGAAACAGTGATATGCATCCTGAGATATCCATCAGTGCAGATAGCCACCCATGGGCTATCCCCGCCAGGGATTGTCTTAGCAAACCCCTCACTAAAGATTGCCCTACACTGTCACAGATATCTTTTATGGAAAATCCTTTCCTTAGCATTTTTCCTCCTGAGAAGCTGAAAAGCCTCAGGAACAAAATGTAAACAATGATTATCTGCTGCTGTGGAATGCAACAGGTGCATCTGTGATTGGCCCATGTTGGATGTTTGTAATTAATGGCCACACACAGCCCAGCTGGCTCGGGCTCTCTGTCTGAGCCACAAACCTTTGTTATCATTCTTTGCTATTTTATTCTTAGCCAGCCTTCTGATGAAATCCTTTCTTCTATTCTTTTAGTATAGTTTTAATGTAACATATATAATAAAATAATAAATCAAGCTTTCTGAAACATGGAGTCAAATCCTCAACTCTTCCCTCATCTTTGGATGTTCACCCCTGTGAACATGGTCACACTACACCACACCTACTACATGGCAGCCCACTTCCACTACATACTGTCTATAGGAGCAGTATTTGCAATCCTAGCAGGCTTTATCCACTGATTCCCTCTATTCACTGGGTGCACCCTCCACTCAACATGGATCCCCATGGATCCTGCTCCTCTCCCACCTGCCCCATGAACTGCCAGCCCTGCAGCAGCTGGGTGCCCACAGCCTGTGTTTGGAGATTGTTTATCCACAGGTGATTGTTTCCATAGCTGGAAAATTAACCCCAGTAACTCAGCTGTGCCTTTGACAGAGCCTGGAGCATCAGGGGGAGTGAACCTGACACCCCAGGTTTAGTTTTTATATTTTCAGATTCTGAGCTGCTTTAGTGTGTGGGTCTGGGCTTCATATGAGGGGATGCTGAGCTCTGTGCACAGAGCAGGGAGACAAAACAATTCCTGCTCCAGCTGGGGACAAATGATCCAAATCTCAGCCCAGGAGCACAAACACCGTGGGCTGGAGAGAGAAAAACAAGCAGGGTGGGACTGCAGGGGCTAAAGCTGGAATGGGACAATGAACTGCAAGGTGCAAATGGAGCAGAACTGATCACAGTGACAGACCCCGTGCCCGGTCGTGCATTTTGGGGCCATTTTGGTTCATCTTGGGTGCAGCCCTGGCTGGGCTCTTGTGCTGCCCAAGGTGGATCCATGGAGGACTTTTAATTAAATCCCTGCTTTATTCTTTAGCTCTGCCTAGTCTCTGTTCTAGGGCAGCCATCCCAAGGCATCAAACCAGTGCAGACACAAACTGCCCCCAGCAGGTCACTGCTTTGGGTGGCTGACAAACCCATCCTGCTTCCAGCAGAGTATAAATGGGTCTATAAACCCTCTGCTTTCCCCATCCTGTGCATCCCTGCAGCCCTGGTGGGTCTATAATGCACAGGACAATCATTTTGGCAGGAAGGAGAGAAGGACAAGGGGAAATTTTCTGGGTTGGACAATGAGGGTTTTGTGATGGGCCCTGTGATGATAGTCCTGATCCTTTCTCACCCAGCAGTCAGAACCACACTGTGTTGCTTTGCTGAAAACCAAGTTTTGCAGAAGAGCAAATTGGAGAAATTGAGAAAAAAAGCCAAAGCCATAGAGCACATGCCTCCCTTCACCCCACACAGGGACACTGATGAAACCCCCCAAAGTAAACCTATCCAAAGTGGGGCCTCACTGCAGCTCTCTAAAGCAGATGACAGCCCAGCTCCTGCCCTAACCATGCCACAGAGCCCCTCTTTCAGCCCCTTGGGAAGGTGCTGATGCTTTGATCAGCTCTGATATCACAATTAGACAGCATTTCTGATAAACGTGCTCCTCCCTGGGGGCTGCTGTGGGTTGTACCCTGTGTGTGAGCGTGCTGTACCTTGGAGACGAGGCTGGCCCGGTACGCAGCCAGGGCTTTCAGGTACTCCTTCTTGGCAGCTTCTGTTTTCCTCTTGTATGCCTGGAAGGACCAAGGGATGGAAAACCATTAGTAGAGGGAACAGGGGGCTGCTGGCCTTGGCTGCACCCACCTGCTCAGTGAGAGGCGCCTTCAGTGGGGCTCTGTGCATGAAAAACTCAATTCTGCTGCAGGGGAATTTACACCAAGAAAATGAAACCCCTGGATTGGACCATGGTGGGATTTTTGATCTGATCCTGTGCTGGGATCTCTGGTCAGAGTGGTCTGTGTGTTTAGACAGGTAAGAGACACAGTCTGATTTACAAGGTGAACACAGTGAAATCCCGTCCCAACAGGAAGCTGAGTAAAGAGTGATCCAGGCTCTTGGAAGAGCAGGACAAAAGCCCAAATCCTCAAATGACAGGACTGTCTTTAAAGTCCCTTCCAACTCAATCAACTCTATGATTCTGTGATGACGACCAGCTTAAAAACACCTGAGACAGTCAGAATTCCTAAATTATCGATTTGTTTTCTTGGTTTTCCCAATATTCTCCTTTAGAGCTCAAAACCCCAGCTCTTCCCTGCAGTCTGGACAGCTGGGAACTGCTTTCTGATCTTACAAAAACTGAGATTTTGGCCTCGTGTTATGACTTGGTGAGCTGGAGATTGCAGGGAAGCAGTAAGTACCAGGAGAGTTCACTTCCCTAAGGAAAATAAAGATTTGGAAGAATGAATTATGGTTTATTTTTCCCCATAATGAGAGATGCCCCATGATCATGTCAGTGCTGGTTCCCTTCCTGCCTGGATCCTGGTCCTCCACATGCAGGTGAAGACCTGCAATAAATAATGGTGCGATCCACTCTGCCCCCAGCATGATTCCCCATAGGATTACACAGATTAAACTGAGCAAAGGAGTTATTTTAAAACTGAATAAAAATTTCAGGATAAAGGCAGGAACTCCCAGGGAAAATAACCACCAACCCTCTTCTCCACTGGAAACCCAAAGCCTTCCTCAGGTGATGCACTGAAAGCTGATTTCAATTAGAACAGATTTGCATGTATTTAATTCAGCTTTAAAACCATCAACAGCTTTCAGCAGTTGAAATGCTAAAGCCTGGTGGGCACATTCTGTGTTCAGGATGCTTTAGGTTGGATATTGGGAAGAATTTCTCCATGGAAAGGGTTGCCCAGCCCTGGAGCAGGTTGCCCAGGGAGGTGGTGGAGCCACCATTGCTGGAGGTGTATAAAAGACCTCTGGATGTGGCACTGGGTGCCGTGGCATTCACATTCTCTGGAAAAATCCCTTCACCCAGGATTTTTCTCCTGGGAAGCTGAGAAGACTCAGAGAAAAGGAAAACAATTCTTATCTCATTTGCTTCTCCTGTGTTGTGCTCCCATGTGGAATGTGTTTGGAGATTGTTTACCCACAGGTGATTGTTCCATTGCATTCTGCTGGGAGTTGTTTTCACTCTTTGGCCAATCAGGGCCAAGCTGTGTCAGGACTCTGGAGAGAGTCACCAGTTTTAATTATTATCTTTTTAGCATTCTGTAAGTATCCTTTCTGCATTTTTTAGTATAGTATAGTATTCTTTAATATAACACAGTATCTTAAAGTAATAAATGAGCCTTCTGAGAACATGGAGTCAGATCCACCACTCCTGCCTCCGTCTGGGGAGAACCCAAATACAACAGGTGGCTGTGGCAGTGCTGGGCTGACAGTTGGACAGGATGATCCTGAAGGTATTTTCCAACCAAAACAATCCCACAATTCTATGATTTAGCTTATTTCCCCTGCAAATTTCCATGGCCATGGCAGACTCCCTCCCAGCACTGACCTCTGAAGGGAGAGTAACCTTCCAGCAGTTGAACTGAATGTGAGTTTAAAATCAGTACAGATAAATTCTATTAAAAATGGATTGAAAGTCTTATTTTCATTGCTAAATCACAGTGAGTCCTGTAATGAAACGTTTTGACTCGACACACTGGAGGTCTCAGATGGCAATTTTCTGAAATGGAGCATTTCTCTACGTTTGTCTTTGGCTTTATGGCATTCAGGAAATATTACATTTGCTCCATTCAGAACAAAATTACTTTTCAAAATGTCAGCCTGAAGAAGAGTTTGCCTGTGAAAAGTAACTATTTCTTCAAACAGTATCAGTTCCCTTAATAAAAGCTATTACCTTTCTCTACAATCTCCAGATCTTTTGTTATAGAATCAAAGAGTGGTTTGGGTTGGAAGGGACCTTAAAGCTCCTCCAGTTCCATCCCCCTGCCATGGGCAGGTACACCTTCCACTGGGGAGGTTTGTGCCCATCACAGCATCACAGAATTTATTGTGTTCAGCAGCAGAGCTGGTGGATGCTCTTAAATGTGGTACCTAAAGCCCTCACAGCAATGAAATAGGAATTCCTGTATCTCAGTGTTTAAGAGAGGGCACAGCTGGATGCTGCTCTATGGAGAACATTTTAAATTATTTTTCCTCTATAACAGCAAAATACAAGAGTGGTTTTACCTTTTTTTCCCCCAGTATGGTGGGAAAACAAAGTATTCAGAGCTATGCAAAGATAAATTTAATTATTAGCAAGACTTGCCTGGAGCAAAACCTGCAATTTCTGGACAGGTAAATTAGACTTCCTAAAGCTAAATGCAAATAAATAAATAACCAATAAAGTCTGTGCCTATCTTCATCCCCATCACTTGCTTTTCCTGCTAAATTCCTTTTTTTTTAATGCCACTCTTCATTTGTTCTTGTCTCTTTTAGAGATCTTGTGTTGGGATGTGCTGCTGGGTGGGGCCTGGTGCAGGACTGGGCAGGGGCAGCCAGTGGCTCATTGGAGCTCAAGCCTGGCCACCAGCAGGGTGTGCTCAGGGACTGTGCTCTCTGATGTTTCTCTGGTGAGCTGCAAGTTCTGGAAGATTCCTGGTGGATTATCTGGATTTTGATCATAGAATCCCAGAATGGTTTGGTTTGAAGGCACTGTTTTGATCCACCCCTGCCATGGGCAAGGACACCTTCCATGGTGTCTCACCATGGTCTATTCCACCATTCCATGGAATTGGTTATTCCACCATCCCAGGGTGCTCCAAGTTCCGTCCAGCCTGGCCTTGGACACTTCCAGGGATCCAGGGGCAGCCACAGCTTCTCTGGGTGACATGTGCCACCACCCTCATTGCAAAGAACCATCCCTTAGGGTCTCCTGTTGGGAATTTTGCAGTCCTGCCCTGCACCCCCACAGGGCTCCCTGCCTGTCCCCAGGGAATCACCACACTGATGTGGGATCTGAACAAAGCTCCTCACAAATCCTCTGTGGAAAGGCAGCTCTAGTGCAGCATTTATAGCCTTTAAAATTTTAATTTAAACATTGACAAAACCACGTTACTTTCTAATTAAATCCCATTTTCTCCCAGGGATTTTAATTTTGAAGTAATTTATCAGATTTAAGGATCCTCAAAACATTTTGCATGTTTTTCTTCCTAACCTGCCATGCCCACTGATTTATTTTCCTTATTCATTAGCAGGAGGATTCATTAGTCATTAAGTGAGTGGGTGGGTTGGAGGGAGGAGGGGGGGGATAGGAAATAAAAATGGTTAGTGATTATGAAAACAAAAAAAAAAACCAGAGCTGTAAGAAGCATATGTCGGGATCGTAATCCTGACACCTCTGTGTCTCAGCAAAGCAGCCAGTAATTGTAGCATAATGAAATGTTCTTGTTTGATAACAAGTTAATTAGAGAAGACAATTACTGCAAACCCCGCTGACGCCCACGAGCGGCTCCGCGTCGCGCAGGCACTGAGCGACAGCCGGGGCTGTTCTCTGTCACCTCTGCATCCCAGCCCTCCTGCTCCAGCAGGAATCCTGCTCCCCAAGCCTGGGGAATGAGGGAAAGGCTCAAACTCTCCCCCAAAAAATCGAGTGGTACATTGAGCCCAAGTGGGAGGGTCTCTGCTGCAACACCAGGTGGATTTTGGGGTGTTTTGCTTCATAAAAAAGGTAAAACATCAGGAGAGGAGAGATGGGAAGTGCAGGAAAGGTGTCCAGGAGGAAAGCTGGGGAGGAAGACCAAGAGGAGCCACCATGATGTAGCAAAGGAGGCATGGGGTGATCCTCTGCATGTAGGAACAGAAGCAAAATAGGCTTAAATTACACCAAGGGAAATGTTAGGTAAGCACTGGGAAGGCTTGGGAGCAGTAAGGATAATTAAGCATGGGAAGACATTGCCTGGGGAGATGTGTAATCTCCACCACTGAGGGTTTAAGAACAGATTAGGAACACATCCATCAGGAATGGCTTAAGTAGAGATGATCCTGACTTCAGGCATGAGTATGGGCTGGTTGACCTCTTAAGTCTCTCTTTGCCCTTCTTTCTATGATTCCATGACTGGTTTTTTTCTTCTCCCAAATGTGTAAATTTGGTTTTTATTCTGCTTGTAAGTCTGCAGGGTTTTTCTTGTAACTATTATACACTTTCCTGCAAGATATGTCTTGAGACCACCATAACTTATGGCTTATTCACAAGATGTCTCAAAGCACGTCCTCCCTGCACATTCCCCATTCTCTCCACACATCCTTACCACAGCCACTGGAAAGGCAAATAGGAAACATGGACAGGTTATCCTTATTCCTTCCCAGATCCTCCTTTCCTGCTTGCATCCCATTCTGTATGCCCTTCAAGACTTATTCTGTCCTTCCCACCATTAAAACCAACCAGCCCAAGCTACACTTCCAGAATAAAGCCTGTGGTCTGGATTATCTGGCAAGTCTTGTGATCAACATCCCTGAGGGTACCTCCAGGGAAGACCCTGGCTGTGGGAACTATTTCCATGGTTTCAGGAGAGCTCCTGCTTTATCCTGGTGGAGACACAGTGCTGGGAAGCAATTCCTTTGGAGAATGAGTGTAAGAGCCTGCAATGAAGCAGGAATTGCCATTGGTTAAAGCATCTTGAGGGGTTCCTGCTCTCCACTGCTTCGACTTCATGGGGTGGGTGTGGCATTCACACTCTGAAAAAATCCCTTCACCCAGGATTCTTCTCTTGGGAAGCTGAGAAGCCTCAGAGAAAAGGAAAACAATTCTTATCCCATTTGCTTCTCCTGTGTTGTGCTCACATGTGCAATGTGTTTGGAGATTGTTTACCCACAGGTGATTGTTCCATTGCATTCTGCTGGGAGTTGTTTTCACTCTTTGGCCAATCAGGGCCAAGCTGTGTCAGGACTCTGGAGAGAGAGTCACCAGTTTTATTATTATCTTTTGAGCATTCTGTAAGTATCCTTTCTGTATTCTTTAGTATAGTTTAATATAGTATTCTTTAATATCATATGGTATCATAAAACAATAAATTATCCTTCTGAGAACTTGGAGTCAGATTCATCACTCCTGCCTTCATCAGGGCACCCCACAAAGATAATAGGGTGGAAGTCATCCCTCACTCCATGTGAGGGCACAAGTGCATTCCCAGGACAATCCACTGAAGATTCCAAAGGGAACAGGGGGGTGACAAATCCAAATCCTAGCCTCCAATGAAAACCACACACCATTCACCTTCCAAACCTCTGATCTTGCTCTCCAAGAAGGACAGTGACACCTATGGAGCTGTTAAAAGCAGATCTGACCTTTCCCATCCTCCCCATTGTTATCCTGCTCTCCACCAGACCCCTTTGGAAGCCTTGTTTGGGGTTGGTGCTTTGATCCCTCTCTGGTGCATGGCTTTTCTTGATGCCCAGAAGATGCTGAAGCCTCTTTCCAGGCCAGGGCAGCTGCCTGGACCCTTCCAGCCCTCCCTGCCGGGGCTTTGGGGCTGCAGGAGGAAAGTGCATCCTGCTGTGGCTCTGGGGCTGACAGCTCTGTACAAAGCTGGAATTGGGCAGTTGTAGCGTGGCTGTTCCTGTGTGGATCTCTCTCCTCTGGTGGCTCTTCCATAAAACAACTTTACAGCTGGTTCTCAATGCCTCTGTCCCACCACAGACCCTGCAGTGTCCTGTCAGCAGCTGAAGGATCAGGGTCAATGAGCAGATGGATCTGATTAAATGGGTGATCTATTACTTTCTGCTGAGCAATTCTTCTGCTGGGTAATTTACCCCTGGAGTGTGACTTGATCCCTGGAGCTGTGTTGTTCTCCAGGCTGTACATCTGTGTCAGGAAATCCCATTTGTGTTTGGCCATGGAGTCACTCAGCATTACTGAACTGCTCCTGGTGAAGCGTGAGTGAGAACTCATCTCTGGTATCTTTGTGTCCCAGGCTCAAAAACTCAACTGAAAATGCTGGGTTTGTCCAATCTCTGCTCATTTCAGATGGGAAGCTCTGGGTTAGCCTGGGGATCACCCAGCAGATTGCTTGGGAGCTCCTTGGTTCCTCTGCTCCCAGTTTCTGGGGCCTATGGAAACACCTGCCCAGGGCTTTGATTTGTGGCTGGATTTGCTGACAAAGAGAAGCTGGTTCCAGAGACTCCTGCAGCAGCCACCTTGGCATTGATCTCCACCATTGCTTGGCTCCAATCCAACCTCCTCTTCACCAAAATACTGCAGGGAACAGGGAGGTGCTCAGAGAGGGACAAGCAGAAATTGGCAGAGGAGAGTGAATCCCACCAGTGACTTCTCTGCAGAGTCTCCAGCCTTATCACCCCCAGGAATTCCCCCTGAGGGAGGGCAGTCACCAGGGCTATGTCCCCTGCTCTGGGGCAGATGTGGCCCATGGTGGCCCTGTGGGTGGCACAGCCTGGCACTGGGCTGTTGTGCCAGGGGAAAATCCTCCTGGGGAATTAGCAGAGCTTTGCTCCAATCTAGAGCTCAATTTCTCCTAATTTCTGCCAAATCAGGCAGCCCTTTTAAACCATGCTGGGGAACTCTGCTTGAGATCTGCTAATGGAAAAACTCCCACAGAGGAACGGGATGCTGGAGCTGGGACCTGGAGGATTCCTGTGCCAGGTACCCCATTGGATGCTAATGGCTGAATTAGCATTTCACTCTGCAGCAGAGTCGGAGCTATCTCTACAGGAACAGCTGCTAAACTATTTGCAAAGTTCAAAGAGAATGTATTCATTTTCCTTTTTTTTTTTCCTCGAGTCACATTCTTCAGATTCCCGTGTAAGCTCCTTAGGAAAGGCCACGGCAGCTGTTGAAGAATGAAGATTACAACGTCCTGCCAACGCAGCGCTGGGGATATTTAAGGTATTGTTATTTATTTCTTTTCTACAGCCACGCTGGAAGGGGTTAAAATGGGGAAGAAAATGGTGCTTTGCCGAACAGGTGTCCTTGAGCAGTACCCAAGGACACGGAGATTGCTAATCCTGTATTCCACAGCATGATCAAATCACCAGGCAACAGATATAAATAAAAAAAGGCAGGAAATAAGGAAATTTAGATACAAGTGTGTCAGAGGGAAAATGAAGATTCATTGTGAAGAGGCTGAGAAGAGAAGAAGAAGAAGGAACAAAATGACAAAGCCACAAATGATAAACCAGTAAGAACAAAAGAAAGGGGGGAGAAAAAAGCCTCTCTGTGAAATGCATGTCTGTGACAGCAGCAGCCAAATCAAAGATGCTGCTAGATTATATGGTTTCTTGCATGATATGCATTCTGCTTCCCTTTCTGTGTTTGTCTTTCAACTGGTGCACAGGGAAAAAAAAACCATATCTGAAATGGGACGTGAGCAACCTTTATTTTCCTTGTTTCATCAGGAGGAGAAAGCAAATTTGCTTTGTGGGAGCAGCAGCACCTGCTCAATGGCAAATAAATAGCTCCAGCTTTGATATTACAGTGCATATAATCATTAGCAGCACAAATGGCAGAGGATTAACCCCCTGTGTGCTGGCCAGGACTACATGGCAAAGGGCTGGCACGTCCCTGCTGCCAGCAGAAATGCTCCAGGAGGTGTCTGTGGAGGGGGCACAGGACCATCCTTCCCAGTCTGGCATGGCTACAGGCCACCAGCACTGGGCTGCCCTCAGCCCTTTGGCCCTGGCACAGCTCTGTGCAGCCCAGTCTGTGTGCAGGATGGAGCTGGGCACGGATGGACATGGGGCAGACACAGCAGGAACGTGCCAGGGGCTGCTCACATGTGGGGGAATCACAAAATGCCCTGGGTTTGTGGAGCAGCTGCCCTGGAAACCTCTCCCTGCTGCTTTCCACAAGGTGGAACCAAAACACCCCCAGGACTGGGGCCCACTGGAGGGCACGGGGTAAGGTTTGTAAATCTTCTCTGAAGAGAAACTCCAGGGATGTAAAGAACTGCTCAGGGACACCTTGGGGCTGGGCTCTGCCCCTCTGGGATCCAAGTGAGGGACCAGCTCCGGAGCAGATCCTACAGCCTCACATCCACCCCTTCTCAAGCCAGGAAGAGGGGAACTGTTCTCTAAAACTTTGGTCATAATTTAGCCAAAATACCCAGATTTGGCTTTTGATTGCCTGCTGTGCCACCTCTTGTCAGGACCCAGGACATCCCTCTGGCTGTCCTGAGCAGCCAAGACCCCTGCCAGGGGGCTCAGAGACCCTGGCACAGAGCCCAAAATGCCCCTGTGGTTTTGATTATGACCCGTGGAGCAAACTGCCAACCTTGTATGAAGATCAGCAAGTCATGACAAATTAAGTAGAATAATAGTGAATTTATCACAAGGTGAAAAAAATAGATTTTGGGGTTTTCAGAATGGGGGTTCAGGGGGGCAAGATGGAGGAATCTGGGCATGTCCAGCCTTTCTCCTTCTTCTTCTTGGCCTTCATCTTCTGCTGTGATGTTGGCACTTACAGATTGGTTTAGAGTAGAAGCTCACTGTCTAACATAGGTGATAGGTATTGGAAAGTAATTGTAAATATTGTATAGGTAGTTTTTAGTATAAAGACATAACACTGCCCAGGGGCAGGGTTGGACTTGACTGTCTTGCTGAATGGACCTCAGCTGGACGGGAGAAAATATTTTATAGGTAAGATACAATAAACAACCTTGAGACCGAGAAATGAAGAGCCCTGACTCCTTCTTCAAGGGCCAGGCTGGGAAAAGAAACTTTCCAACTTTTTTTGGGTCACTCTGACCAGCTAAAGATTCCAACACCTCTGTGTGGCTTTTCCCCAGGCTGCTTTCTGCAGCGACGACATGAAGCCACATTTGTCCACAAAGCTAAAAGCAGTGTCCTTGATGAAACACTTCCCTTCTCCAGCTTTTCCACCCCTTCCCAGAGCACAATCCTGCCTGCTGATGGGCTGATGCAGCCGTGTGGCAGGCTGGACCACCAGGCTGCAGCAGGATGCTGGCTGTGCTGTTTGGACACCATCCCCTCTCCAGATGTACCAGGAGAGCCCCTGGAAGGGAATGTGTGCACCACATCCTGCAGGAAACACCTACACGACAGCCCAGCCACTTGTTTTCACTCATTACAGGCATTTCAAAATTTTCTTTTCCTTTTTCCCCTTTCCATCGCGTTGCCTCACGAATCCAAAAAATGCTTCAGGGGTGTTGGCAGAGGGAAGCAAACAGGGGCTAAATAAACTCTCCTGCAGCCAGACACTTGCAGAGCGAACGTGCCACACCACACAAACCACCCCAGGCTGCCAGAGCCAAGGAGAAATCGTGTCCCTGCAGCCAGATCCCGGGCAGGGAGGTAACTGCTGTGGGAGAGAAGCATCCAGCTGGAGACAAAGGCAGGAAGTTAATATTTAAGCATTCAGACAAGGAACAAATGACTTAATTAAATCAATTACAGCGGGAGAAATGGAGCCACTTAGAAAGCGTGTGTAAAGAGACGGGGAGGCTGCTGCGAGCTCGTGGAAGAGAGGGAGGAGGGAGGGAGAGTTAGCAGGGGAGATAAACGGGCTGGTTTAATCCCTGCTGGTAATTAAGAGCTGAGCGTTTGCACTGCGCTGAGTCAGGGTGGCAGCAGTGCTCACACTCCCCGAGCTGTGCTGATGTTCGGTGGAGTAAAGGAGGGCCAGGCTGAGATGCTGGGGGGGATGCAGGCAGGAGAAAGAGGTGACACAAAGCTCCTCCACACTCCTGAACCACACAGCAGAAACGAGGCCCCTGTCCTGCAGCTTCCCAGTGTTGGGGTCACTCTCCTGACCTCCCTCCCCTCTTCAGATTTCTCATCTCTTTCAGATTTCTGCCTGCTGTCGAAGCAACAGCAAAAACCAAGCCCCTATGCTGTTGGGGTCACTCTCCTGACCTTCCTCCCCTCTTCAGATGAGGAATTTCTGCCTGCATGATCCTACAGTGATGCCCCCGAAGAGGAGAAAAGGGAGCAACAAATGAGTTTTCATCCCTGGAGATCCCTGTGGGGTGAAAATTAAGATTCTATCCCGGCAGAACTTCCAGTTAAATGGTTTTTTCCCTCCCTGCTGCTCTCAGTGCTGGCCTGGGACACCCAGAGACACAAAGCTTTTCCACACTCCTGAACCTCCCACATCCTGAAGCAACAGCAAAAACCAAGTCCCTATCCTGCACCTTCCCAGGGCTGGGGTCACCCTCCTCACCTTCCTCCCCTCTTCAGATGGGGAATTTCTGCCTGCATAATCCTAAACTGATCCTCCCAAAGAGGAGAAAATGGAGCAGCAAAAGAACTTTCATCCTCTGCTCTTACTCCTGATTCAGTGTGGGGTGGAAACCAAGGTTCTGTCCCAGCAGAACTTCCAGTTAAATGACTTTTTCCCTCCCTGCTGCTCTCTCCACAGATGAAACTGCTTCCAGTGCCGTACAGGAGGGCCAGGCTGAGATGCTGGGGGGATGCAGGCAGGAGAAAGTGGTGACACAAAGCTTTTCCACACTCCTGAACCCCCCACATGCTGAAACAACAGCAAAAACCAAGCCCCTGTCCTGCTGGGGTCACCCTCCTGACTTTCCTCCCCTCTTCAGATGGGGAATTTCTTTCTGCTTGATCCTACAGTGATGCCTCCAAATAGGAGAAAACAGAGCAGCAAAAGAGCTTTCATCCCTGGAGATCCTCTGCTCTTACTCCTAACTCAGTGTGGGGTAGAAATAAAGGTTCTATCCCAGCAGAACTTCCAGTTAAATGGCTTTTTCCCTCCCTGCTGCTCCCAGTGCTGCCCTGGGACACCCACAGACACAAAGCTTTTCCACACTCCTGAACCACCCACACCCTGAAACAACAGCAAAAACCAAGCCCCTGTCCTGTTGGGGTCACACTCCTGACCTTCCTCTCCTCTTCAGATGAGGAATTTCTGCCTGCATGATCCTACAGTGATCCTGCCAAAAGAGAGCAGCAAAAGAGCTTTCATCTCTGGAGATCCTCTGCTCTTACCCCTGACTCAGTGTGGGGTGGAAATCAAGGTTCTGTCCCAGCAGAACTTCCAGTTAAATGGCTTTTTCCCTCCCTGCTGGTCTCCCCAGTGCTGGTCATGGACACCCAGTGACACAAAGCTTTTCCACTTGTGAATTATAGTTTATTTTTCCATTTTTCTCCATAATGAGAGATGCCTCTTGATCATGTCAGTGCTGGTCCACTGCTGGTTCAGGTTCACTCCTGAAACCCCCACATGCTGAAGCAACAGCAAAAACCAAGCCCCTGTCCTGCTGGGGTCACCCTTCTGACTTTCCTCCCCTCTTCAGATGGGGAATTTCTGCCTGCATGATCCTACAGTGATCCCCCCAAAGAGGAGAAAATGGAGCTGCAAAAGAGCTTTCATCCCTGGAGATCGCTGTGGGGTGGAAATAAAGGTTCTATCCCAGCAGAACTTCAAATTAAATGGCTTTTTCCATCCCTGCTGCTCTCTCCCCAGATGAAACTGCTCCCAGTGCTGGCCAGGGACACCCAGCTGGAGCTGTGGCCAGAAGTGCTCCCAGCTAAAGCCCTTTTGGGGGCAGGACACATCCCACACCATGTCAGGTCTCACTCTGCCTGACCAACAGCCCTCCTTGCTCTGGGAAGTGCTCCCTGGGGTTCTCTCCATAGGAAATGAGCAATTACAGGCTTTTGTGACTGACTCAGCAGCAGCCAAAGAGGGAAAGCAGGAGCTGGAATTCTCCACGTGAAGCAGACAAAGTGGCTGACAGCTTTGGGGGCAGCAAGGTTTCCTCTGTGAGGCCACTTCAGACATCTCCTTGTGAAGCTTTTAAAGCCTGACTGCTGGGTTTGGAGCCAGCAGCACAGGGAGTTAATGGTGTTTAGCCTGTTGGCTGTCACTCCTTGTAAGTAAATAAGCAAATACAAACCCATCTCCCATCTCAAGCTGGAAAACCCCACGTCAGGGAAAGGCCACTGATGGCTGTGCAGAGTGTGAACTTATCAAAAATAATTAGTTGTCATAAAAATTTTGCTCTTCCCCATGCTACAACAGCAATTTTGCACATGGGCACTTCAGCACAGCCCCTAAAAACAGCTTTTTAGCCTGTGGAAGCCCCTGGCCTTACCCTGAACACTCCTGCACCGTGGAAACACACATTTCAACAGCTGAAAGACAAAAATAAATAACTCAGTAACTCACTTGCTTTTGTTCTTCTCCCAGGCTGTCCCACATGGATGCCACGATTTTCGACACGTCCCCGAAGGTGGCATTGGGGTTTTGCCCTTTGATGGCTGCTTGTGTGTCTCTGAAAAACAGGGCATAGGCTGACACGGGCTTCTGGGGCTCATTGGGGTCCTTCTTCTTCTTCTTCTTTTGGCTTTTGGGCTTTTTGCCCTGGTCTGTCGAGGGTCTTTTCTCTCCAGTAGCCTGCAAAAGCAAGAGATGAAGCTTAGCTAAGGTCTGATACCAGACCCTGCTACAGCTGCTGAGCCAAGGAGATGAGAGAGGATATGGGAAGTGGAGATGTCCCAGTGTGGAGTGGGGCAGCAGTTCTGGGGGTCTCTGTCCCTCAGGAGCCTCTTGGATCATTGCACAAACTGCAGGTGGGTGCCTGAACCTGCTTTGGTGTCTCCTCTCAGAGCAGCTCATAGCTTGGGTTCATCCCTTTGTCCCTGTATCACCCTGTTCTTCTAAAGTTCTTCTAAGCCTTCTGATGTTACATTTTTGTAGTGGAATTTCTCACACACTTTTCATGTAAATAATGATTGTTTTGCATTCCTTTCTGGAGGAGGAGAGAATTGATGGACTGTTGGTTTGTCCAGTGTGGCTGGAGAGGTGGCAATTTCATCCTCCAATCCATGTTCACTTTTTAAAGTCTATAAATATTGGAGTTTGGAAATAAACTATGCTCTTTTTACCTTGGACATTTCAGCATGTGCATATCGTTCATTTCGTGTCCTATTGCGACATCCTGCTCCAGATGTGAGGCTTTCCAGTCCTCAGTCACTCTCCTCCCCAGCTCACTCACTCCTTGATCCTTTTCTGGAACATCTCCACCTGCCTTGCTTTCCCAGCTAGGTTGCTTTAGCAATCCATGGATTTTCCAGACTTGGCTTCCACATGGTTTCTGATTTCCACCCCACTGAGCCCCCTTTGCATCTGCTCCTCACTTCCCTCCCCTCCCCATTCCAGGAGGGCTCTGAGCACTGACCAAGCAGCACCAGCACCACATTAAACATCACACCAGGGCCAGCCAAAATTTGCTTCATCCTGCTAACATATATGTGCCCTATCCAAAAAAACATCCAAAATTGAACTATTTTAATCACACCAATTAAATGCTTTGCCTGTGCTGTTCACTCCTCTGACTGATCTGGGTGTCACCGTGTTATTTTCTGAAAAATCCTCTTTGCCCAGGATTTTCTCCTGGGAAGCTGAGAAGCCTCAGAGAGGAGTGAAAACAATAATTATCTGATTGCTGCTCCTGTGTTTGCTGCTTTGGAATGTGTCTTGGACACTGTTTACCAACAGGTGAATGTTTGATTGGTTCCATGTGAATTGTTTTTAATTAATGGTCAATCACAGCCAGGTGTGTTGGACTCTGAGTCAGTCATGGGTTTTTTTTATCATTCTTGTGAAGCCTTCTGATGTATCCTTTTTCTTTGGTGTAGTTTTAGTATAGCAATATGATATGATATGATATGATATAACATAACATAATATAATATAACATAACATAACGTAACGTAACGTAACGTAACGTAACGTAACGTAACGTAACGTAACGTAACATAACATAACATAACATAACATAACATAATATAATATAATATAATATAATATAATATAATACCCCTGGAAAACACTTGGTTACCCATCAAAGCTCTCAACTGGCATTAATGTGGCCAGTGGAAGGTGGCACTACAGGGAAGCACCACTACCCTTATTTCATAGCGAAGGAAAACCTAAATACACCAGATAGCAGAGAATGGAAGCACTGGCTGGATCTCTGCATCCTTGAGGGCAAAGAGCACACCAGCCCTTCCACCTGCAGCCCTGAGCTCAAGGCACCACCATTAGCTGCACAGGTTGTTGAATAACTTGGAAAGCCACAGCTCTAAACACCAAGATCTTGTGAAAACAATGATTCCAGCTGAGCTGGGGACAAACAGCCCCTTCTCCTGATGGATTGGTCAATTTGAGCATGTGCCATTGGTCAATTGGAGCATGTGCTTGGCGGTGCCAGGATTTAAGAGGCTTCCCTTCAGCTGGCAAAGGCCAGGCACGGGGAGGAAAAGGGCAGCAGCGTTCCTGCTCTCCACTCTGTAGCTCTTGACTGATCATTAATTTCAGTATCAGCGCAGTGACATTTGTCAAACAGACAGTGACCATTAGTGAATGAGCAGAGAGACCACAAAAATTGCATTTAATTTAAAATTGCCCAATTGGGCTTGAATGGGAGGCCTGGAGGTGAAAGGCCAGCTTATTAGGAGGAAAAAAAAAATGCATGACAGGGTTTCAGCCCATTAGGAAGTGAGATGGTATTTTAACTAACTGTGATCCCCTTGGACTCAGTGGAGTGCCGTGGAGAACCTGCTCCCACACAGCCACAGCCAAGGAGCTGGAACAGCACAACCCCAGCTGCATTACAGCTCAGGCAGCACCAAAGAGTGTCGCAGACATCTTTTTCACTAAAAATTCTTTCTTTAGGATTTTCCCTTCTGGGAAGCTGAGGCGCCAGAAAAAGAATGTAAACAATGCTTATCTGCTGCTGTGGAATGGAACAGGTGGATTTTTGATTGGGCCATCTTGAATGTTTATAATTAATGGCCAGTCAAGACAGAGCTATCTCGGACAGAGTCTGAGAGAGCTGCCTTTTGTTATTGTTCTCTTCTTTTCTATTCTTAGCTTAGCTAGCTTCTGAGGAAATCTTTCCTTCTATTTCTTTTTAGTATTGTTATAATGTAATATATATATATAATAAAATAATAAATCCAGCCTTCTGAACATGGAGTCAACATTCTCGTCACTTCCTTCACCTGAAAACCCCTGTGACCATGGTCACATAGAGCACATGGGATTTAAGGAAAACAGCAGCAGGGAGCAGAGCAGGATTTGGTATTCATGTGTTCCAGGTGTGACACACATGGGATGAGACAACAGCCTGGGCTGGGACCTCAGAGGAGTTTTGACTAACCCAAACCACATTCATGGCTGAAGTCAACCCCCAGAGAGCCAGTACAGGAAACTTTCTCCATGAATGAGGGTCAAAGTCAGTGCTACCCTGTGGGTCAGGACACCCCAGAGCAGACAGAGAAATGTTTCCTGTGCCCTGGGTTTCCACACAAGACCAGAAGTTTGTGTTTTTATGTAGCAAACCATGTTCATGCTGGTCAACCCCCAGAGAGCTGGTGCCTCACTGCCCAGAACATCTGCAGCCCCAAGGGTCATCCCTATGGTCAAGGGGACCAGGGAAGCTGGGCAGGGGAAGGAGGAGCTTGGCCACCTGCCCAAGGTGGCCACTGGCATTGGAGCTGCCCTGGAGAGGCAGCAGAAGGTCTGTTTGGTGGCAGATGCGGATTGGGGCAAGGAGGTGATCCCAAAACTTGGTGCTGCCTTAGATGTTGAACCCAGGAAGAGCTGAAACCTCATGGGCACAGATTTTAATAACCATGGAGTGTGGCCACTAACCCAGCTGGAATTTGGGCTGTACCCACCTGTCCCTCCCAGTCATGTGCACCCACCCCCCAGCTATGAAGCAGGTGAATACACCAGTGAGGCTCAGAGACCTCTGAAATTCAAAAGCTCCCTGGCTCAGAGGACCTGAAGGACTCATTTCTTTAACCTGTGACCTTCTAGCTCACAGGATTATTTTCTGCTTGTTAGATGTTGTTTTGATGCAGAAAAGCCCTCAATGGTCACGTGGAAAAGTTACTGATGGGTGAAGGCAGCAGCTGTGCAGACAGAGAAAGCAAACAGGAACCTGCAGGCCACAGTGTGGGTCCGCTGCTTTCCTCACACTCAGCATCTCCTCCTCCCTCAAACACATCACTCCCACCTGCCTGGGGGGTTACAGGACAGAACAATAAGAGGGATTGCCTTAAGGATTAGGAAAATTCTAATCTCTGCGAGCTGTCATCATCTGGACATCTCCAAATTTCCTACCCTGTGGGCACCCCTGGCTCAGGGAAGCAGAAGATCCAGCCCCAAAGCTGTGCCCTGCTCAGGGACTCCTGGGTGGCTGCCAGGAAAGCTGGGTGATGCTGGTGGAGACATAGAGACAGAAGCTGGTGTGTCACTACACTGAAACTCATTTTCTCCTGACATGGAAGATTTCAGCTCCCAGGTGCACAAAGCCTGGAGCTTTGTGATGAAGCTTTGAGAGATGGCAGGCTGTGGGATCCAGCAGCACAACCCCTCCCACAGTGTTCCCTCAACATGGAATCACAGAGTTTCAAAAATTCCATTTGTTTTTAACCTCATGTATCCCTTTTTTTGTACAGTTTTATCCACTGAAACTGTGTTTCCACCCACATGAGCACTCAGCTTTGAAATGCCCCAATCTGAAGTAAAATCTGCCAATGGATGAAAAAATACAGGATTTATGGGAATCAATTTTCCTAGATTTCCATGAAAAGGGAAAGGATTTTGCTCTGTCCTATCATTTTCCTAGTTTTCCAGCCCATGTACTGTTTGCTGCTCTGGTTATACATTCAAACCCTGTCACAACATCTATTTGGGTGGGACAAGGTTACAATAGCAGTGCCTTCAGGAGAAGGTTTTCGATGGAAGGCTTTAATCAAAGTCCCCAGGGAGCCCAGTAATTCACCTGCAGGCACAGAGGCACTGTGATTGCTGTAGTTTGCCCTCAGTAAATAACAGCCACAGATTCCTGAACATGGCACATGTTGTTTGGCTTTGCTGGTGCACTTGGAGAGAGATGGACAACAACCAAGGTGTGCCCAAACCCCCAGGAATTCCTTGGGTTTGTTGGTGCTACACTCAGCAGCAGTTGTGTTGGCTGTAGAGACCATTTGGGACACTGCTGACCACTGAAAACACCACCTTGGTGAACTAAAAGGCAGAAGATTCTTTGAATTCCTGTTTGTTCTCCTTAGCAAGCCATGTCCAATGAGCTCAGTTAAATCCCACCATGAGTTATTTTCCTTCCCTGTTTCAGTCTCTTCTACCCACTACCAGAAATCTAATTTAGCTCCAAGCTTTTGCAGACTCCTAGCCCTGATGCTGCTTTGCTCATGGCAATCATCATCCCAGGAAATCCTGTGACCTGATGGAACTGGTAAAATGTGGGGGCAGAAGAACAACTCTGATCTCCAAACCTGCTGGGTGAGTGCCAGCCTGCCATGCTGGGCCTCACTTTAGGCTGGGAACTGTGCCCTCATCCTTGGGAAAGTCTCCCACTATAAATGTCAAAACAATACTGGGGGGTCCCAGTTGTGGGTTTCTCTGGGTCTGGATTGAAGGCACTTGAGGCAGTAGTTCATGTTGGGACTCAGATGTTTATTATTCCTTATCAGTGAAACAGTCTCACTACTGTGAATTGGGCAGCTTTTCATTAGAAAGCACAAAATGACCAATGATCTCTTGTTCCAAGGTCTTTTAAGACTAACTATCCAATTAAGCGCTGACACCTGGATTATTTCCCCTTTTAACCCAATAACTGATCCCAAAGAGCTGCAATGGGGACTTTTCTGCCCAATTACAAAATGCCACCCAAACCCATGAGGAAGGAGGAAGAAGCAGCATGAAGAAGAAACCCAGGATGACACCCTGTGCCCTCCATCTTGCTTCCATCCACAACACACTAAAAATCCCAAAACCTCAATTTCTCACCAAGTGATACACCTACACTGCTCTCTATACACCTATATACTCTCTATATACTCTCTATAGACTAGAATCCACATCAGAGTGGATTTCAGTCTATTCTGGAGTTTAGGAAACTTTCTCCATGAATGAGGGTCAAAGTCAGTGCTCCCCTGGGGATCAGGACACCCCAAAGCAGACAGAGAAATATTCCCTGTGCCCTGGGTTTCCACACAACAACCAGAAGTCTGTGGTTTTATTTAGCACAATTTACCCCTCCCCGAAAAGCGCCGAATGCGGCGCGACTGCGCGTACCTTGTAATGCGACTCGGTCTCCTCTTCCTGAGTGGAGCTGGAGGGAGATGGGGTGGCAGACTTGCTTCCCGGGGGCGAGGGGGAGCCGTGGGTGACCCCGCTCCGGATGCCCATCTGGGAGATGAGCTGGGACTGGCTGAGGGCGCCCATGGGGCCGCCCAGCATGCCGGGCCGGTTGAGCAGCGGCACTTGGCGGTTGGACTCGTAGGATGCGGCGTCCGAGTGCACCATCTCCTGGATCTGAGGGAGGAGGAGGAGATCATTGTCACTACAACATTAATTCCTTCATTAATTTATTAATTTTCCATACTGCGAAAACAATTCAAGGCTGATTTATTGTTTAAATTGCTCTACATGGGTGGGAAAGTCTTCCCTGAGCTCGCTCCTGAACGAGGCGAGGGCTGAGCACTGTGCACCCATTGCTGTGCCCATGAGCCAGACAGAGAGGTGCTAAATCAGCTTTGTGTGTGGGGCTGTGTGCCCAGAAGGTGCCCCTGATTGCCTCAGGGATCGCTGGTGGCTGGCACCTATCAGGGATCTGAAAAAAAACAGTTCATAAACAAGTGATTTATGGCAAAATCACCAGGAGAAGGGAAGCTCCTCCAAGTTTCATCCAACCTGGCCTTGGACATTTCCAGGGATCCAGGTGCAGCCACAGCTTCTCTGGGCACCCTGTGCCGGGGCCTACCCACCTTCACAGAGAAGAATTTCTTCCTAATATCCCATTTAAACCTACCGTCCTATAAATTAAAATCATTCCCCCTTGTCCTGTCCCTTCATCCTTTGTCCCAAGTCCCTCTCCAGCTCTTCTGGAGCCCCTTTAGGCACTGGAAGGGGCTCTAATGTTTCCCCAGAGCCTTCTCTTCCCCAGGTGAGCACCCCCAGCACTCCCAGCCTGGCTCCAGAGCAGAGGGGATCCAGCCCTTGAAGCATCTCTGTGGCTCCTCTGGACTCATTCCAGCATGTCCAGCCCCTCTTCACCAAGCAGCAGATGAGATGAGATGAGATGAGATGAGATGAGATGAGATGAGATGAGATGAGATGAGATGAGATTACAAACCCTGCTGTTATCTGCACCAAGACCCCATTCCCAGTTTGAATCATTTTCCCCAAAACCCCATTTCCCCCCAGGATCCATCCTTGCTGATCCAGTAGAGCCTGGTTCCTGCACAGCCTCATCCAGCCATGGAGTGGGAGGGAGGCAAACCCTGCCTGAAACACTTGCCAGGCCTTTTCCCTTTTACATTAATCTGATTAATGCTAACACGAGTTTAAAGGCCTGAGCTCCTGATCAGCCCACTGAGGTGCAATCCCTCATTACCAGGGGAGCTTTGCCAGCTTCATCAGCAGCACACACAGAAGGAAACCCAGGGAAGACCTGTGAGGCCTCCAAAGGCTTCAGAGGACACAAATCCAAACACAAACCCTGATTTACTGCTGCAGGTCAGGAATCAAGAGCTTTACACCACACATTTACACAGACAGAATGTTCTGCTCCCCTTTGGACTCTCCAGCAGTGTCAGCAGAACAGCTTTCCCTGGATCTGCCCTTTTCCTGGATTAATTGTGAAGTGAAGGGATTGAACTCATAGGAATTAAATAAATTCCTGCATTTCAACAGCAGAGTCTGACTGAGGCTGACTTAGGGGCCGCACTGAATTGCTGCCCTTGGCTTTGGTGGTGTCAAGGAGGCGGCAGGGCTGGCTTTGCTTAGAGGCAAAGGGGCACAGAGCTTAATTATGCTTTGGTTAGGGGCATAGAGATTAACTATGGCAAATTTTGTGTGCCCTTAAAACCTTCTAATGTGCCCTTGAAACCTGAATATGTGTCTTACTGCAGAACTCTGGCTGTCCTGGTCATAAAGACATCGAGGATGATGCACCCATGGAGACAGACACCAGGCTTGGCCAGCACAGGAGGCACCAGAGATGTAAATTTTGCATTTAAACCAAATTTGCAGAAGTCATAGGAATGGCCTGGGTGAGACAGGGACTGTGCAAAGTGGGGACACAGCTCCCATCTGCTGAGCAGCCAGCCATTCCCAAACCCCAGCCAAAAAAATGTACATTTGTCTTGGGTTTTGTCAGTTTAATCCAGACCTTTCATGTTGGAGAAGATCTGCCAGCTGCTAAGGAAAAAGAATAATTTATTGTCCTTATTTTAAATTTAAATGAAGGGAAAGTTTAGAAGACGGGTGTTGGAGAAATGGGGCAGGCTATGAGATGTGGCTTAAAAAATTCTAAAATTTAAAATAGCTTGCTCACGTTTTAGCCACAGTAGTCTCCTGAGGAAATACTGTATTAAGACAATTTTTTGAAACTTTTATTATGTGGCCAATGGACCACAACAGCTCTGTTTATCCATTAAATATGTAATCACACATTTTTCTTTACAGTGCATGCTATTTATGCATCAGAGCAGAACAAGTCCAGGAGTGCAATTATGGATATGGGCCACATGCTGTAAATGCCTCTGAAAATTTGTAGGAAAAACCCAGGAACCTGAGCCTGGCTCAGAGAGCCCCATGAAGCCCCATGCTCATAACAGCTCCATCACAGAACCCTTTTAAGGAGCAGAGACAGCATTTTTCCTGGCACATTCTTCTTCCAAGGATATCTTAGCCTAAATGCCTTCTCCCAACTTACATCACTAAAGGGACCCCATAAGAAGGATGGGCACAGATTTTATTGAGGTGATAGGACAAGGAGAATGGTTTTAGACTAAAAGAGGGTTGGTTTAGGTTAGATATAATGTAGGAGTTTTTTACAATGGAGAATCTAAAACACTGGCACAGATTTTCCAGAGCAGCTGTGGCTGCCCCTGGATCCCTGGCAGTGCCAGGCTGGACAGGGCTTGGAGCACCCTGGGACAGTGGAAATGTCCCTGCCATGGCAGGAGTGGCAGTGGATGGGCTTAAAGGTCCCTCTCAACCCAAAGCATTCTACAATTGTATGATAAAAAAGTGCTTTTAGTTGAATATTGTTGGTCCTTCTCTCCCTCTCCCACATCTCCATCTCTTCTCCCCCAGTCCAGGAGGCTCTGCAGGACATGCATAGCTCCTCACATGCACCCTGCTGACCAGGAGCTGCCCCCACCATAAGGCACTCACTGCATTTCTCTCCACTTTATTTATTTATTTTTCATGCAATTTTGGAAGCAGCCTGCCAGGCTGCCACCTCTCCATCACTCCTGGTGACGGCTCCTGGTGTCCCCAGGCATGGTGGAAAAGCCACTTGAGTTTTCCAGCTGTAAAATATTTGGAGTGAAAATGAAGGTGAGTTGTTTGTGTGCAGCACTGGAGCTTCTTAAATAGCATCAAAGGTAGGGAAAGGGTTACTCCTGCTTCCCCCTGCAGGATCCTGCTGACACTGAGCTATTTCAGGGGCACCCAAAGCAGGTGATCCCCCCTAAAAAGACCCAAGGAAAGAGAGATCCCCAGGAGCAGGATTTTGAGATGATTCCCTGCAGCAAACTGCCTAATTAGCCAAGGAAATGATGAATGAAACTGTGATCACGGCAAACCAAAGTGAAAGGAGGTAATAAATGCTGTGTGAAAGAAAACAACCTGCTCCTGTGGGATGCAGTCCCAGCCCTGGGCTCAGTGGGGCTGTCCCATGCCTTTCCCTGCCCCACAGAACCCAATGGAAACACAGTGGAATTAAACATCCCCAGAAATGTGATCAGCTCCCTCTCCAGGAGCAGAGGCTGGGAGAGGCAGGTCAAACCCCATCTCCTTCCCAGGAATTCAGCACTGCAAGCTCACCACGAGGTGCTGCAAAAGGCCCAGGATGGGTTTGCAGCCTGTGCTGCAAACATCTTTCATGTTTTGCATCTCAGAGGAAAGCCAGAGTGCAATGTGATGCAGTCATAGCTGAAGTAATTAAGTGCACCTTACTTAGCAGATTCCCAAAGGCTGTGCTAACTCAAAGACAGCTCCTTTTTTCCCACAATATTTCAATTCTTTTAATGAATATGCATATCAGGCCCATAAATGCTCCAGCTAATCCAGAGAAGGAGAGAAAAACAGGCAGACAAACAGCACATGGTCCATGTTCCCTGTTGTGGGGAGAAGGGGAATTTCAGGAGTGACAAATGCCATGAGGAACAGTCCAGCTGGGGACTGGGGTGCTCTGCTAACACAGATAATGCTTCAAATGAGCCAAGCCCAGCTTCAAATGCACTATTCCCCAAAATTCTAATGTAAAAAGCACTCCCAGGCTGGGGGTGCTCACCTGGAAAAGGGAAGGGACCAGGGAGACCTGAGAGCCCCTTCCAGTGCCTACATGAGCTTAGGAGGAAGATGGAGACAGGCTTTATAGCAGGGCCTGTTCTGCCAGGACACAGGGTGATGGTTTTAAACTAAAAGAGATGATTCAGAGTAGATGTACACAAGAAACTTTTTATGATGAGGGTGTTAAACACTGGCACAGGCTGCCCAGAGAAGCTGTGGCTGCCCCTGGATCCCTGGAAGTGTCCAAGGACAGGTTGGATGGGGCTTGGAGCACCCTGGGACAGTGGAAGATGTCTCAGCCATGGCAGGGGGGTGGAATGAAATGTCTTTAAGGTCCCTTCCAACCCAACTCATTCCATGGTTCCATGACTCCCACCCTGTGGCATTAACATTGTCTGGAAAATCCCTTCACCCAGGATTTTTCTCCTGGGAAGCTGAGAAGCCTCAGAGAAAAGGAAAACAATTCTTCTCTCATTTGCTTCTCCTGTGTTGTGCTTACATTGGAATGTGTTTGGAGATTGTTTACCCACAGGTGATTGTTCCATTGCATTCTGCTGGGAGTTGTTTTCACTCTTTGGCCAATCAGGGCCAAGCTGTGTCAGGACTCTGGAGAGAGTCACCAGTTTTCATTATTATCTTTTAGCATTCAGTGAGTATCCTTTAGTATAGTATAGTATAGTATCGTATAGTATAGTATAATATAATATAATATAATAATAAATTTGCCTTCTGAGAACAGGGAGTCAGATTCATCATTCCTGCCTTTGTTGGGACATCCCTGCAAATACAATACCACCCTTCCCAGGGTCAACACAGGTGGGCTGAGCCTTCCTCACCCAAGGTCTTCCTCTCCAGGCAAGGCAAGCAGCTACTCCAGGGGCAGCCACCAGGCTCATCCCCAGCACAGCTCTCCTCTCCTTGGGTTTGTTCCCAAGAAGAAGCCATTCCATTATAATCACAATCAGCCAGGGAGAGGAATTATCTGCTGAACAGCTTTGAAGCAAAGTTTTCCCAGCAGGCTTTTTCTGTATTGAAGTTTCAATGTAAATGCATCACCATAGCTGAAATACTTAAAGATGATTTACTTAAAAAAAGAGAGAGAGCAGGAGAGAGAGGAGCTGATAAGAAAATATATCCCCAATTACCACCCCTCCTCTTCCCGATTTGTAACTGCTCCTAATAAACTTTCATGGTCTGTGTAAAATGCTTTAGTGCAGTGACAAATTTCTGCTGGAATTTGAGATGTCTTGTTCAGAGTAATAGCTATCTCACACAGGTGCCCAGCTGCTATTGTAAAATCAGTAAGCATTTAATTGAAACAAATGACTATAATAATAGTACATTATCCCTGCAGGCTCATAGCCATAACAGTTTTAATTATTGAGTTAAGAGTCAAACTAATTTATCCTTTAAAGTAACAGCCACATCTTTGGTTCCACCGATCATCCTATTATGAACACGAGGGGAGCAGTTGGGAAGGATTTAAAAAGGAAGTAATTTATTTTGGAGGAGGTGGGGGGCATTTATCACAGGGCAGAGGATTTCCCTGTGCTCTGGCATTCCCAGCTGTGGCTGTCACTTCCCTCCTGGCTGTGTCCAGCTCCCAGAAGGACTAAGCCAGCTCCTGGGCACCTGGACCTCTACCAGGATGCCATGGGGGGGCCCAGCAGCAGCACAGGAGCCCATGGGAACTGCTGGTGCCAGATTTGGGGGTTTGGGCACATGGAAATTTTTTGGATATATTTTGAAATTACAGTTTGTCTTCATTGAACACAGTGGGAAAAAAGGTTTTACAGGTTCAAGCTTGCAAACATGATCTGAAGGAGCATCTCTGAACTCAGAGCCAGGCAGCAAAGAGGAAGAATCCACATCCAAGGTTTTATAAAAGCATTTCTGAGGTACAGACATGCCCTGGGGCAGGTCTGAAGGCACAGCTTTCCCCAGCCCTCGGTTTCATGAGCCTTCCTGCTTTTATGGTGGTGGCTGTGACATGGGGGATCTAAAGCACCTCTGAGAGCCCCTGGGGCACCACACAGGGAGGGGATGGTGAGAGGAGGGTGGCAAGGAGGGGAACTCCTCCATGTGGGGGTCAGAACCTGCCCAGGGGGTGGATTAATTTATCATATCCTTATCATATCCCCCTGTGGCTGATCCCTGGAGCAGAATGCAGCCTCCATGGCCAGCCTGTGCTGCAAGCCCTGGAGGTCATAGCCCAGGAGCTCCCAGCCCATCTCTGGAGCCCACAGCCCATCCTGGAGCTCCCAGCCCATCCCTGGAGCTCACAGCCCATCCTGGAGCTCCCAGCCCATCTCTGGAGCTCCCAGCCCATTCCTGGAGCTCCCAGCCCATCTCTGGAGCCCACAGCCCATCCTGGGGCTCCCAGCCCATCCTGGAGCCCACAGCCCATCTTGGAGCTCACAGCCCATCCCTGGAGCTCACAGCCCATCCTGGAGCTCACAGCCCATCCTGGAGGTCACAGCCCATCCCTGGAGCTCACAGCCCATCCTGGAGCTCACAATCCAGCCTGGAGCTCCCAGCCCATCCCTGGGGCTCACAGCCCATTCCTGGAGCCCACAACCCATCCTGGAGCCCACAGCCCATCCCTGGGGCTCACAGCCCATCTCTGGAGCTCCCAGCCCATTCCTGGAGCTCCCAGCCCATCCCTGGAGCTCCCAGCCCATTCCTGGAGCCCACAGCCCATTCCTGGAGCCCACAGCCCATCACTGGGGCTCACAGCCCATCCTGCAGCTCACAGCCCATCCCTGGAGCTCACAGCCCATCCCTGGAGCTCCCAGCCCATTCCTGGAGCCCACAGCCCATCCTGGAGCTCACAGCCCATCCCTGGGGCTCACAGCCCATCCTGGAGCTCACAATCCAGCCTGGAGCTCACAGCCCATTCCTGGGGCTCACAGCCCATCCTGGAGCCCACAGCCCATCCCTGGGGCTCACAGCCCTGGAGCTCACAGCCCATCCTGGAGCTCCCAGCCCATCCTGGAGCTCCCAGCCCATCCTGGAGCCCACAGCCCATCCTGGAGCCCACAGCCCATCCCTGGGGCTCCCAGCCCATCCCTGGAGCTCACAGCCCATCCTGGAGCTCACAGCCCTGGAGCTCCCAGCCCATCCCTGGCCAGGCTGGAGGGCTCTCACACTTTCTCCTTCCCCAGAGCACTTGCAGAGCACCATTCCCTTCCTGCTCTGGCCAAAGACACAGAGCTCTGCCCTCTCTCATGTTCCCCACCCTGCTCATTGCTCTGGATGCTTTTTGCACATCTCCCTCAGCAGTACCCACCCAAAACATCTCCCAGCCCTTTTCCAGAGCCACCATCTCTAAGGAGAGGAGTCCTCACCTTGAAAGATCAGTTTTGCTTCTGCAAGGGGGGCAATGCTGTTTTCCCAAACACACATTCTTTATTGGGGATCTGTTTACCATGCCAAAAGTTCTGCCTTGTGCCACCTTCCTGCTCCTTGCAGCATCACTGCCAACTCCACTGGAAATTATTTAATGAAATTATTCATTATTTCCTTTGGCAGAAACATAAAAACCCTCCAGCAAGACAGAGTGACAACCAGCCCACCAAACCTGTGTAACACTGGCTTTGTATTGTTCAAATTCCTCAATAAATTTTGCTCTTGCAAGTCAAAAGTCTTGCAGATGTCTGGGTGTGTTATGCTAACACTGTTACCTCTATCACCCAAACCTGTAATCTCATCAAAAAAGATATCAAGTCAGTTTGACAAGATTTGTTTTCCATCAGCCCATGCTGATTGGCATTAATTATATTACCTTCCTTTAATTCTTTATTAATTGAGGCCTGGATCTGCCACTCCATTATTTTGCTGAGGATTGATGACAGACTGACAGGTCTGTAATTACCAGGGCTGTTCTGTTTCCCTTTTTAAATATTTGCACATTAGCTCTTTTCTAGTCCCCCAGAGCTTCCCCAATATTCCAGGAATTATTAAATTATTAAATACCAGCATTAGCAGAGCTCCTCAGTTATCAGAAGCCATGTACAGACAAGCTCAGCCTGATGGCTTACAGGGAACCTGAGCAGACAAATATGAGAAAAGAAACTTTTCTGCTTTAAGTGCTTTAAATAAACCCCTGATCTTTCCAGTGAATTTTGGCAGTTTCAGGTGCAACGCTCCCAAACATGAAGCTTCACCTTAAAGCCACACAATGTCCCCAGACAAGGCTCCCAGGGCTTCTCCCAGTTGTGTTTATGTGGGGATGGACTGAGAGCAGCCCTGAGGAGGACATGGGTGGATGAGGAGCTGAGCATGACCTGTCCATGAGCACTGGCAGCCCAGAAACCCAACTGCAGCCCGGGGTGATCCCACAGGGAGGGCAGCAGGACAGGGACAGGACAGGCAGCATGTTCCTTCTGCTCTGGTGAGACCCCACCTGCAGAGCTGCCCCCAGCTCTGGGGACCCCAAAGGAGGAAGGATGTGGAGCCTGGAGTGACCCAGGAGGCCACAGAGGTGCTCCAAGGGCTGGAGCCAGGCTGGGAGAGCTGGGGTGCTCACCTGGAGAGGAGAAGGCTCCAGGGAGAGCTCAGAGCCCCTGCCAGGGCCTGAAGGGACTCCAGGAGAGCTGGAGAGGGACTGGGGACAAGGGATGGAGGGACAGGACACAGGGAATGGCTCCCACTTGTCGGAACTCAGCACATCCCTCTGGGTGTCCAGAGCTGCCAAGGACCTCACTGGGGGGCTCAGAGACCCTGGAACACTGCCCAGAATACCTGGGGATTTGATTTTGACCCCTGGAGCAAGTTACCAGCTTTGTATGAGGACCTGAAAGTCACACAGGTTTGAACGGTGTAATAACAAAATGATCACAGGGTGAAAATGTAGATTTTAGGATTCTTGGTATGGGGGTTATGGGGACAAGATGGAGGAATCAGGGCATGTCTAGCCCTTCTTCTTTCTTCGTGTTCTCCATTTTCTGCAGTGATGTTGGCACTTCGGGATTGGTTTAGAGTAGAAGTGCACTGTCTAACACAGGTGATGGGTATTGGGAATTAAGTGTAAATATGTTATATGTAGTTTGTAGTATAAAAGGACAACACAATGAGTGCCTGTGGCTGCCCTGCTGAGCAGATCTCAGCTGGGCAGGAAGAAAATTTTATAGATAAGGATTGATAAACAACCTCAAGACCAAAAAGTGAAGAGTCCAGACTTGTTCTTCAGTTGTGTGGACCGAAGCAGAGACATCCTGCACATCTCGGGGCAGCAATTAACAACAGCAACCCGAGACCCAGTGCCAGAGGGCAGGGATGGATGGGATATTGGGTATTAGGAATTGTTCCCTGTGAGGGTGGGCAGGCCCTGGCACAGGGTGCCCAGAGCAGCTGTGGCTGCCCCTGGATCCCTGGCAGTGCCCAAGGCCAGGCTGGACAGGGCTTGGAACAACGTGGGATAGTGGAAGGTGTCCCTGCCATGGCAGGGGCTGCATGGTTTTTAAGTCCCTTCTAAGCCCAGCCATCCCAGGATCCAGTGATCTGGAGGATCAGGGTGCCCCTGGCACTGGGAGAGCAGCTGGGCTGTGCACATGCCCCATCAGTGCTCCTGCAGCTCCCAGCTGGAGAACTGTCTGTAAATAACATCTTCAATAAACTCCATGTTTTTTTAAAGTGCATTATTTTACAGATAAAGAACAAGCCTGATAATTCAGTGAACATGTTTGCAAATAATCTATCCCATTAATTTCCAGCCTGTTTTCTGAACACGTTATTTAGTGATTTTGCAAAACCCATTTGTAGAGGAAGGGAATTGATACTCATCCAGGCAGAACACCATAACACCACCACCAAAAGCTGGGGCAGAATTCCCTGGAATGGGCACTGGGAGGTAATTAAACAGCAGCAGACCCTGACCCCCCTTTTTTTATAGCCCATGGGGGGGTATAAAGCTTAATAAAATTGTCACAACCCCTATGTGTGTATTGGAAAGACAGGGAGAAGCAGCTGTGGAGGGGAGTGGGAGCAAAAGGAGCAGATGATAAAAATCCATGGGTGAAGGTGAGGGGCTGAGGGGGCCAAGATGGTGCTGGGAGCTGAGAAGGGTCTGCACCAGCCTTGAACCCATCCAGAATGATTCCCTTAATCTGGATTTCTGTCTCCACACTCGAGGTGGAGGGAGGAGTAGACAAACTGATCATGGAGTATTTTTGTTGCATTATTTGGGTGTAATGGTGAGGCCAAACCATCCAAAGCAAGGGGAAAATATCTTTCAGTATCAGACCTGTTTATCCATCAGATTTTCTTTCATTTTTGTCTTTCACCTTTGAATCCCAAAGACACTGGTGAAACATGGAGTCAGTGTTAAAAGCTTCTACAATCAGTATCCCTATAAACAGAACTTGCTGCTTCCAAGGCTGGGGTGACACTCCACAGGTGGTGTGGGGCTAGAGGTGGTCCCTGGCCACATGTCTGAGGTGCCCTTTTGCTCATGAATGGGAACTGGGGATCCTGCTGAGCTGTGCACTCCATGGCACCATCACCTGCCCAGCAAAGCCATCCCACAGGCCAAGGATGGGATGTGAGACACAAATAAACTCCTGAGAAGCAGAGATCTGGTGTCATGGAAATAACCCTAGGCATTAAAAAACATAAGGAAAAACAGGAAAACACCAGAGACAGAAAGTTTCCCCATCTTCAGCTCAACAGAGATTTCTTGGGGGGTTTGATTTTCCTGGTGGTTGCCACATCCTTGGTGTTATTAGATGTTTAACATGCTGTGTTACAGCTCAGCCTCCTTATGAGACTTTGAACTGCTGGGATGGACTAAAGTTCTGCTCCAGGTGGGTTGGGGGCCAGTAATTTAATTTCTTTTTTGTGGAAGCAGCTTGGGCAGGGCCAGAGTGTGCTGCGCTGTGTGTCCTTGCCAAGGCAGGATCACACTGAGCCCTTCCCCAGGGAGAGCACCCTGGCACACCCCTGGTGATAACCATGGAACTGTGCCCAGCTTGGCAGGGCAGCAAGAAGCTTCCCTTTGGCTGCAGAAGGTGCTGGATTGTGTAAATCCAGGTGTTTCCTTCTCAGGGGGATAAAAACTCACATTGGCAAGAGCACCTCCAGCTGCCATGGGACCCATCTCAAACACTCCCCTATCCCAAAGCTGGCCCCCTCATCTTCCCCAGCATTTACTGCCCCCTCCCTGGCCTTGTGCAGCTGATTGAAGCCTCTCTGCACTCCCAGCTTCCCTTTGCTTTCTGTCTCTCCTGGCTCTTTTCACACATTTTAGATATTACATTCACATAAAGCAATAGACTCACAGGTAATGAGAGACATCCACGTTTTATTGCATGGAGCATTAAAAAAAAGGAGAAGGAGAAGAAGGCAAAAAGAAGCAATTTTAGAACACAACAGGAAACTGGGAAGACTAGATAGAAAACTCATCCCAGTGGGATTAAACTCTGGGAATGAATTTTAACGGGTTTTTTTTTTGATTTCAAAGTCTCACAGCCCACTTTTTAAGCACCATAAGAAATGCTGCAGCATTAGAAAGAGTTGGGTCCCCAGTGCTGATCCCACATCTGCACACAAACCACAGCTCCTCTGCACATCTGCAAGGAGCTGCCCCCTTTTTGCCCCCACTCAGTTTCCCTCTGCAGGCAGATATTGCTGGGATTATTGTGTTAGTTTGGAATAAGTGTTTCATAAGGGCCTCTTAATACCAGGAATACGAGTGTGCAGGGAAGGAGGATGGCTCTGTGGCTCAATATGGGTTGGGAATCTGTAGGATTTTCAAAGCTGGAGCACTTTGAGGCAAAACTGAACCTCCAGCACACCAGCTCCCCACCAGCACAGTGATGCTCCTGGCCTGCAGGGGAGAACTGCAGGATGTGCCCCGACCTCCCTGCATCACACAAACTGTTACCAGGAGGCACAGCCAGTTATCTTCCTGCCTTTAATTATAGCAAATGCTGAACACTCTTAAATTAGGTGTGAAAAGCCCAAATGATTCTGTACATACAAAATTAATTGCAGGAGGGAAGAGGAAAGGGAAACTCCAGAGTCAGATGCTGTAACTTCTGTTCTGACTCTTGACAATGGCAAACCCATCTCATTTCCTAGCCAGCCAATACAACTGCTCTTCCAAGTTACAGACAGGCCAAAATCTACATCAATGCAGATTGAAGCCATACAGATTTAGGAAGTGCTCACTTAGGTTCCAGCACAACTTTAACCTGATGCTGCTCTGCCTGCCCTGTGCAATGCAGTTTATTGGATTAAATGTAGTGTATTAAGGGAGACCAGGGGAAGAATATTCAGTCCGGCAGCATCTCTGTCCTCTTTGGCTTTCTCATAATGGATAACAAACACTTCAGAGATTCATTTATTTCCTTCTAACACCCAGACAGGCACTCAGTTCCTGGAGGTGAGATATGCCATGTTTAATGAAGTTTGGGTCTGCCTAGGACTGGCTTGCCACAATAACAAGTGTTCCTACTGCCAGTCCTCATTTAATCCTGGTTACAGCAGGGATTCAGGCCATCACAAACACTTCCTTCCCTCCCAAAACACATAACCCCAAGTGGTAAACCAAGAGTAAAGCATAACCCCATTAGAGGCTTGATTTTTTCCCCTGGGATTACACAGCAGCACTGGGGAGCTTGATCAATTGAGCCTTGAGGTTTAATCAATACGTGCCAACAGCAACATTACTGCATTCCAGCCGTGCTCTCCATTCATCACCTTAAGTAACTCCAGTCACCCAGAAGACAGAGGCACTAAAGCAGCAATTAAAGTCTTGGGGGAAGTCTGAGTGTGTGGTGGTGTTTGAGGGTCTCAGGATGAGGGAAGAGATGAGAATCTTGGCTCTATGTTTCAGAAGGCTGATTTATTATCTTATGATATATTAAAATAAAATTATATACTAAGACTATATTAAAAGAATAGAGAGAAAGGAGATATCAGAAGGTTACAAAAGAATGAATAATAAAATCTTGTGACTGACCAGAGAGTCTGACACAGCTGGACTGGGATTGGTCATTAAGTAAAAACAATTTACATGAGATTAATTAAAGATGCACTTGCTATATTTTACAGTAGCAGATAATTATTGTTTACATTTAGTTTCTGAGGTCTCTCAGCTTCTCAGGAGAAGAATCCTGGCATAGGTATTTTTCAGAAAATATGTCAGTGACACGAACACAGCCAGTGGCTCCTGGGACAGCCCTGGGTGTTCCCTGATCCTGAATGAGCCTCCACCTCCAGCTCAGACACATCTCCCTCAGTGCCAGGTTGTTGATTAGATGGATATGGCAGGACTCAAATGCAACAGAAGACATTTCAATTAAAAAAAAAGTGATGGTTATTTTGTCTTGCACGTTGTGTCACCGAAACATTTTGGATGGCTCGGCGCTGCGTTTGCATTTCCATCTGATCAGACACCGAGCACACGTGCCAGGCTCGTGTTTACATTCCAGATAAAGTCACAGATCCCAGCAATCTCATTAACCTGCTGCCCTGGAATTAAACAAAACCACCTGGAAAGGCAGCGCTTTCCTCCCCCACACGCACCACAAGACACCTTTGGAGCTCCCCAGCCAGGCTTTGAGCATAGGTGGCTGCATGGAGGACTGAGGATTTATGCTCCTTGGAATACTTGCCAAGTTTTTTCTGGCCAGGGAGTTTCAGCACAAGTGTTGGGGTTCTGCAAGAGCTACAACTGTGTCTGTACACATGGACAGGCTTTGGGGACAAACAGCAAGGTGAAGGGATGGCTTAGGGAGAGCAGGTGGAGGGAAAGCACAAGAAATATTCACACTTCCTAGGGGCTGAGCATCAGCTGATGAGGAGCTCAGGCCTCTCTGCTCTTGGGGACACTGCTGTCCCCTTGTTTCCCAAGGTCACAGCCACGCTGTGAGTGCAGCCCCCAGCCCCTCACAGGCACAGGGCTCCTCACCTTGGATATGGACAAATGGCAGGGACTCTGCAGCCCTGTCCCTATGGGCAAAAGGGCCAATCTCCCCCAGGAAAAAGCCCTTTATGGACTTGCCAAATAGAGACAAAACCATCCCTGTTTGGCTCTGAAGAATGCAGCAATCTCAGCTCCAACTCTGAGGTTTACACTCGTTATCTACACACATCCTCCTTTCTGAAACAAAACCCTAGAGCTGCTTATAGGAGACAACTGCCAAAAACTTCCATCACTGTCACAGACTCGTTTGCCAGGAGCACAAAATATTGCCCAAGTAGGCAGGAGTGGATCAAAGAGGATATGCAGCATACAGAGATCTGGGAGAAGCTGCAGCAGGATTCTGGGATCCAGCTTGTAGGAAGGGATTTGATCTCATTGGTCTCAGCTGCCCCAGCTGGAAATGGAAAAAGGGAATTGCTCCAGACCCGAGATGGACAGGTACAAATGCTGTGTCATGATGGATGAGATTTGCAAAAATTAAGTCATTCCATACTTTCAATTCTCTCTTCTTGAGATGCAGAAGATGAAGAAGAGCCAAATATATCTGGGAAGAAAGGGTTACTTTTCAATCGAAAATTAATGCACTGAATTCTGAATTAATATGTGGGATAATTAAAACCATCTTTCCAATGAATTTATTATAGGATATACAAAGCTAATTATAAATTCTCTGTTGCTTAATCCCTTGCAGTTTGCTAATGCAGCGTTGAAATCTCTTTGGCCACACTTGTTTAAATTATTCATTAGACACAGCAACAGTTGTGAACTGTAATTTAAATTGGCATCTCATGAATATTCAATCAATACAATAAACACGGGAATGTTTTACTGCACACTGCTCAATAGTTTGTGCTGAAGCTTGTGTTGACACATTTTTATTAACTCTTTATAAAGGTGTTACCTATTTATGTCACTGATTACAATGAGAATTAAAAGTCCCACTCATAAATATTTGTGTCGTTTTCTTAAGAGAGACAATGTAATTAGGCAAAGCTTCAAAAGTCATAATTAATGTTGGGTGGCTCTTTCCCTCCTGGTTGCTCTGAGCACGTGGACTGGCAGGATTTCAAAGCCTGGCACGTGTGGCCACGTCACAGCTTTGGCACCACAGCTCTCCCAACTGCCCAGAACAAATTTGGGTGGCTGAAAAATGCCTATTTTATGATTGGTTTTTCACAAATATTCAACTGAATATTGTATGTGTTGTGTTAGAAAGTTATGCTGTGTTAATTCTCTTAAGTAGTGTGTTAAATATAGTTATAACATAATGTTAAAGTAGAAACGATGCTATGTAGGATACTTTTTTTCTAAAGAGAGGACTCGCAGTGAGATAGCAGCCACAGGACACCTGAATCTTTCAGAGAAAGAGAATTTATTGCCCCATTATCAGAAGAAATTAACTTCTTATTGCTTCACTCAGCCCTAAGACGCTGTCAGGATTCAGAGGAAGATGTTGACACTGACCAGACAGAATCCTGTGTTTGAATGGAATTTATTCATCATGTATGAGGTGTATGAATATGCAAGAGGCTGTTGCTTTTAAGGGTTAATCCTCTGTTAACGTGGGTCCTTTTTGGAGCTTATTTTGCCCAGAAAAGTACCTGGACTGTCCATAACTCTTTGTTTTTATTGTCTTGCATTGTCCTAATCCCAATTGTCCAAATTATGATTACTCTAATTGTATTACTATTTTTATAACCATTTTATTATCATTGAACTTTTAAAATTTTAAAAACAAGTGACTGGCATTTTTCACAGGTGGCACTGTGGGCTGGCCTGAGTGTGAGCTGGCACCCCAGCAGCTGTACTGTGCCCTGCTCCCACTGCACAGGAGATAGAAACACAGGGATAACTGGAGATACTGTGAATATTTGCTTTCTGCTCGCCAGCCTTTGGTCCATCAAAATTAGGAAATAAAATGCAGCCACCATAAAATCCCTACATGTGGCAGCCTGATGGCTCTGCAGCACCTTACAGGCTTTTAATGGGGCATTTTTAGCAGCAGCCCTAAAAAGCCATTCTCAAGAGGCTGTACAATTCTGTGGGGGTTTCTATTTTAAGCCTGAACGTTTTCATTTCAAAGTGAGATCCTGCTCTGACCAGAGACTGTAAAAATGACATGTTGGCACTCGGTGGCTGTGGCTTCTCAGCAGCACCACATAACACACAAGGTTAGTTTAGAAATTAAAATATTCCTCCCCACTGCCAATGGAGGGAATATTCCCTCCTTGCAAACAGGGCTTTGACATGAGTCTGAAGGTATCGGAGGTTCAGGCTCTCCTTTTGGAGTGTCGGGAGTAGGACAGTCAGGACAGACGGACAGGAGAGATCTCTGCAGCCAGGGCTGGAACTTGGGGTTTATTGCAAAGGGCCTGGGGGCAGGGCCCTGCTGGGAGCTGCCAGACACAGCTCAGAGCAGGCTGAGAGAGGAGAGGGGGAGAGAGGATGAGGGGGAAAGAGAGTAAGAGGGTAAAGAGAGCGAAGTTCCCGTTCCAATACAATAAATCTTCTTCTGTGCTGAATATTCTGATTCTCACCAACCAATATAGTACAAGATACAAATCCTACAGCATTTCCATACAGCTTATAAGAATCATTACATTCCCATACTGTGTTACATTTTAAACCCTAAAAACTCCTCTTTGGGCCCCTTCTGCCAAGCTGTGGGGTCTGCTCTGAGCCTTGGGCCTGTCTGCAAGCAGAGAGTGTTGTTCCATCAAAAGGGGATCACCTTCAGCTGGCCACACCATTGTTTTCCAATTCTTCAGTAACTAAGAGATCTCTAAGCTTGCTTTCATTTCAATCTCACTTATAGTTTCTATATTCTCAAAATCTTTTGCCAGACAGTCATATTGATAAAGCTTTCCTGTTTCATCTTCCCCAACACTCTCCCAGTGCTCCCAGGAGTGTGGTGAGCTCCAGGAAAACCCCCAGACTCAAATGTTCCCTCCTGTGCACTGATCCCACCCTCTCAGATCAGAGCTGCCAGGTGGGAGATAACAGCAGCCACTGCCTTATTTCCAGAAGAAACAGGATTTTATTTTCTGGAGCAAACACCAGCCAGGACTTTCTCTGGGACACACCAAACTCTGCTGCCTTGCTGAGGGGACAATATCGCTGTCCCTGTGTGGTGTGGAGTGATCCCATTGGCACATGGATGAAGGAAGGACCGGAGGCCAAGCAGTTTATCCCAGCAGGAGATGTGGCTGATGGTGCTGTGCCCAGGAGCTGCTCTGAGGCTCCATGTGCCGAGGAGAGTACAGGGAGAGGCACGGGAGGGTCCCCAGCAGCTCCCAGCTCCCTCCAGAGACATCCCTGCCAGGGGATATCCCTGATCCCAGGTATCCTGCCTTGACCCCGACCCCTCCTGGATGCCAGGAGTGATTTTCCTCTGCCAGGAGGGCTGGCAAAGCTAATGAATATTCACAGAGTGTTTAAACGCTAATTACCTATGGCTTAGCTGAATGAACGACTTCAAAACGGCAGAAGTTTACTGAAACAATGTTTTTGCAAAGTTGTTTCTGCATTTTTGTCGCTTGGGATCATTTGAAGGATTTTAGACCCAGTTTCAAGGAAAGTGAGGTCCACATGTGTTTTTTCTCCTCCAGCAGTGTATTTGGATGTTCCTGACCCTGAAATGTGCTCATGGTACCTCCTGCAGACACCTACACATATTTCACAAGCAGTTTTACTTCCACCAGTGGGTTGTTGCTGACCACCCATAGCTCCACTGCCAATTTAACACTCCACCACTGATCCTACTAAAAGATTTCAGGCATTAAGGTGATTTTCTATCTGCTCCTTTTTGCATGTTATGCCTCCACCACAGGACCCAACGTTCTGTGCAGCATTTGCCTGCTGCAATCTGAATGTGACTCCTCATGGGGAAGATTATTCCCTCCTCCATTCCCCTGTGTGCACGGCAGGAACCACCATCTCCTCTGTGATCTTTGCATTCCCTTTTCCCACCCCTTGTAGGACAAAAGGCTGTTTTGGCATCTCTTAATTACGGCTTTGTGGCTGCCTGGCAGATCATCTGTTCACCTCAGCCTTTATTTGCAGTGACAGGAAGCATCCGACTGCTCCTCTCCTCTGTTGTGATCCCTCTTGTTCCAGATCAGCCTCCTGTGAGTCAGCTCAGGGCTCTGTACCCGCTATACTTCCCCATAAATTAGTAAGTGATACCTTGGCTTCAGTTGCAAGGGTCTTTCAAGACTAATCTGTGCATTTTTGTTGGTGTTTCTTCCAGCTGTTTCTCATGTACCACAGCTGGCGCCTTGTTTCAGCCCCGCAGTGGAGCACAGACAATCCTGACACTTTGTACAGCTCATGCCTTGCTTTTTTTTGGATCCATGAATAATTTTCTCTGCCAGAGCAGCAGCTCTCCCAGAATACCAAAAGCCAAGCACTGTGCTGTAACCATATCAATCCAGCTCTGACGTGAATCACTCCCAGTGATGTCAATGCATGATTCAGACATGTTTTCCTTTATGCTCCCAGATCCAGGGCTCCTTCTGCTTCCCTGAAAAATGAGAAGCTGCCTCAGCTCCTACAGACTCTGCCATCATTCACCCAGCCTTGCAATCTACACTGGGAAAAGGCACTTTGCTCAGCTGGAAGCCCTGAAGTGTCAGAACTCAGTGCATCCCTCCGGGTGTCCAGAGTTGTTGGAGCCCTTGCCAGGCTGGGTACACAGCCCAGAACACCTGTGGGTTTGATTATGACCCGTGGAGCAAATTACCAGCTTTGTATGAAGACCTGAAAGCCACGGAAGTTTAAGCAGTGTAATAATAAAATTATCACTAGGTGAAAAAGTAGATTTGGTGTTTTTAGAACAGGGGTCTTGGGGACAAGATGGAGGGACTTGGGCGTGTCCAGTTTTTCTTCTTCTTCTTCTCTACCTCCATCTTCTGCTGTGATGGTGGCACTTTGGGATTGGTTTAGAATAGAAGTTCACTGTCTAACATAGGTGATAGGTAATGGAAAGTAATTGTAAATATGTTATACATAGTTTGTAGTATAAAGAGATAACACCACCCCGGGGGCAGGCGGAGTGCCTGGAACTGTCCTGCTAGACAGACCTCAGCAGGGCAGGAGAAAAATGTTTATAGATAAGATACAATAAACAACTCTGAAACCAAGAACTGAAGAACTCCAACTCATTCTTTGAATGTGCGGGCCGAAACAGAGACTGTTCACGTGTCTCAGGGCTGCAATAAACTGCAACCTTCTGAGACTGAGGACTGGGAGTGGGTAGATCCTTTTATCCAGCACCCTAAATGGGGTGGGTCATTCCTGTGCTCCCTTTGGATCTCCTTATCTCATGGCCCAAGTGAGATTGATGGCTTTAAGAGCTGCCTCCACTCCAGAGGCAGAATCTGCAGAGGCAGGAAGGACAGTCCATTGAAAGTGAAATCTGCCAGGTTTTAAATGTAGGAGGAAGTGGGAAGGAAACTCCCAGTCCATGGAAGAAATTCGTTCTTTAAATTTTAACGAACAAGAGTGTCAATATTTCCCTCTAAAATTCTTCCTCAGCTGGATGGGATTGATGCACAGCTCCAGGCACACCTGGCACATCCAGCTCAGCCAGGAGGGCTGGGCTGCAGCACCACGGTATGGACAAGGCTCTTGGCTGTCCCAACCCTTGAGAAACACAAGGTGAACTCAGGAAACTTCCCTTGCTGCCCAGCTGCAGGGCTGTGTCCTGCTGCTTTGCCTTTGCAGTTGATGCTGTAGGGGATGATGTACCAAGGAATGTCCCTCATGTCACACCAGCAGGAATGCTGCCAAGATTCTTCAAATATATTAATGGCAAAAGGCAGTGCAGAAATAAATCAATGGATTCCAGGATGGGGATGATGATGTCCCCTCACAAGCAGGGACATGGACAAGGCAGTGGTGTTTGATGCATTCTTTGCCTCTGTCTTCAACACAGGTGATGGACCAAGGGGGTGTCAGTGCCTGGAGCTGGAGGATCAGGACTGTGAGAATGATCAGCTCCCAGCTGATCTGGAATTGTGCAGGAATGGCTGCTCCAGCTCCACCTCTACCAATCCATGGGGCCTGCTGAAATTTATGGGAGAATCCTCAAATTGCTGCTGATATCATCACAAAACCTCTTTCACTGATTTTTGAGCAGTCTTGGGAATCCAGAGAGATGCCAGCTGAGTGGAAGCTGGCAAAAGTCATCCTGATTTTCCATGATTCTTTGAAGTCCTTTTCTTGTGTATCAGGTGCAGAGGTTGCAAGTCCCAGCTATCCTCTGTACCTTCAGCCCCTGCTCATCCCACCCCACCACTGCCTTGCCCTCTGAGGGCCAGGATTTCACTCCCAGCTCCACCTGTTCCTTGCCATGTTCACATCTACTCACATCTCTTCAGTGTGTTGCCAGGGAAGAATGTGAATTTTTTACTAACCTTCAGTTCCAACATGAAACTCTTCCTGGAAAAATTACCAGGTATGCAAACACAGACACCCAAAATGTGGGTTAATGTGTCTGAGCTGGGGGTCTGGTCCTCCTTCAATCCCTACAGGGACATTTGCTTTATCCCAGGGAAGGGGTTTCACACAGTTCAATGAATCACACTCCAGGAGAGCTTCTAACTGTGAAAGAAACCTGGGGCACTCTTTCAGGCCCACCCTGGGTACCACTCCACAAAGCTGGCTTATTTATGTGGAGTTTTACACTTCTGGAATGCTTCTAAAAAATACCCAGGCTCAGTACTTAGTATTTTTATGGTCTACAGTAAACACTGACACTGCCCTACACTTGGGAATCTTATTCTTGACTTTGGCTGAAAGCCCTGGTTTTTTCAGTGTGAATTTTTTTTCTAAGGACTCTGTAAGCTGCTATCTCTTAGGGACTTTTCATAACTCAAGAAGGATCCTGTTTGTACTCAGTGCCTCTGGCCCAATTTCCACCAGGGCAGGTGACTTCTCCTTTCCCCTCTCTGTTTCTTGTTTTGGCACTAAATAAGTCACCTAAGTGTACAGTGACCAGGTGGCCTCAGTTTCTCCATGGTGAAGAAACATCCTCAAGCACTAGGGGAGGGACAGGTTGAACAGCAGGAAGGATTTCTTCTCTGAAAGGGAAGTCAAGCATCAGAACAAACTGTCCAGGGAAATGTTGTAATCACCATCCCTGCAAGTGCTCAAAAACCATAGAGATGAGGTGCTTTGGGACATGGGTTAGTGGTGGGCATGGCAGTGTCAGGTTAGTGATTGGACTCAAGGATCTTAGAGGTCTTTTCCAACCTAAATGATTCTATGATTAATTATATGTGAAAAATGGGAGTGACTTCACAATGACAGATTTCCCTGGGCAGCTGCTGTTCGTGAGAAGATGGACAGCCACAAGAGAACTGTTTTTATCTTGTGAAGAAGTCTCTGTAACATTAACAAGAGGGACTTCTCTCCCTAACTGAACTGAAGAAAGACTATTCTAGAGGTGGCAAACTGACTGAAATTTTAGGTTTTGTTCCTTTACCTTGTCAGTGGGAAAAAAAAGGTTTTGGAGGGAGGAGAAGTGTTCTGAAGGTTTTGTTCTGATTCTTATTATTCATTCTTTTAGTTACTGTTAACATATTTTTCTTTATATCCTTTTGAAGTTTTGAGCCTGCTTTGCCTTTCTCCTAATCCTATCTCACAGGAGGAAGAGAGTGCACTGGGGATTGGCCAGCACTGAACCCACCACACTCATTGGTACATTGGCCAGGAAATCTCAAAATTTGCAAAATCTCAAATTGGCAAACTAAAACCACTACAATGAAATACTTGCATTCCTATTCAGTGATAAACACAGGGAAGAAGGGAACTAGGAAAAGGTTTCTTAGAGGAAAGAGTAAGTCTAACCTTCCCTAATGCTGTGTCCTGAAACTTTGGCTGCTAGCTTTGACAGGACTGACACATCTGTGTGAGCTCCTAAGGTCTGCTTGCAACATGTATTGATTTTAATGGTCCATGATTTTAAATTACTGTAGATGATGGACTACAAAGAAGCCATCTTGCTACAGCCATAATTGCAGTTATTCCTCTAATTTGTCCCTGGTGAACCTTCAGTGTGAGCTATAACTGAGGGCCAGTTGTTATTATTCATGGTGTAGACGCATCTGAGTGTGCCAGGTGATTGATTGGGTGCTAAAAATGTTACTGGTTGTTTCCTCACACCCATTTACAGTGATCATGTGGCAACAACAACACAAGCACTGCAGGAATGTAAATACAATGGAACATGATTAAAAATCACTGCAAGAGCTCCATTTCAAATTGCAGTAACCTCCAGGCAGATCCACTTCCACCCATGCATCCTCCAAGCACAGCTGGATAACTGAACCCAGCATCACCCATGGAACACAACAGCAAAAAACCTGCTTGTAATAACTAAAACCTTTGACCACTCACAGGCAACAGTAAAAATTAACATGAAATCCACAGGCACCAGCCCTTCCAGAGCAGGGCAGAACTTCTTGGTGAATGGCTCAAATAAATCAGCATGGTTGAAATGCTGCTGACTGCACTAAAGTCATTGTACTGTGTATGACTTTTCTACTTCAGTGAGAAAGCAAAGCAAAAGGGAATGAAGCAAACTGTCACTCAGGAGAATTCTAGCTCCCATCAAGCATTATGGATCAGGAAATCCAAATTGTCAAAGGGGCCTCAGTTTAGTCCTGGATTTTTGAGGCGCAAGATGCAAAGCATAAAGTCAAAATGCAGGATTGGCACAGAGAGAAGTTCTCCTATGCAGGCCTGAAATCAGTGCACAGACAGGCACACACAAACCAGCCCTGAGCACAGCTGTGTGTGATCCTGGCAGATCCAGGCCCTTTTCCACCAAATTCCTTGGAAATCCACACCAGGGAGGCTCTATCAGGTCTCATTTCATCAATGCTCTGTGACTGTGAGAAGCCAGAGAAAAACCACATTTAAAAGAAGTCCCACTTGCTGGAATTGCTGGCAGAATTCCACACAGGAGCCCTTCCACCAGCAGATTAATTTTACAGATCTTGACTGTAAAACAAGGAGCCACGGGGTGAACAAGGAAATGTTCACCTCATGCTGCTTAGCAGTGGAACTGCTCTTCCACTTGGCATCAATACAATTTCCTCACCAGGGCAGAATGCTTTGTGCTGAACTCGGGCTTCCAGCCCTCCAGGAACTGCATTTCTGCCTTGTGAACCAGCATGGCCATGGCAGAACTACATATAAAAGAAGGACTTTCAAAATCAGCCATACCCCAGGTGGGACAGGGATGTCTAATCCACCTTGTGATGTTCTTGGAATGAGTTGTAGGGATTCCTGGCACAAGCAGGACTCCACCAATTCAGTATTTGCTTTGGTGGAAGGATTTAACTCCCTTTTTTTTCTGTCTTGGTCTCTGCTGTTTGAGTTTAATTCTTAGGACAACTCTCAGATTCTCTGTAGATGCTGTAGAGCATCTCCTGGCCTCCATGAGGGGGCTAAAATTCTGGTGAAACTGGCAGATGATGAAGAAGAAATGAACCCCTTTCAGGAGGACAAAGCTGAGCAAGAAATGCTGGGTCCTCTTGGTGAGCTGATGGAATGGAGGCAATAAAAGGATCCATAAGCACAGATATTTCTGTCCTTCAGCCTGTAGTGTGAAGGCCTTAAAATCAACCTTCTTCTTTACCTACAGCTGCCTGGCATCTAAGACACCCCAGGAGAGCCCTGGAATAACTTCTTGGGCCATGAAGACATTTCTGTCACCAGCAGATATTCACTCAATGTCCACAGAAGCTTTGATCTCCACAATGTGGTTTATTTCTGGACCTATCACCTCCCACATCCCACACAGGGGCTTAATTGTACCCTCAGCTCAGGAAAAACAACCCCAAATGTATTTCCTTATGGGGCAGTTGTAAGGGCATGAGGCTGTGGTAGCCACAAATCCTACCACAGAGTATCCTGAGCTGGAAGGAGCCACAAGGATCACTGAAGTCCAAATCCTGGCATTGCACAGGACAACTCCAAGAATTCCACCCGTGCCACCATGAGAAATGAGCTTAAAAAGGAGCAGATTTCTCAAAGGAGAGAATCAGCCAACACCACCAACCAAGCTAGCCTCAGCTGGTGTGGAGGCTGAGCAGTGACCTGCCCCTGCCTCACCATGCTTCCACCTCATCCAGGTGTCAAGTCATGGAAATCAATGCAAATGCTCAACTTCAGTTAATGATCTCAGCTTTGGGTTGTGCAGGGGACAGCTAGGCAGGGACTGTCTCCCAGCCATCCCATTTTCTTCTCTCACCAGAACTGGATGTTGTTGGTTCAGCTCAAGAGGAATGTCAAAGTTGACAGGACTCATTTTGCAAGGGAAGTGATTTTCCTGCAGGTAAATGTGCCTCCTCCTCCCTCAGATTATTGCCAACAGCCTGCAGACTGCTGCTAAAAAACACAGGCTGAAATAATCTGAGAGTCTCTAGGACTGACACAGAGAACTGATTTAGAACTGGAAACGCGCCACAGAAAAGCCCAACCAGCGTGAAACTTGGAGCTGTGTGAGGGATTGTCTCCAGCACTGGGCAGAAACCCTCTGTGGTGGAGCAGGTGGGTTGGCAGTGGCAGATGGATGTTGTGCACCAAGAGCACAAAACCTGTGCTAACAATTAAAGCTGGGCTCTTCCAGAGGCCAGTCCTGCACGTGCTGATGCCTTGTGCAGGCTGCCCTAGAACAGAGGCTGGGCAGAGCTAAAGAATAAAGCAGGGATTTATCAAAAGGCCTCAATGGATCCACCTTGGGCAGCACAAGAGCCCAGCCAGGGCTGCACCCAAGATGAACCAAAATGGTCCCAAAATGCACGACCGGGCACGGGGTCTGTCACTGTGATCAGTTCTGCTCCATTTGCATCTTGCAGTTCATTGTCCCATTCCAGCTTTAGCCCCTGCAGTCCCACCCTGCTTGTTTTTCTCTCTCCAGCCCACGGTGTTTGTGATCCTGGGCTGAGATTTGGATCATTTGTCCTTGGTGCCCAGCTGGAGCAGGAATTGTTTTGTCTCCCTGCTCTGTGCACAGAGCTCACCATCCCCTCATATGAAGCTCAGACCCACACACTAAAGCAGCACAGAATCTGAAAAATATAAAAGCTAAAACCTGAGGCATCAGTGCAAGCCAGGCCCATGTGGAAAGTGCACCTTCAAAGAGGTGGTTTAGGAAAGCTGCTCTGTCCCAAGGGGTTGGCAGCAGTGGGAATTGGAATAAAAGGTACTGGGACAGACCTTCTCTCTATGCTAGAGAAGGTGATGTTGATGAGATGTATTAAAAATGATTTACATTATTAATACTATGAAGTTTAATTTGGGAATGTGCCCAAATCACCACTCCTACCCTGTCAAGGAAGAGAAGATCCAGGGTTTGGGTGCACAAGGAAACAACACATTGCTTGCACTTCTGTGTAACACTGGAGCCAGAGTTGATTCAGCCACTGGTTATTAACAGTATTCTATTGGAAAACCAGGACATGTAAAGTGCTCCCAGGAGCCCAAAGCAGAGATGGTCCCATTGCACCCCACCTTCCCTGGAATGAGACACAATCCAGCTGAGATGGGACCTGGTGCTCCCAGATTCAGATTAACTCCAGCCAGAACTCAGCTCTGGATTTATTATGTATAACAACTACCTCCACCTCCCCACCAACACACATTTTAACATCTGCTACAACAACTCCCCATGTTTTTGGTAGATCCATAAGCATTTTCAAAATATCTTTTTGGCATTTTCATTTTCACCCTTACTCTGAGCAAGTCACAGATTTTATCCTTGCCTGTGTGGACAAAAATATTCCTTTTTATTGCTTTGAAATTCCAAATCTCAATTCCCATGAAGTTTCCTGATGTAGCTGCTTTCACTTGTGTATTCCATGCACTTTTATGCTTTCAATTACTTTATTTGCCTCCCTCTTAAACTGAACATTTGCCATCACAGAGAATCTTTCCATACCATAATAATTCCTGTTCTTTGAGCCTCTTTTTAATCCCTCTTGCCTGAGAGGGGATGACCAACACAGTACAGAGTATACAACTCTCCAAACCACCCCCCTCCAAGAGTTTCTCCTGTCCTCTATCCCTGCACAAGGTTTTCTGAGGTTCTTTCAGGCAGTCAATCCAGAGCACTGCAAGCTTTATGAATAGTGAATATTTTTCTCCTCAACATGAATTAATTCCACATTTATCAATGCTGAACAAACTGTCTTTGCAATCTTGCAGTCCATTTCCCTCCTATGCTTACATCTCTATGAATTTCCTTTCTCCTCTCCCAAATACGTCCAATTTCTTTGTGTCACCCTCCAGTTTTATCCCTCACTGCCTACATTCAACGTCATTAATGCAAAAAACATAAACAACAGAGCATCCAGGGCAATGACAAAACCTGGAGAGACCCTCACAAATCAAGTCTTTAATCACTAATTTTTCTAGTGTTTGCAAGTAATATCAAGAATGGAAGAGATTGGTAAAAACCACTTCTCCCCTACAGAAAGTGTCCTGGTTCAGGGCAGCCACTCCCTGACACTTTGCTAGTTCCTTTTTTGGTGGCAGCACCTCAAAGTGCCCTGATTTCATCCACCTGTGCCTCAGGAGGAGCACAAGCAGAAGGAACGCTCCTCCCAGTTTGCCACTTCCACTTCCATCAGCTCCACTTGCCCTGCTGGCCATTTCCACATGGACCAGACAGGTGTCCATGGGGAAACCATGTCCAACCATGTCTAACCATGTCCAAACCATGTCCAGCCATGTCCAACACAAGGTGGGACAGCCCTAGTGGGACAGGATTGCCCATGTTGGTCACTCATACCCACCTTTGGGCTCTTTAACTCCAAATTCATACCCAGGCTTTGGACTAAAACATATTGGGGTCAGCCCTGGGAAAAGGGAGCAGATCCCACTCCCTCCAGCAGCACCCTGGTGTCCCACAGCTGCCTGCTGCAGCTTCCAGAACAGTGGATCCCTGGTGAGGGATGCTCAGAGCAGCAGGGATAAGTGAGAAACACAGCTGGCAATAGCTGTGGGTGGTGAGGGATTGCAGCAATACCCAGCTCCCTCCTCATGCTGCCCTCAGCAGAGACCAAACAATTTCCACGGTGGGAACTGAAGGTTCCTAATGGGATTCTGCAGAGCTGGGAGACAAATGGAGCAGCCAGGCAGAGCATTAAGGAATGTTTTCCTGCCAGCAGAGCCCGAGTGGAACACTCGGACATCTAACATTACCAACTGGCTCGCTGTCCTGCATCAGATGCAGAAATATTTTTCTCTTTCTTTGACAAGCTGCATCTGTAGCAATCATTATAATTTCTCTTGACATTGCATCCCACACCTCTTCACAGAGGCAGGACTCAAGTAGCACTCTTCATTTAAATGATAACTTTGATTTCTCAGGGCTACGGGGATGTGAAGTGGTTCAGCCTGTACCACTCAGAAGCAGGGGCTGCCAGAGCTTTTCCAGCTTTTCCCACATTCAGAGTTTTCAGTCCTCTGGGGTGGGGTCCGAATTTGGCAGCTGGACCTTGCCAGATTGACACCTAACAGGCCGGTAGAGATGGGGAGTGTTTGTTGAAGAAAAGGAAATCTGCCTCAGGATTGCTGTTTGTGTCCTCCCTCCCTCTGCACCATCACTCACACTCACAGAAAACCCCACTGGCAGGGGAAAACTCTGAAAGGGCTGGGATTACCATTTCTATTTAGCAGCTGAGGAAATGTTACCTACCAATTAGGGACCATTCCTCCTGTCACTCCGGGCTCAGCCGAGTGGCTGATGTGGCTCTTTGATCTCCTCATTGCATAACAAAGCCTGTTACAGCCCATTATTTTTATTGTAAGCACTTTCTGTTATTTGCCTCTAAAAACGGCTCCCATTGAAATAATACAAAGAGACTCACTCAACGTGCACACACCTACAGCACTGAACAGTCATCATAACTTCTACAGCTGAAACAAAAGCCATGGAAATTTCCATCCTTTTGTGCTCTCCTGCCCCAGGCAGGACAGGAATGGAACCAACACCAGCCACTGCAAGGCCATTTGGGGCTGAAACTTCTGGAAAAGTTTGGAAATGGAAATGGAAAGCAAAGCATGTGTAGGATTGGGAATGAACCTCAAAGTTCCACAGCCCTTCCTTGCGTGGGGCAGTGAGTGATGGCTGGAGCAGGGTAATGCACCCTGTGCAAAGGGGAGGCCAGTGATAGCTGTGAGACAAATATGATTGATCTAAGGGATAAGAGAAATTAAAGATGGGCTGCAGCATTGATCAAAATGCACAAGATGGATGGCAAAGAGTTGCCAGACATGCTACTTTGGGTTTTCTTGTGTCACAGGTGATGCTGGTTAAAAAGTGGCAAACAATCGTTCTGTTTACAGCTGCCTGATGCACTTCAAGGAAGATTTTATGCCACATTATGACGTGAGATGTGAACACACATGGGAATGTGAACATTTGATGGTGTGGCAGAGGTTATGATGAAAATTAAAACCCTTCACTTGTCTTTTGGAGGCTCTTTGCATTGGCACTGAACTCACAGCCACCCCATCTCGTTATTCCCATGGAAATGAGAAAAGAGAGGAGAAACATGGGGCAGAAGGGACAGCAAACAGCGGGGGCAGATGCTGCAAGCTCCAGGAGGATGCAGGGAGCTCCATCTCCTTGGCAGAACCCCCTTCCTCACATTAGGGCCCTGCTGTCAGTCCAGAGGTGGCAGTGAAAGCTCAGCTTTGGTGGCACAGTCAGGGAGCAGGAATGGGAGGCAGGAGAAGGTGCAGGGACACGTGCCTGGGGGATTATCCCTGCCTGGAAATGCCTCTGTTTTCATTGTGTGACCCAAACAAAACCAAGCCCTCAGATGACCCATGCCATTGGTCACATGTACAAAATAAGGCACAAAGGCAGCATTTTGGGGAGGCTGAAGCAGCTTCTGGTTAATCAGCTGAGAGAGGGCTGAGTACATTCAGCAAGAGGCAAAGGAATCACAGAATGGTTGGCGTTGGAAAGGACCTTAAAGCTCATCTAGTTTCACTCTCCTGACATGGGCAGGGATGCTTTCCACAAGACAAGGTTGCTCCAAGCCATGTCCAACACTTCAAGGAAGGAGGGAGATCCTTCCTGCACCTCTCACATGAACATTTTGCAGTTCCTGGCTGCTGCTGAAACCCATGTCCTGATAAGCAGAGACCCTACAAACACATTATTGTTCACTTTACCTACTGTTCCCAAAGGAATTCGGATCCCTGAGGTTCAAACACACCTTAAATTGCTGGATCAAAGACAACCAGTCTTTAAGCACAGATGATCTGGCATCATTTATCTCATGCTGCAACTAAAGGCAAGACATTTCACAATGCCCCAGATTAGTCAGCATGAACATGGGTAATCCCAACACTTTCTGACCATTATTTATCTATTCAATTTTTAAATCTTTCCTCATGCCTACTTTTGACAGAATTTCCTGTGTTTTTATAAATTATGATACAGAGATTGTCCCACAGTACACCAGAACCCAAGTGGTTGGGGAAAAGCCCATCCAGGCACCAACCCCAGCTCCTGGGGCTGAGTTGGCAAATCCTCCACCAGGAAATGGGGAATTGCCCATGCTGGGACACTCTTTCCCTAAAGCCACATCCCAGACCCCAGAGAAACTCTCTTCCAAATTTCTAGTTCATTTGCAAACCATGTTGCACGTTCTCATTTGCAGGATTTTTTGATGGGGGCAAAATGGATTTTTAACCTCACCAGGAAAATTGCTGAAGTGAGATTTTTTGCTAAGAAGGAGAAAAAAATTTCACCCCAAAAGTGGACACAGCCTAAACCTAAAGGGTTAAAACTGAGCTAAGAACAGACATCCACCTGCATGTCTGTGCACTAGAGACAAACACATCTGAGATCAAAATCAGATCTGAAAAAAAGATCCATCCCATTCCCTGAACATATTTACTGGAGTTATTTGATATTGTTCTGCAAACCTCCTTCACGCTGCATTCATCTCATCTGCTCCCGTAATTCAGAGATTTTATTTTCCACTATATTTTTAATTTATATCATGTTTTATTTGTACCACTGTCTTTCATGAAACCCCAAATTTCAAAACTGACACAGGCATTACGCACATAAAATAGACTTCTTATTATCAACATGGCAGAGGAGACAAAAAAATGACAGGAATAAATCTTAGGTTTTATGCCGGCGAGACGTTCTGCAAAGTAAGTGACATTTCTCAGCAATACAAATCGTACATTAAAAGATAATTTCCAGAACATGATCCCAGCTCTGGAGCACGGCACCATTGCACAAAGTAATATCTCAGCTGTGCTTTAGCAAGGCCGGGTTTGTGTTGTGTTTGGCACCACGACTGCGTCAGGTCTTGTGAGGAGACTTTGGAGTGATGAAGTTTAGTGCACACACGAGAGGCAGTTCTTTGGCACACTGTCAGTACGGTGTAATTGATATTTTAATTACACTGCTGATACACGGGCGCTGCTCACAGTGAGCCTCCTCCTCCTCCTTCTCCTCCTCCTCCTCCTCCTCCTCTTCGGCCTCGCAAGGCCAGATGCAATTGTCCTATTGCTATCTAAAAGTGCTGCGATTTCAGGATTTACCCCAGAACCTCGGGTCCCTCCCCTGATCATTCCCTCCCAGGTGTGTCAGTCCCCTCTCCTTTCCCCTCCCAGCACTGTCTGTCAGTCCTGGCATTCCAGAAGGCATCGAGTGATTGGCAGATTCACAGGATGCCCTCTACCCCTGGGGGCATTGGGCCATCCAGGTGTCCTTTGTCCCTTTGTCCCTCCCCTCCTGTCCCTGGCTGGTGGCTCCCTGCCCCTTCCCTGCCCCTCTCCCCGGGGTTAAAGGAGCAGCAACCACGGGCTCAGGGACTTCTGTTGGAGCTGGTGCTGCATTCAGAGGCTTGAGGGCCAGAATAAAGCTCTGGATCCAAACCCTCCATCAGAACCGACTCCTTTCCTTCACCATCGCCTCAAAGCTTCTCTGGCAGAGGGAAACCTGAGGAGCAGCCCCTGTTATGGGGGAAGCTCCATCCCAGCACCGCCAGAGCTCCTGCAGGCCTGGACTTGTCTCCATGGGCCCAGCTGCAGCACCCAGCCAGCCAAAAGTGTCTGTGGGGTGAAACACCACACACCCAGTCAGCCAAAAGGGTCTGTGGGGTCAAACACCACACACCCAGCCAGCCAAAAGTGTCTGTGGGGTGAAACACCACACACCCAGCCAGCCAAAAGGGTCTGTGGGGTCAAACACCACAGTGCTGCTGTTTGGTTCAGCACCAAGGGCCAGACAAGCTCAGGCACATCCTGTCTGGCTATATTGGTAATTATTCCATTATAAAAGTCTAAAAGTCCATCCCCATATTTTTTATAGGGTCCTTTAGGCCCTGGAAGGAGCTCTGAGGTCTTTTGGATCCTTCTCTTCTCCAGGTGAGCACCCCCAGCTCTCCCAGCCTGGCGCCAGAGCAGAGGGGTTCCAGCTCCTGGGGCTGAGTTGGCAAATCCCCCACCAGGAAATGGGGAATTGCCCATGATGGGACACTCTTTCCCTGAAGCCACATCCCAGACTCCAGAGAAACTCTCTTCCAAATTTCTAGTTCATTTGCAAACCATGTTGCATGTTCTCATTTGCAGGATTTTTTGATGGGGGCAAAATTGATTTTTAACTGCACCAAGGAAAAATGCTGAAGTGGGATTTTTTACTAGGAAGAAGAAAATAAAATTCACCCCAAAGGTGGACATGGCCTAAACTTAAGGGTTAAAACTGGGCTAAGAATAGACATCCACCTGCATGTCTGTGCACTAGAGACAAACACATTTGAGATCAGAATCAGATCTTAAAAAAGATCCATCCCATTCCTTCAACACATTTCCTGGAGTTATTTGAGCTCTACGCGAGTTTGCTTAAGCGCAGCTTTAAGTGCAGTCAGGGCTATCTGAAAGTGCTGTGAAAGCAAAGTAAATTGTGTCACCAGAGCTTAATGGCAGCTGTGGAAAGAACAAGAGGGATTGTCCCACTCAGTGCCCTCCCTGAGAATTGTATGGCTGATAAGGAACTTTCCCTACTGGGACTGTCCCCAGGGTACTGGCTTATCAGAGAGAGAGGGACCAACTCAAGGAGAGGAAAGGAAAGTTTAGGGCGATTAATTTTCATGGAATAGTTAAAAGGAGGAGTGCAAACAGTGAAGAAGAGCTGCTGGTTGATTGAGAGCAGCAGGTGCACCTTGGGATGGGACCTGTTGGCTTCTGGACACGAGATGAGTACGGGGAGATAAAGACTCAGTTTGCAGCCTAAAACTAAAGGGGCACAGGCAGAGACAATTCTGCAGCCAGGCTTAAATACACACAACATTGGTTCACTGTGCAGGTGGTGCCTCAGGTTTGGCTTTTATATTTTTCAGATTCTGTGCTGCTTTAGTGTGTGGGTCTGGGCTTCATATGAGCGGATGGTGAGCTCTGTGCACAGAGCAGGGAGACAAAACAATTCCTGCTCCAGCTGGGCACCAAGGACAAATGATCCAAATCTCAGCCCAGGAGCACAAACACCGTGGGCTGGAGAGAGAAAAACAAGCAGGGTGGGACTGCAGGGGCTAAAGCTGGAATGGGACAATGAACTGCAAGATGCAAATGGAGCAGAACTGATCACAGTGACAGACCCCGTGCCCGGTCGTGCATTTTGGGGCCATTTTGGTTCATCTTGGGTGCAGCCCCAGCTGGGCTCTTGTGCTGCCCAAGGTGGATCCATGGAGGCCTTTTAATAAATCCCTGCTTTATTCTTTAGCTCTGTCCAGCCTCTGTTCTAGGGCAGCCTTCCCTCGGCATCACAGGGCCCTTCCTGCAGGTACGATGAGGTGCTGTGGGTAAGAGCACAGCTGAAGGCTCTCCTGCCTCCCCTTGCGCTGGGACATAGACCCCTGGGATGGTTTGGGTTGGAGGGATCTCCTGATGAGGAGCTCTCCTGCAGGGAGGTGGCTGTGAGCGCTTTCCAGGGAAAAAGGCAGATTCCCATGTGAGATTCCCACCCTGGCAGGTGACAGTCACCTCCTGCCAGTTCAAGTGACACCTTGTCTTCTTCTTTTCCCTTGTTCAGGGAGAAATTCTTTCATTACCCAGCAAGGCCCACATCTGCTTTGCTTCTCAGCTGTCACAACAGTTCCCTTTTGTGTGAAAAGTGTATCATGACACCCTGGTTACTGAGATCTCAGAAATGGGATACCCACGGGTGAACCTAAAGACCAGCCACACAACCATCCAGGTTCCTCAGGTTCCTGGCCCTCCTGCACAGCCCAGTCCTCACGAGTTCTGCTGTTCTCTGAGAGTGACCCACATCCCCCCAGTTCTCTCACTTGGCAAGGGACCAGGCAGAAGCTGCCTCAGCCATGTGAAAAGAGGGGCTGCTGCTCTGCAGGGAGCTTCTGCTGCTGTCCAGGATGACTTGAAAACTCAGGGAGGACCTCTCCCACAGAACAGGATCTGTGTTCATGGAATTGCAGAATTGTTTGGGTTGGAATGGACCTTTAAAGGTCATACAGTCCACCCCCTGCCATGGACAGGGACACCTTCCACTGTCCCAGGCTGCTCCCAGCCCTGCCCAGCCTGGCCTTGGGCACTGCCAGGGATCCAGGGGCAGCCACAGCTGCTCTGGGCACCCTGTGCCAGGGCCTCCCCACCCTCACTGTAATCTTCCTTATATCTAATTTAAACCAACTCTCAGTTTGAAATCTTTCCCACTTGTCCTATTGCTACAAGCCCTGACAAAAAGTCCATCCCCATATTTTTTATAGGCTGCTTTAGCCCCTGGAAGGAGCTCTGAGGTCTTTTGGATCCTTCTCTTCTCCAGGTGAGCACTCCCAGCTCTCCCAGCCTGGCCCCAGAGGGATTCCAGCCCTTGGAGCATCTCTGGAGCCTCCTCTGGGCTCTCTCCAGCTCCTCCCTGTGCTGGGCCCAGCTCTGCAGGTGGGGTCTCACCTGAGTGGGGCAGAGGGAAAGAACCCCCTTGTGCTCCTGCTCACACTGGGGGCTCAGCCCAGGGCTTGGGGAGTTTCTGGGCACACACACATGTCCAGCTCTCACCCACCAAATCCTCCTCCCAGGGCTGTTTTTGATCTGTTCATGCCCAGCCCTGGTGTCTCCACAGGGATCCAAGCACACCCTGCTCACAGGCCCTGCCCACAGGCCCTGCCCTGGCACCCCAGCACCAGCAGTGCCTCCTGCTCTCCCTGAGCCACCACACCACAAACTTCAGAAAACACCTCTCCAAACAAGCCCCTTCCTCTGAGCAAGCCAGTTCTGAACACACACAGGAACAATTTACTCTTTGATTTTGGATCTTGTCTCCCAGGTTCCGACCTGGAGTGAAATTTTATGACCAAGCCCACCAGCCTGGGGGGAGGCAAGGAGGGAAGGGGCTTCCAAGTGAAAATGCCAACAGATACTTACAGAAGAGTGTGTGGGTGTTGCTAAATTAAGCTCACAAGTAGGTGGGGCAAATGCCTTAAACGAGTTTGTGAAGGTAAAATAATGTTCATTAAAAATAGAAAAACAACTGAAAAAATACCCTTTGTATTCAACTTCACACTCGTACATCATAATGTTCCAGTAAAAGCCCATTTTCCCTTGAGATAATAAAAGAATTGAATTTTTCCTTATCGGTCATCTATTTTTCTAGCTAAAGCTATTACTCCCTCTCAGTGGTTGCCAGGCAACAAGAAATATTAATAGCAGCTTTTATTAGCTTAGCTTTAGCAGTGGAGTACCAGAATGAGAAAATGGAAAACATAAATGTGTTACATAAATCTTTCAACCTTTCAGGGTTTGTGTTAGTCTCTGTTTTCATAATGATTTATTGAAGTGATGGTTCATTTATGAGAAAAAGGAGTGTGAAATAAGAAAACGGAACATTACCCTGAAGGACTGTTTGAAAATAAATAATTATAGAAGGTGAAGAAAAGCTGTTTAAAACCATTTTTCTGAGTTTTATAAAATTTAAAAAGACATATTTCTTTCATTTATTGCCTCTGAGAAAAACACTAGCAGGGAATTGCAAACAGGGCTCTGCTTAATACAAAGAACCCTTCATGTAGGGTTGTATTATTACCATTTTCCACCTCATGTTTGGAAGTTTAGTTTTTAAATACTGAACCATTAATAAACAGAAAGCCAAATTAGTCAAAACCTTAAAGCTCACAGCACAAAATTGCCAGTGAAAACTTATCCAGGACTGAAACAGGGAAGTTTTGGCTGCTGGTGACCTGAGCAAGGCTCTTGTTGGTTTGATTATTTATAAACACTCTTCTGAAGAGCATCAACTTGCTTTGAAGGGCAATGCTGCCTGTACACTGCACTGGGGTATGGATTATTTTAAATAACTTATTTTAGCAGGTAGTGACTCAAAATTACTGAAATATTGATGCATTGGAAGGATTTGCCCACAGCATGTAAACCACTCTGCCTGCTGGGATTGTGGATTTCCAGCAGCCTGGAGGAAAGGCTGGCACAGCATACTTGGTTTTTGTGACAATATTTAATTGACATAAGGAGTTTTTTACAGTGAAGGTGGTAAAATCTGCTACAGGTTGCCCAGAGCAGCTGTGGCTGCCCCATCCTTGAAGTGTCCCAGGCCAGTTTGGAGGGGGTTTGGAGCAATCTGGGTTCTGGCTTTCCAATCTTCCTGCAGGATTGTGGTGTTTGTGAGGGTCCCCAAGACAAGGTGAGAGATGAGAATTTGACTCTTGCTTCTCAAAAGGCTGATTTATTATTTCATGATATTGTATTATATTAAAAAATGCTGTACTAAAACTATACTAAAGAAATAGAGAAAGGATACATCACAAGGCTTGACAAGAATGATAATAAAAACCTGTGACTCCTCAGAGACTCAACACAGCTGGACCATGATTAGTCATTAAATTAAAACAACTCACATGGAACCAATCAAACATTCACCTGTTGGTAAACAACATCCAAGCCACATTCCAAAGCAGCCAACACAGGAGCAGCAATCAGATAATTATTGTTTTCATTGCTCTCTGAGGCTTCTCAGCTTCCCAGGAGAAAATCCCGGGCAAAGAGGATTTTTCAGAAAATATCATGGTGACACAGGACAGCCTCACTCTAGGCTGGTGAGCACCAAGCTTGTCCTTGGAGCCTAAAGCATCCCAGGAATGCCCATCCCAGCTCTGGGAAAGAGCTGCTTTTCCTTTCCATTTCTCACATGGGACACAGGCAGCTGGATTCCTGCTGGTTTATTTTACTGCTCTCCTCTCTGTTCCACACCAAAGCCTCATTGTGTTGGGAAGCAGCTGTTCAAAGTCAACTGAAACCTTCTGGAATTTCACGGTGGCAATCGCCTTTCTTCTACAATTCACTCCCATTCACCATTTTACTCTCTCACCTCTACCTAAACAGGTTCCCCAGCTCACTGGAAATGTGACATTTTACACCATGGATGTTCCTTTTTGCCTCGGAGGATTTTCAGTATTTTTCAAATAACTCTGTTCCACTCAACAAACTGAAATGAAACCTTTCAGGCTGTGGTTAAAGCCTTTCTGCCCTTGCACCAGCTTGCTGAGAGCATAAAAAGGCACCCCAGTGGGCTGAAGGAAATGTTAGTGCCTTTAGAGGAGCCACAAAAATCTCCCATTGTGAGAAGCAATGGGAAGAGGCAGACACAGGGAGAGGTGTCAGTCTCTCCAACCAGCTCTGTTACACCTACAAAGCTCATGTTGGCTCACAGGAGCAGCCACATGCCCAAAAGAATGCTAGCCTCATACCCAAAAGGGTATGCTAGCCACAAGGTCAAAAGGATGCCCAAAGGGATAGTAGTCACATGCCCTAAAGGGTGCTATAGCCACATGCCCAAAAGGATGCCCTAAAGGATGCTATAGCCACATGCCCAAAAGGTATACCCAAAGGATGCTATAGCCACATGCCCAAAAGGATGCTGGGCACATGCCCTAAAGGATGCAGCTACATGCCTGAAAGGATGCTCGCCACATGCCCAAAAGGATGCCCAAAAGGATGCTAGCTACATGCCCAAAAGGATGCAGCCACATGCCCAAAAAGAATGCTAGCTACATGCTCAAAAGGATGCCCAAAAGGGTACTAGCCACCTGCCCAAAAGGATACCCAAGAGGATGCTAGCCACATACCCAAAAGGATGCTGGGGACATGCCCTAAAGGATGCTAGCCACATGCCCTAAAGGTTACTAGACACATGCCCTAAAGAGTGCTAGCCACAAGCTCAGAAGGATGCTGGGCACATGCCCAAAAGGATGCCCTAAAGGATGTTAGCCACATGCCCTAAAGGATGTCCTAAAGGATGTTAGCCACATGTCCAAAAGGATGCTAGCTACAAGCTCAAAAGGGTACTAGGCACATGCCCTAAAGGATACCCAAGAAGATGCCCAAAAGGATGCCAGCTGCATGCCCAAAAGGGTGCTGGGCACATGCCCAATAGGATGCTAGGCACCTGCAGAAATGCATGGCTGTGCCCACACTGCCCCTGGCCAGGGCAGAGCAGGAGGAAGCAGGGTGGCTGCTTCTTGCTGCATCCTGTGGCCAGGCTTGGGGGAGCACAGTTTTGGGGTCCTGGAGCAGTGCTGGAGGGCTCTGGGCAGTGCTGTCCCCCCAGGCAGGGGCTCCTGGCTCCCCTCACCTGATAAGCAGAGGCTCCCCCAGCCCTCCTGGCTGCTATCCAATATTTATGGAAATATTTTTGTGCTGCGTTGGACATTCCTGGGCTCTGACCTTGATCGCCCTTTGTTTCTGTCAAAAATGTTCTGCCAAATCCACTCTGAAATCTCATTTATTCCCAGCAGCTCCTTAACCCAGCACTCACCCACCTCCCCACTGATCCACAGCACATCTCTGCCCCCTCCCCTGCTTTCCCCACAGCCCCAAATCCCACCCCAGTGTGATCCCAGCCCAGTAGGACTCCCTGTGGATCCCTGGGAGGCTCAGCTGCTGCTGGGATGTTCACAGTGAGCAAACTTATTCTCTTCCCAAGGAAAACATGTTTTTTTTTCCCTCTTTGATTACTTTTCCCTAATCACTCCCATTTCTCAGTGACAGTCACACCTCTCCTATTTTCCCTCCCTCCTGCCATTCCTCCTCTTTCCTTTCTCTTCCCTTCCTTTTTTCCCAGAGGAAAAGAGAGATCACTAAAAAAGAAAACTCTACTGCAGTAAGAATTTTCTGTTTGTTTCTTGTCATCAACACAAAAAAACCCCAACAAACCAACAAACCTTCCCCAAATGAGCCAGCTCTGCCTCCTCCCCAGCTCTCCCTCACCCCTTCCAGCAGTTCTTCACTCGTCACATCCTGTGCCAACTCTTTGTCCACTCTCGTCCATCCATCCCTGCTTTCCATGGAAAACTCCCTTAACTTCTAAAAACTCATAGAGGGGGAAAAAAAGGGAAATTAAGTGACAGAAAGAGCAGTGAAGAGCTATGACATGGAAATGTGGAGCTGGTCCACAGACAGGATCAGGGAAGAGATGAGAATCTGACTCCAAGTTCTCGGAAGGTTGATATATATTATATTATATTATATTATATTATATTATATTATATTATATTATATTATATTATATTATATTATATTATATTATATTATATTATATTATATTATATTATATTATATTATATTATATTATATTATATCATATCATATCATATCATATATCATAAGAAATTATAAGCTAAAACTGTACTAAGGAAAGAGAAAAGGATACATCAGAAGGTTTAACAAGAATGATAAAGAAAAACCCGTGACTCCTCAGAGCCTCGACACAGCTGGACCATGATTGGTCATTAAATTAAAACAATTCACATGCTAGAATAAACAATCTCCAGACTACATTCCAAAGCAGCAAAACAGGGAGAAGCTGAAGCTTCTCAGCTTCCTGGGAGAAGAAATCCTGGTGAAGGGATTTTTCAAAAAATATAATGGTGACAGTGGTGTGGAGGGTGCTCTGGGTGGTGCTACTGCAGGGATGAGCAAACAGAAGGGATGCTGGGTTTGGGGTTTCAGGGTCTCCATGTGACAGCCCAGAGCAAACAGAAGGGATGCTGGGTTTGGGGTTTCAGGGTCTCCATGTGACAGCCCAGAGCAAACAGAAGGGATGCTGGGTTTGGGGTTTCAGGGTCTCCATGTGACAGCCCAGAGCAAACAGAAGGGATGCTGGGTTTGGGGTTTCAGGGTCTCCATGTGACAGCCCAGAGCAAACAGAAGGGATGCTGGGTTTGGGGTTTCAGGGTCTCCATGTGACGGCCCAGAGCAAACAGAAGAGATGATGGGTTTGGGATTTTCAGGGTCTCCATCTGGCAGCCCATGGGTGAGCTGGCGCCAGGAGCAGGGGCTGGCACACAGCACATCTTCCTTCACTCCCAGTTCCCATCCTGCCATGGGAATTTCTGTGCTGATTTAACTCCCTTGGCACTGGTTACCTGCACAGTGGGAGCAGGAGGGTAATCCTTGAGAGACACTGGGAGGTTTAATGCAGTCTGAGGGTAATGGGGGACATCCCAGCACAAGAGACATACACAGGGGACAGCAACCTGCAGCTGGATTTTCTTTATTCACTTCTGAGCTCTCAGGAAAAAAATACCAATCCTATGGCACTTGGTGAATCCTGCCTCATGTTGTATCAGCAGTTAGGGATTTGGTTTTTTTTTTTTTTTTCTTTTTGACTTAAAAAAATCCTAAGGCTCAAGTTACATTTTTAGAGCAGAAGTCTGGCCAATGTCTAAACATTTTACCATGAATCGCTTGTTGTTTCTCATTGTATTCAAACATACAGACATGGCAACCAAGGCAGGAAATAGCTGTGTTTGCAAAAACCTGTGTGAGCTACAGCAGAGAGCAGCAGGGAGGGGAGAGGCTCCAGCTCCAGCATTTGCATCAGCAGTGCTGGTCCTGGAACAAACCCAAAACCTCTGCACTCTGAGCCACCTCTCTGAGCTCTGAGCAAGCAGGGCTCACTCCAGACTGGCCTCTCATCACTGCCTGGGTGAAATCATCCCTCTGTTTCTGGAAATGTTGGCAAACAAGCCCCAGAATGGTTTGGGTTGGAAGGGACCTTAAAGATCATCTCATTCCACTCCTGCCATGGCAGGGACACCTTCCACTATCCCAGACTGCTCCCAGCCCTGTCCAGTCTGGCCTTGGGCACTGCCAGGGATCCAGGGGCAGCCACAGCTGCTCTGGGCACCCTGTGCCAGGGCCTGCCCACCCTCACAGGGAACAATTCCTCATTCCCAATCTCCCATCCATCCCTGCCCTCTGGCAGTGGGAGCCATTCCCTGTGTCCTGTCCCTCCATCCCTTGTCCCCAGTCCCTCTCCAGCTCTCCTGGAGCCCCTGTAGGCACTGGAAGGTGCTATTAGCTATTAACCAGATGAGTTTAAAGTGTGCTTTCTCTCCAGGGTTCTTCTGTGCCCTGATGTGCAGGTGCTGCTCCCTCAGCACCCCCAGGAGCTGCAGGTGTGCCCTGGGAGCAGTGCTGCCATCGTGGGCTACTGCTGCAGCAAAGGGAGACTGGGGGAGAACAAAGGGAACTTGGTTCCCCACCAAAAGGGACAGAAGGTGTCACCCTTTAGTGGAAAAATGGCTGTGATGGGAGCATAAGGCAGGATTTAATTCTAAAACTGCAACACAGCTCCCTCCCTGTCCCCTTTGCTGCTGGGGCCTCTGAAGATGTAACACAGCCCCGAGGGTTTCCAAAACTGAACAGCTTCAGTTCACTCTCACCTGGGAAATTCAGGGTTCACTGGACTTTTTTTATTTTTGTGGTAAGGGGCAAACAAATCTTAATCTCTCTGTTCTACATTTACAGCCCACTAAGTCCCCTTCTTATCTACTGTGACTCAGCCCTGATTTATCATCACTGAGCTGCATTTGTAAAACAGTACCATAAAGTAAGAAAGAGAACATTTCCCAAGGACTACTCCAAAATAAATTATTTCAGACACAGAGGAGCTGCTTAATAAATCCCCCTCTTCTTTTTTTTTCTTTAGGTATTTTAGAAAGTGATTTATAAGTGCAATATCACCTCTCAAAAATGAGACAATCAACACGGGATAAAATTGTCGTGTTATGAAAATAGGGGTCAGGCAAAGGGGCTGTGCTTTAAATTAAACCAGGGAAAAATGTTTCATCTGAAATTGACTCTTTCTGTCTCAGAAATGAATGTTTTAATCACCTAAGAACCTAAAAGGTAACACAGAGCCCTCAGTAATATTTAATTCCATAGAAATATGCCTCTGTTCAATACTGATGGGCAGAACATGATATTTCTCTTAAACACACTAACAATGAAACTCAGAGACTCATCAGGACTTCAGAAAGCCTTGGGATTTTCCTAGACTAAGAGATAATATGCCATTTAAATATTTAAATATCACTACCTTTCAGACCCTTATCTATTGAAGCAATCAACACCAAGCCTTCCCCAGCTAGGCAGGGCCAGGCTCCCAGCCACGCTCTCTAAGTGAAATTAACTCTGTTTAATATCAATGGCATTCAAAATCAATGATCTTAGAGAGAAACAATGTCAAAAACCAACCACGGGGCTGAAGCTGCTGGAGAGGAAAATGGTATTAAACAGCAGCAGTATCAATTCAATATCACTGTCAAAATCAAGCCCCAACCTTTCCTCAGTGCTGCTGATGCAGAAGCGCTGTAAGCTCTAATTAGCCCTGGAGTTTCTTCACTTTACTTCATTATCCCTGCCTTGTTTATCCCTGCACGAGTCATTTGAAACTTTGCAAGGTATCCCCTTCCCAGGAGTGAGGCAGTTGGACTTTGTGAGAGCAGGGAGGGATCCTGTTCCCCCTGAAATTGATAGCAGAGCTTTCCCTTCATCCCTGCTCCTCCTGCTGCAGCCACCCTGCCGTGGCACAGGGGTGACAGGGAGGAAAAGAAAGGACACCTTGCCATGGGGGATAGGGCACATGCACTTTGCTTGGTTCAGGGAGTGATGCTGGTTTGGTTTTGCCTTTTTTTCTTTTATATGTTCTCTGTATTTTTCACTCATATATGTCACCATGATATTTTCTGAAAAATCCCTTCACCAGGATTTCTTCTCCTGGCAAGATGAGAAGCCTCAGCTTCTCCATGTTTTGCTGCTCTGGAATGTGATTTGGAGAACTGTTTAGCCAGCATGTGAATTGTTTTAACTTAATGACCAATCCCAGTCCAGCTGTGTGAGAATTCTGGTCTGTCACAAGTTTTTATTATTCATTCTTGTATCCTTTTATTATTCCTCTTGTATCCTTCTGATGTATCTTTTTTTCTATTCTTTAGTATAGCTTTAGTATAGCATTTCATAATATAATATAATATAATATAATATAATATAATATAATATAATATAATATATAACATAACATCATATCATATCATATATCATATCATATATCATATCATATCATATCAATATCAGCCTTCTGAGAACTTGGAGTCAGATTCTCATCTCTCACCTCATCCTGGGGACCCACCACAACACATATATTCATAGCTCTGTAGCACATTGTATCAGTGACTAGTTTTCCCAGTGCTTTTCCGAGACCTTTCCCTAAGCAGAAAGACAAAACAAAATCCAGAGCTCCAAGGCCCAGGAGTACAGGACCCCAGTGTTTTCTTGGTTCTTCCTGGGAAGAGAACAAGGCTGAGAACAACTCTTGGAGATCCATTCCATGGACAGAGCACAGCCAGTGCCAAGGGGGACTCCAGAGAAGGGGCTTGACCTGGGGGGGAATTGCCTCACCACTCGTGCTCCTAATTGGTGCTTTTAATCAACTATGCTAATTTCCTAAGACCTATAAAAATGTACTCACCCCTATGGGGGTGGCCTTTTATGGACATCTTTCCATAACTGCCCCTGAAACCTTCAAATAAAAACCCCCCTTTATCACAGAATCACGGAATGACCAGGTTGGAAGAGACCTTCAAGACCATCGAGTCCAACCCAGCCCCAACCCCTCAACTCAACCCTGGCCCCCAGTGCCACATCCAGGCTTTGTTAAACACATCCAGGGATGGGGACCACACCACCTCCCTGGGCAGCCATTCCAGAACTTTATCACTCTTTCTGTAAAAGCTTTTTCCCAATCTCCAGCCTGTATTTCCCTTGGTGCAGCCTGAGGCTGTGTGCTCTGGTTGTGTCAGTGCTGCTGGAGAAAGAGCCCAACCCCCAAAATATTACCTCCTTACTAAAATGATCTCAAGCTTCATTTCCAAACTGGAGGAAAAGACAACATGAGGATGTTCCACACAGGGAGGGAAAAAACCCTTTTCCCTGATCCTGAGTGGTTAACAAGGCTCAGGAGGACACCAAAGGAAGCAGGAAACTGCCACCATGAGCACGGTGACCACACCAGCTCCTCCCACCCCTCATGGCAAACAGCTCATCACCAAGAGTGGTGAGCTCAGCTCACTGCTGGAAACACAGAGTGCTTTGGATGAAAGGAGAGGCACTGACCGTGGGCAGCTGGCTGGAGAGGAGGTGCCCATCCTGGCTCAGCATGTTGGACACCATGATGGCCGGCAGGTCCATGTTCTGGTAGGGATAGGCTGGGATCAGGCTGTTGGGAGGGAGGCTGTGGCACAGAGAGTGGTATCCAGTTTCATGCTCCACCAAGTGCAGGAGGGATGGGTCGGGGAGGTTGGGAGGTGTTATGGGAGGGATCTCGTAGTCCTCGTTGTTCTCATTCTGACTGTTGTACGTCTGAAACACCAAAGAGACAGTTTGCAACATGACACTGATATGTATGAAAATTCAGAATTTTATAATGTATTTAGGCAGGTGAAGGAAAACAGAAATATATTGAAATAACAGAAATATATTTAACAAATTTGCTTATTTAACAAATCTGCAAAAGTACAGAAGACAGTTCGTAACATGAATGTAACTTTCTAGGTAGAGACAACTAGTAGCAGAACACATAAGAATTTAGTTGCTAGGTAGAGGCTGTAAAGATAAAAAAATTCAGTGAAGCAAGACTTAGGTATTGTTGAAACCCATAAAGCAGAATCTTTTGCTTAAGGAGCTCCTGATTTTGGCCAGGACAAACTGACCTGAGAGAAAGCCAGACCTCCACTGTGCCTGCCCAGAAGAAAGGGTGAAGCAGAGAACATTGAGGAAGATGATGTTACTTCATCAAAGACACCCACCCAGGACCACCAGGAAGTGTGGCACCACCCAATACTCTGGGCAAGGAATGGGTGGGAAGGGAGATGTGGGCTTGGGGTGTCAATGTGTATTTAAACCCAAAATTTGTCTCAACAGGTACACGTGTCTTTGGTGGAAATACCCCCATGTCTTTGGTGGAAATATTTCCCATGTCCTTGGTGGAAATGCCCTCCATGTCTTTGGTGGAAATGCCCCATGTCTTTGGTGGAAATATTTCCCATGTCCTTGGTGGAAATATCACCCATGTCTTTGATGGAAACACCCCCATGTCTTTTGTGGAAATATTCCCATGTCTTTGATGGAAATACCCCCATCTGTCTCAGCTGGAATAAAACATACCTGTTATACAATTTTTAATTGTAAAGTCTTTATTCTTCAAATCATCACTGCCTCACTACTTTGGCAAAGAAAAATGACAGTTTCTCTGAGAAACACAGATTCCAGTGAAAATGGGTTTGTTGTGATAAAAAGGCACCTCCAGTCCTGCACGTCAGATTGTAACGAGGTAGGAGCCAGGGTGTGAGTGTGGCAGCACTGCTCCATCCATCAGGAGCACACCATGGACCCCTGGAGGTATCCCCTTGCTCCCTGCTCCCTCACTGCATCCCTGCTCATCTCTGAGCCCCAAAACCTCAGCAGAAACCCCCATATGTGGAGCACAGCCATGGAAGGGCAGGGCTGCCCCTGACCAGCTGCTGCCCTCCTAGGCCAAAGTCTCTCTCTGGGCACCCAGCTCAGCTCTCAATCTACTGCTGGTATTTTAAAGAGCTTTTCTGAGAATTAGAACTGTAGAAATAACAATTATTTGGGATCAAAATTCACAGAATTATGGAACAGTTTGGGTTACGAGGGATGTTAAAGCCCATCCAGTCCATTCCTGGGACAGAGACACCTTCCACTGTCCCAGGCTGCTCCAAGCCCTGTCCAGCCTGGCCTTGGGCACTGCCAGGGATCCATGGGCAGCCACAGCTGTGCCAAGGCCTGCCCACCCTCACAGTAAAGCATTTTCCCCTAATATCTAATCTAACCCTGCCCTCTGTCAGGTTAAACCCATTCTCTCTCATCCTAACTCCTCAAAATCCTCCAAAACTGCAGCACAGGAGCTACAACCAAGGAGGGGGATTTAGAAACACAGCCATCACTCTTTAAAAACCCTTTAAAGAAAGCCTGTATGACTCCACCACACATGGAGATTTGTCCTTGCTTACATCCCCTCCCAAATTTCATCTGGAAAAGCATTTCCTCACCTCCCTACTGACACTCCCTCGAGGTGACATGAACATGCAGAGATGTTGAAACTCTGTCTGCTCCCCATGTTTTCTCATGCCTTGTTTACTTCTAAGCATTCCCATTTCTATAAAAATCTGTTATCGCACCTGTGCAATCATTTTCACTTCAGACAAAACCATTTTTTCTTCATAACGTGTGAATCTATCCAAAATTATTAATTACCAACACAGAATATAATGAGTCTCTGGCAGAGGAGGCTTATTCTAAACATCAACTGTTTCACCTATTATTATAGCATATGAAATTCTGATTAGCTCCAGCATTACACACATGCTGAAGCTAAATTTCCCAGATCACCTAGTTTCATGGTTGGATTTGGACTTAATACTTGATTTAAGAGCAAAACCCCAGATGTTAAAAAACCAGTTTAGCACTGTAGGCTTTAATAATCCATTGTCCCAGAGCTCACCCCTGGATTCGTGCTCCTCATCACCACACACTGTGGGGGAGAAAGTCCTTAATGAAATGAAATGAAATGAAAAAAAAAAAAAAAAAGCCTGTGATTAACTAGAGCACAGCAGTCAGTGGGAGAGGCAGCAGGGAGCAAGGAGGGATCTGTGGATTGGTGAAAGGGCACTGCCAAGAGAACCATGGAGTCCAAGAGCCCCTCTTGGATCCACCTGGGATAGTGTCCATGGCAGGGATTTGGAATGAGATGAACCTTAATGTCCCTTCCAACCCAACCCATTTGATGATTCTGTGATTCAAGGGCAGGTTCTGCATATCTGACCCAAACCTTTATGTTTACCTGAGATTCCCACTGGCTGTAGGGAAACAGGAGTACAACAGAAACACAAGAGAGAGCCTGAAGCATGACAGGCTCTCTGTACCCACTGTTACTGTTCAGGGGAAATTCAAGCTCATCTCTTTTCCCAGGCAGCTTCTGTCATTGTTGTGATCCAGGGAAGCAGTGGGCTGAGGGGATGTACTCAATGCAGACAGAGAGATCCCATTTAATACATCTCATAGCTGTGTTTCCATTTGGGCTCCACTCCTCGAGGTACACTGATTCTTTCCCAGTTATTTAAGAGGATTTCTGTCCATGCTTTACAGAAAGGGATTTAAATAAATCAGCGCACAGCAAACTTGTTCCTCCAGCTGGTTTATTTTGGTATCAGGTATATAAGCAAGTGGCTTTGCTGTACTTAACTAAATTATGTAAAACCCACTCAAAGTTTCCTGAAGCTCTCTTCAAAACTACGAGTCCCCTGTGTTGCTGCAGAACAGCTCACCCAAGGGCTTTGAGGTGGTTTTGTACAGGGTGCCAAAGCTCCAGCACCCTGCTCACCCCCAGGCACGTTTCTGCCTCTGTTCTATTCAACCCAGGGGAAAAAAAAAAGAGAGAAAAGGAAAAAAAAGACCTGTTTAAATCACAAAGCTTTCCCAACAGCTACAGCATTTTGCAGACGTATCAAAATTACAATCAAAGCTGTACACAATCAAAATCAGATTAGACAATATCCAATCAACATAATCAGCGTTGGCGCCTGCCAGCTTTCACACCCTGTGCTATCCAGAGCAGGCTGCCCTCACTCCAGGCTGCTTGAAATAGATGGTCAGAGAGATAAGGAGGGGAGATGAGGCACACAGACACTCAGAAGGCTGGGAAAAGGTGATTTATTGTCACACACAGTGCTTGTTGGTGTGTCCACAGTGACACCTCTGTGCACAGATCCATGCCCTCAACCCCTCTGCAGCAACACCCAGCTCCTCTCCACCACCATGTGGGCTCTGTGGCAGATTATATTTCCCATTCTTATGTTAATTTGAATTAAATTAAACAGCCAATTATGGGTTCTAAGGATACATTACAAATTAGATTAGCGGGCTGGTCTGAAGCCATTCATCCCACCAGGGCTCCGAGCGTGGAGCAGCTCGTGCTGCTGAATGCCTGCCCATTTACTGTGCACAAAAAAGGCTCCAGGATTTTCCACTGTCAAACAGATGACAGTTGTTGTGATTACACATTATTCCTCTTCAAATTAAAACACTGCAATCAGCTGAAACAACAAGGCTCTTCTTGCAAACCCTCTCGTGGCTGGTGCTGCTGGGCAGATGCCAGGGGATGCTTGGAGCAGGGAAGCCCTGCAGTGGGGTGGGGACACAGGATGGAGCTAGGTCCATCACAGAGGGGACACTGCCCCTCCTCTGAGTGCCCTCCTCACCCTCACAGGTATCCCTGAGCACCAGCTGTAGGGGTTGTACAGGATCCAATTGCCCTCAGCATGGCCCCAGGATTATCACAGAATCATAAAATAGTCTGGGAAGAGACCTGAAGGATCATCTCATTCCAAACCTCCTGCCATGGCACTATCCACTATCCTGCCTCCTTCCACTGTCCCAGGGTGCTTCAAGCTCCATCCAGCCTGGCCTTGGGCACTGCCAGGGATCCAGGGGCATCCCCAGCTGCTCTGGGCACCCTGTGCCAGGGCCTCAGCACCTCATAAACCTGCTCCTGCCCCATGCTTGCACAGGATGGCATCACACCAGGTACAACTAACCTCCACCTGCAGTAAAATTGTATTTTAAAACACTTACTCCATCTTGAATACTTATTGTTTAACTAACAATACAAAATTGTTATTTGAAACACTTCTTCCATCTTGAAATCCAGGTCTGAGCAGGGGTCCCTGCACCATCTCCATCCAACAGCAGGCTGAGGGTCAGAAGACAGAGAGCTGGAGGGGAGGTGATGTTGGGGGGCTGCAATGGGGAGAGAGGCTCTGGCTCCTGGCAAGGTGACACCCAGGCCATGTCCAGCACCAAGAGGAGTCAGAACTGGCTGCTCCCTCCCAGCTCACTGCACGGGGCTGGGGACATGGTATTGGGAATGATTTGAGAGGAAAGGCAGAATTCCTGAATTCCTTGCAAGAGCAGGGCCTGGCCTGCACAGCCAGGCCCCACTGCTGAGCTGCCAGGAGCCCCTGCAGCTCTTGGAGACACCCCAGTGTGGTCTCCTGCCAACACTGCTCCCCACCACAGGGACAACCTGCCCCGACCTCCCAGACCTGCTGCACTCCCTGCTGCTTTTCAGGACAGGGAGGCAGAGATGGACAGGAGGCATTCAGGTGTCCAGGACCTGCAGGAGAGGGCTCTCAGGTGGGAGGCAGCTCTGGGGAATGCCTGTCCATGGCAGGTGGCTCCAGTGCTGCAAACACAGGGCACATCTGGGGCTTGTGGCCTGATGGCCACAGTAATCCTGTCACCCTCTGCCATGGACCCAAAACCACCCTTGATGCTGCTGCAGCTGCTGCTTCACCTTTTGCTCCTGTGCTGCACCTCCTCCACTGTAAATGAAGCCAAACCCCAGCAACTCCCACCAGCCATCCCATAACAGAGCCTGGGGGAGCATCCCCAGCACTGCAGCAAAGGGGATGATGGGCCAAGGGACATCCAGGTGTCTGAATGTCACATAGCTCTGAGGGACCAGCTGTGACCCAGCTGAGGGACATCCAGGTGTCTGAATGTCACACAGCTCTTAGGGACCAGCTGTGACCCAGCTGTGACCCAGCCAAGGACATCCAGATGTCTGAATGTCACACAGCTCTCAGGGACCAGCTGTGACCCAGCTGTGACCAGCTGTGAGCCAGCCAAGGACATCCAGATGTCTGAATGTCACACAGCTCTCAGGGACCAGCTGTGAGACAGCCAAAGCCATGTTCCAGAAGACGCTGCAGATCCTCATTCAGGTGACTCAGGAGGGAGAGACAAGTGCTGGGCATGCCCATAAATGATGCCTTCATCTTCCTCCTGCCTTTCCCCTCCTGTCCTCCTTTACAAACCACCCCACAGCCAGGCAGCACCATCTCTGCACTGCCTGTTGGTGTTAATCACACAGGACATGGCTTCACCAAGGACCTGGGACACCTTTGTCCTCCTTGGCAGCATGGCAAATGCCCAGTGACCCCAATTCTCCACTGAGTCATGTTCTGTGTGATTACCCCTGAGGATCCAGGAGTTGCAGCCAAGCATTGATTCAGAGAAATGTTCTTCACAGTGAGAGGAATAAAGATTTGTAGTATTATTGCAGGTAAATATTTGCCCTGTCAAAAAGCATTCAGCAGTAAATGTGAGCTTGAGAGAGAACATTTGTTCTTGGGAAGGTACAAGGAAATAGAGAGGCTGCTGCAATCTATCCAGGTGATACAAACACCATATGTGACAGTGTTCACAGGGGTTCTTGGAAGAGGAAAGAGATGAGGATCTGACTCCATGTTTCAGAAGGCTGATTTATTATTTTATTATATATATTACATTAAAACTATACTAAAAGAATAGAAGAAAAGGTTTCATCAGAAGGCTGGCTAAGAATAGAATAGGAAGGAATAATAACAAAGGTTTGTGGCTCGGCTCTCTGCCCGAGCCAGCTGGGCTGTGATTGGCCATTAATTACAAACATTCAACATGGGCCAATCAAAGATTTACCTGTTGCATTCCACAGCAGCAGATAATCAATGTTTACATTTTGTTTTTGAAGCCTCTCAGCTTCTCAAGAGGAAAAATTTTAAAGAAAAGATTTTTCATAAAAGATGTTTGCGACAACCATGGACTCTGTGCCATCCCTCATCTAACTGGGCTTTTCCTGAAGCTAATGCAAAAACTCAGTGACACTCCTGACACTTTAGAGGTGAGATGGCTCTAAAGAGACCCAAACCAGCCTGGCAAGTCTGCAAAGTGAGGAAAACACTGACATTTGTGAGGCTGGGAGGTGCTGCAGCCTGGGCTCCTGGTGGCACAAGGTGCACAGGGAGGTTATGGGGTGCCCACCCCATCCCATGAGCTGTGATGGCAATCCCCCCATCCCAGTCCCAGGGACAGCACTCTGCCACCAGCACCACAGGGAAGGAGCTGCAGACAAGCAGCCAGGTGGTTTTGGGGGTATCTTGATTTCTCCAAAGCTGGATGATATGCCAGTGAGGAGACAGAGAAGCACATGGATAGAGTCGCCATACACACACATTCCCTATTCCCTACAGCATCTCTAATGTGCCACTGACCACAGCAACTGCAAGGATCAGGTTGAGAGAACACCTTGAGCCACAGAAAGAGTCCAAACACAAGGAAGAAGGTAAAATCCAAGCTTCCTGAGGATCAGCTGCCCGTATTTCCCCAAAAGCCTTTGGTCTCCTCTCCCACTGCACCCATTACTCACACAGGCACAATCCTATTTGCCAGAATGGGATTTTGATACAGTTCTCCCGCACAGAAACCAGAGGGGTTTTGTGCTCATCTCATGGCACTGAAGCCACAGGGACAGAAATGTCAGCTGAGGTGGCAGGAGAAGGTGGAATTCCCTTGGGACATTGCAAACTCCAGAGGAATGCTCTGGGGCCAGCAGGGGAATGGATGGGTGCTTGCTGTGGGGTGCCCCTTCCATCACCCCTTCTGCAGGCAGGGATGGCAGAGGGCACCTGTTCACACCTGGGATCCCCCAAATCCAGGGATTCTTGCCAAGAAGTGAAGCAGGGCTGATTTTCTGCATCAGCAGCTCTGGGCTTTAGGAATGGAAATTGATTTGCCTCATCCTCACACCCCGAGATCTGTGTGAATACCAGGGTCAATGAATTATGTGGGGAGAGGTGGATAAATACTGGAAAGAAGTATTTATTAACAGTCAGTCACATACAATCTACAAATTGTCTTTGAAATGTTCCCAGGCCCTACTACATTAATTTTCACATGCTCAGTTTTTTTTTTTTTACTAGGGGAATGCTGTTGAAAAGGGAAAATGAGTTCTTGCCTGAACAGAAATGTGCCCTGGAAGTGTCTGCACAATATTCAGCAAGAGGCTGGGGGCACAGCAGAGCAGCAGGGAACCTGTGGGAGAGTGGGCTCTTCCTCCTGTGTGTTCTCCTGGGTTTCAAATCATAGAAACACTGAATTGTTTGGGTTGGAAAGGGCCTCAAAGTTCATCTTTTTCCAAAACCCCTGACATGGCAGGGACACCTTCCACTGTCCCAGGTGCTCCCAGCCCTGTCCAGCCTGGCCTTGGGCACTGCCAGGGATCCAGGGGCAGCCACAGCTGCTCTGGGCACCCTGTGCCAGGCCTGCCCACCCTCACAGGGAACAATTCCTAATTCCCAACATCCCATCCATCCCTGCCCTCTGGCAGTGGGAGCCATTCCCTGTGTCCTGTCCCTCCATCCCTTGTCCCCAGTCCCTCTCCAGTTCTCCTGGAGCCCCTTCAGGCCCTGCAAGGGGCTCTGAGCTCTCCCTGGAGCCTTCTCTTCTCCAGGTGAGCACCCCCAGCTCTGCCAGCCTGGCTCAGAGCAAAGATTATTCTCTCCAAAAACCCCAAGCAAGTGCTGGTTGTCCCAAAGATCAATTCCCCACCTCCCCATTCCATGGGCATTGCTCTGATGCAGACTCTACACCACAACTGCAGCACAAATCCAATCCAAACTCACTCCCAGCTCTTCTGGATGGCTTCACCTTTGAATCAGCAGGATGTTTATACCTTTAAACTTCACATGAGTTGAACCTCTCCCATCTCCTATGGATCCCATGCACTCCTGCAGCCACAGCTCTTCCCAGAGCCTGGATGGTTTCAACCAACCCTGACAGCTCAGAAAGGTCTCTCTTGTACACATTTTACAAAAATATCTGTTTCATAAAACCATTTGTCCACAGAGGGTCCTAAACAATCTTGCTTGTCCTAATAACCTTGGGTGTCCTTGGGAAGCTGTCACAGTGGCAAAGGGAAGGCTGTGGCGTGGTGCTCAGCAGGAAGGGGCTATAAAGGGAAAAATATCCACAGGGGACAGAAAATCTCAGTTCACACCAAAATAAAGTTTAAAAAAAAATTGAGGCTTGCATCTAATTCTGCATTTTGGGGGGTTATTTTACATGCATATTTTACATACATATTTTTAAAGCCAGAAACAACATTGTCAGGACCCTCTGGCCCCAACCTGTCTGTTGTGTGGGTAGGAAATGAAGAATAAGGTGCCAAATATTTATAATTATCTGAAGGACAGACAATCCCTGAGATTCAGCCTGGCCATTCTGCTGCATCCCCTCCCATGGCACCACAAGCTCACAGTCAGGTTTGATATTGTCCAAGCTGCTCTTGACCTGCATCACCACTTCACCAAAAAAAGCTAAAAATAATGGAGTTCTATGAACAATTTAGAGCAAAAGAAATCAGCCTTATTGTAGGCTTTTAAAAAGGCTCCCAACTCTCTCTCTCCCTCTATTTTTTTTTTTAATCAGTATCTTATCCAGAACTGGAATCCTGTCAAGAATAGTGGATAGCAGGGAACTATAACTTCTTATTATGTGTATAGTGATTTTATGAATTCAGTGGGGAATGAAATGCAATTTTGTCAGACTTGTCTGTGTTCATAATGACCAAGTCAAATTAATCATCATGGATAATACTCCTGTGTCAGCCATTCAAGAGATTTTTTAATAGAATTTTTCTGATTCATGTCTTGCAGTACATCAGATCTGTAGTAATGCAGGCACTTCTAAAAATCAGTGCAATTATGGCTTCTTGTTGGCCTGTCATTTTCCTGGAATAAAAATGTCTCTGCAGAAGTCATATACTGTACATAAACCAAAATGGAAAACAAAAATATAGTTACAATTAGGCTTGATTTTTTTCCTAAAGATTTAATATCTTTTTGAGGCCATTATTTATAGGCAGTCCATAAAGCTGCAGAGCACGAGGTGAAGATGGACGGGTTTATCACAACACAGACCGATTTTATCCTGCTTGTCATTCCTCCTTTGATTGCCCTTTGAGTTAGTGGCTTTTGCAGGCATGGAAATGACTATCCCACAGAACAAACAGGGGATGGGTAATGGGTTTGCAGTCAAATTATTGTGTTTATTAAAAATGTATCCAGGAAAGCCCACTCAGATCCCAAAGGGCTCTTGCTCAGGAAAATCTCTGGTTCAAGCAAAGGTTATGGTTTCCATAAAGGCAGCTATGGATGGAAGGGGCAGCAGTGCAGCAGGCAGGGGTGCAGAGAGGATTAGGAGTGCTGTGTTTATCCTCCTGAGGAAACAGAGACAGACAGACCCCTAATTCCCTGGTGACACAGACAAAAATGAGTTTTGAAGTAGATACCCTCAGGAATAAAGAGGAAGAAAAATGTAATCACCCAAATCTCAGCCTTTCCTGCTTGCATGGCATGGCATCAGCTGCCTCATAGGAGAGGGGAGGGCAGGACCCTGCCAGAGCCCCACATGTCCCAGAGGGAGCTCCACGAGGGCCAGCTGTCCCTCCAGAGCCACCTCCTGATGCCACCAGGTGCCACCTCTGTATGGCAGCACTGTGATGTTCACAGGGGTCGCAGGACGAGGGAAGAGATGAGAATCTTGACTCCATGTTTCAGTGTCGCAGACATCTTTTCATGAAAAATCCTTTCCTCAGGATTTTTCCTCCTGAGAAGCTGAGAGGCCTCAGGAACAAAATGTAAACAATGATTATCTGCTGCTGTGGAATGCAACAGATGCATCACCAACAGGTGATTGGCCCATGTTGGTTGTTTCTAATTAATGGCCAATCACAGTCAGCTGGCTCAGACAGAGAGCTGAGACACAAACCTTTGTTATCATTCCTTCTTATTCTATTCTTAGCCAGCCTTCTGATGAAATCCTTTCTTCTATTCTTTTAGTATAGTTTTAATATAATATATATAATAAAAAAATAAATCACCCTTCTGAAACATGGAGTCAAATCCTTTTGTGTTCCCTCAGCCTGAGACCCCTGTGAACACCATCAAAATTCAGAGGACTGATTTATTATTTTATGATATGTATTATATTAAAAGAAAATGATATATTAAAACTATACTAAAATAATAGAAAAAAGGATTTCATCAGAAGGCTTGAAAAGAATAGAAAGGAAAGGAATGAGAATAAAATCTTGTGATTGCTCACAGCCTTGACACAATGGTGGCTGCCATTGGTCATCAAGTAAAAACAATTTCCCATGCTGGGTAAACAATTCTGAAGATCACATTCCAAAGCAGCAAAACATGGAGAAGCTGAAGCTTCTCAGCTTCTCAGGAGAAAAGACCCTGGCAAAAAGATTTTTCATAAAATATGTCTGTGACACAGCACCACGTTCCTGCACAGAAACCTGCAACTGCTGGATACACAGATCATGGAATCACTGAGGGGTTTGGGCTGGGAGAGACCTGAAAGGTCACCCAGCTCTGCTCCCTGCCACACCTCCTGCTACCCCAGGGTGCTCCAACCCTATCCAGATGGGATATTAAGGCTCAATTCCTTTAAACTTTACAGACCTTCTCCATCTCCTGTGGATCCCATGCAGTCCTGGAGCCACAGCTCTTCCCAGAGCCTGGATGGTTTCAACCAACCCTGACAGCTCAGAAAGGTCTCTCTTGTACACATTTTCCAAAAATGTCCGTTTCATAAAACCATTTGTCCACACAGGGTCCTAAACATCCTTGCTTTTCCTAACAACCTCTGCTGACAGCATATCCAGAAGAATTCAGAGTTGGTTTACACAAACACCAGCAATACCCAGGGCTCTGCAAACCTTTTGTTGTGCTCCAATGCAGGGCTGGGCTGGGGGGCACCTTTGATGCACCTGGGTGACCCAGAGCAGCTCAGCTTACCTGTGTTTTCCTTACCTCCCCAGGCTGCTGAGGGAGCTGTTTTCTTTCCCTGCCTGTTCCCTTTCCCTGCTGTTCCCTTTCCCTGCTGTTTCCATTCCCTGCCTTTTTCCTTCCCTTGCTGTTTCCTTTCCCTGTTGTTTCCTTTCCTTGCCTGTTTCCTTTCCTTGCTCTTTCCTTTTCCTGTTTCCTTTCCCTGTTTCCTTTCCATGCTGTTCCCTTTCCCTGCTGTTCCCTTCCCCTGCCTGTTTCCTTTCCCTGCTTTTCCCCAGGCTCTCAGAGCCATCGTGTCAGTGCTCCAGGCAAAGCCAGGAGATGTTCAAGCTCTGCTCCACCTTGCCAGAGAGCAGCCTCTGTCATCTGCCTCAAAATCAGCCTCCTTAAAATTGTTTATAACGATTTTTGCCTGGTTTTAAAATGTATTAAAGATGCTGTACATCCAGCGCAGTGGGATCTAAAATTAGACTGACTAGGCCAGACAAATATAAACCCATTTTTTTCTTTCCTAGGATCTCTCCTGGAAGTGAATACAAGGAATATCATATTCTGCTCAAGAACATCATGCATTTCAGGGAATTATTTGAGAACAGATTTTACATAATTGGCTTTTTTGTCTCATGGCATACTGAACTTGCATAATGAGCTCAGTGCACTCACAGCAATCCATTGTTGGGCTGGATGGATTTGGTGGAGGGTGCTGGGCCCAGGGTGTGTTACACAATGGTGGATAATGCACTGTAAGCAGGTCAGGAGATAAAGAAGCCCAAAAACAGGCACAGGCAAGGAAGAATTAGCAAAAAGCACTCTAAGAAATTAATTCAACCTGGCTTCAGCTGAGCCAGAAGGACGCAGAGCAGGAAGGAAACTACACTCTGTACCACGCTTGTTCCCTTTCAGATTTTCTCTTAGAGTATTTCCCTTGTGCTCAAAACTGAAGGAGTGAAGGGATTAAACAAATCCTTTGTGCCACACTTCACATGGATGATTTTTTTGCACCACATTTTCCATCTCAGAAGGCATGTCCCACATGTGGCATGTGGCATTCACAGCCATCCCCTGCTCTGGGGTATTGTGGGCAACACAACCCATCTGCAATCCAGACTTTTTCCCCCAAATATCCTGTTTGGGTTTTTTTCTCTCATCAGCAAAGAGACATTTTCCAAAGAAGCCCTGCATGGCCCTCACCACCCAGGGCACACCAGAAATGATGTGGGCAAGGCACCAGAGGCACCACCAAGAGCTCATCACCAGTGATGGAGCTAAAGGGACAATTGCAAATTTTTCCTAAATGTCCCACTCTACCCCTTGCTTTGCTCCCTCTTCCCACACAGAACCAAAGTCCTTAAGCCCAGGCTCTGTTTTTAGTGTGGGAACTCCATAGCCCTTGGCATGTTGGTCCTGCTCATGGTCCCAATCCTATAACAGCAGAGCAAAGAGCAGTAACAGCTCTTGGTACCCTTTCCTTCACAGTGTGGGTATCAGCCAGATGAAATCTTCATTAACAGGGCCAGACCTGGTACTTTAGCTAAATTTCTTGTTATTTGTTGTTGCAAACACCTTTGAAGTACAAAGCATCATCACAAACCCACTCAGATTTGAGCCCTCACCCTTCCCAAGCCAGGCTTGGGACCCCAAAGCAAATTGACAAGAAAAGTGTAGATATTAAAAAATCAAAAAGTAATGCATATATGAAAAAATCAAAAAGTAATGTATATATTAAAAAAATCAAAAAGTAATAAAGCCCAGCAGAAGCAGTGCCCCCCTCCTTGCCACCATCCAGATCTGATGTGTGTGATTAGCACGAGGAAGGGAGGCAGGGATGTGGGGATGGCTTGCATAATGTGGTGCAATCTAGCACCTCCCCCAGGGTGCCCAGCTGCTGCAGAAGCAATTTCACAGCTCATCATCCATTATGAGATTAAAATAATTTTTTTTTTTCATCCCGTGAAGTATTAATAAATTGTGCAGGCAGACCAGAGTTAGTGCCATTTACACAAATGGTACTGAATCACCCACCTAGTTATTTCTTAATGGATTGAGTATCTGTGTTCCTCCTTAGCCTGTAATTTAAAAACCTAAATACACAAACCTGTTTATTTGTCTCATCAGGCCCCCAGCCAGCACTTAGTGAGCCTGGGCACAGAGGGACAAAGGCAGAGCTGTTGCCCCCCCTGGACCTGCCCCAGCACTTTACAAGGGAAACAATACCAAAACATCCACATCCATGGATGGGAAAAGGGAAATGCACCACAAAATAACCCCAAACCCACACTGAAACCCCTCCCTTCTGGGGGCAAAGCTCAGTGAGGCATTGCTGATGCAGTGCAGGTTCTCTGGTACACGAGTGAAGATGTAAAGCTGCAGTCAGAGCACCACTAATGGCTCTTGGAACATCCCTGCTTTATTACGGTATCAGAGAAGAAGGCATATTTAATGTTTAAACTTCCAACAACAAATGCCTTCAGCAAATATGTTTTATGTATTTATTCAGTGCTTCTTAAGTGGCTGTCGCCTCAGCAGCTGAGGTGCTGCTTACCTTTTTATTTTAACATTTATTTTATTGAAATTAAGAATGTAACACAGCTTTGTAAAACGCCACCTTCTTCCCTCCCTTCTCTACTCTTTACCCCCAGGAACAGCTTGAAATTCTTCACCCACCCATCCACTGCCAAACATTTCAGCCTGCCAGGAAGTTGCCAAAATGGGGAAAGGAAATGAACTGAAATCAGCAGGGTGATAAATCAGCAGGGTGATAAATCAGCTTCCCACGTTATCCCAAAGGCCCTCAGCCCCCAAACCTGGCTCTGGCACGTGGGACATGTGCCAAAGCCAAACACTTCTGAGACAGCTCTGCCAAAGCAAACCCTGAGGTGGGACAGACAGAGCATGGACCCAATTCCAGTGGCAGGGACAGGGTGTGGGTGGCTGTCACAGACACATTTTCTGAAAAATCTTTTCTTTAGGATTTTTCCTTCTGAGAAGCCGAGAGGCCTCAGGAACAAAATGTAAACAATGATTATCTGCTGCTGTGGAATGCAACAGGTGCATCTGTGATTGGTCTCATGTGGTTGTTTCTAATTAATGGCCAATCACAGTCAGCTGGTTTGGACTGTCTAGTCAGCCACAAGATTTTATTATGATTCCATTCTTTGCCTTTGATTGCAAGCCTTCTGATGAAATCCTTCCTTCTATCCTTTTAGTATAGTTTTAATATAATATATATCATAAAATAATAAATCAAGCCTTCTGAAACATGGAGTCAAATCCTCATCTCTCCCCTCTTCCTGGGACCCCTGTGAACACGGTCATATTTGGCCAAGGGAGGTCTGTGACAGACTTATCATGGGGTTGGAATGTCTCAGATCCTAAATATGCACAACTCAGCAAGAGAATCACACAATCACACAATCACTGAGGTTGGAAAAGACCTCCAAGACCATCAAGCTCAACCTCTGGCTGCCCCTACCCCCTGAACCCAGTACTCCCAGTCCATGTGATGTCAAAGTCAGAGCAGCTGTGGCTGCCCCTGGATCCCTGGCAGTGCCCAAGGACAGGGCTTGGAGCCACCAGGGACAGTGGAAGGTGTCCCTGCCCATGGCAGGGATGGAACTTCAAGGTGAACTTCAAGGTCCCTTCCCACCCAAAGCATTCCATGATAATCACACAGGATCTCTCTGCACCTCCTCTGCATTTGCTGAGAGCCACAATTATGACTCTTCCTTCACAACCACAGCTCCAAGAATTTTGTTCTTTTTCCTCCCTTACCCAAAGCAGAAGCTGTCATGTCACAGGAGCACAAAGGTGCTGGGGCTGTTAGGGAAAGCAGGAAGCACCAAGAGACTCGTGACAGAACTGTGAGAACGTGGTGCATGGCCAAGTATCCAAATCCCCAGAGTAGGTGTGAAAATCTCAGCCTTAAGCCTCCAATATGTGAATTTTGGGAAACAAACAGATTTTATCTTTAACATTTTTAACAACTTTTTTTTTTTTTTTTCTTTAATAAAGCCAGGCTTATATATGGTATCTAAAAAAAGGCAGGAACACAACATGGCTGGGAGAGGCTCATCTATGCCCTCAATCAGACACTCATCAAATTCCTTCTGAAGCATTAAACAACCTGGACAAAATGAGCAGTGAGATAGGAACCATCCTTTCAGGAGGAAGGCAAAAAGGAAAACCACCACATTAATAATCAAAATAGTGATTTTTCCCTAAAATAAGGACAACTGTCCATCTAGGAGGACAGCCAGGGCATCAATGTGCTGCTCACAGCCAGGAGCCTGCATCAAGGACCAACTCCAGTGCTGGCACTGGCAGATCCAGAGGCCATGGACAACATTTGTGCACACAGGGAATGGCTGTGCAGAGGAAAAGAAGGTGCAAGAGGGCTCACATCCACACCAGCCCTATCCTCATCACACCACCCAACAAAACACACAAGGCATGAGGGCAGAAGAGAAACCCAGCCCCATCTCTCCAGAGGCCAAACCACCTGAAACTCTCCATTCATTGAGCAGCTTCAGAGGTGTTTCTGTTATTTTCACTGGTTTAGAAACACCAGGAACCTGAACTGATCTAAAAAACTGAGCAGAAGTGGAAGAGTCAAAATGCGAGGGAGAGATGCTGATGGAGAGGAAGGGGAGGCTCTGAGCACAACAAGGCTGCACATAACAGAGCCAAAACATCAATCCCATGGTAAAAATTCACATTTTCCCAGTGTACTCAAGGGTTGCAGCTGCTATCTGTCAAATCCAAGCCCACACAAGGCCTAGATATTTCCACAAACCTGGGATGACTCAGAGCCAAGTGCTTCTATTGCCAATTCCAGCACCAAACTGGGCACCTCGAGTCCCACTTGGTGTTACCAAAAAGCATCAGCCCAGTCCGACCCCAAACACAGCCAAAATGGGACACATTGTCTGCAAAGCTAACTGCATCAGCTTTCACCACTTCTCCTCCCATCCCTATTCTTGATATCAAATTACAGGAATCTCTTTCCAGACTGAAACAGAATGAGAAAGAAGTCAAAAATCAAGAATTACATGGACAAAAGGGGAGGAAAGCAGGTATCTCTAACAGGGATATTGCAGCACTCCTCCATGCAGAAGTCTGGAAATCAGGACAGGCAGAATTCCACTGCATGATCCATTTGCTGTGCTTCAAAAATTAAACACCATCACATGAGCTGCTCACAGCACTCCAGAGTCTCCTGCACTTTAGAGAACATCTTTCTTTTTTTTATTTTTAAAATTTTTTTTGGATCTCCAGCATCTCTGTGGAGATCCTGGTAAGATCCTTCCTAAAGTTGCATTCAAGTGCATTCAGTAACTTGCTCTCAATACCAGCCTGGGTTCCCTGGTTTGTACCCAAAAATGTGACCTGTTGCTCCATCTGCTTGCAGGAGTGATGGGCATTGTCCTGCAGCTGGATCCAGCCTGGAAACAAGCACCTTTTGGATGTTTGCTTCCAAAATGCACCAGGAATCCATGAAGCCTGGGAAAGAAAGCTCCTCTGGAGAAAAGCAGCTCCCATGGGGAGCCTGAGCCCTCAGCACCATGTAGGTGTGTGGTTTTGTTTAGAAGTCATCTGGAATTCTTAAAATAAATTTGCTAAATTGTCTTCCAGAGACTGATGGCTTTCTTTTCTTTCTTTTTTTTTTTTTTTTTCCCTCCTTAATAAACTTTCAGGGGTATCTTTATTGTTATGTCTAATTTTAGCCAAAACTAACATTTCCTGAGATTCAATTTCCTCATAATTGTTGGAAGGAAACTAAACTGTCTGCTGTAAACATTCACTGTATTGTGTGAAAAGTATCTTTATTACAGCCCACTGGGAATACTGATAAAATTCCCAATCCTAGCCTTTCCTCACTTTTTTTTTTTCTTAGAGCTCACTCTTTTCTCTTACATACCCATTAGTGTCAGTTCAAACATTCTGCGGGCGAGATATGAGAACTTAAAATATATTATTTAACAATCAAGGGTGGAATAAAGACTTGTGAGCAGTAAGATCCTTTCTGCCTTCCCTTTTGGTGCTTTCTATTATAGAAAATGAGGATGGCTATTCCATTTGTCTGCCTTCGTGCTCAGAGTTGATGTAAAAAATCTCATTAGTTTAGTCTGACATATATTCAATACAGTCTATGTACATATTTTTTTTCATTCTATTCTACAGCTGCAAAATGATACTAAATTTCATCAGATTGGAATGAAAACTGTGGTCTTGGAACATTTCCCTTTAAGGGCCTTATATTTATTCAGAATTCATGAATCATTTTCCAGTAATACAACTATAATTATTCTTAAAGTGTTATGTTTGAAGGTTTAATATGAAATACTTGCAAAAAGCTCTTTTTCACTTTGATAGTTTGTAATCTTCATGGTAATCAGATCAGTTAGCTCCTTCCCACAGCAGCCAGGAAAATACAATTTAATATGAATCTCATACTCTTCACTCATGTTTTAATTAAAGTAATAAAAGCCAAGTCATATTTTGCCCTTTACGGTGTACACAGATGTATAGACCTGAGCTAGACAGCCTCACACCCAGCACTCTTGCTCTTGATGGCAGCTGATGGATTTGCTGCTTTGAGATAAGTTTAATTCAGGCTGGCTGATGGTGGTGGCAGTGATGGGTGAGACCCAGCACAGCCCTCGGCAGAACTGTCCAACAGGTGATGGAACATGGGCCAAACGTGGAGCTTGTGGAGCTGCTGTGACCACCGCCCTTCAGCTGGGTCCTGTGTCACAGCTCAGCTCCCTGGGGAAGCTGCCTACCCTGGTTTTTGGTTCCCACCATGGCTCTGACCAGCCTGGCCTGGTGTGTCACCTGAGAAGGAAGATCTGAGCCTCCTCCCAAAGGAGCAGGAGCACAAGGACTGGTGGCATTCTCTCCCCAGCCAGCTCAGGTCCTCTGTTCCTGATTTTTGGTTCCTACCACGGCTCTGCCCAGCCTGGCCTGGTGTGTCACCTGAGAGGGAAGATCCCAGCCTTCCCCAAACACCCAGTGCAAACAACTAAATAACTATTGAGTGCAATACAACATTCCCCAGAGGAGCGGGAGCACAAGGACTGGTGGCATTCTCTCCCCAGCCAGCTCACGTCCCCTACCCTGCCCAGCCTCATGAGCGAGGGGAGGTCGGAGTGAACAGAGCCTGGCTTTGAGCAGAAGGAGCTGGAGGCTGCACTTGGGATCCACAGCGCTCATCATCCTCCAGGGCCTGACATCATGGAATCCTTCAGGGAGGAAAAGCCTGAATTTAGCCAGTATCATCAAGTCCAACCTTTGACCAATGGCCACCTTGTCCCAATCCCAGAGCACTGAGTGCCACAGTGAGGTGTTCCTTGGACACCTCCAGGGATAGGGACTCCAAACCTCCCTGGGCAGCCCCTGACAATGTCTGACCACCCTTTCAGTGAAGAAATTCCTCCTGAAATCCACTCTAAATCCCCATGGCACAGCATGAGGCCATTTCCTCTTGTTCTATTGATATTTCCTTGGAAGAAGAGCCCAGCCCACACCTGGCTGTCCCCTCCTGTCAGGAGCTGTGCAGAGCCACAAGGTCCCTCCTGAGCCTCCTTTTCTCCAGGCTGAGCCCCTTTCCAACTCCCTCAGCCCCTCCTGGTGCTCCATCCCCTTCCCCAGCTCTGTTCCCATCTCTGGACACTCCAGCCCCTCACTGCCTTTCCCATGAGGGGCCCAGAACAGGGCACAGCACTCGAGGTGCCCCAGCAGAGCCAGCACAGGGGACAGTCACTGTCCTAGTGCTCCTGGCCTCTCAGTTTTGGGTACAGATGTTCTGCTGATGGTCCTGCCCTCATGGGGCTGGAATGGAGCCCAACCCTGCACGTGCCCAGGGCAGCCCCAGAGCTGACACAGAGAGAAGGGCTCATTCTGTCAGAGGGGCTTTCCTCTCTGCCCAGGCCTTCATCCAAATGCTGAAGTGGAAAATAACATTTTCCTGCTGGAAGTGAGTGGCTCCTCAGTTAATCACTGTGTTGTGACAGCAGATCCAAACAGCAGCTCGGGATGGGTCTCTGATGAGGAGGGAAGAGGTAATCAATCAGTTGGGAAAGGAAATCCCAAGAGCAATGGGCTGGGTATTTTCTTCCACACTGCTGCAGCCCACAGAGCTGCATTTCCACAAATAAACAGAGTTTTCCAGAGCAGCTCCCAAGAGGTCCATTAGAGAAGCAAACCACCCTGTGCAGGAGCCAAACCCAGCCCCCCAACAGGACACGGGTGTAGGAGCAACGGGGTCAGGACAGAGGGACAGGAGAGATCTCTGCAGCCAGGGCTGGAACTTGGGGTTTATTGCAAAGGGCCTGGGGGCAGGGCCCTGCTGGGAGCTGCCAGACACAGCTCAGAGCAGGCCCGAGAGAGGGAGAGGTAAAGAGAGAGAAGGCAAGAGCGTGGTAAAAAGGAGAGAGAGAGAAAAAGAGTAAAAGAGAGAGGATGAATACCATAAATCTTCTTCTGTGTTGAATATTCTGATTCTCGCCAACCAATCTAGTACAAGATACAAATCCTACAGCATTTCCATACAGCCTATAAGAATCATTACATTACCACACTGTGTTACATTTTAAACCCTAAAAACTCCTCTTTGGGCCCCTTCTGCCAAGCTGCAGGGTCTGCTCTGAGCCTTGGGCCTGTCTGCAAGCAGAGAGTGTTGTTCCATCAAAAGGGGATCACCTTCAGCTGGCCACACCATTGTTTTCCAGTTGTTCAGTAACTGAGGTATCTCAAAGCTTGCTTTCATTTCAATCTCACTTATAGTTTCCATATTCTCAAAATCTTTTGCCAGGCAATCATATTGATAAAGCTTTCCCGTTTCACCTTCCCCAACGCATGGGAGGAAATCCTTGCTCATCACAGCTCCCTGAGGACAATGGGGCTGCACTGTGAGAGCTCAGCACCAGTCCCTGGCAGGCACAGGGCTCCCTGTCACGCTGTCACAGCAGGAATTCAGGACACACACCGAGAAATCAGCTCAACACAAGGAGCTGCAGGATCCACAGGCACAAACAGCTTGTGGATCAAAGCTCTGGGATTGCCTTTGGCTGCCACCACTCCAGGCCAGCCCAGGAGCAGCAGGAGTGGCCCTGCTGAGTGTTTAAAGCACACATAAAGCACCATATCAACCTGAGAGCTGTGCTTTAAAGGGGGTCTGCACTCTCCAGGGCTGCTCCAGGCTGTCCCCCATGCAGGTCTCACCTGGCCCTGGGCCATGCTGACCACCAAAGACAGTGGCTGTCTTTACACCATGTGCAGTCCCTTTATAGCAGTAAAAGCACATGGGAAATCCTTGATAAAGTGGCACTTTCTTGCCTAAAGCACATCACCTTCCTCTATCATCTGCTGCTCTTTTAGGAGCCATTGGCTTTACAAGCCCAGCAGCATTGCTGGACGGCCAGGCCACGTGTCCTCATGCCACAGGAGCCACCCTGCACTCCAGCAGATCCTGTTCAGTCTGACTGGACCTCAACTGTGCCCCGAGGTGCTCTGTGCTCCCAGTCACTCCATCTCCTTCACCCTCCAGCACAGGAGGCATTCCTGGGGTCTGGGATGTACCTTTCCTGCAGCCCCACTGGTGGGCACGGTGGAATTTCGGCACCAAGAACCACCCATGTCCAATCCTCTATCAGAACTCATCTTGGTACCGGTATTTTCTATGTGGAACCCTTCAGATCAAGATGTAGCAGTTTCTCAGGGGGATGGACATGGTCCTGCTGCTCCTTCTCTGCCACCCCCAGGTTCCCACCACCTCCCCAACTCTGCTGCCTCCACCCCTGGGCCAATCTCCTGCACAGACTGGATTTTATTATCAGTTTTTAAATGTTTCATTGTTTACAGACCTTTTCACTGCAAAAGAAATCCCAGCTCTGGCTGAAAATCCTCAGGGACATTTTGTTTCCACATCTCACAGAACAAGGGCTACAGCCAGATGTGCTGCTTTATACAGACACTCTTTTTTGGGTAAAAAACATTCTCTGAGCTGATTCATATCCCAGAAACCCTTGGACAGACACAGGAAAAGACAGGGAAGGGTAGCTGCTGGGGCTGGCTATGGTCTCCAGGGGCCCTTGGAGAGTGGTGGATGCTGTGGCCAGCCCTGAGGCTGTCCAGTGTGGTGTGTGTCCTCCAGTGCCCCTGAGGATCTCCTTCTCCCTCCTGCCTTTGGCCCTAAACCTAAACCTCTCAGCAATCTCTTGATGAAAGATCTGCCCATGAAACCCAACCACCACAACATTTTCAGTGTTTCCCACCCCTACCAGGTGCTCTGTGCCACCTGACAGGTGTCCTCAGCTGTTTGAGATGCTATTTCTTTTTCTTTTTTTCCCCAGAGTGAGTGCAGTAAAAGCAGAGACCATCCTTTTTGGTCTAGGAATGGCTCAATTGCATTAGTTTTTCACTCTTTTGGTGGCTGTTTTTCAAACACCCTATTGCTAAAAACTCAGGAGTCCCTTGAGACCAAGGGTTGAAAATGATGTTCACTCTGCTTGTAATACAAAGGGATTTTTTATTATTATTTTATTTAAACACTATAGCCAGCCTTGAACCAGCAGTAAAGCCTCCTCTTGCTATGACTAAGCTACAGGAATCACATCCTGACTGCACCTTTCAAACATTTCACTGTCACACAGGGGTTCATGCAAAATTCACGAGCCTGGATCATCAGCTGTAGTTGTGCTCAAGTCCCAGGCCCCTCCTGGAAGGATTTCCATTAGCTGCTGATTATAATAAATGACATGTAACACTCTATTGTTCATTCTAAAATAGCACATGAGATTCTTCCTGAATTGTCTGCTGAGAAAGGCATTTAGGATCTATCAATGTCTCCCCTCTATTTTTTTTTCTTCTCCAGCACAACATATGAAATTATACAGTATTACTCAAAGAACAGCAGGGAGAGAGCAAAAATCTGTATCTTAGCATGGGGGCCTGCAGTGCACACTCCCAAACTCTGTGTAATCCTCTTTAAAACTGAGTCTACACAAACCTCTCTCTTCCCTTCACCAGGGGTCTTTTATACTCCTATATCTGTGTGTTCCTGCAGTATTTGCAATGTATCCTTGTCGAGGGAGTGGGGAGCCAGTAATTATTTACTTTCAGGTGTGCTCTGCCCCTGATAGGGCCAATTCCACACTTCAAAAATACAGATTATCTGCAGATTGGAAGAGACCAAGATTCTGCACGGGCACAAGAGAGTAAAGTCCAAAGAGCAGAAGGCAGCTGGAGATTGAGGAGAACCAGAGCTCTCCATGCCTTAAAAAAAGCAGGCCATATTGCCCCTTATTTAACCCCTCACTTACATGTGACTTTCTTTAACACTGCCAAACCTCTGATATCATCTGTTCCTGTGATCAACAGATCAAGACAAAATCAACAGAATATGGAGCCCCCAAACTCTTCCTCCTCAATTATCCACTCAGAGGGTGGTGAAACACTGGCACAGATTGCCCAGAGAAGCTGTGGATGTCCCTGGGAACATCCAAGGCCAGCTTGGACAGGGCCCTGAGCAGCCTGATCTCACTGGGATGTCCCTGCTCCTTGCAGAGGGCTTGAATTAGATGAGTTTCAAGGGTGCCTTCCATCCTAATCCATTCTATGAATGCTAAAACAAGTTTCTTCATGTGCAAAGGATTAATTAGAAACACCAAAGTTTATTAAGGGACTTGAGTGGAAATGGCACAAAGAATAACCTCACCAAAGACTCTGATTTTCTGTGCAGACCTTTCTACAAGACTCAAGAGAAGGACACCCTAAGGAATTGCTCAGCCAAGTTTAATGATCTCCTGGGCTGTTCCTGCCTTTCTTCCCAAGCCATCCCAGGTTTGAGGCAGTGGCTGTGGTGACCATGAGCAGCCTGCTGCACTTTATGGGACAAACAAAGTGCTGGAAGCTCCTCCAAATTCACACATCTGGTAGGCCAGGGACCAACTGCTCGAAGGACATCTCACACCTGAGCAATTGCATGTTGTTGCTTCACTATCAGTGGGGCAGCAACCCCATCACTGATGGACTGAAAACCACCTTGGATTGAAAACCACCTTGGTTCCAGCTCCTGTCCTGGAGAGAGGAGCAAGAATGAGGGCAGGGTGACCCCACACCTTCATTAGCAGCACCCTGTTACCCTCACTCTGCCCAGGGCTTCAGTGCCACCTCAGTCACTGTGCGCTGCCTCTGTGGTCCCCAGCAGGGATGGGGAACCCCTGCACTCACGTGGGTCTGCCCCAGCCCCAGGTTTATTTTATCAAGTGTTGACATTTTGCTGTGATTCAGTCAAGACTGGTGGGAACAACACGTCTGCCAGTATTATGACAAGGTTTGAAGGCATGTTTTATAGCAGAGGCTGCCAAGAGGAGCTCTGTCTCGTCTGGAGCGTTAGCAGAACATGAGGAAGGTATCCATAGCTCCCTACACATCATTAATTTCTAATTATCCTATCTTTGCTTTCTGCATTATCACTTATTTACCAAACAAAGCTTTAGTGGACCTCCCAGTTCCTTATAAGCAGCAAAGGCATTGTTATGTTAAAAGCAATGTTCTAGATGTTATTTATTATTTGATAAACCTCGTGTAACCCTGAATGAGGACATTAAACGGCAAGAACACTACTTCAAAATCCCATTTTAAATAAGTCACCAAGACAGCTGTGCCTTTATAAAACACATTAGGGTGGCACTCAGAGCACATATGGCTCAGGGATATATACAAATTATACAATTTCTGTCATTCGATCAAATAAGAGGGACGTTTTGACCCCAGAAATGAGTCAAATGCAAGTTGTAATTCCAGCCCCAGCAGAGGCCCTGGTGGTAATGGATCCTGACGGCTGATCAAAGAGCCCTGACCATTTGACCCACCAGATCAGTGACTCACTGTATCTATTATGGCTAATACAGGCCCCAGCATGGAGATATACGGAGGCAGGGAGATAAAGGGCAATAGATACAGGAGATAAATGTTGATTTATCCATGTGCAGGCACAGGGGGACACCTGGAGATGGATCCCACGTGGGTGGGAAGGGGCGGCCCTGGCTCACCCCACACTCAGGTTCATCCTGGAGCAGGGCTGCAGACAGATGCTGGGGATGTCTGTGCACATGATAAATATCATCTCTCACAGCTGCATCTCCCTCAAGGTGCCAGCAATGCCCCTGTGCCCTGTCCTGAGTCACACACAGCCAGGGAAAATCCACCTTCTGTTTTACACATATCCATAGAGTCACAGACATCTTTTATGAAAAATCCTTTCCTTAGGATTTATCCTCCTGAGAAGCTGAAAAGCCTCAGGAACAAAATGTAAACATTGATTATTTGCTGCTGTGGAATGCAACAGGTGCATCTGTGATTCGCCCATGTTGGATGTTTGTAGTTAATGGCCAATCACAGTCCAGCTGGCTTGGACAGAGAGCCGAGCCACAAACCTTTGTTATCATTCTTTGCTATTCTATTCTTAGCCAGCCTTCTGATGAAATCCTTTCTTCTATTCTTTTAGTATAGTTTTAATGTGATATATATCATAAAATAATAAATCAGCCTTCTGAAACAGGGAGTCAGATCCTCATCTCTTCCCTCAACTTAAGACCCCTGTGAACACCGTCACACCCATAGCCCCCAGAAACACATCCCTGCCCATGGATTGGCTTTCTTGGCAGTGTAAGTGTGAACAGCCCATCCAGGAGTTACCCAGTCTCACCCTAATGCCCAGAGCCCAGATTAAAGCCCCTTGTGCTGCTCTACACATCAGGTGAGGCACTGGATGTCACCTGCAGCAGGTGTCTCACCAGGCTTGGATGAAATCCTGCCTTTTTCTGCCATAGAATCCCAGAATGGATGGATGGATGGATGGATGGGAAAGGACCTCAAAGCTCATCCCATTCTGTCCCTGCCACAGGCAGGGACACCTTCCAGTATCCCAGGTTGCTCCAGGCCCCATCTGACACCTTGTGCAGGCTGCCCTAGAGCAGAGACTGGACAGAGCTAAAGAATAAAGCAGGGATTTATTAAAAGACCTCAATGGATCCACCTTGGGCAGCACAAGAGCCCAGCCAGGGCTGCACCCAAGATGAACCAAAATGGTCCCAAAATGCACGACCAGGCATGGGGTCTGTCACTGTGATCACTTCTGCTCCATTTGCACCTTGCAGTTCATTGTCCCATTCCAGCTTTAGCCCCTGCAGTCCCACCCTGCTTGTTTTTCTCTCTCCAGCCCACGGTGTTTGTGCTCCTGGGCTGAGATTTGGATCATTTGTCCTTGGTGCCCAGCTGGAGCAGGAATTGTTTTGTCTCCCTGCTCTGTGCACAGAGCTCACCATCCCCTCATATGAAGCTCAGACCCACACACTAAAGCAGCACAGAATCTGAAAAATATAAAAGCTAAACCTGAGGTATCCCCTCCAACCTGGCCTTGGCCACTTCCAGTGATCCAGGGGCAGCCACAACTTCTCCAGGCATCCTCATTTTCCAGCAGTAGAATCCTGGAATGGTTTGGGTTAGACCCAAAGACCATTGAGTTCCACACCCCCACCATGGGCATGGACAACTTCCACTGCTCCAGGCTGCTCAGTGCTGCTGTGCAAACCTGGCAGCCAAGACCTGGCATTTTTGACACACAGATGGGCAGCAGGAGCAACACACAGGAACAGCTTTAGGAGAACTTTGTCAGTTTAACTCTCCTATTTTCAACTGAACTCTCAAATTTTCAACACTTCATAGCAGTGGGTCCTGTCTGTGCCCTCACTTCCAAAAGCAAAGAGCTGATTTTACATTCTCCCTGGCCTGAACAAACCACAGTGGTGCTGAATAGCCTTCCCATGAGGAGTCGCACAAATTAACTTGTTGGGACAAACAACAATGGGCTGGTTGCTCAGCTGGAATAAGCCATGCACTGAAATCTCCTGGGATTAGGCAGAGCACAGGATCCAAACTGCCCAGTGATAAATAAATCAGCTCTTTCCTCCTTCAAGCTGCCTGTTGCACTGCTAACAACCAGAGATAACTTTGGAGGGAGGGGGAAATGCAGAAACACCCCCCTAAAGGCTTTCCATAATTCACTGAGTGGGTGCACACTGAGCAGGCACACAATCACATCCCATAGCCAGGGAACAGTGGTCCCCAAGGCCATGCCAGGGCCTGGCAGTCCCCACAACTCCATCACATCACCCCCAGCTCCCTGACAAGGCAGCTCCTGCATTTCTTCACCCAGCACAGAGGATGATGATACCTTCTCACAGGCAGAGTTAATCCACGTTTTTAAAGCACCCATGGACTCCTCCTGCAAGTGCAAAATAAAACCAACCTTATTCCTCAACCTTTCCCTCTCCTGGTGTCACTGTCCTTATCACAATGACCTTAATAAATATCTTTTCCCACTGATTTTTCAGGTGTTTTTATTTATATTACCAGCACCATTGCATTTTTACTGATCTTTCAGAGCACTTCATACCTGGGATTCCTTGGGATTTTTCACATTACTTAATTCCTTGTCTTTGTTTGAGGGGGGGGGGGGAAGAAAGAAGGAAAATTGACAGGGGTGAGGAATGATGCTCTGCTGACTCCACAAGACACAAGAGATACCTCACTCATCTCGAGGGTCAAATGTCCACAATGGTTTGATCAGATGTCAGCTCGCATTTATACCCTGGCCTCTGCTGGAGGTTGAATTACATTTCACATTTGACTCACTTCTGGGCTCAAATGTCCCTCCTATTTGATGGAACAAGAGGAATTCTTTTCCCCAAGCAGGTTGTGCTGCTGTGAGCTGTCAGTGCTCTCATTATGTTTTAGGCTCCTTTATTTCTGCATTTTGTCCTCAGCTGAATCCAACCCCTCTGGGATGACAAGAGCTGCAGCCATGGCACAAAAGCCATCCCAACAAGCAGGATCAGGGGAAGGAAGAGGGCACCTGGCTTCCATATGTTGTGGATGGTGTTTTGTGGGGGTTTTACACAGGCTTGGGTGTGGGGTTTTGTTTCTCTTTCCCTCAAGCTGGCAGCTAGGCGGGGAATAATGAAAGAGAGGCAGTGTTGCAGACATCTTTTATGGAAAATCCTTTCCTTAGGATTTTTCCTCCTGAGAAGCTGAAAAGCCTCAGGAACAAAATGTAAACATTGATTATTTGCTGCTGTAGAATGCAACGGGTGCATCTGTGATTCGCCCATGTTGGATGTTTGTAGTTAATGGCCAATCACAGTCCAGCTGGCTTGGACAGAGAGCCGAGCCACAAACCTTTGTTATCATTCTTTGCTATTCTATTCTTAGCCAGCCTTCTGATGAAATCCTTTCTTCTATTCTTTTAGTATAGTTTTAATGTGATATATATCATAAAATAATAAATCAGCCTTTTGAAACATGGAGTCAGATCCTCATCTCTTCCCTCATCCAAGAGCCCCTGTGAACACTGTCACAAGGCAGGAGGATCCTGATCCTGGCTTGACCACACTCCTGCCATGAGAAACTGCAGAAATCCAGAATGGTTTGGGTTGAAAGGGACCTTAAATTCATCTCATTCCACTCCTGCCATGGCAGGGACAACTTCCACTATCCCAGACTGCTCCCAGCCCTATCCAGCCTGGCCTTGGGCACTGCCAGGGATCCAGGGGCAGCCACAGCTGCTCTGGGCACCCTGTGCCAGGGCCTGCCCACCCTCACAGGGAACAATTCCTCATTCCCAATCTCCCATCCATCCCTGCTCTCTGGCAGTGGGAGCCATTCCCTGTGTCCTGTCCCTCCATCCCTTGTCCCCAGTCCCTCTGCAGCTCTCCTGGAGCCCCTTTAGCCCTGGAAAGGGCTCTGAGCTCTCCCTGGAACTTCTCCCCTGGGCTGAACAGAACTTCCTTAGGATCAAAAACCAGACAAAGGGCTGAGACAAAGCTGCTGTTAGGGAGCTGCAGGATCCTGATGGAGATAAACCCCAACCCACCAGGCCCATCTGCTGCAGTGTGAGGTTCCAGCCCTGAGTGTGTTCAATTTGCCTTTGTCCTGAAGGAACTCAAGGGCTGTTGGAAGTCCCACATGGGCTGTGAAGGAATCTGGTGGTTCAGCAGCCTCTGAGGTGAGATTGTGAAACCCTCCTCCTGCTGTTTAATGTACTCCTTCACGTTACAACAGCTTTAGCAAACAATAAAAACCATCTGGAAGCCCCATTTAAATAACAGAGTTGTGTCATTAGTGCTGTAGTCATGGCTGGGGCTGTAAAACCAGTAAACAAGGGCTGATGTGCAGGTAAATAAAGGGAGATGGTGCACTAAGGAGGGCGAGGAGGAAGCTGCTCCTCATCCTCCTTGGCCAAAGCTCATGCTGGGTGTGAGCCACATCCCTGCAGGGCATGAACTGGGATCCTCACCTTCCCTCCCAGCTGCACTCCTGCCACCCCAGAGGAGGTTCTGGGGGTCACTGCAGCCTCCCATAGAGCCCAGGTGCCCCCAGCTCCCCTCTGAGTGCCCCACACCAGCCAGGGAGGGAGCTGGGGATGCCAAACAATCAAACATCCCCATTTATTGTCCATATCACTCTCTGTGTGCTTTTGCTGGTGGAGAAGGAGCAGCACAGCCCCTGTGCACGAGGCCATCCCTGCAGTGAGGGGTTCCTGCCCTCCTCTGCCCAGGGAAAGAACTTTCCTCCCTCTCCACTCTGCTCCAAAATGGGAAATAGCAAGTAACCAGAGAGCAAATGAAGAGTGAACTCCTCTTGCCCAGGTTACAGGGATCTAAGCTGCTTTGGTTGATCCTTCTCCAGAATCAAACTCAGGACATGATTCCTCCACCACACGGGAATCCCTGCTTTCCTTTGGGAGCCAACCCTTCTCCTTGAGATGCACCAAACCATTCCCAGCCCCACAGCAGCCCTGCTGACCTCCCTCTCATGCTCATCTTGAGGGAGAAGGGATGAGAGAGGTGCTGAGCAGGAAACATCAATGGTTCATGCTGGCCATGGCTCTGCCCAAATCCAGCCTGGTGCTGCAGGCACATCATGGCCAGGGGCTGGGGCTGCTCCCTGTGCCAGCACTGCCAGCCCTTCCCATGGAATCCTGGCACTGCCAGCCCTCCCCATGAAATCCTGGCACTGCCAGCCCTTCACATGAAATCCTGGCACTGCCAGCCCTTCCCATGGAATCCTGGCACTGCCAGCCCTTCCCATGAAACCCTGGCACTGCCAGCCCTTCCCATGGAATCCTGGCACTGCCAGCCCTCCCCATGAAATCCTGGCACTGCCAGCCCTCCCCATGAAACCCTGGCACTGCCAGCCCTTCCCATGGAATCTTGGCACTGCCAGCCCTCCCCATGAAATCCTGGCACTGCCAGCCCTCCCCATGAAACCCTGGCACTGCCAGCCCTTCCCATGGAATCCTGGCACTGCCAGCCCTTCCCATGAAACCCTGGCACTGCCAGCCCTTCCCATGGAATCCTGGCACTGCCAGCCCTCCCCATGAAATTCTGAGCTGCTGTTTGAACACTTTTGAGAGTGTATGAGCACACCTTCACCGCAGTTATTGCAATGGGATATGCTAACCTAGCATGGAGATGGGATTTTTTCAGTGAAATAAGGAATGAATCACTGCAACTCAAAGAATTCATTCTGGTATGTGAACCCACAGGTGCACTCGGCAGCAAAGATCACCCAAAAGAAGCTGTTGCTAAAATTCCTACTGGAGCATCAATGTGATATAAAAATCAACTTCCATCCTTGGGCGGTTTTGAAGGCAAGGTATCACAACAACTGCCCTGTGATCATCCACAACACCTGGCTCTGCACATTTGGGGACACAGGGCTGACCCCTGCATGGGGCACTCAGGGATCACCCCATTCTTTCCCATATTTACTAACCCTCTGGCAATTCCTGGCTCTAATGATCACCCCCACGCTGTTGTTGGTTGAACACATATTTGTTTCTGCTGAATCACTCGGCAGCACAAAGTTTGCTGTTCCTTCCCCACCCTGGAATTCCTCTTCATGCAAGAACAGCCTCTCCCCACGCCACAGTGGGGACACCTGCCAGAGCCAGAGCAGGAACAGCTCTCCTGAGCCGTGAGCCAATGCCCTGCCCTGCTCCAAGGAGGCAAACCGCAGGATTTCATCCCATTCCCAGTGTAACATGGACAGAGTTTAACCCCTGCTGCCATTGGAGCACCACAGTGATGTCTCAAACCCCAGGCACTCTGTGGGGCTGGGTCTGTGGTCAACAAAACAGCCCAAACAACCAAAACTGGGATTCTGGGATGTGTCAGAAGGAACTGCCACCTTCCCTCCAAAGGCTGCATGTGATGAGATGCTTTGTGCTGAGGGTCAGCACCTCTAACCATGCCAGGCCACCCCTCTCATCTCCAGGTCAGGGGGACAGAAAAGCATGTGCTGAAGTCCTCCTGTCCCAGCAAGACCTAAATATGAACTTTACAGAATCACAGAACTGGGTTGGAAGATCACCTTAAAGATGATGTTCCAGCCCATACACAGGTTTAGGACCCCACTCCATGTTTTTTCCATGTGTATCCAAGCCCAGAGAAGCCTCAGGAACCTGCAAGACATGAACACTTCTATTCTGGTCCCCCACACGTGGGTTTCTAGCTCCAAAACAGGAACCCTTGGATTTCTTTTTCTCCCCTGTTAATCTATTTAGCTACAGGAAATACTCCACATGAGGGAAGGAGACACCTGAACTGCACACAATACTTGGAAACTTCACTGTGGCCAGAAACACCCAAATGCACCTTCATTTGGAGTTGGGGATGCTGAGGCAAAGCTTTTCAGCAGAGTGGAATGGGGTTGGGCTGGGAATGGGCTCCAGATGGAAATGCATCCCAACCCCTCCACCAAGTGCTGCATCTGGGCTCTGACCTCCTCCATGGACACTCCTGATGTCCCAGGAGGGCAGATTCACAAACAGCTCCTGGAATTTATGCTTTGGTCCCCTAAAAACCTCACCCCAGCAAAACAGCTCTTACCTGATTGGCTGATAGAAACTCCTGGGTGTTGTCGTTCATTCCCATGTACATGTTCTCCCCATCAAACTAGAAAGGCAAAAGAAAGAGTTAATAAAATGCCATCTGCACACCATGCTGCTGCGCATCCCAAATACCTTCCTGGCTCTTCACATCAAGAGCCAGAATTCCCAGAGGAATACCCTGAGCTGCTGTTTGAACACTTTTGAGAGTGTATGAGCACAGCTTCACCGCAGTTATTGCAATGGGATATGCTAACCTAGCATGGAGATGGGATTTTTTCAGTGAAATAAGGAATTAATCACTCCAATTCAAAGAAATAATTCCAATGTGTGAACCCACAGATGCACCCTGCAGCAAAGATCACCCAAAAGAAGCTGTTGCTAAAATTCCTACTGGAGCATCAGTGTGATGTAAAAAACCAACTTCCATCAGTGGAAATGTCCAGACTTGGACAGGTCACATTCAATCCTCTTACAGACATCAACATTAAGCAAAGCTCCTGCAACAATGCAGAATCACTCTGGAGCTGTGGAAGAGGTTTCACAGTGACTTCTGTGAGCCAGAGAGAAGTTTGATAGGAGGATCTATGTTTACCCCTGAAAAAATTTCCTACCAAGGATCCATGTTTACCACTGAAAGAATTTTCTATCAAGGATCCATGTTTAACCCTGAAAGAATTTTCTACCATATATTTTCCACCAAGACACCAGGAAAGAAAGAAGGATAAATAAGAGAAACCTGCAACTCCCTATTACAATGAGCACTTTGACTTTCTTGACCAATGAGTAAAGTGTAAACGTAGGAGTTTTGTAAGAATGGATAAAAAGATGCTAAAATGAAACCAGGTTTGAAGTCTGCTGAAAATAGAGTTGCTTTGGATTGAGACCATCTCAACTATGACATGGGGCATTCAGGAGGGGTCTCTGTGCCCAGCCTGACACATCCATCCCCTCTTCTCCTGTTTTCCTGCATGCCCTGCCAGGACTCTGCTCCATGGCTGGGTGGGCTTGGGGCTGCCCAGCCCATCCTCCTGTGTCCCTCCCCAGCTGTTAATCCACTTATCAGGCCACAAAACACCCATGGAGAGCTACAACTCCTCTCACTAATTAGCAGCAATGGGAGCTTTTCACTTACTCAGATTCCAAAGGAAGGAAAAAAAACCCTCCAGGATTGTGCCCCAGTACAGCTGGGGCAGGCCTCAAGGCTGAGTTCACAAATTAATTATGGCAATAAAAACGGGCTGAGCCATAAAACACTCCCGAGAGGAGGGTGGAGGTACCAGCTGTGAGTGACACCTTGCACTGAACAAGGGGAAGAGCCAGCCCTCCTGCCCTTAGCAGCAGGATGATGAATTGGAGATTGTTCACCCCTCACCTGTCCTCCCACTCTATGATATGAAACTGCTTCCAGTTATGCCTTAACAGAAATTGGCCATATTAAGAGCAATAAAAGCGAAATCTAAATAAAACCAGGTGAAGATTTTCAGCCTAGACAATTAATTATGCTTCCATTTCTCAGAGTGCTACAGGATTAGCTATTAAAGGCAGCAGAGTTAGTAAAGCCAAGTGGGGGTAACACGGCTCTGCTTGGCCTCAGACACCCTCTAATTGCCAAACTGTCCTCTGGCACAGAAAACCAATTAAAAGCTGTAACATTGGAGCAGGTATTGTGACATTCATTAAGTAATACCAGCAGCAGCAGCTGCAGCAGGTGGGAGAGGATTCCTGTGCAACTGCTGCATCCTGTGAGATCCACCAGTGAGGCAGGAGCTGTGGGACAAACAATTTCCTCAGAAGGCAGCTGGGTACCATGCAATTTAACCTGGATTTCCCTCTACCTGGCAGGTGATCACTGGCACAGCCAGCTCTTGGCAGCTGGAGCTTCCAGGAACACAGATTAGCTCTAGAGCCTAAATACTCTCTGACCCCACCTCAATACCCTCTACAGCCTAAATACCCTCTAGCCCTACCTCAATGCCCTCTGGCTACACCTCAATACCCTTTGAAATTCCCACCAGACCCACCTGGGCTGGCAGCAGAGGTGCCACAGGCTGGTGGAGAATCACAGAATCTCCAGGGTTGGAAAAGCCCTCTGGGATCATTGAGTCCAACATTCCCCAGCACTGCCAAGGCCACAACTCAGTGATGTCCCCAAGTGCCACATCACCTCTCACAGATCTCTCCAGGGACAGTGACTTCAGCACTGCTCTGGGTTACCTGTTCCAGCACCTGGCCACTGTTCCAGTGAAGGAATGTTCCCTATTATCTAATCTAAACCTGCCCTGATTCCTCTCATTCTACCCCTTGTTTCCCATAAGAAGACACCAACCCACACCTGGCCACCACCTTTTTCTCCAGGAAAAAAAAATTACCTTGAAAATTACATTTAGCAAACCAAAAGTATCATTCAGTAGGGAGGCCCAGAGCAGGACAAACTCTCCCCTGTCTCCACATCCTTCTGTTTGTTAGAATATATTTTTTATGGTTTTTTACTGTTCCTCTACCTCCATTCCACAATTCTTTTTGCCCTTGATGCCTTCATAACAACTGTAATGAATCCTGCCTTCAAAATTACTGTTTCTCTGATTTCCAGGCTGAGCAGCGAGCCTGAAAATCAAGCCTCAAAATGCAATGGGAACTTTGGAATTTCCCCACTGCTGATTGGATTTTTTCCCCCTCTCCTCCAGGCTGTGAAGGTGCAAACAAATTTATTAGAATTTCTCCCATCAGGATATTTTTTCAATTAGATGTTTGCCAGTTATGCAGCAGCCAGGTAGAGCAGATAAGTAATGTTCTCTCCCTCTTCTCATTATTGTTTTGCTACAGAATGCACTTCAAAACAATCAACCCCATCATACTGGGTAGATTTATGATAGAAAGAGAAATTTTAATATTTCCCCTTGGTTATAAATACCTCCTCCCTTTTTCTCCTTCACTCCAGCTCCTGTTCAAACCTGGATAGAGCCATTCATCACCATCCTTACCCCAAAAGCCAGCCTACACTGAATGATGAGGCAGGGATCATTTTCAAGTCCTAATTCAAAAGAAACATCCTCTTGTGCAGTTGTCTTAATCACTTTATCACTTTTGCTCTGTTGCAATTAGTTAATTTTATTATTTTTTGGTTAATAGGAGCAGCCTATTAAACAAATCAGTGGCTGTGGCCGATTCTCTCCTGCATGGAATGAGCACAAAGCCAGGGAGGGAAGGGCAAAGAAAAGAGGGAAATAAAAAGGGGGAAGTGAAAGGGAAAGGGTGAGAGAGAAGGGAAAGTGCCCCAAATTCCACCAATTCTGGCAACAAAGTCCAATGGACACCACTGAACTGCCTTGGTGTGCAGGTGACAGAGCTCCAGGCAGGATTCCATCTGTGCCACAGGAGGAGGCGTTGCCTGGCACTGGATGGGGACAGGGGTGCTGCCAGCCCCATTCAGAGAGGGAATCCAAGCACATCAGGGTGATGGAGAGCAAGCCGCGCCTGCATCCCTCCATGGGACAACCTACCGAGCATTTTGGGTCCAAGCAAAAGAGGAAAGTGTGAGAAAGCACCCTCTGAAATCCAGTTTTTCATGGAGAATTTAATTAAAAATATAATTCTTTTCCTACAGCTCTTCCAGGGGAGCTGCAGCTGGCACTGCTCTATCAGCCCATACACGGAGCTCAATTCAGATGTTGTTGTACTAAACACTTTTAAAATCTTTATTGCTTTTCTAGACTCACTTTGGATTGTTATTTTTGCTCCACAACATTATTCTCAAACCTGTAAATGTGCCCAGAGGTCACATGGGTCTCCTGTTAGCCAGATGAACATGAAAAGGAAAAACAAATGCAGGCAGCAGGCTGGGACAGACCCCAAAGTGCAGCAGCTGGGGGATCTCCAGCTCTGTGAAAACAGGGAGAACAAATGTTTGCTCACTGGGAAGGGCCCAGTGGAAAGAAACACAACCTGCTGCCAAGATTCCAAGAAGGTGTTGCTTTTTCCTGGATGGCACTACCAGCTTGTACAATTTTATTATGAATCTCATCACATCCTTTTTGTTTTGTGGGAGACACGAACTGAGATGGAAACTTCAGCTCTGTATGAAAATGAGGAATCAGAGATTGGTTTGGGTTGGAAGGGACCTTAAAGATCACCCAGTTCAACTCCACTGACATGGGCAGGGCCACCTTCCCCTAGACCTGAATATGTGGGCAAAAGTCATACCAGTAATACCTTATGTGACACCTGCAAAATCTCAAAAGTCTTCCAAACTTTTTATTTAATTTTATTTTATGTCTAGTGGGTTTGGTGGTTCTTTTGGTCTGGTTTTTTTTTCCTTACCTGTATTTTGACACTCATTTTTGGCAATACTTGACCAGACCACCCTATAACTGCAAGTCCATTGAGGTTCTAGAGCTTGAAAATGTGGCCTTTTAATACAAATCCAGCAGTAATTAAGAGCCATCACCATCAAGGAGCTACTAAATGGCCAGTTAAGAACAAATTGGATGCCTCCAGTGTTTCCTACTGCTCAGATCTATAAAAACTTGCCTCTGGTTTGCCTTCCTGTACCAGGACACAGGAGATGGGCAGGGGGTTCCCTCTCATGGCAAGCTCATTTCCAAACTGGGTGCACTGGGGCTGCCACATTTCACTGGAAGTTCTTGGAATGCATCTGGGTTTGTTTCCCAGCAAGCTCCAGCTCAGCCACCACCAGCACCAAGACAGAGTGACCTGATGGCCTAGAACAGAGGCTGGGCAGAGCTAAAGAATAAAGCAGGGATTTATCAAAAGGCCTCCATGGATCCACCTTGGGCAGCACAAGAGCCCAGCCAGGGCTGCACCCAAGATGAACCAAAATGGCCCCAAAATGCACGACCGGGCACGGGGTCTGTCACTGTGATCAGTTCTGCTCCATTTGCACCTTGCAGTTCATTGTCCCATTCCAGCTTTAGCCCCTGCAGTCCCACCCTGCTTGTTTTTCTCTCTCCAGCCCACGGTGTTTGTGCTCCTGGGCTGAGATTTGGATCATTTGTCCTTGGTGCCCAGCTGGAGCAGGAATTGTTTTGTCTCCCTGCTCTGTGCACAGAGCTCACCATCCCCTCATATGAAGCCCAGACCCACACACTAAAGCAGCACAGGATGTGAAAAATATAAAAGCTAAAACCTGAGGCATCAGACCCAAACTAATGCCATGCAAGGAATGCCTTTAGGTTTTTAGTGAGTAAAAGTGAACCCAAGAAAACTTGTGCAACACAGTTAATTTGTATTTAATACTTCTCATTAAAAAAAAAAAAAAATTAAAAAAATACATTGCAGCCCATGTGTTGGTGGGCTTCATTCAGCTGCTTCCAATGGCAGCACTGGAATGCACCATTCCCATCATGGGGAATGGGCAATGCAATGGCACCATTCCCATCATGAGGAAACATAAGTCTTCTTTAGAAAGTGTTACAGGAATGGTTTTATCAGCAATTCATTTTTATCAGTATTATTTGCGTGGCACATCCTGCTGTAAGTGCCCTTTGGTGCTTCCCAGCCCTGCATCCTCGCAGTGCTGCTCCTGCACACCAGACTCAGCCCTCTGAGGGATCCACACCCAAGGATGCTGATCCTGGTAAGGATTTGTGGAAGAGGTTTTACAGTGACCTCTGTGAGCCAGAGAGAAGTTTGATAGGAGCATCCATGTTTGCCCCTGAAAGAACTTCCTACCAAGCTCGTTAATAGAGGCCAAGAAAGAAAGAAGGATAAATAAGAGGAACCTGCAACTCCCTGTTCCGATGAGCACTTCGTTTGTCTTTCCTGACCATTGAGTAAAGTGTAAACTTAGGAGTTTTGTAAGAATGTACAAAAAGCATGCATGCTATAATAAAACCAGGTTTGAAGCCTTCTGAAAATGGAGTGTTTCTTTGCATAGTGACCATCTCAACTACGACAAGGATGCTCTGTGCACACCTCTGGGATGTGAAATCCTCACCTCAGCACGCCCCCTGCTCCATGGCTAAGCTGCCACTGTAAATCCCTGCAGGAGTAATTCAGCATCCCACCTCTTCAGGGAATACACGGCTGAGGTTGGCTTAATCCCTTTAACTGCAGTTCCCCCATTAAGGTCTTTACACAACCTCTGGCCCGGAGTGATCTACTTAGCATTATTTATTTGTGTGCTGAAATGCTTGGGCAGCCCCCGGGTTGATGCTGTCAGGGAGGGTCAGGAGTTCAGCAGGAGATTTACACTCTCCCCAGGAGTGCCCTGCAGGGGCAGTCAGTGTGTCCATCCCCGATTTGTTTGGGGACAAATGGCATTAACAGGGAGCACGACCCCACAGTAGGTGTCAGAGGCACAGCACAAATCCAGCAGCCACAGTGGCCACCGGGGCTCTCAGGGGCTGGGTTTCCTACAAACACTGAATATTGTCACCCTTTATCCCAGGGGAAATTCAGCTTGATACAGTTGAAATCTTGAAGCTTAAAGCCTTACAGTAAAAAGTGGTTTGTTTGGTTGGTTTGTTTGTTTTAAGAACAGCTTACAAGTAGGATAAAAACCTACTTTTAAATTGGTAGGAGTCTTTTTTCTCAAATATACCATGAAGAGGACACCTGCAGAGTTGATGGGGCCAAGGTATGGTAGAGACTGTCAGGAAGCTACAGCCAGGTGGGAAAGAAAGGAATGACCTGCACCAGCCTGATGGACACTGATGGAGGGAGTATTCAGAAATTCCTAAACTGGAGCATCTCCCTTGGAAAGACCCATCTGAGAAGCTCTCACACTGGGATGGCCAGAAGGAAAACATAAAACCAACCAAGGAAATGCTAAGGAACCCCCATCACCCACCTGCTGTAAAACAATGTGAGAGAACTTTGGGACCATCATGACAAGATAGACCTTGAGGGGCTGAAGCATGTCCAGAGAAGGGAATGGAGCTTAGGGAAGGGTCTGGAGCTCCAGGAGGGGCTGAGGGAGCTGGGAAGGGGCTGAGCCTGGAGAAAAGGAGGCTCAGGGGGGACCTTGTGGCTCTGCACAGCTCCTGACAGGGGGGGGGACAGCCCCAGGTTGGGCTCTGCTCCCAGGGAACAGAGACAGGAGGAGAGGGAGCGGCCTCAAGGTGTGGTTTAGATGGGAGATTAGGCAAGGTTCCTTAACTGAAAAGGTCGTCCAACTGTGGCACAGCTGCCCAGGGCATGGTGGAGACACCCTCCTTGGAGGGATTTAAAAGACACGTGGATGTGACACTTGGGGACATGGGTTAGAGGTGGCCTTGGCTGTGCTGGATCGATAGTTGGGCTCAATAATCCCAGAGCTCTTTCCCAACCTAAATGATTCAGTGATTTTAAATGTCTGACCTTCTGTCTCTGTGCCCAAACCAACAGGAGCGGGAAGGGGAAGGTTCCAAACCAGCTCGTCCAACTCCCTCAGTGTGAGCCTATCACACTCCAACACACCCCAAGGGGACCCAGAGGGAACCAAGAAGAGGGACCTTGTCCCTCACAGCCCGCTTGGAGCTTGCTGAAGGGTCAGCAAGCCCCTAGGAAAGATGAACTGATCTCTCTGGTTGAAATTTTCACAAAGCTCCTCAAAAACCACCTCTAAACCCCAAACCCCAACACTTCATGGGACCCAAGGGAAGGTTCTTTTACTCACAGCCAGACACTCAGGAGGTTTTAGCAAGCAAAATATCATGGTCCATGATCCATCTGCACTAAAATCTCTCCAGCTCATCCTATAACTGATCTGGAAGGGCTCAGCTTATTAATGAGACAGAAATTATTCAGGCCAGCCAAAACTAAAAGCGACTTTGAATAGCTTTGCATTAGGACTCTCACTGCACTAAGTGGCACTGAGGAAATGGAAGATTAAATTTAATGTCAATAAATGCAAAGTAATGCACTGAGGAAAAGCAATCCCAACGACAGACATGACAATGAGCCTTAAAATTGATGTTGCTGTCCAGAAGAGAAACTTTTCTAGAGAGATCACTTCCAATTTATTTCCAGTCCTCAGCAGTTGCCAAAGATGCCATTCAGGTTTTGGAAGCAATCACAAAAGGAGAAAAGAGGGAAAGACCAAGTATTATTTTACCATCTGTACTGTTAGAAGGAGAGATGATAACTGCAAAGAGGATCCAAGGTGTGGGATGGCACATGTGGGTGAGTAAAAAGGGGGGATGAAGGGATAGAAGGGTGTTAGATGGACTCAATGAAGATGTATGTGAAAATTGAAAGGAAAGCAGGGTTCTAACAGCCTAAAATCAAGGAGACAGACACTGAGATTATTAGCAAGTGAAATTAAACCCTTCCAGAGAAGTTCTTCATACTGGACTCAAAACCAGAACCAAAAGCCTGACCTGTGGGCTCCTGGGAGCTGTGGGCAGATAGATTCATTTTTTAGCATGTGGGTGATCAAATACCATTGTGGGACCTCCATCCCTGGAGAGCCTCAGAGCTCAGCTGGACCAGGCACTGTTTGGGTCCTTCTGTGATATGTGATCGTGTGATACTTACACAGACCTCCACCCCAAAAGCATCTCCAGCATCCCCTTTTATTCCCCAGCAATGCCACCACTATTCGAGTGACAGCATTCATTTATCTGGGAGACTGCCTGGCTTTCTGTCAACGCTGCACACAATATTATTGTTATTACATTATTTGGGGGGGATGAGGCCTTAAACTCATTTACCTGGATCTTTCAGAGCCTGCAGAGGAGTTCAAGCTCTTCACACACACACACAAAAACCCCCATGCACTGAAAGCTACAGGGAGCAGCAGAATTTAGTCTCAAGACTGACATGGAAATAGATTAATTTTTTTTTCCCATTTCATATTCTAATTACAATTCTTCTCCCCCTACTATTTTCTGTTCTCATTACAGTCTTAAAATTGCTCTGCAAATTCTGTACCTTATTCTGCTCTTCCTACCATCTTTGTCATGGAAATGAGAAACAGAATGTATAAGCATGAAAATATTGCAGAGATCAAAATTCTCCTTAACCCTTTCCTGTGCAACTCCAAAAAGGAGTGAAAGCAGCAGAGAATAGACAATCCTCCATCCATCCATCCAGCCTCCTCTTCTTGTCCCCCCAGCTGCACTGAGGAGAAGGATGCTCAGAGAAAGGTGATTAATTTAAAGGCCAAAGTCACTCATGGTTGCACCTCGCGGTGCACGGAGGAGGGGTTGGGGTTTCAGCTGAGCAGGTTTTGCTCCTGAGGGCAGCTGTTGATCTAATACATTCTGACTGTGTTCAGATGATTGTGTTTAGCTTTTAGCCTGGTGTAATAATGCTGCTGGGGTGAGCCGTTGCATTGAGCTGCCCCGGTGCACGGAGTGCTCAGCACATTTCCATCCTTTTCCGTGGCACTGAGAGCTCACCAGAGCTGCAGCCAAACCCCAAATCCTTTCCGATTTCTCTCCAAATGTGGGCATGGATACTGAAATCAGGCTGCTGGGAGAGGGGCAGCACCCACTGCTCTCAGCCAGGAGCTCCCCAGCCCATTGCTGACCAGCTCAGTGCTGTTGGTTTTGCAGCGCTTCTGGTGCAAGTCTCTGGCATGTACATCACTTCCTCCTCAAAACCAAACAACCTCATCTGGAGCTGTTCATCACAGGTGCTCGAGGAGTGTATGTGCAAAAAAATATAAATGCCAAGCTCTTGCTGAGCTGGTCCTTCAGCCATCAGCAGCTGAGTGAGAGGGAGAGCTGAGGAACCTGGTGAGGAGAGGGCACAGGGATGCAGCCCCATCCTGGCACTGGGCTGGTGTGTGTAAAATAAATACAATAAGTGCTAACAAGCAACAACTGCACTGTCTGCTCCTCCAGCAGCACTTGTAACACACAGGAAACCAAGAGGGACAGAAAACACGCAAAGATCTAAAAGAAGCCACAGAGACCCTGTGCTAGAACAGTCAAAGGCACTGAGAAACAATGTTTTCTGCAAGATAAAACCTCGGGGCTGAGATAAAAATAGAGCTGGTACCTGTGTGCCTGGGAAGCAGCCACCAGCCTGGCTCTGCTCTGGGAGTCTTTTATAGAGGTGCTGATTTGCACAGCAGAACAGCAGCCAGCACTCCCCGAACAGCCCAGGTGTCACAGACATCTTTTATGAAAAATCCTTTCCTTAGGATTTTTCCTCCTGAGAAGCTGAGAGGCCTCAGGAACTAAATGTAAACAATGATTATCTGCTGCTGTGGAATGCAACAGGTGCATCTGTGATTGGTCTCATGTGGTTGTTTCTAATTAATGGCCAATCACAGCCCAGCTGTGGACTCTCTGTCCGAGCCACAAACCTTTGTTATCATTCCTTCCTATTCTATTCTTAGCTAGCATTCTGATGAAATCCTTTCTTCTAGTCTTTTAGTATACTTTTAATGTAATATATATCATAAAATAATAAATCAGCCTTCTGAAACATGGAGTCAGATCCTTGTCTCTTCCCTCATCCTCAGACCCCTGTGAACACCGTCACACCAGGGAGCAGCTGGGAATGAGGAAACCTTAACCAGGGAAGATTTCCCACTCTATAATTTGGTCCCCTCTGCCCATGGAGTGTGCAGCACAGGCAGTGATGCTGAGCCACACACCTGAGGTGAATTCCTGGATGGAATCAAAGCCATTCCCTGGGGAGTGAGGCAGCAGCAGCTCCCAGCAGCAGCAGCAGGGGCTGGGTGACGCTGGGTGTGATGCACACGGAGTGGGAACGGGTTTGGAAATCTCTGTTTGTCTATTCTTGACTGCATGGTGAGTAAATAATGATGTGAGAAGCAGAGCTGTCAGAGGAGTGAGGAGGGGATGCCTTAATGCTGGGCACTTTCCTAAGTGTATTTTGTTTCTAATCCCAATGCCTTGCTGGCAGCTGCACAGGTAAACAGCCTGGATGCCAAGCACCTCCTAACTCACTCCAGTAATTCCTAAAATCACATGTGCTACTCAATGGATATTCACAAAGAAAAACAGGAGCTTTAATTCACCCCACAGTCCCTGCTCTTTCAGCACACATTAAATATTACAAGGGAATTCTTTACTCAGAGGATGGTGAGGCCCTGGCACAAGGTGCCCAGAGCAGCTGTGGCTGCCCCTGGATCCCTAGCAGTGCCCAAGGCCAGGCTGGAGCATCCTGGGATAGTGGAAGGTGCCCCTGTCCATGGCACGGAGTGGAATGAGATGAGCTTTAAGGTGCCTTCCAACTCAAACCTCTTTCCAAGCAAAAGGACATTTCTGTCCCCAGAATTCAAGATCTTGTCTGTTTTCTTCTCTTGCAAAGTATAAGGGAAACAAATAGTTGATTTTTCAAGACCATGGGGAACATTATGCAAAACCAGTTAGTTGGGAGGGGAAAAAAAATAATCAGAGATCTTCCATGCCAGTCATTTAGAAAATAGTTTCCAAGACACAGATATTTGGCACCAGCAAAAACCTGCTTTCTGTGATTCTGCACTCCACTTTGTATGCAAATATGCTCCTGCAGTGGCACTTAGAATGACTTTGAAAAAAAAAAAGAAGAAAAGGGCTGACAAAGTAAAATCCATTTCACAGTGTCTGGACATATTCTGGACTCAAAAATAATAAAACTAATGAAAAGGTAGGTCTTTAAAGACTAAATAAAACCCAGTCCTAAACCAAGGATGATAGGAAGGCAGTTTCTGAAATTGCAAGGTCAGGTTGGATGGGGCAACGTGATCCAGAGGAGCCATGTGTTTCCATGTCCCTGAGAAGGGCAGAACCCTGGGAAGCAGGGATGGGATGGTGTGGCCAGCAGGAGCAGGGCAGGGATTGTCCCCTGTGCTCGGCTCTGGTTGGGCAGCACCTCAAGTGCTGTGTCCAGTTCTGGGCCCCCAATTTTGGAAGGACATGGAGGGGCTGGAGCGTGTCCAGAGAAGGACAACAGGGCTGGGGAGGGGTCTGGAACACAAACCCTGTGAGGAGCTGGGAGTGTTTATCCTGGAGAAGAGGAGGCTCAGGGGAGACCTCATCACTCTCCACAACTCCGTGGCAGGAAGCTGTAGCCAGGCGTGGTTGGTCTCTTCTCCCAGGCAACCAGCAACAGGACAGGAGGACACAACCTTCAGCTGCACCAGGGGAGGTTTAGGCTGGACATTAGGAAAAAATTCTTCTCTGAAAGAGTGATTGGGTACTGGAATCATGTGGAGTCACCGTCCCTGGACGTGTTTAAAAAATGCCTGGATGTGGCACTCAGTGCCATGGTTTTGATGCCTTTTTGGGACTACCTAAAACCAGAGGCCAGACAAAGTTAAGCGAATAAAAAGCAGTTATATTTATTGAAGGGCCTTCAGGTACATCCAGGGCAGACAAAGCCCCCCCAGATCCACTCAAAAATGGATCACAGGTCACGGGTTTTACACTTTTATAAATTTGGTCCATTTGCATATTGGGGGTTAATCTTCCAATTACAGCATCAAGTAATGAAGTCATTTACCCCAAGTTTGCTCCCCCAACTCCCTTTTGTTTCCATCTCTGGGCCCTGAGGCAGTGAGGTGTCCTTGATTGCCAGGCCTGGAGAGGAATTGTTGTGTCTGCCCAAGCTGGGAAAGCAGCAGCTCACACTGAGTGTGGGGTTTAGAGTTATACACTAAAGAATTGTAGTTACAAATATATGGAAAATAGCAAAAGTAAAACCCTCAGGGATTGGTTTAGTTGATGAGATGGTGTTAGGTCATAAGTTGGACTTGATGATCTCACAGATCTTTTCCAAGCTGGTTCACTCTGTGATTCTGTGGGCAGGTCAGGGCTGGGCAGGTGCAGGGGATGGAGGATGCACAGGCTCCCCTCACTGCTGGCAAGGCTGAGCTGGAGCTGCAGCAGCCCAGCTGCAAACACAGCCCCAGGCTGGAGCTCACACCATGCAGGGGACCCAGGGCAGGCCAGGCAGGGTTTGACAGAGCTCAGGCCCAGGAGGGTTGGACAGAGCTCAGGCCCAGCAGGGTTTGACAGAGCTCAGGCCCAGCAGGGTTGGACAGGGCTCAGGCCCAGCAGGGTTTGACAGAGCTCAGGCCCAGGAGGGTTTGACAGGGCTCAGGCCCAGCGAGGTTGGACAGGGCTCAGGCCCAGCAGGGTTGGACAGGGCTCAGGCCCAGCAGGGTTGGACAGGGCTCAGGCCCAGGAGGGTTTGACAGGGCTCAGGCCCAGCGAGGTTGGACAGGGCTCAGGCCCAGCAGGGTTGGACAGGGCTCAGGCCCAGGAGGGTTTGACAGGGCTCAGGCCCAGCGAGGTTGGACAGGGCTCAGGCCCAGCAGGGTTTGACAGGGCTCAGGCCCAGCAGGGTTTGACAGGGCTCAGGCCCAGGAGGGTTTGACAGAGCTCAGGCCCAGCGGGGTTGGACAGGGCTCAGGCCCAGCAGGGTTTGACAGGGCTCAGGCCCAGTGGGGTTGGACAGGGCTTAGGCCCAGGATGGTTTCCCACGGGCCACAACAGCTCATGTGAGAGGTGCCTCCCTCCCCAGGCAGCACCACCACATCCTCGTGGCCCTGTTCTACCGAGTGCTGAGCTGGGCTGCTCACACAAAGCTGCTGAGCTGTGTTTCCATGGGCGTGAGCACATCACAGCCCCAGCACCCCCACTGCCCTGCCTTGGTCCATGTGTCACACCTAAAACTTCATTCCCACTCTCAACTATTAAATATGAAAAAAAACCCCAACCATCTCCCTCAAGCACTTTTAATTTCAGCTTCTCTTCCTTTTTGTTGCTACCTCTCTGTTCACTTTATTCATCACTCCACCAGATTTTACTACCCTCTAACATTTTCATTAGGGCTAAAGGTATTCTGTGCTTACTGCAGCCAAGCTGACCTCAGGTTCGTTTGTTCAATATCTCCCTTAGCGTTGAAAATTAAAAAGACAGTTAAAAACCCATTAAAATTAATGAAAGTAACCAGCAAAAAGCACCTCTGATTATTATTATGCCCCTGCCTCACTGTAAATAATTGAATAAAGATATTATTATGACTGTTATTATTATTACTATTATTAACCTTAACAAGAAGTTTAGAGCATGTTGATGAGAAAGAGAAAAGAGCAGCTTTGCCTGACTAATTAATGACTTAAATAAAAATAAACAAAGGGAGTCTTCCTGATTTTAGCAAAGTCCTGCCTTTTTCCAAGCAGTTAAAAGCAAGACTGACAGCTTTATAGATAGGGAAATGGGCAGATAAGATAAACACACACAATACAAACTTGTCCAAAGCTTTTACAGTCTTTCTCTGCACCACTTCCAGCTCATTAAATTACAGTATTACTATAGATTTGCAGCAAAATTATCTTTTATCTCGTCTTCTTTTAAAGCTATTTGGCATTTGCTGGTATTTTCTATTATAAATCTAATTGCAGATTCCAAACAGACAAGGGCTCATTAAGCCTTAATTATGCACATGTTGTTTTCAACAAACATTTTCATTTGAACTGCTGTGAGCTGTAATTGTTCTGAAGGCACTGCAGCCTCCCATTACCCACTTCCCTGGGATGGCAAAAGCTACTTTCAAGTAGGTCAGGGCTGGGCTGGAAAATCCATTTGGAGCCTGTGGAGTTTGGGTTGTGCTGCTGCAGTGGGAGGGTTGGCAGGGAGTGGTGGGATGCCCACAGTGATGGGTCCCACCTGCACCCAGCCCTGGGGTGGGTTAACCATGGATTCATGGAATGCTTTGGCTTGAGAGGCCTTTAAATAATTTATTTCTAATAGCCCCACCTTGGGCAGGTGGAGGGAGCAGGGAGGAGCTCTGGGTGTGGGATGGGGATTTGTTGGAATTCAGGACATTCCTCTGGCTGTCCTGGATTGCCCAAACCCCTGCCAGGGGGCTCAGAGACCCTAGCACAGGGCCCAAGACACCTGTGACTTTGATTATGCCCATGGAAAAATTACCAACCTTATCTGAAGATCTGCAAGCCATGGAAGTCTAAGTAGAATAATAATTAGTTTGTCACAGGGTTAAATATAGATTTTTGTGGTTTTTAGAATGGGGGTTCAGGGGGCAAGATGGAGGAATCTGGGCATGTCCAGCCTTTCTCCTCCTTCTTCTTGGCCTCCATCTTCTGCTGTGATGTTGGCATTTTTAGATTGGTTTAGAGTAGGAGCTCACTGTCTAACATAGGTGATAGGTATTGGGAAGTTATGGTAAATAATGTACACATAGTTTTTAGTATAAAAAGATAACACCGCCCCAAGGATAGGCAGAGTGCCTCTGTCTGACCTACTGAATGGACCTCAGCAGGCCACAGAAAGAATTTTATAGATAAGAAACAATAAACCTTGAGAACAAGAAAAAAAGAGCTCTGACTCCTTCTTTGATGGCTGGGCTGGGCTGGGAAAAGAGACTTTCTAACACATCTGGGGGTCACTGTGAGCAGCAGAATCCCGTGAGGGAATGGGATGGATGCCCACCCTTCATGGGCAGTAAAGCCAGAGGGGTGGTGTGCCACAGCTTGCCTTTGGCTCCAGCTGGGGAGCAGGACTTGTGTTTGGGAGCTGCTGCTGGGAGCAGCACAGCTGGATCCCCATGGCTGGGAGAGTTAAAAACAGGAGAGAGGTGGCATGTCCCAGGCTGGCATGTCCTATTGTGGCATGTCCCAGGGTGACGTGTCCCATTGTGGTTTAGTGGGCATGGTGGTACTCAGTGGAAGGCTGGATTTGATGATCTTGGAGGTCTTTTCCAACCTTAAAGATTCCGTGATTTGGGCACCTCTGCCAGCCCAAGCCCAGCTCCTCAGCCAGCCACATGGCACAGTGTCACAGACATGTTTTATGAATAATCCCTTTGCCAGGATTTTTCTCCTGAGAAGCCTCAGAAGAAAAGAAAAACAATAATTATCTGCTACTGTGGAATGCAACAGGTGCATCTTTGGTTGGTCCATGTTGGTTGTTTCTAATTAATGGCCAATCACAGTCAGCTGTCCAGACTCTCTGGTCAGTCACAAGATTTTATTATCATTCCATTCTTTTCTATTCCTTGCAAGCCTTCTGGTGAAATGCTTTCTTCTATTCTTTTAGTATAGTTTTAATATATCATTTTCTTTTAATATAATATATCTAATAAAATAATAAATCAGCCTTCTGAAACATGGAATCAACATTCTCATCTCTTCCCTTGCCCTGGGGACCCCTGCAAACACCACCACATTCACAGCATGGCCACAAGCACCACAGAACAAAAAGGTTTCAGCCCAGCCCAAGGTAAATGAGGGTGGTGAGGAGCCCTGTGCACTCCTTGTTGAAGCCCTGGCTCTGTTATGTTCTGTTTGCACTCAGAAATAAATAACCCACAACAAGAGCTGAGCCTTTATTAGCAGCCCAGGCTTCCTCCTAATAGCACAAAATCTGCCTTTGCTCACACCCAGGAGTTACCAGGGCAGGAAGGAGCTTCAGGATGACAATTTTGGGTCCTTCTATCCTCACCTACCCCTGTGCTTCCCAGGCTGGAGTGTTCCCAAAGCTCCAGTGAGGAGCCATCGCATCCAAACCTCAGCAGCCTCCTTTGAACTTCTCCAGGGAAGGAAAAGCTCCTAATAAACAATTTCCCATCTCATGAAGGGTTAGGGCTCCCAAGGCAGGCTGGAGGTGCTGGTTGCTGCAGGACCCAGGAGTTTGAAAGGTTTTAGCAACCACTGGAAACAGCACAGTGTGAATACAGTCAGTGTTGCAACTTCTGCCCTGAATTCCTGCCAGCCAGGTATCCAACATTCTGTCTCAGGACAACAGAGGTGGCCAGAATAGTTTTTGTTTCATTAAGAAATTAGTGTCCCCCTTCTTCAGGTTTCTTTCTTTCTTCTCAGTTCATGACAAATCCTGTCCTGAAGACTCATGCTGCACTTTCAGAAGGAAAATGTGTCAGAGTAAGCACGAAAACTTCTGGCCTTGCCTTTGAAAAAGAGAAGTTTTCAAGCAATAATTTGACCTAGAAAGGTTTTCTAGGTCATTTTGACTTGGCATGTATATGTCTGACCCACTAAATCTACCACAATAAAATTACAGAGTTCGTTCCAGCCTGTTGGTGTCAAATCATTCATAAATTCAGATGCACTGCTTACCCAAGTGCTATTCATATATTCACAGGGAAGGTCTTGCCAGGCTCCTTCTGGGGGGAAGGATTTGCCCTGTTCAACATTAGCTCCCGCTGACAAAGGGAAAATGCAAAAGCTGCCCTGACAAGTTGACTCCCATCTCCCTCCCACAGCCCTCACCCTTGGATCATGGAGGATTTCTGGCTGTGCCACCCTTCCAGGGTTGGTGACACTCCCCAAAGTACCTGCTGTGGGTTTGCCATGGGGAGGGGACAGCAAGGCCTGGCTCTTGTCACCTGGCTGGGTGCAGGCACTAATCAGCACAGCCACACTAATGAGGAACATTAACCCCTGAATGGCTGAAATCCTTGTGCTCCAGCACTCTGTACCTGCCTGAGAAACCACAGAGGTGACACTGGAGCTGCCACCAGGATGGCCCTGAGGAGCCCAGCATGGGCTTTACAAGAAAAGAAGCTCATGCTCAGGACACACTGACAGGAGCTGTGCTCAGTGGTGCTGGCTGCCAGTCACAATTACCAACACCCAAAGGGTTTTCTTAAATCCACTTTCTTAAATCCACTCTAACATTTATTAATTCTTATAAATAATCCAAGCAACGCCCGTTAAAGGAACAATTGGGAGGGGTATTATGGGATATTGCTGTCCACCCAGTCCATGGCTGTGTAGGCTGGGGTGTCAGAGCAGTCACCTGCATGGCCATGGAGAAAACATCACCTGAGGAGCCACAGGGACTCCAGGGCCAGGTCCTTGCCCACCATGGGGCACTTCCCACCAGCATGCATCAGGGATGCTCTGTATGGACTTGCTGGGACTGGTTTTCATCCCTGCAAGCACAGTTTTACCCCTGGGATGGATCCTGGCCCATCCACACCTGCAGCAAACAGCTCCAAACTGGGCTGCAAGCCTCAGGAGATCGGTGCCAGCCCCACTGCCCACCTCTCAGGATGTCCACCCTGTTTGTGCCAGTGGGGTTAGCAACAGGGACTGCCCCATAACTGCTATGGCCATGTCACACTGCCCCATAACTGCTGTGACCATGGCACTGCCCTCTGCCCAATAACTGCTATGGCCATGTCACACTGCCCCATAACTGCTATGGCCATGGCACTGCCCCTATCCCATAACTGCTGTGTCCATGGCACTGCCCCCTGCCCCATAACTGCTGTGGCCATGGCATTGTCCCATAACTGCTGTGTCCATGGCACTGTCCCTGCCCCATAATGGCTGTGTCCATGGCACTGCCCTAATGTCCCATAACTGCTGTGTCCATGGCACTGTCCCATAATTGCTGTGTCCATGCCCCCCTGTCCCATAATTGCTGTGTCCATGGCATTGCCCCACTTTATCAGCTTTGGCATCTCATGAGATTATTTTGATCCCCATGTTCCAGAGAAAAGGACTCTCTGCTCAGGTTTTCACCATGCCCAAGTCAGACACCTAAAAAAATCCCATTTACTAGCTAATGGTTAGTATCCCACACTTTCTCCAAAACCATTTAGTGGGGGAAAGTGATTTCCACTAATACTCTGCATCCTGATTTGGGAAGTCACACCAAGATTTCAGGCCCTCCAGTGAATATGTTCCATTTTGCATTTCACCTGCACCTTTGTAAAGACACCTTTTTCCCCCACTTCCAAAATTTTCCTACCTGTCAAGAGAAAGAATCCTCCCAGTTTTGACAGAGAGCAGCAGGAATGATATCTGTGCTGCATTTATGTGGTACAACAGCCCCAGACTCTGTTTTGGTTGAATTCTTTTACATCAATGAAGGTTTTCTTTATTCAAATTTGTATTATAGAGATTTAAACATCCTGGAGAGATGAAAACACTTAATTTGTTACTGCCTGTGTCTAATCTTTTATTTCCCTCGGCTGCCCTGTAACCTGTCCCTCTGTGATCCTCTAATGCTCCACGTGCAGCATCTTCTCCACCTGCTAATTACAGGCTCCATTGTGCCAGATAATTCAGCCCCAGTGAGGCTGCAGGGTGGTTCTGCATCTCCAGACTCTGTTTTGCTGCTGCCTCCAAAACCAGAGGAATTAATCACCTTCTCCAGTTGTTAAGTGGGACCAGACACTCGTGTGCTCATTGGAAAGGAAAACAACTTCGGTTGCTTTCAGCAAAACATAATGAATCTCCCAGAGAGCAGGAAACTCATAGTTTATATTTCTTGGAAAAGAGTGTATTAATATATTAGGTCTAAAAATATATCTATAAATCTTTGCAAGTCAGAGCGGAAACAAGTGGCAGCGTGGCTGCCTCTGAAGGAGCTGCAAGTGCTGACACAGATGAGCCCCAGCAAACACAAATCACATTCACCTTTGCTGCTGCCAGGGCTGGAGTTTAAGCCTGCAGGAGATATTTACTGCAGGCAGCCCAGAGACCATCATTTCGGTACATGATTTCCATCCATCCACCCATCCATCCATCCATCCATCCATCCATCCATCCATCCATCCATCCATCCATCCATCCATCCATCTCCTGGCTCTCAGAGCAGCCTGGGCCACAGTACCTGGCAAACCTCTGATACCTGAGAGCATTTAATTATTCCTGAATTCAGAAATGAGGCTCCTTGTGCCCCTCCTGGGGAGTTTCTGCTCTCCCACCACTGCTAAGCCATGGTCCCATCAGCCAGTGAAGGGGATGGCAGCAATCACAACCCTCTGTGCTTCTCTGAGGGTTTCTGATGATGTTGGAGGATAAGGATTCTCACCACTCACCCCAAACATCCCATTAGGACCAGCATTTTATCACCAGCCTAAACTCCAGCTTATGTCATAGCAAGAGCATCTTTAGCTTTGCCTCTCCAAGCACAACAGTCCCAAGGGAGCCTGTAAAATGTGACAGGCACAAAATCACCAGCAAAAACAGCTGCTCTGAAGAAGAGCTCAGGGTTGGCAAATGCCACATCTGGCTCTAAGAGAGACTTGGAAAGCAAACTGAAAATAAGGATGACTGTGGTAGGGTGAGGAAGACTGGTGACAACAAAACAGAGCCAAAGGAGCTGTAAGAGATCACAATGGTCCCAGAGAGCATCCTGGGGCTCACCCTCAGCCATGAGGGCTTTCAGAAAAACAGTGTGTTGATGCTTTCCAAGGTTTCTTCTCAGAGTTCTCTACAAAGAACATGTAAAGCTTTGAACCCACCTCCATTCAAGTTTCAGCCCATTTCAATAAAGGTGCATTTTCCACTGCTGTGGGTGCTCTCAACTGAAATTTCATTTCAGTTCAGCTGCTCTGTGAGGAGCTGACTTAAGCCTAAATTATTAGCAGGCTGATCTCAGCAGTGTGAAGACTTCCTATAGCAAGCTGAGCTTTGGTTTAACCAAACTGGGCTTTAGATGTAGGTGACACTGAACACAGACCTGAGGCTGCTTGACAAAACTAAGCCTGGAACTTGTATTTTGAGAGGGAAATAATTAACAACACACAAGCAGGAGTATTTAACCAGGTCTCCTGTTGCTCAATATCTTTATTAATGACCTGAAAACTAGGCTGCAGACTGAAACAAAGTTTGCAGATGAAAAGAACATTATTTAGGTTAATTAAAAATGATGAAGTCTTGGGAATTTCTGAGCCACCTAACCAAGCAGAAGGGAACATCAGAGCAGGAGAAACCCTGTGCTGACAAATCCAAAACAGTCCATGCAGGAGGGAGGGGTGTGAAATCCTTCTAGACTTTAGCAGGGGGTAAATTGACTGAGCAGTGAGTGTTAAGAGCAACCATCATGTCAGCTGCCCCATGAAACCTGCACTGAGAGCACAGCAATATCGAAATGATAGAGAGCAAAAATAAAGGGTCAGAAGAGAACACAGAAAATCCTGTAATGTTGTTACCCAACCTGTCAGCACACACTTGCTCCAGGTGCTGAATTCAGTTCCACTCCTCCCATCTCAGCAAAGAGAGATGAGAAAAGGGAAGAAAGACGGGAAACCAAAGCCCTGGGGTGAGAGAGGACATTTGAAACATTTGAGGTATTTCATGGAGAAAAAAGGAAAAGGCCTTGTTTGCTCAAAAAAGGAGGTGGCAGAGACCTATGACAATATGTAAAATCATTAATTTTGGCAAATCATTCAATGCAGGGATGAAAGTCCCCAGCATGGGGCTATTCCTGGGAAAGAGTGGCTTGAGGAGCTGGTGGGAGTCCCAGCGCCCTGGGAAAAACTGCTCGGACCTTGCCCCAGATGGGCTCATTCAGAACCCATCAATGTCCCCACATGTGAAATGCAGATAACTGTGTTTATCTCCAGCACAGCCATGAATCACTTCATGGTGCTCCTGCAAGGAGCAAAGCCTGGGGGTTCACTGGAAGGAGAATCCCCTGTCCTGCACTTCAGCCTCCCATCTCCAGTTCTGTAATGCAGATGCAGCTCCCACTGGGGCTGGGTCAGAGCCACCATTCATAGTGAAACAAATCAGGGCTCTGTACACTGAAAGCAGAATTTCAGGCTGAAAAAATGCTTATATATATTGAAGCAGAGGGTAATACTTATAGGAAAGCAAAGAGGGACAAATTCACCTCTAGCTTTAGATTTCTCTCTATGAGCAGTTTCGCTCCGCCAACCTAAACAACCAAAAAACCCCCACAATGTTTTCAAGACGGTTTCATTTTGGAGCACTAAAATCACATTCTGAGCCAAGAGGCGTGAGAAACTCAAAAGCACCATGAAACCATCCCTGTTTCAGGTTGTTTTGGGGTCTTTGTTTCCACGGTGGTTTCCTGAGCTTCAAGAAGACAAAGCTCTTTCTTCCCACCGAGTGATGGGGCACCTCACATGGGCAGCAAAGCCTAACTAGGAGGAAAAGGACAAGATCCAGCAGGGACACATGAAATCCCACCATGAGATGCAAGCTCCTGGTGTCTAGCATCATCAGCTTCCCCCATTCCAGGTGTGGGACAGAAGATGGAGCAGCACAGGGTGATATCACAGAATCCCAGCTTGGTTTGGTTGGAAGGGACCTTAAAGCTCATCTGGTTCCACCCCTGGCATGGGCAGGGACACCTTCCACTGTCCCAAGCTGCCCCCAGCCCTGTCCAACCTGGCCAATGGTCCTTGGAGACCAAGGAGATGCTGGGCCAAGGTGATTGTGCTTGCACCAACAATGCTCACACATGTTCACTCAGCATGCCAGGCTGAGGAGCAGAGGCTGGGCCATGGCAAAGAGAGAGAATTCAGGGCAAAAATCCAGGGTTTAAGTGGTTTGGCCAGGTTTCCTTGCACTCTTTCCCATGAAGACACGTTGAGAGTTGGGGTTCTTCAGCCTGGAGGAGAGGAGGTTCTGGGGAGAGCTCAGAGCCCTTCTAGTGCCTACAGGGGCTCCAGGAGAGCTGGAGAGGGACTGGGGACAAGGCATGGAGGGACAGGACGCAGGGAATGGCTCCCACTGCCAGAGGGCAGGGTTAGGTGGGATATTAGGAAGAAATTCCTTCCTGTGAGGGTGGGCAGGCCCTGGCACAGGGTGCCCAGAGCAGCTGTGGCTGCCCCTGGATCCCTGAAAGTGTCCAGGGCCAGGCTGGATGGGGCTTCTACTTCCAGGGATAGTGGAAGGTGTCCCTGCCCATGGCAGGGGATTAAAACAAGATCTTCAAGGTCTCTTCCAACCCAAACCATGCCAGGACTCCCCCAAGCAGGACAGCTGTTACAGCATCACCCAAACACCTCACACCAAACCAACCCATCGCAGTGGCACTTCCCACATGTGATTCCAAGAAAAACAAGGGGCAGGAGGAAAGGATCAGAACAACCCAGTCCCACAGAGCCCAGGCTGTTGGTTTCAGGCTGTGCAGGCAAACCCTTCCCTGCACCCTGCAGTTGCAGCAGGCTCCTGCCAGCTCCATGTTCAACTTTCCATCAAGCAGCAACCTGAGTATTTTTAACAGACTCTTCTGTTTGAAGCTTAAATTTGCAAAACTCAACAAAAACAATGGCAACCACAAAAAAACCCCCAAACAAAGCAACAAAAAACCAAAAATAACAGAGCACCAACACCCCGAGGAAGCTGGAGCTCAGAGACTGCTCAGCTCCTCAGCAGGTGAAACCAAAGCTCATGTTTCCAAAAAAACCCAAACCAGTCTCCTGTCATTCAACTGGTATTTGAAAGTGAATGAGCCGCCAACCAATCATCTCCCAGTCAGGAATCAAAGAACAGCATATCCAAACCTCAGGGCTGTGGCCAGGGGTGTATTTGCAAGGCAGGAACGCTGCAGCAGCAGCAGCAGAGACGTTTGTAGCAGTAAATGAGGTTATTTTGGCAGCAGGGCGGATGTAGCAGACAAGCCACTTTAACTGAATATGGTAAACAGAGATGGAGTGATTATAGGAAGAATGAACGTAATCAGGTTCCGAGTTGCTCTGAATTGCCTCGACTGACCACAATATCTGATAAAACCAATGGAAAAAGTTCTGGTTTCCTCTTGCATGTAATTGATTATCTTACTGAGATCTACTGGTTTATACACACACACACACACACTCACAGCCCTCTGAAATTCAGTTACTTGGTGGTGCTGCCAGAAATAACCCAAAGCAGGAGCAGTTACATGCTATTTATTTTTTTCTGGGGTCACAAACTCCAGAAGTGAGAAAGGATGCAAAGCCCTCTCCCAAAATAGGCACCTGGGAGGTTTGCCTTGAGGAGCTGAGGTGTAACTGCTCTGATCCTTGCTTGCTTCTGAGACAGGGAGCAGGGGAACGTGCTGGGTGCCACTAATCAGATCTACCTCAGGGCTCTCTTCTTGGCAGAGAAATGCTGGTTTTGATTTATTAGAAAAGATGGAAAAGTGTCTTTGGAATTTCCCCCAGTGCCACGAGTGGGCAAATAAAGATGATGGAACAGCCCTGTGCCTGGAGAGGGATGTGGGACACAGCCAGGGTGAGCTGTGATTTGGGATGGAGAGGGGACAGGAGCAATGGGCCACCCTCTGTCCTGGCTGTTAGATTCCTTTCACACAGCTGCCTCGGGCCAGAGGAGTTTTTTGCCATTCACATTCTCTGGAAATATCCCTTCACCCAGGGTTTTTCTCTTGGGAAGCTGAGAAGACTCAGAGAAAAGGAAAACAAATCTTCTCTCATTTGCTTCTCCTGTGCTGTGCTCACATGTGCAATGTGTTTGGAGATTGTTTACCCACAGGTGATTGTTCCATTGCATTCTGCTGGGAGTTGTTTTCACTCTTTGGCCAATCAGGGCCAAGCTGTGTCAGGACTCTGGAGAGAGTCACCAGTTTTCATTATTATCTTTTTAGCATTCAGTAAGTATCCTTTCTGTATTCTTTAGTACAGTATAGTATTCTTTAATATAATATAGATCATAAAGTAATAAATGAGCCTTCTGAGAACATGGAGTCAGATTCATCATTCCTCCCTTCAACAGGGGTCTCAGAAAATACCCCACCTTGGGTGCTGGAGTGGTCTGGCAGGCACAGGGCTGGGAAACCAGGAGCTGTGGGATGGGTGGTTGCTGCCCTGAGCCCTACACCCCACTGCCCCCACTCCCCACAGCCACAGGCACCCAACTGTAAAACCACAAACCCAGCTGGAAGGCAGCAGAGAAGAGCCCACCGTGGGAGTCAGCTCCAAAACCAGGGCAAGGGGAACTGCTGGGGAAAATTGACTGAATCTGTACGAGTCCACAACTCCTCTTTTTTCTTTTTCCTTGTAGTAGTTTGGGACAAGCCCAGCCCAGTGTGAGTCACAGAAATCAAGCACCTGCTGCTGCAGGCTGTGCTCCCTGAGGGCTGTGCCAGGCAGGGGACATGTCACTTGATGCCTTGTACCTCCAATAATGACTCTTGAGATCAATGGCATGGGAGATGAAGGAGAAAATGATTTAATTTTCAGATCAATGGATTACACAAGAACACGAAGTATTCCTTGGCAAACAAACGTGTTACCTTGATTCCTTCCATCTTTCAGCTGAGGCAGCAGCACAATGCTGTTGCATTACCCATTTTTCATTCCTGCACTCCTTCTGAGACCCTGGAATGTGGAAGATCCCACCAGACTTTTATTTTAAAAAAGACACAAAGCTGGGTCACTTCCAACTTGGAATATTATGTGAATATTTCCCTTGTTAGTAGGGCATTTTGGTTACCCTGATAAATAGATGCCCAGGTTTGTAAAACACTCAGAACACAAAGCAAGAGGAAGACTAAAAACTTTAAAAAACCAAACTCCAAAGCAACTAAATCTTGACATATGGGTCACAGGGACTGTAAGGAGCAAACCTAAAGGTGAGATGGACACAGAAAAAACATGGAACTAGGACAAGACTACAGTGGAGAGCCCAGGAGAAGAGCTGGGTGATGAGCTGGAGACAGCTTCACTCCCTGCCCCTCACAAGACCTGCTCTAACCCACCTGCAGCATGGGGAGCAGCCAGGTGAGGAACACAGTTTCCCAGGTGAGGAACACAATTTCCCACCACCCTCAGCTTCTGCTTATCATCTGAGAACTTTTTGGAGCCTCATCCAGGAACTGATTCAGTTGAGAACATCAAGTTCAGCACCCAACCCTTCCAGTCAGCACCGACTTCTACTCAGCATTGGGCTGGGAGATTTTTTGAGCTTGGTAATTCAAACCCACTTAAAAGAGTTTCCTCCATCCTCAAGAGCCTCGTGATTTACTGTAGCTCCTGCTTGAACTCATACATGTCTTGTATTTCCAGACATTAGGTAATGAGGTTTTTGTGGTCCACAGAGCTTTCTCACTGATTCTCTGAGTTTGCAGCCAACAGCAATGACTGCACACACAAACACTGAGAGAAAAGTTGTCAGGATTTTCCATCAGATACTCCAGAAAGTGTCAGATCACACACAAACCTTACCCCAATCTATCTTAACAGCCATGGTTAGAATGATCCAGGCACAACAGGCTGATGTTCTGGTGGACCCGAGCTCTGTGAACTGTGTTGGCCTCTCACACCACTGATCCCCAAATCTGAGAGAGATGTGGCAGACCCCACCAAACCCCAGGAGGTGATGGGTGTGGGAATCCACAAAATCAGAGGGTTTTGGGAAAGCTGCAAAAGGCCTCAGAGACAGCAGAACTGTGATTAGAGCTATGCAGTAGCCATGAGATAGGTCAGCAGAAAAATTATTTAAAAAGTAGAAAAGCAAGGACAAATAGAACAACGGTCTGTGTATTAACATTTGTCTAGAATAACTCCCTAAGCTACAGAAAAGTTTATCTAATGAGATATTAGGAAGTTTGAAGCTTAATAATGGAGCTCTGTGCATTGTGTTTTAAGGCTCACAAGCAGGTATTGTATTTGAAATAAGCAGCATTGTTTAACCAAAGGTACCCGTGCTTATAGTGGTTGGATAGAACTACTGTCAATGTGCTTTTGCTTTGTGTGATTGGTCAAAAAACTTATAAAGTGAGTTGTAACATTAAGTTCTTAGTCTGCTGCCTGGGATGTGAGCTGATGGCATCTTCCCATTGTCATAACCATGGAATGAGGCTGATGCTGGAAAATAACACAGCTCAAGGCACGTTCCACAGCAGTCCTGTCCTGTTTGTGATTTGTACAGAGCCCCCAGCCAGCGATAATGGGCTACCCAAAGTGGCTGCTGAGGGTCACAAGGAGCTGGGAGGAGCATTTCACAGGATTCCTCTCCAGCAGCACAACTCCTGTGCTGACAGGACCACAGTTTCTGTGTGGACTCACAAGGAAGAACAGGAACCCATCCATTCCACTTCCACCTACAGATGCTTCTTAGAGAGCATCTAATTCTTGAGGAAACATGTACATTCAAACCTTTCGTCAAGTCTAGCAGGTGTCAAAAGAGGAGACCACACACACAACAACGCAGAGTGACGCTTGCAAGTACCTGTTGATGCCCAAGGCTGGAATCCAGCTTGGCCATGCACAGGGAACACTTGGTTCCCATAGATTCCTTCATAAACCCCTGGAAACTTTAATCTGACACAGAGAGATAACTGGGCTGATTTGGTCATGCTAAAATGGCACTGAACTTCCTGCATGAACCCATGGCATTGGAATCCAACAGGGAACAGGCCACTCCATCCCACACACAGCTTGAGCTCCTTCATCTTTTTGCTGGAATAGGAAGGATCTGGTATTAAAAATTTAAGCTTTGCTCAGGCTCAGCACAAGCAGAGCTCCTAATACATAGGAAGAAGCTTGGAATTAAACGGGCTTCCTAAAGTCTGGTCTCAACAAACTCAAACATCCATGGACAAAGGAGTTAATTTACAGAATTATCATAGAATAGTTTGGGCTGGAAAGGACCTTAAATATAATCTCATTCCAGCCATGCCATGGACAGAGACACCTTCCACTAGACCAGGATGTTCCAAGCCCAGTCCAACCTGGCTTTGGACACTGCCAGGGATGGAACAAACACCCTTGAGGAACCACCAGGCCTCTGGGGTTTCTGTGGTTGAAATGAACCCAAGGTATCAGAAAGTTTCTTTTTTCCAAGCCCCATGAACAAAGAAGTTGAGATTTGTCTGCTCTGCTTTTCAAGATTGTTTATTTTCTCTGATCTATTCCATTCTTTCTCTGACCTGCTGAGATCTGTCCAGCAGGTCGGGTTGTGGCACAGTCCCTGCCCTTGGGGTGGTGTTGGCTTTTTATACTAAAAACTGGGTGTACTTTATTGACAATAATTTTCCAGTATCTATCACCTATGTTAGACAGTTTGTCTCTACTCTAAACCAACCCAAAAGTGCCACCATCACAGCAGAAGATGGAGGACAAGAAGAAGAAGAAAAAGAAGGACAGGACATGCCCAGACTCCTCCATCTTCCCTCTTGAACTCCCATTGTAAATCCCCAAAATTCTACTTTTACATCGTGACAAATTCACTGTCGTTCTACTCAAACCCTTGTGGCTTGCACATCTTCACACAAAGTTGGTAATTGTTTCCATGGGCTTAAAATGGAAGCCACAGGTGTCTCTGACTCCGTGCCAAGGTCTCTGAGCCCCCTGCCAGGGTCTTGAGTCTTCCAGGGTGGCCAGAGGAATGTCCTGGCTTCTGACACAAGCCCTTTGTGCCTCACCTTGCACTGCCAGCTCTCCAGTCCTCCCTTTCAGCTGGGTTGAGCATCTGTCACTCTTTCCTTTCTTTACCTGTTTACTGAAACCAAGCCTATCCCCCCTCTCTCTGCTGGAGCAGTGCCCAAGGCACGTCCATGAGGTGACAATGGGCACGTGGTGCCTGTGCCACCCCAGCTGTGATGCTCTAACCAGTATGGCTCATGGCAGGTTATAAATCAGATGCCCTTTAACTCCCCAGCTGAGCTCTGCACACACCACAGCACTGGAAGCACAAGCTACAACCAATATTTTTACTGACAGGTGATAAATCACATGCCCTTTAACTTGTGTGTAGCAGTTGCAAATTTAGTTAATTAGAAATTCATGCTGCCTCCTTCCCATGCATTATTTCCTGCCCATGATTTACATGGGCTGTTGTTGTTGGAATGCTTGCTGGCATAAAGGCTCCTGGAAGCCAAGGGAGCAGAGAAATTTGCTGCAGACACCACAACCTCTAGTGCTGCGCAGCCTGGAGAAATCATTGGCAGCAGGAGGGGTGGCAGCGATGGGGAGCGCCCAAAATGTTTTCTGGACACTTGATGGGTCCCTGCCAGCACTGTGGACAGGTATGGCTGGCACATAAAAACCCTGGGCTACCACTGGGAGCCTTCCCTGAAAACACAAAAAAGAGCAGGAAAGTGTTCCCCAAGCCAGTAGAATTCTGCATTTTCACACATTGTGCTGCAAGTAGATCCAAAAGGCTCTTTTTGAACTGCCTCTGGAGGTTCCTGTCACCCCTGGGCAGCCTGTGACCATGTTTACAGGGGTTCTTGGATGAGGAAAGAGACCAGGATCTGACTCCATGTTTCAGAAGGCTGATTTATTATTTTATCATATATATTGCATTAAAACTATACTAAGAGAACAGAAGAAAAGGATCTCATCAGAAGGCTAGCTAAGAGTAGCAAGGAATGATAACAAAGCTTCTATCTCGGACAGAGAGTCTGAGCCAGCTGACTGTGATTGGCCATTAATTACAAACAAACCAACATGAGACCAATCACAGATGCACCCGTTGCATTCCACAGCAGCAGATAATCAATGTTTACATTTTGTTTCTGAGGCCTCTCAGCTTCTCAGGAGGAAAAATCCTAAGGAAAGGATTTTCCATGAAAAGATGTCTGCGAGAGGCAGCCCCTTGGAGCAGCACTGTGACACCCAGCAATCCCAGTGCCATCCCATGGTACCAGGGAAGGAATGCTGGCAGTGCCCACCATGCTGGGAGCTGGTGAGGGAGACAGCCACCCACTCCAGCCATGCTGCTTTCCACCAGAATTTGCTATTCTCCCCATTCTGGCAAATTAAACCAACTCTCTTTTCCAACTATTTTGTCCCTATTTTTCTATGAATGCTTTCGTGCTACTGATAGTATTTTCAGCTGTGCTACAAAAGGGTATTTGTTAAAATATTCCATGACTGCAGAAGACTCATAACAGATTCAGAAACCCAGTGATAATGATAATAATTTTTTAGCACTTGTCTGCCAGACAGAATTATCAGCAAAAGCAGGGCCCTGTTATCTGCAGGAGTGGTATATGATACGTTAATTTCTTTTTTTCTCCCCCCCCTCTATAAACTTCAATTATTAATGATGGAAATTTTTCCTTGCCTATTTTTCCCTTGGTGGGAAAAACAGTCATTACTGACATTTGCCAATTTAAATCTAATCCTCCTCATCTGCATATAGACGAGGCTCTGTTTGACTCTGCCTATTGATCCAGCCAGGAAAAGGGACTCTATAACTTAATCTGATGTCAAAGGCTGATGTGTCCTGCAGGAAATCGGTGCTGTAGATCTCCCTGCTATAAATATGTCGCCAGAATTAACTGGAAGCACTAATAGGTCACTCAATGAGCTCCAAGGAGCACACAGGGCACACTGAGGCTGCTTGTGATTGATGACACCAAAAATTAGCCAGAACAGAGGGTTGTCAGCCAGCCCAGGGACCAGGGACTCACTGACAGGCTTTGTTCTCCTGCATGTGCTGGGTCCCAGCCTAGCCCTGTCACTTGTGAAACATTTAACACACTTTACATGAAAAGGAAAACAAAATTCCTACTACAAGGCTAAAACAATAGAAAATAAGTAGGATCTCTTCCAACTCTTCCTTCCTGCAGTTTGTCCTGCTGCAGCATTGCCTTGGTGAGCAAAGAGAGCCAAGAGAGAAATTCTGCTGTCTTATTGCAGGCAAAGAACCCCATGGAGGATGGCAGGGATGACATCAGGACCTGGAAATGCAGCTCTGCATGCTCTGCGGATCAAAGTGATCCCAGCTTGCTCTCTCTGGGCTGGTTTCTGCACACCAGGCTCCAGCCAAAACATCCCAACCCAGGAAAAAGCCTTCTCTCTTTAGCTGTGTCCCTTCTTCACTCACTCTTATTATCATATAATTGTGGAAAGGTTTGGTTGGAAGAGACTTTAAAGGTCACCTCATTCCACATCTTCTACTCTCCCAGGCTGCCCCAAGCCCCACTGGCCTGTCCCAGATGGAAACCACCACACCAGGGGTGGACAGGGATGGACCATGAGCCCCTCAGCCCCCCTGGGACTAATGACAGAGAAAATTAAACAGGAGGCACCTTTGGGTGATGGCTCAGGAGGTCCTGCTCTCTCTGGCACCCTGAAAAGCAGCAGGTTTTGTCCCCAAAATGTTCCCATTGCTCGTGGGGGTGCAGGGCAGGACCATGGGGCTCACACAGAGCTGCCAGCTTCCTTCACACATGGATGGGCCTCACCCATCAATAAAGCCCTGGAACAGCCTCTGACCAGCCCTGATCTACTGCCCCTCCTGTACATGTGGAGCAGCCTGGAACATTCCCCCCATCCAGCTACAGCTCTGTTCTCTGACCAAGCTGTCCTTATTTTCCTGCACTGAAGGGGACAGTGCCGCGTGGTGTGTCACCAAGGGTGCTGCTCTTCAAAGGCTGCTCCCACACTCCTGGTGGAGTCACAAGGCTGAGGCACCTCCACTTGTCCTCACAAAACTAAAAGACAACCAGAAAACCTCAGAGTCCACAGGGCTGCCATGTCCAAAGGCAGTGTGATGCTTCCAGCACTCCTGGGTGAGAAGGGCACTTTTCCAGGGTTGTTTTTATGGCTATAAATTATTTATGCTGGATGCCTGCAAAATGGTGATGCCAAATAAATCACTTCTCCAGCCAGCTGGGACCTTTCAGGACTTCTTCAGCTCGTGAGCTGAGCCTCCTTATGAAGAGTAAACAAACCCAAGACAGGTTCAAGAGACATCAGAGGAGAAAATTTGCTCAGATTTAAAACCTGACCTGAAACAGTCAGCTGGAGCAGTGAACATACCAAAACAGAATCCAGACTTGAATTTACTGTAATCTCACCCATTTTTATGGTTTAGGTTGGAAGGGACCTCAAAGCTCATCTGGTTGCCACAAGCAGGAACACCTCCCACTAGACCAGGGTGCTCCAAGCTCTGTTCAAGCTGGCTTTGAACAATTCCAGGGATAGGACAGCCACAGCTGCCCTGGGCACCCTGTGCCAGGGCTAACATCTAATCTAAATCTCTCCTCTTTCAGTCTAAAGCCACTCCCAGCTCTCCTCTGGCAATCCATCATCCCTAATACGAGGGGTGGGGTTATCCCGGCCGCAGTTGATGTGGGAGCCAGGTGTTCCCTAATCCCCAGCACAGAGAATGTGATAATTGTTAGCACTGTAACGAGCACAGGTGCTTTTAGCAGGCAGAGAACATTACCAGGCTCACCTCAAGCAGCGGAGCAGGCAGCGTTTCCAAACAGCAACTGGATTCATGCTCATTATTTACCTGAACAGATGTTCACTGTGATACCTCCTGAATGCTGGAGCTGGATATTTGTCAGCATTAATGGGATCTCCAGGAGCTAGTTTGCTTTAGGAGCTTGTTTCCTCATTCAGACTGTAAGCATCGCTGTTTTGTGGTGTGTGTTGCCTCTTTCACTCATGATTATCTTCCCAGGTTTTCCCTTTTCCCTGGGTCACTGAGTGCAGATCCATTCTAATTACTGTCATTTTAGCTTTTGTGCCATCACACCGGGATCCAGGCTGCATAAATAATGCATGTGCTCTTTGTAGGCTTTGCTAACAGAGACAGAGCCCTGCTCATCGTGCCAGGAGCTCACCTGAGGCCCAGCCAGGAGGATCCCCCATGCTCAGCACCGTGCCCCCCTCCCATGGCTTTTAGCATCATTTCATTCATCTCTGCTCAGAGTGTTTCATTCAGGGATGCCCTCCTTCCACTGCCACTCCTGGGCTGGATGCTGATCTGCCTGCCCGGGGGGATGCTGTTATCCTGAGGTGCCTTGCAGGGCAGCAATCACTCCAAGGGTTTGTTAAATTAACAGCATCACAGCAAATGCCTCGTGCCCCATGGAAAGGCTTAAATCAGCACTGAAACCGGCCCAGCTGGGGGCTGCTGCCCTCTGAGTCCCACCCTGGGCCACAGAAGAATCAAAGCTAATTGTGTTTAAACCCTTAAACCCTCTCGGGCCCTGCCCTGTCAGATCTGGCACTGCTGCTGCAGGTGGTGACAGGACGTGACACAACACAGGATAACCATCTGCAAGTGATGACTTGGGCTGCCTGGGCTGTGTGGTGGCCAGAACAATGAAGGTGCTGCACCCTGGCCCCTCTCACAGGGTGCATCCTTCCCACTGAGAGAGATAGAGAGCATCAGAAGGAAACCCCACGCTGACAGTGTGGTTCTGCACCTCGGGCTGCAGGGGCACACAGCTCCTGCCAGGGCTCTCCCTGAGCACCCCAGCAGGGTAAGGGACTCCCTCTGTGCCCCAGGGCTGGCACAGGGAGCTCTGAACGAGGAGGATGAGTTTGTGAGTGAGGAGAGCAGAGCTGTGTCAGCCAGACACGGATCTCTGCAGCTGTGAGGGCCTCACCACAAGTGATGCTCAAACATTTGGTGACCGTGACATAATTTGATGGCCTTATGACTCCTAAATATCTTTCACTTTCTTGTTTTCTGTAATAAATAGTATTTCCATTTACAGACATTCATGGGGCCAGCACATGCAGCCACAGCCACGCTGTCAGGGCTGACCCCACCTCCCGAGCTGGCCAGGGGGAACAGCCACAACTCAGACTGGGGCACAAGGCAGCAACACCTCTGACCAAAACTGGCAGGGCTACAGAGTGGTAATCTGTGTCAGCAGCCTTCAAAGAAAGTTTAAAAATTACATTACATCACAAGGAAAGTTTAAAAATTACATTACATTACATTACAAAGTAAGTTTAAAATTACCTTAAAGAAAGTTTAAAAGTTACGTCAATTGCCAATTTAAAAGTAACCAGTTTGCCAGTTTAAAAGTTACATCAATTGCCTATTTTTTCCACTCTCCTTTGCAGGAAGGCACTTTGCTTTCCCCTGTCCTGGTGCAGCCCAGCACAGCTGACAGGATGCAGAGCAAGGCTGGGGCTGCTTGTTCAAGCTGGCCCCGAGGTGCTTCGTGCAAAAACCCTCCAAGGAAGGAGCATTGGTTTGCTCAGCTGTGCACAAGCCCCAGAAAAAGCAATAAATAACCAGGCCAAAGTGCCTGCAAACATCCAGCAGGCTGCAAGGCACACAGACTGCTCCTCAAACAACACCTGGAGGGCGTCGCAGTGAAACACAGCAGCATTGCCACCCAGCTTGGGGACACCAAGGACAATCAGTGGCACAGGGAGCTGGCCCACGGTGCCAGGCATGGCCAGCTGGGCTGGCACAGGGAGCCAGTGGAGCTCAGCACATCCTTCAGCTGACATCTGAGCACAAGGACTCTGCCCTGCATCACACAAACCTCTAAGAACAAGCAGTTTTCATAATTAACACACGTCTTATCTAAAGGACTTTGTCTTCATATCTTTATCAGAAGTGTTCTCTGCTTATCTGATAAGGTGTGGCTGTGGTTCTTTGTCAGGAGATGCCAATGACAGAGGGGGCTGGCATCTCTTTGGGCAAGAGCAGAGTCAGCACAGCTCAGTGCCCCAGGGCTGAGCTGGCCTCAGCACAGAGCAGGACACAGAGGTCCCTGTGTGTTATCCCTGTGTATTATGGACATATTTTCTGAAAAATACTTTTGTTAAGATTTTTATCTTGAGAAGCTGAGAGGCTTTAGAAACGAAATGTAAATGATAATTATTTGTTGCTCTGGAATGCAACAGGTGCATCTTGGATTGGTTTCATGTAGTTGTTTTTAATTAATGATGAATCAAAGTTCTAGCTGGATTGAGACTCTGGTCAGTCGCAAGATACTATTATTATTATTATTATTATTATTATTATTATTATTATTATTGTTTTCTGATGAATTTTTTTTCTTCTATTCTTTTAGTATAGTTATATCATTTTCTTTTCATAAAATATATATATAATATATATAATAAAATAATAAATTTGCCTTCTGAAACATGGAGTCAGATCCTCATCTCTTCCCTTGTCCTGGAGACCCCTGTGAACAAAACCACACTGTGCTGGGGGGACATGCCCACCTCAGAGGTGAGCTCCCTGCCTCTGCTCACCACCACCAGCTCCTCCCTGAGCCTGCTCCAATGCCAGCCACAAATTATGATCAACACTGAGCATGGCCCCAGCAGAACAATGCAGAAACCACAACCAAGCGCTGGAAATATGAAGCTGTGAGTCTGTGCTCCATCAGTTGCTGGAAGTATGGGTTTAAAATGAAAGAAAAGAGATTTAGATTATATATAAGGAAGAAATTATTTACCCAGAGAGTGGTGAGGCCCTGGCACAGGGTGCCCAGAGCAGCTGTGGCTGCCCCTGGATCCCTGGCAGTGCCCAAGGCCAGGCTGGACAGGGCTGGGAGCAGCCTGGGATGGTGGAAGGTGTCCCTGCCCATGGCAGGGGGGTGGAACCAGATGCTCTTTAAGGTTTCTTCAAGCTCAAGCCATTCTGTGATTCTCTGATTGCCAGATTCAAAGGTTTAGACAGGACTTTGGCATTTTTAATCCATGGTTTATCAAGCTGGTAGTTGGGTATTGTGACTTTGAGACTGTGCAAGGAAGACAGAACTGAAACCAGCTGGAATTTCACTCCCCAAAAGCTGCTGATCCCCCTTCTCAACAAGATCTAGGTTTACAACCAGGTAAATATTTGTTGCATTTCCTATGCTTCCAGTAAAGGGCATCATTTAACAGCAGAATATTGAGGAGAATTAAGTGTCTCCCATTTTCCAACCAGATCTTCCTCCCTGCTCCAGCATTTCCCCTCCATACCCACATGCCAACTTAGCCAAGCAGTCACATCAGTCTGGTTTCAGAGAATCCTGCACTGCAGGATCTGCTGCAGCTGGTCAGGCCAATTAGCTCAACACCTTTTATTTGGAAAGAACCCTTGTTTTGGGAAGGCTTAAAAAGTCCCAAACTCCCCATATAGGAAGGTGTCTGGATAATGACAAATTTAACCCACGTATTGCCTAGAACTGCTGAAACAACTCTGAGGATCAGCTCTGACAAGCTCTTGCTGGGTTTTAGCAGTCCCTGGGAAACACAGCCCATGAGTGACAAGGAACAGGAACAGCAAGTCCAAAGGAACATAGAAATGAAGAAAATAACCTGTGAAGCAGAAGTGTTCACTGTAACAGCCAAATCCAAACCCCAAACTCATGGATCAGTTACTGGTTGTCCCTTTGAGGTGAGCACAGGTCTGTCTCTCCTTGGTACTGAGAGTGAGTGAATGTTTAGTTAACTTAGCAGATATTTAGTGGCAGTGATTTATGTGGTGATTTAAGCCCAGAGAGCATCTCAGCACCAGGAAGCTGCCACCTCACTGCCCCTTCCCAGTGGGATGGGGAGGAGGATCAGAAAGAAGTAAAACCCATGGACTGAGATAAGAACAGTTTAATAATTGAAATTAAACAAAATTTAATAGTAATAATAACAATTGTAATGAACAGGAGAGAGGGAGAAAGGAATGAAACCCAAGAGAGACAAGTGATGCCCAAAATTGTCATTTGTCACCTGCTGGCCAGTGCTCAGTGCAACTGGTCCCTCCTGGCCAACTTCTTCCCAGTTTCTATACTGGGCATGATGGCTTGTGGTATGGAATATCCCCCTGGCCAGTCTGGGTCACTTGTCCTGGCCATTCTCCCTGGCTGGCAAAGCCTGGGAAACTGCAAAGTGTCACAGACATCTTTTATGGAAAATCCTTTCCTTAGGATTTTTCCTCCTGAGAAGCTGAAAGGCCTCAGGAACAAAATGTAAACAATGATTATCTGCTGCTGTGGAATGCAACAGGTGCATCTGTGATTGGCCCATCTTGGTTGTTTCTAATTAATGGCCAATCACAGTCAGCTGGCTCAGACTCTGTCCAAGCCACAAACCTTTGTTATCATTCTTTGCTATTCTCTTCTTAGCTAGTCTTCTGATGAAACCTTTTCTTCTATTCTTTTATTATAGTTTTAATATAATATATATCATAAAATAATAAATCAGCCTTCTGAAACATGGAGTCAGATCCTCATCTCTTCCCCTATCCTCAGACCCCTGTGAACACTGTCAAAGCAAAGTCCTTCATTTAGGTAAGCACTGCTTAGCAACAACTAAAACATCAGTGTGTTATCAGCATTACAGGCACACTGAACTCAAAACACAGCACTGTTTTGTGCTACTAAGAAGAAAATTAACTCTATCCTAGCCAAAACCAGGAATGGACAGTACAGAAGAGTGGACAGTACCTTATGCCCATGTGGAGGTACCTGACTCCCACTGGCACTTGGGAATTCCAGGCACTGCAGCCCTCACCCTGCAGCTCATGTTATTGCCATCACTGAGAGAAAACAGCAAATCCATGGTGTGATACACCTGCACTGCTCAGAAACGCTTTTAGAGTAATTTAAAGTCCTCCCTGGAGGTCACACTCAGACCTGGCACGTTCACGTGGATTTGGGGCACACTCATTTGCACCAGGGATGAACACAGCTGCTAATGGCAAAAGCTGGGAACAGCAGATTTATAAACAGGCCAGGGAAAAAAAAATTCAGCCTTTCTTCATGCAGGGAAAATAGAAAAAGAAAAAAAAAATAGAAAAGAAACCCAGCAGAAACGGTTCATCAGATAGTTATGAGTATCTAGAAACAAAAACCACAGCCACTTCAAGCTTGTGCACTGTGAAATTCTGGGGCACTCAGCTCCTGGTTTTGTTTCAATTAAGACAAAAGCAGGTTTTATTTTCAGATCTGTATTAAAAATAAAACACCAAAGGCCAAGCTGCTGAGCCCACAGCCACCCAGTGAGCTTTACTGGTTCTCACTGGAAGTTACCCTCCTGTGTGCAACTTTTCCACAGCTCCTCAAAACCCCATTCAGCCTTGCATTTGGTGCAGCAAGGTCCCATCTCCACTGCTAGAGGAAACTCTCACCCTCACACTGTTCTCATCTGGTTTGCTTCCCTTCATTCCTGATTTCACCATGTTCACACTGATGTTTCTTAATACTCCACAAAACAGGTCCAGAGGTATCAGGGTTTGTTCATTCTTGGGAAGGGAACAGGATCGTCCAACATATTTACTTATAGAAAGAAATTTCTTTCTGTAAGAGAGAAATGTGAGAAGATTTGTGAGAATCTTCTCACAAATGTGGTGGAGCAAGGTCCTACCTGCCCAACCTGTGACGTGCAATGCAGGGGAGAGCCTCTCCTGCTTGCGGGCTCCAGGTTGGTTATTAAATACTCAGCATCTCTGTCCAACACAAAATCACTTTGTACACACTGTGTTTCACCTTTAGTTACAGCTGGGGAAGCCTCAGCCTGCTGGGGCAGAAAATCAGAACTGGCAGGAAGAGTAGGCAGGAAGAAAAGGCAGGAGAGGGTTGGGCAAGAGCACAAAAGCAGCAATGTCATCAGTCTGAAAGGAAATTCATGCAACTGCTCCTCCCAGCCCCACGAGCCTCCCATTCCCATCAGCAGCAGGTCCTACAGGGATGTAAAGCAGCTCATTCCCTCAGCCCAGCTGCCAAACAGGTGAAACTGCAGCACAGCCCCTGTGCCAGCCCCAGTGCCACAGAAAGGCAGCCAGGCTGGGGCTCGGTCTGTGCCCACCACGTGCCATGGGCTGGCATCACTTTGGAGTCACCTCCTGGAAGGATCCAGGCAGGCCAGAGGTCAAGAGCTGCTCTGCTCATCAGAGCCCACCTGTTTTAAGGTCTTGGTGACATCAACAAAGACAGCAAGAGCTGGAACACGCTGCATTGTGGGGCATTTTGAAGACCATGTGGGGACCTCAGCTGCTGCGACAGCAGGTTGGCACATGGTGCTGGACGCTCCAAATCATCACAGGACATCTCTCTGCATCTGCCCCCCTGCCCCTCTGGCCATGTCAGTCAGAGCTGCCAGAATCCAGCTTCCACTTCAGGCATTTAACAGAGTTATCCTGAGCTGCACCAGAACCCAGTTATATTCAAATTCCACACATTCAGACTCTCCATCCTGACCTTGGTTGATTTTTAAATCACCATGTCACCGTTTTTGTACCTCCCACCTGAAAAATAACGAGAGGCAGGGCCACAGAGCTTTCCTTCCTCCTCCCCATCAATATTTTATCACAGCAAACACCTGCCACGAAAACAAGCCCTGGGAGAAACAGGAGGTTGGTGGAACTGCCTCAACAGCAGCACAGACACCACAGGAAACAAAACAACCTGTGCACAGAGAGGAGCAGAGCCCACAGAGCAAATGTTTGTGTGCTCCAGGGACAGGACAAATTCTGCTTTTGCTTGCACAGAGGTGAGAATGCTCTGTCCCCACCAGTTTCTGCAAAGGGCCATGCAGGCAGGGCAAAGCCTTTCACAAATATGCTCAGCTAGATCTGGGGATTTCACTGTAGTCAAAGGCAGGAAAGTGATTCCCTGCATGGAGTCACCAGTTCACAGGTTTGACACCAAGAATGTCCCAGTGAAAGCACTGGGATTCACAGCCAGATGGTGTTGGGGACAAGGGACATCAAAGAATAAGGAACATGGGGAATTGTGGCATTCACATTCTCTGAAAAAATCCCTTTGCCCAGGTTTTTCTCCTGGGAAGCTAAGAAGCCTCAGAGAAAAGGAAAACAATTCTTATCCCATTTGCTTCTCCTGTGTTGTGCTCACACGTGGAATGTGTTTGGAGATTGTTTACCCACAGGTGATTGTTCCATTGCATTCTGCTGGGAGTTGTTTTCACTCTTTGGCCAATCAGGGCCAAGCTGTGTCAGGGCTCTGGAGAGAGTCACCAGTTTTCCTTACTATCTTTTTAGCGTTCTGTAAGTATCCTTTCTGTATTCTTTATTAGTATAGTATTCTTTAATATAATATAGTATTATAAAGTAATAAATTAGCCTTCTGAGAACATGGAGTGAGATAAATTATTCCTGCCTTTATGGGACATTGCCAGCAAATCCAATAGGGAATCCTTCATATTTTCCTATGGAGGATTCAGACTTAGCTTGCAAGAGCTGATCAGCCCCTCCTACCCAGGTACAAAGCAATCATCACATTTCCTTTTTTTTTTTTTCTTATGGAGAACAGAGCCAAGACCAAAATACTGCTCCCAGCTTCTCCAGGAGCAGGAGGTGCATGGGAAGCATCCTGACTCCTGAATTTTATCCATGAGAGAAGCACTCCTCACACCAGCACCGCCAGGGTGACACCTCCAGGGCAGCACCATTGGTTTATTACAGGGATGGCAGCAATTGCAGGTTATTACTGCTATTGGAGATGTGATTTCAGGCTGTGAGAAAATTTTAGGCTGCACAGGCCTGAAATAACTCCCTAGGCCAAATTTACAACTGGTAACAGGCAGGACTATCATAGGCACTTGTCATTTTATTTAAGGCCAGCACGACCCCCTGACCTGCACAGCTCTGGAGCTGAAAGCAGAGCTGTCAGAGAGGCCAGGCCCTTCTCACAGGATCAGCTTTGTCTCAGCATGGATTTTAAGGCACTAAACACCACGGTGGGATGGCTGTTCTCACAGCCACATCTCCCCTGAGGGGCACACCAAGATACTCTGGGGGCTGGAGCTCTCCTGCTCTGAGCCAGGCTGGGAGAGCTGGGGGTGTTCACCTGCAGAACACTCAGGGGAGAGCTCAGAGCCCTTCCAGTGCCTGAAGGGGCTCCAAGAGAGCTGGAGAGGGACTTTGGACAAGGGATGGAGGGACAGGACACAGGGAATGGCTTCACACTTCCACAGGGTCAATTTAGATAAGATATGAGAAAAGTTTACTACAATGAGGGTGGTACAACACTGGTTGCTTAGAAAAAACAAAGATACCCCAACCCTTGAACCACAGGTGTTCAAGGCCAGATTGGATGGAGCTCCAAGCAGCCTGGTCTTGTGGAAGGCGCCCATGGCAGGGGGTTGGCCTAGATGACCTTTAAAGGCCCCTTCCAAGCCCAACCATTGATTCTATGATGCAGTGCACATCCTGCACCTTGCTGGGGTGGGATCCTGCACAGGGCCTTATTTAGTGGCAATAATCCCTCCTGCCTCTGTGCCTTTGTGAGGGTCCCCAGGACGAGTTGAGAGATGAGAATTTGACTCCATGTTCTCAGAAGGCTGATATATTATATTATATTATATTATATTATATTATATTATATTATATTATATTTATTATATTTATTATAATGCTATACTAAAGAATAGAGAAAGGATACTTATAGAAGATTTAATAAGATACTAATGAAAAACTTGTGACTCTACAGAGCCTTGACACAGCTGGCTGTGATTGGCCATTAAGTTAAAACAATTCACATGGAACCAATCAACCATGGAACTAACATCATATCATATCATATCATATCATATCATATCATATCATAAATATATAGCCTTCTAAGAACATGGAGTCAGATTCATTCCTTCCTGCCACAGGGGACCCCAGATAATCCCAGGCCAGCTCATGCAGAGAATCCCCAAAGCCAGGAGCAGAGCCCAGAGCAGCACACCCAGCTGTCTGCAGAGCCAAGGGTTAACAATCTTATCTGGGGTCACCAGAAGAAATTCCAAGTAAAACCCACAGCACACAGATTTCCTGCTTTCTAACCCAGTGCCCTATTTATACCTCTCTTTCTTCACAATGCCAGTGACAGCTTTTTCCTCACTCACAGGCATGTTTCCTGCTTTCTGAATTGTGACTTTCATTTGTAGCTCATTTCCATAACCTCCGAAATAGAGTTTCAGTGGAAGTGTTAAATGTACTGATAAATTCTTCATGAATCTTAAAGTTATTGGCAGAGAGAATGGGGGCAATTTACCCTGTACCAGTCAATTGAAAATTATATATTTCAAACCCCTCTAATGGAACGCAGCGAGGTTTAACTCTGACTGATAAAGGAACGAGGCCAATAACAGAGCCTGTTTCCAAAATGCTAAGTCCCCAGTGTGGTGGCAAACAGGCTCATCAGTGCACAGTGACCTTCACAGCCTTCAGTCTTCATCCCAGAGCACAGAGACAGGCTCTGTGATCACTCTGGGCAGGGCAGCACCCAAACAGCCCCTGGTGGTCACATCCCCATCCCTCTGGGGCTTCCACCCCTTCACTGCTCTCACCAGAATCCACCTCCAGTGCTGCACTCACCAGAGAGGCCCCCAGTGGGAGAAGGATGTGGAGGTGCTGGAATGAGTTCAGAGGAAGCCACTGAGATGCTCCAAGGGCTGGAGCCAGGCTGGGAGAGCTGGGGATGCTGCAAAGTGTCAGGGACATCTTTTATGAAAAATTCTTTCCTTAGGATTTTACCTCCCGAGAAGCTGAAAGGCCTCAGGAACAAAATGTAAACAATGATTATCTGCTGCTGTGGAATGCAACAGGTGCATCTGTGATTGGTCTCATGTGGTTGTTTCTAATTAATGGCCAATCACAGTCAGCTGGCTCGGATGGAGAGTCTGAGACAGAGCCTTTGTTATCATTCTTTTCTATTCTTAGCTTAGCTAGCCTTCTGATGAAACCTGCTCTTCTATTCTTTTAGTATAGTTTTAATGTAATATATATCATAAAATAATAAATCAGCCTTCTGAAACATGGAGTCAGATCCTCGTCTCTTCCCTCATCCAAAAACCCCTGTGAACACCGTCACAACTGGAGAGGAGAAGGATCCAGGGAGAGCTCAGAGCCCCTTGCAGGGCCTAAAGGGGCTCCAGGAGAGCTGCAGAGGGACTCGGGACAAGGGATGGAGGGACAGGACACAGAGAATGGCTCCCACTGCCAGAGGGCAGGGATGGATGAAATCTTGGGAATTAGGAATTGTTCCCTGTGAGGGTGGGCAGGCCCTGGCACAGGGTGCCCAGAGCAGCTGTGGCTGCCCCTGGATCCCTGGCAGTGCCCAAGGCCAGGCTGGACAGGCAGGGTCACCCTCCACAACCTGGGCTAATGGAAAGTGTCCCTGCTCATGGCAGGGGTGGAACAAGGTGAGCCTTGAGGTCCTTTTGAACCCAACCCATTCTGTGACTCTGTAATTCCTTTTGATCAGGCTGCACTTTGATTAACGAAGCATCTTCTGTGTGCTCTTTGCCAGGAGCATGGCATGGTCCAGCTGCTGCCACTGCTCTGGTCTCTCTATTTTAAAAAGCAAGAGAGAAAGAGGGAAAAAAAGAGAAAGTGTCATCTGATCCTTATCCCTGCCAGAGCAGGAACATCTTCAAAACCACTGGCTGAACAAGTTGCACTAAATAATTAGGACACATGGGGGGACTAAAAGTAAAGAAAGACTGAAGCACAGATTTGCTGCAACGTTTCCACTTCACTGAGTCAGAAACAAGACACAAGGTGCCTGTTCTGGAAACCGAGATGTGGCTGTGGCTGAACAAAACAGCATGGACAGGAGAAAAGCAGGGAAAGGAAACCCACAAAAGCCATGGTGACTTCTGTGGGAGTCTGAAGGTCAGACATGCAGAGAGCAAAGCCAGGGGTGCAGCTGCCTTGCAGGAGAGCTGGGGGTGCTGTGGGGTGTCAGGGCTCAGCCCGAGCTGTGGGGAAGTAAGGAAAGAAGCTTCCAGCTAGGAAACCCATCAGCCTGCAGCCCTGGAGCAGAGAAGAGAACAAACCACAGATTGAGGTGTTTGAAATGAGACCAAGTGCCAGAGCATCCTTTGGGACCAGCCCAGGGCAGGCTGAGAGCCCCGAGGGGATTGTGCCACCCTTCCATCACTCTGAGCCTGGAGGCTCGTTCAGAATCACCCTGGGACAGGGACAACAAAAGCCACAAGCACGGGGTCCCTGTGACCAGGAGAGGTGACACTGTGACACGTCCCTGTCACAGAGCTAGAGCACAGACCCTGCTGCAGGCACCTGCCTGTCCCCATCCTTCTAGGAAGCCTTCAGAGGTGACAAACCCAACACACTCATCGCAGCCAGGTGTCACTGAGCCCAAATCAGAGTTAATTCCAAAATGGAGATAAAAACATTGCTGTGAAACAGAGGGATGGGGGAACAGGACAAGGCAGCAGCCACCTGACCCCAGCAGAGCTGCTCCCAGCTCCTGCAGAAACACACACAGCTCCCTGCCCCATATAAAATATTTGTGCATCCTACATAATTTAGAATCCTATTAAATAACTTGACTCCCCTATTTTTCAAAGCAGCAAATTCCATGAATTTTGCATGGAATAAAAATTTAGCAATCATAGCAGTTGCTAATTTCTGTGCTGTGCTCAGAGCAGCCTTTCACTTCCCTGTAATGATTTTTAAACATTATCCTGCTGTTTCCTTTTTTCTATGCCTGGTATTGAAGAGCTCTGCGAACTATTTGAATTGCTCTGCTCTGAAAAAAAAAAAATCCTGTAGGGGAGGAAAAATTAAATTCAATCATCACTCTACCCTCTGTGAACTGTGAAAGTCTTGGGAACATGAAAAGGTGCTTTGGAAAGGATGTTAAGCATTCAAAAGATTAGACAGCAATGTGCAATTAAATGTGTTCCACAACCCTTTGTCAGAGTATCCAAAACCTTACTTCTGCATGAACTTCAAATCCTCCCACTGGGAGCTTGTTCAAGTGGTTTACTTTAAACCTGTACTTTAGATATTCCATACCTTTCACTTTTATAATTCTTCAGCATATGCTAACACTGGCAGAGTTAATAGTAAGTGACTAATTTTAAACCCTGTGATTACTGGAGCTGATTTATATAGTAGCTTCACTTCACAATGCTGCGAATCAGGCACGCAGTAATTGCCAAGTTCAATTTTAGCTCTGTCACACTGAAGCATTAGTTTTTATGCCTCAGCTGTTGCCTCCTCCATGCTATAGAGGTAAGTTGATAATGCAGTAGGTTTTGCTGTTAAATATCATAATATTGTGATACCCAGTGTCAGATTCTTGCAAGCTTTGTGAGCTATGCATCATCTATTAACTAAATACTTTTATTAAGGGAATGGTTTGAAAAGGCTCCTATTCTAATTTAGCTCAGAGCACTGAATACTGGAAAGGGGGTGGGGGGGATGCCATGATTTAATTCAGCACCAAAAGAGAGAGAAGCTCTCATCATCATCATCATCATCATCATCATCATCAAGGGGCTGTGATGGGAAATGTGAGGGGATTGAACTAAAGCCAGTGCACACAAACCCTCCAGCTGAGGCTCCTCACCCTGACCTCAGGCCTGGCACTTGTAGGAGCAGTGCCAGGAGCTGTTTCACTGCTCAGAACCAGGAGCTCTGGGGCTCAGGGTCCATGTCCAACAGCAAGTGGCCAAAGAGCGGACATCTCAGGGAATCTTGACCAAAGAATGGACATCCCAGGGAAACCTTCCTTGCCATCCCTGTGGATGCTGCTGGAGGGCTCATGGACCCTGCTGGGACAAGCAAAAAGGAAAAGAGAGAGATGGGGACACCAGAGGAACTTTGCTAAGAAGAGATGGGGCTCCACAGCTCAGGGATGAGCTGCACTTGAAAGAAGAATGAGGCTGTGCTGCTGCTGCTGCCAGGCAGCTGAACCAACACACACAGCTGGGCATTACCAGTAATCCCTTAATAACACTTAAATCCACCTATCTCGTGGGCTTCGTGCTAGAAGATTTTCTTTGGTTGTTTTTGTTGGGTTTTTTTTCATTATTAAAGCCTTCTCATATCAAATTTACAAATGTGGTAAATTAGAACTGCTTTCCTTCCCATTCACACTTTCCTTGGTGCTCAGGATCAATGAAGGGAAGCTGGAGACCCAGAGCATCAGAGAAGGCTTTAAGGACCAGACCCAGGCGTGGGGATGGATCTGGGGCACAGGAGTGGGGGCTCTGCTCTGCTCCATGGTTGATCTTTGTCTGGGAAGGGCACAATGCATCAGAAGAGTCTCTCTGCCCAGCCAGGTCCTTGCTCCTGTTGGACAAGCTGTGCTGATTTAACCTCTTCCTCCATGGCTCCCTCATCCCCAGACAGATGCAGAGACACCAAGCCAACACCCAGGTTTGGCCCCTGTGGGGCTCCAGGGAGCCTCCTCTGATCCACCACTCAGCAGTCACTGGGGAAATTCCCTCTATCAGCACCAGCTTTCCCTCCTAAACTACATTTTATGGGCACAGGGCAGCTGTGCAACCCATGATCTTCACTGACAACATGGATCCCAGTCCAGCTCTGAAATCCATTGCTGGCAACTCAGCAAAACCCATGGGGACAGTGGTGACCACTCCAGTGGCCACTTCTGTGACCATTTCACAGGGGTTTGAGGATGAGGGAAGAGACGAGGATCTGACTCCATGTTTCAGAAGGCTGATTTATTATTTTTTGATATATATTAAAACTGTACTAAAAGAATAGAAGAAAGGATTTCATCAGAAGGCTAGCTAAGAATAGAAAAAGAAGGAATGATAACAAAAGTTTATGGCTTGGACAGAGTCTGAGCCAGCTCACTGTGATTGGCCATTAATTAGAAATAACCACATGGGCCAATTAAAGATCTACCTGTTGCATTCCACAGCAGCAGATAACCATTGTTTACATTTTGTTCCTGAGGCCTCTCAGCTTCTCAGGAGGAAAAATCCTAAGGAAAAGATTTCCCATAAAATATCATGGCTACTCACCTCTCCATTAATCCTCTCACCACTGGAGCAGGGCAAGAGCCTGAAAATGGGTAAGTTCCTCTTTTACTATTTTTTCCCCCGGTTTTCCAATAGGAAAAGAACCAGGCAAGATGCTGAACAGGGAGCATCCTGGAGAGCTGGAGCTCCATTCTGTTGTGGTTCAGAGCAGTGTCCAAGCCTCCCACAGCACAGGCAGCACCCTCATCCCTGCAGCCCTTCATGTGGGAAGGTGGCACGCCTCACACACAGAGAAAGAGGAAGGAAAAATGTGGGAATTCTGCCAAGTGTGTGGTCACTGGGAGGAAGGAATAGGATTGCTGAATTTTTCAGCTTTGTTGATTTGGGTGAAACCAAAGCCACGTGCCTCAGCACACTCCAGGAACCCACTGCACAAATTAATCAACCACAGTGCCCAGGGATTCTGAGGTGGAATTGACTCTTTGATGTCTGAAGTCGCATTTTTGGCAGCCCACCAGGGATGTCTGACCAGTGCCATTTGTTTCAGAGCCTCTCCCAAGGTCAGTGCTGCTGCATGCTGCAAACCTCTGGTGGCTGCAGCAGTCCCTGGGTGACACAGCTGATGGCATTGATGTTCCCAGAGGTCTTCTGGAACTAGAGCTGAGCTTAAACCACATTTTCTCACCTGCATCACCCCTGTGCTTTCTTGTGCTTACCTAATGATTGCCCAGAGGCCAAACTCCTCATCACAGCAGAGGGAGAGGCCACATTTCTGCAATCCCACCAAGCCCATGGCTTGCAAGGACACGGATTTCCCTGGCAGCAGGACAGGGAGGAGCAGGCTGGGGTCAGACACCTCTCTCAGCACACAGGGCAGGGCCCTGCTCTGCTCTGGGGCACCATGTGTCACACTCACTGCTAATGCAGAACCAATATTTGCAGAACCCATATTTTTCAGCTTCTTCTGAAAAATAACCCTGGAGATAAATTCCCTGGTAGCAGTATGATTTCTGTCCCGTACACACCCACATATCCACACCCTTTGCCCACCTCAGCTATAATTTTTAGGGACCATCCTTTCTTAGGTGCCCAGCAGGACATTTTTCAGCTGTGGCCTCAAAACTCTGCTGGCCACACATCATTGCCAGGGAGGTTGGCATCCTCTGGGCACATCCTTGCCAGGAAAAATGGTTTGGGTTGGAAAGGACCTTAAGCCCATCTAGGACCTTAAAAGGACCTTAAAGGACCTTAAAGCCCCTCCAGTTTCACTCCTCTACCATGGGCAGGGACCTTCCACTATCCCAGGTTGCTCCAAGCCACAACTTGGCCTTGAACATGCCCATGGATGGGGCACCCACACCTTCTCTGGGCAGCCTGTGCCAGTGTTTTACTGTAGGAAATGGATTTGTAGAAAAATTATAAGATCTGTAACTCATTTGTATGAATTATAACATCTGTATTGTGTGAATTATAAGATCTGTATTGTCTCACTCTTGACATAAGACTGAAAATAGAATAAAAGTTTTTTAAATGCCTCTCAGTTGCCCCATCTCTGGGTCAGAAAAGGGCATAGTCTGACATTTTGCTGTCATTGTAACAACCAAAAACCCCTTCCTTATATCCACTTTAATTTGACCCTCTTTTAGTTTAAAACACTCACCCCTTGTCCTGTAGCAACAGGCCCTGCCTAAAAAGTTTGTCCCCATCTTTACTGACCCCTTTAAGAACTGAATATGGAAGAGCAGGAGCTTGCACATCATTTTATCCTCCAAATTCACAGCTTCCCACCAGCCAGGAGCTCTGTTTTGCTTTGGAACAGGAAAGGGGCATTGCCACAGCCAACACTGGGACAGAGCTCCAGAGCCCAGAGCTGCCCCAGCAGCACATCCCACCAGCTCTGCACAGAAAACACCTCCTGCTCTAATCCCTCCTGTATATCAGTGTTATCCCCATCCACATTTTATAATTTGGAGATTGTGGCAGTCAGATCTGCTGAAAAATTCCTTTGCCCAGGATTTTGCTCTTGGGAAGCCGAAAAGCCTCAGTGAAAAATGAAAACAATAATTATCTGATTTGCTTCTCCTGTGTTTTGCTGCTTTGGAATGTGGTTGAACATTGTTTACTCACAGATGATTGTTTCCTTGGTTTCATGTGAATTGTTTTGACTTATTGGCCAATCAGGGCCAAACTGTGTCCAGGCTCTGGAGAGAGTCACGAGTTTTCGTTATTATCTTTTTAACCTTCTGTCTCTATCCTTTCTGTATTCTTTCATATAGTTTAGTATAGTATTTTTTAATATAATATAGTATTATAAAATAATAAATTGGCCTTCTGAGAACATGGAGTCAGATTCATCATTCCTCCCTGCCACGAGGCACCTCACAAATACAGCAGTAGATAACAAACTGAATAAACATTCAGCTTAAAATAATAATAATAAAAAAATAAAAGCATTAACACCTTTGCACAGAGAGATTTTGGCTTCTCTTTCTAATGCATTTAGCTGCTTTTTATGAAAACATCCTCATTATTTTCTGTGAAAGGAGGCAAGCAGGTGGTCCTGATTTCATGTGTCATGTGTCCCCTGCCATGCTGCTATGTGACTAAACTGAAACTGAGGTCTGAGCAGCTGCTTGCAGTGGACATGGGAACAGCAGAGCCCCCAGATGCTGTGCTCTTAATTCCTGCTGCATCCATCCCAGAATGGATTGGGTTGGAAAGAACTTAAAACTCATCCCATCCCACCCCCTGCCATGGCAGGGACACCTTCCACTGTCCCAGGGTGCTCCAATCCCCCCCCAGCCTGGCTTTGGGCACTGCCAGGGATCCAGGGGCAGCCACATCATTGGGAACTGCTGGATATCCAAACTGTGCTGAGGTTCCAGCAGCCTCAGCTCACACCTTGTGTGTGCATCTGCAGCTCTGGGAGCTGCCTCTGGTGCTTGTGCAAGGCACCTCACACACCCCAGAGCTCCTCTGCAATTCCTGGCACACCCAGCACCACCAGTGAGCACTTTCCTACTGCTTCCCGTTTTCCCATCACAGTTAGGAAAAAAAGAAAGTCAAGAAATCCCCCAAACTGCAAGTGTTTTTTGGTGTTCAGATGATAAAATTAAAGATATTTCAGCAAAGTCTGTTTACTCACATGCTGACACGTGGAGAAGCTTTATTTAAAGCACTGAAAAGCTTTTTGGCCCCCTCTTCATGCTGCCCAGTGCCCCCAGTTTCAGCTGTAATGTGAAACCAGTTTGTTGGAGTGAGTGCTGCATCACTGGGTGAGTGAAGGGAGAAGGGAAGACGAGGAGCATGAAGAATTACATCAAGAACTGGCCCCCAGAGGCCTCTGTGATGCACATCCCCACATCACACTGGCAGCTCCCAGCATCCAGCCCCACTGGGGTTTATTTGCTCCAGAGCTGGAATTCATTTTGCACTCAACTAATGTAAGCCCAAAGTGCTTTCAAACAATACTCCTCTATTAGAGACATTACAAAAGCCATTATTTTCCTGTTTAGAGTCAAACTAAGCAAATACAAAGGTAACTTTATTTTAAACAGACTACCAGCATCACAAACAATGGATACCAAATATTCTTTTCCAATACACAAGGAATTTAAGGTTCATTTTTGCTCTTCCTGAAGGAGTCAAGAATACCAGCCTGGCAAACACCAGCTTGTGCAGCAACATGATTAAGAAATTGTAAAACGCTTCCCTCCAAATCCTCTTCCTTAATGAGAGTTAAGAAAGGTCTGTTTAATAATACATTTAATTTCAAGCTCTCTTTCCTCCTACTTTCTAGAAAAGCATACATTCCAATGACACAGTGAAAAAAAAAAAACTTTCATTTGAAATTATTTCTAAATTGTTCCCAGTTATGTTCTTGAAAGTATTCCCAGTTTTCTGTGACATTCTCAGGCTTCCTACCCACCCCAGCAGCATCCTTAAGGGCTGGGAGGGGGCTGTGTTTGCTGCTATCACTGCATAAATCCAAAGCAGCTCACAGGATTTGCTCCACAGGGATCAAGCCTGATCCTGGTGTCCTCCCTGCCACAAATCTGCTTCTTCAGACCATCCCTGACTTCAGCCCTGTTTCAGAGAGCCTGAGCTCCAGGTCACACTCAGCAGCAGCCACCTGGCACCTTCACCTGTACCCAGGGGGTTTCTAAATGTCAGTTTTGTTGAGCAGCACAGGGAGACCTGCAAAGCTGCTCTCTGTTGTTCCAGGACATGAAATAAAATGATGTGGATGCTGGATTCTCCAAGGTAAAGAAGAGGGAAGGTTTAATTTTGACTTTAACATTTATAGACTTTTAAAAGTGACAGTGAATTGGAGGATGACAGTGCTATCTTCCCAATGACACTGGACAAACCAACAGTCCATCAAATTTCTCTTCTTCCATAAAAGAATCCAAAACAATGAATTATTTACATAAAGTACATTAAAAAGTTCGTTATAAAAATGTAAACATCAAAAATCTTAAAAAAAAACTTTAAAAACTTAAAAAAACTTTAAAAAGCAGGGTGACAGCTCTCCCGAAGTTATCACATGCAGGAAGCTCAGAGCTGAGCTGGGCACAGGGTGGATGGAATGCTGAGGTGACCAAGCCATGCCCTCTGGAATGAGCAGTCTCAGGGGAAGATTCCACATGGGGCAGTAGTGGGAGCTCTTCCCCAAAACCACCCCAAGTGGTTCTGCACAGAGCTTCTCCCCCTGTGCCTTGCCAAGGATGCCACGGGCAGTGCAGAGCTCTGGCAGCAATGCCCTGCCCAGGCTGGAGGCTCCACACTGCACTCCTGACCTGCCAGCAGATCTTCCAGCACCTCAAGGACTTCATCTGACCATGAGCAGCACAGAGCAGTGAGGATTGTTCCTCCCAGCACCAGGAGAGTCACTCAGGGCTGATGCTGAGCCTTGCTCCAAGTATGTCCTTGGAAGTAGAATCCTCTCCTGCAGCCCCAGCAGCACACCCAGCACAGGCTGCTGCTGCTGCCAGTCCCAGCTCTGCTCCCCAGCCCAAAGGGCAGCACTGCAGGTCCCAGTGCTCCTCTGTGTTCCAGATTGCAATGCAAGATGTTTTCTATTATTACCATCTGTATGGCAGATTATCTTTTGTCAAGTGGGCAGTTTGCCTTATCTCTCTCTTTGAGTGACCACATTCACACCTCCCTCAGGGGAGACACCTGCTGATAACAGCTATTGAATGTCCCTGCCTGGCTGATAAGAACTACAGCATCCCATTGGGAGATGTGAGCCCAGAGGGAGGAGCCAAGCATTCCTACCTGGATATAATCTGGAGGTTCTGGAACACCAGCACAGCTTCTCCACTGGATTCCCCAGAGGAACAGCAGCTGCCTCTCCCACTGGATCTTCAGAGGAAGAGACTGCACCTTTCTCCAGGATCCCTGCTCCAGCAGAACCAGCCCTGACACTGCAGGAGGGCTGAGCCACAATTCCAATGGGACTGCTGCCAACACCCTGACCCACAGGGTGTTAGGCTGGGTTCTGACTCTGGCAGTGTCGTTTCGGTTTACTGCATTGTTTATTTTATCTTTTTATTTTCTTCCCTATTAAAGAACTGTTATTTCCTGCTCCCATATTTTTGCCTGAGAGCCCCCTAATTTAAAATTTATAGCAATTCAGAGGGGTGGGGAGGGTTTACATTCTCCATTTCAGGGGAGGCTCCTGCTTTCCTTAGCAGACACCTGTCTTTCCAAACCAAGACACTCTGAGGACCATCTACTGGATGCTGGGACACCTGCCAGGAACACCCTCTGGAGTCCCACCATCCCTGCTCCCGCGCTGTAGGATGCATGGAGGACCAGAAGGTCCCAGAGCTGCTGGAGGCTGCCAGAACATCCTGTTTACCTCCGCCACAGAACCCAAACCGTGCCAGAACACCAGGACAGCTTTGGCTGGATGAAACCCCTGAGCCCCAGTCCACAGCTGTGTCCATTCCATGCCATCCCTAGTTTAAGAAATGGCATTTTTTGGTGGGAACTCGGGTCCCACATGGAAACAGTGTCCTCCACAGGCAGGTTGGTTGTGGCAGAGCATCTCACAGCTGTGCTGCATTGCAGCAGGACCTTCAGACCAGACTCCCCCAGCCAAGGAGCCAGCCTGGGCATCCTCTAATTCTGCAGCAGTGAGGATTAACTGGACACTGCATCAGTTGTAGATGCACAGCAATCTTAAGCCTTCATCAGCCTTACAAAGGCTAATTCATTATCCTTTCTGCTCCAAAAACAAGCTCTGCCTTCATTTACACCTTCACCAGCTCAAAGGAGGCTTCAGAGGTAAAACCTGGACAAATTTTATCAATGAGTTCAAATCTTGAGCTAAATCACAAGGAGGAATGGATTTACCCTAATCCCCTCCAAACACTCATCAACATCACCTGCCAGCTCAGCAGGATTTAATCTCTTTTTAATCTCTCAAAAGCAGTGGAGTGGATGGGGAAGAGGTTGGGCACACAGCAATGGTGGATCTCTCTCTCTCTTTCTCTCTTATATTTTATTTCTTTTTTGAGTGAATCCTGGCTGCCAAATCACACAAAGCAGCACTCGGAAATTCATTAGGATTTTGTTAATATCACTTTCCAGGTAAATAACTGGTTGGGACAGAACACCACCTGGCTGAGGAGAAGAGGTGCCCACCCAGCAGCCTTGGAGGAACACAGTGTCTCCATGAAGATGCTCCAGGAGCTCCAATCGCACCAACAAGCTCAGGGAATGCTCAGGCAGGCTCTGCTCTGTACTGAGGGCAGGGGTGGGGTGGAGATGCACCAAGGGGTAGCAGAACCCTCCCCACAGCATCCACCAACACCACTACAAAAGACACAACATGTGCCCAAAACGCAGCTTTGCTCCATGGGTACCTGTTCTGTTGTGATTTCAGGGTTTACCTCAGAACCTCAGGTCCCTCCCCTGATCATTCCCTCCCAGGTGTGTCAGTCCCCTCTCCTTTCCCCTCCCAGCACTGTCTGTCAGTCCTGGCATTCCAGAAGGCATCGAGTGATTGGCAGATTCACAGGATGCCCTCTACCCCTGGGGGCATTGGGCCATCCAGGTGTCCTTTGTCCCTTTGTCCCTCCCCTCCTGTCCCTGGCTGGTGGCTCCCTGCCCCTTCCCTGCCCCTCTCCCCGGGGTTAAAGGAGCAGCAACCACGGGCTCAGGGAGTTCTGTTGGAGCTGGTGCTGCATTCGGAGGGCCAGAATAAAGCTCTGGATCCAAACCCTCCATCAGAACTGACTCCTTTCCTTCACCATCGCCTCAAAGCTTCCCTGGCAGAGGGAAACCTGAGGAGCAGCCCCTGTTATGGGGGAAGCTCCATCCCAGCACCACCAGAGCTCCTGCAGGCCTGGACTTGTCCCCATGGGCCCAGTGCAGCACCCAGCCAGCCCAAAGTGTCTGTGGGGTGAAACACCACACACCCAGCCAGCCAAAAGGGTCTGTGGGGTGAAACACCACACACCCAGCCAGCCAAAAGTGTCTGTGGGGTGAAACATTACAATTGCCATTATTTGGTTCAGCACCAAGGGCCAGACAAGCTCAGGCACATCCCGAAGAATATATTGGTATATTCCAATAGGTACTGCACCCACAAACGGCACCAGGGTGCTGTTTGTGGGTGCAGTACCTATTGGAATATACCAATATATTCTTCCTGCCCTCACTAAAGCTGTGACAGCTGGCTCAGCAGCCCAGGGACCCCTGGCAGAGCACAGGGCTGGTGGCAGCGGAGCCAGAGCGGGGGCGAATCCCAGGCAGCGCCTCTGGGAGCCCCCGATGGGAGCTGGGAGTGTTAGCGTGAGATTCGAGGTTTACATAACACCAGCGAGAGCTTTTGGCAGGAACAATTGGTATTAGCAAGGGAAAGGAAGCATCAGGAACAGCCGGCAGAGCAAAGAGACACCTCTCGCAGCAGCCCTCGGGCTAGGAAGAAAATAAATAACAAATGCAAAAGAAGCAACACTTGGACAGCAGAGAGAGAGAGAGGAAGCCTCCACAGAGGGAAACCAAGCCTGAATTGTGGCTGAGACCAGCAGGGAATTAAACTTTTTGTTGTCACCTTCTTCCCACCCCCATGGGACCGAGCTTTGTGCTTCAGCAAGGTGCTCCAGTCGTGCCTGCCACACTCAGTAATGACCAAGGGAAAGTTGAGCCTCAAAGGACTCCAGAAGGATGGAGCCTCACAGGGTCCCAAAGGCATGGAGTTCAGTGGCCAGCCCACCCTGCAGAGCCTGGCTCCATCACTGCACCATGCTCCAAAACCTTCAGTCACACAAACTTCTTCATTTTTATCTCAACTTGGCCTGGTGCTGCTGGGTTTCACTCTGGTAAATTATGTTTATCACAGAATATTCTGAGTTGGAAGTGACCCAAAAGGATGATCAAAGTCCAGGTCCTGGCGTGGCATGGGACAGCCCCAAGAATCCCAAAGCAAATCCAGAAAAAGCCCCAGAGAAGACTGGATTGCCCACCAGCCTCGTGAGTGGTTCCACAATGGCCAAAGGGATGAGTTTCATGTGGCCCAGCTTGCCTCTGTCCTACTCTGTGTCCCACACTGCCACCAGCAATTGAGGGAATCCTAAAGGTGGGAAACACCTTCAAGATCACAGAGTCCAAGCACCAACTCAGCACTGCCAAGGCCAGGATTAAACCACATCCCCAGGCATCACATCTCTGTGATTTAGAGCAGCACAGCAGCCACCAGCCCTATCTCACAGCTCCTAAGGACCATGGCCTGGTGTCTCAGTGATGAGGAGAGCCCCAGCAGCTCTCCAGGAGCCTGTGGGTGCTGCAGCCTCCCTGCTGTATGTGTGCCAAGCCTGTTCTCCAGACCTTTCTGTGCCAAGCAGAGCGTCCCTTCCAAGCTGGCACCGTCCCCGTGCTCATGGCACGATGACAGTGACACAAGCTCCAGCCCCACATCCAGCACCAGGCCCTTCCTGCCTCTGAGCCAGCCAAGATTTCCAGCTCTGGCGGCAAATGAGAAGCTCCAGTTGAACTTCAGAACATCCTAAGACAATTCCTCAAAACAAGAGGATGTTACAGTCCACATTTCCCAGAGAATTCAGCAGTGCTTTCCTGGAAATGGAAACTACCTGTGGCTTCACGTGCAGCTTCTGGATAGCAGGACTAAAAATCAAACTTATCAGGAAAGTTTCCATGATAAACTTGGATGTGCCTGTGATACAGGGAACCTGGTTTAGAATCCAGTTTGGGTTGGAAGGGACCTTAAAGATCATCTCCCTGCCATGCACAGCACAGGAAGGTGAAGGAGTGGGAAAAGAGGATGATAATTTTGTGCAAGGCTGCCCTTGATTCCAGCTCTTCGCTTATTTCCTCTCCAACTGGCACACCGTGACCTTTCCAGGCAAAAAATAAAATATAAAAAAATGTAATAAATAAATGAATAATATTAGTGCACGCAGGGAAAGGATGCCAGAGTCAGCTCTAGAGCCTGCAGTCCAGATCCCTGCTCCCAGGACATATTCTAAATCTCAGTCAATACCACATGTTTTCCAAAGAACGAGGCATTTCACATTTTATTAATTCTAACTAAAGCCCTTTTTATTGCAAACTTTCTATTTAGCATTTGATTGCAGCCACCACCACTGAGACTCTCACTGTATTAGAGCAGAAAATCTATTGATATTTTTCTTTCCTGCCATCTCAATCCCAGAAGGTGCTGTTGAAATTAGTTCAAATACACTTTCAGAGGTCCCTTCCAGCCTGAGTTACTTTATGATTTTCAACATGTATTTGTTTCTTTGGTGCTCTCACAAAATTTGGTACCCCATTTCCACAGGTGATTGAAGCTCCATGTTGCTATTCCCACCAGGATTTGGCCTTTCTTTAAAAGAGGCCAAATATGCCAAACAATTCACTTAAAGGCCTGCAAGTTTATGAACTAAAAAGACCATTTCAATGCTTTTCACAGGCCAACTCTTAAATGGAAAACCCAACTTAATAGAGTGTTCAAAAAGCCACCATTCTGATTTAAATCAAATGGTTAAATACTCCACATGTTTGGCACAGCCAGAACTATCTGCTTTGCAAACAGATGGCCACCCACTATTAATTTGCAACCTTGACACAGAAATGCAGGTTGTCAATTAATTAAAAAACAAATGCCAGCAGTCTTCAGTTCACATTATAACCTGCAGCCTTCCCTCTTTATCTTAAATGAAGGAAAATATAGATATATAAAGCTACCACCTACTAATGCAAACTCTTGGCACGGAATAAATGCTGGTCTCAGCTTGAACAGATTTATCAAGATGAAACCACAGTGTCACCAACATCCGTCTGGGGTAGAGAGCCCAGACCATAATTCCAGTGTCAGTCCCTAAATATCCCTGGATTGAAGGCTGACCTCACTGTCTGGCTGCAGGGCTGGGCCCACGGTGCTTGCTGGAAGGTTTTTTCTTCCAGGGCTGTTTGATCTTCAATCAACAATGCTTATCAGTGCTAAAGTCTGCCAGCCATTCCCAAAAGTTTGATATTTTTAACAGCACATTCTTCTTCTCCTTTGAACGCTATTTAGAGACAAGATAATGTGGCAGGGGAAAAGTTGCCTCCCTGGGTTGAGCATGAACAAACAGAGCAGGATCTGATGGGGGGGAACATTTTCCATTGCCACAAGCCCCAGTTTCTGTTCTTTGTGTCCCCCCTCCCAGTATTTCTGCTTTTTCTTCTTTATGTGATATTCTAATGCTTTTTTGGGCCATTGCATAAGCTGAAATAAACCAATATCATTCAGCTAGAATTCACTAAGGTTTTCATACATTTCATTTCCATGCTGTCAAAATTTCTCTTCTTTTTGTTGAGGACTCCAGGGTACACTGCCCCTCTTCTGACAGTAGGGACAACTGATCTAATTCCCTAAAAATACATCATTCTTCCACCTCAGGCACAATGTTCTGAGATGGCTCCATGTATAAAACCCCTCTGTTCAAAGAGGCACCCAAGAAAACTAAGAAACAAAGAATGGGAAAGAAACAGGGAATTGTTATTTATTGACAAAAAAGAAATAAAAACGTTAGGGTTTAGTAACTGTAAATGATGCAACAAAATCACAGAATGGTTTGGGTTGGACTTCATGACATGGGCAGGGACACCTGCCACTGTCCCAGGTTGTTCCAAGCTCTGTCCAGCCTGGCCTTGGGCACTGCCAGGGATCCAGGGGCAGCCACAGCTGCTCTGGGCACCCTGTGCCAGGGCCTGCCCACCCTCACAGGGAACAATTCCTAATTCCCAATATCCCATCCATCCCTGCCCTCTGGCAGTGGGAGTCATTCCCTGTGTCCTGTCCCTCCATCCCTTGTCCCCAGTCCCTCTCCAGCTCTCCTGGAGCTCCTGTAGGCCCTGGAAGGGCTCTGAGCTCTCCCTGGATCCTTCTGTTCTCCAGGTGAGCACCCCCAGCTCTCCCAGCCTGGCTCAGAGCAGAGGGGCTCCAGCCCTTGGAGGGTCTCCATGGCCTCCTCTGGGCTCTCTCCAGCAGCTCCAGGTCCTTCTCATGTTGGGGGCCTTCAGCCACCCACCCTGTGCCCTCCGAGCACCACAGAGATCCCTGGGAGCATCTTCCCCTCTGCATAAAGGAGAGGTGAAGGTGGAATAAAGGAATGGAATCAAACAGCTCATCCTCAGCCAAGGGTTTGCTCTCAGGGGAGAAGGGAGCTCAGCCTGCACTGCTGGAACAGGGCTGATCTCAACCAGCTCCACACGAGGCCCAGCTCTCCATGACAATCCCTTCCCCTTCCCAGCATCATCCTTCACACTAAAACTGTTGCATTTGAGGGTTTTCAAAAGGCTTGAGAACTCCTAAAGAGCCTGCACAGCCCTACCACCTTCCCAGGGACAGGGAGATGTTCAGGAATAAACACTTGGTGAACCTGGCTGGAAAGGTGGAACTTCCTTCATGGGTATGAATGTGGAGATCCACATCTATGGAAGAGAGAATCCTTTCAGATGTCCCAGGCTCTGCTTGCACTTCTCCATGTGCCTGGATCTCCTGCAATGGGTCCTCAGTGCTCAGGGTGCCTCAAATTATTCCTAAAATAACCCCCACATGTCTGGGGGGCCCTGAAATGAGCTGGAGAGGGAGAGCTTGGCCAGTTCCCGGAGAGGATAAAAGGCAGAGCCATGACACAGCTCTTATCTCCCAAGCTTGGCCACTGGCAAGAGCAGAGATGGAGAGGAAGGTGATTGTTTTCTCTAAAGTGGAGAGGAAAAGCACCATGCACATGCAGGCAGCTGGGAAGAAAGGGGATGGAGCCTCCCTGAGGAGCCCAGATGGGGATGGAAACTCTGACTCACCAGCAGGTTTTGTGGGAAGAGAAACCTGGTGATATGATCCTGCTCATCTGATAAAAAGGGCTCCTTGCCCTAGGAATGGAACAGGATCCATGGGGCTGTGGGGAAAACACAGCATGGGTGACAGTGACCAGAGGGGAGGGTGGCATGTGCCTGGGCTCGTGCTCCACCTCCCCTGAGCACCACAGTGCCAGGGCTGCCCCAGACCTTCCCTCCAGGCTGGGGGCTCTGCTGGGGAAGATGATGCTCGTTGGGAATGGGGAGAAAAGGCTCAGAGCAGAGTGCAGCAATTTCTGCCACCTGGTCTTTAAATGTCACCCCCCTTTCCCCCTTTCCTATCAGCTGCTAAGTCATGAGATCCTTAGAAACCCAGGGAAAAAAAGGCAGCATGGGAGCAAGGGGCTAAGCCCTCAAACCAGCAGAAAAAGTTAAATCTTCTACATTTTAACCACTGGCAAAATTCTCCTGTGCCCAGGTCCAGCCCAGAATCAGAGGTGAATAAGCTGCCTGGGACCAAGGCTGGGCTGATTTCTGCAGATCAGGCTGTTCTGAAGCCACGTGCAGTGACCAACACAGCCCAACAATCTCCCCACAAGAGCAATTCCTGGCTCAGGCCCCGTTTAACACTTCCCTCCCAGCTCCCTTCGCCACGGAGCCGAGCTGCAATCTCACAGTCGTCAGGAAGAGATTTAATTATATCTGCAGAGGTCAAGCAATCCATGCAAAAGATGGGGGAGGTGGGGAGAGGTTCTGTGGCACAAGGCAGAGATTCTGCCTGCAGCACCACGGCAGCCAGGGCCATTTTTCAGGGAAGAAGTGGCATCCATCAGAACAAAACCTCCACAAGGAAACAATAGGAAAAGGTGGGGGGGAAGGCAGATAATTAAGATATTTAAGTCTGGTCATACAGCTATAAAATCAGGTGATTTAATGCTGTTTTCTATCTTTTTTATTCTTATTATTTTTTAAAGAGTGGTGTCATCAGTGCTTGTTCAGTAAGTTTTGTTGAGAGATTTCTTCCTGCTGAAGCTGAGCTGTGCATCCCCAATTACTATAATTATATATAATATATCATATATAATGCATAATATAATTTCTATCATATATTAGATAATGGATAATTTATGTACACCATAGAATATAGTATATGCCATCTATAATTTATGTGTAATATTATAGAACATACATTATGCATTATTTAATTATATTAAAACGAGTGTAAAATCACAAAGGTGGAACATTAGAGCTCAAACCTTCAATTAGGAATTAATAGTTTGAAAGCTCTAATCACACTAACACTTCAGCCTGACTTGAGGAATACTGAATAAGATCTCAAGAGGAGGCAGAGGTGCTGCTACACGACAGTTCAGACAGAAGCCTTGCACTCACCGGATGGAAAATTGTCAGGAAAAACACATTAGCAACACAATAACTTATTTTTAATGTGGAGCTGTTAGGAAAACACAATTATATGCTTCATTTATACTGCCAGATATAACCCAACTTATGGTAAAAGCATTTAGAGCTCATTTTGTAAAAAAAAACAACAGAGGAGTACAAAGGTAATAGGGGAAAATTGCACCTCGAGGGGAAAATGCTCCCCCCTCCCAGTGGGGCCAGTGTGTGGTGGTGGAGCATCCTCACCTCCTGCTCCTTGTAGCCAGCAGGAAGGAGATGCAAAGTGAAGGCAGCATGAAAACAGAGATTTTTCTGCAAATGCTGCAGGAAGATCACAATGTTAGCAACGACCCCCAGGAAAGGAGCTGGCAGGGCCTGTCCTGACAAGGAGGAAAAGCTGGAAGAGCTCTGCAGGGTTCCAGGTGCTCTCCCACTGCCCTGGCACCAGGATCAGCCATGTACCCTCCAAACTATTGAGTGCTCTGGTTTGTACAAGAAAATACAGTTTATTAACAGAATGTTTTCTCTGTTATGGATGCACAAACTGATCCTGGTCCCTGTTGCAGGGATTTCCTCTGCAGTTAGGGTGGTGTAACACCCACACCTCTGGAACACCAATTCAGGGGACAGTCATTGATTTGAAGAATCATAAATAAATCAGAGAAACTTGCACAGTTTTGATCCTGAATTTTTTGTTTCTTGATGTCTCCTCTGCTACAAGGACTTCCACGGATGAGGTCCTTGACAAGGTTATTCAGAAGCAGCCCAAACAAACATGTTGTTACACACAAGTCAGACTGATCTTCCAAACATCTCCCATTGTTCCCAAAACAACCAGATTAAAGCCTCCCCTCTGTGCATGCAGAGAGAACAACATTTTCTATGAATGGATGGACATTCATTATTTATCTCCCAATCCCTGACTTAAAGCCCAAGGCAAAAAAAAAAAAAAAAAAAGGAGCTTCAAACACTCTCTGCTGTGCAACCCATCAAAGACCACTCTGGAGAAGGCAGGGTTGTCCCACTGAGTAACTCAACTACTTCTCAGAGGAAGCCCTTGCCCATATTCAGGGCCTAAAAGAAAAAAAATATTTTAAAAATCTACATTTGCAAATCAACAGGAGCTGCTGGCCAAATGAGAATGAAATGGGCCCCAAATTAAAAATCTGCTGGACTTTGTTCTGCATCCAAAATCCTCCATCTCCAAAGAAAGATTTATGCTACTTCAAAACAGAGTTGGCTTCGGAAGTAGGAAGGGAAAGAATGTATTTTATCTTCCAGAATGGCAAAGCAGTGCTGGAACAAGGAAAAAGGGACCATGTTTATCACTGCAATGTACAATTTATTGTAAAAATCAAAACAGAACATTTCACAGAAATGCATTTGCTGCATCGACTCGGGCTCGTACCAGCTCAGATCCCATTTCTGAAGGGTTCTTAAAAGAAGAGAACATTGGTTGCAGACTAACACCCATCACATAACTAGCAGATATTAATGGTGTATTGGTAAAATAGCTTTTGTCAATTTATCAGCCCAAAAGGCAAGAGAGAGGCTGTGTTTGGAGAGGCAAAGCCACAGGATCCTGCAAGGAAAATTCGGGAAAAGGTTTGATGGTGCTGACGAATCCTACAGAAATCCTGCAGGGTTAATAACAGAACTCCCAGCATGGGGATTCCTGAGGACCACAGGCACTCCCAGAATCTCACAGCAGTGTGGATTTGGTATTTCCAGGCTGAGTTCTCCTCATCATCATCATCATCATCCTCATCAATCCCCATCAATTCCACTGGCTCCAAATTGGGCATCGTGCTAACCCAGTCTGACCATTGTAGCACCTGAAGCAAGCAGGCAGAATTTCTATTTAAATTTATTTCTGCAGGAAGAATAGAGATGATAATTCACTCCCCAAAGATGCCCCTGGGGAGCAGGATCACTCCTCCAGCATCCCTGCACACCCTGCATGAAAGAGCTCAGGGTATCGTGCTCTGGCAGGATTCCTCTCCCAGACCTCCCTTGCCAAGGCAATTTTGCTTGGGCTGAGCAGGAAAAACTCCCTCCTGAGCTTCGTAGAGCCACACACACAATTGAGGATCTAGAAAAGAACCCTTCCATGCTGCTGTGTCAGCCAGCACACCAGATCCTGTCACTAAAGCTCTGCTAAGAGCAGAACGAGCCTCGCTCTTACTAAAATGCACATTTTTTACCATACCGTGGTTTATTTATTGTGAAATAGAGCTGAAGAATCTCCCTAGAACTCAAGTGGGAAAAATCCCCAGATTTTCTCAAAGCAATTGGAGGGTGGAGGGACCAACACCCCCTTAGGTGGCGCAGGAACACGCTGCTCTCCCCAAAACACCAGCACCACACACGGGCAGCTCAGAGCCCTGTGAAAGCTTTCCTGGCAAGTGAGCAGGAAGGGAATGCAGCAGGAACCAGGAAAATGGCCAGAGGGGACAGGAAAAGGGGTTTAGACCCAAATTGAAACAAGAAATCCAAACCAGAGGTGTTTCCTTGCCAAGGCAATTTTGCTTGGGCTGAGAAGGAAAAACTCCCTCCTGAGCTTCGTGGACCCACACACACAATTGAGGATCTAGAAGAAAACCCTTCCATGCTGCTGTGTCAGCCAGCACACCAGATCCTGTCACTAAAGCTCTGCTAAGAGCAGAACAAGCCTTGCTGTTACTAAAATGCACATTTTTTTACTGTACTGTGGTTTACTTATTGTGAAATAGAGCTGAAGAATCTCCCTAGAACTCAAGTGGGAAAAATCCCCAGATTTTCTCAAAGCAATTGGAGGGTGGAGGGACCAACACCCCCTTAGGTGGCGCAGGAACACGCTGCTCTCCCCAAAACACCAGCACCACACACGGGCAGCTCAGAGCCCTGTGAAAGCTTTCCTGGCAAGTGAGCAGGAAGGGGAATGCAGCAGGAACCAGGAAAATGGCCAGAGAGGACAGGAAAAGGGGTTTAGACCTAAGTTTAAACAAGGAATCCAAACCAGAGGTGTTTCCTTTAGCAGTGCTCAGGTGGCCGATGACAGGGATGGGTGTCACAGGTTGGGATGAGGGCTCCTCACACTTTGAGCTGAACCTCCCCAGTCCCTCGTGGACACTGTGCAGACACCAGAGGGGTTCCTGCTATCCCAGAGGTGGAGCAGGTCCTGGATCCAGCCCACAGGATGGGGGGCTGTACTCCACAGTGGGAAATGCTCGTTGCAGCTTGTCCTCTCAGGTGGCTCCTCAACACCTTGGGCTGAGCACTCTACAGCCCTAAAAATCCTGCCAAGGAGCATCAGGCTGTGAGCAGCAGCTCCCTGGGCACCAGGGGGTTTGGGGCTGGCTCCTCTCCCCAGCTGCCATGGCAGGCTGCTCCATGCAGGATCACCAGTAACAGGGACTGGTTTACACAAGGAGCCCTTTTCCCCAGCTTTGATGCCACCAGTACTCCTGATCCATTAGAACGGCTCACCAAACACAGTCAGCAGCAAAAAGGACTCATTCTCACCCTGCCTGATAGGGCAGGAAGGCTCTCATTATCCACTTGTGGGTGTCCAGCCCCTCACCACCTTCCCCATCCCTGCCAGTGGCCAGCCCTTCCAGGGAAAACAGGGATGCTGTGGAAGCAGTTAAAGGAAGGGTACAAATTGCCCCTTTCTGGGGAGGCCTGGGCTGAGCACAAACTCCCATTTCATTATCCCTCTAAACATCCCTTGTCCTTTCAGAAATGGAAATGCTGATGTGCAATAGGCCCCTGCATAGCTGCAGAGAGGAATTGTGGCTGACTGCAGCGTGCAGGCGAGATTGGAGACCTCCTGGTAACAATATCATGTCCAGTAAGTGCACAAAACAATTCCATTAACATTTCAGGCTGCTCTGGGCTAAGGCATCTCTGCCGTGCTCCCAGCGAGTTATTTATGCACAGTGACACTGCACAGCCCAGCTTTGCTGCCTCCCCCTCAAGAAATAAATAAATAAAGGGAGAAAAAAACCCCAAACCAAACAAAAATACCCTGAACAAAACAAGCCTTTTAAGTCAAATGGCTTTAGAGCATCTCCGTGAACTCAGCAAAGCAGGAGGACAGCAAAGAGCCTGTAAGTGCTCCTTGCTCAGGTCCTTCCCAGAGATGGATTTTTTATCCATTTTACAGTGGGAGAATTCTGATTTTTTCAGTCCACCCTACCCTCCTCTGAAGCTTTTTTAAAATGGAAATGCTTTGAGGCAGACACTGTGTCAGCCAGCCCTGGGCTGAGCCACCAGCACCAGACAGGAGCAGTGGGGTTGGGATTTGGCCGGGAGTGATGGGATTGGGATTTGGCCAGGAGCGATGGGATTGGGATTTGGCCAGGAGCGATGAGTTTGGGATTTGGCCAGGAGCAGCGGGGTTGGGATTGGTGTGAGGCTCTGGAGTTTCCCAGAGACTCCCATGTGGCACCAGGAAGCAGGAGAACCCTTGCTCCATGGCAGAGAACATGAGAATGAGAGAACAGCACGCTGCTGGTGATGCTCGGCCGGATCCCAGCCCGGAGTTCTCCGAAGGAAAAGCAGCAGAGCCAGCTCCTCCTGCCCCTCTCCTGGCCACGGTTTGGTGCTGAAGTTACAGCTGCTACACCTGCAGCCTGCCAGGGAAACTGAGTCAGCCCATTCCATCCCTGCCTTCATCCCAGCCACATGCCACAGACAAACGTGCACGGCTGTGCATAAGAAAATGTCATTTGATAACTCAGAAAAGAAAAGGGGGGGGGGGGGGGGATGGAAAAAGCACCCAGCAAAGGGTAAGTCACTTCCTTTCTTCTGCCGCTGCCTTCAGATGCTCGCTAGCAGTGACAACAGCAGCATCTGGTGGCAGTGGTCAGTACCTGGGGCGCTCCTCTCCGCTGTCCCATCCGCCCAGGGCAGGACCAGCAGCAGCAGCAGCGCCCATCGCACCCTCTCGCCTCGCTGCACCCCCAGAGGAGGCGATTCCCGCAGCCCCGGAGCCGCGGATCAATGGCCAGCGCCTAATCCGGGACTAATCTCAGGGATTCAGGCCACGGATGAGCTGAGGACGAGGGGCCCCGCGCCCCAAGGCTCGGGGGGACACGGGCACCGCGCAGCCCCAAGGCTGGCAGGCCACCAGCCCCAGCTCCCGCACAGAACACCGCAAGGCAAAGTGAATCGTGTTGGCATCCGACAACTTCTGGGTAAAAGCGAGTTCCGAAAGCCAGAAGGGTTTGGGGGCAGCCGCAGTTGCCAGTGGCTTACACGATCCCAGGTTTCTGCTCTCGCATACGACGGGCGGGTGTTCCAGCAGGACAAATGTCCTGCTCCCAGGTGATCCGGCTCTCGTCAGTATTTTAAGAGCTTATTTAGTGTTTTAAGAGCAACGGCAATGAAAATAAAACACTTTGAAGGCAGCAGATACAGGCGCAGTACGCAGATAGAGGCGAAAACAACGAAAGTTGTTTCCTTTCAGTATAATCCGGCATCTCAAAATAAACGAGAGCTATTCGGTTTGCTACGACTTAATAAAAAGAGATAAATAACCCACTGACAGAAAAACAGTTAAATGCATCTCTTGATACATTAAGATTAATTTGCCACGTCTGGGAAGCCGCACGCATTTCCCTCTGCTTGTGTTTTAAGAGTTTGATCCCAAAGTATCACAACAGTGAGGTGAGCCGAGAGCATCCTGAGCTGCTGTACCAACGCAGGAGAGCATTTTCTCCTTTTATTAACTTTTTTCGACGCAATTACCCGAATTTGGCCCGGAAGGCAGCAAGCATTACGTCTGGGATGATCCCCTTCCCTCCAAAGAGATCTGGATCCCAGGGCTTTGCAGCTGAAACATCAGCGCTGTTTACCCACAGCGAGCAAGGCAGAAAACTCCTTATCCCTGAAGTAGCATCTATCCCCTTCGTTTGGCTTTCTGCAGGATGAGGGAAATTTCCTAGAGCACCTCCGCGCTCTCAAATATCCCCTGCGCATCCCGCTCCCGTTACAAGTGCAGGCTGCTTCGCCTCGCAGCTGCAGCGAGCGGGGGAAATGTCAGTGATGGAGGTTTCCCCGCCGTGCTGGGGATCTGGGGGCACAGGACACCCCCAGCCCGGAGCTGGGTGTCCCCTCGGCGGGTGAGGCTCGGAGGCTCGGGACGGGGCCGGACCCCGCTCGGGAGGAGCCGCAACCCGGCCCGGCGGTTCCGCGGCTCGTGAAGAAGGTACAAAACAACAACACGGCCAAGAACAACAGGGAAAAAAGTACCCGACAACAACCGCAACAACAACCCCCCCAACACCGCACATCGCTCCGGGCCGAGCGCTCCCGGAGCGGGGCGGAGGAGGTTAAACCAAGCCCGCACGGACACACGGACACCGCACGGACACACGGACACCGCACGGACACACAGACACCGCGTTCCGCTCCCGGAGCGGCGGAGGTTAAACCAGCCCCGCACGGACACCGCACGGACACAAGGATACCGCACGGACACACGGACATCGCGCTCCCGGAGTGGAGCGGAGGAGGTTAAACCAGCCCCGCACAGACACACGGACACTGCGTTCCGCTCCCGGAGCGGAGGAGGTTAAACCAGCCCCGCACGGACACCGCACGGACACCGCACGGACACACGGACACGGCGCTCCGCTGCCGGCCCGCCCCGCCGAGTATTGCCCGGGCTCGGGCTCCCCCCGCCCGCTGCGGGCGGCCCGGACACCCGACGGCTCCCCCCGCTCCGCTTCCAGACCACTTTCAAAATTCCCTCCCGCAGCACCGGCGCCGCCGCCACTTTCCTTCCCTGTCCCTGTCCCTGTCCCCATCCCCGTTCCCGTCCCCGCGGAGCCGCGCGGGACTCGCCGAGCCCGGGGTCCCCCCTTGCCGGCGGTACCTTGTTGCAGTGATAATAATCCAGCGGGCCCAGGCAAGTGGGGTCCGCGCCGGGCAGCGAGCCCACGGCGGGCGGGGCGGAAGGGTAGAACCGAACGTCCATGCCGGGGCTGCGGGCGGCGGCAGGCGGGGGCTCCAGCGGGCATGGACCCGGCTGCGGCGGCGGCGGTGCCTGTGGCGCGGGGAGAGGGCGGGGAGAGGGCGGGCGGGGGGGCGGCGGCGGCCCCGGCCCGCCCCGCTCCGCACCGCCCCGCGCCGGGGCCGCTATTGTTCGCGGCGGGGCCGGGCGGCTCCTCCAGCGCCGGGGGCTCGGGCACGGCGGGCAGCGCCGCTGGAGGAGCCCCGAGCGCTGCTCAGCCCCCATCCCCGGTCAGGGGAAGGCTGACACAGCCGCCCGCCGGTTCTCCTGCCCGCTGGGGACACTGCCGTGCCCTACAGCCCGGTCCCGACACGGGACGGTGCCCGGCAGCTTCGTTTCCCTCCGCTCCTGGTGCCCAGCCGCTGGTGAAGGATGCTGTCCAGCGCGCTGATCCACCCTCATAGGGACCCCAAAGCGGTGCCCCGTTTAGAAGCCCTAACTGCGCCCTGTTTCTCTCCCAGCCTGGAGAGAACGGCCAGGCTCAACCCCTGCACCTGGCATTGCCTTCCTGCTCCCCAGGGCACCCCCATTGTCCCCCCACACATCCCATCCATGTATTTTTATAATTCCCGCGGCTGGAAGGCAGCTCCATCCATGACCATACCCCTGCGGCCCCCACGGGCCGGGATGTTCAGGGCACAGCGCATGGAAAACCCAAAGGTGTCCGAGGGCAGGGAGGATGCTCGGAGGTGAGCAGGATGGGCGGGCAGGGCTCCCCCTCTCTCCCTCCCTCCCTTCCCGCTCTCTCCCGCTCCCTTCCAGCAGATCCCTGTGGAAAAGCAGCCCGTGGAGAGAATGTTATGTACAGAGCGGTTTTGCAGCACGTTATCCCATCCCCAGGCAGGGGGAAACGCTTCAAAGTTGCAACAACCGGTCCATAGGCTGGCAAAGAGCTGGGACAGGGTGGTGGAGTCAGTTTGCTGGCAAATCTCCAAGATAAATTGCCTAGTTTTTTTTTATTTTCTTAGAAAAACCCCTTCTGACTGACTCTGAAGGCTTATTTCTAACATGCACCCTTCAGGACTCTCTGGAGCTGGAAAGCTGAGCTAAATAAATGCTGAGTTCTTCCTCCAGTGTCTTTCCTTGTGAGAGTGGGGCCAATTCCTGCCAAATTCAGGGAGCAGGAGGCGGGCTGGGGTTTCGAGGGAATGCCAGCTCCAGGAATCAAGTGATTATGTAAAAATTGCAGATCTCATTTAAATTAAAAACAAGATTTCAGCTGTTGTGGTGGTGGAAAAAATTGATTTAAGGATAAAAATTGACTTGGGCACAAAAACTACTTCACATGTATTATTATTTTTCAAACTGTTTTTTTTTTTTTTTTCTGGAGAATCAGCATTGATCCTTTTGCATTTAGCAGGGAAGCATGTTTGGCTTCAGGAGTTCTGCACCAGGGAAGCTGCTCCAAGGGCTCCCAGTCAGAGGCATAATAGAGATGTCTAATATTTTGCATTAAAACTTTGAATATCTGAGCTCCACTGATCTGTGCCCTTCCTGATTTACACACCCCCTGAAAGGACTGCTTTTCCTGTCTCCCTGTTTCAGCAAATACAGAACTGACATGTCACATTATTAGAGCTTCATTATTTTTGTAAAACCTTCCCAAGTAGAGTGACTGGTATATTACGAAGTATAAATAATTAAAATAATAGAGATGTCAAAATAATGGAACAAAGTGTATTTTATGATGCATTATTCTGGCTTGTTTATCCACAAAGTCAGTATTTAGTAAGCAGCCTCTGAGTCATTAGCAAGGTTTGACTGTATTATTATCTTTATTAATTATCATAATTATATTTCTTATATTGTGGAGTCATTGCTAGTGGCTTTGCAGTTAAGGTGGAATTGACTTTCCCACTAAAAGCAGGATTTAATTCTGTTGTTTCCTACAAAAATGAACACATTTCATCACCAAACATGCAGCACCTCCCTGGCTGATACAATCCAATTTATTTGCAGCGCCTGACCCACCCCATTGCTCCCTTTCAGACCCTCTCAAAGCTCATTTTTTCCCCAATGAAGCCCCATTTTCTCAGATTTACACAGCTCAGCCCTGTCCATCTTTGCCAATTCATCTGCCTTTGTTAGAGACTGATCTGAGACACCCAGTGCCACAGAATTATTTCTATTAATAGCCAGAATGCTTTTATATATATATATTTATATATTTGTGTATATATATTTATATACATATATATGCCAAGGGAAGCTGGCAGAGGGAATGCTCCTCATCAGAGCAATGTTCTCACAGCTCGCCTCGTGTCTCCAGGCTGTCAGAAGAAGACAACACAGTGGAGCTGAGCCTCAGCCCTGGGTAGCCATGGGTGCCTCCAGCCTCCCTCCAGGGTTCTCTGCCCAAGGAAGTCTCCAACTTGTGCCTGCTGCTGAATCCTCCTCCAGCCTGGTTTTTCCTGTTTTTCCCTGTGTTCTGTCCTGGTGGCACTTTGCTGTTCGTTGAGTAGATGTGTAGATGTGGGTCTGCCAGGGGATGCAGATTTGTGGGAACTCCTGCTCTCACAGGGGATGCAGATTTGTGGGAACTCCTGCTCCCACTAGGCAATGCAGATTTGTAGGGACTCCTGCTCCCCTCCAGCCCCTCTCCATGTAGGATCAACAGTGCACCATGGAGGTGCTCCCAGGGCTGAGGACATTTGTTCTGGAGCCAGGCTGGGAGAGCTGGAGGCGAGAAGGCTCCAGGGAGAATTTAGAGCTCTTTCCAGTGCTGAAGGGACCCTGTAAGAAAGATTAGGACAGGTCTATTGTTGTCAGGGCTTGCTGTGATACCACAACAGGTCAAGCCTTTGGGTGTGCACAGGTGACAGGAGTGCTCTGGGATGGCTGAAGGGAGCCAGCAACACCACTGGAGCTGCAGAATCCCCATCAGGGCTGAGCCAAGCAGCCAAACAGGCTGCAAACACCAGGACCTTTCCCTTCCTTGTCCCAGAGACCCCCAAAACCCCAGGATGTTTGCAGTTGCTTTGGCTGGGCAGCTGAAAAAGGAGCTCCCAACATGACAAGTCACATTTCATGGCTAACATTAGCTCTGGAACAGAAAGAGCAGAGTGTGATTATCTCAGCAATCCCATTTAAGCCACACGGACTCCTCACAAAGAAGGGAAAAGTATTTCTAAATATTAGGCTAAACCTGAACAATCGTAATTTCAAAGGCACCTTTCAGAAGCAGGAAAAAGCCTTCAAATCTATCAGTTTCATTATTTGTTTCAAAGTAGTCCTCCTCCTCTCAACAAACCATCTAAAAAGCCTGCTGAACAATTTTTAAAATAATTTAGCACAGTGCAATTTATTACTTTAAAATACTGATATCATTTTCCCCACTGTATTATGCAGCTATATTTTGACATTTTAGTCTTATCCCCAGTTTATGTCTGAGAATTATTTAATTCAGAGATACACTCCTCATTCCTACTTGGAAGTAGAGGGATCTCTAAATATTCAATAGTTTCAGTGGTCATAAAAAATGCTGAACAAATGGATAAAGCCAATTGCCAATAAACACAATGCAAATGTGTACATTTAAATGCAGTGAAATTGGATTAATTAAATCCACATTGCATCTGGATTTACATGTAATACAAAACAAAATTAAATGCAGCTCAAGAGCTTCCTGTGACTTTAAAATGGGGCTGATTGAAAACATCATCATTTACCTGTGTGGGCTCTGGGTCAGGAACTGTGCTGGTAAATAGAAACATTCACAATCTAGATAAGCTAGATCTGACCCACAAATCAAGGTTATGAATTTGGCATTCCGTGTCGTTTAAAATCTAATGTAAAATTGCATCTCTCTGCTAACAAAACAGATGGTATTAGGCCTTCTTTTTGGCATTGGGTTTTGGTACCTGTCCAAAAAATCTTCTTGACATCCTTTAAATGCAGCTATTTAACCACCTGTCACTATGCTTTAGATGCCCATTGAATTTCTGACAGGAAAAACATTATTTTGTCTACACGTTATTTCATGACACAAGAAACGTAGCACATGTACAGCAAAGTTTACACATTGTGTGAAAATCTCTTTGAAAAAAAAAAAGGAAGAGAGTTGTTACATGCTACTAAGGCAATTACTCCATAATTAATGTCATTGATAGGATAAAACATTCCAGAAACCCAAATACAACAAAACAAAACAAGCTCAAACATGACAGGGAAGTATTAAGGACACTCACAACATCAACTGACAATTTTCTTCTGCCTAAGGGAAAACATCTCACCTTTGGTCAAACACCAACATGGCTCTGCATATAAGCAAATAATTTCCTCCTCCAAAAACATCTTCATTAGCAGGAATATGCTAATGACACAAGGTCCCAATACTGTAAAATATATCAGCAAGTTCCTTCTTGTGTTCAAGAGGATGCAAGGGCTTGATGCATCAAACCTTGGGACCATTCTTCATAGAATCATGGAATGCTTTGGGTTGGAAAAAACCTTTAAAAGCATCTTATTTCACCCCCTGCCATGGGCAGGGACACATTCCACCATCTCAGGTTGCTCCAAGCCCCATCCAACCTGGCCTTGAACACTCCCAGGGATGGGGCAACCACAAAGTCCTTGGGCAACCTTCCTCCTGACCTTCAGGATCTTCTCAAAAGTCACATTATTCACTTCTGCTGCCCACGGTTTCAACACATGAGACAATGGAGACCTTGTCCTTAACCTCACCTCCTTAAACCCATACCCAGAGCCATTCCTGAATTTTCAAAGCCTCCCAGACATGTTGAAAATGAATTTTCTTGCCAGCAGCAGCCTTGGGAGGCAGCTGCAGGTGGCTTCCCTGAAACCCTGACCTTGGGCTCTGTGCTCACATGTGTCCTGAGTTTGCATTTGACTTTGGACATTATTTGCCTGGGATCCTCATGTCCCAGGGGAGTGTAACAGCTTCCCTCCTTCCTTGTTCTGCTCCATGGCAAGGAAAAACTCTGAATGGTTTGTGCTTGTTTAAACCAGACCTGGCCTGGGATGATCCTCCAAATTTGGGACAGCAAATTAAGGATGGCTGCAGAGGAGAGAGGAGTTTGCATTCTGGGGAGGAGGGAGGACCCTGGACTGTTTGGAGATGAAGGCTGGACCCATCTGGGGGTAATTTTGGGAGAGCATTGCCCCAGCTCTCACCTTGGCGCACTGAGCACTGGCACACCACGGTGCTGTTCAGAATTCCTCCAGGAAAACATAACTTTTCACAGAGAAAATGTAAGCCGAGAATGGGAATGTATGTCCAGGAGCAGAAATGCATATCACACAGAGTTTGCAAGGTCTACCCCAAAGACAAACAGAAGGATTGCAGGAATAGAGAGGTGAGTGAGCTCTGTCACCCTTGGGGAAGGTGCCATGGGACAACCCAGGAGTTTGGGGCAAGAGCAACAATCCAGCCTAAGACTGTCCCTTCCCCAAGGCACACATGCCCTCCTTGATCACCTGTTTCCCCATGGAGCATTTTTACTTTGTGAGAAATCAGTAAATTCACAAATGGGCCTCCCATTTCCTGCCCTCGTGAAGGGGGTGGGATCTGCACTCCACCCCACATCCCATCCTCAGCCAGGCAAATTCAGAGCCACTCCATTTCCCAGGCGTGGGACACATAGTGAATAAGGTTTCTGTTAACTAAGTGCTACAAAAAACATCCAAAATAATTTGTCAGGGTCTTGTGCCACTTGCATAATAGAGGAAATTAATCCCAGGTGCCACCCCAGCCACTGGCAAGAGAATTACTCCAGAGACGAATTTGGCTTCGTATCTTTAATTTTACTGTGCAGTCGCTGAGAAGAAGTATTGCTTTTGATTTCAAGGATGTCACATACTGTGACCAAGTTTAACAGTTTCTTCAGTTTCTTCCCCCTGAAGTAAAGGAGTCATTTCTTATCACCACGCTCTGCGTGAGCATCTCGGGCTCGCGCTCGGAAAGTGAAGCAATTGAATCATCCTCTAGGTTCATTCTGGGGGTGAAGCCAAGCTCCCCTTCTCTACCCAGAGAATTAATCTGTCTCAGAGCAGCTCTCAATGCAGAAGAGAGTGGCTTTTGTTTTATAAATGATGTCCTGAGCTTGAAATAGTTGGGTTTTCTCTAAATGCACTCAATATTTTGACAGTGCAGCAGAGTTCCCATGCTCAGTCTCAGCCCAGGGAGAAGATTGGCAGCTGATCTTCAAAATTAATTCTTTTATTTTTTTTAAGTTAGTTGCCTATGGCTCTGCCTTGCCAAGGTGACAAGAAAAAAAAATCTATTGTGAGATTTGCCAATTGATCTAGGATTAAATGTCAAAATGCATTTTAGCTCCGTTTCATCGCTGTGGTTTTTTCTTGTGTTTCCAAGTCTCTGCTTTTGCTTTCACCCAACAAATCATCACTGGGCATTTTGGGGCAGGGTGGGAATTTCCCAGGGTAACCTCTGAGCTGAAGTACAGCACGTGTAGTACACTTTAAAAATGGTTTTGCATGTATTCCCACACATAAAGACAGGCTGCACCCCTGCTCAACAGCCTCAAGAATCAAGGCTAAAATTACATCCCAGCTTCCACTTGCTCTATATATATCTATTATACATTCCTAGTGACAGAAAGTTACCTTTTTAAAAACAAAAATGTTAATGAACCTGGAGATTAACAGAGGTTTTTCTGTGCTTCAGCCTGACCTGGGATGACTCCTGCTTCCTCAGATGGTTTGTCATCATCCTTGCAGGGCTAATGGAGTGAGGGAGAGGAGAGGCTGGGCCCAGGTCTGACATTAGGCATTGGTAATGGCATTGCTAAAGCATTTCAGAGCTGAAGCTTTGAACATGAAAAGGAACTCCGACTCTCTGGGCTTTTGGCAGCCTTCCTCCAGGGTTTCTGCTGCCCATGGAAATGCTGGTTGGTGTTATTAGTTGAGCTGCACAAATAATGGATTTTCATTTCAATGGCAGAACTAAAGACTCCAGCAATGCCAGGGAGGGTGTGGGGAATTATCACGGGTTAACCCCAAAATGTCCCTGTCTGACAGAGCACTTGCAGCTCAGTTTCAGGTTACTTCTGCCTCTCTGGCATGAAATAATTGCATTGCTGAGGAGACAGAGGCCTTCTTTCCAAGTGGAAACTGAAAATGGTTCATTTTTAAAATGTGAAATGAGATATTGTGAATATTCTCAATTTGTTTGCTGCACCTCTCTTTCTCTACAGAAAGAAGTTGCAAAATTAATACAAATTACAACTGGTTAACCTTGGTAAGTTCAGATTTCACTACAAAGGTGCCTCCTCCCATCAGTGGTGCAGGATGAGCTTTGTCTTGTTCAGGCCCAGCTGAGGAGACCTCAGTCCCCAGCTCTGGGCACCCTGGTGAAACACAACCCACACTCCTCCTCTCAGTTTCTGCTCCTGGTTTTCTTCCCCTACTCACTGCCCTTACTGCCCTCTTCTCCATCCTGCCTTTTACTCCTGCCTCCTCTCCTTGGTCTTCCAAGCTGCAGTTCCAGCTTCTCTATGTTTTTATACAAGATCTCCCCCCCAAACAGAAGCAGCATCACAACTCCTGACAAAGTTTCTTTCTGAGTTTCATAAATTCTGCATGTTTCTTAGGAAACTTGTACAACGCTGATGCTGTACAGCTTCCTCCAAGATGGATTTTTGCTTTGATTCTTAATGAACTTCATCCCAGATTGTGCCTTTTTATCACTATTTTCCTCCACAGGTTAAAAAGGCAAGAAACCCATCCCTGAGCAAGGCAAAGAGATTCCAATCAGCTGGGCTGTGCAGGCTGAGCCCCTCAGGGTCTCCTTTGGATCAAAGAAAAATAGAACTTTCAGAAAGCCAAACCCCACCACTCAGCAGCTCTTCTTCTGGCAACTTCACCTTCCAGAAGAGTTTGCTCTGACAGAATGGGCTGTGATTCTGGGAGAAGTTAGGGTGTGGGTGATGAAAATCAGAATTTTAGAGGGAAATTTATTTAAATGCAAATGAGCAATGGAGCTGGGGGTGTTCACCTGGGTAAGAGAGGGATCCACTGAGACCTCAGAGCCCTTCAGTGCCTAAAGGGACTCCAGGAGAGCTGGGAGGGACTTTGGCCAGGACCTGGAGGGACAGGACACAGGGAATGGCTTCCCACTGACAGAGTTTAGGGTTGGATGGGATTTTGGGAAGAAATTCTTCCCTGTGAGGGTGGGCAGGCCCTGGCACAGGGTGCCCAGAGCAGCTGGGGCTGTTCAATCCCTGGCAGTGCCCAAGACCAGGCTGGACAGGGCTGGGAGCAACCTGGGATGGTGGAAGATGTCCCTGCCATGGCAGAGGACTGAAACTGAATAATCTTTAGTGTGTCTTTCAACCCAAACCACTCTCTGATTCCCATCCTGATATTCCTGGGGGAATTTCAGGGGTTCCCACATTACAGTGACACAACTGCCACTCACCATCTCACCAGGCATGGCCCCAGGGGGGACGTGTTTCTGGCTCTCTGCCTCCAAAATTTTGGAGAAAGCAAGATTTTTAGCCCATGGGATCACCTTAACAAAATGAAACAAAACACTGGCCATGCGCTGGGGAGAGGGATCCTCTACAAAATAAATTTTATTCACTACTTTTTTTTTTTTTCTTTTTAAGCAGATTAGATTAAGCTAAATACAAAGAAAAAGAAGTAGAAATCTTTTTCCTGTGGCTGCATTTTCAGGGCTGAGGGCTGGCTGAGCCCCCTGTGTGCCTGGGCTGTGTCCTGGGCCAGGGCAGCCCCAGGCTGTGATGCAGAGCAGAGCCCACATCTCCGGAAATTCACGTTTTTCCCTGAAAGGGGAGAGCCTCGAGATTTCAAACAACCCTCTGCCAGCTGACTGTGCAACTAAAGAAAACACTGATGTAATTCAATGAACAATGAGGAACCCAAACTTAGCACAATGACCGTTCTGGCTTTGTTTTCAGTTTTAGCAGCTCTGCACAACGTTGATTACATTCACAGGGGCCACGTTTGCAGAAAGCAAGGTCTGCAAGGCAGAGCATTCTTCACGTGTGGGAAGAACACTCCCCTGCTCCACGTGAATGCAGGCATGAGGAGGCTTTAGCAAGGTGAATCCCACCTGCATGGATTAAATCAGTGTGAGCTCTGCTTTTGCCCCCTGCCCTTCCATCCTTGCTCTGAGCAAACCGGTTGAGTGGAAGGTGCTCCTGCCCATGGCAGAGGGCTGGATGAGATGGGCTTTAATGGCCCTTCCAACCCAAACCATTCTGGGGTGTCATGATTCTTCACAAATGCAGCCCCAAATGATGCCCAAAGGTGTTCCCTCAGCACACAGGCTCTCACATTCCCCAGGGCAGAGAGCCCTGGGCAGGAGAAAATGCATCACTGGGGCGTTTCCAGGAATAAACCACTCTGTTTCAGCCCACTGACCGTGGCTGCAGACCCCAGCCACTAAATCCAGGCTAAACAAGAATAAATGAAGAAACTCAGTCTGAATTTAGGATAACACATGTTTAGGGTTTTTTCTTTGCAAAGAAATATTTTTCTCTCTCGGCTTTTAAATAGGAGCTAAAACTGATAATGTATCTTTAAATAACAATGGAGTTCCTGCAGGAGTTTCTTTTCCCTGCCTGCTAAAACTGCTCCCAGTCTGGCCAGTCATGAATTGTGCTATTTCAGGTGCTTGTAGCAGTATTGAAGACATGGCATAAGAGGATGTGAGAATGATGGGGGAAAAAAAAAATTAAAAAAATATTCAAGTCCAGACATTTTTCCTCCCCTGCTAATCTTTCCCTGTCTTTCTGCTGAATGCAAGTTTGAGATCATTGGGAGAGGAAAACACAGTCCCACTGTGGGCTCTGAGCCAGTGTCATGAACTAGGAGCAGGTTGCCTTGTGGAGATAAATAATGTGTTTAGAGATGGGAAACAAAGACAGGAAAAAGGGGATGGTCTCACCTGAGCAAGAGGTGGAACCCCACAGGGCTGGGGTCTGTGTGGTTTGAAAAGAAGATCAATTACACACAACAAAGATGTTTGCACACAAGTCAAAGTATCCAGGTATTTCCCTAGAGCAGCTTTGCTGCTGGAGGGGATGTTGTGGGACAGACAGACACCCGAATGACCAAGCCAGATGCAGCAGCAGAGGGAATTCAGAGGCAAGAAATTCCATGTACTGCAAATGAGAGCACAGCAACCCAGCCCTGAGACAGGCTGGGGCTGTTTGTGTCACCAAGATCTCAGTTCTCCAAAACCCTCATCAGCTCAGCAATCAGGGATGGTCAGAAATGTAACACAAATGCCAGAGTTTGTGGGGTGAGACACTGAACAGAAAAAGTCATTTTGCCAGTGCATAAATTCCTGCTGCACCATCTTCGTAAATATTGCAGGCAGCCCTAATGTTCCCTTTCAGAAAGGATGTTAGAGAACTGGAAAATTTATAGAGACAGGTTTAAAGCATCAGAGTTGTAAGCAGCTTCCATAGGAGCAGCTCCTAATAGGGTAGGGAGATACATAAGAATATTTGCTTGGGGATGAGACTGTGCAGGGAGTTCTGACACAAGCTCCTAAAATCATGAGCAGCATGGAGAAGGATGCTCAGTAACAACTATTTTATTAACTCTTGTAGTGGATAAAACAGTAGGCATCAAGAGCATTAAATTTACTAAAGTTAAGTAGTTGTCCACCCCATAGAAAATTAAATTTTGACACCCATTGCCATGCTGGGGGAGCAAATATGCAGCTGGGTTTGAAAGGGACAAGCTCTTGAAAGCAATTAATTAAACCTGAATACATGACATCAGGAAGTCTCTATATCCAGATTTTCCTAAACCCTTGTGAAATGTCATTCATTACAAGCTCTGTCTCCTTTCCAGTTTCCTGAAGCAGTCATTGTTGGAGATGGGATATTAGGCTATATGGATAGCTAGAAAACATTTATGGCTTTAAAATAATCAAACCAATAGGAATAACTTTGCTGATATGGGCCCTGACCTCAGAAATCGAACACAAGGTGATCAACTTCAGCAAGTTCTGGCTCCAATATGACAAGAAAACAGGTGCTGAGCGAGGAATGGGCTAAAGTGCTATAAAAACTACAAATTTCATTGTTATCAGTGAGTGCCGTGGTTGTTCATTAATAACTGAGAAATGTTTGCACCAGAGCTCATTCAAAACCATATAAAGGTATTTATGCTGTGGTTGGTTCACTAAGAAAGATCACAGAGCAGCGTTGCAGGCACATGGATGAGGCCAAGCCCCCAGAACAGGGCTGTCCCTCCACAAATCTCTCCTGCAAGCCCTGGCCCAAAGGTCTCTCCTGGGCAGGGCTGGGACACCCTGGGCTGGCTGGGAGCAGGGTTTGTGTGGCTCTGCAGAGCCCTGCCTTCACACCCCTCCTGCTGATGTGTGGATCAGAGCCTTGGCTGGGGACAGAGATGTCACCAAGGGTCAGGTTCTGTCCCAAACTGAGCCTGTCCCCTCTACATCAGCACATTTCACAGAGCCACAGGATGGTCTGGTTTGGAAGAGATCTCAAAGCTTATCTCATTCCAGCCCCCTGCCACAGACACCTTCCACTAGACCAGGGTGCTCAAAGCCTCATCACATGGCCCTGAGTTGGTACTTCTGTTTTACTCTATCAATTAAAACACTCTATCTTAATTAAAAACCCACAGACAAGGTCATTGCCCTTATTTATTGAGTGACAAGTGACAGGTTTTTGTTGGAGCACTGAAGCAGGCACTGCTCAGGGTGTAAGTTCTTTGTTCAGGGTGGCTCAGCCCTGCTCTGTGCTAATCCCAAGTGATCTGCCTTAGGAGGAAAGGGAAAGCTCAGGCAAGGCAACTCAGAAAGTTAAACCATTCATGAGCCTACAGGTAATTTCCTGACTGTGAGCGTTCACTATGAGGAAAAAAAAAAATTAAAAAATAATGACATCTAAATTACAGCTCTGCTATTAAGAGCAGTTTGGTGTTGCTCCCAGTCTTTGAGGCACAGAACAAGCAGGGAGAGAAGCAGAAGCTGCGTGAACCTCTCTGGTTTTACATTTGCAGAGCTGTGGATCTGAGGCGAGACTTAAGCTGGGCATGTGGAGAGATGCAGAAATCTTTAGATTTGCATATACAATATTGAGATCATGAGAATGTCACATTTAAATGCAAAACTCACGTGTCTCATGAATAAATCATGAATGGTGGCAAGACTGATTTCTTCTTTTTTTTTTCCTCCCTCCAATTGTCATCCCCCCCTCCCACTGATCTGCAAAACAGACAATTCCTCCTTCCCTTCCCAAGGAAACACAGAGATGAGGCTGGATAAGAAGGTGAAAGCCCTTTCAAAACAAAAACATGTGCGTGTGTTTCTTGTTTATACTTGGCTAGGAAGTAAAGAAGCATCATTTCCTCTCTCTCTTTTTTCCCCCCTTCCTCTTTCTCAAGAGATACCTCAATGCCATGGCAACAGCCTTCAACCCTTCTCTTGTATGACACAAGCAGATTTGGAAAAGGTTAGCTGTGTGTTGTAATCAAACCCAGGCAGGTCAATCATGTAAAGAGATGACTTCCCATGCACCGTGGAATAATGAATGAATAGATCACACAGGTCTTCCTTTCTTCCCCTCCTTCTCTCCCTCACCATGTGAAGTGCCAGCAGATTAGCATTTTTGTCTCTGCTGAATAAAATTGAAGTGAACAATTTCCAAAGGTTACTAGAAAACATGGAGCGTGGCGGGAACTGATGGTTACAAACCCTAAACCCAAAAGTCACCCAAGAGGACAAACCCCTCCTGGTGTCATTAAAGGGTAAAGAGGTTTTATGTACAAAACACAGCAAATAAGACCCCTCAATGCTGTGAAACATAACCCCCCTCTCAAACTAAACAGGGTTGATGCCTGTGTATCATTTTCAGTCTGGAGATATCAGCACCAATTTCACGCCTTGAAAGCAACAATTCAGGTCTCATTAACATCAGGCTGGGCCTGGGTCTGGGGTTCTGGATGGCACTTCTTAAAAATCAAACATTTAGGATTCATCTAAATGCTAGGAATGTATTGATTCTGGCAAAAATTTGCTTGGGAAAAGGTTTATCTGATCAGCAGTGAAAATTTGGATCAAAGACAGGAACACACAGCATGAATGATGTTGGGTGACGACAGACACTGGAATATGGGACAAGGGGGCTCTTCATGTTCCACCCCTATCTCTTGTACAAGCACCCCCACTTAATAAATAAGCCCTTCAATGTCTCTGTGTCTTAACATTTTATTTTCCACACCAGCTGCTGAAAGTCCTGACATTCCACCAGGATTTACCTCTGCTGAAAATAAAGTTCCATAGGAAAAGCTGCACCCAGCAACGCCACAGTCCTTCATGCATCTGCTCTGTCCATCACATGGGTCCAAGTTCCTGGTCAGGCACCTGAATATAGGATTTTTCTGGGGTCTGAGGGTTAGTCTTTGCCTACCTCAGCATTGCTAAACCTGAAAATGCCGGTAAAGATGTTTGTGCTGCTTTGAAAATAAACTGGGGGGGAGAAATGTACCCACACAAACACCTTGAGAGAGATTTCAGGTCAGAGTTACAATTTAATAGAAAGATTACAATAAATACAGTGATACAAGAAACTGGCTTGAGCTCAAAAATTCAGAGTACAGCCCTGTTGGTTAGGGGCTGGTCACAGCCCTATCAAGTGGTGATTGCAGTCCTGTTGAAAGGAGTGATCCTGTGAAAGTTCTGCTCCTCCTCTGGATCCATCCATGGTGGTGGTGGTGTCTCCAGATTGCAAGGTGATCAACTTCAGCAAGCTCTGGCTTCAATATGACAAGAAAACAGGTGCTGAGTGAGGAATGGGGGAAAGTGCTATAAAAACTACAAATTTCATAGTTATCAGTGAGTGCTGTGGTTGTTCATTAATAACTGAGAAATGTTTGCACCAGAGCTCATCCAAAACCATATAAAGATACTTATGCTGTGGTCGGTTCACTAAGTAAGATCATGGAGCAGCATTGCAGGCACATGGGTCAGGCCAAGCCCCCAGAACAGGGTTGTCCTACACAAATCACTCCTGCAAGCCCTGGCCCAAAGGTGTCTTCAGAGGAAGAGACTGCACCTTTCTGCAGGATCCCTGCTGCAGCAGAACCAACCCTGACACTGCAGGAGGGCTGAGCCACAATTCCAATGGCACTGCTGCCAACGCCCTGACCCACAGGGTGTCAGGTTGGGTTCTGTCACAGTCAGTGTTGGTTTAGTTTACTGCATTGTTTATTTTATCCTTTTATTTTCTTCCCTAATAAAGAACTGTTATTTCCCGATCCCATATTTTTTGTTGCCTGAGAGCCCCTTAATTTAAAATTTATAGCAATTCGGAGGGGTGGGGAGGGTTTACATTCTCCATTTCAGGGAGGCTCCTGCCTTCCTTAGCAGACGCCTGGCTTTCCAAACCAAGACACACTCCCAGCTCAGGATGTCCCATGGCTCTAGGTGGGCAGGATGCCATGGCAGTGACTGTGGGGCTGTTCATGGCAGTCTATGGTTTGGCATGGCCCTGCTGCCATCCAAACAGGGCCACGAGAACTTCAGGGAAACCTCTGCTGAGGTTTTTTGCCTGTTGAACAAGGTACCAGCAGCCCAGAGGCAGTGGGTTTGTCTCTGGCTCTTTGCAGGCTCTAATTCCATCTTAGTGTCCATTAGGGAATGGAGAGATAGTGTGGAGATGTCAGGACAAGGGAAGAGATGAGAATCTGACTCCATGTTTCAGAAGGCTGATTTATTATTTTATGATATATATTATATTAAAAGAAAATGATATATTAATCTATATTAAAGAAAAGAAGAAAGGATTTCATCAGAAGGCTAGCAAAAGAAAGGAATGAAATGATAAAATCTTGTGACTGACCAGAGTCCCAACACAGCTGGACTGTGATTGGTCATCAAGTAGAAACAATCCACATGAGACCAATCACAGATGCACCTGTTGCATTCCACAGCAGCAGATAATCATTGTTTACATTTCATTTCTGAGGCCTCTCAGCTTCTCAGGAGAAAAATCCTAGCAAAAGGATTTTTCAGAAAACATGTCTGTGATAGGTGAGGGAAAGTGGAACCCCAAGAACTACCTTTGCCTCCTTGGGTTAACACTTCCCTGATGTTATTAATGATGCAGAAAACTTAGTATTTTATATTAATCCATGTATGCTACCCTGTAGGCCAGCTCATGGCTGGTGTGTGTACGCCAGAGCAGACCTTCCCACCCTCTGGTTCTATCAGAACATGCACATTTAACTAAATCTGTGTTATAACCCATATTTTCATATGATTTTTGCTTCAGCACTCCCAGCTGGTGATGCTATTGACTCTTGTGAAAATATTCCATGTCATACCCATAAAAAACCCCAAAAAAACTACACTGGGCCCGTTCACTCCAATATACACAAGACAATTTCTTTTGAACTCTTGGGCAGAGCTTTTTGGAGGTTACCTGGAAGCACTCCCAGCCTTTACTCCAATACAAACTATACTGAAAGACAGTGAAATTTGCAAAGAAAAGTGCTCAAGGCCACTTGTGCATCCTTTTTAAATCTCTTTTTGTCAGTGTGTCTGACAAAATCTAAGTGCCAGTTTTTAAGACAAGGAGGCTTTAAGTACCTTAAAAATAGTCTTAGAACAAACCCAGCTACCAATTAAACCTAAGTTCACCTAAAGCTTTCTCACCCACTGGAAGCTTCCCAGTTTCCCTACTTTTGATTGAATTTATAATTATTAAGCTGAGTTTGATGTCTAGATGTTCATTACTATAGAAAGACAATGCTTAGAAGTGGAAACTTAGAATGAAAAAGGAGGGTTAGAAAAGTATGAGCTCTTATTTCAGGAGAAGGCCTTTTAGCTAATATGCTTTGTTCAATCTGCAGTAGGAAAGGATCTATAAAAATGGCAATATTAACCAATGCTTGAAATCCATGATTTTATTTTGAAACAGCTTATCTCTCAGCACTGGATCCGAGTTCCGTGTCAGAAAAATTTTTATCATTTCCCTTCAGCAAAGGATAAGAATGGAGAGAGTAAGAGGGATTAGGATGAAACCATTGCAGGCTTGATAATGGCAGAGAGGTTTTTAAAGATTGACTTTGAAGTGAAAAATTAAGCAGACCTTTAGAAAAATATTTCTCCTTAATCAGAAACAGTGTATTTATGAGAGGCATCAAATGTAAACAACAGAAATAGCTGAATGCCAGAGTGAATGAATGACATCCATCCCCAGGAACCTGAAAGCTGCCTTCAGTTTTGTTCATTTGCATCCCAAAGCTAATGGAGACAAAGTGGGGTTGATTCCTGAGCAAAGCTGGGCACCAAATTGTCTCCTGTCCTAGCCCATTCCTGTTCATCTCCAACAGCCACTGGCATCTCCTCCTGAGCATCTTTTTCAAATAGATTATTATGGGAAAACTCAATTTTAGCCCAACTGCCACAGCACGCCCCAAGTACCAACCCAAGTCAGGCCACAGGAGGAATTTTCTACCACTGAGCAAAGCTTCAAACCTTCCTGGCATCAGGTGGGCCCTGATCTGAGGACACTTGTGTGACCCTGGTTTGGTCAGAGGCCATTTGGACATGAACCAAACAGGAGGGCTTGGCTGAACACACCCAAATGCACTAATACAGCCTCAGCTGGGGTCAGGCTGCAGGCTGGGGATGGTGTGGCTGGACAGTGCCCTGGCACAAAGGGACCTGAGGCTACTGATGGACAGACAGCTGGACATGAGCCAGCAGAGTGCTCTGGGGACCAAGAAGGCCAAGGGCTCCTGGCCTGGATCAGGAGTGGTGTGGCCAGAGGAGCAGGGAGCTCATTCTGCCCCTGTGCTCAGCACTGGTGAGGGCACACCTGAGTGCTGTGTCCCGCTCTGGCCCCTCAGTTTGGGAAGGACCTTGAGGGGCTGGAGCACACCCAGAGGAGAAAATGAGGCTGGAGAGGGGCTGGGAACACAAACCCTGTGAGGAAGCCCTGAGGGAGCTGGGGGTGCTCAGCCTGGAGAAAAGGAGACTCAGGGCTGCCCCCATCACTCTCACAGCTCCTGAAAGGTGCCTGTGCTCAGCTGGGGCTGGGCTCTGTCTGCAGCAGCACTGACACAGCCAGAGCACACAGCCTCAGGCTGCACCAAGGGAAACACAGGCTGGATGTTGGGAAAAAGCTTTTACAGAAAGGGTGATAAAGTTGTGGAATGGCTGCCCAGGGAGGTGGTGGAGTCCCCATCCCTGGGTGTGTTTAACAAAGCCTGGATGGGGCACTGGGGGCCAGGGTTTGGGTGAGGGGTTGGGGCTGGGTTGGACTCGATGATCTTGGAGGTCTCTTCCAACCTGGTCATTGTGGGAATTTCTCTGACTGTTTTCAAGAGCTTTATGACTGGCCACCTCAACCACATGGAATTCGTTTTGTTCCTCTAAATAGATGCCCCAAGTTCCTCAATTAGGAGAACTTTTTCTACTCTTGAATTACCTGCAAACAATACAAATTATTCAGTAGCAGCCTGATGTGTGGCTGACAGTGACAGCAGAGAGAGCTTTCCATGCTTGCTGCAGGAATTCTTCCAACCCAGACACTTCAGGGAATAAACATTCCTGATATTCTTCAGGGCCCTCTTTCCTTCCATGGCCATTTTACTGGACAAGTTATCCCCTCAGCTCTCTGCTCTCAAACTTAATGCTCCATCTCCCAAATTTTTTCTTTTTTAATGACACATGGCAGCCTGATTTTCCCTTCTCTGGACCACGTATTACCACCTCAAACCCAGAATATGTAAAATAGTCCCAAAACCACAGACAATCAGTAGCTTACACCTACCTGGTATCCAAGAGAGGGAATCACACACACCTGACAAAGCTGGAGACCTAACCCCTTTAATACTTTATATATTTTTCCTTTATATTTTAGAATATGGAGCCTTTTTAAAACACTGACCAATAAAACACCTAATCCCCCACCACATGGACACTGCTAAAATCCTTGTTTTCAGACCCTGCCTGGGACTGTACCCACCCAGTATTCCCCAGCAGCAGCTGAGTCAGAGCTCACAGGTGAAAAAAGTTTTGAGTAATCCACTCATAAAAGCCCCTAAATTTCCTTTTTGCTGTTTGCTTCCTATTCTTTTCTGTGCTTCATCATCCATCACCTCTTTACCTCAGTTTGGGGCTTTTAGGAACAGCTTTATTAGATGAATAGTTTAGTCCCTTGTAGATAATTAAAAATATTTTTGTCATTTAAGCTGTGTTGCTTTCTCATTTTTAGCCCCACTTAGCACCAAGAGCTGCTCCCTGTGGCACAGGAAAACACTTCAATATTCTTAATTTTAAGGTTGTGATTAAATCGTGGTGATTTCAGAAAACTATCATGAAAATCAAGTTTTGTATAGGATTGTTATCTGAATAAGAGATGTAACAGGTATGACACAGGAGAAGATTTTGTTTCTAGCAATGTTATAAATAAATGTAAATAGATATTTTTATATCTGAACATATGAATAAAATACAAATAAATATATGAAATAAATTAAATTAACAGATGTAAAGAAATAAATAGAATCCTTTTTTTCTAGCAATATTGCCTCCTATGATTAAATAATAAACTTGATCAGCCATACTCTTAGGCACAGTATAGGAGTCCTCTTCCTTTAGTCCTTTCCCATAGCTGAAGCTAGATTTTATTTATTTTCCCAAGTTTTAACATTCCAAATTGCTGTTCAGCTTCAGAAGAAATTATTATATGGAAGAAGAAATAATTATATGGAAGCATAAGGTATTTTGAGACCTCCTAACAGATGCTCTGCTGTTCTTTCACATCCACCTACAGCCCTGAAGCCTCTTAGGCATTAATGAGCAGTGTCTCCAAAGGGGAATTATCAGCAGCCATGTGGGAAGGAAGCAATTTCCTAGGCTTGATCCCTCAATAAATGCAAAACTCATCCTGGGGATTTGCTCCTCCCTTTGGGTTGGCTTCATTCCCCTCTCATTTCCAAAGGATCACTACATTAGACATGGCGAAGATCCAGACTGGAAGTGTTGGTTTAAATATTAAAGTCTAGGACCCATGAGCAGGATTTCCAGCCCAGTTAAGAACCACAGACACCAAAGCTGCCACTGAGACTCATTTCCCAGTGAGCTCCTCTCATCCCCACTGCAGTGGATGGAGATGTTTAGATGTTTGTGTTCTTCTCCAGCTCTTGGACTTGTTAAGCAAACTGCTTTTCCCATGGTTTCTCCAACCAAGGCATCCTTGTGGGACCAGCACTGTCATGACCTGTGGGCACAGGAGGGTTAGAGCAGCTTTACTCACAGCTGAGATCTGGAATGGGATGGGACGGAATGGAATGGAATGGAATGTCATGTCATTCTCTCCTGTGGCTACTTCTGTGCAGCTCTCTGCAGTCACTGGTGAGGAATCTGGGTCCCTTCTCAGCACTCAACTGCATTTTAATTGAATTAAGCTCTGTCACAGCAATCCAGCCATCCTATCACTGAACTCCAGCCTTGCCCTGAAATAGCTCTCCGAGTGATTTACAAGTCATGCTCCCAAGTGAAAAGGACAAATATTAATTTCTCCTTCATTTCCAGGCTGAAAAGTTTCAAAACTTGATTTTTTTCAGCAGTGATTTGCTACATTCAAAACTTGCCAGCAGTAAGGAGGCAGATGAAGAGTGGGACATGGCCATTCGCCCAGAGGCAGGCCCTCTTCCCTTCCTTCAGCTCTTTTGCTTCCTGAAGGCTCAGAGAATGTCTCATTTTTAGCTTTTATTTGCACCTTTTCCATTGATTTTCAGTCCATCAATCTCTCCTGAGCAGCAGCTGCAGTAAAAAAGATGGAACAGCCTGGTCTAGTAGAAGGTGTCCCTCCCCATGGCAAGAGGTGGAACAAGATGAGTTTTTTAAGCTCCTGGAGTTTGGTGATAGGATGGCTGGATTGCTGTGACAGAGCTTAATTCAATTAAAATGCACTTGAATGTTGAGAAGGGACCCAGATTCCTCTTCAGAGACTGGGGATAATTGCACAGGAATATCCAGAGGAGGGATTGACACTTTTTTTGGATTCACCAGACACCATTCTGTGATTCTGGGCTAAATCCTGGAGGAGCACAGGGTCAGCTCCCCTAATTTCTGAGCAATTGCACCCAGGCAGGACTGGGAACTTTTCCCTGTCAATTTAAAACCTCATCTCTGGGTTTCATTTCCACCTGTGCCTTTACAAGAGAAGCTCAGCAGTAACTAAATCCCTGTGGGGTGAATGCTGGCTGGTCAGTGCTGCCCCAAAATCCCACGCAAAGCAAAGCAGGGTCACTCTGCTCCTCTGCCCTGAGTGTCACCTCCCCAGTGAATGACTGTCACCCTTTTGGGGTCACAAACAGTGTGTGTGGGAACCCAGGGCACTGGGAATATTTCCCTGTCTGCTCTGGGGTGCCCTGACCCCCAGGGGAGCACTGACTCTGACCCTCATCCATGGAGAAAGTTTCCCAGACTTCAAGACAGACTGGAACCCACAAAAGTGTGCAATAGATTATAGAGAGTAGTGTAGGTGTATCACTTGGTGAGAAATTGAGGTTTTGGGATTTTCAGTGTGTTGTGGATGGAAGCAAGATGGAGGACACAGGGTGTCATCCTGGGTTTCTTCTTCATGCTTCTTCTTCCTCCTTCTTCATGGGTTTGGGTGATGTTCTCTAATTGGACAGAAAATTCCACATTGCAGGCTCTGTGGGATCAGTTATTGGGTTAAAAGGGAAAGTGATCCAGGTGTCAGTCCTTAATTGGATAGTTTAGCTTTAAAAGATCTTGTACCAAGAGATTGTTGGCCATTTTGTGGCTCACTTTTCCAGTGTACTGAGCCTGGTGTGGACAGTGTGCAAAACTCTAGATAAGAACAATAAACAAGAGCCTGAAGATGGAATATATCCAGTGTGTCTCTTTCCTGACACAGAACCACCCCAGGAGGGTCTCCCCCAACAGGGGAGCCCCCAGGGAGGGCCCAGCCTGAGGCTCAGAGATCAGGAAACCAACAACTGGAACCCCAACAGCCCTGAACAGTGAAACCAGCTCCTGAGGAAAAAGGGAAGCCCATTGCATGCTTGGTTGAGCTGAAGATGGGAGTGTTTCATGTTGTTTCACACAAGTTTTCACCTCAGTGTGGACAGCAGCAGTGGATTTTTAGTGTGTTGTGGATGGAAGCAAGATGGAGGGCACAAGGTGTCATCCTGGGTTTCTTCTTCATGCTTCTCCATGGGTTTGGGTGGCATTTTGTAACTGGGCAGAAAAGTCCACACTGGGGGCTCTTTGGGATCAGTTACTGGGTTAAAAGGGAAAATAATCCAGGTGTCAGTCCTTAATTGGGTAGTTTAGTCTTAAAAGACCTTGTAACAAGAGATTGTTGGCCATTTAGTGCCTTCTAATGAAAAGCTGCAGAACTCTCAGTAGTGAGACTGTTTTTCTGATAAGGAATAATAAACACCTGAGTCCCAACATGAATTACTGCCTCAAGTGCCTTCAGTCCAGACCCAGAGAAACCCACAACTGGGACCTCCACAGATGTGTGACAGCTGTGAGGCACCAGAAGGCTTTGGGGTGGCCTCTCCATGGGAATGTCACTTCCCTCTGCTCAGAGGTGCTGTGGCACCCCAAGACCATTGTCCCCTCAGCTGTGGGGTCTCTGCTGCCCTCAGGACGCCGTGGCAGTGCTGCTGGATCACCCTCAGCAGCTCCATCAGCCTGGGGCTGATAAACAAACAACACCAGGCCACGTTTCCCTTCCAGCTGGAGAAAGTGCCCAGATTGGCCTCCCCCCTGCTCCCCCCAGAAAGTCAATTGGGATTTATCTCCTTTTCAGTGTACTTTCTGCTGAGGAATTCAATCTGATTATCCCAGAGCTTTGGCCTTCCACTCCTAACCTGGATTCTTGGCCTTCTTCTTTGGTGAAAGGGTGCTTTTAGCTCTTTGGCCTACTTTGAACCCCCCAAGATAATCCCTCTGCAGCACTTGGCCAACAGCCAGCAGGATTAAAATCTGCTGGGGTTATTTACTCTCCTAATGAAATGCAACATACCCAACTATATCAGGTCTAATTAACACCCTGTCTGCAACATCTCTCCTTAGCTCTGATAATTATTTAAAAAAAAAAAAAAGAAAACTAAAAAAATCCAGGCCACCCCAGACATTAGAGAGGAAATGAATTTCAGTAGGGATTGGGGTTTTTTTTTCCCCAGTTTTATTACTACAAATAGATCTCTTCCCAAACTTCATGCTGGCTCACTCTTCCTTCTCTAAGATGAATTGTGCCAGGAGTTGTCTGACACTTTTTAGTTTTATTTAGGTTTGGCTGGAATGGGATGTGGGTGACGAGTGGAAACTCAGCCCACTCTTGGCCACAAAGGGAAGGTGGCACAGGCTTGGCAGGGGGGTAGAGGGGGGCAATCCCAGGGAAGGGCTCCTGAGGGCATTTGGGAGGAGGGGAATTAGGTTCTGCCTGAGCATTGAACATGAACATAACAGCATTCCCTGGCCTGCAGGGATGGGATCCACACTGCCAGAGGGTTGGATGGGATATTGGGATGGAATTGTTCCCTGTGAGGGTGCTGAGGCCCTGGCACAGGGTGCCCAGAGCAGCTGTGGCTGCCCCTGGATCCCTGGCAGTGCCCAAGGCCAGGCTGGACAGGGATTGGAGCAGCCTGGGACAGTTGAAGGTGTCCCTGCCTGTTGGGGAAGATGAAACAGGAAAGCCTCATAAATATGATTGTCTGGCCAAAGATTTTGAGAATATGGAAACTATAAACAAGATTGAAATGAAAGCAAGCTTTGAGATATCTCAGTTACTGAACAACTGGAAAACAATGGTGTGGCCAGCTGAAGGTGATCCCCTTTTGATGGAACAACACCCTCTGCTTGCAGACAGGCCCAAGGCTCAGAGCAGACCCTGCAGCTTGGCAGAAGGGGCCTAAAGAGGAGTTTTTAGGGTTTTAAATGTAACACAGTATGGTAATGAAATGATTCTTATAGGCTGTATGTAAATGCTGTAGGATTTGTATCTTGTACTAGATTGGTTAGTGAGAATCAGAATATTCAGCACAGAAGATTTATTGGTTTGGAACGGGAACTTTGCTCTCTTACCCCTTTACACTCTTACCCCCTTTTACTCTCTTATGCTTTTACTCTCTCACCCTCTCACCCTCTCTCCCCTCTCCTCTCTCAGCCTGCCCTGAGCTGTGTCTGGCAGCTCCCAGCAGGGCCCTGCCCCCAGGCCCTTTGCAATAAACCCCAAGTTCCAGCCCTGGCTGCAGAGATCTCTCCTGTCCGTCTGTCCTGACCATGCTACCCCCAACACTCCTACACCTGCCCATGGCAGGAGTGGAACAAGATGAATTTTTAAGGTCTCTTCACCCCACATCATTCTGGGGTGATGCTGTGGGTGCACCTGGCAAGAGAGCAGTGACACAGAGTGGGGCACTGAAGGCAGGAGAAAGGAATTCCCTGCAAGCTGAGGAAAAAATCAGGTTTGAGGAGGTCTGGCAGATGAAGACACCAGGGCTGCCTTTGGTTTCCAGTCCTTTTCAGCAGGCCTTGCTGCACCCTTTGTGTGGGTGAAACAAGTCTGGCACAGGGATCCTGGAAAAGGCCTCCAAGGTTGCTTTACAAAGTCTGGAAAGCCTGTCTTAACTTTTCACTGTCACAGCTGGTGAAACACTAATATATTTTTAATTCAGAAGAGAATAACTCCAAATAAGCACTGCAGCCTCTCAGAAGCCCTCATCTGTGCTAGATTACGTCAAGGGCTCTTGAATTAAACAAATCTGAAGTTTCTAGGCCAAGCCATTTCTGAGCTATGACATGAAAAAGCATTAGGAGATGCTTCAAACACTCTGAATTACACTTATTTTCCCTAAGACCCATGTCTCAGAAATGGATTGTCTGATATGCTTCAGGTTTTGCCAAAAACATTCCTCCCCTGGCTTTCCACCACATCTGTGCAGTCTGAGGATGTGTCCAGCCTTTTTGGAGGGCTCCAGCAGCAGGGCCAAACCCAGACTTTGGGAAGCTCATTTGAGCAGGGAGAACGGGGAAAGCCAATCTTTATTTAATCCTTTGCAGCCCCCCACCACTGAGCCAGCAGCTTCTCATGCCCTGATTGCCCTGACAGCTTTTCCCACAGCATTTTGGTAGTTATCACTTTGTCATATTGACAAATATCAGGGTAGATACCAGGGAAAGGCTCTTCCCCAGAGGTGCTGGCACTGCCCAGGCTCCCCAGGGAATGGGCACGGCCCCGAGGCTGCCAGAGCTCCAGGAGCTGCCAGGGATGCCAGGGATGCCCAGGGTGGGGCTGTTGGGGTGTCTGTGCAGGGCTGGGGCTGCCCTGGCTGATCCTGGGGGTCCCTCCCAGCTCAGGACACTCCATTATTATGTAAAATAATAACTTGCATGCACCAAAGTTTTTTTTTCCTTTCAACCTGCTCCCCTCAGATTAGCAGAGGTTAAAATAATTCTATAAAGATTTTATAAAGGAAGGAGTTCATGGACTGAACCCTGCCCACAGGAAGATTAAAATAATTCTATAAAGATTTTATAAAGGGAGGAGTGCACAGACTGAACCCTGCCCACAGGAAGATGTCCCACCATCCAGACTGGCAGGTAATAGAGAATTATTTCTTTAGACACATGGGCAACTCTTCTTTCACTCTGCAATCCCTGAAGCCAAGGATGGGGTACAGATTCAAAGCCAGGGCTGCATCAGGTGGATGGAGAGAAGAATTCATCCTGTGTCTCTAAGATCTCCCCACCTCACCAGACACAGAACTGGGCAATTTTCTTGACAAAACTTGTCTGATAACACTCATTCCTTTGCTGAAAAAAATAGAAGTGATGGCAGTGCTTGGCTTCATGTAGGGCCCTGTCTTGGGCAGCAGAAGTTGTTGCTCCCATCCTGCCTGGTTGCAGCAGGATTTGAGGCTGCTGAGCATTTTGCTCAAGCAGGTACCTGTGTAGTTATAGAAGAAGAGGATGTTGCTGCTAAGATGTCTGAAGGAGAATCTGCAACCCCAATTCTGATGAGCTCCCTCCCAGGGAGCCTTTAGGGAGGCAGGTGAAAGCAGAGACATCAGTTCATTATACATGTTCCCTTGCATTTATATCTTTTCCATTAGTGAACTGCTGGAAGAGGCCCAACATCTGATGCCACAGAGGAAAACAGTGACAAACAGAGCAAAAGTCTTTCTGGGTTGATCCATGTCAGCACAAGGGAGGGCACATTCCAGATTTATCCCTCGTGCTGGGTGTGCTCCATGCCTCAGCACCAGCTGTGATGGAGCTAGACTGATTCCTTGAAAAAATCAAGAAAGAGGAACATCATTTCTCCTCTTTCTGAGCCTCTGTTCCCAGCTGTTGAAGGCTGAGAAAGAGGAGGAATGATGCTCCGAAAGAGTTGTTTCTCTGCTGATGATTTTCAGCCCCTCTCTAATCCAGAATAGGTAGGAGACAGATGGGAAAGCAGGTACTTAAAGAGGACCTGGAAGAGTCTCCCATGGCTGAAGGAGAGCAGCTCAATCCCTTGGAGGTGTCAGTAAGACCTCTGCACTCTCTGGGCTGGAGCAGGAAGGGATGATGAAGGGTCCCCTGCAGTGCCCTGGGCTCATTTCTGGAGGCTCCTTCCAGAGAGCTCCACCTGGATGTGGTCTCCAGGCTGGGACAGGTGCCCAGAGCCCTGGGGACACCAGCAGGTCCCTCAGAAAATTGTGCCAAGGTGGGCACCAAGGGAAGCCTGAAACGAGAAGGGGAGAAGCTGTAATTAAATTTGAAACGAGCTTTTATGGACCAGATCTCTCTGGCAGTCCTGCAGCTCCAGCTGGACTCACTGCAGGCAAATCCATTGCCAAGGAGTGCATGGAAGAGGTTTTGGGCTCTGTGTGGGAGATGGGTTTTGCTGAGAATTCCTTTGCACTGCAGGGGTGTGCCTGTGCCCCAAGGACACCCCTGTGTGCACCAGCAGCATCTCCCTCCTGCCCTGCAGCACGACGAACCAGCCTTGGGAGCCTTTCCTGGCACTTGTCCGCACTTCATCACCTCCCTGCAGACCTTGGAGCCCCTCATCCTCCTCTGCAGCTCCACAGCTCCTCCCCAAGCCTTGGAGCACTGGGGGAAATCTGGGCTGAGGTCCCTTAGCACCTCCTGGGGCAAGGGTGTGCCCAGGAGGAGATAGAGGAGCCAAAGGACACGATGAAGAAGAGGAGCTGGGCAGAAATGGTGGCCAGAGGGAGCAAGGGAAGGCTGAGACAGCCCAGCACAACTCCCTGGGCTTGGCTCAGGGGGACAAGCCCGTGCCAAGCTCTGGCAGGGCCCACACAGTTGGATGCCATGATTGTTTAACTGAATTCAGCATGGCTATTTATGGACAGGAATCATGTCCAGCATCCAGGCTCCTCAAGGCTTTGAATGCTCTTTGGGAATCTTCCAGGAAATGTCAGAAAATTCTGATTAGGCAAAATCAAGGTTTTTTCACAGGAGCCTCCCAAGCTGTTCAGCTGTGGCACGTGAGGAACCTGTGATGGAAAGCAGAGACAGGCCAAGGCAGGGCAGGAGCTGCCTGCAGGAGAGAATCACAGAATGACCAGGTTGGAAGAGACCTCCAAGATCATCAAGTCCAACCCAGCCCCAACCCCTCAAGTAAACCCTGGCACCCAGTGCCACATCCAGGCTTTGTTAAACACAGAGAGGAGCTCCTCCTGACCAGCAGGGACTCCAGCTTGGGAGCAGGGATCCTTTTAGCCCCCTGGGAACAGCTTCCACTGAATTCCATTGATGTTCAACCCCATCCCTGTTGTGGTGTTGTTGAGGGTCCCCAGGACGAGGTGAGAGATGAGAATTTGACTCCAAGTTCTCAGAAGGCTGATATATTATATTGTATTGTATTGTATTATATGAAAATGCTATACTTAAACTATACTATAGAAAGAGAAAGGATACATCAGAAGGCTTAACAAGAATGAATAATAAAAACCCATCACTGACCAGAGAGTCCGACACAGCTGGACTGGGATTGGTCATTATTTAAAAACAATTCACATGGCACAATCAAAGATGCACCTGTTGGTAAGCAACCTCCAGACCACATTCCAAGCAATCAGATCATTATTGTTGACATTTCTTTTCTGAGGCTTCTCAGCTTCTCAGGAGAAAAATCCTGGTGAAGGGATTTTTCAGAAAATATCATGGTGACACATCCCTGGGAGCAGTTGTCCATAAAAGCTCCATCAGGAAGGTGAGTTTGAGGATCACACCACTGAACAACTTTTCCCAGCTCCCATTGGACCTTCTGTGGGAGCCAGGGAGGAGAAAATTAAATATGAGAACAAACTAAAAAATCAGCTTGCTGTGAATGTTAGGGAAAAGCTGCAGCTTGAGGCGGTGGTGCAAAATTTTCCTCCGCTGCAGCCCTGAGGATTCAGAAACTGGGAGTTGTATCTCCCCAAACTGGGTCTCTGCTTTACAAAAACAATCCATTAGTATTTATCTGTATCTCAGTGTGAATAAAGGATGGGAAGGGGCTTTAAATTTTCTTGCTGAATTTTGAAGACCATATTTTAAACCTTTTCTCTGCAATGCTGAGATTCAATTTTTTTTTTTTTTTTTTTGATTGGTGGCTGACACTTCTGAGCAGGGCCCAGCTCCAGGAGCCACAGCTTCCTAAGGACTCCTGTGATGAAAAAATCAGCAACACCAGTGGAGATTGTCAGCACTCACAGAACCAAAAAGGATTTCATTTGAGAGACAACTTCCAAATGAACTGTGAGCCAGGTGTATAAATAAGGTGCCTGTGAAAAACCTTGTGGAGGGGAAGGATTTGCTTTTTTCTTTGCCTGTTAAATACTTCCCTCAAATCCATTTGTCCCAAAATTAGGCAGGTGGGTGGGAGGGAGCTTGGCTGGGTTGGGATCTCAGTCCAGGCTGGATACCCAGGCCTGCTGAGATACCTGCACCATCAGTAGGGAGGAGGTGTCAGGAGCAACATCTCCTGGATGTGGGATCTTGGAGCTATCAGGGGCAACATCTCCTGGATGTGGGATCTTGGAGCTCAGGGGCAACATCTCCTGGATGTGGGATCTTCCACCGTTAGAGAATCCTTGGCATCTATTTTTAAGTCTGATTTTAAGTTTAAAATTCATCTCATTTCACCCCTGCCATGGGCAGGGACACCTTCCACTGTCCCAGGTGGCTGCAAATCTTATCCAAACTGGCGTTGGACACTTCCAGGGATGGGGCAGCCACAGCTTCTCTGGGCACCCTGGGCCAGTGTTTTACCACTCTCACTGTGAAAAAAAAACAGAAAAACAAAAAAACAAAAAACAATCTACCATATATGCAGTTTAAATTGACCCTCTTTTAGTTTAAAACCATTTCTTCTTGTCCTACTTCAACAGCCCCTGCCAAAAAACTGTCCTCATCTTTCTTATAGAACCCCGACAAGTACTTCATCCTTTAACCCTACCGAAATCAGTGGGAATGCCCCTCTGCAAAATCAGACCCTGAAAAAATATTTTGCCCTGAATTTTAGCAGGGCAGTGCTGAAGGGCAGCCTCCCAAGAGAGGAGCGCTGCCAGAGCCCTGCCCCCTGCTCCTCCCCAGGTACAGATAATTCCCTTCCCCTAATTGCCATCTCCTGGTGATTAGCTATGTGAGCTGTTTACCCCAAAACACGAAGGCAGGGTAGGAGTGCTTCATCCTAGGAGAGGGTTAATCTCCCGCTGGATGCAGGATGCAGTCATGGGAATGGAATGTGTAGTGTTGGTAAGTGGTTGTGCCCCAGAAGCCTTTGAGAGCCCACTGACTACTGCATGCTAACGATTGGTATTATTAAAGAACAATTGATGGCCTGTAACCAAACAACAGAAACTAATTACTGGAAAACTTTTATTGTCCTTTAATTACTGGGCCTCTTTGTCAATTAGCAGAAGAGAGAGGGAGAGGGAGGAGAGAGAGAGAGAGACTCGTTTTATAGCAACAATAAATTTTCCAAAACTACACTCATCAGTAGCTGCAGAAGCGAGTCTATTAACACACAATATTAAGGCCTGATATTTACTCTGCCTGCTAAATGTAGGTGCTTCTCTCCTGAAAAAGTGCAGAGCTCTAGGAATACTAATCAGGGGGTTCTTGCTCTGGCTCTGCTGCTGCCTGGCATGGCAGCTCTCACTCCCAAGGAATTTTACCCCTTGACCAAAGGTTTCTTTCTGCAAGGCTCCTCCAGCAAATTGGCCCAGTGCCCACCACGGAGTATGGAAACTCAGGAGGGTGGGAGGGAGACAGGGCTGGGCACTCCAGGGACAGGATCCAAGCAGGACCAGCTCCTCCTTGTCCCTGCAATGCTCTGTGGGTGCAGGTGTGTGTGGGACCCACCACCCCATTGGGGTTTGGCTGCACAGACCCATCCTTATGTTCTGCTCCTCGGTCCTGGCTGTCCAGCACTATCCAAAAATAGTTTATTCAACTTTTTTATTTTTTTAATCTTTTCTCATCTGCTGCCAAATAATTTATTTCTGGGCATATTGTCACAAGTAGTTAACCTTCTCTGAGGAGCTTTGAACTACAGTTACCCCCTGAAATGAATCACCAATCTTTTTTCTGTCACTTGGCAAAGAGTGCTCACCAATATAATTGTTTCCTAGCTGACTTTCTCTCATTAACTAGTTCATGCCTCAGCCAAAGGAGGTGGTTGGGCACCACCACTCCTCCCACAGCACGTGAATCACCAGGGAATCAGTCCCCATGTGGGGATGGGCTTCTCATCCCAAATAGTCCTTCCAGGTTCTTTCTCCCACCAGGGAGATGTGAGAGCAGAGAGAGGCACCAGGCCCAACAGCACTTTTCTCAGGGATGAGATGCTTTGTGAGGCACAGTCATTGCCAGAACCCTAAAAGCTTCAGCTGTAATGGCTTTCCTTTGGGATGGACTTTCATTTGGGATGGACCTTTCTTCTGGATGTCTTTGAGTATTCAGGAACTTCACGAGGTTTTATGACAATCTCTGCAGGCAGGGGAAGGGACAGAGCTTATTGGAAGGAGTTAAATCCCTCCCTAGAGTACCTGCTTTTAAAAACACCTTGCAAAAGTGCAAAGTACCAACCTTTTTATCAGAAAACAAATATCATTCCCATTCCTGTCGGCAAACACCGAAGCCGCCGGATTTTCCTGAACGTTGGCCATGCCCACCATAGCAGCCCCTGCTCCCTGTGCTCAGCACACCAACGCTGGGGATTCATGGCTGAGGCAGGATAAGCACTGGGGAAGTAGCTTAGAAATTTGTCACAGCCTGTCTGACTTTATGTTGCTTGAATAGACTCGGGGTTGGTGCTATCAGAGGGAATCCGGAGTAGCTCCCGCAGGTGACCTTAATAGCGACAGTAATCTCTGCTGCTTTGACACATCTATCCCTGTGTGATGATGCAGAGGAATAGCTAATCCTATAAAAAGCAAGCCAAGCTACATGGGATTTCTGGAGTTTACCCACAGGGCATTTTTATTCCATTTATCTCCCAAATTTCCCTCCTTTCCCTCTTCAGCCAGGCCGAGCAGAGGAGAACGGTACAGCTCTGTCCTCACACGTGGTTGACAAATACCATGGCTGCCCACCTAGAGATTCTCTGGGGACAGGACAGAGCCATAAACTCTGGGATGAGGCCCTTGGCAGGGGTCCTGTGGGCTGTTATCACTGAGCAGGGCAGGATGTGGGATCAAAGCAGCACCTGCTGCAGAGCCATGCAGTAACGGAGCCCAGGCACCGCCCATGGGACAGGTGGCTTTGCCTTCCCCCACCTTTACCCCTGTTTTTTTTCCTTCTCTATGCCATTTTTTCTTTTTTTTTTTTTCTTTTTTTTTTCCTTTTCTGCCACTCACACAACCCCCTTTCTCTTCCTGCTTTACAACTTTTTTCTCTCTCTGCAAAATAACAAGGGAAGGTGTAGTATCTCCCTTTGTCCTAATTTCCTTGTAGAACTGATTTCACTGAGAATTTCTGTGTTACACACACACCTGGCACTGATAGGGAGATGCACTGCAGGGTGAGTGACCTTAAACAAGTAGGGAAGTCCTTACAGCAGCATGTGTTCTCAGGAAATTGTACAAATAATGGTATCTGAAGTCAGGTTTCTGCCAGGAGAGGTGTTTCAGCAGAAAACTGTTGTGACAGAATCTTGAAAGCTGGGAGGAAAAGCAAGAAAAAGCACATATGGAGAGAGGCAGGGTTACACAGTCACTGAAATTGTGTTTTGCCTTCACCCACCTCATGGCCTTTTGCTCCATGACTCCTTCTTCAAGGCCTGGGTCTTGTAAGTGCTAAGAGAAGGGGTCTCTGCTGGGGAAAAGCCTCATTGCTCTGGGCAGATGCTGAAGCAGCCTGACAGAAAGAGCTATAATGATAAAGCAGCCCCAAAGGCTGAGGCATCCCATCCCCAGGGCCGTGACTGTCTGCCTCAGAGATCTTTCTGCAGGTCCTGGTGCTGCCGGGGGCGTTCCTGAGCAAATCTGGTCTTGCTCTGTCCCCTGGGGTTTGCTAATCCTGCCTTTCCCAGGAATGCCTGTCTCCAGAAGCAGCAGGGGGGGAAGCTGAGGCACAGAGGTGCAGCTTTTTCCACAGCACCTTGGGGGATGCCATTCCAGCCCCTCCATCACTGGGAGTGGGCACGGCCCATCTCAGCCCATGAAGGTCTCATTTTCCACTCCTGCTCCCACCATGTGCTCATCCCAGACTCATGGCCGTGCCTTCTGCAGGAGTTACTGCTAGAGACAAGGATTTAGGACACCTGGGACCTGTTTTCCCTCATTTCCTGAGGAAAGGGACACGAGCCAAGCTCTGTCCCATGGCAAGGAACTGTAACCCTTGCTTGTATGTGCCACCTGGTACGTCTGTGGGAGCAAAACTCTGCTTGCCTCCAGAAGCACAGCTGAGAGAGAGCCTGACCTGTGGTTTGAGCACAGGAAGAGACACAAAGAGGCTCAAACCTCAGCTCTGAAACACTGTGGTTGGGTGGTGTTTGCTTCAGTGCCCCTAAAACACAGAGAACTCACTGCCAGGAGAGGCTGGGGAGACCATCCCTGTTAGGCAACAAGCAATTACAAAAACAAATCACCTCCCTCTGGGGCTCTTCCCAAGGGGTTTTCTAGCAATTCTGGCATTGAGCACCAGTATCAATCACATGCCCTGTGCTGGCCACCTCTGCTGGCAGCAGAGCTCAGCAGCAGAGGTGAGATCCGCACCCTCCCTGTCACACGTCCCCTGCTCTCACAGCAGGGACGTGTGAACTTCACAGCTCTCTCTGACCCACTTCAATGCAGGTGCTGTTCTCAGAGAGCAGCAGGAGTGATTTCCTCCCACAGAGCTGCCCTGGCTCTCCCTGTGAAAGGACAAAGCTGCCTTGGGGGTCTGTGTTCCCCTCTGGGAGCGGCAGAGCTGGGGAGCCACGCATGGGAAGCAAAGAGGCACCTGTTCCTCTCTGGGCTCTTGTCAGGATGCTCCCCCCTCTTTGACATTTTAGAAACCCCATTTCTAAGAGAGACACACGTGATGGAGAGATATTTGGGTTTCACTTCTGAAACCCAGAGATTTTGTGCTTCGTCGTGACTTTTCCCTGCAAATGAGAGCAGGTCCCAAAGCCAGGCTCAAAAACCAGAAGGAAAATAAGGAGGAGTTCCAATTAAAAGTGAAAACCTTGTGACAGTTTGGCTGGTTTCGTGGTTTTGGGAACTTCAGAAGTTTTTAACAGTTGGGGTTGGCAATACTTTTAAAATATAGGGAAAATCTTGACTTTTTATAGAGTCTTTCATCTGGGGGATCCCAGCTGCCTTCAGTGACACGGCCACGTGGAAGGTGAGGCTGGCAGAGCCAGCCAGAGGTTCCCAAAAAACCTTTAGCAAGGAAATGGGACCTTCACCAACCCCACCCAACCAGGACTTTTCAGAATCATTGCAAGCTGCAAAATGCCAGCACAGATCCCAGCCCCAGGGACTTTGCAGCGTGGGTCTGTCCTCGACCCTGCTCCCTCAATAGCTGTTTCCAAACCACTCTGTTTCTGTTTCACCTGGATGAAGGGGATATTTCTTGTTTTCTCAGGCAGGAAGCAGAATTCTAGCAGCAGGCTTGATTTTTAGGCAAGTCTGTCTTTGTGTTGTCACTGAGTCAGAGTGGGAAAGCTGGGAGATGGTTTGTATGCAGGGATATGGATGGTGCATCTTCTGGAGATCATTTTCAGCACAAACAAACACATTATTGTGTTATTATGCAATGATGAACATGATTTACTGGGTCTATTTATATAAAATTAAATCATTAGCTAATGAGACTACAATTTAATCTTAATTTTCACTGATGTTTTTAACTACAGGAAATTGCCAGAAACACACAAAATTCATCCTTTGCCATGGTTAAATGATTGAGAGCCTGGGTGGCTCCCCCATGCCAACCTGAGGGCAGTAGTTTAATGACCCATTCTTTCTACCACATCTGAGGACATGAGAAATCTCTCCAGAAATTAGGAAGGCACAGGTGCTCGCCACTTCTCACAAGAAACTGGTTTCAGGCCAGCTACCAAAAGACTTTTCAAAGAAATCCATCAAACCTGGGCAAGGAAGAGCCACCCAGTGCCAACTCCCAGCACTGAGGAGCCCTGGTCCAGGGTCTGGAGCATTTTGAGATGCTGCTGATATTAATCCATCCAGCAGCAAGGTTCCCCATTTGAACCCGGCTGGTTTGCTCCTGGAATCCCATATAGAACACAATGGTACAACAGACCTGCAGTATATAATTATCATGCTGTATCTGCTTTCATATCACAGGTATTTTTAGATGTGTCAGTTTGAAATCTAGGATTTAGTGCACAGAGCCTAATGGATCGTTCTTTCTTTCCCCCTCTTTTAATGTCAACTCTCAATATGCATGAAGCAGACATAAAAGCACTTTTGTGCAGGTGCTGTGAATCTCTCAGCACAGATGACAAGGGGAGATGGTTTTCTAGATTCATTGAGCTTCAGAGCAGACAGAGCTCGATGATCCAGCCTGAGCTCCTGCACAGACACAGCTCAGGTTTCCCCCACAGCTCCTCCATGCGGTCCATACCTGCTCCCATTAAAGGCATGGCGGGTTTGCAGCATCCCCCCCAAAATGGGTGACCCAGAGGCCTCCAGAGAGCTCAGAGGCTCTCTGGTGAGCTTCAGAAGGGGAGAGGCTGGAGACAGCCCTCCCTGGAGCTGTGGGTGTCATGGTGGGATGCAGGGAAGAGACTGAGCTGAGATGGTGTTTTCTTGGGATTCTGCTGCTCACAGTGACTCCCAGATGTGTTAGAAAGTCTCTTTTCCCAACCTGGCACTTGAAAAAGGAGTCAGAACTCTTCAGTTCTCGTTCTCAAGGTTGTTTATTGTTTCTTATCTATAAAATTCTTTCTCCTGTCCAGCTGAGGTCCGTTCAGCAAGACAATCAGAGGCACTCGGTCTGCCCCTGGGGTGGTGTTATCTTTCTATACTAAAATCTACATGTACATGATTTACCATAACTTCCCAGTACCTATCACCTATGTTAGACAGTGAGCTTCTACTCTAAACCAATCTAAAAATGCCACCATCACAGCAGAAAATGGAGGCCAAGAAAAAGAAGGAGAAAGGCTGGACATGCCCAGATTCCTCCATCTTGCCCCATGAACCTCCATTCTAAAAACTCCAAAATCTACTTTTTCACCCCGTGATAACTTCGCTATCATTCTACTTAAACTGTCGTGGCTTGCAGATCCTCATATAAGGTTGGTAACTTTTTCTGTGGGTCATAATCAAAACCACAGGGGCATCTTGGGCTCTGTGGCAGGGTCTCTGAGCGTCCTGGCAGTCCAGGACAGCCAGAGGGATGTCCTGAATTCCAACAGTGTTTGATCAAGTGACCCCAATGGCAAAAAGGAAAAAACAATTGGAGTATGTTATCATCTGAGTTTTAATTTATCAAAGTGGCATTGCTATGGCATAGTTCTGGATATGCTCTACTGTTGGATTAGATTCTTTTCTGATTCAGAGATGGGGTAACTGAGAGGCATTTTAAAACCTTTTATTCTATTTTTAGTCTCATGTGAAGGGTGAGACAGTACAGATGTTCTAACTCACACCATCACAACCAGAAGCCAACTATTTCTTAATTACAATACACTATCAGTGTTTCTTGGCCTATCAGCTTTAGCTACACCATGCTGTAAATGCCTTAAAGCAAATCATCTAAAATCCCCCCTCATGAGTCCTACTACTACAATGCATCTTTCATAGCTGTACCCACACAACACAGAACCCACTAGGTACTGACCTCTGAGAGGTTTTTGGCAGACACATGAGAAATCCCTTGTTTTGGGAGCTGACCCTCTGATAGCCCAGGTGTCTGAATTACTGCATTATATGACGCTGGTTATGTTTTACACCACTGCAACATCTCTGGCCCCTGGACATGGCTCCAGAGAGACCTGCAGATTCTGCAAGCACAGACACACGTTCCCTGGGCTCACAGAGGTGTGCAGACCCCATTCAGGTGGGGTGCAGTGAGGTTAACACACCTTTCCTCTCAGCACAGCTCCACAAACACGGCCCCAGGGCAGGTTCATCCCAGGGATCCTCTGGCATGGCTCACTGCAGGGCCAGACAACCAAAACCAGATCAATTCACCCTGACCCAACGTTGCCACCTGGTTATTTTGCTGCTGGTTTATTGTTTCTTAGTGCAAACTTCAAAAGAATCACAGAGGCTTTTTTTAATCTGATTTTTTTTAAACTAACTCAGTGTCAGCACAGCATCAGAGTAAATAAAGGGGCAGCTCTGACTGCAATTGTAGTACCTGGCACACTGGCAATTTTTGATTGTGTGAATGATGCTCTGGGATTGTAGGAGAGGCATAACTGTGACAGAAAAGAAAATCCTTCTGCTTCTTTAAGCTGTCACTACCATAGAAGAGAAGCCCTTGTGGAAACCAATAATTAATGGGAGCAGATTTTCAAAGTCCCCCCATTCAGGCATTTCAGCCCAAGGTAAACAACTCAGTTCTGGTAGTTAACCCCACCCTGTTTGAGGTTGAAACGAAGCATTTTGTTCCAGTATGTGGTATTTACCTAATAGCTGTTATCAGGCTATTAAGAGATCCCCCTTGCACCACCCACAGCACTGTGCTGGATGTGTCACCATGGGTCCCACAGCACAACCAGCCCTCCAGGAGGAGTCACTGAGCAAACAAGTAAAGAACAAGGCAGTCAGAGATAAGGGCGAGATGGGGCAGGGCAAAAAATGTATATTTTCATGAAGACATGAGATTGTTAGGAAATAAATTCATAGAATTGTAGAATCACAGAGTGGTGTGGGTTGGAAGGGACCATAAATACCATGGGGAGGGACACCCAGGCTGCTCCAAGCCCTGTCCAGTCTGGCCTTGGACACTTCCAGGGATCCACAGCTTATGTGGGCACCCTGTGCCAGGGTCTCCCCACCCTCACAGAGAAGTAAAATCCATCTGGAGCAGGTTTTGTGTGCTGGACGAGCAGACAGCACTGAAGTGGATTTGACACTTCCCAGCTTTGACCCAAGGAGCACTTGGGTGACACTGTGCTCCAGCACACCAGGAAAAGCTCATCTAGGAGATGCTGGAGCTTAGGCAAGGCAGACAGCCGTGTGAGATCCTCCTGGGTGTCCTCTGTGGTGGCAGGCAGGGACAGGCTGTGACAGCACCTTGCCCAGGGCAGTGGGTTTGGTGGGACCATGTTGTTCAGCTGATGTGGGGAAGGGAAGGTGTCGGAACTCAGTACATCCCTGAGGACCCCGCCGGGGGGCTCAGAGACCCTGGCACACAGCTCAGAACACCTGGGGATTTGATTATAACCCTTGGAGCAAAATACCAGTTTTGTATGAGGACCTGAAAGTCACACAGGTTTGAATAATGTAATAACAAAATGATCAGAGGGTGAAAATGTAGATTTTAGGATTTTTTGGTATGGGGGTTATGGGGACAAGATGGAGGAATCAGGGCGTGTCTAGCCCTTCTTCTTTCTTTTTCTTGTTCTCCATTTTCTGCAGTGATGTTGGCACTTTGGGATTGGTTTGGAGTAGAAGTGCACTGTCTAACATAGGTGATAGGTATTGGGAATTAAGTGTAAATATGTTATATGTAGTTTGTAGTATAAAAGGACAACACCGCCTTGGGGGCGGTCAGAGTGCCTGTGGCTGCCCTGCTGAGCAGATCTCGGCTGTGCAGAAAGAAAATTTTATAGACAAGAATTAATAAACAACCTCAAGACTGAAAGGTGAAGAGTCCAGACTTGTTCTTCAGTTGCGTGGGCCCGCGCAGAGACATCCTGCACATCTTGGGGCAGCAATTATCAACAGCAACCCGAGAGGAAGGCAGGTCCCAAACCCACCCCTCTGGCCCTGGGTATGGCCCCAGCCCTGCCCTCACCCCTCAGAGCCCTGCAGGCTCCTGCTGGGGCTCCCAGGAGCAGAGATGTACCACCAGCTGTACCACACTGTGGGTGATGCCAAGTGCATTCTTCAGGGGAGATAACAATAGCAGTTGGTCTATTTTTAATTCAGTTCCTTGACAGAACATTTAGCTGTTCCTCTTAGAGAAGAATTTTGTAATGGGTTCCTATCATGTCAATTTGGAAAGTGTTCCAGCCTCCCACTACTGAGAAGTGTAAAACTATTGGCAACATATGGCATCCCTGTGGAGCTATTTAATTGTACAAAGGGCTGCCAAAAGATAAAAAGGGACTGAGAAAAAAAAAAGAAACAACCAACAAACACAACTACTACTGCTGTGTTCTTCCCCTTTCAGCATCTAACAGCAAAACAGCTTGTTACATTTCCTAAATCCCTTCTCAAACAAAGCTGGGCTGATGCTTCCCTGCTTAATAAGCTGGGGACTCTCATGGTGTAACTAGGGATTTGATTCCAACCCAAGTTCCCAGTGGATGAATTTTGATCCCAGTTGGGGGTGGAGGCTGCCCAGAGTGGGACCCTGTCCTGCAGCCCCAGGGCCTCTTGTAGGCTCAGCCTTGGGGATGGGCAGTGTGTGGGGCAGGAGGAGCCACGGGCAAGGTGGGGGCTTCGGATTAAGCTGTTGTGGTGTATTCTTGTGTTGTTGACAGTTTAACAGCTTTACAAACAATCACTCCTGTCTCTGAGCCCACTCCAGATGCCTCTGCTAGGCTTTTCCCCAGATATCCCAGCAGGTTTATGTGGTATTTGTGAGGTGCCCCAGATGATGGATGGAGGATGGATGGATGGATGGATGGATGGATGGATGGATGGATGGATGGATGGATGGATGGAATCTGACTCCATGCTCTTAGAAGGCTAATTTATTATTTTATATGATATTATGTTAAAGAATACTATACTAAACTATACTAAAGAGTAGAGGAAGGATACAGACAGAAGGCTACAAAGGATGATGATGAAAACTCATAACTCTCTGCCAGAGTCCTGACACAGCTGGCTGCGATTGGTCATTAAGTAAAAACAACTCACATGAAACCAATCAAACAATCACCTGTTGGATAAACAATCTCCACATTGGTCTGGAGGGGGCAGGGGCAGTGTCAGGGCAGCTGAGGGTGCCCTGATGTGTCTGCAGCTCAAACTGCACCCCAAGGACAACCTGAGGCTGTTGCTCAGGGCCTGTGGATGTGCTGTTGTTGAACTCACTGTTGTACAAACAGAACACATCTCAAGGGTCCCACAGAGCTACATCAATTTTATGGTGGTTTTTAGGAGGGTTTGAAGGGTTTTCTTCATGGTAGCTGGCAAACATCAGCTTCTGAATGTCTGACTGGCCTTCAGGCCACCCTCACTAGGTGTGGGCATGGCTTTGTTTCACCCCTGCACTCCATGCTGGGCAAAAGTGGTTCTGGATTGAGGATCTCTGCCCAAGAAAGGCATCAGCACCATCCCTGGGTGTGTGCTACCTTCACCTGCACCTGCACCAACACATTCTGTTCCATACCCAGGCACGTACACAACACCCTTCCAGGGTGGAGGCAAAGTAGAGCAGGGAACAGATCTCTCTTTATTTGCTTTTTCAGCTCACTGCCCAGGAGAAGCCTCCACACCTTGGGGACACTCTGTGTTAGGATCTCACATCCACAACTGATCCCTGTCCTGGGGAAATGCCTCTCCTGTTCTAAAAAAACTTCATGAACAGAGAGAAGAAACCACCCTGGTGAAGGATGTGAGGGGACTTGAAGCCAAACCAGCCCCCAGTGAAACAGGCAGCAAGAGAGCTCCTTGTGTCAGAGACTGGAAGGCTGCAAGAAAATTGTGGCACCGTTGAAATGCTAGTGAAGGGAAGGAAAAGCATGAAAACTCCAAGGAATCTCCATGATTCATGTTGAATGGTACAAACCTCACACAGCTGTGGCATGTTTGTGGGTAGAGAGGCCAAAGCTCCCTCAGGGTTTTGTAAGGGGACACAAGAGGGGGTTAAATGGAAGAATAAAGAGGGGGGGGAAAAAGCAAAACAACACACAAGGCAGGGAAGGTGTCAGCCGAGATCTCTTCAGATTCTTGAGAGAGAAGAGGTGGAAGAGAAACCAAAAATATCCAGTCTGTCACTAAAACCGCCCCTGTGCTGGAAACCTGGAGAGGCACAGACTGCAGAGCTCTGTGGGAGCAGCTCCAGGTTCCATCCTCACCACACAGGCAGGTCTAGAGCAGGAAGACTGGATCAACTGGATCCTCCTCTTGGATGGCAAAAAAAAAAGGATTTTCAGAAAAACTTTTGACCTCATTTCTCATAGTCAATTTTACCAATAATTTTCTCATTTTGCAGGTGTTGGACTAAGGCTGTGATGAGTCCTCATCCTCCTCATCCCCATCCCTGCCAAGAGCAGCCTGAGGGTCTCTGGGGACAGTGTGGCTGTGACCATTCTTGTCCTCCCTTCCACTGCTGGCCCTCCCTGGAGTGACTGAAAAATCCCACAGGGAACACACACTCTCATCCCTATGGAATATCCAAACAGATCTTTGCCTGCTTTCTGCTGTTCAGCCAGCATTTCCTGACAATAAAGGAAGGAATAGCCTGACAGACATATAAACACCTTGACTGAGATGTAAGATCTGAATCCCAGAGGTTTTCCTGTCCTGAGCCCAAGTCCCCGAGGTGATTTGGGAACGTTCTCCTGTGATCCCAGCACACACACGGGGTTTGGCCTCTGTGGGAGGAAGAAGCCTGAGTGCATTACTCCATGAAGGGCTGTTCAGCTCCCCACTGGATGCATTATTTATAGCAGGACCTGCAGTAAATGAGTGTGTGATGAGCTCTCAGATGGAGCCTTTGTGCTGGCTCAGTCCCACTAATGCAGCCTGTGGAAAATCCCACACAAAGGGAGCTCCAATAACAGCACCCACAGAACTTCCCTGTGCTCCTAAGATCATTCCCTGGTAGCTTTTGCATGAATTGGAGCAAAAGGTGGCATTGTCAAGGCCAAGTTAGTCTTTATTAGTGCACGTTGGATTTCATTAGAAAAAGCTTTTATTGCATGGCAAATAATCACATCTGGGAGGTCTGATAGGGAAAAATCACTGCCTAAAATCACATTTTTGGTTAATCAGAGGAGTAACAAATGCTGATTTAACTCACTTTCCTAAGCTGGGCTGGACCTCATTAGTAAAGGAATTATTTCACTGTGAAGGAAGTTAGCAGTTCAGACAAAAACTAGAACTCTTTTCTTGACCAAATGCTTTTCAAGAACTCATCTCTGTCCTTGTTTCCTTTTGCAGCAGAGCTGGAGGAGCTCCAAAGACACAGATTTATGTCCTAACAGCTTTGTGTCATGGCTTGGACAGCATTTGGGAAACCCCAGTGGCACCTGCAGGATGTACCTGGCAGGACCCTCAGGACCATCAGCAGAGCTGGGGTTGGACTGGGCCCCCCACAATAACTCCTCAGTGAGGATGCCCCATGTGGAAAACCATGAGCTGGGGAATCTCTGACCACCAGAGATGGTGAGTTCACGTGTTTCTCTATTGATAGGATCCTCCCCTGCCTTTCAGCCATCCCTTTCTGCTGCTCCCACAGCCTCCCCTTCCCCCTGAGATGCCTTCTCCCATCCACCCCAGTCCTACACCCACTGGAATTCCCTCTTTCCTTGGTTTCACCTCCAGCTCTGTGTGGCACAAGGAGACTCCTGTCCCTCCTGGAACATCCCAAAAGTGTTGGGGACAGCACAATCCTGAAGGAACACAGGACTGGGTTGGACATGAGGTGCTGGATTAGCTCAAGGAAAAGCCAGACCTGGGTCCAGGTTTGTGTGGCCCTAAACTCAGGGATATAATGTTATCTTCTTTTTGGTTTTTAAAATGGTTTAATCTCAGTATAAATTGGGAAAGTCTTTGATGTGTCAGCACTTTTCACTGGGATGAGAAATGCTTTCCACTGGACACTAAAAATGAGTGGATCCTGTTGTCTCACCCTAGACTTAATATTTCAGTGAAAGAATTAATCTCACTAAAACCAAACCAAATCAAATCAACCAACCAAAAACAAAACCCAAAAAATGAACAGCACAAACCAGATGAGAAACACACAAACAAAAGAGAGGATGGGAAAGGCTGATGCAGGATGTCCTATTTTGCTGCAGATTATCTTTGTGTGGATCAAATCTCTCCAGGCTCTCTTCTCTAACACTGGCTCCCCTTAAAACTGCTTTTTCTTTGCTTGGTTGGGCTATTTAGAAGCCATCCAGAGACACTTTTAGGCACCTGAGGAATGTTCAAGTAGAAGAAATGAAGAGCACAAACCTCAGTTTTTTGCAGAGAGGTGTTTTTTTTTGTCAGATCTAAATTGCAATATCAGTAACCTCAGCTCTTTTAAATAAAAATCCAACCACAGGAACCACGTGTGCAGGGGAAAAGGCTGCTGATTTCTCAGAAAGGTTTCTTGTTTCGGTTCTTACTTTATTATTGCCATCAGATTTTGCTGTTAGGTGAGCAGGTGAACAAGGTTGTTCTTATTGCTACAAAATAAGAGCAGAAGAAGGGAATCTGACTACTTTTTCTTCAGCTGCCCAGTAATGTTAAAAGTAGTGTTTAGAGTATTCTTATGGGGAAGGGCCTGTGGTCATCTGCAGACCCTGGAACAAAGGTTGTTCCATCAAATTTATGGCAGAAGTTCCCAAAACTCAAGGGGAGTTACAACTTGCAAATTTATTTTAAATTAAAGAATCCCAGATCACACAGACAAAAAAGAAAGCAAGATGGAGGAAATAAAAAACAAAAAAAATTAGTGTTTTGCTTCAATTTTCAAGAAAGAGGCTGCTGCAGGACACAAGGGCACAGGGACGATCACTAATGGGCATGAGATTTATAAAAATGGAAATTTCTCATCCAAGGTGAAAGCAAAACTGAAAGAGCTTTAATGCACTGAAGCCAGGGGGAACAAATAATCCAACCCAGACTCCTAAAAGAACTGGCACATGAAATCATGAGTCCACTCTCCAGGATTTTTAATACATAAGTCAAGCAGAAAAATGACAAGCCAGTTTTAAAAAAGAAATAAAGGATCCAGGCAACTGGAGACATCAACGGTATGCAAAGCTCAGAATAAATTTGCAAGGAAAGAATAATTAAAGACCCGAAGGTAAATGGAAAATCGGATCAAATATAACAAATAAAACACTTGGATGATCCTGACAAGGGAAGTAATAGAAGCAGAATGAAATGTAATAGTACAAAGTGCAGAGCTGTGCACGCTGGGAGTAATAACACAAATTTCTGCTTGGAGCTTGGGCCTCATCACTTGGAAATGGCAGAATAGGAGAGAAAGAGAGAGAGCTGTTTCCACTCCTCTGTCACAGGGGATGGGGAGCTGCCAGCATGGAGCAGCTCTGGAAAAGGCTGATCCTAGGCAATGTTTATCCCATTGGGAATGGGTGAGGGTGGGAACTGTGTCCCTGCCCAGGCGTGAGCACTGCCAGGAGATATGCAGACCTTTCCCCCCTTGAAGGGGCAGGGAAAGGCTCTGGAAGGGGCTGAGCTTATCTGCCCAGAGCTTGGCTGGTGCAGGAGGAGCAAACAACGACCAAAAAAAGACCTGAGTGCAATGAGAGAAGGGGGAATAAACAGAGAGGAGTAAGGAAACTACTCAAGCTAAAGGACTGTCTTGGAACAAGAACAAATGCAGCATGCAGGCCATGAAAGCATTCAGGGAGTTATGAGGAGATTTTTAACACAAGAGCAGTAATGGTCTGGGAAAGTCTCCTGAAGATGAGGGGAAGGAAGAAACTAAACCTTGGCTTGGAGAAGAGATGGAGACATTGCTGGTGGGCTGTGGTGTGGGTGCTGGAGGTGTTTTCTCATCCTCTGGCTGGGGAGGGTGAGGTGAGAAAAGGGGATGGGCAGGAGGTGAAGGGTGTGGCTCAGCATTCCTGCAGCACAGCCAGACTTGCCTGGTTGCTTCTCCTGGAGGTGCAGCAATGATGGCCAGCACTAAGTGCTTCTGGTATCACTGAATGTTCAACCTTTCACATGATTCTCTTAGGAAAATCACCTGGTTTGTGGAACTTTATTATTCCTTTGCCACTGAAGTAATGTTTGGGTGTTAGTGTTGATGTTTGTACAGACAAAATAAAACTGGAAGTGAGAAAGTGGGGAAATTAGAGCTGCCAGTCGATTTTCATCTGGGAGAGACAAGAAAGGCAGATCTGGTTAATATTTATCTGGAAGGGGCAGAGCTGGAAAGTCCATTCTCATCTCCACAAGCACCTGCTTTCAGCCCAGGTATTGGTGCTTGGCTGTGGTGTTTCTAGAAGGCTGCAGTAGAAGAGATTCCCCATCACATACTGGATAAAATGTTAGTTCTTTGTCGAAGGGCTGTGCTTTGAGACTGGACATCAACCCATGAGCTTCCTCTGTGTGAATATTAGCTCAGCTTTCATGGCTTTCATGGCCATGCCCATGGCTCAGAGTCTGCTCCATTGACAAAGAGATTAAATCCTCACAGTGCTGAGCTGTGTCCAGCAGTGCAGGCCGGGCACAACCTCTCTGTAGGGCCCCTGGCAGCTTCTGGTGTTGAGAGGGTTAATTGTGCAGGGAGTTGGGAGACAGGCTCAGCTCTTCCCTTGCTCTGGCTGTCCTGTGCTCTTCCCACTCCAAAGACACCTCTGAGACACGGGCAGGGTTTGCTGATGTGCTGCTGGAGCAGGAGGCAGAGCAGAGCCTGGATTTTTAACCATTTCTGGAGTCATTGGTCACCTGAGGTGGGGAAACCACAGCTGGACAGGCAGGATGAACCCCCTGGAGTGCTGCTGTGGACTGGAGGCACATCTACATCCCATCTGTGAAATAAGAAAGTGCTGCTCTCCATCATGGCTGGAGCCACTATTCAAATTCACTTGGATCACAGAGTAATTTTTCCACTCTGTTTAAGGTTTCTTTCGCAAGCGCCACTCCACGTCTCTTGATTTGATTTCCTTGTACCTTTTTAAATCCATTTTTAATAGGTTTCCAGATTTTTAATAGCTTTAGAGATTTCTTTTCTCCTTCATGTCTATGTTGTTGATTGTAAGACTGGCTTTTGGATGTCTCCTTTCTTTGATACCTCGCTTGCCTGGGTCGTCTTTGCACTTATCCTTTAAACACATTCCCAATGTACTTGGTTTACTTCATTGAGCATTTTTGAAAGCATTGCCTTTGCTTTTCCTCTCAACTCTGTTATCTGAATACATCTTAGGTAATTAATCAGCTCCCATTGATCTGAACATAAATTTCCAGATTTTTCAGACATTCATTACATGTGCTGAATAGAAGTGAGAGTGGCTGGATGAGAGAATTCATACCTGACAAACAGCCCATCCAGATCTGAGCTGTTCCTTCTCCTTGTGCTCTTCTCATTGAGTAGCTCAGGGTGGGAGGGGGAGGGAGTGATGTTTTCCAGACAGCTGTGAGTGAGAAGCAAAAGCTCAGAATATAAATTCACTCTCTTAAGGGCTCTTCTTTCCAGTTCCTCTGGATCAGCAGCCATTTCTGAATTGGATACAACCTGGATTAGCTTTTCCTGAGAGCTGCTGTCTCATTCCTGAGCCCACCTTCTGTTTAATACACCTGGATCCCAAAGAACAACTTGGCCATGGAAAGCTGGACTGGGTGACCCTGAGCTCCTCTCTGCTTGCTGGGTGCACCAGTTACCTCCCCTCACCCTGAAACCCAGCCCAGGGCTCTTCAGCTGTGCCCTGAGAACTGAGGACAGGCAGTAAAAAACAACTTTAGGTCCAAATTAAAGGACACAGTCTCAAGCTGTGTCAGGGAAGGTGTAGGTTGGATATTAGGAAGAAATTTTTCACTGAAAGAATAACCAATTATACTGGAATGCTCTTCCCAGGGAGGTGGTGGAATCACCATCTCTGGATGTGTTTAAACAAAGACTGGACATGGCACTTGGTGCTGTAGTCTGGTTGAGGTGGTAGGGTGTAGGTTGGACTCGATGATCTTAGAGGTCTCTTCCAACCTCATTATTCTGTGATTCTGGAATTCTGTGACATAGGTGGAGAGGCAGGAAATCATGCCATGGCTTTGTCTCCACTGTCATGGAGGAGGAGGGAGAAAGGGAGAAAGACATCGATATGATTCACTGTGAGGTGCTATTCGAAGTGCAGCCATCCAGCAAAGCCATGGAGCATTGACATGAGGGGCTCAAAGAGCACCTGTTTAATCTCAGGGTGCCCTGCTATGGGTTTTTCATTGAGTTATATCAAGCTGCATATCATTATCCTCCTTGCTACCATATTCAGTACTCCTGGAGGTGCAGGATTTCCTCAGGACTGGGTTAAAAAGCAGCCCCAGCCCTCACATGCCTGAACCAGCTGCTGCTACCTTTGCCCCAAGCACAATCACCCATCCCAATGACACTGAATTCAGAAAAGCCACTCCTCTGCCACTGGAACTTTGCAGAGCAGCTCCCAAGTAGTGAAGGCTTGTTAGGGGAACATTTCCTGCATATTTAAACAGCTTTGAGCCCTATATGCACATACCTCATTGGGCTTCACTGCCAAAAGTGCAATTAAAGGGTTTTGTGCTGCAGTGCAGGGCAGGAATAGCACTGCCCCCCTCTTTGTGCTCTGTGTGGTCTCCTGCTGTGAAGAAGGAGGGAAGTATTGGTAAGCAGGATGAAAAAAAGGATGAATTGCACATGTTAGTGAGTGGCCATGAAGGATGAAGGCCGTGGGTAGGGCATGGAGCAGATAAACTCATCCTGCAACAACTCATCCTCATCTCCCTGGCAAATCACAGTGTTTGTAATGCAAAGAGCTCAGGTTAATCAAATCCTCCCTCTCTGGGGATATATTTATGTGGTCCCTCATTAGTTTATCCCCACACTTTGGTTTCAGCTGGGAGATTTTCAGAGTAAGCTACAAACCAGCTTGAAAGAAGGGTGTTGAAACTACATCTGAATTAAAACCTAATTACTTCTGCTAGGAAAACACAGTTGTGGGTCAGAGAGAGCAGAGCAGTCCAGGATGGCCAGCACCATTGGGATAATTTTTCAATCCTTAGTTATTATTAACTATACCTCTTATTTATCCTGTCTCTTGATCTTTTTTCCCCAAGCATGGAATTTGCTCATGCAGTACAACTGTCTATCAGAAATCACTGTAGCAAACTGATTTCCAGTTGTCAGGCCCAAAGATATTTTTATTTTACTCAAATATTCTGTTCCACTAATTCAGTCAGCTCACCCACAAGTTTAACAACTGCTCCAAAGAATGTGCATGTGAATATGATTTGCTGGTATTCCTGCTTTTTGAGATGGGCTATGCCTGGTGTGTGCATGAGAATGATTTAATATTTAAAGGGACTGAAGAGGATTTGAAGAGCTGAGGAAGTTTGTGAAAAAATCTCCTTTCTGGTTTAAAATGGATTAGAAATATGGATTCTGTTTATTGCTGCAGACTCAGTTTTCCCAGTGTTCAATGAAGCCTAGGGAAAAAAATTATTTCATCATGCAGTATGGATCTAATCCTACAAGGTCTCAAATAACCAGGAAAAAGCCACTGAAAATAGCAGGATGGCTGCTGTGCATGGCAATAATATGTTTGTGCAAGCATTGGGGTGCAGAAACTGAACTGTTCAACCCAGAAAATCAAAGGAGGCACCTCTGGGTGCTGTGTCCAGCTCTGGGGGCACCTCTGGGTGCTGTGTCCAGCCCTGGGGGCACCTCTGGGTGCTGTGTCCAGCTCTGGGGACACCTCTGGGTGCTGTGCCCAGCTCTGGCCCCTCAGCACAGCAGGGCCAGCAGCTCCTGGAGCTGGGGCAGGGCCTGGAGCAGCTCCGTGCCCAGGAAAGGCTGAGGGAGCTGGGGCTGCTTGGCTGGAGAGGAGCCCAGGGAGAGAGAGGGGCCTCAGCCCTGGCTGGCCCTTGGTGGCCCTGGGTGTCCCTGTCCATCCCCGTCTGTCTGTCCCTGTCTGTCCTGTCTGTCTGTCCCAGTCTGTCCTTGTCTGTCCCTGTGTGCAGAGCTCAGAGCAGGCCCAGGCCCTGCCCCAGGCCCAGCCATGGCCCCAGAGCCCCAGGCAGGGCTGAGCCCAGCCCAGTCTGTCCCTGTCTATCCCAGTCTGTCTGTCCCTGTCTGTCTGTCCCAGTCTGTCTCTGTCCATCCCTGTCTGTCCATCCTTGTCTGTCCGTCCCTGTCCATCCCTGTGTGTCCGTTTGTCTGTCCCTGTCCATCCCTGTGTGCCCCAGGCCCAGCCATGGTCCCAGAGCCCCGGGCAGGGCCTGAGCCCAGCCCAGTCTGTCCCTGTCTGTCTGTCTCTGTGCATCCCTGTCTGTCTGTCCCTGTCCATCCCTGTGTTCCCCAGGCCCAGCCATGTCCCCAGAGCCCCGGGCAGGGCTGAGCCAAGCCCAGTCTGTCCCTGTCTGTCTGTCCCTGTCTGTCTGTCCCTGTGCATCCCTGTGTGCCCCAGGCCCAGCCATGTCCCCAGAGCCCCGGGCAGGGCTGAGCCCAGCCCAGTCTGTCTGTCCCTGTCTGTCCCTGTCTGTCTGTCCCTGTCTATCCCTGTGTCCCCAACCCCAGTCATGTCCCCAGAGCCCCGGGCAGGGCTGATCTCAGCCATTCCCCTGCCCCAAGGCAGAGCTGCTGCCCTGGGCAGAGCCAGCCCTGAGCAGAGCCCAGAGAGGCTCTGGGGGCTCCTCCCTGGGATATACCAGAGCCACACGGACACTGCTGTGCCCTGGGCTCTGGGATGGCCCTGCCTGAGCAGGGAGTGCCGCCAGATGAGCCCACCATGGTCCCTTCCCACCTGACCCACCCTGGGATCCTGTGCTGAAGGTGGAAGGAGCTGAGCATCCCTCTCCACCACACTGTGTCCCCCTGTCCATCCCTCAGGAACTCCCTTTTCCTCATGCAGACTCCTATTCCCTGGTCTCCATGTCCTCTAATCAGCTTAGCAAAAGCCCTCCACTGCATATGGTCAGATTGCAATTTTTGAATACTTCTAGCATGGGCAAATCAAACCCAATTTCCTGCAATACAAAGCCCTGCACTGCTCCCCAGTGAGGGCTATTTTCCTGCCAAATTGCATCTTTCAAACCACAGCCAATTCAGCTGTAGAGCTGCCAAGAAAAAGGTCAGAAAGACTTTTAAAAAAGAAGATATTTTCTTCTTTACTGTATTCAAAAGCAGATCTCCTAATTCTGCACAAACTTTCAAAACAAGGGAGAAATCACTGTGGGATAGGTGCTGATTATAGGCAATTTCAACCCAAAGGACAACATTTTGCAAGCTTTTAAATAGAACCTGAAAATAGCAATTTCTAATGTGGCCAGTGCTGGAAACACTTTCCATCTACCATGGTTCCTATGAAGACCTACTCCAGTGAAGCCAGTGGAATTATACAGATTTGGGGCTTTCCTTAATGGAGTTATTACTGCTGCTTGTACAATATTTTATATACATCCATTTTATTGAAAGATTTGACCATGAGCATTTGCTTAGCGACAGACTTCATGAGATAAAAACACAATAAATGGGGTGATGGGAAAATCATCTCTCCTTTTCTCTACAGGAGAAAAAGACTGAACTGGGAGGTGATAGGAACAAACAATAAAATATGTAGAAAGAGCAGAGTAATGGAAGATTTTAAGTGCCCAGGCAGGGAATAGAGGACATTAGGGAGAGAATTCTAGCTGGAAATTTGTTTATGGAATGGGCATGAGATTGGATTTTAACTTGGTGCATGGAGCAGCTGGAAAAGAAGAGAGCTACATGATGTGGATTAAGTGCTGCACTATGAGGATGGGGTTTGAAGACAAGTTGTACTCCAAGGAAAATACTCTGCCAAACATCCATGTCCACCATGGTGGGCTTAGGGTAAGGGAAGGTTTTGAAGTAGGAAATTTGGAGAAGGAAACTTCTGATAGGTGCTCAAAGAGCCAGCACAGAAAGCCAGCACTGAGTTCAGGGTTGGATGAAATTGTATGTAAAGTTTTATATTCCAAATCCCCTAACACCCAAATCAAACACATCTCATGGGTGTGAAAGCAACCCAAGGGCAATCAGGGGTCAGGGCAGGTGAGGGAAGAGCCTCTTCTCCTACAGAAAATGTGAAATATTTATTGTTGACTGAGGTGAGGGCAAGAAAAGACTTCTGAAAACACTGGAGACAGACACAGCAGCAGACCAAGTGATGGAGGAATCCATGGAAAGGAGTGAGATACAAGATCCATGCTGCTGCCTGGGATTTGCTGCTGCACAGGGAGGGATGTTCATGCAGGAATCCCAAAATTCCCTCCTCACAATGGGTATTCATTTTCCAAAGGAAGGAGCCTGGGGAAGTGGGATTAAAACATTAAAATGGTTCAGTGCAATGTGTGAGCAGGTAATTAATGCTGTTAGAGGAAGACAAGGAACCTGGATTGCTGAAGGACATTGCTGGGTCCCAGGGCCTGTGGCAAGAGGGAGGGAAGAACCTCCAGCTCTGGAAGGTTCTGGGGCAGTTTTGGAAGAGGTTTTGGGGCAGTTCCCTCTGTGCTGGCTGCTGTTTTGGTACAAACAGTGCACAGGGCTGATGGCTGCTGTCCTGAACTCTTTTATGGAAGGTCAGGGTGGGAAACACCAGGAGCAGATGTGGCACCAGGGGTCATGGGATAGTGGTGGGCTTGGCAGCACCGGTTAATGGCTGAAATCAATGATTTTGTAGGTCTTTTCCAGCCTAAATGATTCTATGAATAATACCCCTGTGCAGGATGGGATCTGACCTTATGGCAGAGATTACATGCTTGTGTCAGGACTGGAAAACAGGGATGTCTCCCAGATACTGGTGGACTGAGGTTTTGAAAGTTTTCAAGTTTGGAAAGATTAGGAAAAGCTTTTTTCAGGTTTGGAAAGTTTAGGGGTTGTCTTCTCTAAGCTCCTGCAGTTCTGAGCTGGGAAGGTGACAGCAGTGGGTTTGCAGTGCTCTGGGGCTGGGGATGAGCATCCAAGCACAGAGGTCTCTGGCACTGTGACCCTCCTGGACCTTGCTTCATTTCATGTCTTCTTGTTCCCTTTCTTAGCTCAGAATTGTTGTTTGCTCTTTGACAGCTTCTGCACACCACACCAGGCATATGTTCCCATTGAATTTCACATTGATGATGAGCTTTTATTGGGCAGTTACAGTCAATTTAGAACCCATTAATGGACACAAATAGTCCAGATTGTCCCTTCCAATTCCCATTACTTTGCCTTTTATGCACCAAATTCGTTCAGCCACTGCACTGCCCCATCATGGAACTCGTGGAATTTCCTCCCTGAGCTTTCAAGACTTGACCATTTCACGTAGTTTCATATTTATCCACAAATTTTCTTTTCACTGCCCATGCACTGAGATGAATGTTCAGGCATCCAGGCTATTAATAAATACACTTGATAACAATGGTCCTCATGTGAGCCATTAAGACACTGCAGTATTAATAGCCTTTCCTTTTGGAGAAAGACTATTTATTCTTTCCCTTTTCTTTTCTTCAGGCTGGAGCAGATCGAATTGTTCATTGTGAGTAATCTCCTTGGAGAGTATAGTTCTTATTTCTCTATGAAAGTCATGCATTTATTCATCCTGGGAACTTTATGCTGAGATTCTCAGCCTTTTGCTTCCACTCTTTGCTCCTCATTACTCACATGGTCTTGGTCCACCTCTGTCTTGTAGCACAGGTGCTCCAGTGTGTCTGGATGCTGAGATGACTAAGCAAGGAATGACAGACAGCCAAGAGCCAAAACTGTATTTCTTCTGTGATTGAATCAGCCTTTAGCAAAGATATAAAACTTGAGAGGCCCCTGAACTTTCTCTGAATGGCCAAGTTGTCATTCTGTCACAAGAAGCCAACTTGATGACTCTGGTGGCGAACCCATGGGTGCTCTCAGCCTTCTCCATTTCCAAACCACAGCAACCAGTCCTCCTTGGACACGGGAGCCTCTTGGGCAATTTCCCTGTGTTTGCAAGCACATTTTTGGGAGAGAGCACCGTTACACGAGAGTCAAGTGGTGTTGGGTGATGGTGACCTCAGGAACCACTTTTACCCTTTTCACCTCTGTTTTTTACACTGTTCCCACTGCCCACTGCAGATTTGAACTAGGAGCACCTTGCCACCTCTGAGCATCCAAGCCCAGAAATCACTGTTCAAAAGTGAGCTCCTGTTTCTGTTCTTTTCCTTGCTGCTCCACAGCCACCCTTTCCAAGCCCCACATGATCATGCTGTCTGCCTGCTCCTTGGGAAAGCACATCTGCTACTTCTCACATTATCTCTGCTGATTATTCACCATATTTTATGGGGAGGGACTGGATAAAATCTGTCCCCAGCACACAGAGAGACCTGAGAGCTCCAGATCTGCTTCAGTTCATTTCTTTACCCATATAATTCAGCTGGTAAGAATTCCTTTACAATCAATAAATTCTAATTTCCCAAACTGCCAAAAAAAGCAAGGTTAAGAGCATCTTCTATTCACTAGGACTGCTGCTGTCTGAGCCCTCACAAGGGAAATTACTAATAAAGAGATAACCTTAATTAATAGCAGAGTAAGTATTGGACTTACAGGCTCAAATTCCTGCAGCTTTTCAGCTCACATTCATATAAATTATTATTTGTTTTTGCACATGGATGGTGGTTCGGGATGATCAGCATCTTGAGTTAAGGAGCCTTCAGGCTCCCAGAGCTGACAATTTAGGCCACAGCTCTCAGAAATAACAATGGACATGGCTGTGTTGATTCAGCAGTAACTGAGCTCAGTGCTTGTGCCTCCAAATTATATTACAAGACAAGGCAGCACCTGTGGAAAAGAAAGGGAAATCTCCTCGAGATTCCAGTGGGATGTAACATAAACATTTATTAACCAGCATCCTCCTGTGTAGATTCACCAATCAAAATCTGTCCCAACTAATTAGAAATGTGTATTGTCAAATTATTATTATAATTGTTATTATTTTTAGGAATTTGATTAAAAGACAGCACCTCCAAAACTTACAATTTAACCACAAATCAAAGGAAACTGAAATAGGGGGTACAGAAAGAGAAGGGAATACAACCAAACAGCCTGATTTTATTGGTCAATGTGATAGATGGTGCTTTTAATGCACCCAGGACCTGTGGGTGCCTGCCAGGGGAAAGGAAAGTCTTCAGCATGGATTTGCAGAATGATATTGAGGTGGTTTTAAGGATATTTCTGAAGACAATTACATAAAACAGAGAGGTCAAGTTAATTGTGATTCTCAAGGTCTTCCTTTCTCTTGCCAGCTAGGGATGGTCACTGGGTTGCATGCATCCAAACTCTGCACCTCTCAAAAAAATGGGATGGATCTCAGGCAAGACCATCCAAAGCAGAAAGATGGATGTGGTGTGTGGGTGGGGAAGGAAAGGTTGGGCAAAAAATGCCCAAAGTGGGCACCCCCATGGATACCCCATGGAAGGAGCAGTGTCCTGAGCAATGCCATGAAAGAGGAGCTGTGGGGCCAGGAGAAAATCCCAACAAGGAAATGCAAGCAGACAAGATTTGAAGGAGATGAACTTGTTCCACCCTGACAAGAGAGGGCTGTGATTCATCCAGAAGAATAAAGGTGGTGTCGTGTATCAAAAGGAGGAGGGGGTTTGGGTTGCTGAGTGGTTGCTTTCTGATCAGAGATGTTTCCATCAATATCCCCTTCTCATCAACCCCAGCCTCCAGCACAGCCATCCATGACTCTCAATCCCAGTCAGCCCTGGACCTCTCTGCACAAAAGGTTCTCATTCAGGCCAGAGAGTCATGTGAGAGACTTTTGAGAATTTTGAGAGATTTAAAATATGGAATCCAGTTTTCTCTGGGCTTAAAAATGCCATTTTTTTCTAATAAAAAGACTTTATATAGTCCTTCTAACCTTGCACTTTCAGGGGCACCAAGCATAGCTGGATCATTTTAGAATAAGAAAAGCAAAGACAAGAGTGAACAGGACCTGACTTACTATTTAAAGAATTTAATTTTCGTTTTGAGGAAAAGTGTAAGTCTAAATTTGCTGTTATGTAACAAACTGCATTTAAAAGCAATTGCTTTTGAAAATACACTATTGAACTTTGAAATTACTGTGATAATGCAGCTTTAGTCTGTGAATGCTCCAGTCTGGGAGGAAGCACAACAGCAGCCTTTGATGAGGACATAAATTTGTTATGACAGGCTAATTTTACAAATCCAAGGCTGCCTTACAGCAGAATTATAAAGATATAGATTAAAAAAAACCAAAAGCCCAAGAAGCAAGAAATGTATCATGTTGCTGCTGAGAAAATGTTCTCACACAGTCAACTCCCACAGGTCAATTCAAGGTAGTATCCAGCCACCTCTGATAGCTCAGGGAGCAAAATATTGTGAATATTGAGCATGTTTAGACTGGTGGGTGATTTCAGCTGTTTGATCCGTGCCTGTGTATGTGTGTCTGGGAGTGCTGAGATATGAACTGCCTCACTGTCCTGCTTTAGGGCAAATCTGGGAGAAATCCTCCAGAAAGCAAACCCACACAGCCCCTGCCCACAACCGGTTTGGGAAGGATTCCTCAGAGAGAAGTGGAAAGAACCTGTTTATTTAACAGGCACAGCACCCCCAGCACACAAAATGAACAGTACCAGGCGACACCACTCTGTCACTGCTCTGAAAAAGATGACAAATTCAGAAAGTCTCTCTTGGGGGTGGTCGGTCTGTTCTCAGTCCCTCTGGCTGCTGCCCAGAGTAGGCCCCGGTAGGCCCCAAAGTGGCCCAGTCTGGAGCAGGCTCAAGGGGTTCTAAGAAAGGGAAAGGAAAAACCGTCCAGGGAAATTCAGACTGCTTAGCTAAACTAACTAATGAGCAGAAGTAAAAGCAAGAGCAAAGCAGGAGCAAAGCAGAAACAAGACCAAGAGCAAAGAGAAAAGCCAAGCAAAAAGCAAAAGCAGCACCATGTACTGCCCTGTCTCTGTGTCCCACCAGCCGTGGGGGAGTGGCTGGTAACAAAAGCAAAACAAAACTTTCACTCTTCAGAGCCAGTTGTGAAGGCATAGAACATGATATCCAGCATGAACAGAACACACAAATGGGGATACAAGCATCATAACATCACCCTAGGACGCTCATGTAAACAGCCAAAGACAGATCTTGGGGAAAAAAACAATGAGGAAAAAACAAAATCAATCTCCCAGGCCTCCCTGCCCCCAAATAAAATGAGAAACAATGGAAATCCTGCTGGAACCTCAGCACAGCCCGGCTGTGCCTGAGCAGAGCTGACACCTTGAGTTAACATCAGGCCCTGGCAGAAGTCTCCTGGAAATAATCTCACAGCAGACACCCCCACCAATCCTCCACAGGAAGGGCAGGAAGGATCTCCTGGATGGGGCTGGCAGGGATGTCTGCTGGAGATGGAGGAAATCAGGAGGTGAGGAGAGTGTTTGGAGCTACAGCTTGGAGATCCAGGGATAAGGGTGGATCCTGGAGGAACGGGGAGAGGGAAGCTGAGGAATGGGCTGAGAGGTCTGTGCAGGAATGGAAGAGAAGCCTGGCACAGCTGAGGGGTGTCATCAGCAAATAGGAACAGCCTTCCTGTACCTGGAGGGAACTTACAGGAAAGCTAGAGAGGGACTTTTTTCCAGGGCAAGCAGTGATAGAACGAGGGAGAATGGTTTAAGGTGAAAGAGGGAAGATTCACCTTGGAAATTGGGAAGGAATTGTTCCCTGTGAGGGTGGGCAGGCCCTGGCACAGGGTGCCCAGAGCAGCTGTGGCTGCCCCTGGATCCCTGGCAGTGCCCAAGGCCAGGTGAGATGGGGTTTGGAGCAGACCAGGATGTTGGAAGGTGTCCCTGCCATGGCAGGGAGTGGGACTGGATGAGTTTTGAAGTCCCTTCCATTCTAGGACATTATGAACTGTGGGAAGCATATGGGAGGGAGGAGGAATCATGTGGTGGGGCTATTCTGGGATACTGCTTGCCCCTGTGAAGTTCTTGTGACCAAAGACTCACCGAAACACCTCCCACAATGTTTGAGGAAAAGGCAAACAGAGCTTTGGGGCTAAGGAAATCCTCTATGGACAGATGCCAAATGCACTCAAGCCTTTGGCACAGATTTTGTGTGGTGCTGTCCCAGCCAGTGGCCAAAGGAGCCCAGTTTGTGCTCCTGACAAACCCTGTAAGGCTCCAACAGTGCCGAGGGAGCTCTTCCAGCAGCTCACATCTCAGTGTCACTGTGTAAATCTCTGCAGCCTGTCACTGATGGAAGGCTCTATGTGACAGGTGTCACCCATAAATCCCATTTAAATACATCCATTACCACACACTGTATCACTCATAATCACCCATGAAATGTCTCTTTGGAGTCCAGAATCAGACAGGGATGATTTAGGGCCATTTCACTGGTGAGATGGGATTAGCTGGATGGTGCAGCTGTTAGGATGTCAGGCCCAGCACTGGCCCCAGAAGGGATGAGGGAGAGCAGACAGAGACAGCTCCAGCAGCCTTTCCCACACAGCCTGGAGCTGCTCCAAACTCAGACCTTAAAATTGTCCACAGAGACTTCAAAACCCACTTCCCATGGGAATACATGCAAGAGTCCTGCAGGTACCTTAAGTTTTAGAGCCAATGAGACCTTTCTCTGGCTTTCTGTCATCATTTCCACCTTGGCAAGTGGAGTTCACATAGCTTTACACACACACACACACACACGTGCACACAGAGTTCTGCCTGAGACACAGACAGAGTGAGGTGTTTTTGCCATTCAGCAGGTGGGGCTTTTTTTTTAGTTTCTTCTCCAAAAGGAACAGGCAGATTGAGAAATCAACCTGCTCCAAAAAGAAAATTGGTGTCTCATTAAATTCAGAATAACATGGGAACATCTGCAAAATAAACAGGGCAATTTAGACAGGCTTATTGGGAGATATCAGTGCTGGCTGCTGTTTCAGCCTGTGCCAGACAGGGACTGTGCTGACAGAGGGGCTGGGACACACCCCACATGAACAACTCCTTTAGGTATTGCTGAGTAAAAGTAGAAGAGGAGAGATGCCCACACATTTTGTGTCTGAGCAGTGTCTGCAGGAGCAGGTTCAGAGGAAGAAGGGCTGAGACAGTCCCAATGCCACAGAGACACCAGTCTTGGGGTCTCTGCTGCTCAGAGTGACCCCAGATGTATTAGAAAGTCTCTTTTCCCAGTCTAGCGCTCGAAGAAGGAGTCAGAACCCTTCAGTTCTCGTTCTCAAGTTTGTTTATTGTTTCTTATCTATAAAATTCTTTCTCCTGTCCACCCGAGGTCAGACAGAGGCACTCTGGCTGCCCCCAGGGCAGTGTTATCTTTTTTATACTAAAAACTACTTATACAATATTTACAATTACTTTCCAATACCCATCACCTATGTTAGACAGTGAGCTTCTACTCTAAACCAATCCAAAAGTGCCAACATCACAGCAGAAGATGGAGGCCAAGAAGAAGAAGGAGAAAGGCTGGACATGCCCAGATCCCTCCATCTTGCCCCTTGAACTGCCATTCTAAAACCCCCAAAAATCTATTTTTCACCCCGTGATAGATTCATTATAATTCTACTTAAACTGTCGTGGCTTGCAGATCTTCATATAAGGTTGGTAATTTGCTCCATGGGTCATGATCAAAACCACAGGCATCTGGGGCTCTGTGCCAGGGTCTCTGAGCCTCCTGGCAGGGGTCTTGGCACCAGAGGGATATCCTAAATTTCAACACACCAGAGGCTTCCTGGCCCCAATATTCTTATATGTTCCCAGTGCTTCTGCTCTGAGCACTCTGCTCCAGTCCCAACAGCAGGAGAACTTCACTCCCCTGTAGTGAATTTTGTCATTACTCACAGAAACATTCCATCCTTTTGGCCATGATGGCCTTGATAAACATTCCATCCTTTTGGCCATGATGGCCTTGATAACAGCTGTGGCACTGGGATCCAGTGAGGAGCATTTGTGTATGGGGGAGCAGTTGGGAATTAGGATTGGGTCCAAACGGCAGCAAGGGGCAGCCAGAGATGATCTGAGGTTGATGGGTGCAGCTCTGCCTTCATTTCCCAGAAAGGGCACGAGAAGGATGAGCCATCTCCACTTCTCCCTGTCCGTGGTGCTGCTGTAGAGGGATCAGCTCACTCAGGAGCAGGAGGAGATGAGAGGGAATGTCAGTACAGGAGGAGAGGATGTGGGTGAAGCAAGGAGCTGGAGCACTGTCACTTTTAATGAGCTGGGTGATTATGTACTGGCAGCTGTTTGCAGATTAGAGACTGAGGACTTGCTCAGGGATAATTATCTCTCTCTGGAATTAAGAGATTTTTCTCTCTTCTGGCAGGGAAGGAAGTGCTGGGCAGTGCCCAGCGTCCAGACCTGCAGCCCCAGGAGGGGAGGGCTGTGGTATCTCTTTCCCCCACCCCAGCAAAGGAGGAGTCCTGTCCTCAAAGCAGCCCAGAAGGACTGGATTACAATCCATGGATTAAACCAGTGTCCTAGGATGTCCTTATTCCTTAGCCCAGTGTGGCTTCCAGGCAGCTCCCTGCAGGATTCACTGTTGAGTGTTTTCCAGCCTAATAAAATGTTCTGAAAACTGGATATTGGGCTGATCTGCTACAGAGGTCACACACCTGCAAGAGCCAGTAAGGGGTGAGGGCAAACATCAGCATTTCCCAAACTGCACCCAAAGGCTGGTTCTTCATCTCCCCTGAGATGGAAAAATATGCCTGCTCTCTGCAGCTAAAAACTGGTATTAACAACAATAACAGACTTTTCAAAATAAAATATTCAGCTGCTGAAAATATTTCTCAAAAGCAATGCCATTGCCTTCAGCTCTGCCAGCAACACAAACTGGCACAGAAATCATGGCACAGAGAGAGCACTGCAACCAGCTCTTGTTAAAATCCCAGCCTGACCCCACAGGTGGTGTGGAATTGTGGAATAATATCTTCCCAAACGAAAAAATTTAAGTTTATTAGCCCAAAAAAGTGATTAGAAGGGATCTTTTAAATATGCTTTCATAGCAGGTTATGGGTGCTTGATGATCCATCTTCTGCTTTAATTAAAGGAGGTTAAATTGATTATCAGGAAATGCCCAGGATGGCTGCAATTGTTTTCCAGTGCTGAGGCTGCAGTGTGAAAGTGGCAGTGGTGATGGGAATGTTACCTACATGTGACCTCTTCTATTCATCTCCTTCTGGTATGAAAACATAAATTATACAAAGGTTATAATGCTGATCTCCTGACAGAGGGGAGAACAGTCAACTATTAAAGTTTTCATACAAAAAAAGAGTATTCATAGCAAAATGTACTGCACCTGGAAGTTTAAAACCTTCCTCAGGTTGGCTTGAAAAGGCTCATGGTGAATCCAGGCTTGCTCCAAGTGACCTTGCTCTTGGTGCAGGATGAACACAGGGATTTGGGAACAAGGCAATGCCTGTTGGAATATCATTGTGGGTGTACTGCACTGTACTGCTCTGGAAGGCAAAGCCCTCAGGGGCTTAAACTGAGAGTCAGACAGGATGGTCAGATAGCCCAGAGTGGTGCCACCAGAGCTTCTGTGACAAGGGACAGTAACCAGCAAAGTGATCTGTCCCTCTTCTCTCTCCTAAGAGGCACCACTTCAACACAAAGCTCTTATATGATGGGAAATTTTTCCACTAAAAGCACAGGGATGGAGACCCTGAGAGATGGAACAGATCAGGCAGAACAGAGGGGAGCAGGTGGCTTGGTGGGAGCTTGTCCTTGTGTCCTCATCCTCCTGTGTCCCACAAGTGCCAAGTGCTCACCAGGAGCAGTGTGCTCCACAGGCAGCAGCAGCAGCAGCATTCCAGGCATCTGACTACAAACGGGGTTAAAAATTACTCTGCGGTCAGAAAAATTAATGTCTCGGAAAAATAAACAGGATTTTCTGAAGTGAGTGGGATAATCATAAATTAGACTCAAATGGCAAGTGTTTCTGTGAGCACTGTGTGACACACTGAGCCAGCCCTCAGGGATTTCAGCTTTCCATATGCAGCAGCTCAGCTCCTGCCTGCCCTGCCTGCCCTCACAGACCTGCACAGGACATGCCAGCCCTGCCAGTGCAATTTCCCTGCATTTTAAAGGTGGGCACCAGGCACCAGTGCAGGTTGTGGGGTCTTCTGCACATGGCAAAGCCAAAAGGTTCAGCAGGTTTTGTTATTCCAGAATCCAGAGCTTGCCTATCAGGTGTAAGGAGTGAGCTGAGTAAGAGGAGCAGTGCCCTGAATCAGGTACATAATACCTGGTCACACAAATTTACCTACTAGCAAAAACCCCAAAAATTAGGACTAGAAGGGACCTCACAAAGTGAATCCCAAACAATATTACCTTCATATTTGCTCTTTCTGACAGGAACCTAAAAAAATCTATTTCTTGTAAAGTTCAGTAATGGATCCTCCTGTTCATATCGTCTTCCCCCCCTCCCCAGCCCTGCTGGCTGATCCACCCCAGTGCTTCACTATCCTTGTGTTACTGTTATATTTTCTGGTAAAATCCTTTTGCCAGGATTTCTTCTCCTGGGAAGCTAAGAAGCTTCAGAGAAAAAGGAAAATAATATTATCTCATTGCTTCTTTTGTGTTTGCTGCTTTAAAATGTGGTCTGGAGATTGTTTATCCAACAGGTGATTGTTTGATTGGTTTCATGTGAATTGTTTTTACTTAATGACCAATCACTGTCCAGCTGTGTCAGAACTCTGGAAGAAGTCACAAGTTTTTAATTAATGTCTTGTTAAGCCTTCTCCTTCTAAAAACATGGAGTCAAATTCATCAATTCCTCCTTTGTCTTAAGAGCCCCAAAAATCCTTGGAGTCAAAAGCCATTTTTTCTTAATTCCTGCCTGCATTCCTGACCCTTCCCAGCATGAGAGAAGCCCTCTGTATTCAGCTCTCTCCACCACCAGAGTCAGTCATTTTCCTCTTCCCAACTCTTTACTTGAGGAACATTTTCCCTGTTTTTCCTCTCCTTAGACAGGTTTAATCAGCTGCAGGTTTATGGTTCCCCCACAGCCCAGAAAACTGTAGAAAACAGTCTAAAAATAATAGGGAAAAACCATTTGTAAAAGCCCTTTCCTTGTTTGGGATCCATTCCCACACGGATGACAAGTTGTTGTGAGCGCTGACGTGTAGGCGGAATTGGCAATGCCTGATGAAAATGCTTTTAATTACCACACTCAAGTTAGGATTTTGTAAAACAATAACATTTTGCTTGTCTGAAAGCTGAGTATTTATTATTCTCCAACTGTCAAATATTAGTCTGAGTACAAGCAACAGCCCTTGGATTTCTCTCAAAAGGCTTGGGTGATCTTTTGCTAGCAACAAGGGGGTACAGGTGCAGAGCAAATAATCTCTGTTTTTACACTTTTCCCAAATTTTTTTTTTAATCTGTCCATTCCAGGGATCCAATATAAGCTCTCTTTTAGTCTCTCCTCGACTTTTCTGGACAACAAAGGACTCCTGGGGATCCACCAGCACTGGGGAACTCCCCTTGCTTTTTCCAGGTACACTCCTGTTGTACATCCCTTCTACTTTGCTTTGTTTGCACCAGCACCAAACCTTTCCCCCGCTGAAATCCACTGTTTCTTTAGTTCTTTCCCATTACCTCTCATTTGGTATAAAATACAGGATGAAGAGGCACTGGAAAAGCCAAATTTTGCTTTTTGTGGTCTGCAAAAAACATATTTTGCCTTTCCTCCAACCTAAAAGGTCAGGGTGTCACCACTTTTCTCCCCAGCCTTTTGGAGCTGATTGATTGGAAGAGAAACAGCCCCAAAACTTTGACAGATAGGTGAATGGAAGTGCCAAGCCTGTGTTGTCAGTGAGGGCTGGGGTCAATGTTGCAGCCTTATGGTATTGAAATCCTGGGATTTTTCCTTTTCTGGGGCAAACAAACTCACCTGGAAGGGGCCTTTCCACACAGGTCAGGAAATTTGGGGGTGAGTATGATGCAGTCACAGCCCCAAGGCTGACAGAGCTCCAGAAGTGTTTGGGCAATGCTCTGTGACAGAGGGAGGGAATTTTGGGGTGCCTGCACATGGCCAGGAGCTGGAGTGGATAATCCCTGTGGATCCCTTTCCTCCAAGGATATTCCATGATTTTATAACAGGCCAGCCCAGAGCCAAGGAGTTAATTCCTGTCCCAAACTGGACAATTTGATGTATTCCTTCCTCAGAGCAAATCAGATCTATGATGACCCCAAAACATGGCCAGAGACAGTGAGAACACTGCCACTTAGGAGTTTTTCTCTTCCACAAATACATGGCTCCTGCTGGAAAATAATGAGAGAAAAATGAGCACAGGACATCATGCATGACAATATCTGATCTCAGAGAGGGAAGTGTTTGGGAGAATGAAGAGTTTACATTTGTGAGGCTGCTGGGAGTGCTGGCAAACCCACGTGGTTTGCAAATTCCTCTCGTGTCCAGTTAAATAAGCTCATGGCCTCTTTGGTGCCTGACAAGAACTGCTCTGTCAGGAAGGCATGGGTGTGTTTTCTGTCTCTGTCACACACACATGGACACAAAGAAGTGCTTGTTTGCAGCATTTTCTCTGCATTTTGGTGTATGACTCTTGTGGCTTGTAGAGAAGAAATTATACATAATTCTCTTCCTTCTATCCTTTCTACCAGGACAGCAAGAAACTCTTGGAGACTACATCTGCAGCCAGTATATACTGCAAAAGTGACCTAAATTACTATTAATTGTAGTGGCAGGACTAAATAGCTGTTCTCAGTGTGTTTACAACTGGCGAGACAAACAGTTTGTTCTCAAGATAATGACAAACCACTTATATTTGGTCTACAAAAGGACTGTTTGTTCCCTAAATACCTGCACCAGGGACTGTGTTTGTGAAGGAAAAACAAAATGTCTTCATGAGCAGTACCCTGCCTGGAGCTGCCCTCTCTGGGATGCTCACCCAGCTCTAGCCAAAGCAAAATAAAAATCCCCAGATTTAGTTTTCTGCCAAGGAATGGGGACTTGGGAGCAAGCCCTGAGCAGGTCAGAGATGTAAATATGTAAATAGAAAGCCACTTGGCTTGTTAGAGCTTTCTAATATTGCCACAAATTTCTCAAGGCCTGCTGGCCACCAAAACCATCCTGTATTTCTGCTTGGAGTCTCTCACTGGTTTTGCTTTCAAACCAGAACAAGGATGTACAAGAACATGAGGCATGGGCAGCAGGATGGTCTGTAAGAGAAACAGCTCCTGTTCCTGGATCTCACTGCTCCCAGCAAGGCTCTGCATTCCCCCTGCTCATCCCAGGCACAGGAGGAGATTCCTCACCTGGATTCACACATGGGATAATCAATGAGGACAATATATTCAATCACCAGGCAAAGCTGCTCTGCTGAGCTCTATAAATAAACAGCTTCCTCACAGCCTCATAGGCTGCTGGAGATTATTTCTGCCAGAGGTCTTCAGTGCTTCCTTAGCATGAATTCTGGTTTTGAGAGTGATTCACCTTGAGCAGTGAATGTTTTCTGGAGTATCTCATTCTGATCAGAGTGTTCCCCCTGACCTTATAATCTGCAGCTCTGTTAATGCCTTAATGGCACCTGGTTATCTTGACACAGCAGGACAATGCTGGATCCACGTGCCACCAGGATTATGAGGCTTCTGGGCTTCCTGGGAAACCCTTGCTGCTCTTTGTAGAGCAGTGGGATTCCTTTTCTTCCTTACTGCAAAGTACAGGATTACAGACCCCTCACTACTGCCTGTAAAAAACCCTCATCACTCAGTCAGGTCCAACTCTTTAGAACTTCTATTTTGTTTCTTTTTTTTACTCCTTTCCAAAATTGCCTCTTTTGCAGAAAAGAGCTTTGCTTTTCTCCATTCTGCTGGTCTGTCCATATTCACCCTTCACAAGGCTTTTCAGGCACATTCCTTTGAAACCAGCAAAAATTTAGCACAAATAAGCACCTTTTGCATTCCTACCAACACCTTCCTCTGAAAGAAGGGCTGAACTTATTCTTGCTGCTACTCCTGCTTGGATTTGCTTTCCAAAGCAGGCTGCAGTGTCCCAGGTCACTGGAGGTTCCAGCAGAGCTACTGCAGTATCTAGGTCCCAAGCTGTAACCCTCTAATGAGCACTCAATATGTATTTAGGACCCTTCCTTTCATTTCCTGTTTTCTGAAAGAATTTTGAGTACCTTCAACGTGAATACTTTGCAAGTCCCTAGCTCTTACTGAGAAGAAATGCAAAGCACTGAGTAGGACTAGCTGAGTTGATAATTTCTCTTTCTGTCTTTATCATTTGTTTTCCTAGCCCTGTTTTCACTGTGGTCTAAAGAAAACCTTGAACCAGTTTGCTGTTTTTTCTAAAGAGCAGAGACTTGCTGGCCTTGCAGACCCACATTTACCTTGAACACTCAACTTTTCCAGTGTTTGCCCAAACTTCCTGACACCCAGCAGTAGCAGCCAGGAGCAGTTTGTAGGGAAAAAGAAGGAAGAGCTGCAGGAATCAGGGCTGGGCTGGCAATTGTGGTGTCAGATGTTCTGCAGGGCTTGGTTGGATCCCTTCAGGACAGTTGTGTATGTTCAACAAACCCCTGTGATAGTCCCTGGGATTTTGTAACATCCCTACACTGAAGCATTGACACCTACAGGGAAACTGTGAATATCTCTGGCATTCAGAGTCACACACACTCAGGGAAAAGTGCAAATGCACATTATATGTAGAATTGTTACACCAGAATTTTTTGACTGTTGCAAAAGGAGTGAAGTCATGTTTGGCAAAGATACTCACTGGTTATAGGCAATTACAACCCCTGAAAATGTAAGGTTTTCTCTGCATTTTCCAGGACATATTAAAAAATGCTTTGGAGAGGGACTTTGGACAAGGACATGGAGTGACAGGACACAGGGAATGGCTTCACATTGCCAAAGGGTGGATGGGATATTGGGAAGGAATTGTTCCCTGTGAGGCTGCTGAGGCCCTGGCACAGGGTGCCCAGAGAAGCTGTGGCTGCCCCTGGATCCCTGGAAATGTCCAAGGCCAGGCTGGACAGGGCTTGGAGCAGCCTGGGACAGTGGAAGGTGTCCCTGCCATGGCAGAGGAAGGATTGAGATGATATTTAAAGTCCCATCCAACCCAAAGCATTCTGTGATTCTGTGATTCTGTATCTCCACCCCATCCTCCTCACTAATGGTGCTTCACTTTGCAAAAAACAGGTAGGATTAAATCTGAAATTTACAGTCAGAATCTGAACTGGGGAATTCTGTTGTTTATGGAGCACAGGCCATCCTACCCTCACTGCCTCCCAAGGCCCCTCAGCTTGACATTCCCAGTCCCTGGCACATTCTGTGGCAGGCCAAACCCAAGTGCAGCCAACAAGGAGCAGCACAGTGCATTGTCTGCTGGCCACGAGTAGGAGGAATTGATTTCTGACTAATAAAGAAAATTCATTACCCAGACTGAATGAGTCAGAAGGAAAGGAAGGCTGGTGTAAAGAGGGAGGATGGACTCATGCACTCTGTTATTTCAGGCTTGCTTGGTTGCAGTGAAGGTCTGTCTGTGCAGCATCTCCATCTGCCCAGCCTTGGCCCGTGTCCTGTGGCACGATTTCAGCTCACAAACTGCTGCTGCTCTTCAGGGGGAGAGGTCTTTGGTGGAGGCAGGACTGCAGCACAATTTGTTCTCCCTTTGGCAAACTAACACCTTTCTAACACACCCATCCCTCCCCAGGGCTGGGAGAAGGGGACATGGCAGTGGCCAAGCAGAGCCAGCACACACAGAGCACAGGGACAGACAGGAAGGGCTGAATCCTCATGGATTCCTCAGGAATTGTCACAGCCATTCTTGTGACAAACCCAGCACATTCCTCTGGCTGCCCTGGGTGATCCGAGACCCTGGCAGGGAGCTCAGAGACCTTGGCACGGAGTCAAAGACACCTGTGCCTTTGATTTTAACCCATGGAAACAATTACCAACTTTGTGTGAAGAGCTACAAGCTGCAAGAGTTTGAGTAGAATGATAGTGAATTTGTCACATGGTGAAAAAGTGAAGTTTGGGGATTTAGAATGGTTCAAGAGTCAAGATGGAGGAATCTGGGCGTGTTCTGTCCTTCTTCTTCTTCTTCTTCTTGTCCTCCATCTTCTACTGTGATGGTGGCACTTTTGGATTGGTTTAGAGCAGAGACAGACTGTCTAACATAGGTGATAGGTATTGGAAAATTATTGTAAATAAAGTGCATGTAGTTCTTAGTATAAAAAGCCAACACCACCCCAAGGGCAGGGACTGTGCCACAACCCAACCTGCTGGACAAATCTCAGCAGGTCAGAGAAAGAGTGGAATAGATCAGAGAAAATAAACAACCTTGAAAACCAGAGCCAAGGAATCCTGACTTTTTCTTTGGTCATAGGGCTGGGAAAAAAAAGCTCTTTAATACCTTGGGAGCCATTTCAGCAACACAAAATCGAAGAACAAATTCCCGTTGCTCCTTGACTCCAGAGCAAAGCAGCAAGGCAGGCTCAGAGATGCACTCAGATGAGAGCAGGTCCTGGTCCAAGGAGCTGCCACCATGCCTGGATTTGGCTCCTGGTGAGGCTTTACTTCCTCAACCACCTTACCAAGCTGGAGAACAAGGGCAGACTGCTAAGCCAGAGGGTCAACAGGCCAGGGCAGGGTTTGGGGTGTCCAGGAACAAGAGTAACCCTTTGTCTTGATCAGCTCTTGATGCTTCTTGCACTTTTCAGGGCAGCCTCTGTGGCAGGCAGGAGGAGCAGAAGGGACTTGTGGGAGGCAGAAGATGCTGCAGTGAGCACCGTGGGCTCAGTGGGAGCAGTGTGGGCATCACCTTGTCACCAACATGGGGCACATGTCTTGTCACCTCTGACCCGGGCAGGAGAGGTTCATTTTTGTCAAGAGGCATTGGGATTTTTTAACAGAACCCTCCTTTCCTTTCCACTGAAGGATCTCTCCTTGGAGGCATCCTCCCTGTCCCTCACTGCTGTTTGTGCCAGGACTGACAGCATCTTCCATGGCAGGGAATGATATCTCACTTAGGAGCCTCCTTGTTTAGTCTTACAGCTGTCAATTAATCCCACATTTTTGCTATTCAAACTAGCTGTGGGTAGCAACATTTCCTGCTGCAGTGAAAATTTGTTGTGAATAAGAGCTGGAAGGGGAACTGCATTAATATTTGACAGCAGTTGGTGCTGAGGGAGGCTTTGCACTTCACAACCTGAGACCCAGAGGGGTTTCTCAAACCAGCAGGAGTTTAACAGCTTTTAACCACACTTTTGCCACATGCAGCCTGGCTGGGGACTGCTGCTGGCCCAGGCATGCTTGTGCCATGCCCAGCTCAGCTGAGCTTCCCATCTAGGGCTTGTCCTGCAGAGCAGAGATTTTTTTGGGGCATTGGGAGAATAAAAGCAGCTGATCATAGAATCACAGAGTGGATTTTGTGGGAAGGGATCTTAAAGATCATCTCAGTGCCTCTTCTGCCATGGCAGGGACACCTTCCACTGTCCCAGGGTGCTCCAAGCCCTGTCCAGCCTGGCCTTGGGCACTGCCAGGGATCCAGGGGCAGCCACAGCTGCTCTGGGCACCCTGTGCCAGGGCCTGCCCACCCTCACAGGGAAGAATTTCCTCCCTAACATCCAACATAACCCCACCCTCTGTCAGTGTAAAGCTATTCCCTATGTCCTGTCCCTCCATCCCTTGTCCCCAGTCCCTTTCCAGCTCTCCTGGAGCCCCTTTAGGCCCCGGGAGGGGCTCTGAGGTTTCCCCTTCACTTTCTCCTCTCCAGGCTGAGCACCCCCATCTCTCCCAGCCTGGCTCCATAGCAGTGCTCCTCCAGCCCTTGGATCATGTTTGTGGCCCCTTCTGGACTCACTCCAATGTGTTCATGCCTTTCTTCTCTTGGGGACCCCAGTGAACAAGCGCTGCCCATCTCTGGGTCCTGGTGGCCCAGCACAGACACCCACAGCCATCAGTGCATCAACCCTGTCCTTCCACAGCTGCACCAGCCTTGCAGGTCCCTCCCCAATGACATCCTGAACAGCCATGGCACAGGGATCCATGACTGAAACCACCCAGCAGCACTGCAACCACTAAATATCAGGAAAAAAAAATCTTTGTGGGTAAAACAGAATGCTTTTTGTGGTCCAAAACAGAGCTGTTCGTTTTATATTTTTCTTCTTTTTTTTTACAATGTTTTCAATAAAACGACATTAACTTCAAATGATAAAAGGGATGTGTTTCATATTTTGCAGAGTTTGAGGATGGTTACATAACCATAATGAGCCTGAACGCATTCTGTGTTTTTAGATGCCTGCAATTTTTTCACCCAAATTAGGCTTTCTCCAAAACTGCTCCCCAGTGGGGCTGCCAACACAGTAGAGTTAATGTTGAGAGAAAATGCATTAAATCCACCTGCAAGCTCCACGAACAGGTGACATCCTGAACACCCAGAGGAATGAAGCCAAACCAGCAGAGCCTTGACTTAGCAGGTGCTCAAGGCAGCAGAGGTTGTAGAGTGATTGTCCTGGGTTGTAAAATATGTGTGTGTGTTCTGTCCCCATCTGTCAGAGGTGGGGCAGTTCTCTGCTGTTCCTGGGGCAGTTTTTTCTTTATCTCTCCCACAGCCAACCCTCCCTCCAGGAGATCTCTGCTGTCCATGGCCACTGAGTGTCCCTGCAGGGCTGATCCAATCCCAGCATCCCATGGGGAGATGCTCCGCCCAGGGGAGGAGCCAAGCATTCCTACCTGGATCCAATCTGAGCCTGGCACAGCACAGCAGCCTTTGCCCCCTGCATTGCCAGAGGAGCAGCTTTCTGCTGCCCTGCATGGCCAGAGGGAGCCCAGGCCCATCTGCAGCAGCCCTGTAGCTGCAGAGGAAAACTCCCCCCTTGTGCAGGATCCCTGCTGCAGCAGAGCCACAGCTGGCACTGCAGGAGGGCTGAGCCCCCATGGCATGGGGCTGGGACACCCCCCTGACACACAGGGGACAGGGCCTGTGATCACTCTAGCAGCGTTGGTTTGTATTACTGCATTTGTATTTTATTTTTTCCCTAATAAAGAACTGTTATTCCTATTCCCACCCCTTAGCTTAGAAATTACAATAATTCAGAGGGAAGGTGCTTGCATTTTCCATTTCAAGGGAGGCTCCATCCTTCCTTAGCAGACACCTGGCAGTTCAAACCAAGACAAGTGATGCTTACCCACAGTCCCTCCAGTCCAGCAATACTCCAGCCCACTTATCCATAGAAAACTCCCTCCCAGAGTCTCCCATGGCTGTTATGGAGAAGCAGAGCGTGGTGCTGCCTCCCCAGCCCTTCCCAGGCATCTCCAGCTCCTCCACGCCCCCGAGGCAGGTGGCTCAGGGGATGCAGACAGTGTGTGTGAACCCACCACCCTCCCACATCTCTGCTCCCCTTGGCACAGATAACAGCCCCCAGGAAGGACCTTGGGAGACAAGGCACAGATTTATTTGGTCTTTCAGCTGCTGGCTGCTGTGTGATCTTTGATAAACTCTGGGATGGGAGAGACGCGAGTTTGCACGAGTCCCTGCCAGCAGCTGACACAGATGCTGCCTGGCACAGCACCAGGGAGCTGTGACACCCATTTGATCATATGTTTATCCACATGTCCCTCACATACTGATAGGCACAGCGATAGCCCCTGGGCCTGCCCTCACAAAGCACGAGCAGCTGAATTTCTGTGCTGCACACAAAGTTTAGAAATGATGGCACAACATTTTTTTTTTTTTCAAAGGTCTCTCTGCGTGCTGTAGGAACTTTCCAAATGTTGCTGGCACCCAAGACATGGAGTTTATAGAACAGGTTTTGTCTTGCTGTGAAAGAAATCATGTCAAGTCTGCACTTTGGGACTCCCTAGTCCAGATCTGCCCCTCAGAATTTCTCCCTGCTTGGCCAAACATTTTTTACCCTGACAGTTTTTGAGCCCTCCTGGCTGAGAGCTCTCAGTCCAAAGTAGCCCTGTCATGGAGTTCCTTCAGTCCCGTGGCATGAAAACAAGACAGCAGCCACCCTGTGGGTTCAGATGGACTTCTCCCATCTCCCCAAGAGTGGTGGCACTGGCTGCAGTGAGCCCTCTGCCCTGTGACTCCACTCTGTCAAACTTTGCTCCCTCTTATTGCTCTAACTCTGTCTTTAACCATCCATTTCCCATATCCTTTTCCAGACACAGCTCATCCCAGCAGGCCTGGAGCTGGGGAAGAGCCCAGAGGAGTGTTCAGGGTTGTAGTTTGCAGCTCTGCTCTCCCCAGCCCTGGCATGGTGTTCTCCCAGAGCAGACACATGCTGTGCCTCTGTATCAATTGCATGACCAGCTTCATTTTGTACTGCTTATGAATTATTGCTGGCCCCTGTGGCTCTTGTCAGCGCTTCCCCCTGTCTCACAGAGACATTGATTCATACACCCATGAATGTTCCCAGGCTTAATTAAACTCCTGCTCCCTTCCCGACATTCTCCTTTGTGTGCACTAAGGTTTCTGATCAGCTTTGGGTGGGCTGGGGATGTGCCCACCTCCCCTGCTTTGTGCCTGCTCTGTGCTTAGACTCCATCAAATTTCAGGTGTCTCCACCCCACCTTGAAATGGATCCATCATTTTTCTTGTTCTGCAGTTCAGTGTGCTAAATTCTGCTCCTCTTGGCTCTCTTGTCCACCCAAGCCCAGGCCCTGCTGTCCAGGCTCCAGCCACACTGGCCTTTCCTCCCTGGGCAGGATTATTCTCCAGCTCTCTTCCACCAGCCATAAGAAGCAGTATATCACCAGCAAACTTGAGATCAAAACTGACAAGCAGGCTTTTTAGATGAGCCTGTTCTGCTGTATGTAATTAATGTGTCTTGTTTTCTTCATTTATATTTTATTTATAGGCTTTTATGTATTGTGAGAACCTCCGAGAGGGTTTTCTTTTTATGAATTACGCTTTGTAAAACAGGAGAACTGATGTTGATGAAATAGTTATTATCAGCTAAAGACTGCACTCCCAGACTGTGCCTCCCTTCCAACTGGCAATCTGTCACTCTTCCAAACGTGACCGACAGACAGACAGCCAGGCAGCTCCCACCAAGGAGCCAGGAGGAGGAGGAGGAGGAATTGTGATGAAGGTGATTAAAAATAGAGAAAGATTCCTTTGCCACAAATCACAGCGAGAAGTTTCAGAGAAGAAAATAGCACACCTAAAAGATATTGCCTAAGGGGGCTTTTACTGATCTTAGACTCTGCTGCTCAGATCAGTTCGCTCCAGTGAGTGTCTGTACCAGTTTTTTAAGGATGGAAGAAATAATTGCCAGCATGGGGGCTGGAGGGAGGATTTTTTTATTTTTAATTTAGTTTCCCTAAAAAGCCTTTCTTCATTTAAATCTTGGAAGCAGGAGTGTATCTGAGGGAGAAGCTGATTGAAAATGGATCATTTAGAGCTTAGCTCCCATCTTTTTGTTGATTAAGTGTTTACCAAGCTACTGCCCCAAAGGGAATTTTGCTGTTTTATATAATAAATCCCTGAAAAACAAGTTTCAATGGGACTACTGAGATGGCAATCAAAGCTTGAGTGCTGGAATCAGGGAGTAGGAGCACAGAGGCTCCTGTATATTATTCACTCAAAGAAAACAGGAAACAACTCTACCAGTTCATCCTTCCTGCTAAAGATGATGATTAACTGGGACAAATGATCTCCCAATGAAAAATCAAGGATGCAAGAGGGATCCCTGCCCACCTGGGTGCTGGGGAGCATGGACTGAGGCTGGGCTGTGCTGTCTGGAGCCTTTGGGGTGAGAGTACAATGAGTGGGTTCTCCCCACCCTCCACAGGCATCCATGAACTTCTCCACAGAATCAGAAAATCCCAGAATGGTTTGGGTGGGAAGGGACATTAAAGACCATCCAGCCCAACCTCCCACCTTCCACTATCCCAGGCTGGTCCAAGCCCAATCCAACCTGGCCTTGGGCACTCCCAGTGATGGAGCATCCATCCATGAGCTGCCCAAAGTGTCCTGAGGTGCAGCCAAGCTGTCCCAAAGCACTGAGGCAGCCCAAGGCAGGGAAATGGTGAGAGATCCCTGGGAACACCCCAGGGAGGATGTGAGTGCTGTGACTGAGCCTAAAACACCTCAGATTTTGGTACTGTTTTTTTATTTGGTGCCCTTTACCACACATCTTCTGATGAGTGATTTGGATCCTCTGATAAACTCCTGCAAGTCCTGCCTGTCACCATCACAGCCTTGAATAATGCTTTAAATGTCACTGCTGGGACAGGAAATGCAGCAGTTTTGATACCCTTGCTTCTGTCCTGATGATTCACGTTGACATTTACATGACCAAGCAGAGGGGGGGAAGCTGCTGAGCACATCACTGAGCCTGCAGAAATCTTCACAGTAACAGGATCCAAACCACAGAGCCCCAGAACTTCCAGGAAACACTCTCACAGAGGCAGCAGAGCCTGAGCAGGCTCTAGAGAGCTGCAGCCCTTCCCAGATCTCTGGAGGATGCTCCATGCCCATCCTGAACTCCCCTTTTTGGAGGAAGCTGAGTGCAGGTACCTGGTGTCAGGACCATGAACACCAAGCTGTTAATGGGGTGTGAAAGATCATACAAGGAGGTTTAGTATGTGGGATGTCATTTTTCCTTTTAGGATGTTTTTCATTTATCATTTTAGGACTGTACATGGAGGCAGGTAACACCACTGGATGGAGAGCTCTTCAAGAGACAGAGTCAGGGAGGTTAACTCATCACCTGACAAATAATCCAGCCTCACCATTCTCATTACATAAAGTTTCCATTGTAAAACAAATTATTTTTAATCTCCACTGCAGCTCATGGGCACTCATGGAAAAACCTGCACTCATGATGAACCCTTTATAAAGAAGGTGAGGCAGAGTCACAAACCCCATATTTCCAGGTTGTGATGGGGCCTGGGGAGGGACAAGGCTCTGCAGATTCCTGCCCTGAAGGCCATTATTGTATGTGCAGGGAAATGTCCCAGTAAAGGCAGGAATCATGAATCTGACTCCATGTTCTCAGAAGGCTCATATTATATTATATTATATTATATTATATTATATTATATTATATTATATTATATTATATTATATTATATTATATTATATTATATTATATTATATTATATTGAAAGGATACTTACTGAATACTCAAAGGTTTTATGGAGCTAGATGCACAAGAAGGTTTCAAGCAGCTCCAACAGCATATTGAGGCACAAACTCAGAATAGAACTTCTCAAAATCCTAAAATTCCTTGCATTTTCCCCCACATGCTCACTGAGGGTGCAGAGGAGACTCATTGCCCAGCTGGAGGCCCTGGGGCTGCCTCCTCCTCTCGGCATGAATTCAGCCCCATGGCCTGGGTGCTGCCCTTGAAGGATAGACCTGAACACTCAGTGGAACCTTTATGACCCTGCAGTCATGGAGATACATCTTCAGAGGGTCTGCTAACCCTGCAGAGCTCTCCCCAATACCTTCTGCCACTTCAGCAGCTCTGGTTTGCTCTTTGCTTGTCCCATGCACCCCTTGGGGATGCTGAGGGCTTCTTATCAGGTGCCCAGCTCCTGTGCCACAGGGAGCAGCACTAAAATGTAATCATTGCATCACTGAGTCCTGCTGAATTTAGGGCCCTGTCTCCACTCCCAGCTCTATATTTAGCACGTTGAGCAATCCCAATCACACTAGTTCCTGAGCCATCTGCATCAGCTGCTCCAAAATAAAGCAACCGAGTGGCAAAGGGTGCTGTGCTCCAGCAAGAGGAGTGCTTTTGGCACATTGCAAGGAGTCCTCCCTCTTCTGCTCACTTATTTATTTTGCTCCAAAAGAAGGATCCAAAGGTACAGAAAGCTTTGGTTCAGGCAGCAGCCCCAGCAGTTGTATTTGTCAATATGTGAAGAGTGTCTGAAAGTGATGTATTTGCAACATATATGGTCCATTGCCTGATTAACTCAGAATGAAAACCACCCAAGCTTCACACTGAAATCAGTTAGCAATACAATATCTCCAAAGATTGTGCAATTACTTTTATTTTTTTTCCTGAATGGCTGCCAATAACTGCAACTTTCACAGAAGATAAAGATCTTTTCTGCTTCATTATTTCTGAGATGGCACATTAGGATCAAATGTAGCATCCTATTAAATAAAACTCCAGGAACACTATATATAGCACCATGGCAAATGTGGCCTGCAAAGCAGCATTGATCAGATCAGCACAGCAGCCTGTTTGCATGTTGAACAGTTAAAATATTCCTGCTATTAAAATTTATCCTCTTCTTGGTAAACCTGTATGTGCACGTTGCATATTGTGCTCACACAGCTGCTACTCCATGAGCACAGACTTCAGCAGCCTCCCCTAACCTGTGTCAGGGCAGAGGTTGTGCTTTATTTACCTCATCCAACAGACTCTGGAGATGCACTCTCAATTCTCATGGACCTACAGGTCCTACCCACCCAAACTCCCCAGCAAGGGGGATTTTCTCAAGGCAGAGATGAGGGCAGAGGTTGTGGTTTTTTGGTAGCTGGACAGGTTGAGGTCCTCATGTCCTTGGGGGTATATCAAGGACACAATGGACTGTTACCTGGGGGTTTTTTGCCAAAGAGGAATTGGTATCACCTGAGGGCAGTGGGTGAAAGTCAGGGTTTGAGTGACAGCCAAATCTATCTCAGGAGTCATGGAACCACCTCCCTGTGCAGAGCTCTCAGCTCTAACACCCAAACCTTGTTCTTGTACAAGACCAGAGCCCAAATCTGCCCTGGGTTTTGGCTGATGGGAGATCACACTTCCATCAGGAGGGTTAAACCCACACCAGGGGGTTCCTGGACCCACCCTTAGCTCACACAAGGCAGCAGCTGGAGGTGCTTCAGTCCCTCAGTGCTGGGAGCCAGGGAGAAATCCTCCAGGAGATGAGACAGCAGTGTCACAGACATCTTTTATGAAAAATTCTTTCCTTAGGATTTTTCCTCCTGAGAAGCTGAAAGGCCTCAGGAACAAAATGTAAACATTGATTATCTGCTGCTGTGGAATGCAACAGGTGCATCTGTGATTGGCCCATGTTGGTTGTTCCTAATTAATTGCCAATCACAGTCAGCTGGCTCAGACAGAGAGTCTGAGCCACAAACTTTTGTTATTCATTCCTTCTTTTTCTAGTCTTAGCTAGCCTTCTGAGGAAATAGTTTCTTCTATTATTTTAGTATAGTTTTAATAAAATATATATTATAAAATAATAAATCAAGCCTCGACATGGAGTCAGATCCTTGTCCCTTCCCTCATCCTGGGACCCCTGTGAACACTGTCACAACAGCAGCTCTCTCTCATCCAGGGAGAGACAGCAGCCCATGCAGGGTGCAGGCCACTCTTCCAGGGTCCTGCATCCCTGGCTCAACCCAGGAATGGCTCTGCCAGGACAGGCCCTGTCCCTTGCTGTCCCAGCCCCCGCCCCAGCAGAGCCCAGCCCACTCTGGGATCCTTGCATTCACTTATCACAGGGAAGGTTTAAAAATGCAGAAAACCCCTCTGAAATGATATTCCAGTGCATTCACAAATTAAGTGAAGGCACATTTGACTGGATGGGCATTTACATATAAATTGCTGTCTAATTGCACTAATTGCACACGTTCACAGATGCGCTATTGCACAGACAGGTTCTGCACATGGATATCAGGTGTCTGCTTTGTTTTATAGCAAAGATGGCATTAAATCAATATGAATTATTGGTTCCTCTCTTGCCAGACCATGGCTTAGATCAACCACTGTCCCAGTCAGGGTTAGGGAGACCTTTTGAAGTGATTTTCCAGCTCCTGTTCTGAGTCATCCTGATTTCATCCCCTCAGGCTTGCAAGCTTTCCCTTCCCTTCCAGGTCATAAATACTTGTCTCATCTCAGGGAAACATTTGGTGCTGTTAGGTACTAAGGACACAGTGTAAAAATCAAATATCTTGGCATTTTACTTTTATATTGGAAACTGATCAAATAGTAAAAATGAATCTTGGATGAAGAAAATTTTAAAAGATAGTAAGCAGAATTTAATGTACTTCAATAACATCTTTTTTGTAGACTCGTTACCTCTTTATTTACCCTTCAAGATATTTGCTTCTGTTTTACAGCACAATATGTATTGAAGAGAGACATAAACTGGGCAGAGAAATGCCATTGAAATGAGAAAATAGAAAGTTAATGGTGAAACTAGAGTAGGCTAAATTAATTTACTGATTATATGACCATATCCCATCAGTAAGACATGAATTATTTTGTTTACAGTCTTCAGGTTGTTGCCTGGCCCTGCTACCCTTCACTGTTTTCAATTTAAACTGCAGTGATTGTAAAGAGAAGAGAAAATAAACCAAATGTTCCCATTCCACTTATAAATTTTATGTTTATAATCTTGTAGCCATCCATGGAAACCATGCCTGTTATTCAAGTGCCTCGCCTCCCCAAGCTGAGCATAATTATTACTGATACATCTGGATGTTTAACTACCTACTACAGACTCTTGAATTCCTTCCAGATATAAAATATCCATTAATACAGGAGTGGAGAAGAGTGGAGTCACAGGGGGAAGAAGAGAGGGGAGGGTTTATGTCTATTACTTCAATTCTCAGAGGATTTATGCCTTGCTTAGCACCACAGGGAGTAAAACACTATTACCTAAGCTGGTGTCATTCACATAAAAGGATGTAATGTGCCTCTTTCCAGTTTGTTTTGCAAAGAATCCTTGGTGCACAGTGGGACAGATCCACTCTAGCTTGGTGTCCTCAGAAGATGGAGATCCCCTCCCATGGTGCAGCCCTCCCCCAGCCCAGGGGCATCACTGAGCCATGTTTTTTAAAGCCCTCTGCGTTGGGCTTTCACTCAAAACCCACATAATTTTGTAGCCAATGGGTCCATGTATATAAATAGAGCTTGGGCTTTAATCCCATGCAACGTTTTTCACTCTGGTTCTTGAGGGAAGTCCCAAAGGAGCTGGTGGGTGTGTGAGGAGCCCAGCAAGCACCAAAACAGTTGGTGTGAAGAAAGGGGCTCAAAGTATCACCAAAGATGTTGATCTCTGAGTAAAAGGTGTGTGTCTTACCTGAGGGAAGAGCCAGCATTCCAGGAACATCCATAAATCCCTCCTCTGGGCTGCATCCTCAGGGGCACAGCATCCTCCTCATCACTCCTGAAGGCAGCACTGAAACACCATTTAGGAATTGGAGCTGTTTTGCAAAGATAGTTCTGCCACACAGCATTTCCTCACCGTATCAGCTCCATTAAGGCTCCAGCTCAGACTTATTGATTACTCTCTAATCTGTGCCCTATTAAATTCACACATCCATCTCACAATTACACACGTGGCATCAGTCACTCGCCAGCAATGCCCCATTAGTCCCTATTATGAAGAACACAGTGGTAGTTGTGTTGCTGCTGCCTCATTACCCTCAGGATGTACCTGATCCATGGCACATGGGGCTGGCTCTGGTCCAGGGAGAAGCTTCCTCACAAAAAAGCCAGGGCTGACTCCTCGCCTCGCTTGAATCGTGGCTTTCAAATGTTCAAATGTGTGTGAGAAACACTTAGGGACAGAGAGTGTCAGATCCCTTTCTGTGAAACTATTATTTGCCTCCAGATAGAATGGGAAACAACTTGTCTCTGATCATAGCAGTTACTTATAAGCTGCCAGACTGGAGGGATAAGTGAGATAAATTAAACTGTGAGTGCTCGCTTTCCAAGAACAGCTCACTCTATTTGCTCAGGCGTTTAAGTACACACGCAGCTTTTAGCCTGTAATCAAAGCACGGAGCTCAAGCAAAAGGATCATATTTAGTGCTCCAGATCAAAGAGGGAGAGCTCAGAGTCGTGTACCAATGCAGTCCCTCCTGGTGTTCCACAACCTCTGCTCTCAGGAGCCTGAGGATATGTGCCCTTTGCTGCAAACAGGACACAGCCACACTCAGTGACACAACAGAGCAACCAAAACCTTCTTCCTTCACCACCTCCACCTCTCACAGCCCCATCAAACCCCCATTTTGCAAATCCCCATTTGCAGAGGGTGCAACTGGTATTGTTCCATCTCCTGTGCCCCTTCCTCTGGTGGCACCACGAGCAGAGATTCTGCAGTGCCTCCCACAGCTCTGCAATCCCTCTCCCCACAAATGTGCTTGGAGTGCTCGTGGCTGCCAGATGGAATTTCACATTCCACACATGAAGGGGACCAGATGAGCACAAGAGGCTGCACAGGCTGTGTGCATTGTGCTTCCGATTCTTGTGGATTCCCTCTCATGGAGGAAGTGGCCTGGAATGGGAAGCCCCATCTGTCACTGAGATACTTGTTGAAATTGAATGTTCTGATTGGGTTTTTTAACATTTTTTTCCAAGATTGGAAGTGTTTTGGTCCCATCATCTCTGCCTTTAGCTCCAGTCACACAGTGGAGGTAGAAAAAAAACATAAGAATATTTGGTTTGCTACATTTACCAAAAAGGATGATATTTTGTTACTAATAGGTAGAATTTTAAGAGGTATAATATATATTATATATTAATAATATAATGTATATTATATATATAATCACCTTGGAATTACCAATTATATTATTACTATATAATATATATTTTATTAATATTATATATTAATACTATATATATATAATATATAATACTATATATATATTATATATATTATATATATTAATAGTATAATCACCTTGGAATTACCTGGAAAACTTTCATATAGGACTGATTTATGCACTTTTGACTGGACCTCCTGTGGTTTTAATTTTTAACTGAGATTCTCAGATGCACCTCTGAAAGATACCCAAAGAAAAGCCAGGTGGGCAGGATCTTAATGTAAAAATAAAAAGAGAATGTGAAGCTGAGTGTTCAAACCCAAAGGGGATTGAAGGTGCAGAAAGAGGGTGGGAATACAGGAGTGTCAGGAGACTGCTCTTAGCAAACAAAGCTGATGGGAACTTTAAAAACATAATTAAGTCAAGTTTGGATCAAAACTGCACACTCTGTGATCCCAAGTGATTTCTGGAGATGCTGTGGAGCCAGAACTCCAATATCTGAGTTCACCCTGAATTAATTTTTTCCTTATTTTGGTTTGGGTTTCAAATAGGGAAAATTACTGTGAGCAGAAAGACAGCATCACAGCAAGGGTTTGGTGAGGGTAAAATATCATCTGTGAACCAAATCTGGCCATCCAACCCAAACCCTTCACCGGGCATTGCTTCATCCATCCAAGGCTGTGCTTCCCTTTCTGCAAGGTGTCCCTGGCCAGCCAACATCACACTTGGCTGACTTACAGCTGAGAACCCATTTTGCAGTGATGATGATGATGATGATCACATCTCCTCCTGACTCACCAGCATAAACCCAACACCCTGGTGACTGAGGAAAGGTGACCTCAGTGACACAGCAGCATCTGAAAGCCAAGGCTGTCACCACCCACCAGTGTGAGCAGTTGTGGGACAGTCCCCAGGTGCTGAGGGGCTGCTGAGCTGTGCAGCCGCTGCTCCTGGGTGGGCAGAGCTTGTTGTGCACCCCAGGCAGGCTGAACTCACACCTGGAGAGCTCCTCCTGCAATAGGACAGCACTGCCCCTGTGTGAGACCTGACAGTGCTGCCACCTCTGCCACCCTGTCCCTGTCCCTGCGCTGCCTGTGCCATGCCTGGGCTCTGCTGGGCTCCTCAAAGTCCCTCTGCAGAGCCTGGGCACTGCAGCCAGGGCTTGGTGCCACCAGGACAGCCCTGCCCAGGACAGGAATGCCACTGGATGGAGAATCCAAAGGAGAATCCCCTCCACCTCTCTGCTTCCTCTCTCCCAGGGTTTCCTCCATTGTGATTCTCTTGAAACAAGGCTGGACACCTGGAACAGCATTCTTGTGCCTTATCTGTGTGCAATGGAGCTCCTTCCTTGAATGTCCTACAATTTCCTTTTCTCTGAGGACTCACAGGCAGCCTCTGTTCCCACAAGGATGCTGGCATGGCCCTGCTGTCTGCTTTCCTTCTTTCCTGTTTTCCTTTGAAGCTGTGCCCTCACAGCTCAGCTGGAGGGACAATTCCCAAGGCACAGCCAGTGTGATCATTTCTGGTTCTTGTCAGCATCAAGTGATCATGGCTCATGCTCCAGATGAGTGGGTTTAGGATATCATGGGATTTTAAAATAGTTTTTTAAAAAAAGGCATTTCTTTCTTGGTGTCAGGCTGTCCAAGGATGATGTTTTCAGAACCCTCTGGGTGGGTGGAACTACAAAAAGAAGCATGAGCTGATAACACCTGGGCAGCACTCTGGGAGTGAGAAGGAGCCATTCCACTCTGAGAACCAAGAGCCTTCTGCCTAGCTTTTAAATTCCTCCCTGGTGCATCCCTTGGCTTGGAAGGGGAAAATCAGTCAGGAGATACCACATCCATGTGTTTTCTGCAGCTTGGAACTCACAGGACAATTGTCTTGGTTTGAGTGATGTTTGATGGTGCAGCATGAGTCCCCTGGACACTGGGGAGGCTGCTCCTCATCCCAGGTGAGCTGATGTGGGTGGCGCAGGGTGTCCCATCAGGGTACCAGGATGGCACAAGATGTCACATGAAGGTACAGGATGGCACAGGGTGTCTCATCAGAGTACCAAGATGGCACAGGGTGTCCCATCAGGATATCAGGATGGCACAGAATGTCCCACCAGGGTACCAGGATGGCACAGGATGTCCCATCAGGATGGCACAGAGTGTCCCATCAGGGTACCAGGATGGCACAGGGTGTCCCATCAGGGTACCAGGATGGCACAAGATGTCACATCAAGGTACAGGATGGCACAGAGTGTCCCATCAGGGTACCAGGATGGCACAGGGTGTCCCATCAGGGTACTAGGATGGCACAGGGTGTCCCATCAGACCCATCCTGCCCAGTGGAAGCATCAGGGTGAGTCCCTTCCCAGCTGCCTTAGCCTGTGTCCCCCCCCTGTGCAGGAGGAAATGAACCCCCAGGCTGGGCTAAAGCCTGAGGAATCATCCCTGGTTTTCCAGGGAGGATTGAGAAGTGCATCAGCTCTGCAAACTGCTGGTTGCAGACCCTTGTGACTTTCCATTCAGGCAGGATTTCTGTGGCTGAAAGTCTGCTCTGTGAAGGTGCCTATTTCATATTCCTAATGCACCCACACCTATTTTTGATTAATACTTTCATCTCAATCCAATACTGAAACCCTCTATTAATATCTGAGGCCCTTGTGCACTCTTTGGGGCTGGTGTTCACTTATTGGCAGTTTCTAGTCAAGTGAAAATGGGTGTGTGGGAAGCAAGTATTGTATTACCAAGTGACCTTTTGCTCTGTGCTGGGCTCAGCACAGTGTCTCAGGCACTGCTGAACAGAGCTTCAAAAACCTTTGGCTTCAGAAACCTTTGGCAGGGAAGAGGGGTTATGGTCTGTTCTGCATTTCTGGCGTGGTCCCACCTGGCCTGGAACACTTCCAGGGATGGGCAGCCTGTGCTGGGGCCCCACCACCCTCACAGGGAAATATTTCTCATGGATATCTAACCTGAATTTCCCCTCTTTCAGTTTGAGCTCCTTGTCCTATCACTATATTGCTGATGAAAAGTCTTTCTTTGACTTCCTTGGAGGTCCCCTTCAGATACTGGAAGGTGCTGTGAGGTCTCCTGAGCAGACCCAGCTGTCCCAGCCTGTCTTCATTTCTGTTGTTGGTGCCTTTCTCCCACACTTACAACCACCACTGCCCTCCACCACAACCCAGAAACATTTTTTTAATCTGCTTTATTGTGAAGTAGTTGACTTAATCACTCATTAAAAACATGTTTCCTACTCTTAAATCTATTTTCTCCCTTTTAGACTTGTTTATTCAATGATGGAATTCCTTCTTTAAAAGCTTCTGTGAAGAAAATGGTGGTGGTGGAGGGACATTTTAAAATAAAACCAAATCTGCTTCCTGGATTGAAGTGTTAATTAAATGGTCTTAAAATTCACTTGTTGCCTCTGAGAGTTTGATGTCTCTGCACAGGGAAGGAGGTTTCCTACCTCACCTGGCAGCTGAGGTAGGGCAGGGAACTCAAGGTGTGCATCCAGCTCCAAATGCTCCTCTTGAGAGTCCTCTGAAGCCTTGAGCTCACTCTCCCTCCTTTAAAGCTGTATTTGAGGGGGGGACCAGACGACCTTCAAGGTCCTTCCAACACAAACCATTCTGTGATTCTGATTTCCAAGTTCTCCTAACTCTGTCACTATCAACATTCATGCTTTCGTATTCACCTGGGGGACGCTGGTGCTCTGAGCATCTGGAAACTGCACAGGCACTCCACGAGGTCCCAGGGCACTGAGGCAAAATAAATCCCTTCCAACACAAACCATTCTGTGATTCTGATTTCCAAGTTCTCCTAACTCTGCCACCATAAATGTTCATGCTTTGGTGTTCACCTGGAGGACGCTGGTGCTCTGAGCATCTGGAAACTGCACAGGCACTTGACGAGGTCCCAGGGCAAACCTTGGGATCAGCTGCCTTGGGATCAACCCCCAGTGCCCCCAAACCTGTGAGGCCCCTGGGAGCAGCAGGGCTGCCTGGAGCACACCCACCCTTGTCACAGACATCTTTTATGGAAAATTCTTTCCTTAGGATTTTACCTCCTGAGAATCTGACAGGCCTCAGGAACAAAATGTAAATATTGATTATCTGCTGCTGTGGAATGCAACAGGTGCATCTGTGATTGGCCCATGTTGGTTGTTTCTAATTAATGGCCAATCACAGCCCAGTTGGCTGGGACAGAGAGTCCGAGCCACAAGCCTTTGTTATCATTCCTTCCTATTCTATTCTTAGCCAGCCTTCTGATGAAATCCTTTCTTCTATTCTTTTAGTATAGTTTTAATATAATATATATCATAAAATAATAAATCAGCCTTCTGAAACATGGAGTCAGATCCTCGTCTCTTCCCTCATCCTCAGACCCCTGTGAACACCGTCACACACCCTCACAGGCTGGGCTGTGCTTTGCACCTCAGCAAGTCCCTGATTTTCAGTTTCCAGGGAGAGACACGCAGGGATGATGAGCTGAAGTGAGGTAGAAACAGGAAGAGGACACTGATTTTCTGGGTTGTCTTTGCTGTACTTTTCCACCCAGGAGCAGAGCTCATCCTCATGGCTTGTGGCACACCTTCCTGACAAGGTTGCCATAGCCATGATATTTTCTGAAAAATCCTTTCCTTAGGACTTTTCCTCCTGAGAAGCTGAGAGTCCTCAGGAACAAAATGTAAGCAATGGTTATCTGCTGCTGTGGAATGCAACAGGTGCATCTGTGATTGGTCTCATGTGGTTGTTTCTAATTAATGGCCAATCACAGTCAGCTGGCTCAGACTGTCTCAGTCAATCACAAACCTTTGTTATCATTCCTTAGCTAGCCTTCTGATGAAATCCTTTCTTCTATTATTTTAATATAATTTTAATATAATATATATGACAAAATAATAGATCAGCCTCCTAAAACATAGAGTCTACATTTTCATCTCTTCCCTCATCCTAAAACCCCTGTGAACACCACCACAGCCTGCTGTGCCCCTGGATGAGCTGGATCTGCTGGGCATGGTGCTGCAGGAGCAGGGATGGGGTGGCCATGTGAGAGGTCCTGAGGAGCACAGAAATGGGGAAACTTCACCTTTCTGGAAGAAGCAATGGCAGAGTTTGATGCAAACACAGATTTTCAAGCTCCACGAATGGATCTGTGCATGGCTTATTAGTGACTTTTCCATTTGCAGCCAACACCAGTGATGCTTTCTTGAATCTGTGTGGGCTACTGGCCTGCTTTATTATTTTCCATTGTCTTTACTCACTCACATTTTTAAGTCTTTAGCTCCTTTTATGTACTTGAGAAGAGTATCCCACACAAATGTCTCAGAGCCTTGAAAAAAAAATTCAAACACCTATTGTCTTTAAAGGTGCCTTTTTGGGGATTTTTCTCGTGTTTTCTCACTAGTTTGGAGAAAAATGTCTTTGGCTTAGGAAGATTTAGTAGAGGCAAGTCATGGTGCTGGGAGTTAATCCAAGACAACTCCTCATCTTTCCAGAGCCCCTCGTTGAGGTGATTTGTTCCATTGTACAGTCAGACAGGCACAGCACAATCCAAAGGGAGCCTCTTTTCACTCCTTTGTGAAATGGACTTTTTGGAGAGCTAGACCTGCCATCTTGAGGGAGTTTTTAATTCTATACTGAGCCTTCAAGACACTCAAGCTCTCACCTGTTCGTTGTTCTTCTCTTTCCTGACCTCCTCATCTACTTCAACCCAAGGCTCTGCAGATTTTCCTTGTCACAGACTTTGGAGAAAAGTTGGGATGGGTGGCTCTAGATCAGGTCCCATCACTCACCCTTGAGCTTCAGATGCCCACACAATGTCAGGGCTCCTTGGCATGCAGATCACAGAACTGGCTTAAAAGCCAGAATCTCAAATATTGTGAATGTGAAGTTCACTATGGATTAATTACAACTTTATAAGTATTTTGCAACTCTATTTTAGACTTCTTAATAAAAACCTTGATGATTACAGGACTTCTACAATTTGAAACCCAACCTTTTATGTGAGGATGTATTTTCTGCAATAAAGTTTTCATGCACAAGATACACCAAAACAGATCCTTAGACTCTGCAAAGACAATTTTTACCATTAAAAATATTTTTTTTAGTAATATTTTCCCTGTGAGTGGAGCCAAGAAGAAAAAAACTGATCCTTGAAAATTAAAAAGTCAGAAGAAGGCTAAAGAGAGTAGCAGGACTTAATTCTCTTGTAAGTCACTCATCACCTTCACTCAGCAGTGAAGAGAGGGAAACCAACACCTTCCAAGAGTGTTCTGGTGTTATAATTATTGCACACAGTAGGATGGGATGTTCAATTTTGTCTGAAATTTAATTGAATCTGACTTCTCCCTCCAGTCTACAACCTCATTTTAGTGGTTCCAATCCTATTCTTTCAGAGACTTTTTGTTTATGGAAGTTTTCCAGCCCAGGGAGAAGCTGTGTGATCCTAGAGCAGGCAGGAGCTCAGCCACTGTCAGTGTCCTTATTCCAGGACAGACTGGAAGGATGGTTTCTGTGAGCATAAAAAAAATCTATGGAAATAACTAGAAAAAAACCAAAAAACCCAACCCAGACTTTCTGCTCCAGGTCATGACCTGCATAAAAAACTTTCAGTCTGTGTTTTACACTCAATAGGTAATTTCACACTGTCTGTCTCAGGCAGAGCTGTCTGATATGAGCTGTTACCCCACTGCCTTCAGCTGCTGGAGGCTCTGAGTCTCACCCCACCCATAAGTCTGCAGATATTGATTGACTTCAGGATGATTTCTAATAATAACTGGAGAATAACCTCCATCCTGAGCCCAAAGTGTTGGAGCTAGGTGATCTTTAAGGGCCCTTCTAGCCCAAACCATTTTTCAACTCTCCCACCTGTGGAGGCAGGACTGAAACTGTGCTCAGACTCTGAATTTGCCAGGGAGAAAAAGCTCCAGGCAGGATCTACCCCAGCTTTCTGCAACTTTGAGTACTTGAATTTCTGCAGCAGCTCATGAGGAGTCTCTGACAAGGAATGAGGAGAGAGGGAGACAAGGAATGCTGTTCTTCTTCTCTTCCCATCACTCCCTGAAACTCCTGCAGCCAAACTGCAGAGCTCTGGCATCCATACATTAAGTCATATGTTGGAGTATTCAGGGAACAGCCAAATAAATCAGGACAGAGCAAGAAAAATATATTGAAATGAGACATTTATGGAAATCAAAGAAAAGAATAAAAATTAAGCTGGGATAGGAATGTCTGATACTAAAGAGCTTACATTTCTGCCAAGGAAAGGGAGAGCAAGAAAAGGCTGGAAGGTGAATGTGAACATTTTCCACTCAGGAACAAGGCACACGCTTTTGGGACAGATGACAGTTAACAGCACAGGGACAAATTCATAAAGGAAGAGGCCAAACTCCAAAACTTTTGGTATCTTTAGGTGGGGCCTGGGATCCTTTGCAGCATCCATGCAGGACCCCACAGGATTCTGCAGGAACTGGGCAGAGTTAGCTGAGCTGGAATAGCTCAGGCTGCTGTCATGGAGATAACCACTGCCACCCACAGCAGCATGACTTGGGAAGGCTTCCAGCTTGGGAAGGAGCTGTGGGGGCTGCTCTTCCCATGATTTACACCTTCCAGGCTGCCCAGACAGCTGATGGCAGAGAGATTCAGAGGGGGTGCCAAGAATGGTGGGATCCTCCATCCAGCCCCTTCCCCCTTGTCAGAGGGAAATGGGGCATTTATAGACCAACAGTTCCCTGTGGTATTCACATGGCCTCTGAACAGAGAGAAGCTGTGAGACAAGCAGAGAAGAAGGAAAACACAATTCTTGTCTCACTGTGTTGTGCTAAAGTAGAATGCAATATGGAGATTGTTTACCCAAAGTGAGGATGCTTTGTTCCCTTGGCCTGTCAGGGCCAGGTGTGTGTGTGTGTGTCACACTGTCACAGGAGAGAGAATCAGAGATGAGTCCAGTGTGAGCAATTGTGAGCAAGAGTGAGTGCAGGGCAGATTCAGTTTAGATACAATGCACATAGTACAGTATAATAAAGTAATTCATTAGTAATTCTTTAGCCTTCTGATGATGGAGTCAGATGCATCATTCTCTCTCCCCTTTGTCAGAGTCACTTTTGATTTACAATAGTTCCCTCCTTTCCTCAGAAGAGAATAGAATGGGGCAAAAACAAGATAAAGAAAGGGTAAAAGGAGAAGTGGAGAAAAACAAGAGCTGAAAGGGAGAGCAGCAAGACAGAAGAGCAGGAGAGCAGCCAGCTCAGTGCCAGGGCACCAGTGACAGTGGCATCACTTGTCCTGAGGTGCCAGCACGAGTGGCTTTGCAGAGCTGCCCAGGCTGGGGTAACCCCAGGAGCTGCTCCCCATCACTCTCTGTGTAAAACAGCAATCAGTTGTTTTTAAAATTTTAAAAGTTCAACAGTAATAAAATGGTTATAAAAATAGTAATACAACTAGAGTAATAATAATTTGGACAATTTGAATTAGGACAATATGAGACAATAGAGACAAAGAGTTATGGACAGTCTGGGTACTTTTTTCTGGGCAGCAGGAGCCTGAAAAAGCACCCACATTAACAAAGGATTAACCCTTAAAAACAACAGCCTGTTGCATATTCATACACCTCTTACATGATGCATAAATTCCATTCAAATTCAGGATTCTCTCTGGTCATCCTCAACTTCTTCCTCTGAATCCTAACAGCGCCTTCGAGGTGGGAAGAAGTTCCTTTCTTCTGATAAGAGAGCAATAAATTCTTTTTCTCTGAAAGATTCAGGTGTCCTGTGGCTGCTATCTCACTGCGAGTCCTTTCTTTAGAAAAAAGTATCCTACATAGCATCGTTTCTATTTTAACAATTTTTATAATTGTTATAAACTATATTTAACACAGTACTTAAGAGAATTAACACAGCATTACTTTCTAACACAACACATATAATATTCATTTTAATATTTGCGAAAAGCCAACCATAAAACACATGCATTTTTCACACTCTGCCCGGAGGTTCCCGTGCCAGCAGGGGCTGAATCAGCCTCCCACACCCGGGCTGAGGGCGAGGTGGGCAGGCTGAGAACGAGCCCTGTGAGGAGGGAGCGGGGTGTTGGGGCTGCTAATCATTCTTTCGAGTTTTCATTTCCTCGCAGCCACGGGCTGCCCTGCTCAGAAATGAAACTTAGAGAGACGTGCCAGAGCTGTCTGAGATGGAGGGAGCCACAATGACAGGTCATAGGATGCAGGACAGGGTGGCTGCTGGGTTCTCAAAGCAGACACAGCATGCAGGGCTGGCTGAGCCCCCACTCTGCTCGGAAAGAGAGGGGAAATGTAGGTAAGAGATTTCCAAGTGCAGAGAAGGGGTGCAGGAAGGCAGAGAGGCGATGAGAGAAGGGAAAGAGCTTCCCTCCCGCTGGCTCTGCAGAAAGCAGCGCTGGAGGGGATGAGCCTGTTCTCACTTTGGAGCTGTTATGGGCGTGCAGCAGCTTTCACAAGCCCTGGAGCATCCCTTGTGTACTCGTGTCTGTGCCTCGGGCTGCTGCCCTGGGCAAGCGCCTGTTTGCTGTGCTCCAGCAGGGCCGACGTGTCATCTCCCATTCCTCACCAGGACACGCAGCTCCTTGCTCTGCTTTGTTCCAAGGTGAGGAACAGCCTTAGCCCTGATCAAAATTGCATTGCCAAGCTCCTTGTCCATGAGCAACTCCCGTGCATCAAAGGTTCTCTTCCTCACACCGCTGGGGCTGAACGTGGAGACCCTGAGGCAGAGCTGAGCCAAGCCAGACTGCCCTCACAGGATCTGCCTGAATTCCACAATGGGAACTGGCAGGGAAAGAAAGCAGAGACTTCCAGCTCCTACCTAGGGATAGAGGGAGAAGTCAGTCAGGTTTGGCTGGATAACTCACTGCCTGTTGTGAGGATCTGATGGAGCTGTTTCCTGGTGGGGTGGTGAAGAGCTAAATCTTCATCACTAAATCTACTAAGCACCATCGATGTTTCTCATCAAGGACAGTGACTTCTGTAATGCAAAGGAAATGTCTGTATTCCCATGTTTGTGCAGTGCAGTCCAACAACAGAGCATTTAAAACACAATCCTAAGTGAGCACTGGAGACCTCAGACAGCCTGGACAGGGGCTCTTGCTCCCACCCACAAACCTTTGGAATAAATTTGGGGTGATTAGCTCACAGAAGCAATGGACTTGCTCATGTGAAGCAAGAGGATAAAAGTGGGAAGTATGAACGAAAAACAAGTTGAAATGCCCATCCCATCCCAAAAACATCCCAAATATCTCTATGCTGCCCATTAAGGGTCAGACAAAGTGTCATGGTCGCTGATGTGCACCAACTTTGAGCTGGTTGCAATCTCCCTTGCTCCTACTTTCATTCAGAAAGAACAGAGGCTAAAATATTTGTCCAAATGATTTCAAGGGTTCTTTAGAGGATTAAAAAATCTAGTGTTCAGAAATGAGCATTTTAATTGTAGAGCCACGAGGCAGGCTGAGGTATGGTGTTCAGTGATGCTTCATAAATCTTGCCAATTTGTACAGTTAGCTTGAAACGAAAGTGGTAATTAAAAGCAAAGGAACAGCTAGTCCATTACAGACTAAATGCTTAGATTAAATATTACCTTGGATCTGATTATTAATGTGCAGGAGAGCTGTTTAGTGGCTCGGTATTTGTTCAGCAGGTTTTATTAATAGCTCCACGCAAACATTTCCCATAATAATGCAGGATCCTCGCACCGAAGCCGAGCGTGGAAACTTGCACGCTTCTCCTCCGCTGCTTTCACCCATAATTTCCACAGATTTTGTGCCTTTGTTTTTGCTCTCAGGTTTAGTCAGTGTGACCCCTCGGCATGGCTGGGTTTTTCACTGCCCCATTCCCAGCACAACAACCGATTGAGATTTTCCCCTTGCGTCACTGGAAGGTCCCGCTCCCCATGACGCACCATCCCTGAATGCAAGAAAAATTAACTCCAAGGTTGAGCCCATCCCAGCCTGCCCTGGCCACCCACCACCAGCAGGCAGCAGCTGTGACCCCCAAGGTGTGAAACCCCAAGCGAGAAGCAGCGCAAAAGCTCCAGGCAAGGAGGAAGAGTGAGGAGGGCACAGGGCGGTTTGCCTCCATGCAGCCTAGGTGAGTTCAGTTTCAGGAAGCTCAGACTCAGCATCTCAGATGTCAGTAGTTTCCACTGAGAGCTCAGGCCAAGTCAGTGAGGGATGAATATTAATAGGGGTAAAAAGCGGTGCTCGGTTGATGGAAAAGTCCCATTAAACAGAAAATTGACCCAGATGAATGTTCACAGCACCCAGCCTGCTCTTCTCATGGAGAATGCCAGAACATGGCTTGCCCAAGGAAAGGGAGAAAACTGACTTGAGTGGAAGGGCCTAAACCCCCCCTGGATCCTGCAGAGCTGGGGTGTGCTGGTGGAGCAGTCACAGGTGCTGGAGGATAACCTTGCTCCTGCATCACCACTACTCAGAATGACAGAATCATCAAATTATTCATTTCCTGCTTCTCCTTTGTCTTTGTCTTCAGCAGAGATCCCTCCTCCTTTCTTTACTTCTAATCCCACAGGGATAGCAGCTGGAATTCTTCTTCCAGCTCATATGTTTGGGCTTTTTTCCTGTGAAACCTCTGAAAAACCAATGCTGACAACAACATTAGTGCAGGATTCCAGGGATGAACTTTATTGATTTGTCATGGATGTGTGGGAAGAACACAGTGCAACCAGAGTGTCCCAGATTGAGGCTGTGAGGTGTGCAGTGGTTGGATTCCTACCACCTTTCTTTTTTTAAAGTAAAAAGCATCTCTTTGCTTGATTTGCCTTGTTATCTGCTGATGAGATTAATCCAGAGCCTACCTCTCACTGCTAGCCCTGCAGGAATCCAGGTTGCCTGCAATGTCAAGCAAGTCTAATAAATAATTTGGATGGAGTCAGTGCATTTAGTCAAACAAATAACTTCATTCAAAGGGCAGAATGGATTTTGTCAAAAGCCTTTTCTCATTATGTCAGGATGAAGAAAAAATCGTGCAGCCCTTTCACTCTGTCACCACAAAGGCATTTGTTCAAGCTTCTGGCTTTGCTTGATGTAAAAAATGTAGTTGTCAAGGCCCACACAGTGAATTGCTCTTCCCCACCCTGTCAGCATGAACCACTCCTGCACAGGGATGGAGGGACACGAGTCCTGTCACTCCCAGAGACACTCCTTGGATGGGCTGTGTGTGAGAACAAGCAGTGGGTGGTTCATGAGGAAGAGGAAGCAGCATTCCAGCTCTCCTAGGCTTGTTAGTGTCCCTTCCCTGTGCCCCAGGTCACCTCCACCAGCGTCCTGGGTCATGTTCTGCAGCAGGATGCAACACCCTGAGAGCCCAGAAGAAATTCAGATATCCCAGAGTGTTCTGAAAAATCCCTTTCCTGTTCACTGAAATCGCTTTGCTAATTTAAGCATGTACACATCAAACACACATGGGAGCAAAACCAGAGAAATGGGAAATAGGGGCATTTTATAATTATCATTATATTTATTAAAAGTCATTAAACAAAAGACTAGAACCTAGGTGCAAAATGCTGGGTGCTAGAAGCTCATTGATTTACAGTCAAAATGAGAGACAAAGAGAGTGTTCAGAGCAGAGTCATGGGCTGTGTCTCCTGAGTGTGCTTTCAGACAAGATGGAGCCACCCACAGGCACCATCTCACAATCACAGAATCACAGGATGGTTTGGGTTGGAAGGGACCTTGAAGATCATCTCATTCCAACCCCCTGGCATGGGCAGTGTTGAAAATTGCAATGCAAGTTGTTTTCAATTATCATCTGTATGGCAGATTACCTTTGTCAAGTGGGCTGTTTGCCTGTTTGAGTGACCACATTCACACCTCCCTCAGGGGTGACATCTGCTGATAACAGCTATTGAATGTCCCTGCATGGCTAATAAGAACTACAGCATCCCATTGGGAGATGTGAGCCCAGAGGGAGGAGCCAAGCATTCCTACCCAGATATAATCCGGAGGTTCTGGAACACCAGCACAGCTTCTCCACTGGATTCCCCAGAGGAACAGCAGCTGCCTCTGCCACTGGATCTTCAGAGGAAGAGACTGCACCTTTCTCCAGGATCCCTGCTCCAGCAGAACCAGCCCTGAGGTTCAGGAGGGCTGAGCCACAATTCCAATGGGACTGCTGCCAACAGCCTGACCCACAGGGTGTCAGGTTGGGTTCTGACTCTGGCAGTGTTGTTCTAGTGTACTGCATTGTTTATTTTATCTTTTTTTTTTTTCTTTTCCCTTTTAAGGAACTGTTATTTCCTGCTCCCATATTTTTGCCTGAGAGCCCCTTAATTTAAAATTTATAGCCATTTGGAGGGGTGGGGAGGGTTTACATTCTCCATTTCAGCAGAGGCTCCTGCCTTCCTTAGCAGACTCCTGTCTGTCCAAACCAAGACAGGCAGGGACACCTTCCCCTTGCCCACTCTGGGAGTGATGTGTGCTGCAATTTGCCACATCAGTCTCCATATTCACTGCAATCCATAGCCACACTCCCACCCTGACCTTCCAAACCAGCAGCCCCCCAGAGGTCTCCCAGTTTGGATGCTACAGGTGCCCAGCTCAGCTCTGTCAGTCACAGGTCACCATGCAGCTCTCCTAGCACATATTGGTGAATCCAGAGGGACATCACACCCACAGAAACTTGTCTGCCTTCATGCCATGGACTCCTCTGACAGAAAAGATGCTCCGCACACAGAGCAGCAGCCTCATCAGGCAGCTGACTCATAGCTGCTGGGAAAAAGAGAGAGAAGACATCAATACAAGAGGCTATTTTTGTATTTTGAGTGCTGCTCTGTTGCTGTAGGGGAACACAGAGAGCTCTGTGAGCCTCATTCCTGTATTGCACCAGCTCAAGTTCATGTTCTGCTGTTCTTCCACCTCACCTGAGCTCCAACACCTTCATCCCTCTCCATCCTCTCACTTCCCGCACCCCAGAGCAGCCTCAGCCAGCTGTCCCTTTCCTCCCAGCCCAGGAGCCTCTCCATCCTCCCTCAGACCCCCCCTGGGTCAATGCTGAGGAGGTTGGAGCAGTGGCAGTGCAGAGGGGGCACAGCTGTGACTCCTGCACTCCCACCCTCCCAGAACATCATGGATGGGAGCACAGGGACATCCAGCCCCCCAAAACATCATGGATGGGAGCACAGGCACACCCACCCTCCCAAAAAACCATGGATGGGAGCACAGGCACACCCACCCTCCCAAAACACCATGGATGGGAGTACAGGCACTCCCACCCTCCCAAAACATCATGGATGGGAGCACAGGCACATCCAGCCTCCCAAAACATCATGGATGGGAGCACAGGCACATCCAGCCTCCCAAAACATCATGGATGGGAGCACAGGCACATCCAGCCCCCCAAAACACCATGGATGGGAGCACAGGCACATCCAGCCCCCCAAAACACCATGGATGGGAGCACAGGCACACCCACCCTCCCAAAACACCATGGATGGGAGCACAGGCACATCCAGCCCCCCAAAACATCATGGATGGGAGCACAGGCACACCCACCCTCCCAAAACATCATGGATGGGAGCACAGGCACACCCACCCTCCCAAAACATCATGGATGGGAGCACAGGCACTCCCACCCTCCCAAAACATCATGGATGGGAGCACAGGCACACCCACCCTCCCAAAACATCATGGATGGGAGTACAGGGATTGCTCATCAGGCTGGGAACATGGCATGTCACAGCCCTGTGGTAGCCCTGGGGGTGGCAGACCCACTGGGCCCCCAAATCCAGGCTGGGATCCATCCAGGAGAATGGCAAAGCAGGGTTTTATTCAGAGGTAGCAAAAGAATAATGAGTTCATTAGATACCAATTGATTGATAAAGAGGGATTTATTGAAAGGTCTAATGTGTGTAGCCAAAATTAGTTTGCCATGTAATTAACTAAAAATGACTTAAGCAATGCATTCTTAATTATTATCTTAGTACAGCCAACTTGTAAGAAATTTCAAGCATTTAATTGGCATTTGATAGAATAGCTATAGCAAGCTAATTAGGTACCAAATTATGGAATGCGCTAATTGATATTTAATAAGTATGTCAATTGGTATCTAACTAGCCAATATGTTATAGCTATCTTGGAATGTGTCAATTAAGTGCCTAAAGATCTCTTTCAAGTAGATTATAAATGTAATCTATTAAGGATGTAATTCGCAACATTTTTGATTATGGATTGTAACTTATTTGCTTCCTGAATATGTTATTGCTATTCACAGGCTCATTCACACAATATCATGTGCAGCCTTTTGCCTACTCCAGCAACTTTGACAACTGATATTTTTCTTCAGCTCTGCTCCCCTCTTACTCTGGTGTGAAGAGATTTCCACTCTCTCCACAGATTCCAGAAGGGGACATCTGAGATGCACACCAACAGCTATGGGTGAATTTGTCAGCATTATCTTGGTTTAGTGACAATTGGAGTCTACCCACGGTGTTTTGGTTATTTTGAGGGGTGGCACAGTCCAAGCTCTTTGATGTGTGGTCCTGTTCAAAGAATCACAAAATGGGTTGGGTTGGAAGGGACATTAAAGCTCAGCCTGGCAGGGACACCTTCCACCATCCCCGGTCGCTCCAAGTCCAGTCCAACCTTACCTTGGGATCCAGGGGCAGTCACAGCTTCTCTGGGCACCCTGTGCCAGGGCTTCAGCACCCTCACAGGGCAGAATCTGTCCCTAAAATCTGATCTAAACCTACTCCTTTTCAGTTTAATAAAAGTCCTCCTCAGGAAAATTCAGAGGGATGCTTTTGCAGTCAGAGCCATTGCGCAGGTCTGAACCAGGGGAGAGTTTTCCTCTCCCAAGTTTGTTCATAAATATCATAAAAATTGCTGCTCTCAGGACAGGAACAAGATGGGGGAGTGCATGAGAAGCAGCTTAACCTAAAGGGTGAGATGACCTCGGTGTCCCTTGTGGGGCTGGCATCACATTTGGGGGTGTCAGGCTGGCTTGCTTAGCTCCTAACAGGATTTACCCATTCCTTGAACGCCCCAGTCAGCCTGAATCCCCCGGGCATTTCACCAAAGGGTTAATTTAAAGCACGGTGATGACCGTGCTTATTTCCTTTTGATTTCTTTGATACAAGTTGCCATTTCCAGCGAGGAGCCTGGGGGAGGTTTTTTCCCTGAAGCAATGCTCCCGTTCCTTTGTGTCATGTGTGAGTACAAGGCTGGTGCAGCGAGAGGTGCAGCACACAACATTAGTGCCTCAGCGATCTGAGCACTTTATCTTCATGAGTAAAGTACCCAGCTGCTCTTGAATTCAACTGAAAAAAAAAAAAAAGAAAAATATGCTGCCACTCGTAAGAGCAATACATTTTCAGTTACTAATAACAACTGTTGTCATGGAAACAGCCGGTCCAGCATGAATGTAAGGATTTGCTTTCAGGTCAGTGCTGTATTAGTCAGCAGCCTTTCAAAACCACATCTCCCCAGCACACAAGTCTCCTGTCCAATTTACTCTTTGCAGCACTTTTTCTCCATTGTGAATTACTCCAAATTAATTACATTTTATGACAATTGTGCACGGCTTTTCAACTCAGCTCACTGTATAATTACTTGGGAATGGTTTATGGAGGCCAAAAGAAAATTTCATAACTGTATCCAGGTTTGGGAGTTCTGGTGTTTTTTTGTTTTTTTTTTTTTTTTTTTTTTTTTTTTTTTTTTTTTTTTTTTTTTCAAAAGAACGGTAAGAGTAGAATAGGCTGAATTATCATTATGATCATTAATGATAATTGAGCATCAGGCACTTGGGATGTTTCCAGGTTCTTGACCATTTCTGGGGGCTGTGGATGGGTGGAAGGGGCAGTGCAGCTGGGGAGGGGTGTGAGGGTGTGCAGGTTTCCCCTGCTCTAAAGCTCATTTTGAGCTCCTGGGGTGCATTAAGGCAAAAGGAATCTGCCCCAATCCAACCCTGGGGCTCATTTCTGCAATTTCCATCAATCCCAAGGACAAATAGCTGGAAGAAGCTGATGTCCTTCAGCTCCTAGCTGGCCACATCACGGCCCCAAAGGCTCCTTCCCCACTGGGCAAGCAATGCCAAAGGAGTCTGGCTGTGGGGTTCTCACCAGAGGAACCTCCAGACTGGATTTGGGTTCTCAGGAACCATTTTGGGACCATTCCTCCTGGCTTTCCTAAGTGTCCAACACCTAGAGCTCCTGTTGGTGCAGCAGGAGCAAGAGGGGTTTCACCTTTTTTGGACTCTGATTTGATTTTTCCATTGAATGCTTTGCCTCTCCCCCCAGAGAGAAGCAGCCCCATCCCAAGTGTGGGCACACCAAGCCTGTGAGACCCTGCTCCTCTCAGAGCTCCCTCCCACACAGACACATCCCTGCTGTTTCCTCACAGGAAGAGCAAAAATGGGCTTTAAATTTCTACCATTCTGGGACAAAACTTGCTGGAAAAATATCCCCAGACAAAGGGGCTGGTGCTGCTCCCAAGCATAACTGGTGGCTGTGGTGCAGATTTTTCCTGCAGTGAGGAGTAGAGTTTGATTCTTCTTCCTTCACAATCCTGGTCCTTCCAGCTTCTTTCCTTGCAGAATTGCTGCTAGCCCTGTCCTCATGCATTTCCCTTCTTGTTGGTGTTTTTAGTTTTCTCCACATTTTTTCCTATCTCTCCCCATAGCCTGAAAATCAAATTAAATCACTTTATCCTTCATTACAAGGATGGACAGACAGCTCTGGCTGGAGGGTGAAGTCCTTGCCTTGCTGTGGGGATAACTGCAAGGATGTGGGAAAAATAATAAAGGATTTCTGGTTTTTTGAAAAGAAAGGCAGAATACAGTTTTGGGAGGAAGGACTGATTTCAGAGAGCTGCAAATTTCATCATCTTGTGGTGTTTTGGGACATTTTGGGTGCTTTCCCTGTGTTGGGGACACATCCCTGCCTTGGGGCCTCTCTGGGGAGCAGGTCCCAGCTCTGCATGGCAGAAAGGGAGGGACAAAGATGAAAACCATCAAGAGGCTCAGTCAGAGCATTCCTGGCATGCAGTCAAACTCCTCCAAAGGCACAGCTGGAGTGGAGGGCAGGATTTTGAGTCAAAAGCTGCAGAGGGAGGATGGGCTCTGACTTTCAGGCTCTAGATGCTTCCAGGAGAGAGGGGATAAGAAGGGCTGGAGGGAGATGATCCCAGAGCAAAGGGAGCTTGTGGAACACCTCTGTACCTGCACCTCAGGGTGTGCCCTGCCTCCTTCACCCAGCCCAGCAAGGCTGAACAGTGGGCACAGTTTGCTTAACCTTGAATGCTACGTCCAAAATCAATCCTGATAATGATAACAGAAAGGGAAGGAGCCTGGCAGACATTGCTGAAGAAATGTTTGATTTCTGCTTTCACTCCAGGTCCTGCTCAGCCAGGTGGAACTCATGGTCTTACTGTTTGCCTGTTAACCTGGCCCTGAGTGATTTATTCATGGATGCTTTGAGGGGCTGAGGGTCCCTAGAGCTGCTCCTGCATCCCTGGGCATGAACAGGGAATTGTCCCCAAAATCAGGCCCAGCACCTGGGGGCTTGGAGCAGCAGGGTCAGCTTTGATTTGATGCTGTTCAAATGATCTGAACCCCAAAAATCTTTCTGCTTTAAGGGGTCTGCTCTCAGCAATCATCCCCCTCCCTGAATGAATCACCCATCCCAAGGAAATGTGGGTGGCTGGAGCTGCCCAGAGGTTTTGATGAGAGCATTTCAAGCTTGCACACAAAGCTTTTGCCCAAAGCTGAGATGCACATCCCACCTGGGAGGTCTCTGCCACCCTGCCCAGAGGCCATCACAGCCCCCAGCCCACCCAGAGCTCCACCTCCTGCTCCTCAGAGCCTTTCCTTTCTCTGCACAGCCACTCCAAGCTTTTCAACTTGCCTGCTAGCTAAAGTAAGTAAATGTAGGGTGAACATGATGGTTTCAATGCTCAGACTGTAACATCCCCCTCTCTGGGTCACTGTCAGGATCTCCAGCAGATGCTGTGGGTCTCTGCCTGTGTATTAAGAGGAAATGAGCTGGGTCAGCCCCTGCTCACGAGATGCTCAGACACACCCACAGGAGGGTGAAGGTTTAACCTGTGGCTTTTCCCTCTCGTGCATCAGTCTGGGCAGGAATGAAGGTGCCAATTTAAACTTTGGGCTCTTTGTGCTGATGGCAGATTCTGCCCACAGGGACCTGGTGTCCAGGCTCAGCACAGCTCCAAAACCACCCTCAACCTCCTCTGTGCTGCTCCTTGTGAGAACCATCAGAGACCCAGCCAGCTGAAACTCCTACAGGCTCTGGACCACACTGCACTGTGCCATCTTTGGTACAGTGCAAAATAAAAGTATCAAAAATGCTTTGGGAGCATTTTGGGAAAGGAAAAAAAAGAGGCATGGGAAATATTAGCCGTTATCCCATTTTGGAATTACAGAGGCCAGATCCAGAAGGCCATCAAGATGATTGTGAAGACTTCCCAAAGCTCTGGGTGAGATCCCCAGGGTGCTGGACTACCCTGTAAACTGGAAAAAGCCATGTGCTTGTGGGGCCAGTGGTGCTCCAAGGCAGGAGGGCAGGACCCTGGCTAGACTCACCTACTCCAGGGATGATCTCCCACGTTCCCTGCCTGTTGGGGACCCCAAACCTCATATCACAGGTGAAGAGAAACGTCTTCAGCCTCCTGGAACTTGCTGCAGCTTTGAAACCCTTTTGCCAGGCCACGGAGTAATGGATAGAGGCTGGTCCCAGGAGATATTTAATAAATAAAATGTGGAAGCTTAGAAATCCCTACTCATTCCCATGTTACTTATTGTTTACTTCTTATTATTTTTATTATTATTATTATTGTTTACTACCTATTATTTTCCATGTTACTTATTGTTTACTCATAGTACTCAGGCCAACCATACATGAAACAATCTGATATAAAGTGTTGGAAGCCAAAGGCTCTGAAAGACCTCTCCTAGAATTATGTAAGATCCATTTCAGGCTGCCCAAAATCTTTCCACAGACTAGTCAAAAGCAGGAGGAAAAGTTAGCATAGAAAATAGACCCAGTATGCCTCCCCCTCAGCCAGGAGAGCTGTATCTTACAAGCCAGGCATATACAGAACCTAAAAATACAACAAGACCATGACAATAATAATATAACAAATAAATTAATTAATTAAACTAATACTAATAATAAATATAGCAACTGATAAAACAAATATAATAAGAGCATGAGAGCGATTCCAAAAGGTTTGGGATACCCAAATGCCCCAACAGGCTCAGCCAGACCTGCCCTTGTCACATCTCAGCTGTGCCTCTGTGCCTTTCCTGCTGAGTATCCCTCATTTTGGGGAAGATTTTATTCATAGCCCACCACTTTCTACCTTTTTATTATTCTGTTATGCCCTCCCAGAAGTGTGTCCTGTGTAGGGCTGCAGATGAAGTTTTGCTCTTACCAATACATGGTGCGTTGAAAAACAAGATGACAACAAATAGAGAGCTGAGAGAAGCCTGGCTCTTATATAACACACAGAGTGTGCTGATATAAATGAGTCTTCAAAATGATAATGTCCTTCTCCCCCAGGCCTGCTCTGCCGTGAAGTTGGATTTCTGGGGCCAGAGTTCCATTTGCAGCTCATTGTGTATGCTGGAGTTTTTCCCTTTTCCCTATTTTTGAATTTGTTTGCAGGCTGTAATGGGCCCCTTTCTGGTTCTTCCTCATATCCTTTGAATTGTTTTACAGGAGTGAAATGGAGGTTTTTGATGTATTGAATATATTTAATATTTTAATGCTGAGAATTTGCAGGACAGAGCAGAGACTGCCTCTTGCGATAAGAGACATTATTATTGTTGTGAAGAATTCCTTTAAGATTCCATCTTAATCATTCTGCTATTGAAATGGAAGAATAAAGTAATAAATGGTTTGAATAGACTTGATTAAAAAGAATAATTATATTCTTCATGTGGGTTAAATATATAAACTCTTTGTGGTTTTGCATTCTTCCAGCATTTGCCTGGTAGAAAGAGCTTTTCTCTTCAGAAAGGAGAAGGAAGGAGAGAGTCCTCTTGGCAAGGAGGTTTGGATCCTGGTGGCCCCTCACCTGAAGCCAGGCACTGCCCATGTTTTTCTGCCCTGCCTTGGGGCCAGATTTCTGCCAGAAGTCTTCTCTGACCCCTGGGAGATGCTCCAAGTCCTTTGGGAGCTTCCCTCATTCCCCGCCTCTGTGGGGCACCCACAGTGGACCCAGGGGCCTGTGGTGGGATGTGTTCCAAGGAGGACACAGCCATGGAGCTCCTGACTCCCTGGGGAGAACAAGCTCAGGAATTTGGGCAAAAAAGGAACAAAGTTCCCATTGGCAAAGGCTCCCTTGTATCCTGGGTTGTAAGATTTGTGTGTGTTCTGTCCCCATCTGTCAGAGCTGGGGCAGTTCTCTGCTGTCCATGGGGCAGTTTTTTCTTTCTCTCTCCCACAGCCAACCCTCCCTCCAGGAGATCTCTGCTGTCCATGGCCACTGAGTGTCCCTGCAGGGCTGATCCAATCCCAGCATCCCATGGGGAGATGCTCCGCCCAGGGGAGGAGCCAAGCATTCCTACCTGGATCCAATCTGAGCCTGGCACAGCACAGCAGCCTTTGCCCCCTGCATTGCCAGAGGAGCAGCTTTCTGCTGCCCTGCACGGCCAGAGGGAGCCCAGGCCCATCTGCAGCAGCCCTGGAGCTGCAGAGGAAAACTCCCCCCTTGTGCAGGATCCCTGCTGCAGCAGAGCCACAGCTGGCACTGCAGGAGGGCTGAGCCCCCATGGCATGGGGCTGGGACACCCCCCTGACACACAGGGGCAGGCACTGTGATCACTCTGGCAGTGGTTTTTTTTTGTAATATTACATTTGTATTTTTTAGTTTTCCTGTTATTCCTATTCCCACATCTTTGCCTGATAGCCTTTTAATTTCAAAACTATAATAATTTGGAGGGAGGGGGTTTACATTTTCCATTTCAAGGGAGGTTCCTGCCTTCCTCAGCAGACACCTGTCTGTTCAAACCAAGACACCTTGCCAATGTCAGCCAGGTGCAGAGGTAGCAAACCTTGGGGTGTTCACCTGTGCACCCTCTGCCAGGCACAGCTTCCACCTGTCCCCTGGAAAGGATGGGGAAAAGCATTTCCTTCCTGCTGGAATCCTGAGATGTGACATCACGTTGCACCCTGGCTTAGGAGGGAATTTGGGACATTGTGCAACACCAAGTGCTTCAAGGTGTTTCTCACCAGCATCCTGAAATTCATGGAGGAGGATACTTCAGGTGGAACATTCTCCCCTACCTCCCCTACCTGTGTGAGCACCTTGTGGAGCCACTTGCTGTCACCTTGCTGAGGTGCTCACCTGTTGCCTGGCAGAGCTTCCTTCTGCACCTCACTCCCCTCTGATGGCATTCCAAACCTCATCTCCCTCCTGACAGCATTCCAGAGACAAAACCCATGCCATTGAATCCACATTCCCTGAAGGAAGCTGCTCTTCTGGAATCCACCTTCACCCCAGAAAAAAAAAATTAAAAAGAAAAAAAATTAAAATCTCCTTTTCACTCTTGCAGTGCTGGGTCTCACAGGTCTGCCTTCTCCTTTGGTGCTTGAAAACTTTTCTTAGTGAAGAAGACTTTTCTTCCAACCTACATTTTCCTTTCCCCTCACGTCAGAGAGCAGCTGCCTGCCTCCCCCTTCCCCTGCAGATGCGATCATAGATGCTATACTACTAAGGCTTCATTATTTTTACAAAAATCTACTCCAGTAAGAAGTGTTATAAATAATTAAAGAAACACTAGAATTGTCAAAATAAATGAACAAAGTACACTTTGAGATGCATGCTCTTGGCTTATTTGGGGTTTGTTCAGTTGGCAGCTGAATTTCAGAATTCAGTCCCTGGAAATACCCAGCAGAAATGCAACCAGTGAGGTTCAGCCATCCACCAACAAGGAACCTTTGTGTTTCCCACAGAGCCATCTAGGAACAGGGCTGGACATCAAATATCATGTATAAAACACCAAGCTCAGTCCTCCTTTTGGCCTTTCCAGGGAAAGCCAGGACCCAAAGCCCATCCAACCATGCATCCAGAAGTTAGCAAGACCACTTCTATGGCCTGCTTTGTGTGATGCTAATGTTCCAAGTGAATGCCTCATTGCTCTGCACAATAAACCTTCTTCTCTTCATTCAATGCTCTTTTCCAGAAGGTCTTCTTTGTCTCCATGACGACAAATAAATTGCTTCTTGTTCACTGAAATCTGCTAAAAAGCTCGTTATTAAGCTAATGTGCCCAGGGTGACAACGCAGCCGAGGAAGACAGTCCTGCTCCAGCAAAGGATGCTTTTCTTCTTGGCTTCCCATGTGGACACCACTTCTCTGGGCTCTCAGGATGGCGTTGCTCTCATTTGCTGTCAGAGATGCTTCAAAAAATCGAAGACATTTGAGAGAGGAGGAGGAAGAACTCTTGAGCGCGAGCCAAAGACACTGATAATTGTCTGCCTGCCCTTTCCATCTGCTCCCTGCCTGCTGCTGTGCTCCTTCCAAGCTCACTGGAACTCCCACCCCGGGGTTTGTGCTTGCCTCAGGCACACGGAGATCCGGTGCTGGTGCCACCAGTGTCCTGCTCCTGTCACCTCCAGGGAGCTGCCAGGGGGACAGGCCAGTGTGGGCAGGTGCCACGGAATCAGGGATGGTTGGGGAGCTGCCAGGCTGTGCCTTGGTTTCTCAAGTCTCCCACACTTTGCCTTGGAGAAAGCTGCTGTGTGATTGCACAGGTTTTAGGTCTTCTATGGTTGAAATGGTTCTTGAGGTGTTAGAAAATCTCTTTTTTCCCAGCGCCTGGCCGAAGAAGAAGTCGAGATTCATCAGTTCTGCTTTTCAAGGTTGTTTATTTTCTTCTATCTACTACATTTTTTTTTGACTTGTTGAGATTTGTTTGGTAGGTCAGTTTGTGGCACAGTCCCTGCCCTTAGGGTGGTGTTGGCTTTTTATACTAAGAACTACGTGTACTTTATTTACAATAATTTTCCAATAGTTATAACTTAAATTAGGCAGTTTGTCTCTACTCTAAACCAATCCAAAAGTGCCACCATCACAGCAGAAGATGGGGGACAAGAAGGACAGGACATGCCCAGATTCCTCCATCTTGCCTCTTGAACGCCCATTCTAAAAACTCCAAAATTTTACTTTTTTACCCTGTGACAAATTCACTGTCATTCTATTCAAACTCTTGTGGCTTGTACACATTCACACAAAGTTGGTAATTGTTTCCATGGGCTAAAATCAAAGGCACAGGTGTGTTTGACTCCATGCCAAGGTCTCTGAGCCCCCTGAGAGGGTCTCGAATCACCCAGAGAAATCTCCTGGGTTCTGACACACAGGATCTTCAGGAAAACCACCGGAGCTGCTGGTGGCTTCTCATGTGCTGCCAACACCATTTAGCATTTCAGTGTTCTCCTACTCCTTTCCCAACCACAGCATTTTTTTTACCATTTCTTGCTCTCCCCACAATCCAAAGTGCTAAAAGGTCCCGTGAGAGTAAACGGTGAGAGCTTTCATGTGGTTACTGTCACTAGGGAAACCACTTCCTTGTGATTCACATCTTCTCTGAGCCTCTCCTCCTTTCCCTCTGCATTCAGAAAGGTAATATTGTGCTGGTGCACATTGCGGGGATGGGGCAGGGAACAGGAAAATGGATGAACATGCAGTTGACTGCAGGGTTTTGGGGAAAATAGACAGCATTGTGTCAGGGTAGGGTAGAGGTCATCATTAGGAAAGGATTAAAAAAAAAACCAAACAAAAAACCCCAAACTGACTCAATGTGACAGTACCACCAAAAAAAGAAAAAAAAGAAACAAAAAAGGCTTTTTTCCCCTTCTGATATTACTTTACTTTTCCCTTTAACCTGATCACAAAAGAGTTCATCATTAAGACAAGTGGACAAATTACAAATCACCACCATTTCTCTTCTCCTGAAGTGGAAGAGCCTGGTGGGAAGGGCCCTCTGCCCCCCAGGTGAGTGGGGCAGGACAGGGAGGTTTGTCCAGCAGGTCAGAGAGGGGCAGACACAGGGCTGGGGTGTGAGACAGGGCTGGTGGAACCAGCTGGGATGAGAAACAACAGCCAGGCAGCAGAAACCCAGGATGTGGAGAACATCCCAAAGTGCCCACAGAATCACAGAATGGTTTGGATTGAAAGGGACCTTAAAAAATCATCTTGTTCCACCCCCAACCATGCACAGGGGCACCTTCCATCATCTCAGGGTGCTCCAAGCCCTGTCCAACCTGGTCTTGGGCACTGCCAGGGATCCAGGTGTGCCAGATCCTCTGCACCGTCATTGGGAACAATTTATTCCATATATCTGACCTAAATCTACCCTCCTTCAGCTTAAAGCCATTTTTTCCTACACCTGTCACCACCAGCCCTTGTCCCAAGTCTCTCTCCAGCTCTTGAAGCCCTTCTAGGCTGTAGAAGGGGCTCTAAGCTCAACCTGGAGCCTTCTCCTCTCCAGGCTGATCAGCCCCAGCTCTCTCAGTCTGTTTTCATGTACTGGAACTTTGGAGCCCAGGAACACAGAAGAAACCTGAAAGCCCTTGGTTATCCCATGTATAGCCAGGATAAAGAGCTGCAGAAATGGAGGCTTTTTTCAAGCACAAATTACACACTTATTCTTGCTTAAAGAAAAAGAAACATTACTATCCTTTACATTAAGAGAAAAAAATTTTAATAGAGATTATTTTTGATCTAACCCCATTTTTCCATTTATGTTAATTTTTACAAAACATGATTTCATTCAGAAGAAAGTGATGATTTAGGGGAGGCAGAGAATGAAACCTCTGGAAACAGAAAGGCTGCAGTCAGCCCTTAACTCAGTCAATTCCTGGTGTGCTCCAAGCATGAGAGATGTCCCAGGTCTTTGGAAGGGTTCCCATGCTGAGCTGGGGTGGGAATGTCCATCCTGGAGCTCCATCCCATCTGTGTTCCTGCTCTGTCCCTCACCTCCATTGCAGCACCTCACATCTGTGCTGGCTCCATTTGCTGCCCCACAAATTGAGTGAACATTCCAATCCCTTTTACAGCCATGGAAGGTGGGTGCTTAAATCAAATGAAGATGAATATATTTGCTGACATGTAATTGTTTTCTTTAGTAATTGCTCTCAGGTCTCTTTATATCTCATGGTTAGTGCTGGCCCAGGATTGCTTGTGAAATGTCTCATTGTTTCTGATGAATCCTATGAAAAGTGACATTCCTGATTATTTTGCCATGCAGGAGATCATACCAGGCTCTACTGCTAAGCACTATTGATAGACCCTGTGCTGTCTTTTACTGTTTAGTTGCTACTAATAAATCAGAACTTGGTTTCTTCTCCACATGCTGAATCTTTCATCACAAACTTAGAAAACAGCTTTGGATGTGGCAGCTTCCCAGGGGTGTCACATGGAGGAGTGGAGATGCTGGTGCTGCTCCAACATGGGGCTTGAGGAGGGGGTCCTTGTGACCGTGTTCACAGGGGTTTCAGGTTGAGGGAAGAGACGAGGATCTGACTCCATGTTTCAGAAGGCTGATTTATTATTTTATGATATATATTACATTAAAACTATACTAAAAGAATAGAAGAAAAGGTTTCATCACGAGGCTACCTAAGAATAGAAAAGAATGAATAACAAAGGCAGCTGTCCCAGACTCTCTGTCTGAGCCAGCTGACTGTGATTGGCCATTAATTAGAAACAACCACATGAGACCAATCACAGATGCACCTGTTGCATTCCACAGCAGCAGATAATCGTTGTTTACATTTTGTTCCTGAGGCCTGTCAGCTTCTCAGGAGGAAAAATCCTAAAGAAAGGATTTTCATAAAAAGATGTCTGCAGCAGACATCTTTTGATCATCTTCTCAAGACCTTCCTGGTGTTGGCAGCAAGATGTGACCACCCCTGGTGGCAGCAGGACCTGGCTCCTCGTTTTCTCATGGAATGCTAAGCTTTGCTGCTGGTGCTGGGAGGGAAGGGGCTTGGCAGAGGCATGGCCTGATCCCAAAAGGGAGACCCCAGCACCTGCCAGGGCAATCACAGCTGCCTGACCTGAGACACTGTGAGCAGGAGGTGACAGAAATATTTCATATGTGAGAGTTGCTGTGCCCTGAGATCCTCCTTTCCTGTGACAAACCCAGTGTGAGGGGTAGGAGGGCATGATGTGCCCCATGCCAGGGGACAGGGACATGATCCCTCCAGCCCTGGTGCCCTGGAGCCTCCCATGTGTGCCGTGCTTGGTGCCCAGGTGGCAACATCCACGACAGGATCCCATGAGTAGGTGGGAAATACCCCTGATACCAAAAATCTCATCCAGGCTGGAAGAAGGAAGGTGTTCAGGGGCCAGGAATCCCAAAGCTCAGGCTGCAGCATTCCCAGACACACTGGGGCTGGGGGAAGCCCTGGGTGCCACCAGGGATGACAGTGGCTCCATCATCCCCTGGGGATGGCCACAAACCCCAACCATCCCCTGGGAATTCCCAAAAACCCCAACCATCCCCTGGGAATGCCCAAAAAACCTCAAGCATCCCCTGGGAATGCCCAAAAAACCTCAAGCATCCCCTGGGAATGCCCAAAAAACCTCAACCATCTCCTGGAAATGCCCATAAACCCAAATCATCCCCTGGGAATGCCCAAAAACCTCAACCATCTCCTGGAAATGCCCATAAACCCAAACCATCCCCTGGGAATGCCCAAAAACCTCAAGCATCCCCTGGGAATGCCCAAAAAACCTCAGCCATCTCCTGGAAATGCCCTTAAACCCCAACCATCCCCTGGGGATGTCCACAAACCCTGAGGGCCTGCAGGAAGAGGCGAGGGATCAAACAGGGGGAGTGAGAAGAAGCACACACACACACACACACACACACACACACGCACGCCCATGCCCCTGCATCCCCCCCCAGCCTAATTGAGCTAATTAATTTAACGAAGAGACAGCACTCTGTAATTTGCCTAATTCAGTGACAAGAGAGGCAGCAGCAGCAGCAGTCCTGCTCCCCTGGATGCTCTCCTGCTCCTGCCAGGGCTCAGCACCCCGGGGCAGTCACACCAGTGCTGGCCACGGCTCAGCACCGGCAGCATCCAACCCCTGACGAACTGAAATCCCACCAGCATTCCTCGTGGAATTCCCAACAGGAACAGAGTGACTCCAAACCAAGCTCCTGATGGTCAGGAGCAGGGAAATCTGTTTATTCTCCCAGTGTTAGGGTCCCCTATCTGTTGTGGTGAGAAAGCTCCTGGATAAGGGGTTTTTCACAGATTCCCCTCTTCCAGAAGCTGCTTTCCTGCCTTTCTGCTGGGGAAGATGGAAACAGGAAAGCCCTATAAATATGATTGTCTGGCTAAAGATTTTGAGAATATGGAAACTATAAGTGAGATTGAAATGAAAGCAAGCTTTGAGATACCTCAGTTACTGAACAACTGGAAAACAATGGCATGGCCAGCTGAAGGTGATCCCCTTTTGATGGAACAACACCCTCTGCTTGCAGACAAGCCCAAGGCTCAGAGCAGACCCCACTGGCTTGGCAGAAGGAGCCCAAAGAGGAGTTTTTAGGGTTTAAAATGTAACACAGTATGGGAATGTAATGATTCTTATAGGCTGTATGTAAATGCTATAGGATTTGTATCTTGTACTAGATTGGTTGGTGAGAATCAGAATATTCAGCACAGAAGAAGATTTATGGTATTGGAACGGAACGGGAACTTTGCTCTCTTACCCCTTGCCTTTTACTCTCTTAGGCTTTTGCTCTCTTACCCTTTTACTCTCTCACCCTCTCATCCTCTCTCCCCTCTCCTCTCTCAGCCTGCTCTGAGCTGTGTCTGGCAGCTCCCAGCAGGGCCCTGCCCCCAGGCCCTTTGCAATAAACCCCAAGTTCCAGCCCTGGCTGCAGAGATCTCTCCTGTCCATCTGTCCCGACCGTCCCACCCCCCATCACTCTTACACCTTCCTTGCTTTTTTCTGTCTGTCTCTTAATGAAGGTGTTGTGTGCTCATTCTGGACATGGATGAAGATGTGGAGAATGCCTTTACAGGAGGCTGGAGTGAGCAGGTGGATGAGGAACCGTTCAGAGCCCTCCTGGCAGGGCCCCAGCGCGGGAGGGACTTCTACGCTGAAATGGAATGCAAAATAAAAATTGCATTGAGCTGAGGTCATTTCTTGCATGATGTATCTTGGGAAAAGAGGGGTTTCTCTTCTTTCCCTGAGATGAAATTCAAAATAAAAGCTTTTCAGTGAGGTGAGCAGCCTGGCAGAGCAGCACAGGCAGGAGCTCAGAGTGTTTTTAATTTTGCCCTGATTTTTTTTTTCCCTCCCTATCTGGCAATCTTTAGGAAGAAAAAAATCTTGACATTTTTGTTTCCTTATTTGCTTGTCTTCTCAATATGTCAGGCAAGAGACAAGATCATAACACAATCCCTGCTTGCAGCAGACACATATTTGCCATCCAAACAGGTTTTCCCCTTTTAATGTAAGCTATTAGCCCAAGTTGTTGCTATAAATGTAGCAAACCCCATCTATTTTAATCAGCTTGTTTATGAGCATCTTTCCATTCCCAAATTGCACAGGAGCTCTCCTGCTAAATACCCCTTTCTTTTTCAGGTAAGATAATTTCTGGGACAAAATGTCAGGGAGCTCAACACATCCCTTCAATTACTGCAGTACAGATTTTCTCTGAGCTTCTGGACAATAAGTAGCTTTCAGGGAAGCATTAAGTAGATTTGCCCTCAAGGGTTTGCATTTCAGTGGAGTGACAGTTATTTTTGTAAATACAAAATAAAAAAGAGAGAAGAAAAGAAGGGAAAAAACCATACATACACCTTCCCCCCAGCTCCAAGTAAATAGACAGACACAGGCTAGACAACTGCTTATTATCTGAGAACCTTGAATCAGATAGGAAAACCAGAGTTCCTAATGTCTTCAAATGTCACAGCATTATGATTTATATCAGAACACAGTGTACCATGCTTCATTACAGAGAAAAAAATAAAGAAAAATTGAATTACCGAACTAATGTCTTCCCCCTTTTTTATTTTTTTTTTCAGACTACTCTGAGGATATAAAATCCATCATTAGTTGTTTTTAAGCTTGTCTCTAATGATGAAAAAAATAATGGGGCATGAAACTCAGACTTAACAAAAATACAAAACACAGCATTTTACAGACTTTACGTAAACATAATGTGACAATGCACTTCCTTTCATTCTCTGCTATGACAGTTAATTCCAGACCAGGAAAACTGTCAAAAATGTTTAGTTCTGCTTGGGTTGAGTTAATTACAGGCCCTGGGGCTGTGTTGACTTTCTCCTGCTAATGGCACTGTGCTACAGGTAAAAATCCATTTGCAAGAATGTTTTCAGAGCTACAGATCTAATTTACTGAATATCAAATATTTATGCCATTGCAATTAAAGTGACAATGTTCCACCCCTCTTCAGCATACAAGCTTGGGCTTTTTAATAGAATTTATTATACAGTAAACATTTGGTAAAAAGTTTTGCCGGAGCTTATAATGTGAAAGCTTTGAATATTTTATTGATTTTATTTCTTTTGCACTCTATCCCTATCAATGCTGGGATGTTATGAACTTCTGCAGCACATAAAATTCCATTTTTTACTGTCAGAGCTCGCAGATAAAGGCTGGCACTGAGGGATGGAGCTGTGCTGTCACTGTCACATGAGGAGGAAGAGGAGGGACAGCAGCAGGGAGGGACAAAGTGCCAGGCCAGATCTGCCAAGGCAGGAGCTGGAGCACAAAGGAAATGAATTTTCCTCATTGGATGGATGGGTGAGGGGATTGTTCCTGGTTTATATCCACAGCCACTTTTTTTTTTTTTTTTTTTTTCATCTGAATGATCTGACAAACATGCTCAGGCTTATTTGCTTCTGCTGAAGGTATTTTTATTTGCAGGGAGAAAATCAACAACAAAAAAATATTGTTTCTGAGCACGCGTTTTAAAAAGCCACGTTTGGTTAAGATCCTAAACACTTCCTACAAAGAAAAGAGCTGTGCAAAAGGGAAGTAAAGAGGGTGAGGAGCCACTAAAATTGCTAATTCTGCCTGAGGGGCAGCACCCAGGCTTGCCTGGATTAGGGAACAGAAAATCATAGAATTATGGAATTGCAGAATGATTTGGGTTGGAAAGGATATTAAAGCTTACCCAGTCCCATGGACAGGGACACCCTCCACAAGGCCTGGAGCTCCAAGCTCCATCCAGCCCGGATTTGAGCTCTTCCAGGAGAGATCACCCTGTCCTGTCCCCCCCTCAGTGAATTGCTGCCCATGAGTTTGTGCCAGCCCCTCCTTGGGACAGCCATCTCCAACCCTCTGCTGGGAAAAGCAGCTCTCTGACTCATTTTTAAACCAATCCCCACCAGTTTATTGAACTCCCCTGGAGCTGCTCTGCAGCTTCCTGCTCTCTGCACAGCTCTGGTGTCCTTTTCTCTCATTTTTGGGCTGTTCCCTTCTTGCAGACAAGCACACAGGGCACAGGGTGGTTCACCTTGCTGCCCTCCCTGCCAAGCCTGACCAAGCACAGGGGATGCCCCAGCAGCACCTGCATCAACACTAAACCAGACCAGCATTGCCCCTCACAGGCTGTAAAGCTGTAAATCCTCCTGGGACACAGATTTTGTCACAACCTGGACTGCGTGTGAGCAGCTGACATTTCCCACCCTCATCACCTGGCCTAAATTTGCAGCTTTGCTCATCCCATTTAACCTTTCTCTCAGGGTAGAATCACCCCTGCAGCATATTTGTGCTATTAGACCTTGGGTTTGCCACGCACAGGGATCCCCTCGGGCTCCACTTTCCACCTGGTGTGTTTATGATGCTCTTCTGTCTATTCCACATGTCCTGCCACCCTGCCACCATCCTGCTGTGTTCCCATTGTGCCAGGAAAGCACCAATCCATGGATTATCTCCCTCCCCTGGATGCCCATGGAGCTGGGATCAGCGGTGATGCCAAGCAAGAGGTCTCATTCACCTTCCTCATCCATGGTCATTGTGTCCAACCAGTCCTTTTGGAGGTGCATTGAGCTCCATCCTTAAATCAAACAGGTCACCTGGACCAGGCATTCCTCCTCCAGTGCCCAATCCCCAGGATAAATATGGCCCAGGATCCCTTTGGGCCAAGCCAACCTTCATGGGGCTCTGCCAAGATTAAGCTGCAGAACACCACCCATTGCCCCACCATCCATTGACCACCACCCCACAGGATGTCAAGTTGTGTTCTGACTCTGGCAGTGTTGTTTTTAGTTTTATTTATTATTTTATCCTTTCTTTTCTTCCCTATTATTATTTTATCCATTTATTTTATCCTTTCATCCTTTTATTTTCTTCCCTATTAAAGAACTGTTATTTCCTGCTCCCATAATTTTTGTTGCCTGAGAGCCCCTTAATTTAAAATTTATAGCAATTTAGAGGGTGGGGGTTAATTTTCTCCATTTCAGAGGAGGCTCCTGCCTTCCTTAGCATCTGCGCTGGGTGTTCACCTCCTGCCTCTGCCCCTTCTCTGTTCTGGGCACCATCATCTCACCACCACTCCTGATTCCTGCCTGCTCATCACTTTGGGGATCACCCACTGTAGCCCTGGGGGTGCTGCTGCAGCAGTCCTGGGTATCAGCCCCTGCCAGAGGCTGTGAACCTCCCAGAGCAGCCTCTGTGCTCCTGGTACCAACATGGACCACAACAGCTGGAACTAATTATCTGGATTTTTCCTGTCCTCTCTGTATCCAGCAGGTAAATGCTCAGAGTCTGCTACCACAGACCAAAAGCCACAGGCAAGGTCCCTGTCTTGGTTTGGAAAGACAGGTGTCTGCTGAGGAAGGCAGGAGCCTCCCCTGAAATGTAAACCCTCCCCACCCCTCCAAATTGCTATAAATTTTAAATTAAGGGGCTCTCAGGCAAACATATGGGAGCAGGAAATAACAGTTCTTTAATAGGGAAAAGAAAATAAAAATATAAAATAAACAGTTCACTAGAACAACACTGCCAGAGTCAGAACCCAACCTGACACCCTGTGGGTCAGGGTGTTGGCAGCAGTCCCATTGGAATTGTGGCTCAGCCCTCCTGCAGTGTCAGGGCTGGTTCTGCTGCAGCAGGGATCCTGGAGAAAGGTGCAGTCTCTTCCTCTGAAGATCCAGTGGGAGAAGAGGCAGCTGCTGTTCCTCTGGGCAATCCAGTGGAGAAGCTGTGCTGGTGTTCCAGAACCTCCAGATTATATCCAGGTAGGAATGCTTGGCTCCTCCCTCTGGGCTCACATCTCCCAGTGGGATGCTGTAGTTCTTATCAGCCATGCAAGGACATTCAGTAGCTGTTATCAGCAGGTGTTTCCCTGAGGGAGGTGTGAATGTGGTCACTCAAAGAGAGAGATAAGGCAAACTGCCCACTTGACAAAGATAATCTGCCATACAGATGGTAATGGAAAACATCTTGCATTGCAATCTCCAACAGTCCCCTTGGGGTGAGGGTGCTCAGACAGTGCCCAGCTCTGTCCTGCCAGCCCAGGGCCCTGCAGTGCCCACCATGGGATCCCTGTGCTCTGCCAGCCCTTGCAGGCACTTGACCTTCATCTCCTGCCTCTGTGCACAGCCAGCACAGGCGCTAATCACTTCAAACCCCACTGCTGTCATGTCTTATTGCTTAAACACCAGCTCTGCCAGCTGCACATTTACATCCTCAGCATTGACTCACCTAATGTAGCTGTCATTTAAGCACCAGTGATCTGCCAGAAATAATACTGGGTACAGCAGCCATGGAGGGTTGAGGTTTGGGGCTTCTGCTTGCAGGGAGCAGTTTCTGGATGCCCCAAGGAGGGCTTGTGGAAGCTCCCACTGATCGATGTTTACAGGATGCAGGTGAGCAGCACATCCTCACACTCTGTCAGGGAGCTGTCCACACTCTCTGCAGCCCTCCTGGCAAGGGAATCAAAAAACATGTGGCATGAGCTCTTTCTGGAGGGGTTGGCAGGGTTCAGGGTTGAGGTGAGTGTGGTAGGATCCCTGGGATGGGATGTGGGCAGAGGCAGAATTCCTGATGGACAATTCCTCTGCTCTGCTGGGAGCTGAAGGCAGCTGGCTCTTCAAAGCTGCTGTGGAAGCTGCTCCAACACAGCACTCACAGGGATTTGTTCTCTCCACCCCCCCCCTCTCCTCTCCCACCACAGTGTCCAGAACGGAATAGAGCTGAAGGCAGCACAGCCTCTGAGCTGAGGCACAGGAGAGGCTGACAGGGTTTACAGGAGGATCCCATTCTGGAAAAGGGACTCTGCATGGACTCAAACTGCCTCTGACTGCATCCCTTACAGTGGAGGTGACATCCTTCAGTGAACCTCTGCAGAGCTCAGAGCTGCTCCCAAACCTGCCCAGAGCTCAAACTCTCACCTTTGGCTGTCTCAGCACACCCTGGGGGACAAAGGGGGTCTCAGAGAGCACATCTGGAGCTGCCATGGCCACAAGGACATCCCTTGGAGCAAGGATCAGACCTGCTGTGACAGTCTGTCTTTCCTGGTCCCTGTGCTGCAGGGCTGGGCCTGGAGGCTCCTCGTGAGCTGCTGCCAGGGAAGAGCTCATGTTCTGCCTTTGTCACTGACTTGTTGCCATGAAAGTTTAATGCACCCCCTCTGTCTCCCTGGCAGTGAGACTCCTCTGGTGTCCCTGAATGGAACAGAAGTCAGGCTGGGGAGGATGAATCCAGCCCTGCCTCCTGCAGCCCCTGGGTCCAAGCAGCACAGTGCAGATCAGAGTGTGAGAAATGAGCCTCACTTCCAAAAAAATCTAAAAGGTTTATTAAAACCTTATCAAAAATACAACACAAGACTGAAGAGAGAAAATATTACAGAGGATTTTCCCCACCATGTGCTCACCCAAACCATGGAGATTTCACCTTTTAACCCTTTAGCCTCTCCCAAAGTTCTGTCCATTGCTTCCTTCTTCCCTGCCCAGTGGTGGAGTTCACTGTCTTAAATCCTGACTGGAGCTCAGGTGCTGCCATAGTGACAAACTGACCCTCCCAAAGGTCCCAAACCCAGGCCAGCCCTGATAACAACACAAGGAGGTAAAGCACACATATATATATGTATTAATATATATATTATCTGTAATATATCTATATATTATATACAGTTATATTATAGCTATATATAATATATAGTTATAGTAGAGATATATATATTATATATAATGATAAAATATAGAACTGTATTATTATTATAAATTATATAATATATAACTATATTATTATATTATATGTAGTTATATTGTAACTACATGTAATATACAGTTATAGATAATATATATTATATATAGCTATATAATATATTACTATATTACTATTATAAACTATATAATATATAACTATATTATTATATTAAATTATGTATAGTTATATAATAACTACATATAATATATAGTTATATTATTTATACTATATATAATATATAACTATATAATACATATTATTACAATAAACTATGTAATGTATAACTATATTATTATATTAAATTATATATAGTTATATTATAACTATATATAATATATAGTTCTATTATAGATAATATATATTATATGTATAACTATATAATATATAGCATTATTATTATTATTATTATTATTATTATTATTATTATTATTATTATTATTATTATTTTAACTATATTATTATAACTATAAATCTATAAAATTCTCTGAACATATATACATAATATCTGCCTTTTAATTGTGAGGGTCCACCATTGCATCACTCATCTATCACAAAAGCAAAGATCTTTGGCCAAACCCTCCCCACAGGTGGGGTGAGTGTGTGTAAGGAGGTCCAGCCCTGGCACTGCAATAATCGGGGCCAGGGCTCAGGGGAGCCTGTCCGAGCTCTTGCTGAGCTGGAGGAAGCAGGCAGACATAATGAAATCTTTCATTTGTCAGTAAATGTCACTGTATGAAGTGTAATTAATGGATTTACCAGGGCTGGATGTAGCCCAAACTGAAATACAAGCACTCAGGGAGCTGACTGGGAGCCGTGTCCTCTACACTGCTTAATTATAAGGTCACTGCCCGAGCACCAGGAGCCCTGCTCACGCTCTGGCCTGGGGAAATCTTGCCAGTTTGGAAATATTCCCCAGCAAAACGATGGATTTTCATGGCAGGGGAGCAGAGTGGGGGTGTGGGCAGAGCTGGATGGGCTGGCAAACCCCTGGGATGGGGCTGCAGGGCTGTGGAATGTGGATGTGGGATCACCCAGCCTGGCAGCAGGGAGCCAGCATGCTCCCAGCTCTGGGCAGGGTGGAGATGTCTGCACTTGGCATCAAAATTTGTCCCCATCTGGGAGTTTTTCTGCTGGTGCCTCTGTCTTGGTTTGAAAAGAAAGGTGTCTGCTGAGGAAGGCAGGAACTTCCTTTGAAATAGAGAATTATTTTAATGATCATATATATATATATAAAAACAATTATAATTATAATAATATATTTTATTATAATGTTAATAATAATAATAATATATTATTATTTATTATAATCATAAAACACTGGGGGTTTTTGGGGTTTTTTTTGTTTGTTTGTTTGTTTTTTAATTTAAAAGGCTCTCAGGCAAAGATATGGGAATAGGAATAACAGTTCTTTATTAGGGAAGAAAATAAAAATAAAATAAACAATGCAGTAATACAATCCAACCCTGCCAGAGTGATCACAGGCCCTGCCCCTGTGTGTCAGGGGGGTGTCCCAGCCCCATGCCATGGGGGCTCAGCCCTCCTGCAGTGCCAGCTGTGGCTCTGCTGCAGCAGGGATCCTGCACAAGGGGGGAGTTTTCCTCTGCAGCTCCAGGGCTGCTGCAGATGGGCCTGGGCTCCCTCTGGCCATGCAGAACCTGGAGCTGTAATTGGACAATTAACCCCAACATGGAAATGGACCAAAACTGATAAAAGTGTGAAAACTTGTGACCAGTGTCCATCTTGGCCTGGCTCTTGTACTGCCCAAGGTGCATCCTTTAAAGTCCTTTTAATAAATCCCTACTTTATTCCTTAGCTCTGCTCCAGGTTACCTCTCACAAGCAGTACATGTCTGCAGCTGGAGAATTTATTCAGCCAGGACATGTTTAACTCCCATTGAGCCCCAGCAGCAATGAATCTCTAGTTATTCTGCTATGAAAATAATAAATAATGGCCAAAAAAAGCCTGGCAATGGGCAAGAGACAGACACAAGCACAAGTAACCTGTTCCACTCCTGATGAGGATGTGGATCCTCTGCAGCACATTTCAAAAAAACCCCAAGCCCATTATGAGGAACAATCAGCAGCAGATTTTAATAGATGCATTCTGCACTCAGCTGTCACCATCTGTGTTTCCCCATTAGAAATGCAGAATGAAGGAGCTGCACAATTACAGCTGGGAGGCTCTGGGAGGCCCAGCACAGCTCTGAGTGCAGCCACCCCTGCTCTCCTCCTGCTGGGGAAATCCTGTCCCTCCAGCACAGCCCCTTGCAGCTGGGCCAGTGCTTGGGGGTCCCCATGGGCCAGGAGGGGGTCCCAGGCATGGAGCATCCCCCAGGTCAGAGGTGTGCAGGCTGTGGGGACCCAGTTTGTCGCCCAGAAATGGTGCATGATGCCATGAGACACTTCCAAAGGCATGCTGGGGGTGCTGCCTCAGTGCCCCTGACCTCGCAGCCCCAGTTTGCCACCCAGAAATGGTGCATGATGCCATGAGACGCTTCCAAAGACATTCTGGGGGTGCTGCCCCAGTGCCCAGACCTCACAGGGTTCCTGTGCACCATCCCACAGGCTGGTGAAGCCTCTGAGGTGTCAGAGGATGCTGTGCCTTTCCCTCCAGCCTTTCCCTGCCTGCAGGAGGGACTAGAGGGTACCCAGCTCCATCCATGGCCATCCAGAGCTGCACAGAGCTGCCAGGGCAGGAGGGGATGTGTGCGGCTGCTTGGGCTGGGGAGAGAGGACTGACAGAACCAGGAATGTCCTGTGCTGGAAAGGACTCACAAGGCTCCAGTCCAGCTCTGTACTCTGCACAGAACACCCCAAAAAAGCCCCAAATCACCCCAAACCCAGCCCCAAAACAGCCCCAAATCATGCCCATAGGGAGAAGGGCAGAAGCAGCTGTGCCTTGGAGGTGGCCTGGCACAAAGTTGTTCCTCCCCATGGAGAAGAGCTCAGCAAGGAGAGGGCCCGAGCTGGAGGAACCTGGCAGGACGTGGGGATCCACGAGCTGGCAGGATAATTACTTTTTTAATCAAGTCTTTTCAAAACATCTAATTTTATTACTTTATTCTTCCATTTCAATAGCAGAACGATTAAGATGGAATCTTAAAGGAATTCTTCACAACAGTAATAATGTCTCTTATCGCAAGAGGCAGTCTCTGTCTGCTCCATCCTGCAAATTCACAGCATTTGAATATTAAATATATTCAATATATCAAAAAAATCCATTTCAGTCCAGAAAAATAATAAAGAAGAGGGGGAAAAAAATCTGCACGCAACAGAATTTTCCCCTTCTTTCTGCTGAAAAAAAAAAATTAAAATTAAATAGCTCTCCATTATTTTCCGCTCCAAACTGCCCTCTCCAGGAGGGAGGCAGGAGAGACCTCCTGCTGCTGCCAGGCCAGGCACTGCCTCAGCTGGAGAATGAACCTTTGCAGAGCTCTGATCCTGCAGAACCCACCCAGGATGTGCTGCTTGTTTGGAGGAGGAGTGGGCTGGGATGGTGGCTCCCGGTGGGGTGGCTTGGGAGAGCACCCCCATCACATCCTGAGGGTGATGCAGGAAGGGGATGCCAGCTCTGTCCCCAGCAGTTTTGGGATGCAGGAAGGAGGATCCCAGCCCTGGTTCCCAGTAGTTTTGGGATGAAGGAATGAGGATGCCCTGGTTCCCAGCAGAGTTTTGGGATATAGGGAAGAAGATGACAGTCCTGATCCCCAGCAGTTTTGGGATGCAGGGAAGGGGATGGCAGCCCTGACTCCCATCACAGTTTTGGGATGCAGGGAGGGGATGCCAGCCCTGGTCCCCAGCATTGCTTTGGGACCCCAGCTGAGCTGCTGTTGCCGTGCCAATGCTTGATTTGATCACAAGAAGAGACAGTGTCATCTAAATTTGGGGGTCATCAGTGTGGTCCTGAGTAATGCAGGCTGTGTTTGCATCCCTTTTTTTTTTTCCAGGAGAGCACAAGTGAAAAAAAAGCCTTGGTACAAATGGACAGGGGAGGGGAGTGACAGTGGCAGGAATGTGTTTGCAGTGTGATTTTTGGTTGTTTGTGACAGGTCAGACCTAAACTTACCTTTCAGAACTCAGGCTGGAATAGGAAAAACCCAAAAGCTTTGTTTTGAGAAAGTGTCCACGGAAATAAAATAAAATGTTGGAAATAAACAAAGATGACCCTGAGCTACTCTCTCATTCCAAAAGCATGCATGTAATTTCCTAACTTGTTTTGCTTTGCTTTGCTTTCTAAAGGAAAGAGGTAAAAACAAATTCTACTGTGTCAAACATCCTTTGGATGATTTCCCTTCCTGCCCTGATTCTGTCGGGATGTGCAGCAGGAGCTGCTGTGTGACAGCCCCAGGTTTCCCTGGGACAAAGCCCACATCTCCATCACCTGGCACCTGCAAGGAAAGGAGATGGGAAACAGGGCCAGAGTGATCAGAAAAAAAAAAAAAGAAAAAAGGAAAAAAAAATTAATTGTCCATGTAATAAATAAAGTTTTGTTATAATGGCCATAAATAGATAATTATCTTTTCTTACAGTGATTTTCTCCATTTTCTCTCCCTGTCTATCCCAGTGACTCCTGCTGTCTCACTGGTTCTTTGTTGGGGAAGATGGAACAGGAAAGCCTTATAAATATGATTGTCTGGCTAAAGATTTTGAGAATATGGAAACTATAAGTGAGATTGAAATGAAAGCAAGCTTTGAGATAATTTAGTTACTGAACTGGGAAAACAATGGCATGGCCAGCTGAAGGTGATCCCCTTTTGATGGAACAACACCCTCTGCTTGCAGACAGGCCCAAGGCTCAGAGCAGACCCTGCAGCTTGGCAGAAGGGCCCAAAGAGGAGTTTTTAGGGTTTAAAATGTAACACAGTATGGGAATGTAATGATTCTTATAGGCTGTATGGAAATGCTGTAGGATTTGTATCTTGTACTAGATTGGTTAGTGAGAGTCAGAATATTCAACACAGAAGATTTATGGTATTGTAAGGAGAACCTCGCTCTCTTAGCTCTTGCCTCTTACCCCATTTATTCTCTTACCCCTTTTATGCTCTCACCCTCTCACCCTCTCTCCCCCTCTCCTCTCTCGGGCCTGCTCTGAGCTGTGTCTGGCAGCTCCCAGCAGGGCCCTGCCCCCAGGCCCTTTGCAATAAACCCCAAGTTCCAGCCCTGGCTGCAGAGATCTCTCCTGTCCGTCTGTCCTGACCGTCCCACCCCCCGTTGCACCAACAGTTCCTCTTTGGGAAGTGCTTCAGAGTTGTCTGGGTCTCTCCTGTGCTCTCCCTCCAGCACAGCTGCTCCATGCAAGCCCCAGGGAAGCTGGGCACTGCTCTGCCAGTATCCATGCTGCAGGCCAGGCCTGGTTTTGGCACCCAGCACTGGCCTGCAGGAGCCAGGCCTGGCATCAACTCCTCTCATGAGACCAAGGAGCACCTCAGGGGAGCCTTCATCCCCTGGGAGAACCAGCTCCAGAGTCTGATGGACAGTTCCATCCCAAGCCTCAGTGAAATGTGATGGGAAACAGCAATGTTGGGACACTTGTCCCTATGATTTCTCACCCTGGGTCACTCCTGCCCTGGGGAATGTCCCTGCCAGCACCCAGCAGGGCACTGCTCACACAGGTCTGCAAATAAACCACAGCCAGGGCCTTCCCAAAGCACAGCAGTATCCAGCTGCTTCTGATTAACCTGGATTGATCATCTGGGGCTCTGGAAGGGTGAAGGCTAACACAGGTGTTGGACTGCAGGAGCAATCCTCAAGAAAACCAAATTTATTCCTGTGATGTCCCACAGACCCAGAAAGCTAAGGAATTTTGCATGGCTTCTCTGTGCCTCAGTTTACCCATGAGCAGAAAGGCATTTTCAATTCTCCCTGAGGCGAATTTCCCTGCAAAAGCAGCTGTGGGGAGCCTGGGGGTTCACATCTGTTTGCCAGAACTCTTCCCCACACACATAAACAAATTTTGGGTCAGGATTTTCTGATAAGAACCACTCCTCTCCTAGCAGGTAGCACAGCAAACTGCCTACCAACAGCATTTTGTTTTTGAGGGGAGCCTAGAACAGCATTTTGCTTTTTAGGGGAGCCCTGGGTTTGGATCAGTTACCCCATGGCAATTCTCTAATGGTTTCCCCTCTTCATCAATCCTCCCTCAGATGAGCAATTTCAAATTGATATCTGTCTCTAACAGACTTTCCTCTGTCTCCACGAGCTGCCTGAGCTGCTGGCTAGAGATGAAAATCTACCTGAACCTGCCCAGTTCATCATTAGTTGATGTGATCCCACTTAATATAAATTCTAATTAAACCAAAAACTGAAATCATACATTTTTTTTAATACTCCTGTGCTGGTGGCATGCTCTGCTCTGCTCTGCCCCTTCCAGACCCGTTATTACTCAGACTCTTGCCTTGTCTCTGCTGATGGATCAGACAACAACAAATAAATAGTGTTTTCATTAAAGTCTTTGCCAATCCACCAGCAGATTGAATTATTTGTCCCTCAAGGTGCACAGGAATGAGAGGGAAAAGACAGAAAAGGGAAAAGAGCAGTGTGCTCCTGTCTTACCAAGCTGGAGCTGGATTCATGCTCTCTTTTCCTGGTTGGGATGCCTGGAAAAGGGATTTAAAGGAATGGGGGCCCTGCAGTGGTGAGGGGCAGCTAGGTGGGTGTTTGGGGCTGGCAGCTCCTGAGGGTTTGTTGCCTGGAGCCAAATCTTCGTATTTTTAAAATTGCAGACTTGGGGCAGTAGAATGAACAGAAATACAAAAAATTCACACCTCCAGGAGGAAAATCAGGTTTTGTCATTCCACTGGGTGGGTGTCCCCAACCTCCAGGAGATGCTGCAGAGTTTGCTTTGGGGGCCACATCCATCCAGCACACCCAAGTATCTGCCAGCATCAGGAATTGCCTGGGACAGGCTGCCCAGGAAAGTGGTGGAGCCCCTGTCCCTACAAATGCTCAGAAATCAGGTGGATATGGGGCTTATTGACATGGGTGAGTGGTGAGCTTGGCAGTGCTTGGTCAGTGGTTGGATTTGATGGTGTTGGAGGTCTTTTCCAAGCTGAATGACCCTGGGGATCCCAATTCCCTGCTACTGGTGGAATTGTTTGTACCACACAAGTGAAAGGCAGCACTGGAGCCTGCAATTAGTGCCAAGAGTTGGGCACCTCTGCAGTGGTGGTGGGATGGCTCCAAAGGGGGTCAGGATGTGCCTGCTGCCCATCCCAGACCCTGACTGCCCTCCCAGGCACCTCCCAGCTCTATCCCAGTGCCCAGCTCCCATTTGGGGTGCACCAGGTGCCCCAGGAGCAGTGACAGGCAGTGCCTTGGTGGCCTCAGGGTGTCACACAGAGCGTGGCTGACAGGTCACAGGTACAGAAATGACCTCATGAGTGGTGGCCTCAGCTCTCTTCACAGAGAGCAGCAGGCACAAGTTCCCCAGGATTTTTCCTGGAGAAGCACAGAGAGAAGAAAACAATTCTTATCTCTGTTCTCTCTCCTGTTGTTTTTGCACATGTGGAATGTGTTATGGAGATTGTTTCACTGAGAGTGCGTTTGTAATTGGATTCTTGTGATGGTTGTTTGTATTAATTGGCCTATGAGGTCCCAGCTGTGTCATGACTGTCTGGAGCCATCATGGGTTTTTCTTTAGTATCCTTTTAGTGTCTCTGTAGTGTACTTTTAATATAGTATTAGTGTAATGTAGAATAACTTAATAAAGCAATTGCTCAGCATTCTGAACCATGGAATCAGATGACAATCATCCCCAGACACTGGAATTGCCCTGAATTCCACAGTGGCAGCAGTGCAGGTGCCAGGGATGGTCCCATCCTGTCTCCTCCCTGCCCCACCATGCTCATCCCCTGCCCCTTCTCCCCCATACCAGTCCCAAGCCCCTCACTCCATCTCTGCTCCATTGAGGAGCTGGGCCAGCACTGTGCCACCAATACATTCATTATTTTTAGGCCCAGTTCCTCACTCCCTCCCTGCTCCATGCAGTGCTGCACTCAGGAGCTGGGGCAGCACCTTGCCACCAATACATTTATTATTTTTAGGCCCAGCTCCCACAGCACACAATTTCAGAAATGCAAAATGCGGATTTTCAGGCAGGTACCAGGGAAGGAGAGGGAGAGAGACAGAGAGGGATGCTCTGATTTTATCAAAATCAGTTTTACTGCCCAGGGGAGGATGGAAAGCAGCTACTCAGCCTCAGGAAGACAATTCTATTTAAACCACAGGATCATGTTGCAGCTGCTTCTTATTTACCAGACTGGAAAGTTACATTAAGAAGTTATCACTTATCTTGCAGGGGAACAGATTAAGAGTGAAGGACCATTCCCTGGTTTGCATAGAGCTGCACTTGCCAGGTTACTAAAAAGACAATTGATGTAGCAGTTCAGGAAGAAATATGATTTTCATTACGATATGCAGGCATCAGGGATTGTGTTCTAATGGTCCCCTGTCACCAGTGAAGAGCAAAATGGCCTGTGACCACTGTAATGGAAAAAAGCTTTCGGGGGTATTTTGCATAGCATGGAAGGAACTTTGTGTTTGGGGTTGGGTTTATTTTTTTTTTGTTTGTAACCTCCTGGTGGCAGCATTAAAGGGAGAAGCACCTGCTTTTTCTAAATAAAGAATTCAGATCCCCACAGTGTTTCTCCCCACTCCTGGCAGAATATTTATATTTTAACTGAACTATTTTTATATTTGAATTTTTTTATATTTGAAGTTTCTCCCCACTCCTGGCAGAAAATTTATATTTTAACTGAACCTTTTTTTATATTTAATTTTTTTAATATTTGAACATTTTTTGTATTTGAAATTTCTCCCCACTCATGGCAGAATATTTATATTTGCACTGAACTTTTATCTATGAGGTAAAACAGCAGGCTGCATTTTCAGCAGGGGTGGTCTCCTAGACTCTCCTCACACCTCTTTGGGCAGCTGAAATAAGAAGATTGCATGGAGCTCCCTCATGGTACAACTCTGTTTTGGGGTCCATTCATGCTTTTTTGGAGCCAATGGGCTTCAGGCTGTAGGAAAGCACCCAAGAGCAAAAAATGCTGGTTGGGATTTAAGCTGCAGAATCTGTCTGATTCACAAGGATTGCATCCAAGCTGTGTGAGCATCACACAGCCCCAGATCCTCCACTGCCCCTTTCCTCTTCTTTTCCCACCATGGTAGTTATTTAATGGAAGGGGAAAGTGTGAGTGAACACTTCACCAAAAGCAGAGTTGTGTTTCACCACAAAGTGCGATCTTCCACCCCAAAATTCCTGCCTGGTTGGCTGGGAAGCAGAACCAGAGGCAGGAACATACAGATGGCTCACCCCACCAATGTGAACCAAGAGGAAGATGGGAATATTGGCTATTTCACGTCAATTATCCAAGGATGATTCCCAGAGGAGAAAAAAAAATAATCTAAACCACATTTGTGAATTATAGAAATTCTTAATAATTGATAAATTAAAGGATTTCACTCTGAGTTTCAGCAAGGAAGACGGGGAGGATGTAGCAGTAAGAGATGCGATTTCTCTCTCCTGTTTAATTACTTGTAAAAAACCAAACCAAGTTTCAAAGGTAACTCAAATTCCCTCATCACTAAACAGCACAGAGCCCTTCCCATCCTGTGAACTTGGAGACAGCTGGGCTGAGCAGCTTTCCTTTAAACCCACCTGAGTTAAAGACAAACAATTTAGGAGCATTGATCTGGAGCTGCGGAGACTCCTGTTTAAACTCGGGGAGATGGAAGGAGCATAAAGAGAGTGCACAGGATTTTCTTTGCATTGCTTAGATTAAAGGACATCAGGATGAGTGGTTTGTGTGATGATCAAAAGATTCAACACACTCTGCACCTGTCACAGGTACGAGCTCAATTCCTTGTGGATAAAAACAGAGTGGAGCTGGCAGAGCATGAGAGACTTCCAGGAAGGGATGCACGGGGAGGATATTTAAAGCAGGCTGCATGAATATAGGATTAAATGTTAGTATTGGATGAGAAAATGTTAATTTTGCTTAATTAGGCTGTTTCTATCATAGAGTTCCTGTTGATCAGAGCACTCCCTACCAGATGAAGAAGGTGATAGGGAATTGTCCTCATAGAAATATGAGAAAGTTTCTAAATAGGGATTTGGGAAAAAAATAAAACCAGTAAATGGCTGAATTGATTCATGTTTGCAGCCAGGCCTCATTGCCTGACTGGGATGGAGAAAATGGGAAGCTCATCTAAATTAGCTGTTTTACTGTTCCTGCAGGGGGTCTGACCTGCCCATGGGAATGTGGAGTCTCCACTTTCTCTGCTCCTAAAATTGGCCTGGAAACCTGGAGATGCTGGGGCATGAAGAGGGCTGACCTGCCCTCCCCAGCTGCATTTCCATGGTCAGAGACTGTTATTCCATGAGAGCTGGACTCAGCTGGAGAGATTGCATATTCCTTTAGACCCTTTTTACAATTTTTACCAATTCAACCAGTTCCTGGCCCAGCAGAGCCCCAGCAGCTCTTTGACACTCAGGATTCCCACTGCTGGATCTCCAAGAAGCCTCCAGCAGAGGAATGATCCATGCAGGAGGATCCTGAGCAAAGGCTGCTGCTGCTGGGAGGGAAAATCAAGCTGGGTGATGCACACCAGATCCAGCCACAGGGCTTTAGCTGCCATCTGCCAGGATTTGGCACAGCTGGAGCCTGAAATCTTCACAGATTCCTTCCTCAGGGAAGAAAACCATGAGGAGTCAGTCTCTCTGAAAAGAACTGGTTTGTTAAGTGATCTCCTAAAGCTGAATTTCCATTTTTCCATGCTCAGGGCAAGTTAAAAATAAATAAATTCAGTATAACCATTAGGCAATTAAACAATGCCTGGATCAAGAGGGAAATGGGCAGGGTGCCAAGGAACAGGCAGTTGGGTGATGCTGATTTGGTGATACATTGCATTTTACACCAATTCCTTCTCATTACACGTGTCCCATCAGTGTCACTGGGCTGCCATATCCTTGGTCCCCATGTGCATCAAAAGGCACAAGCAGAGAGGTGACAAAAAAGCTGGCAAGGTGCAGGTGCAGTGCTGTGCTCTGAGTTTGGCCACTGGTTTCCTTTTCTACTCAAGGACACTAAAATCAGCTCTGAAGATTTTTTTGTTTCTCTAGGAATTAACTCCTTAACTTTCAAATTCTTTATCGGACTAAAAACAAAAACAAGCAAACAAACAAATCCCAAAAAAACCAAAATTTAAAAAAAACCCAAACAAACAAACAAATCCAAAAAAACCCAAAATTTAAAAAACCCAAACAAACAAACAAACAAAACCAAAACAAAAAAACACAAAACCCAAACAAACAAACAAACCCCACCCACCCAAAAAAAACCCCAAAACAACAAAACAAACAAAAAAAAAGCCAAAAAAAAAAAAAAAAAAACAGGGAGAAAAGGGTTGCATGGAACAACAGGCAGGAGACAGAGGTCTCCAGCTGGCCTGAACCCCATGGATGAGGCAGTGCAGATGTGCCCCTTGTGCTTTCAGCTTCATGGACCATTCCATGTCATTGTCACACTGTGCTGTGTCAGCCAGGAGAACCTGCAGCCAATGCCACACTTGGATTTTCAAATCATCCAAGCTGTCCAGAAGAGTCAGTGGCACAGGGACAGCTTTTGGAAAACCCAGCAGCAGCCTTGGAGGAGGCTGTGGGTGTTAAGAACTCCAACTCTTTGACCAGAGGTCTGAGGTACCCCAAGAAACCAAAGAGTTTGCCCTGAATGTCACTTGTGCCTCCAAGTATCTGCCAAGATGGGTCTAAATCCTCTCTACAAAAGCCAGTCAGCTTTTTTGTACCTCTGTTTTGTATCCCTGCTTTGTAACCCTGTTTTGTACCCATTTTGTATCCCTGCTTTGATCATTGCTGCTTCCACTGAGCCAGCCCCATCCCACCTGGCCTTGGACACTGCCAGGGATCCACAGGTTCTCTGGGCACCCTGTGCCAGGCACTCCCCACCCTCACAGGGAACAATTCCTTCTGCATATCTAATTAAATTTCCCCTCTTTCAGCTGGACTTGTTCTGATTTCAGCAAGTGCTTGACTGAAAAAACAAATTTCAAGCAGGGATTCTTCCTCTGCACAGCTCCAAGTTTTGACGATCTGAGTAAGTGTCCTTCCTTCCCAACACTCCATGTCCAAGGCCAGGCTGGATGGGGCTTGGAGCTCCCTGGAGCAGTGGAAGGGGGTGGAATGAGAAAATCTGTAAGGTTTCTTCTGCCCCAAGCCATTCTGTGATGCTGTGACACAGAAAGAGCCACCAAGAGTGACACTGAGCTGGCAGGGACCCTCACTCACCCTGGGAAATGAAGCCATGCCAGTGCTGAGCCTGGAAAGGGTTATTCTTCATGGAGGAAAAAAGAATATTTAAGACTGAAAAACTTCTTTTGACAGGGCTGTCTTTTAATTACCCTGTGGAATGATAAAATCCCAGCACTGAAAATGTGTCTTTACAAATCTCTAGCTGGAGTAATTAGTCCCGTGCCTGGCTCTCCTGAGAGATTATTGCTGCCTTCCTTTCAGATTACTTACCCAAATAGAAGTGGAATCATTGCTATGTTTGACAGTGAGATATAAAATATCAGATAAAGCTGTTAAAATACTGTTTCACACACTGTGTTTCTGCAGAGTAAGGAAGCATCTGCTCTCTCAGTATCAGCAGCAGAGCTGAGCAGAAAATTCACAGCTGAGGGCTGAGATTAATCTCACTTTTTTTTTCCTATGTTTTTTTTTGTTCCTGGTCATTCCTAGAAAGATCTAAGTAATCAAGAATTGATTTGTTATTCAAATACTGAATAATATTTGCATCTGTATCCATTTTAAGGCTTGAATGTATTGGTGGGGCTTTGGGTGAGCCCCTCCTGTGGTCTGAGGAATTCAACCAGAATATTTGTGTGATAAAGGCAAAGGGGTAGCACTGAACCCCACAAAATCCAGGTTTTGTGAAACCAGGCAGAGATTTCAGGTGAAAAGTAAAGTCTCAGTGCAGAGGTGCTTACAGGGGATGCAAACACAGGTAACATTCCTCCTGTTACATCCTTAATGGATGCACTCAGAAGGAAGTTTCTCAGTAGATATAGCACAGATCTGCAGTGAAATTTGCCTCAAAGAAGTTACAGTTGCTATTTATTACTTTCTAGGGAAAGGGGAAAAAACGTCTTTCTTTGGGAATTAAAGTTCTTCCTACACTATGTCAGGCTGCTGAGCTCACAGTGCTCAGAAATGCATTAGTGACAACCCTCATCAGTGGCTGAGCTGCTGTGCAGATCCCACCCTGGTTATTTCCTTCTTTCCTCACCCCTAGGGCAGGTTTATGCCCATGGGAGGTGTCCCCAGGTGATGTTGTGACTGCAGGGGCAGGGTGTGCACTGTCCAGCCACAGCTCCCTCAGGCAAGGAGCATCCCAGCCCTGCCTCTTCACTACTCTGCTTCCTGCCATCTCAAATAAATGGTTTTGTGCAAATAAATGTTTCATTCTCACTCCTCCCAAGGCGGCTTTTGTGTCTCATTGACTTGTGGTGTAACTCAGCAGTGCAGTGGAGACATTCCCTGGGTTACCAGAGAGACAAGGAGAGCTCAGGCAGCTCAGCAGGATGAGGAACCACCAGCTATCCTCTGTCCAGGGAAATTGAAACCATCCTAATGCCTTCCAAGAACAAACTTCATGGGTCAAAAGGCTCTGAAAGCCTCTAGTCCAGCCCATACACTCAAGTAGGTCCAGCTGCAGCAAGTTCTTCAGGACCTTCCTCACTGGAGCCCCAAACATCTCTGCAAACAGAGACCCCAGAGTTTCTCTGAGCTTCAGATTCAATGTTTCACCACCATGATGACATCTTTACTTTTATAACCAAGCAGAACCTCCCTGGTGCCTCTCCTTCCCCCAGGGTGTGCCTTTGGGGACAGCCTGACCCATCTCCATGCACCTTCTGACCTATCAGCACTGAAACCTCCCCTGGCTCTCTCTGAGCTGCTGTGCAGATCCCACCCTGGTTATTTCCTTCTTTCCTCACCCCTAGGGCAGGTTTATGCCCATGGGAGGTGTCCCCAGGTGATGTTGTGACTGCAGGGGCAGGGTGTGCACTGTCCAGCCACAGCTCCCTCAGGCAAGGAGCATCCCAGCCCTGCCTCTTCACTATTCTGCTTCCTGCCATCTCATATAAATGGTTTTGTACAAATAAATGTTTCGTTCTCACTCCTCCCAAGGCAGCTTTTGTGTCTCATTGACTTCTGATGCAACTCAGCATTGCAGTGGAGACATTCCCTGGGTCACAGACATCTTTTATGGATAATCCTTTCCTTAGGATTTTTCCTCCTGAGAAGCTGTGAGGCCTCAGGAACAAAATGTAAACATTGATTATCTGCTGCTGTGGACTGCAACAGGTGGATCTATGATTGGCCCATGTTGGATGTTTGTAATTAATGGCCAATCACAGCCCAGCTGGCTCGGGCAGAGAGTCTGAGACAGAGCCTTTGTTATTCATTCTTTGCTATTCTATTCTTAGCCTAGCCTTGTGATGAAACCTTTTCTTCTATTCTTTTAGTATGGTTTTAATATAATATATATAATAAAATAATAAATCAGCCTTCTGAAGCATGGAGTGAGATCCTTGTGTCTTCCCTCATTCTCAGACCCCTGTGAACACCGTCACACCCTGGGTCACCAGAGAGACAAGGAGAGCTCATGAAGCTCAGCAGGATGAGGAACCACCAGCTATCCTCTGTCAAGGGAAATTAAAACCAGGCAGAGACCACCCAAGCCACTCCCATGGGTTTGCTGCCCTAAGGATCGTGGTCCCAAGGACCTGCCCACCCCTCTGCCCTGACCTGTGTCCCAGCACTGCTGCAGAGCCCCAGGCAAGGTCACCCATGGGGCCATGCTGCATTATTGGTGATAATTGGTGGCAGGCACTAATTCCAGCCAGCATGAAGGCGAGAGCACAAGCTGCTTCCCTTTATTGCATTTGATTACACTTTTTTGTTTTTGCATGATTCCCTGCAGTAAGTAGCTCATAATTAACAGGGGATGAATAACATTTCTGCCACTCTGAGCATTAAGTTTTCTCACAACAAATGAAAACATAATTGCCATTACACAGTGCCCTTATCAGAGGGAACACGCTGCTGTTGGGAGGAGGGAGATTTACTGATAGGCACAACTTGCACAGCTGCTCAGGGATGGGAACAAAACGCTGGTGGCTGAGGGCTGGAGCTGCTGGGCACGCTGAGCTGGCTTCCTGCAGCATCTCCTGGCAGTCCTCTCCATGGGCTCACTGCCAGGAGCAGCTCATGGGCTCTGCAGAACAGGAATCTGAGTCACAGATTGGTTTGGGTTGGAGGAACCTTAAAGCCCATCTCATCCCACCCCCTTTCATGGCAGGGACATTTCCACTGTCCCAGGCTGCTCCCAGCCCTGTCCAGCCTGGCCTTGGGCACTGCCAGGGATGCAGGGGCAGCCACAGCTGCTCTGGGCACCCTGTGCCAGGGCCTGCCCACCCTTCACCTTCTGCTGCTGCTTCTGCTATGAAGCCTGTGACCATGTTCACAGGGGTCTTAGGATGAGGGAAGAGACAAGGATCTCACTCCATGTTTCAGAAGGCTGATTTATTATTTTATTATATATATTACATTAAAACTATACTAAAAGAATAGAAGAAAAGGTTTCATCACAAGGCTAGGGTAAGAATAGAATAGCAAAGAATGATAACAAAAGCTTCTGTCTCGGACTCTCTGTCCAAGCCAGCTGACTCTGATTGGTCATTAATTAGAAACAACCACATGAGACCAATCACAGATGCACCTGTTGCATTCCACAGCAGCACATAATCAATGTTTACATTTTGTTCCTGAGGTCTCTCAGCTTCTCAGGAGGAAAAATCCTAAGGAAAGGATTTTTCATGAAAAGGTGTCTGCGACAGAAGCCGTCTTGGAAAGGCTGCTTTGGTATTTCTCTTTTTTTTTTTTTTTCATTTTCTCTTCACTTTTTTAATCCTCCTTCAGTAGGTTTGGGTAAAATAGAGACTCTTCAACCGTATCAGCACTGCTCTGCCCAAATCTTGAGTCTTTCCATTTGTGCAGTGATAGTTCACCCCCAGAGGGAACAGCCTGGAGGATCTCTGCATGGTTTGTGTTGGGACCCAGGACATTCCTCTGGCTGCCCTGGGTGATTTTGAGACCCTGGCAGGGGGCTCAGAGACCTTGGCACAAAGTCAAACACACCTGTGCCTTTGATTTTACCCATGGAAACAATTACCAACTTTGTGCGAGGAGTTACAAGCCATAAGAGTTTGAATAGAATGATAGTGAATTTATCACAGGATGAAAATGTAGAATTTTGGGGTTTTAGAATGGGGCTTCAAGAGGCAAGATGGAGGAATCTGGGCATGTCCTGTCCTTCTCCTTCTTCTTCTTGTCCTCCATCTTCTGCTGTGATGGTGACACTGTTTGATTGGTTTAGAGTAGAGACAGACTGTCTAACATAGGTGATAGGTATTGGAAAATTATTGTTAATAAAGTACACCCAGTTTTTAGTATAAAAAGCCAACACCAGCCCAAGGGCAGGGACTGTGCCCCAACCCAACCTGCTGGACAGATCTCAGCAGGTCAGAGAAAGAATGGAATAGATAAGAGAAAATAAACAACCTTGAAAAGCAGAACCAATGAATCTTGACTTCTTCAGTCGTGGGGCTGGGAAAAAAGAGACTTTCTAATACCTTGGGGGTCATCTCAACCACAGAAACCTGAGAGTTTGCTCTTGTAGAAGTCCCAGCTTCACAGTCATTGCCATGATGTTGGTGTAATATCACAGACAAAATGTTTAGGGAGGATATAATTTCCAGTTGCTTCATGAGCTGCCTCCCAACATCTTACCTGGACTCTTTGAATGTGAATTCTCACCACAGGATAGGAGAAATAATGACTTTATTCCTGTCTCCTGGCTGTAATTCCCAAGCAAACAGGAGCGCAGAGCACAGGAAAGGCAGAAAATGCTGAACTACACGGATGGGTTTGAGGAAAGAGCTTCCTCACCCATGTGCTGAGTGTAATTAGCACTCATTAGAGCTCCTTATTATACAGACACTCCCAGAGGCCCTGCCAGGATTTCTGCTGGGCACTGAGCAAATCCATGGAGAGAAACTCCCTGCTCCCAAGGCTCAATATCTGTAAAGCAAATCTCCCAAGGGCAAGGAATTCAATGAGTTCTGAGGGGCAGATTGATCACCTCACCCCAGTGATGCACAGGGGAGCTTCCTGCACAGGTAGAGGGCAGGGCTTGGTGTCACAGGGGCTCCTCTGCTCCTGTTCTCCTCCATAAAGAGTCATGGACTCTTTCAGGTTGGAAAAGACCTCCAAGATCATCAAGTCCAGGCTGTGATTGATCCACACCAGAGCACTGAGGGTTTCTTGAATACCCAACAAACTGATCACCTGGCTGGGTATTTTCCTACGGCCAGGCTAAAAGAGACTCCTTTTCCCAAGAAATATACATCCAATGCACATCCAAAACTGAGCTTTGACATCCCAACCCCCCTTGGAGTGATGCTGGAGACCCCACACTAATTGGGCACCACGACCCTCCAGGTGAGCCCCCATTACCACCCTCTGCATCCAGGGGGTCCCTCACCCTGGGCATCTGGACGTCCAGAAAAATAACTATTTAACCATTTGGAAGCTTTGTCAGAATCCCTGTTGCCATCTCCCAAAAAACCTGAGCCAGATGCAGGCTCATCTATTCACAGGCTTTAGAAAAGCGGGATTAGAAACAAACAGAAAGTTACAGAAATAAACCAGTTTCTCATCATGTTACTCCAGGGTGGCTGTACCTACCCAGGGATGCCCTGTGTCGCAGACATCTTTTATGGAAAATCCTTTCCTTAGGATTTTTCCTCCTGAGAAGCTGAGAGACCTCAGGAACAAAATGTAAACAATGATTATCTGCTGCTGTGGAATGCAACAGGTGCATCTGTGATTGGTCTCATGTGGTTGTTTCTAATTAATGGCCAATCATAGCCCAGCTGGCTCGGACAGAGAGTCCGAGCCACAAGCCTTTGTTATCATTCTTTGCTATTCTATTCTTAGCTAGCCTTCTGATAAAATCCTTTCTTCTATTCTTTTAGTATAGTTTTAATGTAATATATATAATAAAATAATAAATCAGCCTTCTGAAACATGGAGTGAGATCCTTGTCTCTTCCCTCATCCTCGGACTCCTGTGAATACCGTCACAGCCCTGTGTAAAAAAAAAACACACAAATAAAACCAGCCAGGCAATAACCATCAATAATTATCCAAAAGAAGGACCCTCAACAAGCCCTGGACAGCTCATGCCAGACCCTCCCAAAGCTCATTTCATTTTTATTTGTCAACCACAAGCGATGAGCTGCAATCCAAATACAACATGAGTGAAAACCACTCCTCCCAAAGGGATTTACAGCCTCTAAAAGATTTCAAGCAGCCCTTCCAAAACGTTCCCAGGGCTTGGAGCTGGATGGTTTGCTCCTCACACCAACTTTGGGGATTTACACGCTGTTTTCACAGTGGCCACAGGCCATGGAGCAGCAAAGGGAGAGGTGGATCTTTGGTGACATCTGTCAGATGATGGAGGGGAACACTCTGTCCCCTGCAATTTGCATGTGGGTGTCATCAAAGGCTCTCACCACACAGCAGTGATGTAACAGGCTCAGGATTTGTCACAATAAAGTACTTTTTCTAATTAAAAAAAATAGTCCTCTGTGTTTTTCGAATACTACAACAGTACCTGAAAAGGCAGAAGTGAACAAGAAGACATCCAAAATCTTTTGAAAATGAAGAATTCTCTTGATAAATACATCTCTTAATGAAATACAAGCAATTAAACTAAAAGCCCTATCGAATACTGCTTGTCACTCCACACATCAACATTTAATTGAATTTTTTCCCATCCCCTGGTCCTTTTTCCCTGATAAACAAATTCATTCACAACGGATCAGGTTTCACTAACCCAGAAACCAGATGATAGTCAATCAACTAATTGACACAACAAAGACATTTATATGAAAAAAAAATTGCCTAATTAAAGCTGAACTGAAATTTCACGATACACAGACATAGTAATGAACAATCTTCTTGTACTAATTATTTGGAGTTTAACCCTTTCCCTTCTGGTCACTGAAATCATTAGAAGGATGAGGGAGGCAGAAGCAGTGCTGAAGCTGCTGTGTTCATCCAAGAGTTTGCAGAGTTCCTGATGGAGCAGGGGGCACCTGGATGACCCAAAATCTCCTTGGCTGCTCTGGGTTAAATCAGTTAAGTGCCATTGTCACCTGCTTTTCTTCTTCCCTGCCTGCCCCATGGTGCTCAAAACTGTGACAGAGAGTGTCCCAAGATGGATGGATGGATGGATGCATGCATGCATGCATGGATGCATGGATGCATGGATAGATAGATGCATGGATGGTGGATGGATGGATGGATGGATGGATGGATGGATGGATGGATGGATGCATGGATGGATGCATGGATGGATGCATGAATGTATGGATGCATGGATGATGGATGGATGGATGGATGGATGGATGGATGGATGGATGGATGATGGATGGATGGATGGATGGATGGATGGATGGATGGATGGATGGATGATGGATGGATGGTGGATGGATGATGGATGGATGGCAGATGGATGGATGGATGGATGGATGGATGGATGGATGGCAGATGGATGGATGGATGATGGATGGATGGATCCATGGATCCATGGATGAGGGATGGATCCATGAATCCATGGATGGATGGACAAACTTTTTCTTCTCTCACGGCAAGGCATCAGAAGCCCTTGGGAACTTCATTCTGGCCCAGCACCACAAAAATTACTCCCACAGAAAGACCCCCAGTCCCATCCCTGCATTCAGTGAGAGCTCTGCTGGGCATTTTGGCAGGACAACAGAGCCCAGCCCCACACTCAAAATTTACCAAATTGTTGAAAACACTTGGAATTTTATCTCATGCTTATGAGCTTTCCTGAATAAAGTTGGGCTTGAATGTGTGATTAAAGTTCAGTGGGGGACTGACTGTTTTATTGAATTGTGGCTTTGGTCCACCACAAACCTGGGCCAACTCAGGAGAGAAACTGAAAACCTCTCAGTGTCTAAAGTGAAAAATTCAGAAGCTGAACACATAAAGGGAAGAACAGCAGATACTTCATCCCTAAAGCACATCAAATCTTAAATATATTTGTAAAAACATGGAATAATAGATTGTCATGAGTTGGAATGGATCATTGAGTCCAGCTCCTGGTCCTGCACAGACACCCCAACAGCCCCACCCTGGGCATCCCTGGCAGCTCCTGGAGCTCTGGCAGCCTCGGGGCCGTGCCCATTCCCTGGGGAGCCTGGGCAGTGCCAGCACCCTCTGGGGAAGAGCCTTTCCCTGGTATCCAGCCTGACCCTCCCTGGCACAGCTCCAGCCATGCCTTGGATCCTGTCCCTGTCACAGAGCAGAGATCAGAGCTGCCCCTCAGGAGGAGCTGCAGCCCATGGTGAAATCTGATCTCAGTGTCCTCTTCTCCAGCTGAACAAAACAAGTGGAGAGGTCAGGGAGAGACCCTTGGAGCTGCTGCAGTGACTGGGTTGGGGCAGTGGCCCATGTCCCTCAGCAGGAGGAGAGCTTCACCCACACATCCTCAGAGGCTGGATCCTGGGTGCTCCCACAATGTGTGGAACCAGTCCTGATCAAAGCAGGGTAGGAAAACATGCCACAAATAATGAGCAGCCATTTGTCAAAAAGCCAAACAGAAAGAAGAGAGAACAGCTCAGCAGAGGAATAAGAGAGAAGTTTTAAAGCTGTCTAATTGTTCATGCAAGCTGAACCCATGAGGGTGTCAAGTGCCTTTTCCCTTCCAGCTCCTCCCGCACGCAGCTCCGGCCCTTGCTGCTGCTCTTGGCTCTCTCATCAAGAAGTAGCTATTATTTTCACAATCATTTTCTAGTGCACTTTACACCACTAACAGAGCAAGCTGTTGTGAATGGTCATTTTGCTTCCAGGCAAGTTTGGACGCAAACAGCACTGAGCTCTTTCACCAGCTGAAAACACCCTGGGCTTCTCTCCCTGGTTTGGAGCCTGCCAAGTGCCCAGGGTAATCCTGAGCCACACTGCTCCCTGGGCACTGCCACTGCTCTGAGAGCTCATTTATGCTAAACAAAAGTTCACAGGGAACAGAGGGAAGGGGAAAGGGGAATTAGCAGCTCTGACAGACTCCTTCAGGTAATTATGGTTTTTCTATCAAAAAATTACAACGGCTCTGAGAATGCCACTTTGTTCTGCTGGGTTTGGGATAAGTGTGAATGAAGAAAAGGTGGTCCTGCAGGGGAAAGCTTTGTTTTCCAACAGGTTTGTCAAAGGTGAAATTGCTGCTGAATTGCTTGTGACCAGGAAGAAATCAGCTCCTGGTCATTGCTGAACTCAAGGGATTTAGAGATACAAGAGCACACAACTGGAATACCTGGATGAAATGCTTCCTCATTATCCCAAAGCACAGGTTCCCCATCTCCACCCACCAAAGAGCTCAAAGCCAGGTAGCTTGGATAGGAGGTAGCTCAGAAAAGCCTGAGGCTGCTGGAGATGATAAAGAGACAATGCATCAGAATCTCCCCAGAAATCTTTTTTCACAGAGCTCTCAATGATAGAAACAGCTTGTCCTGATCCCTGAGTGCTCCCAGCTCTTTCCCCAAAACCCTCTCCCCAGCAAAGGTTCCTGAGTCTAACTCTCATTCCCCAAGGCAGAGAGGCTGTGGTGGCACTGGGACATACCAGCAGAAGGCTGTGACAGGGCTCCATGCAGGCATGACAACTGTGTGAGCACACGGAGACCAAAGATCCCTCCAGAAACATGACAGGAGTGCCTGCAGCCCCTGCAGAAAGCCCTTCCCAGACCCTCAGGAATCACTCCTGGCTGCTGTGGAAGATTCAACACCCGTGAGAGAGGCTGCAGGGCTTGTCTGCAGTGCAGCTGAATTTCCCCTGATATATTTAGACATATTTCTTGACATTCCCAGAGATGGCAGCCTGACAAATGCAAGTACTCCAAGGGTTAAGCGCTTTTAAATGTCTTGGGAGTTATTTGCAAAGCTATTACTTCTGAGTTTGTTAATAAATCAGGATTTAATACACCTGAGTTACATTATCTCCCTGTTCTAATGTATAAATCCTGTCACTAAACCTTCAGGCCCAAGTGCTGTGTGCTTTTAGTCTTAGCTTTAGCTACCTGGTTTCTAAAACGTTGGATTGTTTCACAAGTCAAGAGATGGATTTTTAAATCCTTCACATCTCTCAGCAAGTATACAAATCTGTGTCTGGAGTTACAAATCCGATCAGAAGGTTTGTAAATCCTACAAAAGATTTATTTGAAAAAGTTTTCATTTACAAATTCTTGCTTTGCCTCTGGGACGTGTAAGTGACTTATGTGCCAAGGAGGATTCAGCAGCCCTGGGTTAGATTGAGAAATCCTTCCCTTCTCTCATCACACACAAGGCTGGCTAAATCCTCATCTAGCCACTCTGTAGCTGTCTCCCAAATGAAGTTTGGGGTTTGGAGGGAGCTCCAGAAAAGTCCCTGGAGAGGGATGGATGCTCTGGAGGGGTGTCAGCCTCTTGGCTCAGGCACAGTCTTGGGATTGCTGGGCTCTGGAGACACCTCCTGTCCCCACTGCTCCTCCCTGAGAGAGGGCACCACAGCTCACAGGAAAGGGCTCACAGTGAGAGAGCTTGGGTGTGATGCACCTGTCCTAGATGTGGACATGAGGGTCACCAGCATCCTCAGGAGTTTGGCTGGAGGAGGTCAGTGAGAGGTAGGAGTGCTGCAGCCAGGTACCAACCCCACTTTGGCCAAGGTTTTTTGCTGTTTGTCCTCCTGGAGGAGGATCTCGTGAGGTGTGAGCAGCTGCAGGAACAGCTGGCACTGCTAAACAGGGGGTGACACCCAGCACTGACAGCCCTGAGTGCCTCAGTGTGGGCAGTCCCAGCACAGGATCCAGGCACAGCCTGAGCACGATCCCATCCCAGACTGTCCCATGTGGCATTCACATTCCCTGAAAAATCCCTTCACCCAGGGTTTTCCTCCTGGGAAGCTGGGCTCAGAATAAAGGAAAACAATTCTTATCTCATTTGCTTCTCCTGTGTTGTGCTCACATTGGAATGTGTTTGGAGATTGTTTACCCACAGGTGATTGTTCCATTGCATTCTGCTGGGAGTTGTTTTCACTCTTTGGCCAATCAGGGCCAAGCTGTGTCAGGGCTCTGGAGAGAGTCACCAGTTTTCATTATTATCTTTTTAGCATTCAGTAAGTATCCTAGCTGTATTCTTTAGTATAGTTTGGTATTCTTTAATATAATACAGAATTATAAAGTAATAAATTAGCCTTCTGAGAACATGGAGTCAGATTCATCATTCCTGCCTGCAAATACAACAGTCCCACACCCAGCTGGGCCTGGCAAAGCCAGAGCAAGGCTGGGCGGAGCCACCCCACCACTCACTCAGGTGTACTCAGGATTCCAGCACATTTGTTTCCTGCCAGGAAGAGGCTGTCATGCTGGAAAAATAAGGATGGATGTGGATGTGGATGTGGATGTGGATGTGGATGTGGATGTGGATGTGGATGTGGATGTGGATGGAAGGCAGCTGAGCTGCAGCACCCACCTGGGGATGCCTCAAGCCCACCTTGACTGCAGAGTAAAACCTCCAGCAGCTCTCACTCTGCCCCTGAGCCAGTTTCCATGGTTCTGTCACCTCTGTAGGCACTCCCCTACCATGGAATAGAGTATTTCAAAAAAATTGGGAAGATCAGTTTGGGTTACATCAAATATTTGACTTTTTAAAATAATTTATTTTCTACTTTGCTGCTTCACTTTCTGGTTTCAGGCCCTTCCATTCACCTTAGAAAATTTTCCTGAGACATAGACCTCTGAGGACATGGAGGCAAATACAGAATGAGATGGGAAAAAAAAATCAGGGAGGTTTTATCAAAAGTAGAGCACATAAAACTAATTTAATATCATTTTTATAGGAAAATAGAAAGGAGCAGAGGAACTAATCTGTCTAGGTTTAAACAAAATACTAGATACAGAGCCTGATGGGAAATCAGTCTTTCAATAGAGATTCTTCCCAGAATCTCTGTGGAAAGAGTTACAGGAGTTGCAAAGGGGATGTGGGTGCAGCTGTGCAGAATGAAGGAGAGCAGAGCCAAAAGGAGCTGCTCAGTGGCCTGCCTGGGGGTCTCCATGCAAAAATCTTATGAAATGGGGCAGGTGATGAAGTTAGGAGTTATTGCCAGTGCTGAAGGAGCCTGGGTTGCCAGACTAGAAATGTAGAAATGGATCCCAACACAAACATGGTCTGGCCACAGCGACCTCTGCCTGGCTGGTCCTGGCTAACCTCGTGAGAGGATTGGGCTCAGGAATGCCATTTCCCCAGGAAGAGGAATAGCAGAGGGGTTTTCTCTGTAGGATGGGAAGAGGTCTGGTGTCCAGATGATGTGGCTGTGGTGGGAGAAGACACCAGCAATGCCAGAGCAGCCAGTGCTGCTCTGTCCCTCTGTCCCACGGGGCTTCGGGAGGTGGCTGGGGCTGCACGGACCAGGCTGGAGGTCAGAGAATGTGGGAATCATGGAATGGGTTGGGTTGGAAAGGACCTTAAAGCCCATCCCATCCCACCCCTGCCATGGCAGGGACACCTTCCACTGTCCCAGGCTGCTCCCAGCCCTTTCCAGCCTGGCCTTGGGCACTGCCAGGGATCCAGGGACAGCCGCAGCTTCTCTGGGCACCTGTGCAGGGCCTCAGCACCCTCACGGGGAGGAATTTCCTTCTCATCTCTAATGTAAATGTTCTCCCTGCCAGTTTAAGCCATTCCCCCTCATCCTGGCAGTCCATGCTCTTGTGAATACTTTCTCCATCTTTCTTGTAGGCTCCTTCAGGAACCAGAGGTGGTTGAGAGAAGATGGTCAGGACCCTCCTCAGACCTGCAGGTCCCAAAGTCACAGCTCTGAGCCACAGGAGAGTGCATCCAGCCATGCCAGGGATCCTGGAGGTGCAGATTCCCTGGAGAGCTGGCTCCCTGTGCCCCAGGCTGGGGGTGTGTTGGAGCACAGCAGCAAATAAACACCATTTCCTTTGGTCCACAGCAACATGAGTGGGCTAATATGATATGGCACTTCTTAATTATTGGATCACCAACATCAAATAAAAGACATATTAAACCTTCCAGGAACGGTTGCAGCTTTAAATTTAGGCTTTAAATTAAAATAAAAAATCCCCCAAAGCTGGTTCAGTGCTGCTTCTCTGCGTGCCTGAAAATCAGAAATGGCTTTGCCATCTCATACTGCTTCTGTTTGTCCATTCTTCCTGTCTCTGTTTTCATGTTTTCATTTTTCTATGGCTGTGTGGAACACATTTCTCAGTTAAGTACTTGCTTTTGAGAGTTGTTGCCATAACAACCGTTTCATTCCACGATATGCACACTATCTCTGAAATACAGAATTTCTCCTTAAAGGAGCATGTGCCACACACATCAAAGAGGAATATGGACTCATTATTTTTACATTATTTTGTGGGCAAATAGATGTTTTCCAATACAGTTTTTTTTTTCTTTTCTAACTGAATTTTCTTGTTCAGTGAAACTATGGTTTTTTAAAGCATTCCTATCTCATAGTATAATTTTTTGCCTGAAACCCAGAATATTACAAGACAAGAACCTTTATTGTAGTTTCTTTTCTCCAAAGGTCTGAGAGAACTGTGCTGCAGTTAATGCATTTAAAACCCATCTTATTAGACAGAAAAATTATGTAAATAAAATCCATTAAAAATGCATAGTTCTTGAAGTAAAACCTCAATTTTCCTGCATGAATTGATTGTGGAAGGAGGGAAAGGGCCAAGAATAGTTTGCTTCATTTTTCAGTATCTTGTTTTTGGTGGTCTCTGCAAGAAGCATTATATGTGCAACCAAACAGAAAGTTTTTCCCAAAAAAGGCCCCCACAAAAATATTCTGTTTCTGAAATGTCAAAAAAGCAGAGTTTGGAATGAGATGATCTTTAATGTCCCTTCCGATCCAGGCCATTCTGTGCTTCCACTGCTGCTCAAACACAAGTCCTGTGGTTTGCTTACCACAGAGGTGTGAAGCCATGAGCTCCAGCGTGAATTTGGATTTATACATTGATTTCTAGGATCCTTAGGAAAGTCAAGCTTTGCCTTGCAAACCCAGAGAGACCACAGCCATAAGAGCTCAAGGCCAGGGAGGATGGAGCTCCGAGCATCCTGCTCTGGTGCAAGGTGTCACTGCCCATGGCAGCGGGCTGGAATGAGTTGGGTTTTAAGGAGGTGGGCTTTAAGGTCCCTTCCAAACCATTTTGTGATTCTGGGATGGAGGAGGCTGTTCCTTCCAACCCCATACCCTGTTACCTGCATTGCTTCCCCTCCACAGGTAACGGCCACACTTGGCACCGCGGTGCCAGCACGCAACTCCTGCATCAGCGCCAGAGCCACCACACCCCTCTTGTCCCTGCTGCATGACCCTGCCCAGTGAAATAAACACGGGCAGGAGATCTTTCTCCTTTTTAATGCCTTTATTAAAAAATCAGCTCCGGTGGGAAGAACTGATGGATCCACGCTCACACCGCCGCTGCTCCCAGGAGTGTCACAGAGGAGGAGGAAGAGTGCAGCTCTGTCTGCTGGTCTGTGAGCAGAGCTGGGGCTTCTGTCCTCACGAGAGCACCAGGAGATTCCCACTTTTTTGGCTTGACATTCAGGGTTCTCTTTCCAGCCAACATCTTTTTAGGTGAGGGTGAGGGGTAAAAAGGGTCTTAGCGGACACTGGATTCTGTTCCTCACATCTAGACATCACTTCGCTCCCTCAATTCCATGTTGGCTCACTGTTTTTAGGGGTTTTTGCTAGGTTTGGTGAGGGGTTTCTCCCTTTACATGCCAACCCCAATGTCCCTTCCCCTTCACCATCTGGGTGCCATCCTCCAGGAAGGAGCAGGGTGCCACTCAACAAAAATTCCCAACTATCAATAACGGGTAGTCAATGAAAAACTATTAACAACAGGTGATTACAACAACAAAGAGTTAGAACTCCACCCTGGCAGCAACTGGCCCAACCTGTGAACTCTTCAACCTTTTAAAAAATGGGCACCTTTTCTACTCATGACACCCAGGAGCCACCTCATCCCTCCTGTCCCTGCCCAGGAGCCATGCCAGCCCATGGCCGTCCCGCAGCATCACTGTCACAGCAGGCAGTGACACCCCTGCCCCAGCACGCACCCAGGCACGGTGACACCCCAGGGCCACGTCAGAGCCAGCTGTCGTCACAGCCCCTGGTGGTGACAGGACCATCAAGGAAGCTTGAGAGGCCTACAGCACGGAGCCAGCAATATTCCCGAGATCCCAAAGCCATTTATGTTGCTCTTGCACCAAAATCTCTCTCCTGAGCCACAGCACAGGCTGCTCTCAGCCTTGAAACAGCCAGGAGATGCAGGCTGGGAGCAGGAATCTGCATCTGCAGTTCACACCAGTGCATATTTTAGCTCACATTTACAGGCTGAGAAGGGCAGGAGTGGAAGGATGTGGTAGCTAAAAACACTGCTGGGACAGGAGCTCCTCAGCAGCTCGGAAAAGTGCTTGAAAGGTGCCTTGTTCTGCATGTGGTGGGTGCTGGGGAGGGCAGCCAGAAAACACCTTTATTTCTGACATTGTCTGGCCCTGCTTCCAGCTCTGAGAGGAAAATATCCATGAATTGGTGCTCCATGCACTGGGGAAGAAGCTGGACCAAATACTCATTCATCTCTTTCCAAAACCAGCTGTGGACAGCAATGCTGGATTTTACACAAATCAGGTCATGAGAAAGAGAGCACAGGGGAAGTCAGAACTCCAGATCAGTTCTGAAGGCTGGGGGAGAGAAAAATTTAAGCTCCGGGATCACAAAAATGCAGAGTAGCTGCAGCAGAGGTGCTCCCTTATGCAAAATATTTCACATGGGGTGTGCACCCCACACATGACTCAGGACAGATCCATCTTGTCAGTTCTGTTCTGAAGCATCCCAAGGGGTTTGTGGGGTCCCAGAATGAGAGAGAGGAAGGGCACCTGTCCGTCAGGAGTCAGGGGCTTGGTCCCCAGGATGGGCAGAAGATAGACAGAAATGTCAGAGTCCATCAGGTAACCAGCAGCAGAAGTGTTGAGGGGATGGGGATGGAGGCAGAGAAAATTTAGTCATTTATCAGAAAACATGGCTTTTTAAGGGCCACATCACAACTCACTCTGACCTGCAGTTTCTGCCAGAATCTTCTACATTTCTGGCTCCCATCACCCTCAGTATCTCTGACTGTCTGTGGATTGGAGGTGTCTGTAAGAGCCACTCCAGATCTCTGCAATGGATCCAGGACAAGAGTGAGGGGTGTGCTCTGTGAAACCCAACTTCCTTCTCACTGGTGGGTGCAGGGCTCTCCAGCCCAGCCCAGGAGCTGGCTGCTGGTCCTGAGCGAGCCCTGGAGCTGCAGGCAGATCCCTCCCTGAGGCTTCTTGTCCCAGCACCACCTCCTCCATGACCAGTGGTCGCTTTCCCTCGGTGTCCTTGAGCACCCTGGCAGCCACCAGCCCTCTGGAGGCACAGCCACCTCCTCTGGGACAGAGCCACCTCCTGCAGCAGCTCCCCAAGAGCTGCTCTGAACCCTCTGCCAGCAGGAACATCCCATTGATTTATTAATGAAGGGTGCTCACAAACACACGCTGGTGTGCTCCATGAAATAGCCTTTAGCTTGTGCTGATTACTCATGTTTTACATCAGCCTGATGTTTTCTAGATGGGTTTCAATCAATACAATGGCCTTTTTAACACACATTACCGCTGCCTTTGGCTAACCAACCATCACATTTCTTCTCAAGTGCCCATTTGCAATCAAACTAACCCCAAAGATGCAGCAGCTCTCCTTTGACTGCCACCTGAGCTGACTCAAACGTTCCCATTTAGGTTTCAAAATGCCTTGCACGCTCAAGCTTCCTTGCTGAGTGCTTCAGACAAGATGTTGGATGTGTTGTGTCATTCACGTCAGAGTAATTCTCCACACAACTTTCCTCACAACTGCAGCATGAATATTCAACTCTCTCTTCTTTTCCCCAGACTCAACGTTTGCCTGTGCTGGCTTTGGGGTCAAGGCAGCTCCAAGAGGTAAATGCCAGCAGTCAGATGAGAACAGGGGAAATATTTTGGCTGAGCAGGTGTGGAGTTGTGCACTGATGTGGTTTCATCCTTCTGGTACCCAAGGTGGCTGTTTCCAGGTCAGCTCAGATTTGGCCCCCAGAGCTGCTCTCATTTCCTTTGATCAGCACCAGATAACCTCTGCTCCTGGATGCCATCCAAGGTTTTCCTTGGGAAGCAATGGTTATGGTATCTGAGTGACCCTTGGAAAAATAGTAGCAATTTTAAATTTTTTTCATTTAAAAATTTTTAATATTTTAGAGGTTTTTTTATGTTGGACCCTGTCTTTGAATATCCAGCAATCCTTAAGGCTTGCCATTAAAATAATATGTGGCAAATGGCTCAGCTCCTAAAGCAGCATAATTGTTCTTTTGATCACCAGTCCAGTTAGTCCAGCCAAACCCAACCATCCTTGCCACCAACTCTGTTTTAAATGCTCCAGCTGCACTTTTACTGTTTGGGTCATGCTGGCCAAACCTGCAATTCCCCATTTCCCTGGAAGGGCACAGAGCATCTTGCCTGTTTTAAAGGCTCATTCTTCGTTGGTAGTAAAACACACACTGTTAAATAACACAGCTGTTGTCTTCATTTGCTCAGGAGTGAAGTGAAAGCAAACAAGGAAGGGAGGGGAAGGGACCCTCTTGTGCTGACATTGCTTCCACACACACACCAGGACAAGCTTCCCAAGTCCAGTGTTTCCTTATTTAGATGCTGACTTTGGTGAATTCCTCTGGGCCACTGCTTGGAGCTTGTTGGCATTTATTTAGACATGACAGAGTGACAACAGGCCAAGGACAGTGCCATTCCTGGCTGTTATAGATGGGTAATGAGATGATTGGCTATGGCAATTAAATGATAGCTATTGTGTGAATATTAAGAAAAGCTTTAATGGTGTATAGTTATATGTGACCGTGTTCACAGGGGTCCCAGGATGAGGGAAGAGATGAGGATCTGACTCCATGTTTCAGAAGACTTAGTTTATTATTTTATGATATATATTATATTAAAACTATACTAAAAGAATAGAAGAAAGGATTTCATCAGAAGGCTAGCTAAGAATAGAAAAAGAAAGAATGATAACAAAGGTTTGTGGCTTGGACTCTCTGTCTGAGCCAGCTGACTGTGGTTGGCCATTAATTACAAACAACCACATGAGACCAATCACAGATGCACCTTTTGCATTCCACAGCAGCAGATAACCATTGATTACATTTTGCTCCTGAGGTCTCTCAGCTTCTCAGGAAGAAAAATCCTAAGGAAGGGATTTTTCATAAAATGTGTCTGTGACAGTTATGTTATTGTAGTTTAGATGTCCTCTGTTCTCCCCATAGTTCCCTTTTCCCCCTCCTGTAGTGTTACCATCAGACAGCCGGGGTTGTCTAGGACAGGTACAAAGAAGGCTGCACGTGTGCCCCTTGCATGGGGCAGTTGGGAATGGAAAAGCTTGGTGCTTAGGGGGTGAGGCATGGCAACACCTGATCTCCAATCCAGTTACAAGAAAGCAATCTCCACTGATAAATGGCAAAGAAGAGCTGACTGACAGACCTTGGGAGGGGCCAGGGCTGGCTGATGCAACCCCCAGGGGTATAAAAGACTGAGCATCCATCTTGAAGATGAACCTGCCATGAGGTATGCATGCAGGCAGTCCCACTGCTGTAAATTTTTCCTTATGTAGTCCTTTTGTTGTATTTTTGTCAAGGTTTAATAAACCTCTTTAAATTTTCAAAGTGAGCAGTTGTTTCTCACATGCCTCATCCTCCCACACCTCCTTCCCCACCAGTCACACAGGCCATCCAAGCTTACGGTGATTTTGGCATCAGGTGGGACAGCTGGACCCTCCACATCCAGGTGCCTTTGGGGCTTGCTGAGCAGAATGAGGTAAAACACTGGAATGTGTTTTACTTACTGAGCAGAATGATGTAAAACACTGGAATGGGATGGAAGGGGCTGTGGCAGCAGGGTGTCTGACAGCCCCAGGGAGATGTGGTGCTCTCAGGCAGTGCCACCAGAACTTTAGAAGAGGAGCAGGTGCAGCCTTAGAAGCCAGTCAGACATGAGCAAGTGCCAGAGCACCATGGGCACCAAGCAGTGAGTGCTTTCACCCCTGGTTTGTGGGAAGCCCCTGTTGGACAGAGATCACTGAGGTATCTCCCCTTCCCAATGCTCTCTGGAGCAGCAGGGCTCCTGTGATCCAGATCCAGCCAGGCTCCAGTGCTGCCCTGCTGGGGAGGTGTTTGCCTCTTTTCCTGGAGTGCTTTTGCTCTTCCTCGTGTTCAACACTCACCCTGGACCTGAAAACACGTTTCACACCAAGCAGCCCAGACAACTCCTGCTGCCAGCCATCAGCTCTTACAAGTATCAGCATTCCCATTGCTTGAATTCCCTGTAAAAACACAGAGCTGCTTTGTCTTTGAGGTCTGGACAAACACACTCCACTGCAGCTCTGCAGAAGCCCTGGAGCTCCAGAAACCCAGGGACAGACTGGATATCTAAGCACAGATTTGTTCTACCACAGAGGTGGGATAGCTGAGAATTCGTCATGGATGCAATGGAGCCTATGGGAGAACCACTGCCTCTTGACACTCTGAGGCACGTTAGATTTCTGTCTTAAGACACTTTAGTCACAAATTCTTGCTTTCTTTTTATCTTCCAGAGAGAATATATGAATGGGTGGTCCAGGATCTGCAGAACACCTGCACCCCACATGTGGTGGGTGCTGTGTATGAGGTCCATGGGGAAGGAGTGTGGTCAAAAACAGGCCTAAGCTATGAGTGGTTTGAAAAAATATCATAGAAAACTTTGGCCACAGAAATATTCCTGCAAGTAACCTGGACTGACAGGATGAGGATATATTGATTGGCCCATGAAGGACTCTGCTCCTTGCCATGAGCCCAAGGGGACCTTTACTTCTGGCATGGCTGTCTCCAAAGTCCAGGATAACAGTGGGCTGATGAGAAACTTCATGGCCTCCTGCACTGTGAAAGCTGAGAACTGCAATAGGAAAGGGAGAGGGGAAGGTGGGGCAAAAAGGCAACTGTGGGTATTGGTATGTGGGACTGGGCAGGGAACTTGCCTGGTACTTTTACCAGGAGTTATCAGGTCATCTAACATTTCTGAGCCAAAAACAACTTTCTGAAGGCAGCCAAAGTGGAGCTAGTTCATCATCTTGTCTGCAGTCTGTTGCTCTTCCCTAAAAAGAGGGAGGAGACCCTCACCCCTGCATGGACACTAGAGAGGATGTGCTAATTATACCTTTATTCCATGAAAACAGTTTTAAGAGCCTGAATGAGGGATGTGGGACTCCAGGGGCTCTCCAAAATGCAGTTTATTGTATACAAAATGCAGTTTATTGTATCCAAGGTGTTCCAGCAGTCCAGGGTGGTGGGTGACAGAGCTGTGCCCACAGCTGTCAGCTCCAGCTGCAGGCAGGCCTGGAGACCCTTTGGTTTTGGTTACAATGCATTATAGACTTTTCTTTGCTGAGCATCTTCATACAGCAGAACCAATCTATACCTTAACTTTTACCTATAGCCTATCATAACTACTGTAATTACCATATTCATGTTACTGTTATCCAGTCACTAAAAGTTAGTACATTGCAGTTTAAGCTAGAAGTTGTTTTTCAGTTTTCTTGCAGTGGAAAATTCTGGGACTTTTTTTCTACTTGCCACATTTGCTGACTTGTTTGCCTGTGCTATCTTTCTGTTTGGTAAAAACATCTTGTTTGGGGTGGGTTTATCCTTTGCTCTAAGCCATAAAAACCCCTTCTAACCAACACACCCTTTGCCTTTGTGGTTATCCTGGCTCAGCAATTCTTTTCTTCTCTATCAAAACTTGCTTCCACCTCTATTCCTTCATCAGACTCTACATTTAAAAATCTTTCTGCTAAGCACACATATCTGTGAGACTTTCTTGCCAAAATTTCATCCTTCCCAACAGACAGTGAAAAGCAAATCCAATCCTAGGTGGGGTCTCAGCTTGGGGAAATCTCCCTCATCCCTCTGCTCCAGCCTGGAGCTGTCTCTGTGTTCTGGTGGGCTGCTTGCCCTGGTTCCTGTACTGAGGTGACTATTCCTGGGTTTGCTCTGGTCCCCAAACATGCCCTGGTTTCATTTCCTTGGTCCCTGCTGTGACAGGAACAGCTGTGCACCAGCAGCTCCTCCCTGCTGCCCTGTTCTGTTCTGGCCAGGCAGCCCAGGAGAGGGGCCGGGGATGCTCCAGAGGAGACAAGAGAGGGTCAGAGACACTGCCTGTGCTGCAGAACCCAGAACACAACGCATCTCTTCATTCTAGAGGCAACATGTCAAGCTAAACTGAAGATACTAAATGTAATTGCAGTTTGCTTTAGCAAAACACACTCTCAGCCGTCTGCGAGAGACGTTTCAGCACTGAGTGCTCCTGATCCAAATATTAGCACATTTGTGGGATTACAGCTGCAGCCCACCCCTGGTGGGAGCTTTGCACTGGCTTCAGTGAGCACTCCAGGGCCAGGAGCTGCATCAGGAACCTGGAGCTCCCAGGGTGGGTTAACCCTTTCTGAGACACAGGTTGTTATAAACAAAAAATCTGCCAATTTTTTTTGGGAAGAAAAAGAGTTGCAAAACCAGTCAAGCTAGTTGTTGGCAAGGTGAAGTTCTACCTATTTGTTATTGTAATCACCGGTTGTTTTAGCTAATTGCTCCTTTTGTATCGGTAAGGCCCTGCCTGGGGCTAGGTTGATGGCCCTTCTCCCCAGTGAGGAGAGGGGACATGGGGCATCAGAAGATGCAAAACAGCCTCGAGACCAGCATGCCATGGGAAGGAACTCTGCCAAACTTACCGAAAAGACCCCAAAAACAACGAGCCCAATACAGAATTAAGGAATTAGAGTGATGTCTAGACGTGAGGAACAGAATGCTGAGCCTGCAGAGATGCTGAGAACCTTTGTTGCCCCTCACCCTGAGCAAAGACCTCATCTGAAACCAAGACCATGAGCCGGGACCCCCATAAATTGGCAAACCTGGGGTTACGCCCACTGCTTTCCTGAGGACAGGACCCAAGCTTCCCAACCTTGAGCTGATCACTTTTAATAAAGGCATTAACAGGAGAAAAAGTCTCTTGCCCTGTTCATTTCACAGGTGAGCAGGACAGCAGCATTGTCCCTCCAGGGGGAACAGGCCCCAGCAGGGCCACTCCAAGCCAGGAGCACTTGCCATCAGCCTGTGCGCCATGGAAACCACTGGCTGGAGCAGGAAGGACCAGGTCAGCAAACCAGGAGCTTCTACAAACCCAGCCAGAGGTTTTGGCATAATGAGATGAAATGGGAATATAAGGTCGGCAGCAGGAAGCTTGAGTAAGTTCCCAGAGTGATATTTAACAGGTTCTGGAGTAATCCCTCCAGGGAAATGGTGGCAGGTCCACACCTTTAGGAATTTAAACTAAATTAAACACAAGACAATGGAGGGGAATGTATTTGCAGTACAAAGATGGAGAAAGAGAGCCTGCAGGAGGATAGTGAGGGAAACCTGTGGTCCAGATTTGCAGCAGACTGCCAGGAATTGAGAGGGAGGAGGAGGGGGATAGCTGATGGATGGCAGTGCTGGGATACAGCTCTGTGGGACACAGTGACAGTGCTGAAACACTTGGAGGAGATGGACCCACCAGGGAGGACGGGCTGTGGGCACTGGGAAATGAAAAACACAGACAGATCCACACCTGCATGGTGGTCTGAAAGGGGATGGGGAGAGAGGGAGGGATGAGACTCTGATATAAGTGAGGGAAGTGCTGAGGGAAAGGGGGAGATACGGTGAGAACAGGAGGAGGGCCCTGAGCATGACCCAGCTGTGCTGATCTCCACACAGGCACCAGCAATGGGCCCAAAGGAGATGGAAACTCCCTGGATTCTGCCCAGGCTGCCATCCTGGGAAAAGCAGGTTCCAGCTATGGAGTTCTCTTACCATCCTGTAAATCCCTCTCCTTGCCCTGTGCTGGGGCTCTGTGCCCAGGAGGGGCAGAGCTAAGGACCAGCCATGGTTGATGCTGCTGCTTCATATTTTCCTCTTCTCTTCCCATTTTTCTTGGAGAGGGAGAGTGAAAAGCCATCAAGATGGGAATTGCTGAACTTTCAAACTTAATGCAAGCTGTTTCACCTGCTGAACATGTAGCCTGAATCTATGTTTCCAACCATAGTGAAGAATTTACTTTGGCATTGGTTTTTTTGTTGAAAATAAAACTGAACTGAGGGCAGGATGTTGTCCTTAACTAGTTTGAGATGACTAATTATTAAACTCATTTTCTAAAGGTTACCGTATACAGAAAAGCAATTATACAGAGATTAAAACAAGTTCAGAAACCTGATTCATTCTGAAACTATGGTAAACCCAAATCTTGTACTATTTCTGATTTTTAATGACCTCAGGAACATTTTATTTAACTTAGATGTCAAATGCAATTCTGAAACGAGAGATTAAATACATTTTGTGCTTTTCTTCCCTTTTTTTTTTTTCCTTTTTTTTCTTTCCCCCTCCATAGCACAGTGCACAAATTTCCAGTGCTAATTCTGTTAGTGGATTTCAGCAGGCTGGCAGGAAAGCTGTGCATGGAGAGAGGATCCTGCTTAACCCCTGGGTGGCTGCACTCCTTTGAGATACTCCTGGCTGGGCAATGGGTGCAGCCCCAGAATCCTCACCCTCCATCAGACCCCTCTAAACCTCAGGCTGGGCTTTGGGGTGTGGGGGTGACAGCAAACAGGGTCTAATGATGTTTTTTCTCCTCAGGGCTGCTCCCCACATGTTCTGGCCCTGACACAGTGACCCCAAATCCTCTCTTGGAGGTTTTGCTCACATGGATTACCTGTAAAAAGCAATAATTGGTTTTGTTTTATTTTTTGGCAGTTCCTCTGATCCCAGTCCCTCAGGGGCATCTTGCCTGAGGGTGCTGACACTGAGCAGCACCAAATCTTTGGTCTTCTCTGCTCTGGGGCATGGGGCAAGGGGAAAATGCCCATTTTTAAGCAAGCAGAACTCCCCTGACCTGAGGACAGAAGGGGGATCAACATGAGATATGATGTACACATATTACATTCTTACTTTTTTGGTGTCTGCCTCTGACCACTGAGATGGACCCTCCATCCCAATTCTTGGGGTCATTCCTGGGACTTTAACATCAGCTAGGTCATGTTGAAGCAAATCTCAGCTCATCCAAGTTGGGAACGGGAGTGCAAGAGGCAGAAAGAATACATTTTGGAAGGATTCTGGGGAAAATATCACCTTGCTTTTGTTTCTTGTCTTTATTTGTGCTCCATAGGGGGAAAAATGAGTAAAATGGACTTAGGACTGAGCATTTGGGTTTGGGGTTCTAACAGAGCATGAAGTTGTACTCCTGGACATCCCAGTTTCCCCCAGGCTGGCCAAAGACAAAAGTTATTACCACAGGAGCAATGCTGGTCTCATTTTCTGTCTCCTAAAGATAAAAGCAGCCAAGCAATAAACAAGGTTTAAAAAACCACCAAGTATAGGTGAAGAGTTCCCAAAATACAGCTGCACTGTTCAGGAGCTCACACAGCAAATCACTGCCTGCTCACTGCCCTTCAGCCCCACTCACACCAGTGCCACCCTCCCTGCTCATCCCCTCTGTGCCCTCATCCCCCTGCTCAGAGGCACCCCAGATGGGTCTGGGATGGGCAAATTGGGGCTAAATGCACTGAATTGGGGCCAGAGTTTAAAAGCTGCATGTTTCACTTGGACATGCACTAACCAAAGGCTCTGCTGTAACCATGTCAGAACAACCTCGTTTGAAGAATGGAGTCTCAATTTGCTGCTGCCCACACTGAGGTGAAAACTTGTGTGAAACAACATGGAACACTCCATCTTCAGCTCAACCAAGCATGCAATGGGCTTCAATGGGCTTCCCTTTTTCCTCAGGAGCTGATTTCACTCTTCAGGGCTGTTGGGATTCCAGTTGTTGGTTTCCTGATCAATGAGCCTCAGACTGGGCCCTCCCTGGGGGCTCCCCTGTTGTGGGAGACCTTCCTGGGGTGGTTCTGTGTCAAGAAAGAGAGACACATTGGGTTTTTTCCATCTTCAGGTTCTTGTTTATTATTGTCATATCTAAAGTTTTGCATGCTGTCCACACCAGGCTCAGTGCACTGGAAAAGCACTGTAAAAATGGCAACAATCTCTTGGTACAAGGGCTTTTAAGACTAAACTATCCAATTAAGAGCTGACACCTGGATTATTTTCCCTTTTAACCCAATAACTGATCCCGCAGAGCCCACAATGCAGATTTTTCTGCCCAATTACAAAATGCCACCCAAACCCATGAAGGAGGAAGAAGAAGCATGAAGAAGTGTTGTAGTGTGTTGTTAAGTCTTTTGTATTGCTCCCCCATTTTATGTATTGTTCCCCCCTGTCCAATGTAAAATGGTTCTGCCCTCCCCAGTTTTCCCGCCATAGCCCTCCTGACAGTTATGTTGCTATGGTTACCCCTGCCCCTGGTTTTGTCAGTCAATTAAGTTATGCAATTTCTCCTCCCTCATTCCTCCTTATAAGTAAACTTTTCCTCCTCCCTGGGCCCAGTCAATCACCCCGCACTCCTCCTAGCCTTCGAGAATCTTCGTCTCTCTGGGGGTTGTGGTTGGCTGTGGTCCCGGGGCCCCTCCTTCACTTTGTATTTATTGGATACCTCTGTATGTCAATTATGTTAAGTTCCTCCCTGTACCCTTCCCTATTGGTTCGCTGTGGGTCCCTCCCTTATCCACCCCCTATCTTTAAAACCCTGCTTCTCCCACTGCTCGAGGCCATTGGCTGGTTGGTGCCATCCCCTGGTTGGTGCTCCTGTGACATCAGTAAACCGACCTTCACCCCCAGCAAGTGTGCGGCTCCTTCCTCTCGTCCTTTCAGCAGCGTGACCAGTCCGCAAGCCAGCCCAGCCCGAGGCCTATAGACGCCAAGGGAGGGCTGGCAGTTTATGCAGCTGGGGTGTCGGCCACAGACCATCAGCTAGCCGGACTTCGTCCTAGTGGCCACATACGCACCGCTGCAGTTGGCGCCCAACGTGGGGCCCAAAAGTGGACTTCTGGACAGTTGACCACGGGACCCTGCAGATTGGAAATACAACTTTCCTTTGGCCGTCCAACTACCCCAGGTTGTAGCAGGCTCCGTTTTAGGGGCAGCGCTCCCTGGGGATCAAGGTCGCGACTCCCCGCACCCATCGAGGAGGACCTCGGGGACGAGGACCCCCGCCTGGATTTTATTTCCACTGCCGCTGGACAGGTAAGCCCTGGCCCTGACCTGGGGACTCTCAGGGTTTCCTCCCTGTCTTTTTAACTCCCCCTAGGAGTTCATGCCCTGCTCTGGGGACCGACTCCCTACCTTTTACCCTTGAGGGCTGAAACCCCAGACTTGGGGACAGTCCTCACCCCTGCGCTTTTTTATTTTCCCTCTCCTGTGGGGCCGGCTTCCCCAGACTTGGGGCCTGGACCCATCACCCAAATTCCTTTCTTTCCTCTCATTGAACCCCCAGACTTGGGGACAGTGGGGGGAGCAGGGGCCGGCGGCGGGCGTTTCAGTGTTTTAGTTTTTCTTACTTTCCAAGCAGGTGACAGAACATCAGTGGTCTTTTCCCCTTCTAAGGCAGCGTTTCCTGACTTAGAAGAGAGCCATGGGTGCTGGCTTGGGAAAAACCCAAAAAGGAGTCTATAATATTGTTAAAGGTTTGTTGTTTGGGGGTGGTTACCAGGCCCCCAAGAAAGAGTTGAAGTTGTTGACTAAATGGGTCTTTTCTCAATTCCCTGAGGTTTCCCCAGAAATTGTTAAGGAGCCACGGTTTTGGGCAGCTGTTGTGGCCAAATTAGATAATGCCGTTAACTCTGGGGAAACTAACCTGGCAACCGTGGCATACTGGGCGGGCAGAGTGTACACTACACTTCGTCTGTCAGGGGAATTGAAGAAAAGTCCCTCAAGTTCTAGTTTAGTCCCTGGTTTTCCCAGTTTGGTTGTCCCTACCCCTCAGTCCTTACCCTCTACCCATAGGCAGGAGCCCTCGAGGGGGATCCTGAAGGCCGACAAGAGGCAGGGGGTCCATCCTGCCCCTGCTCCCCCTTGACCTGCTCGGCCTCCCCCTCCAAGGAGCCCTGGCCAGGCTCCTTGGAGTTCTCTTCCCTCTCCCTCTTTCCCTGTCCCCAAGTCCCCGGTTGTTTCTCCAAAGGTTGTCCGGTTTGTCGATGACACACAAAATGGCTCCCATGGAGCCCAAAATGGCGGGGACCACGTGGTCGTTCCCGCCAGGGCTCCTTCTTTTCCTCCTAACCCCTTCCTTCCCAAAGCCAACCCCTTCCTTCCCCCTGACCCAACGCCTTTTTCTATTACTCCACCTTTGGCTCCTCCCTCTATCCCACCCCTTTCTCCACCCCCGTTTCCTCCCTTGGCTCCTCCCCCTTCTCTGCCCACAGTTCCGCTCCCAGTTGACTCCTCCCAAACTCCTCCTTCATATTTTACTCCACCTCCGAGCACCATCCAGGAGGCGGAGAGGGGTGGTGTGCCGCGCCCATGCCCTCGCCCCGCCTCAGTGCCAGGCACCGCCTCAACCTCCTCCCATTCCGGTTCCCACGCTCCTCTTTCCAGTTCCCACTCTTTGTGTTCCGGGGGCGGGGGGTGGATGACCGGAAGCCGGGGCAGGCACCTTTATTGAAAGCCGCCCCGGTCACATACCACCTCAGCGGGGAAGGGGGTTCCCAGGGCCTATGGACACCATTAGCACAGGCACGGATCAAGGAACTGTGCAAGGCCCAGAAGGAGTATACCTGGGAGTCCAAGTACTTCCAGGGGCTCCTTCGTACGGCTCTTGCGCAGGGAGATCTCGTGCCTGCGGACCTGAGGGCCCTCTTCTCTAGCCTTATAGGGCCCATGGAATTTAGGGTCTGGGTGGCTGAGTGGAGGAGGGAGATCTTGGAGGTTCTCCCAACACTTTGGGGGAGTCCTTCAACATCTCTTGAAGCGGATGGCCTGGTACTATCAGAAGAACATCTGGTGGGCGTAGAGCAGTGGGCAAGCGGGGCAGCACAGGCGAAGGCTCTATTCACTGAGCAGCTGGTGGAGACCGGGAAGGCTGCAGAGCGAGCTTTTTATAAGCTCGCTATCGTCACCTCCCAATGGGAGGAAGAAGAAATTCGGCAGGGCGCGCAGGAGCCCTACATGGCATTTATCGAGCGCCTCTACCAGTTCATGGCCGCGCAAGTGTCGGGGGAGAGGGAGAGGGAGGAGCTGCTCCGAAAAATGGCATATTACAATGCAAATTCGGAGTGTCATTGTGCCATCAGAACTCTCCCTCGGAGTCCCCGGCCCACTGTGGAGGCTATGATAGAGGCTGTGGTCAGTAGGGTTCCGCTGGCAGCGCGCCCAAGAAGATCCTCTGTGGCCTTCGCCGAGTTTCCCGAGCCAGAATTCATTGACGCTGAAGCTGCCCCCGCCGCCGGACCATCAACACCTGGGTCCGGCAGAAGATCTGCGGCTACCCACCCATGCCACTTGTGTGGGAAAGTTGGGCACTGGATGCCCCAGTGCCCCATGAGACTGGATTATTTAGATTATAGGAGGAGAAGGGAGGAAAAGGAAAAGGAGGGCCAAAAAAACTAGGCCCTGAGTGCAGCCCCTCCCTGCACGAAGACAAAAGTGTGGCGGGCTGTGCAACACCTAGCGGGGAGGGAGGAGAGAAGGGAGAGCCGCCGCACGCTTTACCGGATTTGTCATTTTTATTGGACGTGACATTTATTACCTGTGGTATTCAGCCTCAACCTGCTATTAACACCATGTCCTCTGTTTCTCCATATAGGCTGCAGCTCACTAGGGACTTACACCTCCCCAGTAGTGATTTACAGCTGGTGTCTGTCGACCTACAACATCCGGGTCGCTGGAGGAAATTAGGACGTTGCAGGTGGACCGTCGTCGGGGACACAAAGCACACGCCACGAGACATTTACATTGTCCCGGGTTTGGTCACCTCCGACCGGGACCATTTCACGGTAGCGCTGTACTGTGTCCAACCCCTGCTCTTCCTCCCTAAGGGACAGATTATTGCCCAGGCCATCCCATTTCCAGATCAAGATCACTGGAAGGAGTCGTCAAAAGAGTCATCACCTCCAACGGTGGCCTGGGTGCAGGTAATAGGGAGGGAGAAGCCCCGCCTGACTTGTCAGCTCTCGTTGGGCGGGGACCGAAAAATCGTGAGGAGTCTATTGGACACGGGGGCAGATGTGACGATCATTCCCTCTCGGGAGTGGCCGTCACATTGGGGCTTGCAAAATGCCGCCGGCACGATGCAGGGTGTTGGAGGGCTTCAATTGGCCAAACAATCAAGGAGCGTTGTTCAAATTACAGGGCCAGATGGGCAATTGGCTTCAGTACGCCTGTTCGTATTAGATTACACCGAGCCTCTCTGGGGGAGAGACCTACTTGCCCAGTGGGGAGCCAAAATTGACCTACCTAAGGCTCCCCAGGTTTTTCGGGCAGTGGCCACTGAGGAGCGCCGGACCTGGAAGCTGGATTGACCAACTGATAAACCAGTACGGGTCTTGCAGTGGCCACTTAACAAACAAAAATTAAAGGCACTCAATGAGCTCGTTCAGGAGCAGCTGCTCAAGGGCAATATCGTGGAGACAATGTCTCAATGGAATTCTCCTGTCTTTGTAATCAAAAAGCCCAACAAGGATAAGTGGCGGCTCCTGACTGACCTCCGACAAATTAATGACCAAATTGTTGATATGGGGTCTCTCCAGCCAGGGATGCCCTCCCCAGCAATGCTCCCCCGAAATTGGAATTTGGCAGTAGTAGATATAAAAGATTGTTTTTTTCAAATTCCTCTGCACCCTGACGATGCCCCGCGTTTTGCGTTCACGGTTCCTTCCATCAACCATGAGTCCCCAGACAAGTGCTATCACTGGCGGGTCCTTCCGCAAGGAATGAAGAACAGCCCTGTGATCTGCCAGTGGTATGTTGCTTCTCTGCTGTCCCCCATTCGTACAGCCCTCGGGGATGCCGTCGTGATCCATCATTATATGGACGACATCCTTGTGTGTGCGCCTGACGACAGTCTACTTGCCCATGCGCTTGACCTGACAACCAATGCGTTGGTTGCTGCAGGGTTCGAGCTCCAGCAAGACAAGATTCAATGGATGCCACCTTGGAAATACCTGGGCCTTGAAATTACAAAGCGGACCATTGTTCCGCAAAGATTGGCTATTCGGACTAAAGTCCAGACCCTAGCGGATGTTCACCAACTGTGTGGGTCTTTAAATTGGGTGAGACCCTGGCTGGGCATTTCTACCGAGGACCTGGCCCCCCTGTTCAATTTGTTGAAAGGGAGAGAGGGGCTTAGTTCCCCTAGGGCTCTCACCCCAGAGGCTCAGGTAGCTCTGGAGAAGATCCAAAAGGCTATTTCGGCCAGGCAGGCCCATCGCTACCATCCAGGCCTGCCTTTCAAATTCATCATACTGGGAAAGTTGCCACACCTCCATGGCATTATCCACCAGTGGGACGAGAGCTTAAAGGACCAAGGCTCAGGAGACAAACTCTTAATCATAGAGTGGGTCTTCCTGAGTCACCACCGGTCCAAAAGAATGACAAGGCCACAGGAGTTGGTAGCCGAACTGATCCTCAAAGAAAGATCAAGGATCAGGGAGTTGGCAGGATGCGATTTTACATGCATTCATACACCAATTGAATTGGAATCGGGCCAACTAAAGTTGAAGACCTTCAATGAACTGCTGCAAAAAAATGAAAACCTACAGTTTGCATTGGACAGTTACACTGGGCGCATCGCAGTAGATCAGCCGGCCCACAAATTATTTAATTCGGAGTTTAAATTATCTCTAAAAAAGGTCCAAAGCAAGGAGCCTCTGGATGCAGTGACAGTTTTTACAGACGCGTCTGGAGCATCCCACAAGTCAGTGATGACTTGGAAGGATCCTCAGACTCAGCAGTGGGAGACAGATGTTACTGTTGTGGAGGGTTCTCCACAAATTGCTGAGTTGGACGCAGTCGTCAGGGCATTCCAGAGATTCCCAGGACCTTTCAATTTGGTAACAGATTCTGCATATGTTGCCAGTGTAGTGTCCAGAGCTCAATCTGCAGTTCTGCAGGAGGACTCTAACAAAAAATTATTTGAACTACTTAATAGGCTCGTCAACTTGGTCTCCCACCGCGAGCATCCATTTTACGTAATGCATGTAAGATCACACACCGACCTGCCTGGGTTCATAGCTGAGGGCAGCCGTCGTGCTGATTCTCTGGCTGCGGCTGCTGTCACGCAGGGCCCACTCCCAGATGTGTTCGGCCAAGCTAAAATCAGCCACCAACTCTTCCATCAGAACACGCCTGGCCTGGTCCGGCAATTCAATCTGACCCAAGATCAGGCCAAGGCGATCGTGGCCACATGTCCCCAATGCCAGAAAGATCAGATGCCCACCGTTGCCTCAGGGGCTAATCCCCGAGGTCTGGCGAGCTGTGAGGTGTGGCAAATGGACGTAACACACATCCCTTCTTTTGGTCGATTGTGTTACGTCCGTGTCTCAGTGGACACCATCTCCGGGGCTATCTATGCTTCTGCCCACACAGGGGAAAAGGCCGCGGATGTCCAGGAGCATTTGCTTCAGGCATTCACTGTCTTGGGCATCCCTAGGGCCATAAAAACCGATAATGGCCCAGCGTACACATCCAAGGAGCTGTGGAGCTTCCTGCAGCAATGGGGAATAGTGCATAAGACTGGCATCCCCTATTCCCCGACAGGCCAAGCCATGGTGGAGAGGGCCCACCAGAGCCTGAAGAAGATCCTATCCCATCAGCAAGCGACAGTGAAGGTGGAGACCCCCCATGTCCAGTTGTCGAGAGCACTCTACACTCTCAACTTCTTAAACTGCTCTTTTGACAACCAGAATCCTCCAGTGATCCGGCATTTCGGCAGCCACCAGCAGCTGCAGCCAAAAGCCAGACCTCCGGTTCTTGTTAAGGATCCAGAGACCTGGCAGACGGAGGGGCCCTTTGACCTGGTGACCTGGGGGAGGGAATATGCTTGTGTGTCTACTCCCTCAGGCCCCCGATGGATACCTTCTAAATGGGTCAGGCCCTTCGTCCCGAAACAGAGGACGCAGAAGGAGGCGGTACCACAGGTCCGGGAAGCATGTTGGCGGCGGCAGAGGAAGCCCTTCCACAGAAAACCAGCCTTCTCTCCAGAACTCCCTACCGTTTCTGAAGAGCCCTAACCTCCTTCTTCCCCTCCACCCCTCGACTTTTTATTACACTTCGAGTCCCAATCCTCCACTCCAGCTCCCTCACCTCTGATTTCAAATTTGAGTTGGTTATTTGGGGCAGAACCATTTGTGTAAATTCTTTATAATTTTACCGCTTTCTTTTGTTTCAGTTACATCTCCCCGATGGCCCCCGTGTTGTCATCACTGGCTCCCAACCCTGGCCTGCTACCTATGATATTGACGACCTGCGGACTCCTTCTGCCATCTTTGGAGCCGTGGGTCATCCCCCAGCCAAAGATTAATGTCTGGCGTGCCTTGGCTCAGTCACTGGGACAAGACCATATCTGCCTTGACACCGGCGCAGCAGAGGACCCGATGTCATCTTGCCTTGTGGAGATCCCTTTCTCTCCAGGCGAGTTACCCTCCGTTTTCCAGTCTGCCCTTTCCCCTATTTTAACCCAGGGCCTTACCATCCTCCCCAGTTTTGATTCCACTAATGCCTGGAGAGACGGAGGGGTCAGGCTGGATCCTGTACCCTCCGAGCCCACAGAGTTACACCTTCTCGGTTCTGCCAACTCTTCCATTTGTTTTCAGTTTGATTACACCATTACCCCCATAGAGAAGGGCAGTGAGGTGGTCCTGCAGACCAGAAAAGAATATCAAGCAAACCAGTGGTGTCGGGTAGTGCTGAAGATCAGTGGCCCCACCACTACTGGACGGACCCCTTACGCCCTTCCCAGGGGAGTGTTTTTGATTTGCAGCGACCGAGCGTGGGCAGGCATCCCCTCTGGTCTGGTCGGAGGGCCGTGCACTTTCGGCAGGCTCACGCTGTTTACCCCCAACATTACCCAAATTGTTAATTGGAAGAGGACTAACATCACATCCAAATTGGCCAGATCTAAAAGAGATCTTAAAGATCTCACTGAGGACTGTGATGACGAAATTACCCATTGGTCTCACTCAAAATCCGTTGCTCTTACCATTTTATTGCCATGGGTATCAGTGGCGAAATCTCTAGGTGAATTGGGCCGCCTGGAGTGTTGGGTGGCTAAACAAGCCAATCTTACTTCAGCTGCACTATACGACCTCCTCACAGACGAGGAAATAACAAGGAAGGCAACGCTCCAAAACAGGGCAGCAATAGACTTTCTATTGCTGCTTCACCACCATCATTGTGAGGAGTTTGAGGGCCTCTGCTGCTTGAACCTGTCCTCAAGAGCCGAGGACGCCAGGCACTCCATCAAACGTCTACAAGACCTTCTCCATCAAGTAAAGCTTGAAACATCTGACTGGCTGGGGGACATCTTTAAGGGTTGGGGCCTTAGCGGGTGGGCCAGTTCTGTTGTGGAATCTGTCTGTAAAGTTGTTTTAAGCTTAATTATACTCTTATTTTTTGTTGCCTTGATCCGCGGTTTGGTGAAAAGACTGATGGCCAAGACGGCCTTGCCAAATGTGAACCACGCCACCGTTCCACTTAATGAGCCCATCAAGCTGGAGGACCTCTCCTCGGAGGCCGGAGAAGCTGTGGATGAGGAGGGGGCGACCGCACCGCCCCTCGACCATCTATGGGCGGGCAGACTCGAGCTTAAAGAAGGCGAGGCCTGGCCGGACCAGCCGCGGGTCCCTGTGCTTTCAGTTCATATGGACCTTTCCGTTCATTTTAATTTTGTTTGGTAAAAAACGGGGAGATGTTGTAGTGTGTTGTTAAGTCTTTTGTATTGCTCCCCCATTTTATGTATTGTTCCCCCCTGTCCAATGTAAAATGGTTCTGCCCTCCCCAGTTTTCCCGCCATAGCCCTCCTGACAGTTATGTTGCTATGGTTACCCCTGCCCCTGGTTTTGTCAGTCAATTAAGTTATGTAATTTCTCCTCCCTCATTCCTCCTTATAAGTAAACTTTTCCTCCTCCCTGGGCCCAGTCAATCACCCCGCACTCCTCCTAGCCTTCGAGAATCTTCGTCTCTCTGGGGGTTGTGGTTGGCTGTGGTCCCGGGGCCCCTCCTTCACTTTGTATTTATTGGATACCTCTGTATGTCAATTATGTTAAGTTCCTCCCTGTACCCTTCCCTATTGGTTCGCTGTGGGTCCCTCCCTTATCCACCCCCTATCTTTAAAACCCTGCTTCTCCCACTGCTCGAGGCCATTGGCTGGTTGGTGCCATCCCCTGGTTGGTGCTCCTGTGACATCAATAAACCGACCTTCACCCCCAGCAAGTGTGCGGCTCCTTCCTCTCGTCCTTTCAGCAGCGTGACCAGTCCGCAAGCCAGCCCAGCCCGAGGCCTATAGACGCCAAGGGAGAGCTGGCAGTTTATGCAGCTGGGGTGTCGGCCACAGACCATCAGCTAGCCGGACTTCGTCCTAGTGGCCACATACGCACTGCTGCAAAGAAGAAACCCAGGATGACACCCTGTGCCCTCCATCTTGCTTCCATCCACAACACACTAAAAATCCCAAAACCTCAATTTCCCACCAAGTGATACACCTACACTACTCTCTATGATCTATTGCATACTTTTGTGGATTCCAGCCTATTCTGGAGTTTAGGAAACTTTCTTCATGAATGAGGGTCAAAGCCAGGGCTCCCCTGGGGGTCAGGGCACCCCAGAGCAGACAGGGAAATATTCCCTGTGCCCTGGGTTTGCACACAGGGCCATGCACACCTCCCTGTTTGCAGCCAGGGTGGGTTCATTGCCCAGCTCCAGCCCAGGGCTCTGGGCCAGCCTGGTGTGCTGGTGGCAGTGGCACAGCAAGCTGTGGGACCTGCTCTGCCACCACAGCGTCCCAGTTGTCCCCAAGGACACCCAGAGGATGCTCTTGCCTGGCTCTGCAGGGCTGCAGGAAGGATCTGAGCAGGTCCCATGCTCGAGTCATGACAGCAGAGCAGGATTTCCCAGGCTTTTCCATGATTACACAGCTGGAAGAGTTTACCCATCCCTGCGGGGACAGCCACCTGACCTGCCTGCCCTGGCCACCATCTCCTGTGCAACAGGGCTTTATTCCAGAGGAAACACGATCCTCTCGATGGCTGGGGATTAATTAGGGCACTGGCATCTTAATTCAAGGCCCACACTGGCCTCTAGTGGGCACAGGCAAATCCTGCGTGATGGCAGCTCCGGGGCTGTCACAGCAATGGGGACAGCACAGATTATATCACTTATGTTAAAATAAAATAAAATATAAAATATAAAATATAAACTATAAAATATAAACTATAAAATATAAAATATAAAATATAAAATATAGTAAAATAAAAATAAAATAAAGTAAAATAAAATAAAATAAAATAAAATAAAATAAAATAAAATAAAATAAAATAAATATACCCACTCTTGTATATGTCTGTTCATGCTTTATATATGTCTGTTTTTTTCATGTATTTCTATACTCACAAATAAATATCTATTTGCCCATGTATTTATATATACACACATCTACATGAGCTGTTATTCTGTGGGTGTCATACCTAACCCCAGTGCTGCCTTGCACTCGATTTCTCTCTCATCTCAGACTCCATGAGTTTCTGTATTGTCCCTTTCTGGCAGAACCAAACCAGCTCCCTGTGAAGCAAAGCTGAGCCATGGAATTAAAATCCAGCAGAGCTCTGGGACTGGGTGGTGCTTTGGGGAATCTGTGGACACCACACATTGACTGATGGCTCCTTCTGGGTCCACATGAGTTGGAATCCAGAGAGGAGAGTGACAAAACTGGGGGGGAAAAAATCATCTTGAGACTTTGAGATAAAAACCAGCTCCTCTATGAAAATTCAGGAGGGAGAAAAGTTGGTTTGGGCACACAGGGCAGGTGGGACCATTTGTTCCATCAGAGGTGTCTGACCAAGCAGATCCCAAAAGTGGGAGCCTGAGGAGCAAGGACTTCTTGGGCTGGGCTCCAAGGGACAATCAGAGGCCTGAACCTGTTTCTGCTGAAATCAGTAGTACATGAGTAAATTTGCCTGGTTCACTGGCAGATTTAAGGGAGCACAGCCAGATCCCTGCCTGAGGAACTTCCTGCTGCTCTCAGCTGGGGGAGCAGGAGAAGCTGCCCCTGAGGCTCACTGGGGAGGAAGAAACTCCTGAGATGCAGTCTTGGGCAATCTGATTGCCCAGCAGCTGGCACAGCCCCATCTCGGGGCTGGAAGGATAATTTGGTTTAAAAGAGACCTCCAAAAGTCTTCTAGTGCAGCCTCCAGAGATCTCTCTGCCGATGGATGTTCATGGAGATGGATGTGGTTAATGGAGATGATTCTTTAAGGTATTCAATCCCTGAGCCAGGACACCTCCTGGAGAGCCAGGACAAGGGCAAGAGCCTCCCAGCACTGCCCTGTGCTTTGCTGAGCTCCTTCCTTAGCTCCTGTTCAACCTCCAAGGGTTGCCTCCTTCCCAAGGGGATCTCATCCTTCATTCCTCTTCCTTTCCACATTCTGGTGCATCATAAATGTGCAATATGTTCAAATACGATTTTTGCCACCCCCAGCCCTCCCCCTGGGCAGCTGCCACCTTCAGCACCCACTGACCTGCCCCAGTTTCCTGCACTGGGAAGTGCCCAGCTGGGATGGGTCTCCTGGCAGAGCCTGGGTGGAGCTGCTGGGGCAGCTCTGCAGAGCACCAGGGCAAAAACATCACATCCACCACCCTTGAGTGAGTGAGGAAATGGCCACAGACAGCCCCAAAACTCTGCTGGTCCTCACATCTCCAGGCTGCTCTGGCCATAAATGCAATTTTGCCATGTGATCCACAGGCAGCTTAATATGGGGCAGCTCCCACAGGGGGGAAATGAGCCACTCATGGAATGAGGAATCACAGCAGCTTCAGCAGCTGTCAAAAAGCCACCTTATCTGCCAGACAGGGGAAAAGGGATATCTACTGACTGCACCATGACAGGAAAAAAGGAAAGGAAGAGAGAGGAGAGGAGAGGAGAGGAGAGGAGAGGAGAGGAGAGGAGAGGAGAGGAGAGGAGAGGAGAGGAGAGGAGAGGAGAGGAGAGGAGAGGAGAGGAGAGGAGAGGAGAGGAGAGGAGAGGAGAGGAGAGGAGAGGAGAGGAGAGGAGAGGAGAGGAGAGGAGAGGAGAGGAGAGGAGAGGAGAGGAGAGGAGAGGAGAGGAGAGGAGAGGAGAGGAGAGGAGAGGAGAGGAGAGGAGAGGAGAGGAGAGGAGAGGAGAGGAGAGGAGAGGAGAGGAGAGGAGAGGAGAGGAGAGGAGAGGAGAGGAGAGGAGAGGAGAGGAGAGGAGAGGAGAGCTTCTGTAAAAGCTGTGGGGGACTCACAGGAAGACAGGCAGCTGGCATGGCTGGAGCACATGGAAAAGAGGCAGAAAATGGGATGTGTGCTGTTTTCAGCAGCAGCTCAATGCCCCAGTGCTGGGCAGGGGGAGCTGGATCATGACCCCAGGCTTTTATCCCACCACTGGGGAGGAGAGGACAGGAGGACAAGGCCAGACAGAGAGATGCATCAGGAAAGGTACCTGGTTGCTCAGACAAGCTGTGGATGATCCATCCCTGGGAACATTCAAGGTCAGGTTGGATGTGGCTCTGAGCAACCTGGTCCAGTTAAAAATGTTCCTGCCCACTTCAGGATGAGTTTTTATGTGCCTTCCAACCCAAACCAGCCTGGGATTCTGTGAATTTCTGTTCTGAAATACACAAAGGAATTGCAGGGTCCCTTCAGAAACAGCTCCAGAATCTCCAGGGCAGAGCAGAGGTTGGAACAAACTTAGACAAACATGGAGAAAAAAGATTTTTTTTCTCTGGACCCTTCACCCTACAGGATGAGAAGCCAAAGTAGAGGGACAGAGAGGAAGGATCACCAGGACAACCTGATCCCAGCATTAATTCCCTCTCTAGCACAAGAAGCAGACCTAACCTATCAAGTTGTTGCTGTAAATATTTCTGCTTAGTAGCCAACATAAAAATGAACACGAGTTCTTGATCCAGGCCCAGCAAGGACAGGGTTTTTTCCCCCCACCTGAGTGAAATAGGGAAAAATAAAATCAGAGAATGTTTTGACTCCCTTTGAAACATTTTGACTTCCACTGAAGAAACTCCCTTGGGTGCCAGGACATTATTTACCATTGGAAATGATTTTTGTGCCTTTGTAGTTTGTGTTCTCCCAGGCAGGTGCCATCTCAAAATAAAAGTGGGAAGATTTTGTTTGGAAGATTTTGAACTATTTTTTTTTCCTTCTCTTTTCTTTTTTTGTCAACTACCAAGCAAAACATTTTGTTCAAAAAATGCCTAAACAAAATATTTTGACATTTTCAAAATGTTCTCTTGTTCCCTTTAGCCAAAACACGTTGCTATATTCAAAGCAAATTCACAGATCCCTCCAGCCCTTCCAAAATGCTCTGGGTTTGCTGAACTGCACATTGATGGAGAGATAATCCTGCAGCCACGGGGGGCTGGTGAGGGAACTGAGATGGGATTTGAGGAGTCAGAGAGGGGAAAACGAGGGAGGAACAGCTTGGGGGTGCCAGGAGGAGGTGGGAGAAGCTGGGAGAGGGTGAGGTGGAAAGAGTCAGGGCTGAGCAGCTCCATGGGTGTGGGTGATGAGGTTCATGAGGTGGCTTAGGGGCACAAAAACCTGCCCAAAACATGGGCAGACACAGCTTTTGTTCCCACTACCTGTGCTACAGCTGCTGCAGGGAGGAGGAAGACCCATCCCTGCTCCCTACCAGGCCATGCAGACACTGGGATGTGCTCCTGGGCTGTGAGCCCCTTCCTCCTGACACACCAAAACTCCTGGAGGAGAGCCCTGCTCACAGCTTTATCCATGGAGAAACAGGAGGAAAACAAAATACCCACATCTGAAAGGCTCCAGTGACTCTGTTCACTGCAGACTGTGCCAGTGGAAAGAACCCAGCCAGCAGACCATGGGAAGCTGCTCCCAGCCCTCCATCTTGGAGCTGCTCCAGGGTGGATGGGGCCATGGGATATCCCATGTGTGTGAGGCAGAGGGATGGGCACCATGCATTCAGTCTCCAGGTCTGAGGGTGTCATTTGAGCTGGATGTCTCCTGCACAAGTCCTCTGCACCTCCCAGGGCTGGCAGAGGGGCACTGGGAGCTGTGGGGCTGTCACAGACACATTTTATGAAAAATCCTTCCCTTAGGATTTTTTTCTCCTGAGAAGCTGACAGGCCTCGGGAACAAAATGTAAACAATGATTATCTGCTGCTGTGGAATGCAAAAGGTGCATCTGGGATTGTTCTCATGTGGTTGTTTCTAATTAATGGCCAATCACAGTCAGCTGGCTCAGACTCTCTGTCCAAGCCACAAGCCTGAGTTCTCATTCTTTCTTTTTCTATTCTTAGCTAGCCTTCTGATGAAATCCTTTCTTCTATTCTTTTAGTATAGTTTTAATATAATATATATCATAAAATAATAAATCAGCCTTCTGAAACATGGAGTCAGATCCTCATCTCTTCCCTCATCCTAAGACCTCTGCGAACACCACTACATGGGGCACATGCTGTGGGGCCCTGCTCTCCCTGCCAGCCAGAAAAGGAGGAAAATCCAGCGCCTGGATCCAGGAGAGAGGCAGCTCAGAGCATTTACTGTGCCAGTGCAAAGAGCCCAGCCACCAGCATCATGGGAAGCTGTTCCCAGCTCTCCATCCTGGAGCTGCTCCAGGCTGGATGGGGCCGTGGGACACCATGTGTGTGTGAGGCAGAGGGATGGGCACCGTGCATTCAGTCTCCTCCTCCTCCTCCTCTCCAGGGCTGGGGGTGTCATTTGGGCTGGATGTTTCCTGCACAAGTCCTCTCCACCTCTCAGGGAGTTGAACTGGGAGCTGCACTGCTCCAGAGTTGCACTGGGAGCTGTGGGGCAGCTGCTGTGGGGCTCGGCCATCCCTGCCAGCCAGAAAAGGAGGCAAATCCAGCACCTGGATCCAGGAGAGAGACAGCTGCAGAGCATTTACCCTTCTGGGTGCCATCCCAGCCCGTTTCCATGGCAAAGGGAGAGGCAGGGCACAATCAGCCATGGCTGCTGCTCGTTGGGCCCTGTTATTTTTATTTCCTGTTATTTCACAGAGTTACACGGGATTCCCGGCTGAATCACGGGGTTCATGACCTTCACAGATCCTCGGCTGCTGGGGACACTGTGGGTGGCTGCTATAATTAGTGACTAATTTGGTGAATTCAGCAGCACAGGCCTCACAGCAGCCTGGCACAGCAGGTGCCACCAGCAGGCCTCAGTGGCAGCTTGGTCACAGTTCCCCATGGGTGACCCTGGTTCTCAGCACAGCTATGGAAACAAGGATGGGAAGGTGCTGTAGGACCCATGTGCAGACCCACAACAGACATCCCAAGCTCTACCCTCATTCCATAGAGCTGTCCTGCCCCAAGACACAGCATGCAGTGATGATGGTCTCCACATCATCCATGCCCACACCAAAAAAGAGCCCCTGGAGCCCCATGGTGGATAAACCCCTGTGCTTGCAACAGCAGGAAAAAAAGGGGACGCTGAGAGGAAGGCAAAAAAAAATGGAGTTTGAGGAGGCTGTGGAAGGATTGGGGTTTGTTTAATGTTTTGAGCATCACACCAATGAAAGATGTTCTGGGAGCTAAGCACTGGGGCCTGAGCTCATCCCAGGGTGAATAATGAAGATGATCCAAACTGGGAGCATCAAAGAAGAGATTTGGAGAATTCTGGTGAAATAGCATGAAGGCAATTCCAGGTTGGCCAAGCTGGCTGAAAGCTCTGCTCTCAGCCTTCTTCTGGTACTGGTCAGGAGCCAAGATAAGACCAGGTGGGACATTCTCAGAAGGTTTAAAGGGACCTACATTTAAATAAAGCAGAGCAGCTCTCCACCCCTACCCTCCACCACCTCTCTGGAGCTGCTTGGGACCACTGGTGCCTTCCACATAACCCAACATGGTGTGGGGTCTTCTGGGCAGGATTCAGCATCTCCCCCTCTTGACCATGCCACTACAAGGCCAGTTTTCCCAGCAGAAATTTTGGCCCAGCAGTTTATCCTCCCATCAGCTCCCAAAGCTGCACAGATGGAGGATTTCAAGGGGAAATTATTTAGATAAGAGATTATCAGGTATACCTCGATGTCAGCTGAGCTTATGGACTTAATGCAGAATGATGAATCACCCATCCAAACACATATTATTTTCCCTGGAGGCATTGTCCTGTGAAATTTATTTCCCACTGAAGGGCCTTGTAAATCATTTGTAGCAAATAAACCTCAGTATTTCCAACCCTACATGTTCTAAAATCTGGACTCTTGTCTGAAGACTGGCCCAAAAGCCATGAGATCTTTCCCTTCTACCAGTTTCAGGAGATGGACCTCTCTGCTTTCTGGCCTTTTTCTGCTCTCTCACCCATTTTCCAAGCTTCCCTCTCCTCTCCCCTCTCCTGGCTGTGTATTATTCATTTCCCTGTCCTTGTGCTGCCGGAGGACACTATTTGCCCAAAAGCATTGCAAACCCAGGCATTGAATCACTCCCACCACCAGAACCAGAACCAGCCTGTGACTGTGTTCAGGGAAGAGATGAGGATCTGACTCTGTGTTTCAGAAGGCTTGATTTATTATTTTATGATATATATTATATTAAAATTATACTAAAAAAATAGAAGAAAAGGTTTCATCAGAAGGCTAGCTAAGAATAGAATAAGAAGGAATGATAACAAAGGCTCTGTCTTGGCTCTCTGTCCAAGCCAGCTGACTGTGATTGGCCATTAATTAGAAACATCCAACATGGGCCAATCACAGATGCACCTGTTGCATTCCACAGCAGCAGATAATCAATGTTTACATTTTGTTCCTGAGGCCTGTCAGCTTCTCAGGAGGAAAAATCCTAAGGAAAATATTTTTCATAAAAGATGTCTGCGACACCAGCCCAGAGCTGCTGTGGGATTTGGGAGGCAGGGATTGTCCCTGATGGGGAGCAGTGCACAGAAGCACGCACTCCATGGCAGCTCTCTGCTTTTTTCAATCAGCTGTGGGTTTGCTGGGGTTACCCAGGACAGGCTGTGCTGTCTCTTTGGCTCAAGCCATTTTGGAGGCTCTGTGAGGTGATTTTGGCAATGATTCCATTCTCCACTCCAGGGAATGGATGCAGAGTGTCTCAAGCATGGCTGAAGGATAACAGACAGTTTCCTTGCTCAGGGTCTTCACCATCCTCTGCCTGGGGACAATCCTCACCCACAGCTTCTTTCCCACTGCTCCATCTCACCCCAGCTTGATGCTCTCCTCTCTCTCTGCCTCTTAGAGCTTCATTTGGAGCTGGACGTTCATTGAGTTGGATTTGATGATCTGTGTGGGTCTCTTCTGTCACAGACATCTTTTCTGAAAAATCCTTTCCTTAGGATTTTTCCTCCTGAGAAGCTGACAGGCCTCAGGAACAAAATGTAAACAATGATTATCTGCTGCTGTGGAATGCAACAGGTGCATCTGTGATTGGTCTCATGTGGTTGTTTCTAATTAATGGCCAGTCACAGTCAGCTGGTTCAGACTCTCTGTCCAAGACAGAAGCTTTTGTTATTCATTCTTTCTTTTTCTATTCTTAGCCAGCCTTCTGATGAAATCCTTTCTTCTATTCTTTTAGTATAGTTTTAATATAATATATATAATAAAATAATAAATCAGCCTTCTGAAACATGGAGTCAGATCTGCATCTCTTCCCTCATCCTCAGACCCCTGTGAACACGGTCACACCCTTCCAACTCAGAATATTCTGATTCCATGATTCCCCTTTCTTGGCATCCTTTTCAGCCATCCTTCACAGCAGAGGCATCTTCACTCCCACCTTGGAGGCAGCCATGAACCTGCTGGCCAGAGATCAGCCTGGGCCTCCACCACTGCCCTCCAGTGCAGCAGATCCTTTGGCCACCTCCACAGCCAGCCCACACTTTTGCGGCATCAACATCCACCTCTCCTTGAAACAAGCTGGTGGAGGAGATCGTCTCTGGAGCAATGGTTGTGACAGGAAATGTAATGGGAAATGGCTCACAGCAAGACCAGGGTTCCTTGCAACCAACCTCAGGGCCTGAGGAGTTTTGTGAAATACTGGAGATCATGGATGCTGCTACAGCAGATTTTCGCCTCTCAGTGGACATTAGGAGGGAATAATTTGTGCCGAGCAAAGTCTGCAGCAGTTGCTGCCCCATATCTGATCATCTCCTGTGATAGCAGCTCGGCCCTATCTGATCCAGCAGTTATTGAAAACTCAGCTGAGTGTGACTGGGATAATTTTTCAGGGTTTTCATGCTGCTCTTTAACCATGGTGAAAATTAAAGAGCCGACTATGGAACGGGAGAAAGCGCTGTACTTTCACTATGACACTTTCTGGTAATGAGATATTTATTAATGTTCATTTCTTCTGAAAGGAAACAAACCAAACCCAATCCCTTATCTCTCTCTCGGTGTTTAAGTTATGAGTAACACGGGAAGCTTTTAGGCCATGAGACAGCAAATACACCCTGCCTGGGAGCCTGTGGGTGTAGGAGATGCAGTGATAAAACCAAGATAGATCAAATCACTCCCATTTACCTAGAGCTTTCTGCAGCTCTTGAAATGATGGAGGGATTGAAAGATGCTTTGTCTTTTTTATGAGAAAAGCAGCTGTGATTTAGCAGTTTAATCACTTTTGTCACAAAGAAATGCAAAACAAAGCCCATCACCAGGATGGATTTTTTTTTTCATAGCTGTATTTTGTTTCCTGTCGGTAAGGAATGATTTTAAATGCTAATGGTGGGCTGAGATAGACACATAGGAAGCAAAGTCATTGCTTATACAGCAGCCAGGCACAGATCAGCTCTCTGAAGCTGCTGGGGCTTAGCAATGGTGTTCACGGTCAAACTCTGCTGATTTTGGGTGCTGGTTGTCACAGTCTGACCTGAGGGTGATTTGGAATTATCCACATAACCACAAGCTGCCTTAGCACCTTGCAGTGCTCACAGGGTTTTGCCAATCTCAGGTGACTTCTGAATGACCTTGCTGAACCTGCAGCTCACAGGCCTGGCTGCTGCAGCTCCTGGCACACACAACCTGAGTTCTGGCAGCCTCGACTCCCTCCCACGCTCCGGACTTGCAAACTCCTCTCTGCTCCTCACACGGGCCCTGGGGTGAGAGGAGATGAGTTTCTTAAGAAGTAATTATTTCCTTTGTCATTATCATCACGCTCATGTGATTTATTAGCAGGGATGGAAACTTTACAGAGCTCTGCCAAGGAAGCTGTGGGTCTCACCAAGCCCTGCTCCCAGCCCAGCCTCAGCTCCCTGCACCAGGTGATTTCCCAGCTGCCCGGCCCCAGCTCCTCACAACAATCACAGAATGCTTGGGGTTGGAAGGAACCTTCCAGACCATCTTGTTCCACCCCCCTGCCATGGCAGGGACACCTTTCATATCCCAGGTTGCTCTCAGACCCGTCCAACCTGGCCTTGGACACTTCCAGTGATAGGAATATCTACTTCCAATAGTTTGGGATCTTTGTCTTATATCTTCCTATTTCCTCTTCCTCACTGCAGCCCAGCTCCCCCAGTACTTGGGAACAAGCCAATGTGCATGCAGGGGAATCCATTTCCCAGCCTTAGTGTAGATGGGAGATGCAAAACAACCCCTGAGTTCCATTTGGGGTGTTTGCTAGATGCGGTTTCTCCAAAGGTTTGTGGTACAGCCAGATTTGGGGCACATTATCCCCACAGCAAAAATCGCCATTTGCTCCCAGGCACCAAACCCTTACACAAAGTCTTCCCAAGGAGAGGGCCACTACATTGTGATGATTTTGTCATATATCTTATGTTTTACACCTTGAAAATTGTGGTCAAGGGATCCAAAGCTCACATGCTGCTGCCAACATGGACAAGAGGGGTTATACAAGATTTTGAAGCTTTGTTTCCTCAGGAGCCTTTTTTAAGTCTCATTTTTAATTCCCTATTTGCTGGCTTTGATGTATGACTGCATTTCCCAGTGTCAGGCTGCAGCAGTGCAGGAAAAGCTCTTGTGGTGCTAGAGAGTACAAGGGGTGATGGCTTCCCACTGCCAGAGGGCAGGGTTGGATGGGATTTCAGGAAGAAATTCTTCCCTGTGAGGGAACTGAGGCCCTGGCACAGGGTGTCCAGAGAAGCTGTGGCTGCCCCTGGATCCCTGGCAGTGCCCAAGGCCAGGGCTGGACAGGGCTGGGAGCAGCCTGGGATGCTGGAAGGTGTCCCTGCCATGGCAGGGGTGGAATGAGATGGGCTTTAATGTCCATTCCAACCCAAACCATTCTGTGATTCTAAGGCTCAAGACAAAGACTGGAAGGGGAAAAGTCTTCATGGAGCTATGGAGAAGCCCTTCTCCTGGCTGAGCTGTGGGGGTTCCCCACCTGGACACTCACTGGGTAGGTCAGCAGCCTCCAAATCACTTAGGCAGGGGCACTGCATGGCTGTTCTTATGGAGAAGAGCCTGCACCAGCATCCCAGCCAAGAGACACATGGTGTTCCACGTCCTACTCTGGCTGCATATTGGAATTAAATACCTATATAGCCGGATGGAACGTGCCTGGGCTTGTCTGGCCCTTGCTGCTTGACCAAGGTGGTGGTTTCACCCCAGAGACACCTTTGGCTAAGCTGGGTGCTGCAGCTGGTCCCGTGGGGACAAGTCCAGGCCTGCAGGAGCTCTGGTGGTGCTGGGATGGAGCTTCCCCCCATAACAGGGGCTGCTCCTCAGGTTTCCCTCTGCCAGAGAAGCTTTGAGGCGATGGTGAAGGAAAGGAGTCAGTTCTGATGGAGGGTTTGGATGCAGAGCTTTATTCTGGCCCACAGGCCTCTGAATGCAGCACCAGCTCCAACAGAACTCCCTGAGCCCGTGGTTGCTGCTCCTTTAACCCCGGGGAGAGGGGCAGGGAAGGGGCAGGGAGCCACCAGCCAGGGACAGGAGGGGAGGGACAAAGGGACAAAGGACACCTGGATGGCCGAATGCCCCCAGGGGTAGAGGGCATCCTGTGAATCTGCCAATCACTCGATGCCTTCTGGAATGCCAGGACTGACAGACAGTGCTGGGAGGGGTCAGGGAGGGGAAGAGAGAGGTTATTGGCACACCTGGGGAAGGAACCGGGATAACTGAGACAGGCTATGACATTACACTGCAACAGCTGCACATCCATCCCTGCCCCTGAGGTGGGGAAAATGCAGGCAGGAGCCAACAAATGAGCATTTACCCTCCTTACCAGTTATACAGCTGGACAGTGGTGAGTGGGGACTAGGAGACTCATTTCAATGAGGGGTGGATGGGCGTGAGTCTCTCAGAGAAACACCACACAGGGAATCTTGTGAGTTTGCACTTTATTGCAGCCTTGAGACACGTGAAAAGTCTCTGTTTCGGCCTGCATGTTTGAAGAATGAGTCGGAGTTCTTCAGTTCTCAGTCTCAGAGTTGTTTATTGTATCTTATCTATAAAAATTTTTTTCCTGCCCTGCTGAGGTCCACTCAGCAGGACAGACAGTGGCACTCTGCCTGCCCCCAGGCAGTGGTGTCATGTCTTTATACTACAAACTACGTATAACATGTTTACAATTACTTTCCAGTACCCATCACCTATGTTAGACAGTGAACTTCTATTCTAAGCCAATCCCAAAGTGCCACCATCACAGCAGAAGATGGAGGTAGAGAAGAAGAAGAAGAAAAGCTGGACACGCCCAAGTCCCTCCATCTTGTCCCCAAGACCCCTGTTCTAAAAACCCCAAAATCTACCTTTTCACCCTGTGATAATTTTATTATTACACTACTTAAACTTCTGTGGCTTTCAGGTCTTCATACAAAGCTGGTAATTTGCTCCACGGGTCATAATCAAACCCACAGGTGCTCTGGGCTGTGTGCCAGGGTCTCTGAGCCCCCTGGCAGGGGCTCCAACAACTCTGGACACCCAGAGGGATGCGCTGAGTTCTGACAAGGGAACATCAGCTCCCAAGTGGGTCTGGAACAGGAGGCAGCACAGGTGAGAAGGTAAGAGCCAGCCTGGCTGGGAAGGATGAGTCTTGTCTCATGAGAAACTCGAGCGAGGCAGGTTTCCGCCGCAGCGCAGTGGGAGCGTGTTTGTACCACAGGCAGCCTGCAGAGCGGGGTGGCTGCTCCTCAGCCTCCCCAAGAGCACAGGCACCTCTGATCTTGGTGGCAGTGCTGGCGTTTCCCATCCCCACAGCAGTGACAGCAGTTGTGAGATGAGCTGGCCGCTCGCCCCGCTGCTCCTTTGCTGGCAGCACGGCTGCTGCTGGGGCAAACTGTGCCCTTCAGGTGACACCAGCAGAGCCCAAAAAGCCACTGCTGTAGCACAATGCTGTAGCATTGAGGTGATCAATCCCATGAGACATGGCAAACCCCAAACTGGGCTGGTATCCACCCCACAGGCCCCACACCAGGCAGTGCAGGCCTGTCCATGATGTTCTGGTGCCATCTCAACGTTGTTTAAAATGTCAAGACAATTTGATTCTTGGAGGAGTCACTGATGTACCATGAACTTCCACTGCTTTGGCCAAGCACCGGTGGCTCCCAGGAGGTTTGGGGTTTTGGGTTTTTTGGGTTTTGTTTTTTTTTTGTTTTTCCTGAACCCAGTGACAGGATCCAAGGGACTGGCATGAAGCTGTGTGATTAGGGTGGAGATCAGGGAAAGGCTCTTCCCCAGAGGGTGCTGGCACTGCCCAGGCTCCCCAGGGAATGGGCACGGCCCCAAGGCTGCCAGAGCTCCAGGAGCTGCCAGGGATGCCCAGGGTGGGGCTGTTGAGGTCCAGCTGGACTGGATGATCCTGGGGGTCCCTCCAAGCTTAACATATCCCATTATTCTGTGATTCTATCTCAGCCCAGGCAATGCCATCCAGTTAAAGATCTCAGCTGTCACTAAGAAAAATGAAGTTTGAAAAGATCTTGGACCCTTAAAGTCCAAGATCTTTTCAAGTCTTGGATCCTCCTCTGAAACAAGGAGGAAAACAGGCAGAGCTCAAAAGTTTTAGAACTTTGTAGTTCTGCAGCCCATATCGTGATCACTGTGCCCTGCTGGGCCCTCAAACCTAACACAGGGATCATTCACACTGCTGCACAGAGTAGTGAGGACCCTTGCAGAGGATACTTTGAGCTTCCCTTGACGGCAGGTTAAAAAATTTCTCCATAATCTGCAAAATAAATCTCTCAGAGTGTTTTTCATTGGATTTTTTTTCTATTTTCAGAGAGCAGAGGGAAGTTCCACAATTTCTGAAAGGTCATATTTTCCCCTTTCAGCTATGAAAGCAGCTTTTTCAGCTGTATACATGTGCAAAAATTCAGAAAGTGTGTGTTGGTACAAGGTATTACCCACAAAATAGATTAAAACATAGATAAGCATCATCTGAATTTTAACTGCATTTCACTTGATTCACTATATTTTTGAGTGAATGATGCATGAAGAGGTACTTCAAGATGCTTTAAAACATCCAAGAACAGTCCTGTAAACTTCTAACCCATTTCTATTGTTAACCTTCACTGAGTTGTGTTACACCACAAAAAAACCCCCAACAAAAAAAACCCACCAAATAAAACCAAGCAGAAAACAAGAAAGTAGAAAAGACAGGAAATGAGCCCAAACAACCAGGTCTCAAAATGAGCAAAATTCAACTCAGACTTGGCAAGCATCCTATGAAACTTGGTCCCAAAGTTGCAGAGCATGGTTGTGGCAGGGTGGTACCTTGTTATTGTCGTTTGCCTGTTGGTGCTCATCCAATTTACGAGAAATCACAACTGAAAAGTTGAGATGCAGAAGCTACAGCCCTGAGGTGTTTAGCTTGGAAAGGCAGGTGTGGAAAGGCTCGAATGGGGACTTGTGAGGCTCCAGCTGATAAGTGATAAATTATATACAAATTATAAATGCAGTTTATCCTCAAAACACTGTAGGAGAGATCAAAGAGAAGATCTTGTGGGACTGTCCATGGTATCCTCTACCCAGTCTGAGCTGCAGATAATGGTGCCATGTCGTAGACATCTTTTTGTGAAAATCCTTACTTAGGATTTTTTTCCCTTCTAAGAAGCTGAGGCCTCAGAAACAAAATGTAAACAATGGTTATGTGCTGCTGTGGAATTCATCAAGTGGATTTTTGATTGGCCCATCTTGGATGTTGATAATTAATGGCCAATCAAGACCGAGCTATCTCAGACAGAGTCCGAGAGAGCTGCCTTTTGTTATCATTCTTTTCTATTCTATTCTTAGCTTAGCCTTCTGAGATGAACCCTTTCCTTCTATTTCTTTTTAGTATAGTTATAAAGTTATATATATGTATATAATAAAATCATAAATCAAGCCTTCTGAACATGGAGTCAACATTTTCATCTCTTCCCTCATCCAAGAACCCTTGTGACCACTGTCACAGTGCCATGGTTAGTGGCTAAGTCCCTTTTATCACTGCTGCTTTCCCCTTTCCACACCAGTAAAAATCAAAAAGAGATGGGTTCAGGAGTTGGCTTGGTGGGTGGACAGCAACCTTCAGGAGCTCTCCTGGCACACTGCTCAACAGGAACCTGTTTTAGGGAGGTCACTGCAGGGAGTTTTGCACTGCCAGCCTGTCACTTCCCCATCTGGGAGCCTGCACTGCCACCATGTCACCTTGTCACAGACAAGTTTTATGGAAAATTCTTTCCTTAGGATTTTTTCTCCTGAGAAGCTGAGAGGCCTCAAAATGTAAACAATGGTTATCTGCTGCTGTGGAATGCAAAAGGTGCATCTGTGATTGGTCTCATATGGTTGTTTGTAATTAATGGCCAATCACAGTCAGCTGGCTCGGACTCTCTGTCTGAGACACAAGCCTTTGTTATCATTCTTTCTTTTTCTATTCTTAGCCAGCCTTCTGATGAAATCCTTTCTTTCTATTCCTTTAGTATAGTTTTAATATAATATATATCATAAAATAATAAATCAAGCCTTCTGAAACATGGAGTCAGATCCTCGTCTCTTCCCTCATCCTCAGACCCCTGTGAACACTGTCACATCACCTCACTGCCTCAGAGTGAGGCACCACAGCTGGAGAGGTGACAGATGCTTCAAAACACACTTTGTCTGGCATGGAAATGAGCCAGCACTCGCCTTCAAGGCTCTAAATAATGTTAGCAGGGAAAAAAAATAAATATCATTAAAATAAATATCATCTTCAAATAAGAGAACAAGCCCACTGACATTTGAGTGTTCAGACAGCAGCAGCAGCAGAACTCCATGAAGACTGTCCTCTCATGACACAGACTCTACTGGACCACTTACAAGTACAGACATACAAATTTCCTTTAAAATTATTTTCATGTTGGCAGCTGTGTCAGCTGCAGCACTGTGGGCACTCCTGTGCTTGCAGCCAGCAGCAGAATGGGCTTTTCCCTGGGAGATTTTTTCTCTGGAAAAATCCCTTCACCCGGGATTTTTCTCCTGGGAAGCTGGGAAGCCTCAGAGAAAAGGAAAACAATTCTTATCTCTTATCTTTGCTTCTCCTGTGCTGTGCTCACATGTGGAATGTGTTTGGAGATTGTTTACCCACAGGTGATTGTTCCATTGCATTCTGCTGGGAGTTGTTTTCACTCTTTGGCCAATCAGGGCCAAGCTGTGTCAGGGCTCTGGAGAGAGTCACCAGTTTTCATTATTATCTTTTTAGCATTCTGTAAGTATCCTTTCTGTATTCTTTAGTATAATATAGTATCATAAAGTAATAAATTAGCCTGCTGAGAACATGGAGTCAGATTCATCATTCCTGCCTTCATTGGGACATTCCCAGCAAATACAATAGAGTGTGGAGTCAGACACTCCTGTACACAGCCCTTGGCTGCAGCAGAGAAACAAAATTCACCCCTGCCCTTTACATAGCAGCAGGAGATCCCTGCTGACTGACAAGCTGCACTAAGTTTGTTTTACATGACCATAAACCAGGGAGTAAAATGTCCCTGCCACCTGTGTTTCCAGAGAGCCATGGGAATTTCTTCTCAATGCTTCTCTCCAGCAGCAAACTCAGCCCTTATCGAACTCAGCCTTTCTATCCAAACTCAGCCCTTCTTGTGCTCATGTGAAAGGTGAGGGATTCTCCCCAACACAACAATGATTTTGAACTTCAAAGTCCAAATTCTGGCTGAGCTGGAGCCACTAACCAATCTTCCCACCCCTTTCCCACTATGTATAAGGCTAAATAACTGTTCTTGTCATTTGTTTTTCTTTGAAAACCCACCAAGGAAAGCAAATGATGCAGTAGGAGCCTGTGCAGACCCTCCTGACCATCTTGGTGCAAGGAGCTGAGGGCAGACAGACCTCACCTCTCCCCTGAGGACTTGTCCCTTGGCTATGGGGACAGGATGGATTTATTTCACAGAAATTCTGCCTGTCCCCTCTCTGCCTACAGCCACCACTCACCTGAACACCTCCAGATCTGCTGGGTTAAAAAATATCAAAGTGACATTCTCCGTGGGAAAATCCTATCTTGGATAAAGAAAATGAAGCCTCATTCATGCAAATGGGACAGTCTTGGACTTTATTGATGTCAGGTAATGTGGGTGCCACAAGTCCCCATATTAAAAACCAAGACACACTGATGCTAACTCAGTTTTATTTTTGTTTTCTCACTTATCAAGACCCCAACAGCAAGTCAGATTTTAACAAAACATTCCAAGTCTACACAGAGCCGCAGTTCTTTGTGAACACTGAGCAAAATCTTCTGTATGACCCAGTTTGGAAGAGACCCAGAGCAGGAGTATGGCTTAAAATCACATCACCTAAAGGAAGGCCAGAAACAGGCAGCCCATCACTTTCCTGTGTTTTCTGTCCAACTATATTTTTCTCCTTTATTATGTTAGTCAGGTGCTAAACAAATAAAATCAATTCTGAACTTATAAAAAGCAATTGGAAATGTCTAGTCTTTTATAGTGAAATCTCAACTTAAGCAGCCCACAGCACTTGGAGAAAAATCAATCATCATTTCCATCCTGCTACGTGTGCTACTAAAATTAAGAATTGATGTTCGACTGCAAAGGAAAATTATTTCAAGAGAACCACCTTAGCAACAGTGTTCAGTGTTCATAAACCTCCTGTTTACAGTTCTTCTCATGGCAGACAAACTCCTACATCCCACCATGAAATATAAATAATAATGAGGGATCCTGATTTACATACAGTTTCCATCTTAATAGGCATCAAAATTGCAAACAGGGCAACAGCACCACTTATGGTAAATAGCAAGCAGTAAACATGTCCTCAGCCTAAAGAGGCCATAAACCAGTGTTAAACACCCCTGTAATTGCAGCCTCTCCCATATCCAAACCACAGTTCAGATGATTTTGCCAGTAGCCTTTCCATAAAGACAGAAAGCCTGGAATGGGGCACCTGAAGCAGCATTTAACTCTGATGCAACCTAAAGATTTTAGCAACGTGCTCTGCCCATTTGGAAGCAGCACTCCCTGCATCATTTTGATTTATTGCAACCCAGCCTATGTAACTTGTATGATATTATGTGCAAACCACATTAATATCTCCCAAAATATACCACAAAGCCATCCCGGCCTCCAAATAATCTCCAGCCCACCAGGTCTATTTATGAATGAGCACACAGGAGATTTCCCTGCCATGGGAGCTGCTGTTTCTCCAACACCCCGGGGCTGTGTGACATGATGAGCACATGCTGTCCCCTCCAGCCTCCCTGGCTTCCCACAGATTTTCCTCAGCCCCTCTGTTGTGGGGTTTGTGGTGGCCACCTCACTCAGGAGGGGTTTATAATCAGCCTGTGGCTCTCAGGAGGTGCCTGGGAGGAGACAGCCCCATCTGTCCCCCAATCCACCCACAGGGTGCTTGGCTGTATAAAGAAAGGGTTGTGGGATCTCAGCACCTCAGGACTGATGTGCTGAGAGACCGAGACCACCCTTGGGGGGCTCAGGAGTCCTGGAACGTTGCCAGAAGTGTCTGGTGGCTGGACTTTGATCCTACACGGGAGATGACACCTGTATGAGGATGGGAGGATCTCACTGGGGTAAATGGTGAAGGGATAAGTTAATTGGAGTGTAAGACACAGGGTTTAGGATTTCTGTACAGGGGGGTCTAAAGAAGTAAGATGGAGGAATTGGGGCGTGTCCTGTCCTTCTTCTTCTTCTTCTTGGCCTCCATCTTCTGTGGTGATGTTGGCACTTTGGGATTGGTTATTACTAAAAAGTGCACTGGTTAATAAGGGTAAAAGGTATTGGGGAAAATTGATAAATATTGTATATGTAATTTTGAGTATAAAGATAGGTGACCGCCCCGGGGGCTCTCGGTGTGCCCATGGCTGGCTTGCTGTGCAGACCTCTGTTGGGCTGAGAGAAAATCTTTTAGATAAACAATTAATAAACACCGAGACCGAGAAAAAACCTGAAGCCTCTTCTCGTCCTTTGAAGTGCGGGCTGTCCAAGGCCACCCTGGGCCTTTCCAGGTCATTGAAACAGCCGAGAAACCGACAAAGGGTAAGGAGGGTGATGACCACTGCACCAAACCCAGTTTTTTAAAGTTTTCCCCAACCAGTTTTGATCTAGCTGGCTCTGCCAGCCGCGGCTTTCTTGCCCATCAATCTCTGGATTCAGTCCCACTTACACCACCCTCTGTTCACCCCCTCTTTTGGTGTTTAATTAGTGCAATTAGCACCTGGGATGTTGCCTCCTGAGCCCAATTCCTCCTTGGAGAGCATTCCCACCTTCCTGGGTGTCCCTGAAGCCAGGATGGGGACACTGCATAGCTGTGGCTCTGCCCAGTCCTGCTTTTCTCACATCTGCTTCAAAAACATTGCAGTCAACTTTGAGAATTAAGTAAGTTTGTGTTAAGTTGTGACTTTGACAGGGAAATTACTGATCCAGTATACAGCAAACAGCAGTGCTCTAGAACACTGTTAAATCCGAGTCTGGAAAATGAACTTTAATAAAAAGCATTCCAGTAATGTGTTGTGACAGCTTTTAGTGAAATCAGCTCCAGTAGTTTGATTCTCCCAGGAATACAGCAAGATACTCCCACAGCCTTGAGCCATGGCATCAGCAAGAAGATACTTTTATGATAAACGGCCCCAGAAACACAAATTACAGCTGCAGCAGATGAACAGTATGTTGAAAATTACTCGGTGGTTTTTTGCCCGCGCTATCGTGCTGGTATCTGGGTGTGCACTGACACCTAGTGGGATGGCCCCAGGTTGGGAGCAGAGGGGTAAAGTGGGTTATTTTCCTAAAGAATATCAACAGCCAGCCCCTCCTGATACCTTGGCTTTTAAGTTTTTCTGTTTTGGTGTGCAGCCTTTAGCTTTGTATTAAGTGTTACAGGAATCTTTTCACAGGGTGGTGAAGACAAAACAATCCTATAGGAATGGGATGGGAATAAACTGATACCTTTGGTTTGAAGTTTTTCTGTTCTGTTTTGGTGTGCAGCTTTTAGCTTTATATTAATGTTACTGGGATCTTTTCACAAAACAATCCTATTCCAGCTGGAGACTCAAGGACAATCTCTTCAAACTTCAGGCCCAAAGCATCAACAACGTGAGGAGGGCAGGCAAGCAAGCAAGGAGGATGAAACTGCATCATTTGAAGCTGTTAATTGGGCAGTTCACTTCTATATGCTAATAGACTAAAACTAATAAAAATGTGAGATCTCATGGCCAAGCTCTCTTTTGCTGCCATCTTGGAGCCATCCAGGTACTGCCAGGTTGTGGCCTTTGAAGGCACTTCAATAAATCTCCACTTTATTCCTCTGAACTCCGTCCAGCCTCTGTTCCAGTTTCTCAAGGCATCAAACCAGTGCCTGAATCCGTGCACAGAGTCCTGCAGTGCTGCCAGCCTCCTGCACTGGAACTGAGCTTCCAGTGTGCTGTTCCCAGTCTCAGGCAGATCTGAGGTGGATCCAAGACACAGGAGCTGAAGCAGCCTGGCTCCCTGGGAGGGCACTGAGTCCCCTGGGGCTGTCCCTAACCTCCCAGAGGAGCCATGGGTACCAGATGTCTCATCCCTGGCAGTGCCCAAGGCCAGGCTGGACAGGGCTTGGAGCAGCCTGGGACAGTGGAAGGTGTCCCTGCCATGGCAGGGGGTGGCATGGGGTGGGCTTTAGGGTCCCTTCTACCCCACCCTCTTCTGGGATGCTGTGCTGAGCTGCAGCTCACACCAGGAATGGTCCCTGATTTTGGCACCCTGCAGTTTAACCAGCACAGAGAATTTCAACATCAGAGCCATTGGCTGAGCTCTCCCTCCACCTGCATCTCTAGTCTTGCATTGATCCACACCAAATCCCTGCTGTTCTTCCCACCTGTGCCCATAAATGAGGGGGTGACCCAGGCAGGGAGAGCAGAAACAAGAAAAGTGATGAATTAACCCTTTAGATGGCAGAAGTGCAACATTTAGAAATCAAAACTAAATCACTTTGCTTGCAGGAGAGGAAGGGGCACAAACAACCCAACACTCATCTCACAGCAGCTACAGACTCAAAGAATGATTTGCATGGGGAAAGACCCCAGAGATCACTCAGTTCCAACCACTCCACCATGGACACAGAGGTTCAGTATCAAGAGTGATGCCTTGAGCAGCTGGAACAGAGGCTGGATGGAGTTCAGAGCAATAAACTGGATATTTATTGAAGTGCCTTCAAAGGCCACACCTTGGCAGTACCTGGATGGCTCTAACATGGCAGCAAAAGAGAGCTTGGCCATGAGATCTCACATTTTGATAAGTTTTAGTCCATTTGCATACAGGAGTGAACTGCCCGATTAACAGCTTCAAATGATGCAGTTTCATCCTCCTTGCTTGCTTGCCTGCCCTCCTCTTCTCACGTTGTTGATGCTTTGGGCCTGAAGTTTGAAGAGATTGTCCTTGAGTCTCCAGTTAGGATAGGATTGTTTTGTGAAAAGATCCCAGTAACATTAATACAAGGCTAAAAGCTGCACACCAAAACAGAACAGAAAAACTTCAAACCCTAAGTATTATGTTTCCAAAGCAGGTCCTGCTGCATCACTCAAACTTCACCCAGAGCTGGGTTTGAATTTCAGGCAGAAACAGCATGAGGAAGGTTTGTCAGGAAATGCCTACAGGCCAGCAGTGCCCCAGCTTGTCAGAACCCAGGACATCCCTCTGGCTGTCCTGAGCAGCCAAGATCCTTGGAGGGGGCTCAGAGACCCTGGCACAGAGCCCAAGATGCCCCTGTGGTTTTGATTATGACCCATGGAGCAAATTACCAACCTTAGATGAAGATCTGCAAACCATGACAGTTAAGTAGAATGACAGTGAATTTATCATGGGGTGAAAAAGTAGATTTTGAAGTTTTTTAGAATGGTGGTTCAGGGGGCAAGATGGAGGGAACTGGGTGTGTCCAGCCTTTCTCCTTCTCCTTCTTGGCCTCCATCTTCTGCTGTGATGTTGGCACTTTTAGATTGGTTTAGAGTAGAAGCTCACTGTCTAGCATAGGTGATAGGTATTGGGAAGTAATTGTAAACATTGTACATGTAGTTTTTAGTATAAAGACATAACACTGCCCTGGGGGCAGGCAGAGTGCCTGGACTGTTTTGCTGAATGGATCTCAGCTAGACAGGAGAAAATATTTTATAGATAAACAACAACCTTGAGACCAAGCAATGAAGAGCCCTGACTCCTTCTTCAAGCCCTGGGCTGGGAAAAGAGACTTTCTAACATTTCTCGGAGTCACTCTGAGCAGCGAGAGGCCCCGAGACACCAGCTGCCTCACCCACATCCTCACACACATCCCGGCCATTTCCAGCCCAGCTCCCGGCAGGAACCGCACAGCAGCGGTGTCAGGCACCACGGCCTCTTCCCGGTGCCACCACCTCATTTCTGTGGGAGCATCACAGCGCTCGTCATCTTTACTTTGGGGTTTGACAGCACCACCTAAAGCGCTGCCCTGCCCGCTCAGCGCCCTCCTGCCATCAGCGAGTTCCAGCCTCCGGAGAGGTACCACAGGAACCTCCCGCTTCTCTGCGAGCAGTCCCGGTGATAATTCCCGCAATGAGGACCCCTCAGCCCGGCCGAGGTGGCAGCGACACCCCAAAATCCACCGGCGCATCCCCGCTCCGTCCGCCAGCCCCGTCCCGTCCCGCACCGCCCCGGACGCGGCTCCGCAGCGCAGAGCGCTTCCGCCAGCGCGTGCGTCGAGCGCTCGCCGCTCCCATTGGCTGGAGGGGGCGGCGGGGCGGGGCACAGAGAAGCGGAGAGCCCTTCCATTGGCTGGAGTGGGAGGAGGGGTGGGGTCTGCACTGAGGCTGCAGTGAGGGCGCTGGGGAGGGAGCGGGAGGCGAGTCCCGGTGCGGGACGCGGCCATGCGGGCTCCCGGCACGGCCATGCGGCGTTTCCTCGGCCCGCTGCTGTGCCTCCTGGCGCTGCGGCTCCCGGCGAGCAGCGGCGCGGCCGCCCGCGGGCTGGACGTGGCTTCCTACCGGTGAGTACGGAGCGGGCGGTGCGGGGCCCAGGCGGGCCCGGGCTGAGCGCGCCTGCTTGTGCCGCAGAGAGCGGGTGCGGGCCATGTTCTACCACGCCTACGAGCACTACCTGGAGAGCGCCTTCCCTTACGACGAGCTGCGGCCGCTGACGTGCGACGGCCAGGACACCTGGGGCAGGTAAGGGCTGCTCCCGGGGTGGGATAGGGATGGGCCGCCCCCCTCTGCCGGGTCTCACCTCGCTTCTGTCCTCCGCAGCTTCTCCCTGACTCTGATCGATGCTCTGGACACGCTGCTGGTGAGTAGGTGCCAGCCCTGAGTGCCCGCAGCCTGCTCAAGGTCTCTGTGTGCCACCTGTACACCTGGATTTTATGTGGTTGGTGCCAAAAGTCAGTTATTCATTGACCTGAGAACTTTCCATTTCCCTTTGCATCACCCCTTGGGGAGAGTGGCAGGGCGCCCCTTTGCTGACAGCCTCTGATGTAAAGTTCTGAAATGTGTGAAAAAAGATTTTTGAAAGATGGAACTGTCAATTTTTAATAATGTGGAAAATGCCAATCACTTGTTTTTAACAGTTTAATGGTAGTAAAATGGTTATAAAAATAATAATACAATTAGAGTAATAATAATTTGGACAATTTTAATTAGGTCAATATGAGACAATTGAGACAAAGAGTTACGGATGTCTGGGTATTTTTTTCTGGGCAGTACAAGCCCCCTTAACAGAGGATTAACCCTTAAAAGCCACAGCCTGTTGCATATTCATACACCTCATACATGATGCATAAATCCCATTCAAACACAGGATTCTGGCTGGGCAGTCTCAGCTTCTTCCTCTGAATCCTAACAGTGTCTTCGATGCGGGAAGAAGTTCATTTCTTCTGATAATGGAGCAATAAATTCTCTTTCTCTGAAAGCTTCAGGTGTCCTGTGGCTGCTATTTTGCTGCAAATCCTTTCTTTAAAAAAAGTATCCTACATAGCGTAGTTTCTATTTTAACATTTTTTATAACCTAAAACTATATTTAACACAGTACTTAAGAGAATTAACACAACATTGCTTTCTAACACAACACATATAATATTCATTTTAATATTTGCGAAAAGCCAATCATAAAATAGGCATTTTTCACAGTAATATCTGTAGTTAATGATGTCACCAAATAGTAAAACCAACTAAAATCAGCCCCAAATATTGAGCTGCTCTTTGTTTTTCCATGAACTCTAAGCCTGATTCTGCTTCCCTGCAGATCTTGGGAAATGTTTCCGAGTTCCAGCGAGTTGTCAACGTGCTGCAGGAGGGGGTGGACTTTGATATCGATGTCAACGCATCTGTCTTTGAAACAAACATTCGAGGTGAGGTGGGGTATTCTGGGGGTCTGTGTTGGATTTCCTTCCTGTATGAGTCTCAGAGTTGGTCAGAGGGAATTTGGGATGCAGAGTGAGAGGACCCATAAACAGAGAGAAAAACCCCAAACAAACGTCACTTCCTTTCAGTTTTTGCGCATCCCTTTTTGCTTCCTGTCTCAAGACAAGCAGATGTGGCACTTTCAGTATTCTGCTGTGAGCTTTGGAATAAATATATTTTTCACTGCAGGAATACAGATTTTATCCTGTTGTTTTTGTATACTGTTTTAAAGTATAGATTATCAATTTCTGGGAATTTTTTTTTTCCTTCAAAATCACAAAGGCTTTTGGAGTCTTGCACCTTGAATGCCTGACTGCTTCAGTGCCATCTAGCTAAATAACACAGTGTTTTTTAAAAAACAGTGGGTTTTTTATATGTATTTTAAAAAACAGTGTTTATTATAACTGTTAGTTATGCTTCTGTTGTTTGTCCTGTCAAATATTGCTGTGCCAATTTTTGCAGCAGTGTAATTTCTCTGTGGTTGTTATGTGACCATAGTGAAATACCTAATATTAGCTAATATAGCTGTATTAGCCATATAAGTAATTGCTGTATATAGCTAATAACTCACAGCTGCTGTCACATGGAAATTCTTGACTCTTCCTAGAAAAAAGAAATATGTCATAGAATCTGAGAGTGGTTTGGGTGGAAAGGACCTTAAAAGATCATGTATTCCACCCCCCTGGGGTAGGGACACCTTCCACTGTCCCAGGGTGCTCCAAGCCCTGTCCAGCCTGGCCTTGGGCACTGCCAGGGATCCAGGGGCAGCCACAGCTGCTCTGGGCACCCTGTGCCAGGCTTCAGCACCTTCACAGACAGAATTTATTCCCAATATCCCACCTAACCGTTCCCTCTGGCAGTTTAAAGCCATCACCCCTTATCCTGTCACTCCACATATTTCTACTGCCCAGCAAGAAACAAATCACTCTTCTCTTCCCTAAACTCCTTCCTCCCCACATGGTGTAATGGATTCTGCTGTGTCCTTGCAGTGGTGGGAGGGCTCCTCTCTGCTCACCTGCTCTCCAGGAAGGCTGGAGTTGAAGTGGAAGCAGGCTGGCCGTGCTCAGGACCCCTCCTGAGGATGGCTGAGGAAGCAGCTCGCAAACTGCTGCCAGGTGAGCCCCTGTGTGTGTGTGACTGTGCTGGGGAGCAGGAGCTGCCTGTGGTGGGAGATGCACTGTGGATGAGCCAGCTCAAAAACCAGTCCTGTGGTCCCTGGGCTCCAAGCTCAGTGCTCCAGGTTAATTTGTGAGGATGATGTTGTTGTACGTGTGCATGCCAAGTGCTGTGTGTGCTTAACGCATCAGTGTGCTTGTTGAGGGGAAATATATTTAATATAAATAATAAATAAAGGTGTGAGACAGCAGCTTGTAAAGACAAGAGGATGCTGCCTCATGTGCTCTTTGTGGGCTGTGTGCCCTCATGGCATGGCACTGTTCCCTTGTGTGCACCCATGGGCTGATCACAGCCTCACTGTCTGCACTTTGCTGGCCAGTGTGATCAGTGACCACCTTGTGCTGTAAAAAAACGTGGGGGTGCAATCTGCTGCTCTGGCAAGGTGGAAGAGATGCCCAGGACCTTCCCAGGACTGTGTGTACTGTGGTGTTGTGAGGTCCCCAGGATGAGGTGAGAGACGAGAATTTGACTATGTTATCAGAAGGCTGATATATCATATCATATCATATCATATCAATTTTCTTATATTTTCTTATATATATTTTTATATTTTCTTATATATATTTTTATATTTTCTTATAATTTATTTTCTTATATTTTGTTTTCTTATATTTTCTTATATATTTTTTTATGTTTTCTATATTTTCTTATATATATTTTTATATTTTCTATATTTTCTTATATATTTTTTTATATTTTCTATCTTTTCTTATGTATTTTTTTATTTTCTATATTTTCTTACGTATATTTTTTCTATGCTCTATAGTTTGTTTATTATATTTTATATTTTTTTATATTTTATATATTATATTATATACTAAAACTATATTAGAGAAAGGATACATCAGAAGGCTTTACAAGAATGAGAATGAAAGCTCCTGACTGACTCCTCAGAGTCCAACACAGCTGATGGTGATTGGTCATTAATTAAAAACAATTCACATGGAACCAATCAAAGATGCACCTGTTGGTAAATTATCTCCAGACCACATTCCCAAACAAAATCAGATAATTATTGTTTTCATTCTTTTCTGAGGCTTCTCAGCTTCCCAGGAGAAGAAATCCTGGTGAAGGGATTTTTCTGAAAATATCATGCTGGCAGTGTGTACCTTGGCATACCCTCTCTGACCCACCCAGGACCACACTCAAGTTCTCATTTTGTTCTCTGCAGTTACTCCAGCCCCCCTCCCTGCCCATGTGCAGTGGGATGTGAGGCACATGTTTGCTTCAGAGTCTGTAAAACACAACACTGAGCATTTCTGTGGCCCCAAAATCCTGTGTTCCAGCTTTCCAGACCCCAACTGGGATGCCCTATGGCACAGTGAACCTGCTGCATGGAGTAAACCCTGGGGAGACCCCAGTCACCTGTACTGCTGGAATTGGCACCTTTATAGTGGAGTTTGCCACCTTGAGCCACCTCACTGGTGACCCAGTGTTCGAGGACGTTGCCAGGAAGGCTTTGAAGGCACTGTGGAAAAATCGCTCGGATATTGGGCTGGTGAGTGAGCAAAGGACTGGGGATGTGCTGGGCTGCTTTTTCTGTAGCTTTGTGGATGCAATTCTAGGCGTGAAAAAGCACCAACAGAGAGGAGATGGAGTTGGATAAATACCCACAGTGCTCCTAACTGGGCTGAAGGCTCGTGTTTGCCATTGTTGCTGAACACCTGCAGCATCCACGTCCCTGCTTCACTGCAGCAGCCCAACATTATCCATTGTTCTGGCCCACACCAGATGTGGCTGGGACACAAATGCCAACTGCTGGGAGCTGCAGCTCGTGTGACAGCAGCTGGAGCAGATTAATGAAAGGTCTGTCTGATGCCTGGAGGGACAAAGGCCTAGGGAAGAGAACAGGAGTAAAGTGCACTGAGATATTAGCAGCCTGTACAGCTCTGGTGTTCAGGAATACCCAGAGCTGGGAGTGTTATCTCTGTTTTCACTGTCTCCTGCTCTTTTCTGTTGCTGCTTTTTTAACCTCTGTGAAGTGTTGCTGTTGCATATGTGAACTGAAAGAGATTTATTTATACCCTGTGTTTATTGCCACGGAGAAATGTTTCCCTTTGTTTGCTTTGGGATTTATTTATTTTTGATTTATACCCCAAATCCTTGATCATTGCTGGCTTTTTTCACATTTGCTAAGAAAGACATGATTGTGTATTTAATCCTCCATCAGCTGGGTTTGTTCACAGGCTGAAGAGTGCCAGCATGTATTTAAATATTAACATGGCAGCTCTTGTGCCTTTGACATTCTTGGCCTCTGTCTCTGTATCTGCACCTCTACATCCTTCTCTACTCATTTGTAAGATCAGAATTAGGACCAGACATTTCATGTTAAAATTGTGCATTTTTACAGTAGCATTATAATGTGTTGTTTTAGCCAGTGAAGCGTTGATATTGGAAGCATAAAATGTTTATTAGATATATAAAATACATTATCACCATGGAAATTGTATTTTCTACAGTTTGCATATAAGCATAACAGTTATATTGTCCTGTAATGGAAAAAATGCTGGTTGGAATGGACATTGTATGTCTGAAAGAAGGACCAGGATTTCTTGTGTCACTTTAAGTCCCCTCTCCTTTTCTCCTTCCAGGTGGGAAACCACATTGATGTGATCACTGCCAAGTGGGTGGCCCAGGATGCTGGCATTGGGGCAGGGGTGGACTCCTACTTTGAGTACCTGGTTAAAGGAGCCATCCTCCTGCAGGACAAGGAGCTGATGTCCATGTTTTTAGGTGAGTGGTTGTTGTCTGTGGGAAGGAGGAGATGAAGGATCTATTGGGGCACATTCTAGACTGTTCTGAAGGCTTTGCTGTAATTCTTTTGAACAGTCTGTGATAACAAAGTTACCAAAGTGAGCATCCTGGGAAGTCATTGAACGTGGCTCAAGTGAAAAAGGGGCTTCTCTCATTCTTAAAAATAAGCTTTTCTCTTTTTTTGTTTTTTTTTTTTTTTTTTTTTTCTTTTTGTTACAGATGGCTTACCTACCCATCTGTTTCTTTACAGAATATAACAAAGCTATCAAGAATTACACCAAGTTTGATGATTGGTACCTGTGGGTTCAGATGTACAAAGGAACAGTGTCCATGCCTGTGTTCCAGTCTCTGGAAGCCTATTGGCCAGGCCTGCAGGTAAGAGCTGTCATACCAGCAGCATCTGGTGATTCTCTTCATGTGTCAGGGGCTGGTCTTCAAGAAAAGAGTTACAAATATCATCTCATCTGTGCAGGTTTAAAAGTTTGGTTTGTTCTCTGGTGAAATTTGCAATAACCTGAACCTATAGAAGGTGATGTTGAAGAAAATGTTGATTTTTTTCTATAGTCTCCCATTCAGCACGATGGGAGGGCACCTCTGTGGCAGCAAACTCCACTGACAGCGGTCCCATAGTCCAAATGGGAATGTGAGGAAAAAGAAACTCACACCTCGTTTTCTATCACCTCACAAATGTTTCATTTGTGTGAATATTTTCCCATAAAGAGCTTTGCCTTCTCATCATTCTTGTTTGGGCTGAGACTTTGTTTCCCTAACTAAAAGATTGGATGCTGTGATTGACTAAATATTTGACTGAAGAAACACAGCCTTCTTTAAAAAAACATCAGAGTCTTCATATGATTTCAGGTGTGGGAATGTGATCCACCAGAAAAGCAGCTTTTAATTCTTAGTTGTTCTTAAGGCATCATGCCCAGTATCAGTTACCCCACTCAGACCTGCTGAAATACCCATTTCAGTCACTGGGTATTTCCTTGCCTAGAGCAGTGCTATTGCATCAGTTCCTGTAGCCATATTTTCTGAAAAATCCCTTTGCCAGGATTTTTCTCCTAAGAAGCCTCAGAGGAAAAGAAAAACAATTATCTGCTGCTGTGGAATGCAAAAGGTGTCTCTTTGATTGGTCTCATGTGGTTGTTTCTAATTCATGGCAAATCACAGTCAGCTGGCTCAGACTCTCTGAGAGTCGTGAGCTTTTGTTATCATTCCATTCCTTCCCATGCTAGCCTTCTGATGAAATCCCTTCTTCTTTTAGTATAGTTTTAATATATCATTTTCTTTTAATATAATATATATCATAAAATAATCAATCAGCCTTCTGAAACATGGAGTCAGATCCTCATCTCTTCCCTCATCCTGGAACCCCTGTGAACACCACCACATTTGGTGACCCTGAGTGAAGAAAAATTCCACAAATTCCTGTGCTGGTTTTTCACTGCCGTGTTTCTTTGCTGTTTCCTGTCTCCAGAGTCTCATTGGGGATGTGGACAATGCCATGCGCACCTTCCTCAACTATTACACGGTCTGGAAGCAGTTTGGGGGCCTGCCTGAGTTCTACAACATTCCCCAGGGATACACAGTGGACAAGAGGGAAGGATATCCACTCAGGCCTGGTAAAAAAACTCAAAAGGGACATGAACTCTTGCTTTAGCTCTGGTTGGGAGATCAAATGTTTGCAGCACCACAGTTTCCTCCCCAGTTTTGTTCTGACTCAGTTCCTGCCAGGATTTGAGCTGGGATTTCCAGAGTTAAAGCTGCAGATTATGTTTTCCCACATTCACAAAGACAGGAAGGAAACAGGAAGCAAACCATAGTGTTACTGTTGAAAGGTGGCCTGGTAATGAATTTTGTTCACAGTGTGGGATTTGACATGTTTAAGTGTTACATTGTCTGGCATGGGGTGCTTCAGTCACATGAAATGTTAAAGGCACTGCTTATGTCCTTTAAATTTGGGAAGTGAAAGTGAGTGTGAATAGACTGTTCCAATTCTGCATCTAGGAGGGATTCTGTGTTGTCTGTGATACTGTAAGGAAATTATCTCTCTTTTTTCTCATTTTTTACAACTCTGACCAAAAATAAAAAATTAAACTGATTAGTGGGTCCATAAATGTAAATGAGAATAAAGAACTTCCTTTTGGTCTGAGTGTTCAGGTGACACCCACACTGGACAAATTACCAAAAATACTCATCAGCCCTAATTATCAAAGGTGTTAATGTATAAACACCTGTTCCTTTAGTAAGTAAACACAGATGGTACCTATGTTGTCTGCATAGAGTATTTCCACTCTATTGTTTAAAAACTCTATTTTGAGGATTGAATTTCTTGTTTGGAATCCTTTCCAGAAGCATTTTTTGTTAACTTTGACAACCGAGTATTAATCTTTTTGTCTCCTGCTTCTCTCCCACTTGCTGAATGTGGGAGGGAGCATTAGTGACATTTACCTGAGCTAGTTAGGGGGAATTTCTTTGTAGTACATCCTTAGGAAAAGGAAAATCTGTGCTTGGAGCCAGGCAAGCCAGGCTGTTCACCTGATTATGCTGAAGTATTTTTAAATTAGTTCAAGGAATAGCTCATCTTCTGTGTGTGTGTGTGTGGTTTGATAATCTTTGTGCTGGCAATGTTTGGGTGCTTTGCAGAGCTGATTGAGAGTGCGATGTATCTGTACCGTGCCACGAGAGACCCCACACTGCTGGAGCTGGGGAGAGATGCTGTGGAGTCCATAGAGAAGATCAGCAAGGTGGACTGTGGCTTTGCAACTGTGAGTGCTAAATCATCTGCCATGGCAGCTGAAGGGCTGCTAAAAATCAGCTTTCAGAAGGTGTTCTCATGAGTGATGTTTTGTCATGGATTGAAGCTATCATTTCGGGCAAAACATGACTCTTTTCCAACAAGCCCCTTGTATTTCTCTCTGAAGCTGCTCTGGTAATTGCTGGTCATGTTTCTGGTTGTAGCTTCCTCACAGGGGGCCAAATTCTATCATGGGCTGTTGTCCCAGAGCCCAAAACATGGGAAAGCACCAGAAGCTTCTCCTGCATTTCTAGTAGGTGTTGAGGCTGAGCAGGAGGACTCTTGTGCAGGCTCCTCCTGCCAGGTGTGTGATCCTGCTTTCCCAGTATGCCTGAAAATCTGGTCAAACACATGAGAAGTACAGTGAATGATTTTTATGAAGTTATTTAATAGAGGATTTCAAACATGCTATCAGGATCTATTTTACAAAAAATTCCTTAAAAATATTTGGAGTAAGTAGGTAAAAGCCTTAGGATTTTTTCTTTAGTGGGGAAATGATGGGAATCTCTTCTCTTTGCCCAGACTGAACTGAGGATGAGTTTAAATGTTAGGAAGAGATTCTTCACTCTAGGGGTGCTTAGGCCCTGGCACAAGTTGCCCAGAGCAGCTGGGGCTGCCCCTGGATCCCTGGAAGTGTCCAAGGCCAGGTTGGATGGGGCTTGGAGCAGCCTGGGATAGTGCAAGGTGTCCCTGCCATGGCAGGGGATGGAATGAGATGATTTTTAAGGTCTCTTCCAACCCAATCCATTCTGTAATAAGATACAGGGTGAGTTGGTGTCATACTGTGCTGTTTAACTGAAATGAATTCCAAGTTGGTTTTATTTTTCTCCCTAAATTCATAACTTACTGAATTCAATGTAACTGTAACCCACTCTGTTCTCTTGTAGATCAAAGACTTGAGGGACCACAGGCTGGATAACCGCATGGAATCCTTCTTCTTGGCTGAAACAATCAAATACCTGTACCTGCTCTTTGACCCTGACAACTTCATCCACAATGATGGCTCAGACTTTGATGTGGTGGTCACACCCTATGGGGAGTGTGTCCTGAATGCTGGAGGGTACATCTTCAACACTGAGGCTCATCCCATCGACCCTGCTGCCCTGCACTGCTGCAGGAAGCGCAGAGAGGAGCAGTGGGAGGTGGAGGACTTGATGAGGGAATTCTACTCACGGAAGAAAACCAAGAAATTCACTTTAAAAAGAGCTCCTGACCATGGTGAAGGGGAAAATGCTAAAGACTCCCAAGATGCCTCTTCAGAGAAAGCTGGAGAGAAGAGAAACTCTAAGAAAAGCTCATACTCCCTCCTGAGCTGCCCCAGTCAATCCTTTAACTCCAAGCTTGCAGTACTGGGACAGGTCTTCCTAGATAACACCTGATCCTCTTTGCATAACCAGTTTAAATTACTGAACTCGTTTCAGATTCTGGGAATATATTTTTATTGTTTCATAATGGAAAGTGTGGTACCTCACAATGTGAATTCTATTATGAAGTGAAACAACTTCCCTTTAAATTCTGCTACTGCTCCTTTCTAAGCCATTGACTCAGATACCAGCTGTTAATGCTGTTGAGCTGCTGATCTCAAAGCAGTTGGTTGCCTGAATATCAAACAGGTGTCCAGGAAAAGAAATGTCTCCATGTTAAATGTACCATTTTCTTGCATTTTGTGAGTTTTAGAGGCTTACAGAAAGATAGTAGCTTATTTTGTTCTATAAAAATGAGCCTGAGTTTCTTGTCATAAGGGGAAGAGGAAGAATTGCTGTAGCTTCACCACAATTCTCTGTGTGCTCCATCTTTTATTTCTGGCCACTTTATAAACACGTAGTTCATGTTGAAAAATTGCTGCCCAGTGGAGAAAAACTATTTATTTAGAGTTGAAGGCTCAGTTTTGTTGGGCATTAAGGATGGTGTGGGGGGAGAGGAGCACTTGGAACATGGGAAAGTGCTCAGTCCCTCTGTTTCAGATCAGTGTGGGTCAGCACCTCCTGCCTGAAAACCGCTTTAGTGAATATCCAGGTAATGTCTGGACAAAAAACTGAGCTGGAGGGTGGACTAGGAAATGTTTGGTTGGTTCCACAGTGTAGCTAGCTTATCTCTTATTTCCCCATTTCCTTCCTCTTTCTAACTTCCCTTTGGTCCCCCCCTTTGGTATTTCACTGTACCTCAGTGCAGCCACCCAGGGTTGCCCCAGCTGAGCTGAACACGAGCCATGCACAAGGCTTGGGTGCAAGGGAGCTGAGCCCAGGCTGAAATTGCAGCTGAGCAGATGTTCATGAACCTCTCAGGGTTCAGCTGATTCACACATCCAAACCTTTAAATACATTATTGGTGTCTTTGCAACAGCTGTGTGCAGTGACCAGGAAAGGAGGAATTAGTGTGGCCAAGGAACAACCAAAAGCAGGGCAAAAAAGTGTTGGAGTTTCTTCAACCCTGCTGCAAAGTGAGGAGGCTGGAGCAAGCTACAATTATTTGAGTGGGCTAGAGGTACAGGAGAAGTAAATCCCTGTGAGCAGGGAAATACTTAAATACAGCTGGACCAGTGCCCACTCTGTGCTGCTGTGTGGTTGCCTTGAGAAAGTAATTTTTTTTGTTGTTTTGACCCATACTAATGCTGTAAAGTTAAATAAAATTTGCATTTTACCCTTTGGGGTAGAAATCCTGTTGCAGTTGTGAATGAGCTATGGTAAGAGACACTTGCAGTGCTGGACAGGTATATTGAAAGGATTGGTAAGCTACAGAGCTTTTGGTTGTGTCCTTCTTTCTCATGGCTGCTGGGACAGTGCAGGAATTCTGCATTGACACAGCCCTTGCAGCCCTTCTGAGACAGGAGCACCCAAAACCAGGCATTGTTAGACAATGATGAAGCTCTTGTTGTGGCTGCTTGTTGTCACCATAGGTTATCTTTTCATTTTCCAGCTGTTCACATCTCAAATGCTCTTCATTGTTTAATCTGCAGAAAACAAACCCCAGGCCTTCTCCCACAGTTTTTCTCAGTGCTGGGTCAGGTCCTGAAACCCAGCATTGTCCTGGCTGTGAGGTGGAGGAAAATAATGGGACAGGGGGTAGATTTCCAACTCATTAGATCCCTCCTGACCAGGGCATTTTGGTACCCTCATGCAGGAACTTCCAGCAGCAGAACCAAAGAGCTGTAGGCTGGGATATGAGGTTGTTCCTCAGCATGGTTGGAGCTGGGAGAACTCATCTGTGCATAGCTACTATGGGTAATTAGGTGGATCTTGATTAGATTCCCAGATTGTCTGAGTAGGAAGGCACCCAGACAGATGATGGAGTGCAACTCCAAGTCAATGGCCCAGACAGGAACTGAAACTTTGGTATTATGACCAACTGAGCTAATCTCAGATTAGTGCTGTGGCCTGGGTGACTCAGAACAAAAGAACAGCCTCACCTGTTCCTTGTTCCAGTGTTATTCCATCTCACAAAGCCTTTATTTTAACAAAAACCAACTGTGATCAGAGTCCTTGGTGATCTTTTCCTCAAACAGAAAACAGAGTGGCTGGGCCTCACTGAGGGAAATACAGGCATTGGGATGGAAATGGGGTAGGAGGCAGAGCTGGGGGTGTCAGAGGTAAAAATCGATAAAGCCAATTTAATAATGTATAAAAATAATAAAAAATTATTGTAAAAATTAATAAAAAAGATATTTTATTTTGTGATCGAAAATATGATCCACGATAGCCACAGTCAGAGACAGCATCAAGCTTGGGTGAACCTCAGACCTCCCTCTGTTCACAAATGCCATCTCCAGGGCTATTTTACACAGATTTTTCTGCCTGAGGCAGAGGTGCCCCTATTCTTTTCTCACTCTGCATATGCATGAAGTCTCTTTTCTCTGTGCAGGGCTGGACAATGCTGTTTCTGGGAGTGTTGATGTCGAGTTAGGGGAATCAGATGTGTGTTCCTGACCACTCTGGTTATCTTGGTCGAAGATACTTATTGTGAAAAACACCAATCACTTGTTTTTAAATTTTTAAAAGTTTAATAGTAATAAAATGCTTATAAAAATAGTAATACAGTTAGAGTAATAATAATTTGGAGACTTTGATTTAGGACAATATGAGACAATAGAGACAAAGAGTTAAGGACGTCCTGGTACCTTTTTCTGGGCAGCACGAGCCCGAAAAACGACCCACGTTAACAGAGGATTAACCCTTAAAAACAACAGCCTGTTGTATATTCATACACCTCACACATGATGCATAAATTTCATTCAAACGCAGGATTCTGTCTGGTCAGTGTCAGCTTCTTCCTCTGAATCCTGACAGCGCCTATGAGGCAGGGAGAAGTTCATTTCTTCTGATAAGAGGGCGATAAATTCTTTTTCTGTGAAAGATTCAGGTGTCCTGTGGCTGCTATCTCACTGCAAATCCTTTCTTTAAAAAAAGTATCCTACATAGCATAGTTTCTATTTTAACATTTTTTATAATCCAAAACTATATTTAACACACTACTTAAGAGAATTAATACAGCATTACTTTCTAACACAACACATATAATATTCATTTTGATATTTGCGAAAAGCCAATCATAAAATAGGCATTTTTCACAGTAATATCTGTAGTTAATGATGTCACCAAATAGTAAAACCAACTAAAATCAGCCCCAAATATTGAGCTGCTCTTTGTTTTTCCATGAACTCTTAAGCCTGATTCTGTTTCCCTGCAGATCTTGGGAAATGTTTCCGAGTTCCAGCGAGTTGTCAACGTGCTGCAGGAGGGGGTGGACTTCGATATTGCTGTCAACGCATCTGTCTTTGAAACAAACATTCGAGGTGAGGTGGGGTATTCTGGGGGTCTGTGTTGGGTAAAATACGCATTTTTCACACTTATCAGGTGTTCATCGCTGTTGGGTGTTCCCTGGATAGCCCCGGGAAAGGCCCATCTCCGCACCGGCCGCCTCCTTTCGCTTGCTAATGAGGCTTTATTTCCTTGCTGCCATCTGGAATTTCACAATTTCGATGTGGCAATCTGCTGAGTGTCAGTGCTTTCGATTTTTGTTACACATATAATTTTATTAACAACTTTATTTCACATATCTTTCCTAGAAGCATGAATTATCTCACACCGCACATAACACGGGGGAGCAGCAGCGCGGCCAGGCCGCGGCTCCCATCGCTCCCTCCCACACGGCGGGCGCCCCTTCCGGCCGCCATGTTGGCGCGTCCCGCGGCTGCGCGCTCGGCGGAGCGGCCCGAGAGGAGGGCTCGCTGTTTGTGTCCCCAGCGCGGAGGCCATGGCGGCCGTGGCGGGGGCCGGCACGGGGCCCGGCTCCGGTACCGGCACCGGCGGCACCCGCGCCCCCACCACCAACATCTTAGCACAGCTGCGGCACGGGCAGCTGAGCGGCCGCGGGCTGACCCGCGGGGCGCAGGTAACGTGGGAGCTGGGCCGGGCGGGCGGAGCGGGGAGGCCGCGGGGCCTGCGGGGGCCGTGGGGTTTGGGGCCGGGGTTCAGCGCCTCCTGCACGGCCGGGGAGAGCCCGGCTGGCCCGGCGGGGCCTGCTCGGGTAAAACGGCCGCTCCCAGGCCGGGCTCGGCGCTGCGGAGCTCCCCGGGTTTTACCCCGGTGCCTTCGGGCTCCGAGCGCCGCCTCACCGGGCTCAGCCAGCTCGGGCAGCCCCGAGGAGCAGCGCAGGATTTTGCCCGGCCGTTCTCCGCCGCTTCGCTCGGTGCGGCCTTCCCTGCAAAGAAAGGAAACTGTGCCTGGGACTGTAACAATGCAGCATCGAAATTTAAACGTATTTCCTGCACAAAGGCAGCCTCGTGGTTTTAGGGCTTAGGAGACATTTTAGCTCTCTAACGCAGGTGGTTTTATGAGAAACTGCTTGAAGTCTGTTTCTTATTTGTCATCTTTCCCAGTTGATGATGCTGGGAAATACCAAGGAGTGAAATCAGTTCCTTACCCCGGGCCTGTGCCTGTCGTGTGCTGATACTTTTTTAGGAAAAACTGCTCAAGGATAGTGGACTATTAATTTCTTTTTATGGAGAATAATTGGCATTTTTCTTGCACGTTAAATGCAAAATGGTGCAAAGACTTGGAAAATGAAGCATGAGGTACAGAACTCGCGTTCAGGTTCTGATTTATTGAGCTGAAGTATCTTAAGAGAGGTCAGATGGAATAAAAAATGGCTTTTCTTTAATTTACTAGTGCAGACAACAGCATTTTTCTTGATAAACAAGGATTCTGAGCGATTATTAAGAGAAGATTTTTTTATGCCTTTTCAGGACTACCTAAAAACAGAGGCCAGACAAAATTAGGGAATAAAAAGCAGTTATATTTATTGAAGGGCCTTCAGGTACATACAGGGCAGACAAAGCCCCCCAGATCCACCCAAAAATGGACCACAGGTCATGGGTTTAACACTTTTATAAGTTTGGTCCATGTACATATTGGGGGTTAATCTTCCAATTTCAGCTCCAGATAATGAAGTCATTGACCCCCAGGTTTGCTCCCCCAGCTCCCTTTTGTTTCCCTCTCTGGGCCCTGAGGCAGTGAGGTGTCCTTGATTGCCAGGCCTGGAGAGGAATTGTTGTGTCTGCCCAAGCTGGGAAAGCAGCAGCTCACACTGAGTGTGGGGTTTGGAGTTCTACACTAAAGAACTGCAGGGTTACAAATACATGGAAAATAGAAAAGCTCAAATCTTAAAGGCACCATATTCATCATGAATGTCCATGCCTCATTCTCTAGCAGAGAGGTAAAAGAGCAGGTATTTTTTACAGCTATTTTGTCCTTATTTTGCTGCTTCCTCTGCTACTAGTTTGGTTAATCCTTAAGAAGAGCCACTAATTAGCATCAGTACAAACCTGTATTGACTCTTCTCCTTGGGATTGATTTAGGATTGGACAGACTTTGTCTCACTGCATTCCCTGTCCACCTCTGCACTCTTTCTTTCATGCACCTCCTCAGCCACTGCCCTTTCAGTCAGGTAAACCTGGACCAACCTTATGCACCTCTGTTGTCTGTAGGATGGTGCTTCCACCTCTGGGCTTTGGTTTGCTTGAAAAACGCAGTGATACTCTTTTCATTTTTAAGCTTTTATAACAATCAAGGAAATCTCTCCTGGTTTCATCCTCCTTATAATGCCCAAAATTTACGTGGGTTTTTGTTCCTGGGGTTTGGTTTGATTTTGCTGGAAAAATTTTGGCATCCTTGTGCTGCCCAGAGAGTTAAACCTTGGACACATAGACCTCCCACAACTCCATAAATGCCATAGGAGGGTATTTTAACCCATTTTGTGTGAGAGCATGGAGTGACAGGACAAGGGGGAATGGTTTCAAATTGACAGAGGGCAGGGTTGGATGGCACATTGGGAAGAAATTCTGCCTTGTGAGGGTGGGCAGGCCCTGGCACAGGGTGCCCAGAGCAGCTGTGGCTGCCCCTGGATCCCTGGCAGTGCCCAAGGCCAGGCTGGACAGGGCTGGGAGCAGCCTGGGACAGTGGGAGGTGTCCCTGCCATGGCAGGGGTGGCACTGGATGGGCTTTAAGGTCCTTCCCAATCCAAACCATTCTGAGATTCACTTAAACTCAAGCAGGGGGAATAAGTCCCTGAATGATTTTGAACTTTATGAATTCTGTGTCTCTTTACTTTTACCTCAAATCAGTTCTTTGTTCGTAGACAATCTAAATATAAAACACTTTGATGTAACTTTTAGAGAAGCAGTTTTGGCTGCTTTCATTTTTTTTTAAGTTCTGTTTTTTATCACAACATTCCCAGTTTTCCTGCAGTTGGCTCCTCAGTGGCAGTGTGGGAGCCCTTGCTTACATTTCTGAGCTGATTTATTCCTGCAGAGCCTCAGAGCAGGTCAGGTTGCTGTGTTGGGGTGTAGAGCAAGTCATGAGTGTCCTTGAAGCACTTCCTAGCTGTGTTTTGGAAGGAAGTTTTGTGTCATGTGCTGCCTGCACTGCACTGCTGGTGTCCTGTAGGGAGGGGAAACCCATGTCAAGATGTGAATTCAGGGAGATTTTGAGCACAATTCTGTGCTGGGGTGCCTGCCATGGGCAGCAGTGGCATTTAGCCCTGAACAAAGCTTTGTGTGCTATTCTTAGGTGATCTCAAGATCCATTTTTGTATGGGGAAAGCAGGGGCTTAGCTGTGAGCTGGGAAGGATCACTGCATCTAAAAGTTCACACTCTGATCTTACAGGGACATAAAAGCATTTTTGACAGCAGCAGCCCCCTGAATATCTGGCAGTTTTGAGGTCAGCTGAGGCTCTGAAATCTGGATCCCTGAGTGTTCCTGCTGTGCTCACCCACCCAGAACCCTTGGCTTCCTTGCCAGTTGCTGTCTTGCTTTATTATTAATAATAAATTATTCAGAGAAGGGCAGCAGAGCTGGGGAGTCAAATGAGGAGTGGCTGAGGGAGCTGGGAAAGGAGCTCAGCCTGGAGGAAAGGAGGCTCAGAGGGAAATTCTGGCTCTGCACAACTCCTGGCAGGAGGGGACAGCCAGGTGAGGCTTGGGGACAGACAGGAGGAGAGGGAACGGCCTCAGGATGAGCCAGGGGAGGTTCAGCTTGGACAAGAGGAGGAGTTTCCCCATGGAAAGGATGGATCAGGCAGGTTGGACAGCAGGAGGAGTGTCCCCATGGAAAGGGTGGATCAGGCAGGTTGGACAGCAGGAGGAGTTTCCCCATGGAAAGGATGGATCAGGCAGGTTGGACAGCAGGAGGAGTGTCCCCATGGAAAGGATGGATCAGGCAGGTTGGACAGCAGGAGGAGTGTCCCCATGGAAAGGATGGATCAGGCAGGTTGGACAGCAGGAGGAGTTTCCCCATGGAAAGGATGGATCAGGCATTGTCGGGGGCTGCCAGGGAGATGGTGGAATCCCCATCTCTGGAGATCCCAAGGAACAATGGGGCTGGTTGATAGGGTGGGGATAAATCACAGGTTGGACTCTTGGTCCTGGAGGTCTTTTCCAATCTAAATGATTCTGTGATAAGAAGTTGATTAGCTAAGGCAGATTTCAGTAGGTACTGCCATTATTTGTTCTGTATCCATTTTATCCATAGTGCTGGCATCAGCTGCTGCCCTGCACACAAGCCTCAGTGTTGGTATCACTTTGCATAACCTTGGATCAGGATTTGCCCTGCCCTGAGCACAGTGCAAGGGCTTTGCAGGTGCTGGGAACCAGTGGCAGAAGAATTTTCCAGAAGTGACACATTTCTAACAAGGAGGAATATTGGTTGTGAGGGGCCTGGTGTGTTGTCCTCCTTGGGGCACAGCTGTGCCATGGACCACAGGCTCTGGGACAAGTTTGTGCTGTTCCTTGAAAGCAAGAACACTCTGGCTCAGCTGATCCAGTTCAAATCTGCTTAGCAAGAAGGTGCAGACTTCATCTGCTGCAAGCTGTGAACAGCATGGATGTGGCATGAAACCAGAGGGTATTTGGGTACAGCTCTGGGAATCCCTGTGGACAGAGCAGTGTGGTAATGGACTGACCAGGGATTTGCTGGCAAACCAATGTGCTCCTGCTGCAGTCCCAAGAGCTGGGTGTCTGCACTGCTCTCACCCTCATAGGATTACCAGGACTTAGCTGAAACAAGCAGAATGGAAAAAAGGATCCATTTTTCCAGCTGTATTTCATGCTTTGCTATCCCTAGGAGCAGACACTTCCTTTAGCAGCATAGTCCCTATCCACTGTAAAAAAGCTCTGTGGAAGGAAAACATTTTCTCCCTCAGACATCCAGATTTCAGGTTATCAGCAGGAGTAGCTTCCTAACCCTGAGAAAAGATTTTGGTTTTGAGTCAGTTTTTTGTCTCCTACTTACAAGAGCACCAACAAAACAACATTCACGTGAATATAATCCACTTGAGGAGCTCTGATTGTGTGGGTGTTAGCAGGCTTAGGCTCTTCAGGGGAGGACAGTGAGGGAGTGTTGGAAAGCCTGGACGTGCTTTTGTTATGTAACAACACCAGAGCTCTGTCATGCACTAGAAATGCTCAAAAAAGTGCCTGTGTTGGATTTAAGCTGTGTTGGTGTCTGATTTTTTTGTGTGGCTGAAGATGAGTGAGAAGAAAAATGTAGCTGTGATACTCTTTATCCCTATGCTTTTTCTTAGATAGCCCTACAGATTTTGTTTTCTTTCAAAATGAAATAAAGAAGAAACTTAGGAAGTTCTAAGGAAAAAGGAAAAGTAGTAACTAAGAAGTTAATCTAAGGAAAGGTTAAGACTAAGTTTTTCTAAGGAAAAGTAGTAACTAAGAAGTTAATATAATTTTGGTATAATTATGCATATTAATTGATTTTTTTTCTCTGAGAGTAAGGTCAGCAAAGCAAATATTGGTAGTTCTGTTCTGATCTGGTACATCCTGTAGTGGGTTTGGAGAGCTGCTGGTATTAAAGGTCTGTGTTGGAATTGGAGATTCAGGAGACCTGTTCTTGGTAGATCAGCTCTTCTCCCAGTTCTGGTGAGCAGAGCTGTGGTCTGGGAGCTGTGGGAATGGTTAGGCCTGGCTGGAAGCTCTGGCATGGTTTATCCCAGGACAATGAGTCCCTGGATTCGTGCCTGGCTTTTGGCTTGGCAGGAGAAAGGATGGGGGCCCATGCAGGGCTGGGGAGGATGGAGAAACAGGGAATCCAGCTGAGGGAATCCTGATCTGCACTTGTAAAATCAAGGAGCTGGAGAGAGGCTGGACATAAGTGCTGTTACATGGACTTCTCCCAGCAGAGTTTCCTTTCAGGATTAATGTTTGTGTTTGATCAGAGCTCAGCTGTGAGTGACCACGGTGTGCTCTGCCCTGGAGCTGCAGGGCTCAGCTTCTCCCTTGGAACACTTTCCAGAATTGCTCCATGGGCCAGCAGCTGTGTTCCTGCAGAGCTGTTGTGTTCAAACCAACACTTGCAGGGTCATTTGTCTTGGTTACAGGCTTTTGTGGGAAAAGTTGTGTGAGGGAGGAGACAGCTCAGCCAGGCTGATGGAGGGGTGTTAGCACCTGGAAAGGAAAATGGAGTGCAGGGCTGGAGTGGTGAGGCACTCCCCAAAATCCTGAATAGTCATTCTCCTGGCAGACTGTCAGAGATGACTTCCTAAGTTATTACTGTTCAGAGGAAAATTAAACATTTAATTGCACAAATTTTAGTTTCCTGTTTTTTTTTAAAGGTACAGCTTTAAAGACTTGAAGGAAAGGATTTGCAAAGGCTTCAATTTTATTGGGAATACAGAGAGACCATGTGCTTGCATCTCTTTGTTGAGATCCATAATCTTGTGCCTGTTTGCTTTTAAACTTTCAAGACATTTGAATAGATACTTCAGAAGTGATCATGGAAAATCCTGAGAATGGAAATTCTGCTTTTTTAAAAAGCACTTCCAGTGTTAATTTGTGGTTGCAATGAGAAATGGAATTAAAAAACCTTGTAAGTGATGTGTCATAGCTGTGAATTCTGTCACAGCAGGATCCCTTCAGTGCTGTGAAGGATGCCTGGACACCTGGTTTGCTTTCTGAAAGATGACAGCAAACACTCAGCAAGACAGTGGAATGTTTGAAGGGTAAAATGTAAAATAGAGACACAATTTTATCAGGAGACTGTTTGCCCTGCCCTGGAGAGCAAAGGGAGGATTAGCTCCTGGGATTTCTGCTGCTCTCACCACTGCTGGTGGTCAGCAGTTTGGGGAAGACACTGAGAGGTGTCACTGAGCACAGCTCAGCTTAGGAAAATCAGAGGTTTGCTTTGTAGGGCAAGGAGAATTGTCACAGTGTGGGAACAGAAGGATTTGGGAGCAACTTTATCTCCAAGAGATCTCAGGGCAGTAAGAAATGTTTTGGCAATGCTGAGCTCTTGCCAGGGCATGGACACAGAGCAGGGGGGAAGAGCTGTTCCTGTGCCTGGAGGATGGGCAAAGTGGAGGGGACAAGTAAAAAGGAGACAGACTGATCAAGGGGTGGATTTAGGCAAATATTAATTTATAATTTCATGAAGATGCAGGTATTATTCATAATATTTTTTATGCCATCAGGGGAGGTTTAGGCTCGATATTAGGAAAACGGTTTTCCCCCAGAGTGTGCCCAGGCTCCCCAGGGAATGGGCACAGCCTCAAGGCTGCCAGAGCTCCAGGAGTATTTGGACATCACTGCCAGGGATGCCCAGGGTGGGGCTGTTAGGGTGTCTGTGCAGGGTGAGAATCTGTTCTTGACAGTCCTTGTTGTGTCCCTTCCAAGATGGGACATTCTGTGCTTCTTATAATTTTTTGAAAGATTTAAAAGACAGTGGGGTTAGAAAGAAATTTAAACTAAATACTGAGAGGTGTGTGCAGTGTCTTTTTTCAGTCCTTTGTATACTGTCAAGGAAAATTATGCACAGAAGTTACTTAAACTGTGTAGTTGGAAAGTGTTCCCATGGTAGTTATCAGTCTTTGGAGTAATCTCCTGGGAAATCCTGAGCTGCAGTTCCTTAGGAGTCTTTAAAGAGAAAACCACTCAGTCTGTTCTACCTTGCAGGCATGGCTGGGCTGGTGACACATTTTGTATCTCTGAATTTAAATCCTGTCCAAGGTCTGTGATTGCCCTTCCATTAAATGGCTTTGTGGCATGGCTGGAGCAGGGGGACATGGAGGTCCTGGTGAGGTGGGGATCACCTGCCTGGGGAGCAGCATTCAGGACACCACAGGTGTAAAAGCAGGATTGTACAGACACCTTTGGACTGGGACACAGCTTGGGAGCTCTGGGTGAGCTGCTGTGTGCTCAGGGATCAGAACAGAACCACTCTGGAGAGCCCCAGTGGCTGTCCTTGGGTTTCTCTGTCTGTGAGCCAGAGCTGGGATGTGTTGCAGCAATCTGGGCAGTGATCTGTGCAGCCCTGGTGTTTGTACCAGTTTGGTTTGCTGTGCCTGGCTCTTACAGAGGTTTGTGCTGCTGCTCTGTTTTCCAGAAGGGATCCTTATTCCCTAACATAATGTAATGCATGACAATTCCAAACCCAGCTGCCAGCACTTGGGGAGATTCTGGTTTTCATGGATACCTCTTCCAGCTGGGCTGCTGCAGCCTCTACTTCTTGCTAGATTTTACCTGACTTCTCACTTTTTGTTGCAAGATTTCAGGTATTTTATCCAGAGCTTTTCAGTGAATGAAGAAAATCAGTGTTGGATTGCACTTTTTGTGCTTGAATGAGACCAGAAAATTCCACAGAGGAAAGGAGCCCTAAAAGATCCAGTGCTGATTTTGATGACTATTCAGTAAAATATCCCCAAAAAGAAAACCATTTTTGCTTATAAATGAAAAGCATTGACTAGCTGCTGTTATGGAAAACAGGAGATGCAGTTTTTGACCAAAATGGCTGTGAAGAAAGACAGCTCCACAAAGTCTGATTGAATTTTAATCCCTTCCCAGAATTCAAAAATCTTTGCATTGGCAAATACCACCCGGCCACAATGGAAATATCCAGAGCCAGGGTAGCCTCAAATACAGAGCAGAGCTTGCAGTGAAACCGAAGACGTGTTAAATCAAGAGCAAGAAAACCTTTTTTTAATTTTTTTTCTTTTGAAAGCAGATAAAAGATGATGAGAGCAAGGAAACATTTGCTTCACTCTTTGAGAATTTCAGTTCTGAAAGTTTCCTGTGGCTGCCTCTCAGAGCCTGGGGCAGGGAGAGGAAGCCCTGCTAGTACAGAAATGGGAGTGGAGATGGCTCAGATGGATCCTGCCCCAAACCAAGAAGCATACATGTGATTAACAGTGTGGTGTTAAACCCAGCACAAGGTTTTAATGTTAATTAAAGGCTTTTGGCCTTCCCTGAGAGCATTTAAGTGCTGAATTCTTCTCTGTGCTGCTGGAACCTGTGATGGCAGCCTGTGCACATCATCCCTGCCTCTGGTATCTTCCACATCAGCTGGAGCTGGAGAGTTGGACTCTTTCCCTGGCATTTTCTGTGTGTTCTGTGCACTCTGCCCAGCAATTAATCCCATTCCTCCCACTGCCTGTGGGTTTGTCCTCCTCCCACACCTGGGATGGGGCTGTGGCAGAGCTCCTTTGGCTCACTCTGTGCTTGGTTTGGAATGGAATCTGTGACTTCCAAGGAGCTGACCCAGAGGATGAGAAGTGATTTTGGCTTTCTGGTTTGATCCTCTGCTCTTTCTCCTGCTCAGAAGAAAACTGTGTCATTCTCCAGCAGTGCTGGTTGATTCCTCTGATTCAGAAAGCAGGGAAAAGTTAAAAACTGGAGAGAATTTTATGTCCCAAGTGTGCTCATGGTGCTTCAATCACTCCTTGTAGCAAGAAAACCTGGTACTTCAAGACCCTTGGAGTTCTTATTTATTTGAAATTCTTATTTTATTCTAAAAATTGAGGCATTTCATCAGGAAAAGAATCCTGAATACTTGGGAATCTTACAAAGAGGGTGAGGACCCACATCAGCCTCATTGCCAGGCTGAGTTCTCAGCTTCAATCAGTTCTCTGATCTTCTTGTAAATCCAGGGAGAAAAGGGTTAAATTCTGCCAGGAGTTGGAGTATATTTGCATATAATTGCCTAATCAGGAATTGAATGGCCCTTTGGAATTGTGCACTGAGCTGTGTCTGAGAACCATGTCTTGGCTGAAAGAATAAGTGAGATTTAAGCAGCTGGGAGGGAAATGTCACTGAACCCCAGAAAGGTGCAGAACAGAGCGGCTCAGGGCTTTAGCCTGGGAGTGAGGGCCAGCCCACAAATGTGCCAGGGAGGCTCAGGCTGGATACCAGGGAAAGGCTCTTCCCCAGAGGGTGCTGGCACTGCCCAGGCTCCCCAGGGAATGGGCACGGCCCCGAGGCTGCCAGAGCTCCAGGAGCTGCCAGGGATGCCCAGGGTGGGGCTGTTGGGGTGTCTGTGCAGGGCTGGGGCTGCCCTGGCTGATCCTGGGGGTCCCTCCCAGCTCAGGACATTCTGTTTTCCAAGGTTTGCCTTGAGGTGCTGACCAGAGGATTGGAGTTTTCTTTATTTTTTTTTTTAGTTGTTTTTATTTGGAGAGCACATAAATCATTAGTAAATCCAAGCAAAAATCCTGCTGGAATTGTTTTCTGCTCTACCTTCTCCCTGTATAAGTCCCTGTATTGGGATTGGTGTAGGCACCTCTGAAGTACCAGAGAGGAAAGGAGTTAAAGTTTGATCAGCATTGACTGCATGGTGGATTTTAATTGAATGTCCTCAGCTCCTCCTTGACAGATCTGGCATTAACCTGGAAGTATTCAGACTTCAAAGCATCTTTTGTGGATTTTAAGCAGAATATTTTAGTCTTGTGCTGCTACTTTTTTTTTTTAGGTGTTAAACACGGTGATGAATATTAATTTTTTTTTACTTTAGGGGAGAAGGGGGAACATTGAAGAAAGTTTGGACAGCTGTAGTAGTAAATGCCAAGTGTTCTTTTCTGTGGTTACAGCCTGTTTTCAGGATAATGCCAGCATTGTTGTTCTGCTGATTTAGTTGGTGATCTCCTTTTACAACCAGCCCAAGACTACAGAGGGAATTTTCTCTCTTTGATATGTTCCTGCTTGTAAACCTTTGTGGTTTAGGTCATTGCTGTGACCAATGACTGCAGGGATTTGGCTGAGGAAATTCTCCTTTCTAGCTGAATGCATCAAGTAATGAAGCCTTCCCATCCTCAGCACTCTCCACCTCAGAGCAGTGTAATTTGAGATGGTCTCAGGGCACCCATTTCCTCCTTCACTGACCTGTCAGCTGGAGCTCTGCTAATGGAATTGTTTAGAGACTAATGTGCTGCCATTTTAAAATACACAATCAATATAAAAATACAGAATGAGATTATGTACTCTAAATGACATCTGCTTTAAGCTCTGTGCTGCTTGAGATACTTTACATCTGTAAAATTCTGCAGCTACCTGTGCTGGATAAATTGCTGCATGGAGGAAAGAGGTGCTGGATTGTCACTATAGGACACAAAACAACACGACGCAAACCACTGCTCTCAAGGTAGAAAAAAGGAAATTTATTTTATTTATTTCTGACTCCAACATTTATAGTTTTCCAAGAGTGACAGTGGATTGGAAGGTGACAGTGCCACCTCTCCAATGACACTGGACAAACCAACAATCCATCAAATTTCTCCTCCTCCATAGAATGCAAAACAATGAGTTATTTACAGAAAGTGTGTGAGAAAGTTTGCTACAAGAATGTAAATATCAGAAGGCTTAGAAAATCTTAAAAAATCAGGGTGACACTGGATGTTGTGAGCTCTTTTTCCAGAAAGGTGATAAGATTGTTTTCCTGGTTTTGAAGCTCTGGACACATGAATCACATTCTTCCTTCTTTGCAGATCACAGAGGCCTTGTTGAAGGAGAGAGATAAACAGGCAAAATGGAATGGGATCCCCTTGCTGTTGCAGAAGCTGTATGAGCACAGCCACCCAAACAGTGACTTCTCCCAGTGCCAAAGCATCCTAAAGGTACTGCCTGCACCCTTCTTCCTAAAGCTTCAGATGATTTTGTTGTGGTTTTCTTTAAAGTCTACTGTGCTCATACTGTATTAATTTTTTTAGCTGTCTGCATGATGATATCTGTCAGAAATTGGCTGGTTGGTAAGAGCTGGGGGTGCAGGTGATGATTAGTCATACAGATAGTGGAAGATAATTGTGTTTACAGTGATGAACAGTTTTCTTTTTGAACCATCTCTTTATTTTTCTCTTACCTGCAGGAAATTTCTCCACTTCTCTCGATGGAAGCCATGGTTTATGTCACAGAAGACAGAAAAGCTGCTCAAGAGTCCAGTTTCCCCAACACATACACGTTTGATTTGTTTGGAGGAGTCGATGTGAGTGTGTTTTTTCAGTATCCAAAGATCTGCATGATAATCATCCCACTGAAAAATCTCTTCAGTGAGGTCTTTGAAGCTTCTAAATGCAAGCTGCAGAATGACTTTAGCAATTTAATGTAAAGCATTAGAATTGTGCCACTTTCTGTTAATCAAAATTGGAAAAGGGTGTATTTTTCAAGGTACTACATGCAAAGTGAGGTGTTTTGTTCTTGTATGATACAGAATACCTGGCTGTTTCTTTAGTCAGTCTTTTTTTACCTTAAAAAAGATTAGACCTTTAGTTCTGAATGAAGACAGTTTCAAATGATTCCTGGTTGTGAGATAAAATAACCCAATTGGCATTGGAGCAGTGAGAATTTCACTTAGCACTGGGGGATCTGTGGCTGTTGAAGCACACCAGGGCTCTGTTTTAACCAGGTTGTTTATGTTTATTGCTTCATCTCTGGCAAAGTTTTTAAGCAGAACTGGAAGGTTTCTGTGGACATTCTGGCAATTTATCATTTTGTTTATTTGCTTTAATTCTACATTGCACAAATACCCATTTGCTCAGTTTTATGGTGCCCAACTCTGACTTTGCTTTCATTAGAAATGTATTATTTGTATTTTCCAGTGAACTAATTAACACTCTCTTTAGTTTAACTAAACAGATTTTGCTATTTATTTTTGTCACATTTATTTTTGTTATTTTGTCTTTTTAACAGAAATAACATTTTTGTTATTTTATTTTTTTACACAAGTAAAAGCTTGCTTTTACTTAAAGCTGCTGTTGATGTTTTGAAATGAGCACTGGTTTAGTTGCTGCTGTCAGTTGAGGGCAAAAGCCTTCAGCTACCCAAGCAAATGAGAACACTATGAAAATACTTTAAATTTCCCATGTTTTTAAAGGGAAATAGTGGTAATTTTGTATAAATGATTTTAACATAGTGCACAGAATCTGTGTGTTTTGGGGACAAGTTTTTGGTTTGGTTGGTTGGGGCTTGGTTGGCATCTCCCTTGGGCTGGAGATGGTAAATATCAAATCCACCATACCTGGTGGTAAGGTCAGAGATTTGGATTGAGGTGGGTCTAATGTGATTAAAGGCAGTGATGGAAGCCAGTGCTGTGTGTTTTCAAAAATCCTGCTCTAGGATCTGAAAGGGAAGAAGTTTGATGTGCTGGTGCTGTGTGTGCCATGTGCTGATTTATGTTGCAGTATTTTGAGCTGTGGAACATGAGTAACTTTGAAGGGCACTCAGTTTGCTGTGTACTCTCTAGGCTAGAATGTGTGAGAGTTAAAATATTTTTGGATTCTGACAAAATTTCAGTCTTTACATTGAGGAAGAACAAAACCAGCTTGGTGGCTCCTCCCTTTATATGGATCCATGTAAAATAAACACCTGAGAGTGCAAATACACAAACCTCATGGATTTTATACCTGAATGTAACCCCATCCCAAGAAATATTATCTCATAATTCCCTTTCTGCTCCTTCTGCCTCTGGTGAGAGGCAGAAACCCCAAGAATTAAAGCATAAACCCCAAATTTTAAGAGGTGCATTCTCCTCCTAAAACACAAACAATTAATATGAGATCTGTATTACTGCAGTCATTTTTCTCTACCCTATTAATGCTACAGCTGCTACTACAAATACTGCTAAAAATGTATATTCCTCTTAAAAGCTGCCTATTTATTTATTTGTTGGTGCTTTTAATGTAGCCTCCAGTGATGTCAGCGTGGTTTCCTCTGTATGGATCAATAGTTCATTAAAAGAAGATGGGACAAATAGATGTTGTAAACTCTCAAATATCTTGTGAGTTGGCACTGATATTTATTACTGAGTGATACCTGCAATGCTGTGAACAATTTTAAGCTGAATTTTAAAACCAACAGCATTTGCAGTAGTTCTTGCAGAAGTCATCAGTCCCTTCTGTTTGCCAACTTTCATTTTTAAATAAAGTGCTGTTTTTTCAAATATTTAAAGCCAAACTAGACTAGAGCAACTAAAGATCAGTTCTACATCAGTCAGAACCACAGTCCTGATTTTGCTAAGCTGATAATATTCCTTAAATGAAAATATAAATGTAAATATACATCCAGGATCCTGTACACAAGCAGTGGCTTTTTGGTGCTGAGATAAAATCTGGAGCTGCTAAATTCTGTCTGGACCTGAAATGTTTTTGAAGCCCAGCAAGATTTAGTGACTTTGCAAAATTTGCATCTCTTTGCAGATTATTGCTAAAGATTCCTTATTTTAAGAGATGTGTGATCACCATCCTTGATGTTATCTGGAGGCATGTGAAATTACATTCCTTGCAAGCTCAAATTCTTTAAAACTTGCCAGTGGGAGATTATTTTGTACAGCTCTTACTGTTTCTTCAGGGTAAATGCAACTATAATTTGTCAATATGATTTTGACATCAGTTGGGGTTTGATTGTAGAGCCTTCATTATTCATCTCTGTGACTTCAGCAGAAACAGGTTTGGGTTTGACATTGGCAAATTAATTGGTTATTTGTATCTCAGTGATCATTCCCTTAATTCTTTGTCTTATTTTTACAGCTTTTAGTAGAAATTCTCATGAGACCAACTCTTATTACACAGAAAAAGAAGCAGAAAAGTAAGTAAATAGGTGGTTTATCTCTTTCTTTTCCCCAGTTATGCCTGATGGTTCTGCTTCAGACAGAAATTGTTCTATTTTTCTGTTATTCCCTTTCCATCCCAGCAATTTCCTGTTGATTCATTTAGGAGTGAATCACTGTTTCTTTGTTCTCCCTGGTACTGATTTGTGCTGGGATTTGGGAGAGTCACCTGCTTGTGGCACAGTTCTGGAGCTTCATACACTCAGCACAACAAACTTGACTCAAAGCACTAAATCTGCAATCACTGGAAACTCTTCTTGTTCCTGTGGCTACAGCTACAGTGAAAAATTATTAATAATAAACCAAAAAACATTGTTTATGTCATGGGAACTGCAGAGATTGTAAGATGAGTAGCTCAGGAGAACAGCATGCTTTTTGTTACATGACTGCTCATTTCCACATTGCTGTAAGGACAGGGGGTGCAGTGAGTTCAGCTCAACCTTCCTGCTGGAGCAGCTTGGCTGCAGTGTTTTCATTTCCCTGCTTGGGATTCTGCTGGTGCTCTGCTGAGGGAAGGGAATGTCATGGTGCACCCTGTGCCTGCCAGCCAGGGAACTTCAAAGGTGGAGTGACTTCAACTGGAGCTTCAGGCAGTTGAAGGTCTGTACTGAAAACATGTTTTAAATATTAAAATGCTGTGGCAAAGCAGATTGGAAGTTTTTCTATGAAGCCCAGGTGCTGAGAAAACAAGCATGAGTTTCTAGTGGAGAAAACTGCACGAACTGACATTTTTTTCCCCATACAAAAATAATTCAACATGTGAACAGGTCGGGTGTAGAGTGTTTGTTGTGGCTTCTATCCCATAAAGCATTTGCATGTGTGCTGTGAGCTGGCAGCCTGGAGTTGTCACCCATCCCACAGCTCTCCATGTCCCTCCCATGCCAGGGGTGTTCCTTGGCAGGGAATGGCTGCTGACTGTCTGCTCTCTCCTTGCAGTAAGTGATGACCTCATCAAGGACTGTTTAAGCATACTGTACAACACCTGCATATGTGTAAGTACAACTCTTCTGGTGACTTTTTACATGTGCTGCTTGATAAGACAATAAACAGACTCTTTTAAGTATAATTTAAACTTACTCTGAAGCTTTGCATAAAAATTCCTTCAGTTAAATACAACATCTGATGTGTTGCTCAAATAATTTGTTTTCTGACCTGCATTGTCAAGCTGAAATTCCCTTGTTTGGATCTTTCTGTCTCTGTGTTTCCATAGGAATGCTGTGCCAGCCTTTGTCAATGTTGCAGTTTAAAATCTGAAGCTGAGAACGGATTCCTGTTAAGCCCAGCCACAGCTGGTCTTGTTCAGAATTGGGGCTGGCAAAGGGTTTTGATTTTGATCCTACAACTCCATGTGCTGGATTTTAGTTCAGTCCAGTCCAGTAATGGCAGATCAGTGCAAAGGAAGGTGCTGGGTTAAAGGCCTCTGGAAATGCCTTGTCATTAAAATCCTGAAGCTAAAAGCAAAGGCCTCAGATTATGCATGCAGGGAACATCCTCAGGATTGTTTACTTCATCACACCCCTCATTATGCCAGAGCCTAGGGAACATTATTTAACAAAAATTTAAAAAAGAGCTGGTTAGTGGCTTGGAGCTCTTCCAAAACTATCAGTCTAATCTCCAGAGTTTGAGTCTTACTGGATCATGTCTCACTGATAAGGATCTGTGTGCACATGGGACAGGGAAGAGAGGGAACACTTTTTTCCTTGGCTTGGATGATTTATTTTTTTAAACTGCAGGTAATGCAACTTTTGCAAACTGAGAATAGCATGATAAGCTAAAAACCAAGTTTTTAATTTCTAGACTAGCTGCTCTGTTTTAATTCACTTTGGTATTACTGCAGAGATTGGAGGAGAAGTGTCTAGGATCACAGAAATGGTCTGTGGGCAATATTAGCTGTTTTTATGCTTATCTGTAAATATTTGGGAATTCTCTTTGCCACTCTGGTTCTGTGAGCACTGGGGATGTGTCTCATGGATAAAACACAGCTTTGCAAGCAGTGAGGATGTAGCTGTGACTTCCAGGAAAGCCTGGCTGTGCTCTCAGCAGAGCTCAGAGCATGAAAGGCAGCCTTAAACTTGAGTTTCCATGCCTCAGTCTGACTTTGGGGTTCATCACCCTGTTCTTCTAGGCCAGTGCTTGATCTGGGTTGCTCAGACAGCAGTGCTGAGGTGTTGGGATCTCTAGCTTGTCAGAGTGACCCCAAGAACAGTTGGAAAGTCTCTTTTGCCACCCCAGGGCTTGAAGAAGGAGTCAGGGCTCTTCATTGCTTGGTCTCGAGGTTGTTTATTGTTTCTTATCTATAAAATTCTTTCTCCTGCCCTGCTGAGGTCCATCCAGCAGGACAGTTCCAGGCACTCTGCCTGCCCCCAGGGCAGTGTTATGTCTTTATACTAAAAACTACCTGTACAATGTTTACAATAACTTCCCAACACCTATCACCTATGTTAGACAGTGAGCTTCTACTCTAAACCAATCTGTAAGTGCCACCATCACAGCAGAAGATGGAGGCCAAGAAGGAGAAGGAGAAAGGCTGGACACACCCAGTTCCCTCCATCTTGCCTCCTGAACCCCCATTCAAAAACCCCAAAATCTACTTTTCCACCCCATGATAACTTCACTATTATTCTACCTAAACTGTTGTGGCTTGCTGATCTTCATATAAAGTTGGTCATTTACTCCATGGTCATAATCAAACCCACAGGTGTTTTGGGCTCCGTGCCAGGGTCTCTGAGCCCCCTGGCAGGGGTCCTGGCCATCCTGGACTGCCAGAGGGATGTCCTGGGTTCCCACACTGAGGGTTTAGGAGCTGCTGGGTGTGCAGACCATGGCATGGAGCTGCTCACAGTTTGTATGCAAAGCAGAGCCCAGCCCCTGTGCTGTGTGCCCAGGCAGGCAGGGCTGCCTTTGGATTCAGACAAGGAAAAGCTGCCTTGAGGTGAAGCCTCTCTCTCATCCCAGCGTTGTTGCCAGCGCCACAATGACTCCACACCAGGACTGGAGATGTTTTTTTGTTCCCACAAACACATTCCCTGGTTTCAGGAGCAGCTAGCTCAGCACACATCATCTCTAAGGCTGTCTTGCCTGTGCCATGTGGCTGCTCGGGGTGGGCTCTCACTGGGTCTGTCTGTGCTCATTTCCAGACTGAAGGAGTCACAAGGCGGCTGGCAGAGAGAAACGACTTTGTGTTGTTCCTGTTTACACTCATGACAAACAAAAAGACATTCCTACAAACTGCAACGCTCATTGAAGATATCCTGGGAGTTAAAAAGGTTAGTTACTGCTTTCTTAATATCATTTGTGTGGCTTTTCAGCCCAGTGGAGGAAAGAGAGCTGTTTCTTTGAAGAGTGTCTGAGGATAGTCCTCAAAGCTGCCATTCTCACTTCTTGGAACTTGTTTGAAACCTGCCTGTTCACAGTGGTAATTAACTTCAATCACTTCTTACAAAGAAGCCAAACTATTCCTGTGGTGTCATCCTTGTAGTGCTTTTACCCAGTTCAGAGAATGACAGCTGTGTCCCCATGGTCTGAGTCATTAAAGACTTGCCAATATTACGGACAAAGAAAATGAACCTCATATAAATTCAGTTTTCATCCTGGCCTGCTGATTGTATTTGACATACTTCACTTGTCTTCCTCACATCTGGGAGGTTTCCTGCATATTCCTGGGTGGTTGTCACCTCTCTGAGAAGTTGCAGGCTGGGGACACAGGGCATTTAAATCTTTTCTGCACATACCTGGTTATTGAACTTATTTACCAGCATCATTGCAGCTCAGTGCCCTGATGTGATGCAAGTAAAATACTCAAGGTGTAACCTTGGGAAAACCTTGATTGGAGGGAGTCTGTGTGCATTTTATGGAGAAGGCCAGGAGTCTGTAACCTAATACTTTATTATTTAAAATAAGATTGAGGTTGATGTACCTCCTGAAATAGGAAACAAGCTCAGTTTATCTGAACATTTTTTTCTTTTGAAAGCTGTTTTCAACATCTTTTTATTAAAAAGAACTTCTGATGAAAAGACTGAGAAATAATTTAGAAGTTCTTATCTGTGAGTTTTGAAGAAAAGACAGGATTGAAAAACAAAATTGAAGTCTAGTACCTAAACGTAATTTATGTATTAAATCAGCTTGTGGTTTTGTGAGTTTTTTAGTTAAAAATAGACCCCCACTTTTTTTTGTAAATATAAAAGTAGTATTTAAAATATGGATATCTGTACTTTGGGAATTGCTGAGCCTGACAGCTGTTGTAAATCCCAGCTGCTTCTCCTTTGCTACACTGGAATAGCCCAGAGAGCTCCCAGGGAGGATCTGCCTGTGTTCTCTTACTGACCATCCCATGTGACTGAGCTGCTGTTGCCTCCCCAGGAAATGATCCAGCTGGATGATATTCCCAACCTGGCCAGCCTGGTGTCCAGCTTTGACCAGCAGCAGCTGGCCAACTTCTGCAGGATCCTGGCTGTCACCATCTCGGAGCTGGACACAGGCAGTGATGACAAGCACACTCTTCTGGCCAAAAATGCCCAGCAGAAAAAAAACTTGGGCCCTTCCCGAGCTGAAATTAATCAAGGTAATTGTTGTGCTGTAACAAATCAGAATAATCTCAGCAATGTATAAAGTTTTCCACTTCTCAGTGTCACCCAATGTTATGTTTCTGAAAGATACTGAAAGTGTTGTGTCTTACAAAGCACTTCTCTTGATTCACTCCCCTCAGACTGTTTCCTGAAAATAATGTTTCCTGTTAGTGAAACTGTGTAGCATTTGGTTTCATGTGGTGTTGCTAATTAGGTGGGTAGTTTCTGTCATTTCAGCATTCTCTGAGTGGCTTAAAAGAATTGGATTTGTTTTCTGTGCCTTAGCCACATCCATGGACTTCCCGTTAGCAGCTCTCAATAATTCTGTGTCCTCCATAAAATATGAATTCCTGAAGTAAAGCTGCCTGCAGTGTGGTTGCTGTTGGAGCAGTTCCTTCTCTGATTTTATCTGATATTGTCCTGAACAGGATGTCTTGTCTTTATCAAAAAGAGAAGTGTGTTTAATATTAGTTATGTTCCTCAGTGTTAGCAAACCAGCCTTGGCAATCTGTGGGACTGATCTCAGCCTTAACTTTGAGCACAGTGCAGCTTTCCTTATTGTGCTGAGTACTTCTCAGGTGCAGAAGTCTTGCCTAGAAGGATGAATAGGAATTGGAAAAGTTAAAGTATCATCAGATGTAGAATCTGCTGTTTTCAGTTCTTGCTGTGCTGAAAAGCTTTTGGGCTTCTGAAGCAGATATTTACATAGGCCCATGCCAAGAAAATGTTTAGCTAATATTTTTTTTATGGGCACAATCAGAGACTGATTCAAAGGCTGTACAGTATATTCTATTTTTAAAACTTTATCAGGGAGCTTATTCATTCAGAGATGCAGCCCTTTCATGTAATGTTCATGGCCAAATTCTTTGTCCTTTTCTCCTTGCCCCTGCAGGTGGGAAGTGAAGCTTTAGCCGTGTATCTTTAATAGACAGGTCCTGTAATTAAATTATTCTTGAAGGCAAACTGCACCTCCCCAAACATTTTGCAGAGCAGTGACTCCTGTCTTTCCACTGCTCTTTTTGAGGGTGCAGCTCCACAGTTAAAACCCTCACACCTGAGGCTGCTGTGGTGTGTTCTCCACCTGTTTTGCTCCATGAGGAGCTAATTCAGGAACTTTTTACTTGAAAAGCTGTCAGATTTCCTCCCCACTGCTGCAGGGAGCCAGTTCAGTCACTACAGACTAAAACCATGGGAAGGAAAATGAAGGAGGAAAGGGGAGGTGGGGCTGCCCCTTCCAAAGGCTGCTGCTTTATTTCTGCCAGCTTAGTTTTCAGCCAGATCAGTTCCTTGGTGAGACTGTAGAGCAGCCCTGAATTATTGCTCTTTTCCAGTCCTTAACAGAAGAGTGTGCTGAGTTCTTCCATCTTCAGATATTTTTAACCAGCTCTTTTTAACCATACACTTCTGTATTCCTGAAGTAGATGTACTGGTGATCTTATACTGTAATGAAATTCTTTCTCTTTATTTTTTTTCAGCTACACTTCTGAATATTCCAGGCTTCATCGAGCGGTTGTGCAAACTGGCCACAAGGAAGGTGTCTGAAACAACAGGGACTTCCAGCTTCCTGCAGGAGCTGGAGGAGTGGTACACCTGGCTGGACAATGCCCTGGTGCTGGATGCACTGATGAGAGTGGCAAATGAAGAGGCAGAGCAGAGCAGCACAGGTACCTGGCTTGCATCCCTCCACCCACCAGCAGCTGATGAATGTCTTAACCTTGCTCAGGGTTTGCCACGTGTTGCTTTTCCTGTCGTCTGGTCCTGATTCCCCTTTCCTTCCATGGAGGACTCACATACCAGCATTTAGGTCTGACTGCTGCTTTGTTCTCATGTAGCACTGATTTTTTCACTGAATTAAAATTAGCTAAAGGAAAAACCCTCCAGCAATGTGTGCCCTTTGCATGCCTAGCTAATACTGAAGGGCTGTGCATCCTCAGCCCTAACCTCCTCTGGAGTGATTAAAATAACCCTCCTGAGGTAAGTGGCTTCACCAGCATTTTACCCTAAAACTTTGGCTCCTGACTTTGCGTTCAGATGCTTCATACAAAACAAGTGTCCCCTTCTTCAAAAAGGAAAGGTAGTTCCAGCTAAATTAAAGAAATTAATTGGAAAAACAAAAAAAAATGTTACAGTGGAGGTGTTAATACAACCTTAGGAAAATGCTTTGGAGCATGTGTGTGGTTTGTTTCTTATGACAAAAATGCAGTGTATGTCTGGTAGAACTCAAAGTACTTCATATTCCTGTTTCTGCTCTTAGCAGGGTAATTCTCTAAGGTTATGAAATTATTTAACTGTGGCCTAAGAATACTGGTACTGAGGTATGAAATAAAAATAGATTTAATAGTAAGTGCTTCTGATCATATGCCATCTACTTTTATTACCTTTATGCCATGACTTGGTGCAGTAATCTGTTAATTCATTTAGGTGAGCTGACTTATTTTAAGGAGATGCTGCCATTTAGTCTGTTATGAAAAAAGAATTTAAAAATCTGATTTTATCTCCTCTAAATTTTCAGCTATATTTTTTCTCTAGCATCTAATTCAAATTGGTTATTTCCTGTACATTACTAATTTTAGTTAAGGAGAAAATTCCAGCAGCTGTGTGCTGCTCCTGCATCTGCAGTGTTCAGTGTAAAAGCAACAACTGTAACAAATCCTTTCCTGTTGAAGCTGCCTCAGTCTCACATCTTTGCCATCTTTTTCAGAGTCTTCAGATGAGAGTGGACTGGCCAACACCTCCACAAGGACACAGCTGCCCCAGTCCATGAAGATCATGCATGAGATCATGTACAAGTTGGAGGTGCTGTATGTTCTCTGTGTGCTGCTCATGGGCAGGCAGAGGAACCAGGTGAGCCCCAGTGGATGCCCACACTCACATTTTAAACCTGAGTGCTCATGAGTGAGGTCATGGGCACAGAAATGTCAGGGCAAAGCTCAAGGTACCAAGCTGGGCAGTCCTGCCCAGAAACCAGGCAGCATTTCAGTGGGAGCAGCTGGGGCTGCTCACACCCTGCTCTGGTGCAGGAGGGATGCAGGAGGAAGCAGCAAGTGTGTGGGTACCTGGATGATGTCAGGAGTTTTCCCCCCTCCTGGTGCCCACTTTGGATGGAGCCCCTTCAGGCCTTACCCTTCTTTGGCTGCTTTCACTTTTGGAAATGCTCTGGATGATTTTTGCAGCATATTGCCATGACTTGGCAAAGTGTTAAAGTCCCGGCACTTCAGTGCTGTCTGCACTGGTCACTGCCTGCAAATCCCACTCATCTGTTCCTTTGCCTTTCTTCCTTTTAAAATGAAAAAAAAAAAAAATGTTCCCTGCCTCACACGGGCTTATGAAGAACCAGTCACTGCAGCCTTGGCTGTGGTTTGATTTAAATAGGTCAAAAGCAGGTTATGAAGGGAAAAGCAAAGCAAACCTTGGTGAGGTTTTGACAGGTTTCCAGCATTGGCAGTCTGCTCAGCTCAGCAGAGCTTGGCATAGGAGGGGCATTCAGATGTCCTGGACACTGGGAGGGCCAAAAGAAAGGCTGTTGTGTTAGGCAGGAGAGGCTGTGTTGTGAGCAGGGGTTGGGGCACATTTATCTGGAGTATTTTGTTCTGCAGTAGTAACTTCCCAGGGTATCAAACACCCCCCAGGGCAATCTCCTGAATCTCTTGATCTGAATACAGGTGCAGCTGTAGCTCAGTCCCAAACATAACCCACCTGTTCCCTCCAAACCTGCAGCAGAGCTTGTGGACCTCCTGTTCCTGGAAGTGTTCAAGGCTGGGGCTTGGAGCAGCCTGGTCTGGTGGAAGGCAGAGCTTCCCTTCCATCCCAAGCCATCCTGGGATTTTGTGACTCTAAGCAGACACTTGGCATTAAAAGAAGCAGATTCTGCATAAGAGGAAGCAGAGGGAACCAGTAATTCTTGCAGAAACCATAAACAATTCCTAATCATGTTGTCATTCCTTTTAGAAGTGCTGTTCCTGTTAGGCATGAAATAAAGTGTAAACAAAGCCCAAAACATAACTGAAATTAGCAGAACATGGATCTATTAGAAGGACTTTTTCTTTTCCATTGTATTAAGGCAGATAATTCATCCCTGCCTGAGCTCCCAAAAGAATTCAGGTTTATAGATTCTGCAGAAACTGTTTGCAGCCTGCACTCATCCTGCTGCAGCTGGAGGTCCTGGATTCCTTCCCTCCCTGGGTCACTTCTGGTGTGTTCCTGTCAAATGTGACAAGGCAAAAAAATCTGCTGCTGAAGCAGCTAGCTTTGAAGATGAATTTATGTTTTAATTTCTTGAGAACACAATTCTTATCCTTCATCTGCTATTTCTGTCCCCATGCAGATGGGGAAAGCAAGGATAAAGGTGGCCTGCAGTTCAATTCTTCCCAGGACTGATTCAGGACTGCAGTTGAATTCAAATCTTGAAAGATTTGAGTTACTGCATTCCCAAACACTTCTTATCCAGAGTCAGGTTTTTTTTTTTTTTTTTTTTTTTTTTTTTTTTTTTTTTTTAGGGTTTTGTTTTTTGTTTGTTTGCTTTTGGGAGAGTTGGTTGGGGGGGGTTGTCCTTTATTTTGTTTGGGGTTTTTCTTTGTTTTGATTTGTGAAGTCCTCTGCCTTTAAAGCACATGCTACATCCTTCATTCCTCAATCTGCATAAGATTTGTGTGGCAGATCTTTTTGTGTGAATCCCCTGCCCTTCCTGAGAGCCAGGCACTGGAGCTGAGCTGTTCTCCAAGGGAAGCTGTGGAATGCAGGCACAGCAGTGTGCAGCAGCACCCTCAGACGAGCATCTCAGCTGCTTTTTGGTGTCTTTTCTGGGAAGGAATAAAAGCACAGGATTTGTGGTACCAGTCTGAGCAGCCAAAGGACTTGCTGGTTTTAGATTGGATTCATTTTTGATAGAATTTATTAAGGGCATCACAAACCTGCTTCAGTCTGCTGTAATAATTGACATAATGGTCTGGAATTTGCTTGAAGCAAGGTGCAGCCTCCCAAACTCAGCCTGTCCCCAAATGAATCTCTGAATGCTTGATTTAAACTTGATTGCTGGCTAATTTGCATAAATTGATAACTCTGGTAGCAGTGACTTAACTCCTCCTGTTGCCATGTTGGGGATGATCTCACCTTGGGAATAAGAGGTGTTTCTCTGCAGATCTGGGCCTTTGCTGCCTTCTCATTATGGTCACACCCTAAATTACTCTCCTTATGTATTTTTCTAGGCTGTCCTGCATGTCTGTGTTGTGGTGAAGAGCCATCAGATGATTTCCTTGCTCCTGCTGTAGGGAGCCACACTGCACACACAGAAACAGCTTAGCAGAGACAGTTTTAGTGTTGAGAAAGAACAGAGCAATTCCTGTGAAGCTGGATGGCAGCAGGAAAAAGCCAAAGTAGCTTGAAAGTTGAATATAGAGCAGGGATTGCCTTGGCATCCTCAGGCAGAGTAATTGTAATGAGTTTGGGCTCTGGGAGAGAGTGATGCAGAGGCAGAGATGTGACTGAGGAGCTTGGTCAGGTGAGCATTCAGAGCAAACTGAACTGCACAGATTTGAAATCTGAGTCATTTGGAGAGGAGCAGATTGAGGAGTTAACACTGAGTGTAGAGAGCTGTTCCTTTGCTGAGGGTTGAGGCTCTTGCAGGCAGCTCAGGCTCTTTCTTGGCTCCCTCCTGCTGTGCCTGTGCCATGGAGGGACAGGGGCACTACAGGGAGCACTTTGTTCAGAGGGAATCCTGTCCAAGAGTGTTTCAAAATAAAGGAGCACAAGAGGACTCCAAGCTCAGCAGTCTGTCAGGGCAGTGTGGGTGGGTGGGAAGGAGCTGGATGCTCCTCAGGTGTGTATTTGAGGTGTCCAGCATTAATTTATGATTTCCATCAAGGTGGGACAGCTGGTGGCTACAGCCAGAGGAGTGCAAAAAGCCATCAGCTGTGCTGCAAACTAGAACCAAAACCTGTAAAACAGCATCAGCTTCAGATATTTTTATTCATTTAGGTGTTTGAGTAAATAAAACAAAGATTGATCTGCGTTAAATGATGCTGCTTACAGTTCTGGATCTTGAGACAACCTGGGGTATTTTTAAGTGATTTTGTTTGTTAGTTTTAAGGAACATGTCCATTACTTGGCTACTTAATTTTTGCAGAATGTTGTACATTCCAGTCATGTGGTTTTCATTTGCTTGTACTAGGCCTACAGCTAATGAGAGTCCCCACTTTCTCTTTCCCTTACTCCTCATCTTCTAAACTCCTTACATCAAAAGTATCTCAGCTTGGACTAAAGGTATTAAACAGCTGTTCACACCAAAATTATTAGCTTTTTTTATATGAATAAAAAAGATGTACCAGGCAGACTGATAAATAAGCAATTTGACTTTTTTTTTCTCTGAAGTTCAGCTTCTCTTTAACCTGAAGGAGCAGTGTGGTGTGGCTGTGTTACTGCTGGACTCTGCTCAGGTGTTTTGATGAACAAAACCAATATTGATGGAGTTTTTTGCCATCAGAAGCCTGCCTGAGCTGCAGCTGTGTGTCTTCAAAGGAAAGGACACTCAGGGGATTGAGTGGCTGCAGAATATCCCCAGCTCAGCTGTTTGGTGTAAAATGCATTTTCAGTGTGCTGGAAGTGATGTCCTGATGCCCAAAGCAGCTTCCAGAGACACAGTGGTTAATTGAAGAGCTGGTGAAGAGCTTTATCCCAGAATAAATGCTTGGTTTAAACCTGTTTTCTATCCAGTGTGGATGTTTTCTATCCACACCCACAAATAGAAACTGCTGCACTATGGTTAACACAAACATTTGCTGTTTGAGACAAGAATTCACATCCTTTTGTCAGGGGATGACATCACTGTGCCCATCTGTTTGCAGACTGCATTAAATCTGTGTTTAGGCTGGAGCAGACATGTTTGTACCTGTCTTGTTCCCCAGGTTCATAAGATGATAGCAGAGTTCAGACTCATTCCTGGCCTCAATAACCTGTTTGACAAACTCATCTGGAGGAAGCACTCGGCCTCAGCCCTGGTTCTGCATGGACACAACCAGAACTGTGATTGCAGCCCGGTGAGCACCTCTGCAGTTCTGGGTTTTCATCCTGGCACACAATTCTGAGGAGCTGTGCTGAGGATCTGGGTGTTTGCATCATCAGTGACTTGAGATGTGGTAGCACTCAGATTTTGGGGGATTATTGATTTCATTGAAGTCTATCCTTGGGTCATGCTAGCAATGTAGCAGGGCCAGTTTAGCCTCTCCCCTCTTTCTTAGTTTGTTCATTTGAAGGAACATGTCCATTTTGGGAACTGAGAAAGGAGTACATTTCTGGACCCTGGAGGCCAGAGGTAGAAGACAACCAAAATTCAAAGAAAAGATTCCTAGGAGAGGCACAGGGCACAGATTGTGCCACAGTCAGGTTTAGGAGGTTGGGTTTGTGTTGGACTCTTTATGTTTCTTTTCTTTCCAAACCTAGACATTCTGAATTGATCAGTACAATTCTAAGCTTTTTTGCCTTTGCAGTGAGAAGGAATTTATTACCTGTTATGTGCATAGACTTAGAGGCAATCTCCATTTCTATTTTGGGAAGTGCAGCCTCTCCATTTTTGCAAGTCACTTGCTCTGCTGTCCAAAGGGGTTTGATTTGGAAAGGTTTTCCATTCAACTGTTTCATGCCTGCTTGGTAACTGATGATAGCCAAAAATACTAAAGCAGTGATGTTTTTTCACCTTTCTTGTCTCCTTTTAGGACATTACTTTAAAGATACAATTCTTGAGGCTTCTTCAGAGCTTCAGTGACCACCATGAGTGAGTATGAGAAGCTGTGGTGGGTTGTGGCTTGGTGCTGTTTGCCTGGTGTGGTTCCAGGTGTCCTGAGCACAGGGCAGGCTCCATATGAAGGGAATGTTGTGCTGTCCCTAAACTTCATATTCCTTTCAGCTCTTGCTGTTACAGCCTAAGAATTTGCTCTGTGGTAGGCATGTCTGAATATGTCTGAATATGGGTTTAACCATATTAAACCCATAATATGTGGGTTAAACCCAGCTCATTTTGTCTTGTGTTGAGATGAGCTGCAACATGTACAGGATGAGTTAACACTTTCTGGCTGAAGGAATAAGGAGGCAGCTTTCTTCTTTTTTGCCTTCTCCTGAGAGCTGACAATGAGCCAGGGAAATACAAAGAAATCTCCTGTTTGCCTTCAGAATAAATCCTTTGGAAAACTTGGGTGTGCTGGAATAATTGGAGGGGTGGTGCAGTTTGCTTGGGGTTATTTAATATTTAATATTTAATGCTGTGCTGCTGGTACAGAGGTGTTTGAGACTTGTAGAATCCTGCATTCCATCAGTGTTGCTCTCATTCAGTTCTGGGAGATGGTGTCCTTTCCTTACAAACTCCTGTGTTAGAGCCATGTTGTACTTGAGGTGCTGCTCATTCCTAGAGCCAGGCTGGTATTTTTGTGCAGGATTTTAGTCCTGTTGGATAGATTTCAAACATCAGCCTTTTTGATTGTGGGATATTAGCTTTGAGAATGCAGAGCTGCTGGACATAGGGAAGGAATGCTGACCTGTTGTAAATCCTTCATGCAAGACATTGTTTGCCTGGGAATCACTCCAGGTCTTCCAATAAAATCTCTACAGGTGATGTTACTACTAAAGTGGCTGCTGCAAAGATCTCAGGTTTGTTTGAGCAGCAAACAGCTCCCAGCTGTAGCTTTGGAAGAAGTGGAATGTGTGGAATCTGTTGGGAGTTTAAATAATTACATGAACTTTCTGTGAAATCACAGATAAGCTGAGTTAACTGAGGACAAGATGAGAGCAAAGTACTTGTGTGCTGATGTTCATTCAGTGAAATTGTGTCCAAACCAGACTTGCAGAGCTGTTTATTGCAGGGAGAGAAGGGCTCTGTTCTCATTGCAGAAACTGTTCAGTCCACATCAAAGGAATCTTTACACAAGAACCTCAGTGAGCACTAACCTGAGGAGAGTGTTGGAAACAAGAAGGAACCTCACACTCATCACTGCATCTTCTGCCCCCTGAGCTTTCCTAAAAAAGAATCTTTGCTGTCTGATTTTGAACACTTGGAAAGCAGAAAGACTCTCAGGGAGCACATTGTGGGCAAAGGGGGCCCCTGGACTACATTTCTACTCTGTCAGATTTATTCTTTACAGACAAAATAATTTATTTTCATTATGAAAAGTTCAGTATTTGGTAAAGAATTTATGTACATTCCTGATTTATATTCATTTTTTAATTTGGATCTTTACTTTTCATAATGTTTTTAAATATTTCCAGGGTAAACTTTGTTCAGATAACAAAATACCAGGATGATTGAGTCCTTTTTTGCAGGTTCTGCTTTCTTACTTAGAAAGAGATGTATTACTTTAAAAGAGTAGTCACTATAGGGTAGAGAAAAACTTCAGGAAATTGTGAAAAAGTTTGCTATTTCATACTTATTTTGGTCTGAAATTCTGCAAAATGTTGCTTAGATTTTTTTTTAAAAATGAGCATTATCCAGAAGAAAATATTTACAAAACATAAGATCCCAAACAAGTCAGCAAAGAACCATCATCTCAAAGCTGGTCAGTGTTGGAAGTGGCATTTGGTAAATTTTGGAGGAGGTTTTCCTGGCTGGCCTGGTGCAGGGAGCAGAGTGGGAATGCTGTGAAGAGCAGCCAGGAGAAGGCAGCTTGCCCTTGTAATCCTGTGCCTCTGCTTTTCATGAAATTGCATTTTTGCCTCTTGAATTAATCCTGCTTTTCTCCCCTCCTCCCCCCCTGTCTTGCTTTAGGAACAAATATCTCCTTCTGAACAGCCAGGAGCTGAATGAGCTGAGTGCAATCTCCCACAAAGCCAACATCCCTGAAGTGGATGCAGTGGTCAACACTGACAGGTGAGAGGGGACTCAGGGTCACAAACTTCCAGTGTAAGTTTGACGTCAGCTGTTCTGTTTGACCTCTGTCTGTCCACCACCCTTCCATTTCAGTGACTCCTTTCAGTGGGAGGTGTTCAGGCTTGTGGAATGTTGATGGTCATTAGCAAATCTCAGGTGTGCTTGTGCTGTAAAAACAAAAGCAACTTTAAAACCCCTAAAAAGAGGGGTTTGAGTTCATGGCTCAAACTTCACTGTGATGTGCTGGATCTGCTTGTCTGGCTGTCCTCATGTTGAGCATTGCAGACAGACCTGGAAAGTAAACTGATCCCTCAAATAATTTAATTGCTATTAAATCATAGTCCTGGCATTCAGGAGCAGTGTGTGCACACATAAATGTCCATTTCCAGGCTGCATGAACACATCCAAGTGTCTGCTGAGAATATTTTACCAGCAGCTAATAACCAGAATAAACTAAATTAGATTAACATGTTAAACCACTTAGAGAATCTCTTCTGTTGCATTTGAGTATCTGTTAGATGGACTGTTTTCATCTAATAATTTCTTTAATACATGATTCTGGTGTATAAAGCTCAGCAGATGGAAGGTTGTTTGCAGAATTTATTTTGTCAGAGTACTCACTCCCAGGGTATCAGCAGGGACTTGGTGTGCACAGAGCAGATTTACCTCACTCCAAAAGGGAATCTCTAAGAGGATTTCTAGATTACAGTTATTATCATAATACTGTGTCTAATTGGGAAGAACTTTTTTTTTTCACCCTTAGCATTTAGTTTTCATGTTGCTTTTCTTGATAAACGAGATCAGGGCATTACTTCTGAATGAATTTAATGCAAGTAGATGCTCCACTGAAGGTGCTGTTCAAGACAAGTAAAATTGCAGTTGTACAGCCTAATGTAGCACACAGCTTTCCATACTCCGCTCTGCCTCCTAAATGGAATTTAGACTTTCCTTTACATTTTTTTGAGGGGAAAAAGAGGGGTTTCTTTCATTCCTAAGCTCAAATGCAGTATTTTTTTTTCCTTGATTCACACAAGGTGTGAATTGGTATTTCTGAAATTATTAAAATTCCGAGAGAAAGTTTTTGTTTTAAATTTATTTGGAAGTCATGTTGCAGGTTTTGCAGGTATTTACCAAGGGCAGTGAGGAGAACTCCTCTGCTGGTAGAACTAGCACAATATTTGTACTGTGTGCTTCAATACAGAGATTTTGATCATCAAAAGCTCTGGAGCAGTGATTGGATTCAGTGCTCAGTGCTTGCCCAGCCCTTCCACTCAGCTGTCATTTCTCACCTGCTGCAGGAGCCTTGTCTGTGATGGGAAGAGAGGTTTGCTGACCAGACTGCTCCAGGTCATGAAGAAGGAGCCAGCAGAATCCTCCTTCAGGTGGGTTCACTGTGCCTCTGAGGAGGTGTTTGAGACCCCTGGGATGTAGCTTTGGTTTTGTCCAGCTTTGAGCAGCTGAGAATGTTGGAGAACAAGCTGTGGAAAGGTCTGGCTTTGTTGTGCTGTGGTGGCAGTGCTGGTGGGAAGAAATCACAGCCAGTGATTTTCTGCAGGATCAACAGATCTAACTCCAGCTTCAGAGTGGATTGAAATTCCAGTGATTCCAGATCAGCAAACTGGATTTAAATTGCAGTTGTAATCAAGTACATCCCTTGCCCCAAAACCGACACCTCCTTTCTCTTTCTCAGGTTCTGGCAAGCAAGGGCGGTTGAAAGTTTTCTGCGAGGTACCACCTCCTATGCAGACCAGATGTTCCTCCTCAAGAGAGGGCTCCTGGAGGTAAGGAAATTTATGCCAGGTATCCTCCATAGCAATCAAGAAGGATTTATCTGCAGTGAACCAAAAGTGGATAAAATGTAGTGTTAAATAATTATGCTGGGTTTAAAACTCAGCAGGAAATGCCCCCTTGGAGTAGTGGAGGAATAAACAGTCAGGGAGAGAAGTCAGGATCACAGTTTACTGGAGAAATCACAATAGATGCAACAATAATAACTTATAAACTGTCCATTATTCCTGTGTAACTGTGACAAATGCTGGGAACACTTAAAAATACCTGTGAATTCTGCTTGTGGCAGCCAGATGTGGCCATTTGTATAACCTGCATCACTAGGAACTCCTTTTAACAGGAGACTCATCTAAATTATAATCTTTAGTTGGTTTTGTGGCATTCAGTCACCCAAAAACTTGCAGATAAATGCTTTTAATACTGATTGAATCAGAGTCTGTGTTGTGCTGCTGGCTTGGACCAAGCTGTGGCAATAACATGTTTTCCTCCCCTGCCAGCATATTCTCTACTGCATTGTTGATAGTGAGTGCAAGTCACGGGATGTGCTTCAGAGTTACTTTGACCTTCTGGGAGAGCTGATGAAATTCAATATTGATGCATTCAAGAGGTTCAACAAATACATCAACACAGATGAGAAGGTAAATATTTGTAAGATCTGTCCCCTTTGGCTCAGATTACACCCTTTTATAAGCAAACATAGCACTAAAACTTGGATTCATTTGGGTTTGGTGTGGTTTCAGAGCTTGGGGCACAATAAACATTAAGGGCTGAGTTGCCAAAGCCCCTCAGTGTTTTCAGCAGTGCTCCAGCTGTCCTGAGACACTGAGTGCTGAGCTGGTCAGCAAACATTGCCCTGTTCATGATCAGGGAGGCCTAAGGTCAGGCTCAAGGGTAGCAGAACATTTCCTGTGCAGTTGCCAGATTTGTGGTTAAGTAATAGTTGTGGACATTGAGACAGCTCCAAAAAATCTTTCACTGGAGCTTGCAGTGGGAATTCCTTCATGAATAAGGCTTAAAATACTTGGTACTGCAAACAGACGTAGATATTTGATGTTATTTGAATTTAGAGACACTTTAAGAAGCCAAGGCTTATGTAATTAGCTGTAAAATTGAGCTGCACATCAGTGGGCAGCTCTATACAAAGTGGTTTCATGCTCTTGTGCACTTTAGACATTTAACATCAGCTGGTGGGTAGGTTCTCAATGGCCTTACACTGTTTTTTTGTTGCTGTAATTTTTCTCTCATTGCTGTTAGGTCTGGTAGGCTTTGGAGAAGGGATGTATAAATGTATTTTAAAGAGCTGTATTTATTTTGGAGGTTCTTCTCTAGTAAATGAACTCAGACATTTTAGAGAATGTCTTTATATTTTCTCTGTGCTTCCTGTTTACTGATCTCTGACTGGGTTTAGCTCTCATTCTGTGTGACTCCCTCACTGTATTCCTCCCTAGTGCTGTCTGCTTGTACAAAATCACTGTAGGAAAACATGGAGCTGCAGGAATTCTCCCTTTCAAAACAATTAGTGTATGAAATCTCACTTTCAATGGAGTGACATAGCTTCAGAAGCGATTTTAGGGGGTGCCAGGATGGCATTTATCTATTCCATAGTGTTTTTAAGTGATCCTTTTGTCAGCCCTCAGTGCCAGTGTTGGCTTGGGCAGGGTGAGGCAGAGCTGGGAGTGATGTCTCCTCTTGCCTTGTTAGAGATACCAAAAAGGTAATGACCCTGAGTATTAATTATTTAAATCTTTGAAATTCAACACTAAAAAGTGTTTCTGTTCAGTTCCAGATCTTTTTAAATCAGATCAACAGCTCTCTGGTGGACTCCAACATGCTGGTTCGCTGCATCACGCTGTCCCTGGACCGCTTTGAGAATCAGTCTGATGCTAAAGGTGAGCAGTGGGGTGGGACTGGGGGGTGTTCACTGCTGGTAATGGTTAATTTAAATCTGGGCTTTGACACTTTGGGGGTTAGACAAGGAAATGCCACATGGAAAATTTGAGCACCAGTTCTTACTGTCCAGGTGCTTGGATCAGTGTGTCTGAACCTCCAGCACCCAGATATAGGAGTGTGCCTCCTGTTGATGGAGTGACAGAACTATCCTTTGTCCCCTCAAAAAGGAAGGAAGCCCAGAAGTTTCTCTCCTCAGTTAGGTGAAAAAGCCACCTCATAGGCCTGGGAGACTTCACCTCAAACTTAGGGATAGCTAATTGGACAGAAGCCAAAAAGTCCCACCTGAGCAATTTACTAGAAGCGAACAAAGAAACTAATTGCTTTTGTAAGGTTTTTTACCAGAAGAAAAGATCTCCTGTACCTAGCTCAATTTTTCTGTTTGTTATTTTGCCTTTTATTAAACCTTATTGTTTCCAACACTGCAACAGAAGCCATCCTGCTGATTTTTATGCTTCCAAAGGTAGCTGAGCTATCTTGGGTGTGTTATAGACCTCTGAGAGCTTATCAGACCTGGCTCAAAGAAGCTGCTGTAATGTAATGATGTCCGCAGGAGTCCCAGGACGAGGGAAGAGATGAGAATCTTGACTCCATGTTTCAGAAGGCTGATTTATTATTTTATGATATATATTATATTAAAATGATATATTAAAACTATACTTAAAGAATAGAATAAAAGGATTTCATCAGAAGGCTAGCAAGGAATAGAAAGGAATGGAATGATAATAAAATCTTGTCACTGACCCGGGTCCGAGCCAGCTGACTGTGATTGGTCATTAATTAAAAACAACCACATGAGACCAACCACAGATGCACCTGTTGCATCCCACAGCAGCAGATAATCATTGTTTTTCTTTTCCTCTGAGGCCTCTCAGCTTCTCAGGAGAAAAAAGTCCTAACAAAAGGATTTTTCATAAAATGCATCTGTGACACTCTAACACGTGGTGATTGTGTTTGTCCTCTTGCTGCAGTGGCAGAGGTCCTGTCTGAGTGCCGCCTCCTGTCCTACATGTCCCAGATGTCCATGAGAATGTCCTTCCTCTTCCGTCTCATCAACATCATCCATGTACAGACACTTACACAGGTAAAGAGCTGCCAGACCTTGCACTTGCCTTACTGGGACTGCAGTGGTGAGCAGGGCTGAGCCTCCTGTCCCTGGAGGACACACATATCCCTTTTTCCTTGCAAGAACACTTCCACTGTGTGCTCCCCACAGGCTTGTTTTATAGGAACATGTATACAACAGCTGTCTTGGCATTTAAATTTTTTTGCTGTGTCATTTTTACCTCCAGGAAAATGTCAGTTGTTTGAACACAAGTTTAGTTATCCTAATGCTGGCCCGAAGGAAAGAAAAGCTCCCTTTTTATCTGCGCACCTTGCAACAGATGGAATACACAGAGAAATACCCTGGCTTCATCCTGAACAACTTCCACAGCCTCCTGCGGTTCTGGCAGCAGCATTACCTCAACAAGGACAAAGACAGCACCTGCTTAGAAAATGTATGTGACCCTCTTAGCATGGCAACACGTGTCTGCCAGCCCCCTGGCAAAAATGGGAGCTTGGGAAGGGAAAGAAGGGAGGGAGTTCTGCCCCCACTGTAGCTCTGTGGTGCTTTTCACACCTCAGTCAGGCTGCCACAATGCAGGTGCTGGGCTTCCCCAGAAACAGAGCCTGAGGTCTGGCTGTGGCACTTGGTGAGACTTGCCAGTGCTGAGTGGGGTGGAGAGGTAGGGCTGGCAGGATGGCCAGGGAGGGGGAGGCAGGACAGAATGCAGTTCCCAGAGTAGTTAGCACCTTAGCCAGACTGTTCCCTCTTCCTGGTGTTGCAAACAGTGCAGGAAGAATATCTGATGTAGCTGCTGGAAGCCAAGGGAGCATCCTGCAGGTTTCTGTGCCAGAGCTGACTTGCCCTGGGTCACTGGTGGGTAGGAATAACCACATCCAGTTATGTTGGGAACACGTGGTCTGGTGTTGGGCTGCTGGGGTGGCCTTTTGGCTTTGAGGGAATAATGCAGGAGGGGTGTGAGCAGGGAGTGTGTTGATTTTTGTGCTCTCAGGAGCAGGAGCTACTTCCAGCATTGGCTTATCTGTGGCACTAGAGGGTACCAGTTTGTGTTTGGACTGAACAGCAGAGGACAAGTTTGGATTATGGATGTAGTGGCTCGGGCAGGCTGGAGTCACCCTGTGCTGCTCTTAGCAGCTGCCAGAGGCACTGGGAGTCCTTGTCTGCATCTGGAGAGTGGGCAGCTGGTTGTAGAGGGTGTAGTTGTTCAACACCCAACCCTTCTGTGGGCCCCAGGGAGGGAGGGCAGAGAGGGGAACCCAAAGTGCTGGTCACACTGTGGGGCTGGGCAGCTCAGGCTGAACAGGGAGTGATTCTCAGCTTTGGGAGGTGTTCCCTGCTGTGGCCTCCACTGACCCCCTGTTATCTGTGCCCACAGAGCTCCTGTATTAGTTTTACCTACTGGAAAGAGACTGTTTCGATACTGCTCAGTCCGGACCGGACGTCCCCCTGTGCCATAGTCAGCTACATCGACGAGGCGTACATGGACATTGACAGAGACTTCTCCGAGGAGTAATTGCCACCTCCAGCTTGTGATGGGCAGCTCGGAGGGTCCCTCCCAGCCCAGGGATTTTCAGGGATACGCTGTGTAGTGTGTGTGTGCAGCTCGGAGCTGCGGAGCGTCGTCCCACCCCCGCCCCTGCCGGCCCCCAGCTCTGACCTCTGAGACTCGGACAGCTCTCTGGGCAACACATTCAGGGATGTATCTTCCAGTTGTTCTGGGATAAAAATAATCACCTGCACAAACCAGCCTGTATTATTTTTTTTTCTCCTCTCTCCCAGTCCGGCGAGGCTGGCAGAAGGGGTTTTGCTGATGTGAGGGTTCTCTTCTCTGTATGTGCCAGTTGAGGGGTGGCTCTCTCAGGGCTGCCAGGATGAGCAAGTTGAAAAGCACAGCAATTGCCCTCCAAGTGTGAGGTCCAAGGAGCCCATCTGAGCAGGACCCCAGCACCAGCCACGTGCAGAGCCACCACGAGGACTCCCTGCAGGTGTTAACTCTTCCGCCGGGCTTTGGAATCAGGCCTTTGGGCTTGGTTAGAGCATGAGTGTGTGTGCGTGTGTGTGCTTTTAATTCCTGAGAGCCCCAGCTCCAGTCACCTCTTTACCATCGCCTTTTGGATCATTTGGTACTAAATCTATCTGCATTAGGAGAGAACCTCTGCTCCTGCTGTCCTTCCTGCACATCCTTCCCATCCGGAGGCGTTTGCAGTGCTGGAGAACAGAGACATTTCAGCAGTGGTGGAATTGCAACAGGGGTTGGTTTTTTCACAGAGCACTAGCATTAAAATGTACTAATTTTTTAAACTTGCAGCTTGTCCCTTCTTGGGTAACTAATCTGGTTTTAAAATCCTTTTCAGGACCATTGCTCTTGATGTTAACCTGCTATGCCTGGAAGTCTTATGTCAGTCTCTGCTTTCGGCCCTTAATATCAACACACACATTAATCTTGAAAGTGCAATATGTACTGGAGATGTCCGTTTTTTCCTGGATCTGTTTTAATCAGAATGTGTTAAATGCTGGGAATAAACACTCCTGGTTGAAAGTAACTTTGTAGGATATGTTGGGAAGGGGGAATGGGGTTTTGGCAGTCTTGATTGCCCTGCCTGCTCACCAACACCATGTTGCTCCAACACATTCCAATACCCAGGAATGAGATACACTACACTTAAGCCACTACATTTAAGTCAGAAACATGTCTTGCAGCTACAGCTAAAAGAAATCAGTTTTGAAACCACATCTGAATTTTTTTAACATTTTCCAATTTATTTGACGAGATGACTTCAGCTATGTCCAGGCTTCAGAGGGGTGAGGATGTCCCAGAGCTGCAGCCTTTTGTCTCATTGTTGCCAGCAGCATGAAACCCACCCTGAGGCTCCCTGTGCTGGGGCTGGAGGATTGAAGGAGGCTCCAGCCCCAGGAGTAGGACTTGTCTCTGAGCATCTCCCTTCCTCCTTTCTCTTCTCCCACTCCTCGGTGTCCTGCTGTGGGCTCACAGGGTGGTCAGAGCTGCTGAGCTTGTGCATGAAGCTGGAGCCTTGCAGGAGCTCCTGGTGTCCCTTCCTGGGAGCTGCACTCTGCTCTGGTGAGGGTACCCTGGGGAGCTTCTTGCCATGGCAGCTTCACCTCTGTTCCTCACCAGGTCACCCCCACCCTGCCCCTTCCCTCCCCTCAGCTCATTTCTTTCTCATCTGTACTTTTTTTGTTCTTGGGTATTTGTGTTTTTGGTGTATCTTTGCTTCTTCTTAACTGTAATAGATGTACACTTCAAATAAATGCTTCAAATTAAAAGGCTTTTAAGTTAAGGGATGCCTTTTCCACAGTGTAGTTAATGGGTGCATCCACTGATCGCTGCTGTAACCGTGCAGTCTCACTCCCCTCTGTGTGTTAAGGACAGTTTGGGGCCCAGCTGCCTCTGGCCTTCCCCTGGGCCTGGGGGAAGCTGAGCTGAGCCCACACCATCTCTGGGGGTCCTCCCAGGCCTGGCAGCACAGGCTGGGCTTTGCTTTTGGGATGATTGAGAAGGGCACAGGGCAGAAACCCCTGGCAGCTCCTGCAGGAGTGGAGCACGCTGGGCTCCAGGAAAAGGCTCTGCCCCAGGGCACAGAGGGTCACAGGCAAATCCCAGCTGGGGCCATGTTCCTTTGGGATGTCTGTCCATGCCAGATGCCACAACACCCTCATGGTGAGAGGGACCAGACCCATGGAGGTGGGCTGGGAGGGAGGTGGGACCCCTGGCACTAACAAATACCTCTGAAGTGTGCACTGTCCCTGTGGATTGCTGAGGTTCGTGCTGCCCTGATTAATGCCGATTTGCTAACTGCAAATAATCATATTAAATGGAAACTATTAAAGAAATCTATTTTAAAGAAATGAGTGGAGGTGTCTTTTCTTTCCAGTGCCTTTGCCAAAGCCATAACCCCCTCCAGGGCTGTAATAGGGGGCTTTATGTATTCAGGAGTAGTGGCTGAGGTCTGTCTCAGTTCTGGTCTCCTGCAGTTAGATGTGTTCTGGTGGGGAGGTGTGAGGAAAGGGCTCTTTTCCCAAAACCCATCCCAAGCCAGGGCCATAGAGCTGGGAGAGAGAGGACTGGGCTTCTCTGCTGCCTGTGCTTCCCTCTGAAGATGCTCCAGGGGTAGAGGCCAGGCCCTGGTTACCCTGTGACACACAACACAGCCAGTCCTGGTAATCTACGTTTATTTATGCAAAGCAAAGCTGACAGTGACTGTTGCAGCCACTTGCCTCCAACCTACAGCAGCAGCTGGAACACACAGGACAGCCGGGCTCCTAATGCTGGAAAAAATCCCCAAAGGGCTTTGGTGAGAGGAGGGATCTGGAGGCACAGAGCACTGCCACCCTTCAGCCCCGGAGTCAGTGGGCAGTGAGGCAGCAGTGCCACAGCTGGTGTGGCTGTGCCTGTGGTCCCTGCCCTGGCTCCAGGCTGGCAGGAGCCGTGCCCAGCTCCCCACACTCCCATTCCAGGGGTGCCCACCTTGGAGATGACCACGTCCCTGCTGCGGGCGCGCAGTTTGTTGACCTGGCTCTCGGCGATGTCGGCGCGTTCCTCGGCGTCGTCCAGCTCGTGCTGCACCTTGCGGTACTTCACCAGGTTGGAGTTGGCCTGCTGCTCCTGGGCAGGGACAGAGAAGGGGAGGGGGCATGGGGCACAGGGCACAGCAATGAGCTCCCCACATTGCTGCCATGGAGGCAGTCCCAGGGAGGGACAGCCCTGTCCCCCATCCCAGAGCAGTGCTGGGCACTTACTGCCTCCTCAAACTGGCGCTTGTAGCTCTTGACCTTGCTCTGCAGCTTGTCTATCAGGTCCTGCATCCGAGCCAGGTTCTTCCGGTCCTCCTCAGCCTGCAAGTGCCCCAGCTCCCTTAGGCAGACCCCAGCAGCCCCTCACCTCCACCTTTATCTGAGTCCCAGTGGTGCCAGGTCACAAACACAGCACCAACCTGCCCCATCAACCCAGCCTGGTGCCACAGCACCCGTCCCTTGCTCCCCCCTTGTGTCCCATCACCCAGCTCAGGAGGTGCTGGGAAATGGGCAGAAGGACCCAGTTGTGACATGGAGAAGTTTGTGCAGTTGTCATTGCCCACACAGAACCCAGAAGCAGCCCAGGCTAGGCTGGGCTTTGTGGATGGGTTCTGGAGTAACAGAGGCCAAGCAAAGAGGATTTGTGCCAGTTGCTGTGGGACCAGGGCTGCACCTGTGCCCAGAGCTGCTGTACCTGGTAGCTCAGCTCCTTGATCCTGCGCTCGTACTTGCGAATGCCCTTCTGGGCCTCTGCCATCTTCTTCTGCTCCCCATCCAGCTCTCCCTCCAGCTCCCGCACCTGTAGGGGGCACAGACTGGCTCAGCACTTGGCTCCCAAGCACCAGCACTAGCCCAGGTAAAGCCAAGGCACTTTCCCAGCTCAGAGAAGCCACAGTAGAGGCTAAAAACATCCTGAGCTGGGCCCAGCCTGGCAGGGCCTTGGGGACTGTCCCTTGATCCCCCAGAGGCACCACCTGTCCTCAGAGAGATGGGGCAGAGTCTGGTGCCACAGGGACTGGGGCAGCCCCAGGGGTTGGCTCCTGAAGAACACAGCCAGGGATCTGCCCCTACTGTCTCACCCTGGCCTCCAGCTTCTGGATCTGCTTCTTGCCCCCCTTGAGGGCAATCTGCTCTGCCTCGTCCAGGCGCATCTGCAGGTCCTTGATGGTCTGCTCCATGTTCTTCTTCATGCGCTCCAGGTGTGCGCTTGTGTCCTGCTCCTTCTTCAGCTCTTCTGCCATCATGGCAGCCTGCAAGGCCAAGAGCAGGGGGACATCACCTCAGGGCCAGGCAGCCCTGCCAGACCAGGGCTCAGTGGAGGTGTGAGACCCACACAGCAGTCCCCACCACTCTCTTACATCTGTGATGGCTTTCTTTGCCTTCTCCTCGGCGTTGCGACACTCCTGCACCGCATCCTCCACCTCACCACTCAGCTGGGAGACATCTGCCTCCAGCTTCTTCTTCTGGTTGATCAGCCCCATGTTCTGCACAGAGAGCAGGCTCAGTGTGACCAGGGCTGGTCACTCACCACGGCTGGACAGACTCACCAGTGCAGGCAGGGGCTTGGCAGTGCCTCCTCACCTGGGAGTGGAGCAGGGTGACCCTCTCGGTGGTTTCCAGCAGCTCCTGCTCTGCCAGCTTCCTGCTCCTCTCGGCCTGCTCCAGCGCCGCCCGCAGCTCCTCCACCTCTGCCAGCAGCAGGTTGCTGCGGCGCTCCAGGGCCCCCACCTGCTCCTTCAGGTCATCATTGTGGCGCTGGGTGTCATCCAGCTCCATCTGCAGGTCCTGTGGGGCAGCGTGGGGTCACTGGGGACAGCCAGGAGCCGGGCTGGCAGCAGGGATGGCACTCAGTCTGTCCCAACCTTGATCTGGGCCTGGAGCTGGCGGCCCAGCTGCTGGAACTCGGCAGCCTGGCGGTTGGCGTGGTTCAGCTGGATCTCCATCTCGTTCAGGTCCCCCTCCATCTTCTTCCTCAGCCTCACAGCCTCGTTCTTGGCCCGGGCCTCTGCGTCCAGCGAGGCCTGCATGGAGTCCATGGCGCGCTGGTGGTTGCGCCTGCAGGACAGGGCATGCATCAGCCACGTCCCCTGGGGACACCCAGCCCTGCCAGGGCCACAGTGCCAGCTCTGCCCCTGCAGAAACATCCCCTGGGGACACCCAGCCCTGCCAGCTCTGCCCCTGCAGCCACGTCCCCTGGGGACACCCAACCCTGCCAGGGCCAGCTCTGGCCCTGCAGCCACGTCCCAGCCTGTCCCCTCACCCAGCCTGTCCCCTCACCCCACACACCTCAGGTTCTCAAACTCCTCGTCTTTCTCTGCCAGCTTCCTGTCCATGTCAGCCTTGATCTGGTTCAGCTCCAGCTGGATGCGCAGGGTCTTGCTCTCCTCGTGCTCCAGGGCTCCCTAGAGACAGCTCAGCCATGGGAAGGTGGGAAGGGGGGTCTCCCCAGCCGCCCATCCCACCCTGGCTTTGTCCCCCAGCCCATTGCTATGAGGGGCAGAGCAGGTGGAGCTACCCCAGGGCCTGCAGTGGTTGCAGGACCCTCATGAATGGGATTGCCAGGGGTCACAGCCTGGCTCAGGACTGTCACCCCACACAACCAGAGCTGCAGGGTGGGCCAGTGGCTCCTGGGGACAGCAGGAACACATGGGAAACAAGGACTCACCTCAGCCTCCTCCAGAGCTGCCTGGATATCGCTCTTCTCACTTTCCAGCACTTTCTTCACCTTCTCCAGCTCATGGATGGTTTTGCCTCCCAGACTGATCTGGTCAGTCAAATCAGCAATTTCCTCTGCCAGGGACACGAGGAGTTTGGTCAGGAAGGAGTTTGTGGGACCAGCCCTGTGCAAGTGACGTCCCCATCCCCCTGCCCAGGCTCAGCTGATGTCCCTCAGACCCTCAAAGAGCAACCAAGGCAGTGCTTGGGAACATTTCTGGGAGACCTGTTTGTCCAACAGCAACCCCCCCAAGGCAGCATCATGGCACTTGGCAGCACCATTTGGGGACAGGACCCATCTGGGGACAGGAGCCAAGGGGCTGTGCCAGTCCTCCCAGAGTGTGCCCAGCATGAGGGCAGGACACATGCTGGCATCCCAGCAGGGCTGCTGCACCCCCCCAGTGGATGTGCTGAGCAGCAAAGCCTCTCCTGGCCAACAAGGGACCCAATCCCACGTGTCTGAGGAAAGGGCAGAAGCCAGGGGAGTGCCTGAGCCCAGCCCTACCCTGCAGGTTCTTGTTCTCCCTCTTAAGGGTCTCCAGGTTGTCCAGGGACTCCTCGTAGGCGTTCTTGAGCTTGAAGAGCTCCGTGCTCAGGCTGCGCGCCTCCTTCTGCGACGCCTCCAGCTCCACCTGGCTCTCCTCGTGCTTCTGCCTCCACTCTGCCAGGATCCTGTCGAAGTTCCTCTGCTTCTTGTCCAGGGCGGCGCAGGCCGAGTTGGCGCGCTCCAGCTCCACCGACAGGTCCTCGATCTCGGTCTGCAGCCGGTGCTTGGTCTTCTCCAGCGAGGAGCACTTGGCATGGGCGGCCTCCACGGCCTCCTCTGCCTCCTGCAGCCGCGTGGCCAGCTTCTTCCTGCCCACGGCACCGGGGTGAGTGTGCCCTGCCCCAGTGACACCCTGCCCCACAGACTCTGGTCCTCACCACGTTTCTCCTCACAGAGAAATGCAAGGCACAGCTCCCCGAAGATATTCTGAGACTCATGTTCTCTGAAGCTCAGAGAAAAGAAAAACAGTTCTTATCTCATTCGCTGCACCTGTGTTGTTCACAAGTAGAATTGTGAACAACATTGTGAAAGATTGTTTACCTGAAGGGAATTAGTAATTAGATTCTAGTGTAAGAGTTTTAATTCACTGACCAATTAAATTCATGTGTGTCACTGTCATAGTTTCTGAAAAATCCCTTCTCCAGGCAAGATGAGAACCCTCAGCTTCTCCATGTTTGGCTGCTCTGGAATGTGGTCTGGAGATTGTTTATCCAAACATGTGAATTGTTCTAATTTAATGACCAATCATGGTCCAGCTGTGTCGAGGCTCTGAGGAGTGACGAGTTTTTATTATTCATTATTTTCTAGCCTTCTGATGTATTCTTTCTCTTTCTTTAGTATAGTTTTAGTATAGCATAATATAATGTAATGTAATGTAATGTAATATGTTATTATATTATATATAAAATATATATTATATATATGTATAATATATTTAATATATGTATATATGTATATATATACATAATGTAATGTTACATTATGTTATATTATCATAATATATATAATGATGTATATATAATATCATAAAATAATAAATCAGCCATCTGAGAACCTGGAGTCAGATTCTCATCTCTCACTTCATCCTAGGGACCTCACAAACACCACATATGCGTGCATGTGTCAGGACTGTCAGCTGACAGTCACGAGATGCTGTGCAGTAAAATGGAGTTGAGTACTTAGCAGATTCAGTTTAGATGTAATGTAATGTAATATAGAATAATATAATAAAGTAATAAATTAACCTTCTAAGAACATAGAGTCAAATGTATAATTTTCTCCTCCTTCATCAGGGGTGCCCTAATTTTACAATAGGCAGGAGCATGCTATGTCACCCCAGGTCTGGGAGAGCCCCACTGCTGAACAGAAAGCCACCACCTACAAGGAGTTGACTTGTGCCATGGGACTTACTTGGCTTCCTCCAGCTCCTCAGTCCTCTGGATGGCATCAGTCTCGTACTTGGTTCTCCACTGGGCCACCTCAGCGTTGGCTTTGGACAAGTTCCTCTGGAGCTCGCTCTTGGCCTCGCCCTCCTCCTCGTACTGCTCCCGCAGCAGGTCACAGTCGTGCCGGGAGGCCTGCAGGGCATGGGCCAGGGCGTTCTTGCCCTGAGGGAGAGAGAGCAGCAGCTGATTCTGGGCTCCAGGACACTGCCCATGGCACCTAGACTGGCAGCAGCAGCAGGGAACTTCTTTTCTTCCCAGGTGAAGAGCTGCCCTGCGTGCTGGGTATGCCCCACCTCCCTCACAGTGTCACTCAGAGACCAACCATGCCCTGAAACCTCACCTTGGTCTCTTCCTCCAGCTGCCTCTTGAGTTCCTCAATGCTCTGTGTGAAGGAGACCTTGCCACGGCTCAGCTGGTTGATGAAGGACTCCTTCTCCTCCAGCAGTCGGGTGAGCTCCCCTGGATTCAAACACAGCCAAAACAGCTATTTCAGGGCTGTAGGGCTGCACTCTGCACTAGCCCACACTCTCCCAGAGCCTGTGGCCTCCAGCTGTCCCCACACACAGAGCAAGCTAGGCAGAGGTGCACCCAGTTAAAGGCAAAGGATGCCAGTGAGGAATCCCTCCTGAGGTACACCTAGTTTTTCCCTCCATGGGAGGAGGAGGACGGTCACAAACATCTTTTATGAAAAATCCTTTCCTTAGGAAAAATCCTTTCCTTAGGACTTTTCCTCCTGAGAAGCTGACAGGCCTCAGGAACAAAATGTAAACAATGATTATCTACTGCTGTGGAATGCAACAGGTGCATCTGTGATTGGTCTCATAGAGTTGTTTCTAATTAATGGCCAATCACAGTCAGCTGGCTCGGACTCTATGTCTGAGACAGAGCCTTTGTTATCATTCTTTCTTTTCTATTCTTAGCTAGCCTTGTGATGAAATCCTTTCTTCTATTCTTTTAGTATAGATTTAATGTAATATATATCATAAAATAGTAAATCAAGCCTTCTGAAACATGGAGTCAGATCCTTGTCTCTTCCCCCATTCTTGGACTTCTGTGAACACCGTCACAGAGGACAGCTTGCCTGGCTGAACCCCACTCCCAGCCAGGTCAGAGCACTCTGAGGCAGATGGGTGCCCCTGGTTTTTGCTCACTCACCGTTCTCAGTCTGCAGCCGGCCCCGCTGCGCGTTCACGTCCGTCAGCTGCCGCTGCAGCTCGTCCACTCTGGCCTTGGCCTCGTTCAGCTGGTCCTCGTAGGTGCGGCACAGCTTCTCTGCGTTGGCCTGCAGCACCAAGCACAGCCTGGCTGAGCTCAGCTCTGCACAGAGCACCATCTCCCACCCTGGGATACCCTGCCCTGCTCAGTGGATCCTACAGGAACACAAGGCAGAGAGCAGGAGCCTGGCAGAGCTCGCTGCCAAGCTAACAGCAGCTCTCTGAAGTCAAGCTGCCCAGGAAATGCCTTCCCAGAGCCTCCAGACTTGACTAGGACAAGTAAAGCATCCCGTAGTGACATAGGGACAAGCTGCAGGTCAAACAGGACTTGGTCATGGCAAAGCAACACCACCCCATGGACGTGGCTGTGCTGGTCACGCTGCACCCTGTCACAGACATATTTTATGAAAAATCCTTTTGCTAGGATCATTTCTCCTGAGAAGCTGAAAGGCCTCAGAAACAAAATGTAAACAATGGTTTTCTGCTGGTGTGGAATGCAACAGGTGCATCTTTGATTGGTCTCATGTGCTTGTTTGCAATTAATGGCCAGTCACAGGCTCAGAGTCTGAGAGTCACGAGCTTTTGTTATCATTCCTTTCTATGTCTTTCAAGCCTTCTGATGAAATCCTTTCTTCTATTATTTTAGTATAGTGTTAATATATAATTTTCTTTTGATATAATATATATCATAAAATAACAGATCAGCCTTCTGAAACACGGAGTCAAGATTCTCATCTCTTCCCTCATCCTGGGATCCCTGCGAACACCACCACAGCACTCAGTTGCACTGATGTCCACAGGAAAGACCAACCAGCCCTGTGGAGAACCAGGACTGTGAAAAATGTGTATTTTATTATTGGCTTTTCACAAATATGAAAATGAATATTATATGTATTATGTTAGAAAGTTATGCTGTATTAATTTTCTTAAGTGGTGTGTTAAATATAGTTTTAGTTTAGAACATAAGGTTAAAATAGAAACAATGCTATGTACGATACTTTTTTTCTGAAGAAAGGACTCGCACTGAGATAGCAGCCACAGGACAACTAAATCTTTCAGAGAAAGAGAATTAATTCTCCCTTATCAGAAGAAATTAACTTCTTCCCACCTTGCTCAGCCAAGTTAGGATTAAGAGGAAGAAGATGACGATGACCAGACAGAATCCTGTGTTTGAATGGAATTTATGCATCATGGATGAGATGTATGAATATACAACAGATTATTGTTTTTAAGGCTCAATCCTCTCTTAACATGAGTCCTTTTTTGGGCTTATGTTGCCCAGAAAAGGGTACCTGGATGTCCATAATTCTTTGTTTTTATTGTCTCATATTATCCTAATCCAAATTGTCCAAAAATTTTATTACCCTAATTATATTGCTAATTTTATAACCATTTTATTACTATTAAACTTTTAAAATTTTTAAAACAAGCGACTGGCATTTTTCACAAGGACCCACCTTGCTCTTGGTGATGTACTCAACGTTGGAGGAGAGATCATCAATCTCCATCTTCATCTCGCTCTTCTCCTTCTCCAGTTTCTGCTTGACGCGCTGCAGGCCGTCGATGCGCTCGCCCAGCTCGGCCACGCTGTCCGCGTGCTTCTTCCTGAGCGCGGCCGCCGTGGCCTCGTGCTGCAGCGTGGCCTCCTCCAGGTCCCTCCTCAGCTTCAGGAACTCGGCCTCCCTCTTCTTGCTGAGCTCCAGCTGCGTGGCCGTGCTGCCGCCCGCCTCCTCCAGCCGCTCGCTCAGCTCCTCCAGCTCCCGCGACGCCTCCGCACGCTGCTTCTCCACCTTGGCCCGCGCGGCTCGCTCGGCCTCCAGCTCCTCCTCCAGCTCCTCCACGCGTGCCTGCACACACAGGAATGGGCAGGTGATCCAAGATATGGGTGAAGCTCCAGCATTGATATATGGTCTCCTTGAGCCAGCTCGAAGAGACCATATATCAACAGTGGAGATTTATATCTTGGAGATTTGTATCACACCCGAGATAGCTCAGCTACCTTAGAAGGCATAAAATCAGCTGGATGGTTCTGTGGTAGTGTTGGAAACAGAAAAGTTTTAATAAAAGGCAAAATAACAAAACTCTTTACAGAGTTTTACAGAGAAAAACCAATCCAGGTGCAAGAGGTTCTTGCTCCTGGTAAAACACCCCACAAAAGCCATTAGTTTCTTTGTTCTCTTCTATTTCTAGTAATTGCCCAGGTGGAACTTTTTGGCTCCTGTCCAATTGGCTATCCTTAACTTTGAGGTGAAGTTCCCCAGGTCCTATGAGATGTCTTTTTACCTAATCAAGGAGATTAGATAAAAAATCTACCTAATACGGGCTTTTTCCTTTTTAAGGAGACAAAGGATAGTTTTGTCACTCCACATGCCTATATAGCATCTCTGCTCTCCACAGTGGAGCAGCATCTCTGATGATGATGGGAGGCAAAAAGCCACCAGTCTGGGGCTGTTTTGGGAGGTAGGTGCTCCTTGGTAGCATGTTTGGAGCTCCTGCTCTCCTCTGTCCCTGCCATCAGGATGCAGCTGGCATTAGCTTCTTTTCATGGGAACTTTCATGATTGTGGAGACCTGTCTCAGATAGGAAGAAGCCCAGTGACCTAGATTTGGATTTTCAGAGTTTGGTTACTGGATTACAGGTTTTATTTTGGACAGAGAACTAGATCTGGAAGCTGTTCCTCAGGCTGGTGATAGTGTTCACCTCAATAGCTCTTTCTTTAATTTTCAACCCATCATGTGCTGGCAGAGGGTTTGGCTCCTGCTACCCATGCCAGCTTTTTCCAGGGAGATGCCCCTGTGCTCAGAGGGGGACTGGCTCATGCAGATTCCCCTGCACATCACATCTAATGGAAATTTTGAACTCCCAGGATGTAAGAACAGTTCTTCCCACCATACCTGGACCTCCTTGATCTTCTTCTGCAGCTGGGCCTCCATCACTTGCCCATCTTCAATCCTTGAGTTCAGCTGACTCATCTCAAAGTCTTTCCTGTACAGACAGAAGACACAGTCTATGATCACTGTCCTGACAGGTCCTTCTGGTTCCTAAATTTCCCTGCACTCTTACACCCAGGCCAGAGGATGAACAAACCCACAATGGAAAGGGATTGCAGTGATAAGCAGCAGCTCATGGAAGGCTCACAGGAAGGGCTCAAGTAGCCAAATTGGCAGACAGCTGGCTCTGAGGGTTTTTCTCTGAGGTCCCAAGGTGTTCTGCAGTTCCCCAGTGAGAATGGGACATGACTGAAGTCTGTACTTGCAGCTGAGGCCCAGCAGTGTGCTGGATCCTGCCAGGCAGGTCCCTCCTCTCCAGCCCCATGGACAAAGGAAGGTCTGTGAGCCCTGGTCTATGAGCCTGCCACAAGCTCCTCAGCCTCTCTGCAAAATGCCCAGGAAATCCAAGCCCTGCCTGTGCCAGGACTGGTCACACAGCAGTGCCCAGAGGAGGATCACACAGCTCAGCCCAGCTGCCCCTGCAGACACCACACTAAATCTGATGGATATAGAGGTGCCCAGAGCCCAGGCATGTGTCACACACTCACTTCTTGAGCTTCTCATCCAGTTGCTGCTTGTCATTCTCCAGATCCATCACAGACTCTTGTGACAGCTTCAGGTCTCCTTCAAGCTTCCTCTTGGCTCTCTCCAGGTCCATGCGGACCTTCTTTTCTTGCTCAAGAGAACTTTCCAGCTGGAGAACAAAGGGAGGTGGGGTAGGGAGGGAAAGGACCTTCTGCAGCCCCACCCTCACCCATGCCCACTGCTGTGGGAACTCCACCAGTCCCCTGGGGGCCAGAGGTGTTCCCCAGCTGTCTCCAGTCCCACTCCCTCAGCTCAGGACTGCTCTCCATGAGGTGCTCTACACCACCTCTTGTTTCAGAGGTAGTTTGTCAATGGGATTATTCATCAACTGGCCATATTAAAGGGGGATGTGGTAATGATCCCACACTCCAGATCCCACTCAGGGACAGCCTTTGGGCTCTCCTGGAGATGTGACTCAAACCTCTCTTGCTTTATTCTCACTGGCCTGTCACTCACATCATCCACTTGCTGCTCCAGTTTGACCTTGGCTTTGGTCAGTGTGTTGACCTTGTCCTCCTCAGCCTGCAGGTCATCCAGGGCCTGCTGATGGGCCTCTTGCAGGGCTTTCTTCTCCTTTGTCAGCTTGGCAATGATCTCATCTAGACCAGCCATCTCCTCAATCAAGTTTTTAACCTGCATCAGTGAAGATAAAAGTAGAGAGCATCTCAGAGGGAGGTGCAAAGCTACTCCAGCAGCCTGACCCTTGCAAGGCAGGAGTCCATCCATGGGACAGCAGCTCTGCACCCTGTCAGCAGCCAGCCCCTCTCCCTTAGCCAGGCTGGTCCCACCAGGTGGGTTTTCCATGCCTCAGATCACTTGCCACAGCACAGAACCATTTGCCCACAGCCCTCTGGGCAATGAGGCAGGACACAGAGGGTTTTTCCCTCTCACACTCCCCTTTCCCTCTGCCCTGCCCTAGTTTCCCCACACCAGCAGCCTTATCCCAGATATTCCTCTGGTGTCCCCTGTTCCAGATTGCAAGGCAAGATGTATTCTCTCAAGATGTATGGCACTTCTCTTGTGTCAAGTGGGCAGTTTGCCTTATCTCTCTCTCAGTGATCACAATCACTCCTCCCTTGGGAGGGGACATTGCTGATAACAGCTATTGAATGTCCCTGCATGGCTGATAAGAACTACAGCATCCCATTGGTAGATGTGAGCCCAGAGGGAGGAGCCAAGCATTCCTACCTGGATATAATCTGGAGGTTCTGGAACACCAGCACAGCTTCTGCACTGGATTCCCCAGAGGAACAGCAGCTGCCTCTGCCACTGGATCTTCAGAGGAAGAGACTGCACCTTTCTACAGGATCCCTGCTCCAGCAGAACCAGCCCTGACAGTGCAGGAGGGCTGAGCCACAATTCCAATGGCACTGCTGCCAACACCCTGACCCACAGAGTGTCAGGTTGGGTTCTGACTCTGGCAGTGTTGTTCTAGTGTACTGCATTGTTTATTTTATCCTTTTATTTTCTTCCCTATTAAAGAACTGTTATTCCTGCCCCCATATTTTTTGCCTGAGAAGCTCTTAATTTAAAATTTATAGCAATTTGGAGGGAGGGGTTATACATTCTCCATTTCAGGGGAGGTTCCTGCCTTCTTTAGCAGACACCTGTCTTTCCAAACCAAGACAGTTACCTTGTTCTCTGTGGCATGTTTCTCCTTCTCCACCTTGGCCAGCGTGATCTCCAGGTCATCAATGTCCTTCTTCAGCTCTGCACACTCATCCTCCAGCTTGCGTTTCTTGGCAGTGAGCTCTGAGCTCATCTCCTCCTCATCCTCCACACGCTCTTGCAGCTCCTTCACCTTGGCCTCCAGCTGGATCTTGGACTTGATGAGCAGGTCACAGCGCTCCTCTGCATCTGCCAGGTTGTCCTGCTCCTGGGAGAGGCACAGGAGAGCAGTGCTCACCCTCTGCCCCAGCACTCTGCTCCCAGCCCTGCTGTCCTGCCCTTCTCCTTGTAGAAGGGGCAGAGCAAGCCCGAGGTGCTCATGTGTACAAAAAATACAGCTCCAGTCACTGCCTGTCATCAAGGTTCAACCATTCACACTAACCAGGGCCAAAGAGCAGCTCAATCTTTCCAGAGGAAGGACAAAAAAAAAAAAAAAACAGCACAGAATTTGGCAAGCAAACATTGCCATCCCCTCCCACCCCCCTGTGAGGAGAGCACCCTTCCTAGAGCCAGGGGATCACAAATCCCTGTGACAGCCCCAGCATGTGATGGTACTTCAGGACTGCAGTCTTAGGCTGTGTTTCAGACAGATTGTGACAATGAGGGAGCTTCAGAACTGCAAGAGGAGGAAGGAGGGTTCCAGGATGTTCTGCTCCTTCTTCTACCCATGGACCCTGCACTGTGTTAAACCCCACAGAGAGGGTGGGGCACTCACTGCCTGCAGCTGCAGAGCCAGGTCGTGCTTCTCCTGGATCATGGAGACTTGCTTCTCTTCCAGCTCCTTCCTCTTAGCCTCAGACTTCTCCAGAGCCTCCTTCAGCTTCTGGAATTCCTCCTTCAGGTTGGACATCTCCTTCTCAGTCTGAGCAGACTTGAGTAAAGGCTTGATCTTGAAGAACAGCTTCATCCAGGACCAGTTCTTGACAGCATTGAAGGCACGGATGTTCCACTGGATGGTGTAGAGGGCTTCCCTGGGGGATACAAGCACAGCATCATCAGGGGTGGACATTCTCCATGTCCCACCTGGCTTCTGCAGGCCTGGATACGGCTGCATTCTCCCCCAGCTGGACAAATGGCAGAATGGTGACTGAATGGGACACTGTCTGCACACTGTACTGGCCCTGCTGGGCTGGGTGGGGTGGCCTGGATCTCAGCTCTCCTCACTCTGCCTCCCTCTGAATCAAACCAGAGGCTCCTCACACTTAGATCCTCCCGACCAGGGCCATGCCAGACCTCTTCCAGGTTTGTCTCCATCCCTCAGGACCAATCACTGCCAGACACAGGTAAACCCCATGGGTCAAACCCATGGATACATGCAGAAAGGACAAGGAGACACAAAGTTCTGCCTTTTGCCCCCCATCTACCTCCTGCTGATGATCTTCTGATACTCCACACGCATGAGGAACCCCCGGATCCTGGCCTGGAGCATTGTCAGCACCTTGGCCAGACGTTCATCTCGCATCTCCTCCAGCAAGCCCAGCAAACCAGCCTTGAAAAAAACCTGGGGGCAAGAGAGTGGAGTCACCAGCAGAAGGACAGAGGGCTCAGGGGTAACACAGACTGCCAGGGAAACATGGAGGTGCTCCCACACATGGCACAGGAACCAGACCTGGTTCCCGTCAGGCAGCAGTGACCTGCTCAGAGCTGCTCTTTCTCTTCCTCTGCCCTGCTGAGTCCCTTCAAGGGCCACACTGACCCTGCAGAGGGCATGGCTGCAGCAGGGCCGTGGCCAGGCACAGAGAACAACAGCAGGGGAAACTTCTCCCTGCCAAGGATCAGCTGCCCTCTCTCACCTTGGTGTGGCCAAACTTGTACTGTGCATGGTCCAGCTCCAGGGAGCTCAGCAGCTTCTCTGTGGCCTTCCTGCTGTCCACAAACTTGTCTTCTGGAATGGCTGCTGGGTTGAGGATACGGTAGCTGTGGGGAAAGCAGAGGGAGGCCATGCAAGAGGGAATGCAGTCCCAGCATCACCCCAGAGCCCCAGGCATGCCAGTACCCACTGGGGCCATGGGGCTGTGTATGAACCAGCTGCTCCAGGGCACAGCATTGCAGGCACCAGGGAACCCTGGCAGAATTTAGTCCCTGAACATCAGGGAGACTGTGCCAAGATGCCACTGCCCTCATTAGGCAGCATGGATGGGACCCTAAGGTGAGAACCCTGAGGATCCATCCCAAGGGCAGAGAGAAATCTGAGCCAGGATCAGAGAAGCCTGAGCCTGTGGATGCCATGGGACAGAGACAGGGAAACAGCAAGTGTTCCTCACAGCAGCCTGTGAGAATTTTTAGGAAGTTGTAAAGATGTGATAACTTGTTAAGCATAAACAATCTGCAGGTGGTGTTTCTCTACTTCGTCTGTCTGTTCTCAAAAACAGTGTGTGAGGAAGATGTTTTTATTAGTTAGCCAATCAAATAAAATCTATTGTATCACTCTATAAAAACCGTGCAATTCTCTTGAATTAAGCCTTCTTTGCTCTTTCTACAATATTGCCTCTCACCTGTTCTTGTGTCATTATAAAAGCTGCACAGTTCTCTTGAATAAAACCTTCTTTGCTCTTTCTACAATACTGCTTCTCACCTGTTCCTGTGTCATTATAAAAACTGTGTGGTTCTCTTGAATAAAGCCTTCTGTGCTCTTTCTACAATCCTGCCTCCTCGTTTCTGTGTGATTCTCAGCACAAGAGTGACACGAGCCTTGCCACCTTCCCCCTGCAGCAGCACCTCAAACACCCAGATCCTACCCCAAACCCTCCATGGCTGGCACCCCAGAGCCAGCAGCAGAGCAAACCCAAACTGGGCAGGCACTGGGGGTTCAGAGCAGCCCTGTACAAGCTGGGGAGCAGCTCAGAGCCAGGACAAGTCTGTCTGCCCTGGAACCACGTGCTGGGTGAGGAAGAGGAGGGCGTTACCGCTGCTTGAACTCTGCATAGAGGATCCTGTTGGGGAAGCCCTTGCGGCAGATGCGGATCCCTTCCAGCACCCCATTGCAGCGCAGCTGGTGCAGCACCAGGAAGGAATCCATGGCTCCTGTGGGGCAGGACACACACAGAGCACAGGCTCAGCCCAAGAAGACAGAGAAAATGCAGTTGCAGCCTGGGTGTGAACCCTGGGAACTTCCCATGATTTGAACAGGAGTGTCAGCCTGTCCTGCAGGTGTGTGCTGAGCACAGTGCTGCAGCCGGGGCCTTGCATGTGGAACTCTGTCACAGACATCTTCTATGAAAAATCCTTTCCTTAGGATTTTTCCTCATGAGAAGCTGAGAGGACTCCAGAACAAAATGTTCCTGAGTAAACAATGGTTATCTGCTGCTGTGGAATGCAACAGGGGGATCTATGATTGGCCCAGGTTGGCTGTTTCTAATTAATGGCCAATCACAGTCAGCTGGCTCAGACTCTCTGTCTGAGCCACAAGCCTTTGTTATCATACCTTCTTTTTCTATTCTTAGCTAGCCTTCTGATGAAATCTTTTCTTCTATTCTTTTAGTATAGTTTTAATACAATATATATCATAAAATAATAAATCAGCCTTCTGAAACATGGAGTCAGATCCTCATCTCTTCCCTCATCCTGAGACCCCTGTGAACACAGTCACAGGACTCAGCCTGGAGGACTCATCCCTGCCTGCTGTGCATCCCATTTTGGGTGTGCATCCATGCCAAGTGCCAGGCTGCACACCCAACATAAGAGCCTGGCAAAGCTCATTCTCCCCAGCAGAGAAGATTGACCTGGGTCACAGGAGTTTCAGCACTGAGATGGGGCCAGGGCTCAGTGGCAGCATGAAGAGGGCTGGGGAGAGGGTGGGTGGCAGTTCCCAGGTGTGGCTGTCCCCAGCCCCCTGAGCTGTCCCATACCTGGGGTCTTGGTCTCGTTGGGGATGATGCAGCGCACGAAGTGGGGCTGGGTGGAGCGCAGGTTGGTCATCAGCTTGTTGAGGTTCTCCTGCAGGGCAGACACGGGGTGAGGGGACAGCTCTGCTTCCCTGCAATGCTCCTCTCTCTCTCCAGCTCCTTTCCCCCACAGGCAGGGAGGGAGCAGGCCCTGAGAGCCCCTCATGGCAGCAGAAAGGGAATTTCCTCTGCTATCCTGGCAGGGGACATCCCCACCTGGGGTAGGGTCAGAGCCTCCTGCAGGGTGGGACACTGTCCCATGGCACAGGGGGCTGGGCTGGCACACAGGACAGATGGCACTGGCAGGTTTTGCTGTGCTACAGGAGTTTGCAGTGCCAGATGCTTCCCAAGTGTTTGTAGGTAAAGTTTTGCTGTAGGGGAGCGCCAGGGACATGGACTGAGCATATTCCTGCTACAGAGCTCTGTGCTCTGCACCCTGCAGTTCCAGTGCTGGTGTCCACACTGGCTGCAGACACAGAATGTCAGGATATGCAGGATTTCCCTGCACCTCTACAGTGCTTCACTCCCTTTGGCTGTGCCAGACTGCTCCTCCTTTCCTCTCCAAGGCAACTCCACCCTTGATCTTTCCAGCTGCCTTTCCCTGCTTGTACAGGCTCAGCCTGTCCAGGACCAGCTCAAGGAAGAGAACACCTTCCCACAGCTCCACATCACCATGGGGCACCTCCTCACCACAGACACCCTTCCCCAAGGCCTGTGACTTGTCCAGAAGGAACAAAGTCACACTTTTCCCTCAACAGGAGCTCTGCCACAGAGCTGCCTTCTGCAAGCACCTTGGCAAAGGATGACAGAATATGCTGAGTTGGAAAGAACCCACAGGGATCATCCAGGGCAGGTCCTGGCCCTGCACAGACACCCCAACAACCCCACCCTATGCCTGGGAGTGCTGTCCAAGCTCCTGGAGCTCTGGCAGCCTCAGGGCTGTGATCTTTGCCCTGTCACAACGCTGCCATGGCAGGACACATCCCTCTGTGCTGGTTGAGCTCTGGGCTGGACCAGTAACCCCAGTGGTGAGCATGGGCTGGAGCTGTGTGACATCCTGAGCTGTCAAATGGGCCAGGTCACCCCCCAGCACAGGGAACTGCCTGCTCAGACACCTGCAAGATCCTCCTCCATTGTCTTCTGTCCTTCCAGCTGACAGGAACGAGGAGAGAAGTAGCACAGACTTAAAGTGATGTTCATGGAATTAATTATCTAAACATCACTACAAGTCTTAACTGCCTCTCTCTCAGAGGTGGAGGAGCTGCTGCAAGCATCATGAGGGCGGGAGCAGCACGAGCCCAGCTCCAGGGGAAGGGAGCTCTGCCAGCCTGGAGCTTCCTGTCCTGCCCTGCAGCATGGGGACAGGGCTGGGACTCTGCCAGGCACAGCCCCCTTGGCCAGGGATGGAGGGATTTGGGGGCTTTGGTCTGGTGGTGATCCCTCAGGAGCTCTGGTGGTCCCTCAAGACCTCTGGTGGTTCCTCAGGAGCTCTCATGGTCCATCAGGCCCCAGGAAATGCAAGAAACCAAGTCTTGGCAAGGAAGTGTGACTGCTGGTGGGACCCTCAGCAGGTTTCCCTGGATGAAGGGCTGGCTCTCACCTTGTGCAGCTGGGACACCGTTTGGAAAGAAGCTGCCTTCTTACGTTTCTCCTTGGTCCCTGGCTTGTGAGGCTCCTCTGTTGGGTTAAAATATTGATTATTTACATCAGCAAAACATCTGCCTGCCTTGAAGGACTCAAGGGCACCCCCAAACATCCCTAAAATACCCACAGCCCTTGGTGTCTCTAAAGCAGAGGTGGTTGTGCCCTGCTGCAAAACAAAGGCCACCACAAACACCCAGCAGCCATCTCCCACAGCACCCAGCTCTGGGTGTTGCTCCTCAGCTCCTGGTAGCAAGACATTCCTTCACATTCCCAAAGTCACAGGGCCACCACCACAACCCTACAACTTCACACAAGCCCTTAAACCAGCAGGAAAGGAAAAAGAGGGAAGGGAAGGGAAGGGAAGGGAAGGGAAGGGAAGGGAAGGGAAGGGAAGGGAAGGGAAGGGAAGGGAAGGGAAGGGAAGGGAAGGGAAGGGAAGGGAAGGGAAGGGAAGGGAAGGGAAGGGAAGGGAAGGGAAGGGAAGGGAAGGGAAGGGAAGGGAAGGGAAGGGAAGGGAAGGGAAGGGAAGGGAAGGGAAGGGAAGGGAAGGGGAGGGGAGGGGAGGGGAGGGGAGGGGAGGGGAGGGGAGGGGAGGGGAGGGGAGGGGAGGGGAGGGGAGGGGAGGGGAGGGGAGGGGAGGGGAGGGGAGGGGAGGGGAGGGGAGGGGAGGGGAGGGGAGGGGAGGGGAGGGGAGGGGAGAGGAGAGGAGAAGAGAAGAGAAGAGAAGAGAAGAGAAGAGAAGAGAAGAGAAGAGAAGAGAAGAGAAGAGAAGAGAAGAGAAGAGAAGAGAAGAGAAGAGAAGAGAAGAGAAGAGAAGAGAAGAGAAGAGAAGAGAAGAGAAGAGAAGAGAAGAGAAGAGAAGAGAGGAGAAGACTGAGGTAAAAAAGGGGTGAGGGGATTCCTCACCTGAAGCAGAGCCCACATAGTTCTCATAGAGGGAGGCCAGGAGCTTGTTCTGGGATTTCTGGAAGACGGACACCACTGTCTCGTTCAGGGGGTCCTTGTTCTTGTCCAGCCACCCCACGATGTTGTATGGCACCTGTCCCAGGACAGGGAAGGTCAGGCCAGCCCTGTCCCTGCCTGGGGAAGCTGTGGGGGCAGGGAGGAGCTGCCAGGGACTTACCACACCAGCGTAGTGCACCACCTCAAAGTGCGCCTCGTACTTGCGCTTCTTATCCGGCCGCGGCTTCTGGAAGTTGGGCGACTTCCCGATGTGGTTGTCGTAGAGCTTGGACTTGAAGGTCATGTCAGAGGCCTTGGGGAACATGCACTCCTCTTCCAGGATGGACAGGATTCCCATGGGCTGCAGGGAGAGGGGGGATAAAGAGGACTGAGCTTGGTGTTGCCACATCCCATCCCAAAACAGGGATGCTCGGGAGATCCCATCCTAGTCCAGGTGCAAGACACTGGCCATGGGGCCAAGTTGTCATTGGCATATTCCTGACCTCCATGTGGGACTGGCCAGGCCTGCAAGACATGGCAGTTTGCCCTAGTTCAACAAATTGTTGAGAAGGAGGGATCTTCTCCAGGATTGCTCCTTTATCCTAAAAAAAAATTTAAAAGTGTTTCCTTCATGCAATGGTGGAAATATTTCTACAAGCTGCTCTGAATCAGTGAATGCTAAAGAGGCACTGATGGGCTGCAAGTGGGTAGGAAAAAAAAGGGTGAAGAGATGATTGCTCTCTGGAGGAAAAGGCTGCACCAGTTTTTGTTGGCTCCCCAGGTGGGTGGAAATAGAATTTCCATGTTTTCATAAAGTCAAAATTTGTGTAGAAAAGGTCTCAAGGGGCTGGAGGAACTAAGCTGTAAGTATTGGGAAAAAAAATGTTGGGTATTTTGCAACTGACCAGGGAGGGAATAATTAAAATTTTGGTAGCAGAGCACCTCTCTGTTGCAGCCTTTGCAAACAAAACCATCCCTCAGCAGTACCCATTTCTGTGCCCTGCCTCACACTCTACCTTCTCAATCAGGTCAATGCAGGCCTGCAGGTCCAGGCCAAAGTCAATGAAGACCCATTCAATGCCTTCCTTCTTGTATTCCTCCTGCTCCAGGACAAACATGTGGTGGTTGAAGAACTGTTGCAGTTTCTCATTGGTGAAGTTGATGCACAGCTGCTCAAAGCTGTTGAACTGCAAGAACAAAGCAGATGTGAGTCAGAAGGAGGAGCTCCAGAAGGGAAGGTGTCTCCCAGAATTTTTAAGTTTTCAAAGCTTTCTGATGTTCACATTCTTGTAACAAACTTTCTCACACACTTTATGTAAATAACTTATTGTTTGCATTCCTTTATGGAGGAGGAGAAATTTGATGGACTGTTGGTTTGCCCAGTGTCACTGGAGAGGTGGCACTGGTCACCCTCCAATCCACTGTCACTTTTGGAAATCTATAAATGTTGCAGTCAGAAATTAAAAGTGCTCTTTTTACCTTGGGAGAGCTGTGTGCTGCACATTGTGTTATTTCGTGTCCTATAGTGACACGAAGGATCACTCTTGTGCTTTGCCTGGGTGTGAAGGGTGATCCCTGCCAGGCTCAGCTGTGTGGCTGCCACAGCAGATAGCCAGTAATCACTAGAGATGTGTCACACGGCAGTGTTAAATCATTCCTGCTTGTTCCAGATACACCAACCCAGACAAGAGCCCTTTTCTCATCAAGCACCTTCTTAGAGGAGCTCTCAACCCCAGGGGACTGAACTCCCTGAACCCAATGCAGGGGCCTGCAGAACTCACATCAAAGATCTCAAAGCCTGCAATGTCCAGCACCCCAATGAAGAACTGCCTGGCCAGCTTGGTGTCCAGGGTCTTGTTGATGCGGGTCACCAGCCACTTGAACATGCGGTCATAGGTGGCTTTGGCCAGGGCCCCCACAGCATACAGCACCTGCAAGGCAAAGCCCAGAGCACACAGGGAGTGTCACACACATGGTTGATGAAAAATCCTTTCCTTAAGTGTAAACAGTGATTATCAGCTGCTGTGGAATGCAATGGATAGATCTGTGATTGGTCTCATGGGGTTGTTTCTAATTAATGGCCAATCACACTTCAGCTGTGTCTGACTCTCTGGTCAGTCACAAAATTTTATTATCATTCCTTTCCTTACTAGACTTCTGATGAAATCCCTTCTTCTATTCTTTTAGTATAGTTTTAATATAATATATATCATAAAATATTAAACCAGCCTTCTGAAACATGGAGTCAACATTCTCATCTCTCCCTCTTTCTGGACCTCCTGGGCAAACTACCACAAGTGACCTTCTCCCTGCTCCTGCAGGAGCCACAGGCTGACAGAAAAGCTCCTCCTGGCACACAAGGATGGACAGACACATCCAAGGAGTTTGTGGTCACAGCACAAGCTCCAAAATTAGCTTTGCATCCCTCCATAGGTGTGCTCCTGCCTACCTGGCCTATCTTGCCTCCAGGGTTTTAGGATATAAATTCAGTTTAAAGTGACATTTTCAGAAGCCTTGTGCTTGGCCAGAGCCTACAGCCCACTTTGGGTAGGACACCAGCTGCTGAATTGTGCTCAAGGACTGGCTTGCATTATTCAGTGCCAGGTCTGGGTTCCCAGCTAGGGTGTGGCTGGAATCTGACAAGACACAATGTTTGGGGGGTTCATTTCAGTCTTTCTAAAAGATCAACCCAGATGAGTGTTTAGATATCCACAGTTTTCTAATTTTCAGGGCTGAACTCTCCACAGGAGTGTGACTGTCTCTGAAGCAGACCCACAGGACCTGGACCTGCTCTGGCTGGGATCCAACCCACATTTCAAAGACACCACATTGAATCTGCAGCCTTGGTTAATGTGCAGAGCTATCAGCCAGCTCTGCCACCCATTTCCCCTGCTCCTAAAGGCCAAGAACTGTGGATACACCTTCTCTGCTGCTCTGGAGTCTCCTCCTACACCCAAGACAGTGAACTGAAGCAGCAGTGGCAGCCCAGTGTCCTGCTGTCCTGTCACTCACCTGCTCCACGTTCTGCCCTTTGGTCACGTACTCATTGCCCACTTTGACACGAGGATGGAGCAGCCCCTTGATGAGGTCAGCTGAGCTGATTCCCATGAGATAGGCAGCTTTGTCAGCACCTGCAAGGCAGCACAAAGGCATGAGGAGCCCACAGGGAGGGTCTGGGAAGGGGAAAAGGGACCAAAATAAAAAATGACCTGCCCTTGTGATGATCAGTGCTAACCACACTGTTTTTCCACCTCCTCCAGTGCCTATTGTGATTTTCCATCTTAGATATTCTATGATGCTTTAAAGTTTTAACCTCCTGACTGAGAAGTTACTGTTTGGAGGCCTGCTGCACCTTATCAGGTGCTTATCAGGTTTTAGCCTTATTGATCTGGGATTCTCTATCAGCCTTATTGGTCTGCGATTCTCTATGCATTTTCCAGTGGAGGTTTGAATTTCCACACAGCAGATTTGAATTGGCCAGAAGAGATTGTCTTTCATAAACTCCTGATAGCAGACTGTAGCTAGCAAATCACCTCTGTAGGGAATCAGTGCCATATCAAAACCTTCATTAATTACCAGGTAGCAGCTAAAGGCTGTGTTGCCACTCCTGAGGCACAGAGAACTTTTCCTTCATGAATGTTAACATGACAAAGACTGATCCAGGTGATCATTTCTGCTGGATCCCTGTTGAAACCTTCCAAGTATGTGCTAGAGCTCCTCCTTCTCACCCTCCTACATGCTGGAAATTCATTCTGTCCTTTCAGGTTTGCTCTGCAGCCTGACTGTTCTTAGATCTGTGCATTGCATCAGACTTTGCTGAGCAATGAACCAGGAAAAGTGTTGGACAGGGATTGTGTCCTACTCTAACAGCTCTGCAGGAGGCTGTGAGCTGGGCAGGTCCTGCTCCCAGCCTGGCTGGAGTGCTGTGCAGTGAAGGGCAGGAGGTGAAGAGCAGGAGGACACTGCACAAGATGAAGCCCAGCAGGGCTGTGACACCCTGTGATGCTGCTGAGACAAGTCTGATGTAGATGAGACCACCTTGAGAGAGACTGTCCCAAATATTCCTGCTCAAGGCCGAGCCCTTGGTGCACCCAGCAGGGCCTAAGTCAGTGAGTGATCAGGGTCCCTGACCTCCACAGCCCAGGCAGGGGGGAGTTATCCCAGCCTAGGCAGCTCTGGAGTGCTGGGGCAGATGAAACAGGAAAGCCTTATCCATATGATTGCCTGGCAAAAGATTTTGAGAATATGGAAACTATAAGTGAGATTGAAATGAAAGCAGCTTTGAGATCCTAGAGTTACTAAACAACTGGAAAACAATGGCATGGCCAGCTGAAGGTGATCCCCTTTTGATGGAACAACACCCTCTGCTTGCAGACAGGCCCAAGGGTCAGAGCAGACCCTGCAGCTTGGCAGAAGGGGCCCAAAGAGGAGTTTTTAGGGTTTAAAATGTAACACAGTATGGTGATGTAATGATTCCTATAGGCTGTATGTAAATGCTGTAGGATTTGTATCTTGTACTAGATTGGTTAGTGAGAATCAGAATATTCAACACAGAAGATTTATTGTATTGGAATGGGAACCTCGTGCTCTCACTCTCTTTTACTCTTTCATCCTCTCTCTCTCACTCTTTTGCTCTCTCTCATGCTCTTCACCACGCTCTTGCCTTTTACTCTCTTTCCCACTCTCTTTACTTCTCTTTTCTGCTCTGAGCTGTGTCTGGCAGCTCCCAGCAGGGCCCTGCCTCCAGGCCCTTTGCAATAAACCCCAAGTTCCAGCCCTGGCTGCAGAGGTCTCTCCTGTCCGTCTGTCCTGACCATCCTACCCCTGATGCTCCTGCACTGGAGCCCAGAGCCCCACTCACTTTCAGTGCCATCAGCCTCTGCCTGCTCCTCCCGCTGCTTTTGCTTGAATTTCATGTTCCCAAAGTGCATGATGGCCCCCACTATTTTATAGGAGCCGTATTTCTCATCACTGCTGAAGCCCAGGATGTCCATGGCGTGCTGAGGAGACAAAAAGCATTCAAGATAGAACAAATTCACCACGCTGAGGTGAGGGTTGGTTCTTCTCCCACTGTCTCCTAAGGTACTCTCCCTGTCCTGGGGCTGGGCAGGGTGCCCTCTCTGGTGGGCATCTAACCAAGGAATCCTGCCCATGGGGTTTGAATGTGGCTCTAACCAAGGAATCCTGCCCATGGGGTCTGAATGTGGCTCCAGCTCCCATTTGAAAGCAAAAGGACTGGCCTAGCATCCACAAGGTGAAGGTTCCCCAAGCTGAGGGCTCAGGAGCTCCCTGGCAGGACGGGACAGCCAGGGGGGATCAGGCTCTGCTCCAGGGAACAGGGACAGGATGGGAGGGAACGGCCCCAGGCTGGTTCAGGTTGGACATCAGGAGGAATTTCCTCACAGAAGGAGTTGTGAGGCTTTGGCAGGGGCTGCCCAGGGCAGTGCTGGAGTCCCCATCCCTGGAGGTGTCCAAGGAAGGGCTGGACATGGCACTCAGTGCTCTGGGCTGGGTGTCAGGGTGGGGATAAATCACAGCTTGGACTCAACCATCTTGGGGGTCTTTTCCAAATTTAATGATTCTGTGATCTTCCTTCTCATGGGCACTATGGGAAATGCTAATGTGCCTCAGGCCCTTCCTGATGCAGGGATTGACTCTCCCTTCCCTGCCTGGATGAGGCTGTTGGTGCAGATCAGAGTTACTCTTCCCCTTCCTGGAGGCTCCCAACAACCACCAATGAACCATAGGGAAATCCCAACTGATTTAAGGAGGGGCACACAGAGGGAAATCTCAACTGATTGAAAGAGGGAAGGCAGGGCACACCCCCAGAGCTGCCCAGAGGAAGGCTGTGCCCTCCCCAGCCCCAGGGCTGTGCACATACATCTGTGGCCATGAGCTCCTCGCCGTCATCCAGGTTGTCCACTGTTGTCACCCCCTGGGAGCAGAAGTGGTAATCATAGGGGTTGAGGGACAGCAGCAGCATATCTGCAGGGGGAGGACATGCAGAGGGTGAGGCCAGCCTGGCAGGGACAGCCCTGCACACAGATGGAGCAGGAAGGCTTTTCCAGCCTCACCAGCTGGGGGAGGAACGGCCTCTTCCAGCACAGGCAGGTCCACACGTGGGTCCACCTCTTCTGTGCTTGCCTCCTGCTTGCTATCTTGGGATATGGCCTGGCTGCAGACTGATTTAGAAGTGGCCACCATGCCCTTGTGACTCCAGATAAGATTACTGCTCCCTCAGACCTGCCTAATAAGGTGCTGTTCAGCACCAAGCTCAGGAGCCCTCAGCCAAGAGCTGAGCACCCCAGGGGCTGTGCCAGCCATCCTTCTGCGTGGGGAAAGGCTTCCTGAGTGGGATGTGGCACCAGGAGGCTGCTCAGAGCTGCCCCAGCACAACCTCAGATCAGTGGAGCTGTCCTGGGGATCACATCTACAGCAGTGCCCAGAGAGAGCTGGGCAGCTGTGTCCCAGCTCACCTGGAACAGGTCTCACCTGCTGAGGAGGCTGCAAAACATTTCCCTCCATCCCAAAATGAGTAAATGTGCAGCCTGCACATGCTGAGGTCAGTGCTGCACCCACCAGCCCACGAGGACTCTGTGCAAGGCAGCTTTGCAAAGCACATTCCCACCTTGCAGACAGACCCTGGGTGACCTCTGCTCCTACACAGTGGCAGAAAGGGCTTTAGTCTGGCTTCTTAGCCTGTGAGGGTAATAGAGGCTGGGCTAGATGGCCTCTTGAAATCCCTCCCGCCCTGAATTCCACCAATCCCATGATGTTGCACAGCCAGCAAAGCATTCAAGGGCAGGACGTGCATGGTGAGTTGGGTCTGCTCATTCCTGTGGACCCCAAAGTGACAACAGAGCTCTCTGAGGCTGTTTTCAGGCCATCCTGCTCTAAGGGCTGTGCTGCATCTTTGGCTGCCCTACCTTGCAGTTCTGGTTTCTTCCCAGACAGGATCTGGTAGAAGATGTGGTAGCTCCGCTCTTTGGGTTGCTGGAAAATCACTCTGGATTTTTCCAGAAGATCTAGAATGAAGTAGAGTAGAGGGATCAGAGCAAGGCTTGTCCCTTCCCAGAGCTGAGCAAAAGTGGTGGGATGAATTCCCTCCCCAGGGCAGCTACTCACAGATGTCAATGTCTGCAGAGGCCAATTTCCCTGAGGGACCAAAGTGGATCCGGATGAACTTGCCCTGAAAACACCCACAGGAGTTAAATGCTGGGCTTGCCCACAGAGCTACAGCTCTGAACAGCCTCTAGAAACTGAATTAATTTCCCACTTCTTGAGCTTCTGCTGATGCCAGGCTACTTAGTGAACTCTGTAAAGGGGTGAAGTTCTCTGCTTTGTAATGTGAAGAAGCTCAAAGAGCATTGCCCAAGGGTTTAAATACCAGGCAGGCAGAAAGTTCACTGACAGCAGCTAAACCCCTGTCCTCAGGTCTATTCTTACCACTGAGCATTCTGTGACACAGAGGCTGCCTGCAGCCCCTGCTCCGTGCTGGGCTCAGGGTCTCCCCCAGCAGTGCCTCCCTCCCCTGCAGGCACAGCAGAGCCAGGCTGGGCTCAGCAAAAACGGTGCTGCTTCCTGGAAGGGACACATTTGTCTGTCCCAGAGCACTCCAGGCTGTGCTCAGTGTCCCTCTCAGCCTGGTCCTGTCAGGGATGTCACAGGCTGTGACACCAGGGCAGTTCGTGCTGGCCACCATTTGCTGCACTGAAAAACCAGAAAAACGTGGCTCTGGCAGTCCAGTGCCACTGGGAAGCAGCTCTATCTCCCTGCTACGTGCCTGTGGCACCCAGGGCACAGTGCCATCCCCTGTGCATGCAGCCCACCCCAGCAGCCCCAGCTCCCTGCCTGTGAGGCACTCACAAAACGCGAGGAGTTGTCGTTCCTTATGGTTTTGGCATTGCCAAAAGCCTCCATGGCGGGGTTAGCCTCGATGATTTGATCCTCGAGGGTGCCCTGGGGGACAAAACCAAAGGGTGGGTGTGTCACACACACAGCCAGAGGGGATCTGTCACCAAGAGCAGGAGCAGTTTCAGAGGCTGCACTCCTCAGCTGTCCCTGGGACCTGCTGCCCCCGAGGCATCTCCGTTTATCAGCACAGCTGGGGCTTGCAGCAGTGCCCAAACCCAAACTGGTGAGGAGAGGGCCACAGAGCTGGCACCAGCCCCAGGCTGCTGTCCCCTCTGCACACAGCAGTCCTTGCCCCCTTTCTCAGGAGCTACACTATGCAAACCAAGACCAAGCTCATGTTGTCACAACAGGCTGAATCATTTCAGGCTCTCTGGCATCAGGCATTTCCTCTTCTACCAAACCAAAGTCTAGGGCAGTTCACATCAACAGCACATTGTGAAACAAGGTCCCTACACCAACAACATGCATTGCAGGGTCCCAGTGTGATGGGAATACACCACAAGTGCCAGCTGCATGATCTGCTGCAATACTGGGGCTCTCCTGAGCAAGCCCTAAGATGAATCCTCTCCTAACCTTGTTTTCCATGTGTGTTTCTCTGTTCAAGGATAGAGACAGCCTCTGCCTAATGCAGGTAAAGCAGGACAAGGATTTGAGGAGAGGAGCAAGAGACTGCTCCAGTCTGCAAGAGACTGGTACACCATATGGAGGATGGTGGGGTTTGACACCTGCTACAGAGTTTGGTGCAACAAACATCTGCAGGACTTTTCACGGGAGCTTTGCCCATTCTCTGACACATTCCAATCACAGGGCTTTCCTCAGGTGGGGAATATCAGCTCTGGGCTCTGCCCACCCAGAGCCACCCTCTCTTTCCAATGCCGGAACCACAACTGCTCCCCACCTCTGCAGCTCAGATGTGTGAAGGACAAAACAGGGAGCAGCTGTGCATCACACAGTCACCAACACACTATCACCTGAGTATCCCTTGAGCTCTTATCTCTAAATTCAGCCTGGCCTGAGCTGCCCCAAGACCCACAGGTCCAGCCCCTGAGCTGTCTCACCCTGTTTGTCCCAGTGGACACTCGTGTGATGATGAACATCCCCAGGCAAGGGTGTGCACCAGCTAAAGGCTCAGAGAAACCAAGGATGTGTGACTGAGCCCTTGGGGCATTGGGAGTCACAGGGGCTGAACCTTTGCTGGGCTTCCTTGGAGGAAACACCTCAGAAATGTCCCCCAGGCAAGGACATCAGCTCTAGATAGAAATGTTTCTATCCAGAGTAATTATCTCTTGAAGGAGAGGCTGGAGTCAGAAAGGCGGAAAGAGATGAAACAACAAAGCTTCCAGCTGTGGGAAGGAGGCAGATACAAAGCCAAGAGGAGAACTCAACAGTGCCCAGGTGCTGCTCCCAGACCTAAGGAGGAGGCCCCACACATCACCCCATCACAGATCTGTGGTGCAGCAGAACTCTGTCCTCAGCATTACAGAGCCCACAACACTTACCCCAGTTTTAGTGGCAAGAGCTGCCTAGAGAAAGGAGAGAAAATGATCTTTAGAAATCCAGAAAAGCCAGGCAAGAACCACAAGAAGCATGGTCAGAAAAGCAGGGCATGACCATTTAGTGCCAAAAAAAAAGCCCAAGAGAAAAAAAATTCGGAGGATTAAACTTTATAGGAGAGGCCAAAAAGTTGTTAAATAGATTAGCTCAAGAAAATAAAGAAATGCATCAAAAAGCAAAAACAGTTAAATTCAAACTTGAAGAAGAGGAAAGAAAATAATGCTGAAGTATTGTTTGTCTGATACCTAAAGCAGCCAGTTTGCTTCCTCGAGGGGAAAGCAGGCTGGAGCCTCAAAGTATCCAGAAGAAATAAGCAATTGCAAGGGCAGCTCAAAAATAACCAGCACCAAAGAAATGCAAGATTCAAAACAAGAGCAAGAAAAGCACAAGGTAGAAAAGGGTCAAAATCAACAAAAGGGGGGAGGGAAAAAAGGAGAAAATGCTGAAAAGCAAGGCTTAAAAGAGGCAAGGTGGGAAATGGAAGGTTTACTTCATCACTTTAGTGTTCCTTAAGAGGATCACTGGGGTGTTGAAAGAGGAAGAGAAGAGAAAGAGAGCAACTGAAGCACCTCTTCCAGGCTGCACAGATTGAGCAGCCACATAAAAAAAAAATCCATTTCCCCTTGAGCAGAATAATTTCAAGCCTTGCTTGTTCAAAAGTCAGGGAAAAGCCAAGCCCTGGGTGGGTCAGACCAAAATGCAAAAAGTTGGGGAAGAAAAAGTAAGAAGAAAGGGGAAGGTGGGGGAAAAAATTAAAAAACAAAAAAAGAAAGAAAAGAAGAAAACAAGAACTTGTTTGAAAAGAAGATCTTACTAATTTCTTGCCCGGTGTGTCGCCCAAGGCTGCGACAATGGCAAAGTACTGAATGACCCGCTTGGTGTTTACAGTCTTACCAGCACCAGATTCTCCGCTTAGAGTAACAGAAATACACAGAGAAGGGCATGAGGCAAAGAACAGGCACAAATCCTCTGCTTAGAGTGACAGAAATACACAGATAAGGGTATGGGGGAAAGAACAGGCACAACCATCCCTGACAAGCCAAGCCTCGGAGGATGGCGAGGCTGCAGCTCTCGGGGGTATGAGGGGGGTACGTGCTTGTGTTTGGGGTTTGCCCTCAGTGCCACACCAGCTCTGGGCTGTCCATGTGTCCTGGCAGGGCTCAGCTTGCCTTGGGAGCCACACCAGCTCCGGGCTGTCCGTGTGTCCTGGCAGGGCTCAGCTTGCCTTGGGAGCCACACCAGCTCCGGGCTGTCCGTGTGTCCTGGCAGGGCTCAGCTTGCCTTGGGAGCCACACCAGCTCCGGGCTGTCCGTGTGTCCTGGCAGGGCTCAGCTGGCCCTCAGTGCCACACCAGCTCCGGGCTGTCCGTGTGTCCTGGCAGGGCTCAGCTGTGGGCCTGGGGGCTGCAGCTGTCCAGGACCAGCCCCGGAGCTCTGAGCACGGCTGGCCTTGCTGGGGCATGGCGGGGATGGCAGCAGGGGCACGGTGCTGGGGTGCAGGGTGCCCACTGAGGGGGGCTGAGCTCATCCCTATAGTTAGTGCTGCTGTGCCATTGTAATCCCGGAGCACAAAGAGCCGGGGGGAGCGGGGCCGCCACCGGACACTCGCCAAGCATCTCTCCGCAGCCCCTGCCTTTCCTAATTAGGCCATGGCCGAGGCTAAAAATGTCCCTGGCTCCTGGCAGCGGCGGAGGGTCCTTTAGAGTCCTTTATATAGCCCTTATCTAGATGTCACTTGAAATCAACCTGGCCTCCACCCTCCCACATCACCCTTCTCCCTCCGGCCACCATGTCGCTGCGGCCTTGGCCTCCATCTCTACTTTCCCCCGGAGGGTGCCGGGGCTCGGGGCGCTCCCGCAGCTGTCGGGGTGCGGGGGAGCCCGGCCCGCGCGGGGCTTTGTCACCTGGCACGGTGGCGGGGCAAGGGTGACAGCTGCCGCCATGGGGAGGGGACACTGCCGGGGGGGGCTGCTCTGGGCACAGGGTGCCCGTGCAAGGGAGCACAGCACGGGGATGCAGGGACACTTACGTGATGAGCATGGACTGGTTTTCACGGTCTGCAAGAGAAGGAGCCGGTGTTAAGCAGTGCTGCCGGGTCCCAGGAGCCCGGGTGGCCGGGATGGGGTCCCCCAGGGCAGGGCTTACTGCGGAGCATGTCATTGTAGGCGTTGTCGGCGATGGAGTAGATGTGCGGCGGGGCCTCCGAGCGCCGCTTGCCCTTGTAGGCTGCCACCACGGGCGCCGTGTACACCGGCAGCCACTTGTAGGGGTTGATGGTGACACAGAAGAGCCCCGAGTAGGTCTGCAGGGGGAAGATGGGTAGATGAGGGATGTCCCAATGTCCCCTGACCTCCCCATCCCAAGGGTGCTGTGGGCTTACGTAGATCATCCAGTGGGAGTAGCGGCGCTTCAGGTTGTAGAGCACTGAGGCCTCGTTGAGGTGTGTCAGCATGGCCATGTCCTCAATCATGTCAAACTTGGGGGGGTTCATGGGTTGCACCTCGTCCTCCTTCACCACCCGTGTCTGTCAGAGGAGGGGGACACGTCAGAGGGACCCCAGCCCTCACCGAGCACCCTCTGCCCCAAAACCTGCCAGGTGGGGACAAAACCCTGACAGTCCCGTGCTGGGGACAGCCTTGGTGCCAGTGCCTGCTGTCATCCTGGCAGGGCTGCCCAACCTTCTGGGTGGCAGCCCCAGCAGCACCCAGCCACAAAGCCCAGCTGGGACAAGCACACCCAGCTTGTTCCCTCCTCAGGGAGAGGGTTGAGCTTGAGCTCAAGTTGTTGCTGAGCCTGACAGGGGGGTCCAAGTTATTGCCCCAAAATGTGCTTGACACCCCCATCCTGTGTTCTCCTTCCCAGCCTAAAAGCCCATGCCAGCGCTGCCTTTTGCTCCAAAGACATCCCTGGTTATTTGGGCAAACAGCTGAAGCCTGTGCTCCATCACTTAAAACTGGATTTATTTAATCCCACGAGACCAAGCACGGGGAAAATATCACGTTACGTATCTGGCCTGGATGGAGAAGCTGGATGTAGCAAATGGTCTTCTTAATAAAGACTAAATTAAATCTTTCAGAGGTTTATCTTTTTCATGGCTGAAGATGAAGCACGTGGTGTAAAAAGGCACCAGGTGTTAAAAGCAGGAGGGTACACAGAATGATAAGGGAGGGCTTTATGTCTCAAAACTTTCTGCTGGAAATTCTTATCCAGGGAAAGCTGATATAGTTTCTGATTTTGTAAATCCATGACAAATCATTAAAAAGACAGTTTCAAGAGGAAACAGCAAAAAAGGTGTTGGAAACTGCTCTGTTGTCAGAATTGGAAGGTGTTCTAAATATCAGAAGAAACTTCTAAAAGTTATAACTCCTCTATGACGAATTTCACTTTGGAGAGGGCAAATCTCTTTACTCACTTTCCAAAATTCTGACAAAAATATTTTCAAAGCCTTAGCACTTTTCAAAAACAATTACATATATCTATTTTCACATTTAGCATGCACAAACCGTTCTTAGTACTATTCTAACTAGAGAAGAAATAGAAATAAAGAAATCTATGATCTACTGCCTGGTGAGGTTCTTGTTCCTTTCCCCAGTTTCACACCAGTGTGCTCTGCAGTTAAATTGCAGGGTCATGAGACTTCCATAGTGAAGAGAGGAATATTAATTAAGCTCATTTGCAGCTAATTGCACTGGATATTATCTTGACAAATACCAGCTGGTCCTTGCTTGTTTTGCCACGGAAAGCTGGAGCCTCTCCGGCCCGTCACAGCCTGTCCTCCCAACAGCTCACCCCACTGCAAATCTGGGCTAAAAGGAGCAGGAATTGGCCAGCTGGCCCCTTACCTGTTGTTCCAGGCTCTGCGATGAGCCAGGCACTGGTTCAGCATCACAAAGGGCTGTGCTGGGGGTGCTCCCCATCCAGGAGCTGTGCTGGGCCAGCCCCACCGTGTGTCCCGCAGGACACCCACAGGGCTGTGACAGCAACCCCTCGGTGGGAGATGCTGAACTGGTGCCACTCTTGGCAAGGAACTGGCCTACGTGTGCTGACACTGCCGTGTGTGTCCCCCCAGGGCACCACTGATCAGGGTTATCAGCAAGAGCTCATGGCTTCAGACGTGATCCTGTCACACGTATCCCCCTCCACACACACTTGCTCTCCCTTGGAAAAGGAAAGGAATTTGCTTACTTCCTTATCTTTGGTTTCCACAGTGACTTTGCCACCAGAGCTTTCTTTTATTTCCACTTCGATATAGGCTTCTTTCTCATCTGGGATCCAAGCTCGCTTCTTCCCTGGAGGAAAGGAAAGGAAAGGAAAGGAAAGGAAAGGAAAGGAAAGGAAAGGAAAGGAAAGGAAAGGAAAGGAAAGGAAAGGAAAGGAAAGGAAAGGAAAGGAAAGGAAAGGAAAGGAAAGGAAAGGAAAGGAAAGGAAAGGAAAGGAAAGGAAAGGAAAGACAATAGAGGTTGTAATGTAGGAGACCATGTGAGATTGTCACTGAAAGCCACATAAAATGCATTTTGATAAAGTGGAAGGACAGTGATTATTCTTTCCTATGTTCTTGGTCATAGCAGCTGGGATTTCTTTGCTTTCTTCATGTTTGGCAGCTTTCTACTTAGGTGGAGTCAACTTCTAGCCTGACAGAAATCTGCTGCCTCGCCTCGTGTGGCTGCACTCAGGAAGAGAAGAGAAGAGAGAAGAGAAGAGAGAAGAGAGCCTTCTCTTCTGCCAAACTGCAAGGAGCAAGTTGGGCCCTGGATCCCAAGCCATGGAAGAGCAGAGTGGCTGGGACAGAGGGGACACCAAAATGAAAGAGCTGCAGAAGGCTTTGACATGAGTCCGCCAGCCCTCCTGTCCCTCAGGGCCAGCGGAGATGAAGGATCACCTCCACCCACACCTCAGCAAACCAGGGGAAAGTCAAAAACCTGCTTTTCTCACTTGTGAGATCTTTCTGCCCTCCAGGATGCTGGGGGTGATGCCTTGAGGAGCAGCACAGGGAGAGGGGCAGGGAGGACTCCTGGGAGAGCCACGGCAGAGAGGCAGGCTCGGGGACAGACCTGAGCTATGCTGGGCTCGGGGACACACCTGGGCTGTGCTGGGGACACACCTGGGCTGGGCTCAGGGACAGACCTGAGCTGTGCTGGGCTGGGGGACACACCTGGGCTGGGCTCGGGGACACACCCGGGCTGTGCTGGGCTGGGGGACACACCTGGGCTGGGCTCGGGGACACACCCGGGCTGTGCTGGGCTGGGGGACACACCCGGGCTGTGCTGGGCTGGGGGACACACCTGGGCTGGGCTCGGGGACACACCTGGGCTGTGCTGGGCTGGGGGACACACCCGGGCTGTGCTGGGGACACACCCGGGCTGGGCTCGGGGACACACCTGGGCTGTGCTGGGCTGGGGGACACACCCAGGCTGTGCTGGGGACACACCCAGGCTGTGCTGGGGACACACCCAGGCTGTGCTGGGGACACATCCGGGCTGGGCTCAGGGACACACCTGGGCTGTGCTGGGCTGGGGGACACACCCGGGCTGTGCTGGGGACACACCCGGGCTGGGCTCAGGGACACACCCAGGGTGGGCTCGGCAGCTCGGGGCTCTCTCTTACCATCGAACGGGACGGTCTGGAGCTTCAGCTGCTCCGTGTAGCTTTTCCGCAGGTACGGAGCAGCCTCCCCAAACTCGCTCATGTCCAGCAGAGACAGCTTGTCCATCTTGGGAGACTTGGCAGCAGCAAAGGAAGAGTGAAAGACACCTAAATGCTGAAAGGAGGGAAAGATAAGGGGTCAGTGCATGGGGAAGGTGCTCACTGCAGGGTTGAGAACCACAAGTGACAGGGTCACCAAAGAAGCTTTTGATTTTAGGGAGTGAGAGAAGACAGGGACAACAATGCTAGCTGATAAAAATTATATTAATAAGACAATCAATGATACTTTCCCTTCTGATGCTGCCATCCCCCCACTGGAAGTCCCAGCTGGGTGAGCTGGAATCACTTTGCTGTCAAACTCCACATTCCCACTTTAGGTGAGATTGTCAGTAACAGCTCTTTCCTTGATAGCTCAGCTAAAACCCATCCCAGCTCCACAGACCCGCTGGAGCCCTGGTGCCCTGCACAGACCCAGGGCTGTTCTACTGAAGCAAGATAAAAGCAAGGCTGGGTGTATTATCTCTGGGAAGAACTTCTAGAAGGCTGCTGTGGCAGCTGCTTGGAAAAGCACTTTTATGACTGTGCTTCTTAATATCCATCTAATGCAGTGCCACCCTGCAAAGCCCTGGAATGCCGCTACCATCACGGATGGAGCCACAACTTGGCAAAACACACAGTCCTAAGCAAAAATGCTGATGATCCAGGTCTGTCCCACCCTCCCCTGTGCCAGCAGATCCTCTGGGATCAGCCACCCTGCAGGGGTGAAGCGGGTTAGTACAGGGGACACACGTGCACACAGACATGCTCTGTATTACTGACCTTGGTGCTAGGACTGAGTGGCTCTGTGCATGCTGCAAAGCCCCTTTTTATTGTGTCTGTCAAGGTCAGAGTGGGAAAAGATATGTCAGAAATTCCCATGTGTCATGTCCACACAGCTCCATTGGTGCTGCTGTCCCACTGCCCGGACAGACACAAAAGGCAAACTTCACTTTTATCTCTCTGCAAATGCAGCCTGGTTATTTTTATTCCTGTATTGTCAGGCGACTACAAAGGCAGAGTGAGAGACTGCAGCTTGGGAAGGCAGCACAGCCCTCCCAGCCTGCTCTGCCTGCTCCAGTGAGGAATGAGAGCTCTGCCAGTTCCTCCTGCACCTGAGCACTCAATCCTGCTGCTCCTGCCTCCCACCATGCCAGGGGAGCTGCTGCTTGGTGGGATGTGTGTGGCTGCTGCCTTTTCCAGCTGGAACATCCCAGCTTCTCACTCAGCTCTGGTTTAGCTTCTCCCAGACAGACTTTCTGGAAGGGGAAGGATCCTGGGGCTTGATCCTCCAGGTTCTGCTCCCTGAACTCCTCACCTTGGCACGGGAGCTGGTTTTGTGGCCAGGCCAAGTTCTTAATCTCTCAACAGAGAGGTTGCTGGGTTTCCTGCACACCATTTTACCCAGAGGTGCTGTGTACAGCCTGGAGCACACCTCCATCCTGGCAGCACCACCATGGGCTGCCCAAGATGAGAACAGGACACCCTGGGGCTGTGCCAGCTCAAGGGAAAGCCATTTAGCTGCTGGCATCCAAAGTGCAATGAGGTTTCTACCCTGGAGCACCAGGGCCTGTGACCGCAGGGTTTGATATTTATTCCCCATTCAGCACCTCTCTCACCCCAGAGTAACTTGGGGCTGCTGTAGTGGGGGAAACTGAGGCAGGGAGTGGTTAGGGATCAGCTGTGCAGTGCTGTGCCCAGGCTGGATGTGGCACAGGCTCTGTCACAGCCAGAATAGCAGCACCAGAGGCTGCTTTGGGCGTGTGGCTTCAGCCTGGGCACACAGCCGAGGCTGCAGAGGGATTTTTGCAGCCCCAGCACCTGCCCTGAATGCAAGCCCCAGCCATAGTCAGTCTTTCCATCCAGCACTCAGGGTTGCTGCTACACCCCCCCCCAGTCTGGGTTCCCAGTGCCATCTTCTCTGCACCCCCAACAGAAGGGTCCCTGCCCTCCCACCCTGCTTTGGAGAGATGTCTGGGAGATTCATGGGGTGAAAGAATGTGGGAAATAGTAAAGGTAAGATTTTCAGAAAGGTGGAAAAGCAGGCTTTGGAAACAGAAAGAACAGAGAATCAGTTACAGCTGTGAAGTCTGAAGGTAGAAAAAGTTACAATAGTTTAGCAAGTAAGGACATAAAGAAGAGTTTGAGAAAACCTCCAGACACAGAGGAGGACTGCAGAGCCACCCCCTGTGGGCTGAGCCCCAGAGGGAGGAAGGCTGGGCTCAGGGGTGGGTTGATGTCAGTGCTTTGCAGGGTGCCAGACTCCCCCAGGAACTGAAATGCTGCCATGGAGGGGAATCTGTAGCATGAACAAGGACTTGGGTGCAGAAGGATAAAATGGGGTGCAGGGCCATGTCCCATCCCCATGTCCCATGTGGGCACTCCTCAGCAGGTTAGTGTTCAGGAGTGCAGCTCCTCATCTGGATTTGTGAGCAGCTGGTGCAGAGCTGGACTCCACCAACACATCTGCTGCAGCCCCCCAGGGGAGACCACGGGGACACCAGTCCTGAGGTCCCTCTTGACCATGGCATGCTCAATCTTGCCAAGATGGCAGAGTTCCAGCAACCTGAAGAGCCACAGGCTCTGGGGGACCACAGAGCCCCCTGAGGTTACCCTGGTGGTCTTCTGCCTCTCTGTCCTGGGCTCGGGGTCAGGTTTCCACCCACTCCCTGGAGGGACTCAAGGCTTTGGTGGGTCCTGTGCCAAGTACCTTTGCCACAAGTGCCCAGCAGTGGGATGAGCCCTTGGCCCAGCCCCACCAGCTGGCCCAGCCTCACACATTCTTCTCAGGGCATGTACTCGCCCCACACTCTGCTCACCCCCTCCCTGCCTTATCTTTAAAGAGATTTTATTTTCGGAGATTCCTCCTGCAGTTCCTTCTGTTCGCCCCAGTTCCTCTCCCTCTTTGAAGAGCTTCCAGCAGGGTCCATCAAAGGCCAGGCAGATTTGTAGAAGAGGAAATGTGAATTGGTCACTCCAGCAGCTGCTGAAGGGTTCTTCCTCCAGGTTTGGGTGGTTTTGGCAGGTTTGGTGTTTGTGATGTGGTTTTTCTGGATGGTGGGGAGCTCATCCTTGTATGGCTGGCAGGGCCTGAGCTGTGTCCTGCTCAGGCAGGTGGGACAGGGCAGTAGGATCCTATGGACCTCTCAAAAAATCCCATGGTAGAATGAGGAGCTCATGGCTTCAGCCTGAGCAGAGGGGAGTTTTCTTTAGGTGGCTCTAGCCCAGAGTGAACAACATGCCCAAACGACTCCCCAGCCCTGCACACCCACCCTCAGCAGTGAGACCATCTCCCCTGACCACTGAGACACCTCTGCTCTTCCCCTGGGCTCTGTGCTTGGTGTTGGTGCCCCACAATGTGATGGAAAAGGAGAGGGGTCCTCCTGAGGGCTGGACAAGCCTCTCCCTATGGGACAGGGCACCACCAGCACCAGACAGCAGAGCTGCCCCTTCAGTGAACGTTTTGTGGTCAGACCAGCTCCTACCCAGCCCTGGAGAGCCAGGAGGGTGCCAGGGGCTCAGCCACCCTCTCCAGAGAAATCCCCTGGCTGCTCCCTGACCCCCAGCAGGAATGTTTCCCATTAGCAGGCTCTGATAAGGGGCAGGAAGGAGAATTACTGTCCATGTCAGCCAGCTCACTAGAGGTTTCCACACTTAACATATCCCCACTATCAGCTCCCTGAAATGCACTGGAGGGGGGTGCAAAGGCAGCTGATTAGATAAAGACAATCTGCTGCAGAGGGGCTATTTCAGGCATATTTCCATGGAGTGGGAATGTCTGCTTGCAGGAGGTGACAGGCCAGTGCTGCCAGACTGCTCACATCCCTCCAGCTCAGCCTGGCCATGCAAGGCCCCCTCCAAGGCAAAGCCCTGTCCCAGCAGGGTGACAGAGACAGCAGCCACCAGCCCAGCACAGCCCCCTCAAAGTGAGCAGGACATGCTGCTGCTAACAGCCCAAAGCTAAGGTGCTCCTGTGGGGTTTAGGATGGGGATCCCCTCATCTCACAGCTCTTCCCACCATGGAGCTGCCTGGATGTCCCTCCCTGGGGACAGTGCTGGACCCATCCTGAGCTGGCTGTCCTGCCTCTCTGACCCTCCATGAACACACACAAAAAGCTGCTGCTGCCATGAGCACCCTCCTGCAGTGATTCCCACCTTGCCTGAGCAGCACAGGCATGTTGGTGGCTGACCCTCCACACAGGAGCCTCCAAAATGAGTATCAGGAATGAGAAAGTACCTGGAAGAGACATGGCATGAGGAATTATTGTATAGAGTTAGCAAGAAAAGTCACACACAGGCATGGAGAGAATGAGGTGTCCAGACATCTTCCACTGGGAAAATTGGAGAGGTTTTGTTTGTTTGCCTTGAATTTTCCAGCTTTGAGGTTCTGGGGGTTTTCTTTAGAGGATTGCCATGATAAAGCAGCTTGTAGGAATGAAGGTTGTACTGAACACTGCAAAATTACAGGAATATGTGAGCCTCCAGTGAGGTTTTGGCAATGCACTTCAAAAAAATGAGGGTAAAGAGAATCTTGCCCCGTTCATCTGAATACTTAATAGCACCTTAATTGCAGCTGGCCTGCCAGGACAGACCCTGAAACACGGCAGCCTTTGGAAATCATGACCAGCAGCTGCCTTGGAGGCTGCAAGGGAGGGGCAGGGGCTGATCAGAACCAGAGCTGGGCTGCAGTTCTGAACTGTGGGCACAGTCTGGCCCTGCAGTGCCTCAGCTGCTCTGGTTTTGCACCAGTTTTCATCTCCTGTGAGATCTGGAGCAGATTTGGGAGATTTTTGGAGGAGGTTGGTGAGTGTTGTCCTGCACATACACACTAAGGCCACCCAACCAGTTCCTGGGGCAATCCCATCCCAGCCTCCTGCTATCTCCATCCCTCTTGGACCTTCTCCCTCACTCCATGGGAAGCATCCTCACTGCTCTGGGTCATCAATCCTCAATGAGATTGAGCTCAGTCCATCTCATGACAGGGGACAATTGTTTAAAATGGAGTGGCAACAGGCGTGGGAGTTCCTTATGGGATCTGCTCAGCTTGGACCTTTCTCAAGACCCAGGAGGGAGGAATATTCCTGCATGTCCTCACATCACAAGAGGAGAACTTCTCACCTCACTATGGCACATCAGCCAAGATGTGCTTTTCTGTTTAAAACCACAGTGAATGTCTAGTTCCAGGTATCCAGTCTCTAGTCTGAACTGCAGACAGCAGCTTTCCCCTATAAACCATCCCCTGTCCCTTAACAAGGCTCTGTCCTATGGCTTTTGGGCTCTGGGTTTTCCTGAGCACCCCAGCACAGCAGCTGAGTTGGACACACAGACACACACAGACACACACACATATACATACACAGAGTCCAGGCTCCCACCCACTTGCTGGCTGGTTGTTGGATTATGGCAAAAAAAAACCCATAATCCAACATCCAGGAAAAAAAAAAAAAAAAAAAAAAAAAACATAATCAGAAAAAATAATAATCCAGCAGCTAGTAAGTGAAATAACCCTCCCTAGAACTCTGTAAATCCCTCCTGAGTGGCAGTGGAGGGACAGGCTCTGATCTCTGCTCTGTGACAGGGAGAACACCCAGGGCATGGCTGGAGCTGTGCCAGGGAGGGTCAGACTGGATACCAGGGAAAGGCTCTTCCCCAGAGGGTGCTGGCACTGCCCAGGCTCCCCAGGGAATGGGCACGGCCCCGAGGCTGCCAGAGCTCCAGGAGCTGCCAGGGATGCCCAGGGTGGGGCTGTTGGGGTGTCTGTGCAGGGCTGGGGCTGAGTTTGATGAACCCAGTGTGTCCCTCCCAACTCAGGATATTACAGAAGCTCCCTGAGGCAGTAAGGACTGGTGTTGGGGGGATTTGGGCCCAGGAGCAGCTGCTGGGTCCCTGCACTGGGGCTGTCCCTGCAGGGTCCTTGCTGGCAGAAGGGGATCCTCACCCCTGGCTGGTCCCCACTCTGAGGCTTGGGCACAGCTCAGGGGAGCAGCCTGGCACAGCAGGTCCGTTTGCCACCCCTGGTGCTCCTGCCCCTCTGGCAGCCAGGCTCGGGTTATTTATACCTCACCCACAGCCACTTCATGGCACAGAAGGGTCTGGTGGAAAAGCCAAGGAAGTGAAATTACTTTGGGGAAGAAATGACACTACCCACTTATAAATAAACCCGGGTTTCATTGATCTTTTAGATGCTCCCTTGGCAGAGAGTCCAATGTCACCGCTCCAGCAATGCAGACAATACTGGGGCATTGTTTTATTCTCAGTTACAGGGAAAGGGACAGCACCAGCTGCCGTTCTATCTTTAGCCCATGAGAGCACCCTTCAATTGTTCTGCACTTCAAACAATAGCCCCACGTGGGGGAGAGGAGGATTGCTGGCTTCACCACGGCGTTTTGCATCGAAATACAGCCTCAGAGACAGCAGATTTCTGTCACTGTCACTTCTGTCACCTGGCAGAAGCTGGTGCTTAAACCACAGGGAAGCCAGGGTTCCAGAGTGTCTTGTTTTTCTTGTGGACGATGGGCCAGCAAGAAGTTTGGCTCCCCGAGGAGATCTTTGAACTCTCTTCCATGAAAACAGCCCTATTGTTCTGTCTTTAGAGTCTGGTGCTGGGCATCACATCATCTCCTCCTGCCGTGCCTTTGGGGCTGCTCTATTCCAAGCACTGTCTTCTGCACTGATGCCCACATATCCTGATGTAAAACAGAGCTGCCCAAAATCTCAGACTGAGCTACATCGGTTTCTCTGCAGCTGGAAATGCAAAGGAGAACCCAGAGGGACTTTGGGTTTTTTTTCCCCATTCCAGGGTACCAGGGAAGCAAGTGTGTGAGGGATGAGCAGCTCCTTGGAGGCGAGGAGGGGCAGGCAGTGCCCAGCTCTGCACCCACTGGCAGCTGCAGGGTATCGAATGCCCTCGGTGCAAAGCTTGGCACTGCCGTGGGCAAGCGAACTGCTGCTGCCTCTGGTGGCTCTGCCCCTGCTGGTGCCCTCGGGCACGGCCGGGGGAGCTGGGATGTGTAAGCGAGATGAGAACTGACTTTAATTTCTGACACCAGGACGTTGTCTGATAATTCTGAGGAATCAAATTTGTCAGGTGAAGAGAGGGACCTTTTTTTGTTGCAAGTTGTCACGTTATGTAGGTCTACACCGAAAACAAATTGGCTGATGCAACATCTAAAAGCATACTAGTGACTTCCAGCAATATGAGCTTAACAGAGTATTTGTTGATAGATTTTGCTTTTAAAATCTCAGTACTTATGTTGACACAAAGGTTACGGAGATTATGGACCATCCATCCCTAAACATTTATTTCTCTTATCTTGATTCCACCTATAGAGAAGCATTACATGACTTCTTCCAGTCCCTCAAAACATTAGAATTCCTTTAACTCTGTTTTAAAAATTATAAGTTTACTTGGTATTACCATGGGTTCTGTTTAGTTGGTTGACTGTTCTAAAAGATATCACATAAATGTGCATCTATATCTATAAACAAGCTAAAAGAAATCGGTGTTTTTGAAGGGTAGTAAAGGTCTTTACACTGATTGAACGATACAGAAACCAGGTTTGAACGTGACTGCTTGCCCGGGAGATGTACCTGCTGCCCAGGGGATTTACCTGCTGCCCCTGGGATGTGATGTACCTGCTGCAGAGCTGCCATTCTCGTTGTCAGGCTCGGCTCAGGGAGGACAGCAGGGTCATGGCACAGCTATTCATTCCCCCACCCCGCTGTGGCCGAGGTTGTCTCGAATTTCAATTGTCTGAGCGCAAGGCAGCCTTTGAAAGGGGATGCGACAGCCCCAAAGCCACAAAGCCCATCTTTGAAGGCTCTTTAACAGGGAGAGGAGAGGTTTACAAATATAAAATGCTTTTCTTTAAACTTTGCATGGCTCTATATTTAGCAAATAAAGATAATGCCCCAGTTGCTGTTGTTCATCTTTTGTTGCATGGAACATGCCAAATACTTACCATGTCTGCCATATTTTTTTATGATTCAGCCTCCTCTGAGCTGCATTGCAGTTCTCTGACCCTGCAGCAGAGATTATGAGCACTCTGCATGTACAAATCCTCCCTGGGCTACTGGATTACTCTGAAAAAAATCTCATTCTCCAGAGTCAATTGGGAAAACAAGAGAGAAAAGGCAAGTCACAGCTCTCTATAAAATACTTCTCCTATTCTGAGCAGGGTACATTAATTCCAGGAACTCCCAAGGAAAGGGCAGAGCTTTTTTCCTCAGCTTTTTGCAATGAATTTGAGATTATTTTTGCAATGATTTGCTTAGAAACTGAAGCTTTTTATGCCCTTTCTCAGAGCAAACATCAGGCATGGGAGATGCAGAACCCTGAACAGGAGTGAGGATTGAGAAGGGAAATGCTTCTGTTTGAGAAAACTTTGTATTTCTGCACCCTTATTAAAATTTGTTCCTCACTTCTGGTGGGGTCTGAGCTGGATCTTGGCCCAGGGCAGTTTTCCAGTGAGATAAGACTGAATTACCAGCTGCCAAATTCACAGCATGGATCTGTATTTATTAAGGTGTGAATCCACAGTTACTGATGGACGGGGCAGCAGAGAGGAAAAAGGAAGAGTAGAATTCTGTGCCCAGAAAACAAACAGGGTGGGTGTTTGTAGAATCACAGAATTGTTTGGCTTGGGAGGGACCTTAAAGTTCACCTCATTCCATGTCCCTGTCACTTCCATATCCATGTCCATGTCTTCCACTAGACCAGGTTGCTCCAAGCCCTGTCCCATCTGGCCTGGAACACTTCCAGGGATGGGGAACCTGTGCCAGGGCCTCACCACCCTCACAGAGTAGAATTTATTCCCAATATCCCATCCAACCCTGCCCCCTGGCAGTGGGAAACTCATTCCTCTGATTTTGTCACTCCATCCCTTGTCCAAAGTTCCTCTCCAGTTCTTGGAGCCCCTTTAGGCACTGGAAGGGGCTCTGAGGTCTCCTCAGAGCCTTCTCCTCTCCTCTCACACCCCCATCTCTCCCAGCCTGGCTCCAGAGCAGAGGGGTTTCTGCATCTTCATGGCTCTGCTTCAACCTTCCGGGAGAGCTGTAACTACAGAGCTTCATTCTGGTGACAGATCACAAAGAACAGAGCTAAAAGGCTCAAAATGACCTGGACAGCTCCTGGCACAAGTAGCAGGATAAAGAGCCAGTCATGTCCCAGCCTGTCCAACAGTGATGAACTCTCTGTGGAGGGTGACTAAAGGCAAATGTGACAACAGGCACTGTCCAGCTTGCTGGAGGCACATCCCAGAGTCAGGGCTGCCTTCTCATCCTCCTCTTAGTGAGTCCCACTTCAAAGTGCCCTCCTGGGATTTTCCCTTGCTGCCCCATGCTGGTAGAGAAAACAGAAAAAAATAAGTATCCAATGTCAGCACTCTAGAGTCAATTAAATAATCTAAAATCTCTCAGTTTAGTGACTGCAGGATCTGAGCATCATACATGAATTCACTCATCCTACTCCCAAAGCTGCACTAGTAAAAACTGAAGTCCAAAGATGCAGATGTCAGGCTGGTTCTGTTGGCTACACAAGCATCACACACGCATCTCCTCACCAGCCATCAATGGTTTCAAACTTTTATAACACCATTCCAAAGGCCGTCAGGGGCTGAGCAGAGTCAATGAGGGTCCTGCTTACTCTCTCTCTCACGATGGGGCACAGGGTGTTTGTAAAGTACTACTAAGTAAACTGCAAACCCTGCGGAAGCTGCGGGCCGGGGTGGGAGCTGAGCAGCGGCAGCAGCAGGGTTTGGTGCGGGAACAGCAGGGTTTGGTGCGGGAACAGCAGGGTTTGGTGCGGCAGCAGCAGGGTTTGGTGCGGGAACAGCAGGGTTTGGTGCGGGGCCGGCCCGGCTGTGGGTCCGCAGGCGGAGCGGGCAGGACGGGCCGGGCCAGGGGCCGTGGAGCGGAGCAGCCAAGGCAGGAGAGCGCCGGGTGCGGGCCCGGGCTCTGCTCCCTGAGCGAGCGCTGAGCGGGGCTGCAGGGAGGGCTGAGCGGGGCTGAAGCGAGGACAGCGCCAGCGCGGCGGGTGAGACGGGCCGGCAGGGCTGCGGCAGCCCCAGAGCCTCCAGCGGGGCCGGCCGAGCCCAGGGGCTGCCCTCGGAGCCTGCAACGGGGCCGAGCCGAGCCCTCGGAGATCCCCCGGGGCCTCCAGCGCTGCAGAGCCGAGCAGAGCCGCCAGGGCTGCCCCCGGAGCCTCCAGCGGGGCCGGCCGAGCCCTCGGGCTGCCCCCGGTGCTGCCGGCCCCCTGCTCCTGCCTGCCCAGGGGGGCAGCGCCTGGGGGAAGCTGCCCGGGAAGGGGCCGAGTTCGGGCACGGCTGGGCCCCGGGCTCGTTGCACTCGTTGCTGTGTGAGCCCGCAGCCCTGCCCTGCCCATCGCCCCCGCCGGGGCTCGGTGCCAGCACCCAGCGCTCCCACAGCGACCCTGCAGCCACCGCGGGCACCGGCACCCGCAGGCCCCGGCCCAGCACGGCCAGCGCTGGGCCCTCCAGGCCCTACCCGAGTGGGGCACAGGGGCTGAGGCCGCTGCGGGCAGGGCAAGGATCCCCTCGCTTGGCTTTTTTCTCTTGAACAATCCGGGCACAAAGCTGGTGGGGAAGCAAAGGCTGGAGCCTTTGGGGGCTCCAGGCCTTTAACATCGGCCGCTGCAGCTGCAAAATCTGCTCCCCAGATCCTGGCTCCAGCTGCTCCCAATGCTGTGATGGCTTTCAGAGTGTGAATGTGGATTTTGTGTCCCTGTGGCCTGATGCTGGCTCGGCCCAGAAGTCCCTGTGGCCAAATGTTTCCTGCCTGCTTTGGTGACATCGCTGCAGGGGCCGCTGCTGTCAGAGCCCCCTCTCTGCTGGTGACAGCTTTGCTCTTGGGGACACTGCTCTGCAGCAGCCCAGGAACACGAGTAGTGCCCAGTTCCAGGAGTGGCATCAGTGGGACCCCCTGTGCACAGGGACCCCCAGCTCCGGGGTGGCCATGCCAGCACCCCCAGGGACCTCCAGCCCCAGGAACCCAGAGAAAGTGGAAATCACAACTCTGCAAACACTGCTTGTGCCCAAAGAAAATGCAAAGAGAACTGTGACAAACAAGGACAATGTATTTACAGAAGAGGAGTAAAACCAACAAACTTATTTACATTATAAGAATCATTGTAACAACAACAATCTATAGAACATATTTACAGAAGGGTCCAACAATCTTCAAAATGTATTTGCACAAGACCCAATGAAATAACAACCTGTGAAACATATTTACAGAAGGCTCTATGAAATAACAATATTCATAACATGTTTACAGGAAACTATCAAAGAACAGCCTACAAAACATTTGTACAAAATGAAGATTCCACAGCCAGCATCTCTGTCAGTTCTGGAAGAGAGGGAAGCAGCACAGGACCATTCCAGCCCAGCCCTGAGGGCTGTTCCCTGTGCCCCCAGGCTGGCACACGCTGGCACAGTGGCACTCTGCTGCCAGCACTGAGCCCAGCTGGGCTGGAGCCGGGCCCCAGGTGCTGGGATGGGGCTGGTGTGGCCCAGAGCAAGCACAGGACAGGCTGGGGTGGTGTTTGTGCCACCGCAATCCAGAGCCCCCTGGGCACCGTGTCCCTGAGCAGGGCACCCAGCCCAGCCCCAGCCTGGCAGCAGGGGACCCACCCTGCCTGTGGGCAGGGCATGGCCAACACCTGCCTGTCCTGTCCTGGGGCTCCATCTTCATCCCAGGATCATGGGCTCTTCCTCATCTTCCTCATCGACCTCCATGTCCTCCATTTCTTCCTCTGTAGCAACCTCCAGCTCCTCAACAAACTCTTCCACATCCACCTCCATCAGGGGCAGGGCATGGCCAGCACCTGCCTGTCCTGTCCTGGGGCTCCATCTTCATCCCAGGATCATGGGCTGCTCCTCATTTTCCTCATCGACCTCCATGTCCTCCATTTCTTCCTCCATCAAGCTCCACCTCCATCATTTCTTCATATATCCACTTCCATCTCCTCCTCTCCACCTGTCAGGCTGCAGCAGGAAGCCAAACCTCACAGTGGGGTCTCTGTTCCACACCATCCCCACTTTGCTCCAGCCTGTCTGGGCAGTCAGGGGTGTCCCCCTCCCTGGAATGGCACTGCACCTTCACTGGGACAGCAGTGCACATCCTGCAGGGAAAATCCAGACAGCAGGAACAGCTCAGAATTTATGGACATACCGGGGAGCAGGTGACAAGTGACCACTGGCAGCAGGCGAAGGGTGTGCTGTGCTCGTTTCCAGCTCCTGGCTTCCAGTGCCATCTGGGAGCTGTGGTATCACCAGAATTACAGGGCTGCTCTGCACTGGTGGATAAGGATTGTAAAATGATCAAATCCTTGAATGATTACACTTAGAAGGACCCTAAAGATCATTCCATTCCAACCTGAGCAACTTCCCAGCAGCCCTGAGGTTGCTCAGGGCCCATGGAACCTGGCCTTGAATGTTCCCAGGGATGGGGCATCCACAGCCTCTCTGCACAGGCTGTGCCAGGGCCCAGCACCCTCAGAGTAAACAATTTCCTCCCATCATCAAATCTAAACCTACTCTCTTTCAGTTTGATCCCATTCCCCTTGTCCTGTCATCACAGTTCCTGACAGAGTCCCCCCACACTTCCCTGGGGCTCCTTCACACCCTGGGAAGGTGCTGGGAGCTCTCCACACAACCTCCTCTTCTCCAGCCTCAACAGCCCCAGCTCTCTCAGCCTTTCCCCATGGGGGAGTTCCCCTCAGGAACTTTGTGGCCTCCTCTGGAGCTTCAACAGCTTCTTCTGTCCTGGTGGAGCCCCAGAGCTGCAGGCAGCCCCACAGGCACAGAGAGAGGAGCAGAGAGGCAGGGTCCCCTCACTGCCCTGCTGCCCAGTGTGGGGTGAGCCTGGCACACGGGGGGTCTGGCTGCCAGGGCACAGGGCTGGCCCCTGTTGCGATGCAGATGTGAGGCTGGTGTCCAGCTCTTGCTGCCTCGGCTGCACATGAGCATCACACCCCATTTCCTCACCAGCCATCCATGGCTTCAGACGTTCCTAGCACAGCTGACAAACCAACTCCAGCCCTGCAGTTTTGGTTGGAGCCTCACAGTTCTGTCCTAAATGAGCTGTGAAAATGCTCAAGTCATTCTATTATTTCAGTGGATGCACAAATGTTTGCCTTGAGATGACAACAAATCTTGTTTCTTTTTACACTGTTGGAGGTACCAACACAAGGTTGTCCCATTTCATTACACTTATTCAGAGGACAGACAAACTTAGGACTGACAGTTCATCTGCACATTGAAATAAAAAAGTAGAAAGGACCTGTTTGGGTTTGATTTATTTACATCTAACTTCTGCTTGTTCCTAATAGAAAATGAACCCTCTCGATTTCCCACACTGTCATTTCAAGCCCTTTTGTTGGGAATTGAATGTCCTGTAAGTACATGAAATGGTTCTGAGACCTGCTCTTTGCCAGGCATCCCCAGGTGAAGAGGCCCAAAGATTCCCAGTCTTGGCTCTGTGTGACATGAGGGCAGAGAGCACAAAGCCACGGTCACAGGGCCAGAAAAACCTCAGCACTGTGCCCCAGGGCACCCAGAACACTGCTGAGAACCTGGGAGCACCTTCCTGCAGGGCACATGGCCGGGACATCCCCCGGGGACACCAGGGAGCACGGCACAGCTCCATGGGCACTACAGGGGACATCAGCCCTGGGGCTGCACAAGGGAACCCTCGGCCAGCCCTTCTCAAAGGCACCTGCGTGAGGAACAGGGCAAGAAACGGAAAACAGAACAATATTCCAAATTCCCTTCCTCAGGCAGGTCCGCAGTTGCTCTGTTCTGCCGCGCCTGCCCAGGGTGCATTCAGCTCCCGTGAGGGCAGCAAGGGCGGTGAAGGTTCGCACGGAATTACAGGATCGGTGATGTTGGAAAGGGCCTCTAACAACACTCCGCCCACCATTTCCATGGCTCTGGGCTCCCAGCAGCTCTGGCCCCGAGCAGCCGCCGCACGCAGTGGGCGGATTTCACGAGCTGCATCTTCAGCAGCCTCGTCGCCCTCATGATGTCGCGACATGGCGTCACACCGCCGTAACACAGCCCGGCGCGTGCGCGCTGCGCGCTCCCGACGCGGCTCCTCCTCCTCCCGCCCCCGCTGCGCGGCATCGCACACGAGGGGCGCTTTCACCACACTGATTGGTTCATTGAGCTGCCAATCTGCATGAGGGGCGGAGCGAGGGGCTCGGCCCGTCCAATCACGGAGCGCTCCGCAGCGCCCGCCCCGAGCGGCCGGAGCGGGTCCGGGTCCGGACGGCGGAACCGGGGGCGCCGGGACGGACCGGGGGTCAGTGAGGGGCTGGGACGGACTGCGGGCTTGGGGGTCAGGGACAGCGATGTACTGGGGACTGGGGCTCAGGAAGCGGGGAGCGGGAACCAGGAAGGGGCCGGAGGTTGCCCGCCAGGGTCGGGGCGCGCTGACAGTCTAGAGGCAGGGGGCCGGCTAGGGGACAGGGAGCAGGGTGAGAGCACAGGGAGCGGGGACAGCCGGGGGCTGGGATCGGGGCGCAGGGGCTGGGGACAGCACTGGGGGTCGGGGCACAGGGGCCGGGGACAGCACAGGGGCTGGGGACAACCAGGGGCTGGCGCTCAGGAGCTGGGTACAGCCGGGGACCGGGGGTCAGGACATCGGGCCTGGGGGACAGCCGGGGCTCAGGGCACAGGATCTGGGGGACAGCCGGGGGTTGTGGGTCAGGGGCTGGGGACAGTCAGGGGCTCAGGGCACAGGGGCTGGGGTCAGCCGGGGCACAGGGGCCGGGGACAGACAGGGGCCGGGCTCAGGGCACAGGGGCTGGGGACAGCCGGGGCACAGGGGCCGGGGACAGCCGGGCCCGGCTCAGGCTGCGGGCCGGGCGGTGACGCCGTGCTGTGCCCGCAGCGCTGCCATGGCCGCGGCCTGGCAGGACGTGGTGCGGGACGCGGCGGCCGTGCGGGAGGCGGCGGCGGTGGCGGTGGACGCGGCGCTGCTGGCGGGGGTGCTGATGCGGACCGGGGAGCAGCCCAACGCCTCGAATGTGAGTGCACAGCGCGGGGAGGAGCCGCTCCGTGCCGGGGGTCCCTGAGCCCTTGGCAAGGAGCGGCTCCCCAAGGGACAGCCTTCACTGGGGTGCAGCTCATAGCCCATCCCAATGTCAGCCCTGCCATACAGATTCCCTTTTCCAAGCAGAGGGATAGGTCTGAGAAGGCTTAGGAAGCTACCTGTTGTAGTGCTGGGAGTTATTCCCTTTCCCAGCCTCTCACCACCCATATGAACCTTTGAACCAGAGGAGAGTCTCACAGAGGGGCCTCTTTTGGCATGTTCCCAGCTACAGTCAGCCTTTGTCCCATAACTGGGGTGAGGTGACAGGGGTGGAGATGGCTGATGTGTGGGATTTGCCTCTGAGCAATCCCTGGTGGATGGCTGGGGTGGGAGGGCTCAGCCTGTTGGAGCAGAATGCCATGAGGGGTCTCAGAGGAAGAAGTGCCCCTGTGCAGGAGGGGTGGGGCACCATTGGGGAAGGGTCCCTGAGGAGCCTGAGGGCAAGCAGGCAGCTGGCAGGGATGCAAGGAGGGAGGTGTTCACCACAGCACTGCTACTTGATGTCAGATCAGGGCTCTGAGTGATCTCAAAGGGTGAGGGAGCCTGGGAGGAGAGGCCAAACACACTGCCAGTGTCCCTTGTTTGATGTGAAAATCCAGGTGAATTGGAAACTTCTCTCTGGTGTGGGCTGTGAGTGTGACTCTGTGCATGTAGGATGTGCCAGGGCTCTGGAGCAGGGATCAAAGGAAGTAAGAACCAAACGGCCAGAACCCAGGACTGGCAAATTACCTTTTTCTCTGCCCCTGAGAAGTTCTGGAGGCAGTGCTGTCCAGTTCAGGGGGAGGCAGGGGGAGGCAGTCAGCCCAGCCCCTCTGCAGGTGGTTCATAAAGCAGAACCCTCAGAAGTGAGCAATCAGCAGGGTTGAGGCCATCCATATGTCTGCTCTGCAGGGCTGGGGGCTGCTCAGCCTTCAGACAAGCAGAGGAAGCACCTCCTTAGCCCCTGTTGAGCTGCCCAGACCTGAGTGCTGTGTTGCGTCCCTGCCTGCAGGTGGTGAATTATGCCCCCTTCACGCTGCTCCCGTCCGCAGTGCCACGGGCCTTGTTTGAACAAGCCTATGCTGTCCAGCAGGATTTTAACCTGCTGGTGGATGCTGTCAGTCAAAACAGAGAATTCCTGGAGCAAACTCTGGCCAGGTAATGTTTTTGCATGTTGCATTTTAATGAAATATTTTAAATGTAAAGCTTTATTACCCTTGTGACATCTCTGTCTTTCTGAGGTTTTCTTGGGCCCCAGAAAATGGGACATCTGACCAAGACCTGATTCCCTGCTATCATCTTCAACTTTGCCACTTTTTCAGGCTTATAAATTCATACTTGTGGGCTTTTGAGCCCCTGAGCCTTAAATGCAAATCACTGAAGTCTTTGAGTCCTGGTTTTAGGAGTCTCTTTTAGTTTTATTCTGCATCTGCCTGTGTCTGTTCAGTACCCACCAGCTGTGCTGCAGCTGTGATGAAAAGGTGTCTGTTCTGTTTCCACACCCTCCCTCAGTCACCCCCTGCCCTCTTTCCCAGCCACAAGCTCTGGCTGCAGGAGAATTGTCCAGCTCTGGCTCCTGGGTGCTGCTGAGTTTATCTGTGGCTGTTGCATTTTGTCACTCGTGATTGTGGGGCTGATGCTTGCACAAATCCCTCTTCCCTTCCCACTGCCTGTTCTGTGCTGCCTGTGCATGTTCTGCTGCCTCTGGCACTGGGACAGAGCAGAGGAGGCTGTTTTCCAGCATCCTTTTGTTCTGTTAAATCCTCACCCTTTGGAGCTGTTCCAGAGCTGGCTGCAGCCAGAGCCTGTGGGGACATGTTTGTACCTGTGCTTAAAGAATGCAGCACCTGGGGCTTGTGTGTGCTCTGGTGCCTGCTCTGTGCCAGGGCAGCTCCCTGGAGGTGCTGTTCAGGATTTGGGGCCCTGAGGAAAAGCCAGGTCTGCTCTAGCAGGGCCACAGTGTGTGGGGTTTGGAGCCTGACAGGACAGGGGGATTGGATGAAGCTTCTCTGAACTGTGTGTGCAGGCCCAGAGAGACCTGTGCTTTCTGCCTGAACCTGCAGAATTCTGTCCCATCTCTGCCCTGGCAGTGAGTCACCTCTGCACAGGAGGGCCTTTTGTGGAGAGGCTGTGCTTGGCAAGCTGGGTTTGTGTTGTGGTTTTGCGCTGAGCATTCTTGGGGAGGTGTTTCACAGTGCTACAGCACTTGGCTGAGCCCCAGTTCAAACCCAAGAGATCCCCAGAGGACATGGTTCTGCTCTTTGTGCTGGAGAATGCCCCTGCTAAGGGCTTTTTCTGCAGAATAATTAATTTTCTTGTCCCTCTGTGACAGCAGCAGGGGACTGACATGGTCTGTGTTTCTCTCTAGCACCATCAAGGTCGATGACTTCACAGCTCGGCTCTTCAGAATCTACAAGCAGGTTTTGGAGGAAGGCCTGGCTCAGGTACCTGGGCAGGGGATCCCAGTGGTCTGTGCCACTTGGCATTGTGCTGGGGGTGCCTGGGCTCTGGCTGCAGGCTTTGGCACTGTGGACTCTGAGCTGTGCCAGGCTGGTCACTCCCTGTCCTGCAATGTCTTGTCACAGTGCTGAGCTCAGGACCTTGCCCTGTTGAACAGCTGAGCTCTTTGGTTGGTGCTGCTGGAAACAGCCTGGCCTGGAGAGGGAGGAGTTCATGGGGTTTGTCCTCTGGGAGCCTCAGGGTGTGCAGGGACATGTGTCTTGTTGGGACCTGCATCAGCCAGGCCATCCCTGCAGAATCTCCTTTACTTTCAGTGTTGGGAGCTCCTCTGGAACTCTGAGAGGGCTGTGGGCAGGGAGCAGAGCACCCAGGGGTGTGACCTGCATGGTTTGTATCAAACTGAGGGTGACAGGACAAGAGGGGATGGCTTCAAACTGACTGAACAGGTTTAGATGAGATATTAGGAAATTTACTGTGCAGGTGGTGAGGTGCTGGCACACATTGCCCAGAGAAGCTGTGGTTGTCCCACCCCTGAAAATACTCAATTCCAGGTTGGACAGGGCTTGGAGCAGCTTGCTGTAGTGGAAGGGGTCCCTGCCAGCTGCAGGGACTGGGGTGAGGTTGTCTTCAAAGTCCCTTCCAACCCAACCTATTCTGGGATTCTCTGGATCTGCTCTGGGAGGATTTTGAAGCAAGGTCAGCAAAGGATTTGCAGTTAGAGGCCACAGGAGACCCCAGCTGCCCTCCCTGTGTTGCAGACCGTGTTTTTGGGCATCAACCGCTCGGATTACATGTTTGACTGTGGGCTGGAAGGCACAGCAGCTCTGAGGCAGATAGAAATAAACACCATTGCTGCCAGCTTTGGAGGGCTCACCTCCCGCACTGCTGATGTCCACAGGTAAGGAACACCTCCCCCTGCATGGCCCCTGTGCTCTGCAGGCTGCTCCTTGCTCCATGGACATGGCATTTACAGCTTTGTGTTCCACAGGTTGGTGTTGAAAGTGCTGGGAAAGAGTGAGGAGGCATCACAGCTGCTGCCCAACAACCCAGCCAAGGGGCTGGCCTTGGGAATTGCCAAAGCTTGGGAGCTCTATGGGTCCCAAAGGTAAGGAGCAGTGCAGGGAGCCTGAATCACAGAGATGGAAAGCTGTGCTGCTCAGGTGGGGTGATCTCAAAGGGTGAGAGGAAGAGGGAGCCTGGAGGAGATGCCAAACACACTGCCAGTGTCCCTTGTTTCATGTAACAATCCAGGAGAGCTGGTGATCCAGCTAGGAGCATGTGGAGTGTTTATGGGTTTAATGATGTCCTTGGTATCTCTTCCAGGGCTGTGGTGATGTTTCTGGTGGAGGACGTCCAGAGGAATATTTTTGATCAGCGTTGTGTAGAAAATGAACTTTGGAACAGGTAAAGTTTGAATTTTCCTGGGATGGGAAAGGAAGGAGGTTATGGTTCAGAATCTGATATGGAAAGCTGAGCATACAGCTGGCAGATCTTAGGAAACATAGAATGGGTTCCTAAACAGGGAGTTTTTTGGAACAGGTAAAGTTTGAATTTTCCTGGGGTGGGAAAGGTGGGAGGTGATGGTTCAGTTTCTGATATGGAAAGCTGAGCAAGCAGCTGGCAGATCGTAGGAAACATAGAATGGGTTCCTAAACAGGGAGTTTTTGGGGATTTGTAGGATTTCTCTGGCTCCATAGCACAAAGCTTAGGCTGTTTGTGAAGGAACCTATAGATGCATGAATTCCACCCCTGACCTGCAGCTCAGGTGGCTGTGGGCAGCCTGGTGACTGTGGCACTGTTCTTGCAGGAACATCCGCGTGCTGAGGAAGCGGTTCCGGGATGTGTTTGAGCAGGGCTCCCTGGATGCCAGCAGGAGGCTGTATATGTGAGTATGAGCCAAGGTGCGCACTCCTGCCTGCTCCTGGGCACGTGGGGCTGCCAGGGGGAGCCTGCAGCCAAGGCTGGCTGGAAGAAATGGCTGAGGAAACAGTTCTCTTCCATGCTCCAGGCTGCTGTTTCCTCCTGGAGCTGAGATGGCTGTGTGTTCACAGTGGTGAGATTTTGCAGATACACATCAGTGCCTTACAGTTGCAGTCATAACCTCCCTCCTTCAGCCTTCATTGCTCTGGGGGATCTTTACCTCCTGCACAAAGGTCTGCTCTGAGCAGCCCTGGCTGTTTGAGAGGCTCCCACAGAGCCATTTCCTGTTCACTGTTCACATGCTGCTCTGCAGGAGAGGAAGCATTCCATGTCCTTTGGGGATCTCTTGGGTTTGAACTCTCTGTGTCTTGCCTATCCCTGTGGAGACCAGGATGGGAGGATCACAGACTCCCACCTGGTCCCAAGTGTGACATTTGTCCTATTTCCAGGTAATGTGCTGGGAGCTATATGAACCCAAGGGAAGGGACTCTGTGAGCTGGACTATGAACCTAAGGGAACATGTAGTTTCATGACAATGATTTTTCTGTAGTGAGATTTTTTTGACCTTTGGGGTCTGTGCTGTGTTTAATTAATGAATGTATTGTCATGGCTGGTAGTTGAGGGGAAAGTGTATCCCTTGTTCTTCCTCCTGAGCATCCCCACTGTCGCTGCTGGATGTCTCCTGTCTGCCTGAAGGAGCTCCCAGACCAAGTGCACAGTTTTGATGCCAAAGCTTGGGCATGTGGTGCTACAGCTGTGCTGCCAGCCCAGCCCTGGCAGGCTGGTTTGGTGCCTCTCAGGTTGTTGAGTTGATGTCTTACCTTGAATTGCCACAGAAGAACTTTGTTCCTTCCAGCTTCAAGAATCACAGAGCTGTTAAGGCTGGAAAAGACCCCTGAGATCGAGTCCAGCCTGTAACCCAGCACCACTGAACATGTCCCCAAGTGCCACAACCTCACATTTCAGGTCCCTCCACTGCCCTGAGCCACCTGTCCTAGTGCTTGATCACCTTTTCAGTGAAGAGATTTTCCTTAATCTCCAGTCTGAACCTCCTGTGGTACAACCTGAGGGCGTTTCCTCTTATCCTGTCCCTGTTCCCTGGGAGCACTGCCCAACCCCCCTGGCTGTCCCCTCCTGTCAGGAGTTGTGCAGAGCCACAAGGTCCCCCCTGAGCCTCCTTTTCTCCAGGCTGAGTCCCCCAGGGCAGCATGGGGTAAAAGCTGTTAAAAATGAGGTGCTTACCTCTCTGCAGAGCTGGGTGTCAGAATTACTGAGCCTTTGGTTAGAGCAGAGGCTGGTGTCAGCTCCCCGTGCCTTGGGACAGCCTGAGCTGTGGTTCAGTGGAGAGGAGCCAGGACTTGCTGTGGCAGAGCCAGGCAGGAGCAGGAGGGCCAGAGGAGAAGGGGCAGGGGGCTGTGATTCCCCCTTGGTGCTGGGGCCTGGCTCTGTGAGCACTTCTGGTTTCCTTTCCAGGGATGGCCAGGAGGTCGCAGTGGTGTATTACAGAGAGGGCTACGTGCCCCAGGTCTACGATGAGCAGGTCAGTACCCACCCCCCTGCCCCAGAAACCACAGCTGGGCACTGCCCAGGCAGCTCCAAATAACCTCAGGGGCAACTACCCTCTGTGGGGTGGGGTCAGTCCTGCCTGGTGGGGCTGAGAGCATTGGGAGGCTACAGAGAGCAGGTGGGTGACCCTGCAGTAAGAAAAATGGGTGGCTTTCTTCTCCAGGGGGTCATCCCTTAGTGCAGCACTGAATTGTTTCTGTACAGTAGGGGTTAACAGCTATGTTGTACAGGTATGTTCTGTACAACAGGGGTTACCAGGTATGTTGTACAGGTATGTTCTGTACAGTAGGGGTTAACAGGTATGTTGTACAGGTATGTTCTGTACAATAGGAGTAAAAGGTATGTTGTACAGATATGTTCTGTACAATAGGGGTTAACAGGTATGTTGTACAGGTATGTTCTGTACAATAGGAGTAACAGGTGTGTTGTACAGGTATGTTCTGTACAATAGGAGTAAAAGGTATGTTGTACAGGTATGTTCTGTACAATAGGGGTTAACAGGTATGTTGTACAGGTATGTTCTGTACAATAGGGGTAACAGGTATGTTGTACAGATATGTTCTGTACAACAAGGGGTAACAGGTATAACTTAAAGGTTTCAGACTTGGTCTACAGATCACTCTGTGCTCTCTTAGCATGATCAGGCTGCAGGTAGTAATAGCACAGAGCAGATCTGGCTGGTGTCTCGAGGTGGCAGCACTGGACAAGCTGGGGAAGGTGCACACTGTGGATTAATTTAACTGTGCCACCCAGAGGTGGCGGGAAATTCATGCCTGCTTTTCTCTGGAGTGCTACTCCCACCCCCTGTCCCTGCCAGCAGGCAGGGAGGAGACAAACCATATGTTGAGAACTGCACAGAAAAGAGCAGAGCAAACCTTTTGTGTGCTGTTTTCCCTCCTGGCACGGCTGCTCCTGCTCTGCCTCAGAACTGGGAGGCGCGGCTGCTGCTGGAGTGCTCGCGGGCAGTGAAGTGCCCCGACATTGCCACGCAGCTGGCGGGCACCAAGAAGGTGCAGCAGGAGCTCAGCAGGCAGGGGACACTGGAGAAGCTGCTGCCAGGCCACCCTGAGGCCATTGGTCGGATCAGAGCCACCTTTGCAGGACTCTACTCCCTGGATGAGGTGAGTGGCAGCGGGGCTGGAGCAGGGAGGGACATGCACTGCTGTGCTCTTAGCAGAGCCCTCTCTTCTTCTCAAGCAGTGGGCCTTGGGGAATTTATTGGTGCTTTTGCTCAGAGGGATCTGCTGAGGAGCCCCTGCTGCTCCCTGATGCTTTGCTGTTCACAGAATCATTTAGGTTGGAAAAGCCCTCCAAGAACAGAGTCCAACCTTTGCCCAAACACCACATTATCAACTAGACATGGCACTGAGTGCCACATTCCATCATTCCTTGAACACCTCTATCACAGACGTATTTTGTGAAAAATCCTTTTGCTAGGATTTTTTCTCCTCACAAGCTGAGAGGCCTCAGAAATTAAATGTAAACAATGATTATCTGCTGCTGTGGAATGCAACAGGTGCATCTGTGATTGGTCCATGTTGGTTGTTTCTAATTAATGGCCAATCACAGCCCAGCTGGCTCAGACTCTCTGAGAGTCATGAGCTTTTGTTGTCATTCCTTTCTATTCCTTTCAAGCCTTCTGATAAAATCCTTTCTTCTGTTCTTTTATCATAGCTTTAATATAGCATTTTTCTTTGAATATAATATATATCATATATATCTCTTTTAATATAATATATATAATATATATATTATATTAAAAGAAAAAGATATATTATGAAAATAATAAATCAGCCTTCTGAAACATGGAGTCAAGATTCTCATCTCTTACCTCATCCTCGGACCTCTGTGAACACCACCACACACCTCCAGGGGTGGTCACTCCATCCAGCTCATTCCCATATGAAACCACCCTGTCCATGAAGAAATAATTCCTGGTGTTTACCTGTTTCCCTCCTTTCCTGCCAGGGTGAAGAAGGTGACAGAATGGCTGCCGCAGCCATCGCTGACCCCGACCGCTTCGTGCTGAAGCCTCAGCGTGAAGGTGGAGGTATGAGCTGGGCTCTGGAGGTATGAGCTGGGCTCTGGAGGTGTGAGCTGGGCCCCTGGGAGTTTCCATTGTGGTTTGTGCTGTTTTTGGGACAGGCAGGAGCTCTGTGCCAGCTCCTGGCCTTGTGCTGAGGGATAAAGGGTGGCTTGTGGCTACTCATAGCCATGGGGGCTAGTCCTGCCACTAAGGCAGTTCCGCTCCTGGAGGAGCTGCCAGGGCCCTGGTGCTGGGTGTGGGGAACCCAGGCAGCACCTGGGGAGACAAAGGCTGGGTTATTTGGGCTGCCTGGGCCACAGAGCTGGGGCCAGGGGATTCTGCTGTCCTGGAAGGGTTTGATGTGCTGCTTTTGTTTGCCAGGGAACAACCTCTATGGTGAAGAGCTCAGGGAGGTTCTGGAGAAGATCAAAGACAGCCCTGAGAGAACTTCCTACATCTTGATGGATAAGATCAAACCCCAGCCATCACTGAATTACCTGCTGAGGGCTCACAGTCCCCTCCAAGTGTCAGAGTGCATCTCTGAGCTCGGGATCTTTGGGGTCTATGTCAGGTGAGCAGTGTGCTTGTGTTCCAGGGCAGTTCTCTGCTCCTGATGTGGAGCAGGAGCATTTTGCCCTCTGTGCAGCCCAGGCACAGCTGCATGACAGATGTCTGGGGACATGCAGGTGCAGGGGACAGATGTGACCATTCAGTCTGTGCCCCTGGAGCAGCTCTGAGCACGTGAGCTGCTGCTCTAAACCTGCTGCCAAATGAGCTGTTGGAAAACCACAGGCCTGGTGCTGGCAATTATTGGTGCAGTGGGATCCTGGGCTCCATGTGTCTCATCCCTGATTTCTGGGGGCACTTCTTGGGTTCTGCATGCAGCCCCATATGTGGCTTTTCTGAAGCCCTAATGATCTCTGAATACCTGAAGGCCTAATGCCTGTTCAACTCTAATAAGAGCTGGTTTTGTAACCCTCTTAGGCCACATTTCCATAGAGTATAAATGGAAGTCCATTACACACAGTTTTGGGAACAAAGGTGCTCTGGCAGCATTCAGCCCCTGGCAGTGCCCATTTGCAGAATGGCCAGTGCAGCCACCACTGCAGGGCCCCCACATTAGCCTTGGGGGCTCTGCCCTGCCCTGTGTGCCTGACAGGGACGGTGCAACCTGCTGCTCCAGAGAGCTGCCAGGGGCTCTGTGCTCTGCAGGGCTCAGTGCTGGGCAGGGGCTCAGTGTCCCTGTCTCTGTGCTCAATGTCCCTCTCTCTGCAGTGTCAGTGTCCCTGTCTCTGTGCTCAATGTCCCTCTCTCTGCAGTGTCAGTGTCCCTGTCTCTGTGCTCAATGTCCCTCTCTGTGCAGTGTCAGTGTCCCTGTCTCTGTGCTCGGTGTCCCTGTCTCTGTGCTCAGTGTCCCTGTCTCTGTGCTCAGTGTCCCTCTCTGTGCTCGGTGTCCCTGGCTCTGGGCTCAGTGTCCCTCTCTGTGCTCAGTGTCCCTCTCTGTGCTCAGTGTCCCTCTCTGTGCTCGGTGTCCCTCTCTCTGTGCTCAGTGTCCCTGTCTCTGTGCTTAGTGTCCCTCTGCAGTGTCAGTGTCCCTCTCTGTGCTCAGTGTCCCTGTCTCTGTGCTCGGTGTCCCTGTCTCTGCTCGGCGTCCCTCTCTGTGCTCAGTGTCCCTGTCTCTGTGCTTGGTGTCCCTGTCTCTGTGCTCAGTGTCCCTGTCTCTGTGCTCAGTGTCCCTCTCTGTGCTCGGTGTCCCTGTCTCTGTGCTCAGTGTCCCTGTCTCTCTCTGCAGGCAGGGCAGGGAGCTGCTGCTGAACGAGGCCGCTGGGCACCTGCTGCGCACCAAGGCCATCGAGCACGCGGACGGCGGCGTGGCAGCCGGGGTGGCCGTGCTGGACACGCCGTTCCTGGTGTGAGGAGCCACAGCCCCACCCTCCTTCTCTGCTGCCTCAAGAGCTGATCTGCCCCAGGGATTCCTCCTTAGGGTGCTTGCCACGGTCTGACTGCTGGAGGCTGTGAGAGGGACTGTGTGATGCAGCTGCTCAGAGCTCCTGGGTGCCAGCCCCAGCTGCTCAGAGGTGGTTCCCCCTCCAGGAAGGATTCCCTTGCTCTGCCTGCTCAGAGGCCCTGCCCTGGGCACAGCCCAGCTGTGACTCCCAGCACTGCAGGGTTCTGGGGGCAGGGGGATGCAGAGCAAAGGGTCAAGGTGCCATACAGGCCTTTGTGCTGCTCCCACTTCTGAGCTCCTTATGCTGCACGGTTACTGGAGACATACACAGCCTAAGGAATGAGAGGAGAAAGGTGGATGGGCAAGGATCAGCCTTTATGTGCCTCAGTGCTCTCCAGATTAAAGAGGAGAGCCCAGCTCCACTCCCCATGGCCCCTCCAGCCCTCCTTCCCATGCTGCTGCTATCCTGATTTCTGTTTTCCTCTGTGCCTGAGGATCCTCAGGGTTCCTGCACCAGGCACAGCTGCCCTGGGTAATTTGCCCAAGGGCCTTTTGCTTTTGCTTTGCCCAACTCCTGTTTTATTGGACTGGGTGCCTCTGTGCCACACAGGGCAGGCAGCAGTGCAGGGTCCAGGGCAGGCTCCCTCTGCCTCCTGCAGCCATGTCCAACAGATCTCCACAGAATCCCTCAGAGATGGAGGCAGCTCCCAAGGCAGCAGAGAATTGGAGCCTTGTGTGTGTTGATAAATTCCAAAGCACCCTGGGTTTGGGCCAGTGCATCCCACTGCAAAACAAACCCTGAGCATCTTCCTGCCAGGGAGCCCCAGGCTTGGGAATGCTCCTGCTGAGCCTGGGAGCTCTGTGGTGAGGAAGGAATTGCAGGGGAGGCTGGGCAGCCCAGCCCCAGCTCCCAGCACCTTACTGTGGGACCAGCACCAGCAGAGGGGAAGATGTGGCTCCCTCCAGGTTTTATGGATCAGTGGGAACAGCACAGCAGTGGAGCAGTGTGGGCTCTCCTGCTCAAGGTCTTCTGCCTCTTCCTCCAGCCCCTTCTCCTCCTCAGCCCTAAAAGCTGCACCTTTCTGGCAGCAAAGAGCTCAGGCAGCCTCAGCCCAGCCCTGTCAGTAACAGAGAACCAGCACAGAGGCAGAATCCCTGCAGAATGGGATGTGCTGAGTGGCAGAACCAGCACAAAAGCAGAATTCCTGCAGAGAGGATGTGCTGAGTGACAGAAGCAGCACAAAGGTAGAATTCCTGCAGCCTGGGTGTGCTGAGTGCCAGCCCTGCTGGCTCTTTGCTGCTGCAGCATCAATCACCAATTGGTCACCTGGGAAACTGCTCCATTCTCCAAGTGTGACTGAAACTGGGCTTCCTGGGTGTTTTGTTGGGGGATTGATTACCCCAAGCCAGAGATTAAAAGGAATGTGCAATCTCACTGCTGTTTGTGCCATGTTTGTCCAAGCCCAGGGGCACACCTGGCCAGGTGTGCAGAGATCCATGGCTGTGCCTGGAAGGGGAGCAGGCTTGGGGTGAAGGTGGGGCAGCCCTGAGCTGTGCTGGCAGCCCTGAACCTCCTCACCCAGCTCCCTGGAATCAGTGATGCATGAGGGGGTTGGTGACATGTGGGTGTCACACTGTGTTTTGCTTTCCATGAGCCTGGGAGCAGCACTGGCTGAAGAGCAGGGAGAAACTGAGGCACAGGATGGAGCCAGCACTGCCAGCCACAGTAAATCACATGTGAAAAAAAAAAAAAAAATCCATGGATAAACATCACTGGCAGGAACCTGCCCCTCCCATCCCAAAAGCCACTCCTGGTTTCTGAGCACTGAGCATCTCCCACCCACACCCACTCCAAGCCTGTTTCCATTTTGTTTTCTTGAATTTTATTCAATTTTGCATTAAATTCTCGCTGTTTTCCAGCCAAAATTACATAGCTAACAAAGAGTAACAGGAGGAACGATGATGTAGGAATCCTTGTCACCAAGATGGCACAATCCAGTGGTACAGAGCTGTGGGGGCACATGGGGACAGGCAGGCACCGAGGCTACAGGTGACACAGCTGCTGTGCCAGTGAGAGCAGCAGGTAACAAGTGAGATTTGGGACTTGGCCAACAGCCCAGAGGAGCACCCCAACACCTGCCCTGAGCACCCTGAGGCAGCTGCTCCTCCTTTCCAGCCCCAAGTCAGCTCAGGTTGCAGGTAACCCCAGGCCACTGGCACTCCCCAAAACAGCTGTTGCAGCAAATTTTAAAGCTCAGTTCTCCTTTGGTTTAAGTGCAAAATCAAAGAGTTCACATGCAGGTTTCACAGAGACATTGCAAAGGAGGTATGAGCCCCAGCTCAGCCTTGGCTGGAGTTAAAGTTCCTTCACTGGAGGAAGTATGGCTTTGGCAGGACCCTGGTGGTGGTCAAGGCTCTTGGGGAAAAGGGTTGTGGGCCTGTAGCTCTCATCATCCTTAAGTCAGGTCAGATTTAAGCAAACACTGACTTGAAACACCTCCCACCATTTTTCCTGATGAGGAGATGAGTAGGACTCCCACAGCCCTGCCTGCCTTGGTTTCTCTGCTGTGGCAGTGCTCATGGTGCCATGGGAAAGGTGCCTCTGCCTGGCTCCATTTCCTCTCCATCCTCCCCCAGGACACAAGAGGAGCATCCAGCTGCTCCAGCTCTGCTTCAGCTCTGAGCTGGTGCAGCAGAACTGGAGGAACTGGGACTCCATGGAAACGTCACACCAAGGCTTTTCCCTTCCAGTGGTGTCCATGGCCAGTGAAGGACCCTGGGCTGGGGACAATGCACCAGCTGGCACAACACAGTGAGGAGCAGCAGATCTTGGTATCAGATTGCCCCTCAAAACCTGTTTAAAGCCCAGAGCTCCCTGGAGCCTTGCCCCAGTGCCCTGGCGGCTGCAGGGAGCTGTGCTAGCAGCAGGCCAGTGGATGCAGGATGAGCACAGCCCTGCAGTGATGATGTGGCTGCTGCAGCGCTCCTGCAGCTCTCCAAGCACAAAAGGAAGCTCAGCTGCTCTGTGGGCAGTGGTGGATGCCCCTCCCAGGCCTGCCTGCATTGAGTAACTCCAGCATCACTTCCCCTGCAAGCCCCAAAGCTCCTTCCCACTGTGCACAAGGTGCCAGGGCCCCTCCAGACAGAAAGTAAGTTAACACCCTCTCCCCAACCCCCCAAAATTAAATTAAAACCAAGAACGAGGTGCTGAAAAAGGAGGAGGATGAGTCCCTCTGTGCACCAGGCTGACCCTCAGATGTGTGACATCCATCTGGAACATGACAGACACCTCACCCAGGGCATGGACACAGCCTATCCAGAGCCAGACTCTCCTCGTTTCTACCATTGGTACATTTAATTCAACAGGTGAAGGTTTCCTTCCCGGGCAGGCAGTGGCTGTTGGAGGGACCTGCCCATCAGATGCCACTGCCACTGTCCTACTGAGCTGCTCCTGCAGGAGCAGTGTCACATCTGCTGTTGAAAAGCTGTGTGATGACACCCGGGTCTGCCAAGGTGGAGATGTCTCCCAGCTCGTGGTCATCTTTGGCAATCTTCCTCAATATGCGTCTGGTGATCTTTCCTGTAATGACAGCCAAGAAAGGGAAGCAGGAGTCAGAATCCCAGGATGGTCTGGGTTGGAAGAGACCTTAAAGATATCTCTTCCCAACCCCCTGCCATGGGCAGGAACAGCTTTCACAGTCCCAGGTTGCTCCAAGCCCCATCCAACCTGGCCTTGGACACTTACAGAGATCCAGGGGCAGCCCCAGCTTCTCTGGGCACCCTGTGCCAGGGCCTGCCCACCCTCACAGGAACAATTCCTTCCTTATGTCTATTTAATCTACACCTGCCTTCCACCAGTTTAAAACCATCACCCCTTGTCCTTCATTATCTGTCTATATAAAAAGTCCCTCTCCCCAGGAGTCAGGATCTCTTCAGCATCCTTAGCAGAAGAGGGAAGTACCAGACCTGCACATCCTGCTCACCCTGAGCTTGTACCTCCCCTAATCTGAGCAGCCCTGGACCAGCAGAGCAGGGCTGCTCAACTTCCACTGGCAGGAGCTGTCCAGTCCTGCCCTGGAACTCACCTGAGCGGGTTTTGGGCAGGCTGGGGGCGTACTGGATGTAATCAGGTGTTGCTATGGGCCCAATTTTGTCTCTGACTGCAAAAAAAAAAAGAGAGATTTTCATTGTAGGGCTGAGGAGAAGCCACACATCCTTTCGATGATAAAAGGACAGAAGGGTAAGACACAGAGCCCAGCTCCTGGGACACCTGGCAGGGCAGTGCCTGGGGACAAGACCTACAATGCAAACAGGGCCAGAAGCACATCTCCCCAACACTGAGAGCACTCATTTTTTCACTCCCTCCGTCTTCCAGACTCCTCCCTAACAGCTACAACCAACACCATGACCTTGATAGAGCAAGGATTGATTTAAATTCACTCTTGGGTTCCTCCAGAGAAGCAGCTGCCATTGGGTCTGTTTGGTGTATTCAATGCTGCAGTTTGCAGTGAAACAGCTCCTTGAGAGCAGAGCACTAACACCCAGAGCACCTCCCTAAAGAAACCCCATGATCCTCTCAGGATGTCCCAGTCTGGCAGGGAAAGCCCTGCTGCAAACAAAAGCCTGCTGAGCACCCCAGCCCCTCACAGGGCTGCCAGCTCCCAGAAGGCAGAGATGGCATCACATGAGCAGCCAAAGGCTGGCAGAACTAATGTTAGTCTTTGCCACCCTGCTGTGTAATCAAGAGGCACCTTGTGGCACTTGTCCACACTGCACTCCCCAGACCACAGGCAGCACCAAGCCTTCAACCCCTCCACCACCTGTGCTCCCCCTGCCTGCTCCCCAACATTTGCCTGTTGCTACCTTGTTTTTTGAGCTCATCTGTGAGGTCCTGGCTGAACTCGTAGCCCTCTCTCAGGGTCACAAAGCAGTAGAGGCACTCTCCCTTCAGGGGGTGGGGATGGCTGACCACGGCAGCCTCAGCCACTGCAGGGTGCTCCACCAGGGCTGACTCCACCTCTGCCGTGCTCAGCAAATGGCCTGCAAACAAGGGGGACACAGAGCTTCACAGGCCTGCAAACAAGGGGGACACAGAGCTTTACAGGCCTGCAAACAAGGGGGACACAGAGCTTTACAGGCCTGCAGGAAGACGCCTGAGGCTGTAAAAGGCCCTAAACTACAGATCTGAGGGCATCAGTTTGATGTGCTTGGGAAAGGACAACAGCTGGAGAGTGAAACTCATTTCCGCAGTGCTCTGGAAGCTGCCAAGTGTCACCTAGCTGCAGAAGCCACCTCCCTTGGCTGCTCCCCCTCCCACCTTTAGGCTTTCTGGAACAGATCATGAACAGTTCACAGTGATGCCTTTCCAAGGCACAGGCTGAGGAGGAGCTGGATTTGGCAAGGAGAGCTGCCCACATGGTCAGCCAGGAAGTGCAGAGGAAGAGGTTGGATCTGCAGAGTCCAGGCTCCAGCCCAGTGCTGTGGGGAGGGGCAGTGACTCTCCAGATCTTGGGACAGGGGCACTATTCAGTCCTGCACACCTCTGCTCCTGTACCTGTGCTCTGACCTTCCACTCCAGCACTGCTGTCACAGAAAGCCACAGCAAAGTGGTCAACTCCCAGAATGATCAGCTGGTGGAGAATCAAGCACTGCTGGTCAGGTGAAAGGATCTAATTTGATCCAGGGGCAAGTAAAGCAGCACCTCAGAGCCAGCAGGACACCCCTGAAGGATACAGGCTCCAGGAAAGGAGGGAGGGAGGTATTAAATAGAGTACATGGAAAATTATGGGCTGAGAAGCAAGTGAATCTCAAAGACTCAGTTAAGAGAGGTGGGAGAATCTTCAGAGCTCTGAGCAGCCTGATCCAGCCTTGAGGTGAGCCCTTCATGGAGCAGCAGGTTGGATTAGCAACCCTTATGGTCCTGCCCAAACTCTGTGAATTCCCTGTGGCCCTAAATCCTGCAGCAGAGGTGCCCTGGCTGGTTACAGAAGGTTCCTTCCTTCCAAGGCTTTGTCTCCAGGGAAAACGGTGCAGAAAGTCACCAAGTCACAGGTTTGTGTGTCCCTGAAATAACCCTGAGCCAGAAACTGGATCCACCTTGAGGACAAGTTGGACAAGCAGAATTACAGGTGCAGAACCATCCCCTTAGAGCAGGGGGCTTTTGAAATGGATGTAGAAGTGTCACAAAGCAAGGTGTCACAAAGCACATTGGTCCCTACTGAAGACAAAACTCCTTCTTACCAGAAACATTCAACATGTCATCAATTCGCCCTGTGATCCAGTAATAACCATCTTTATCTCTTCTGCAACCTAAAAATAGCCAGAAATGAGTGTGAGGCAGCAGTGCCAGCCCTCAGAGCAATTGATAAGGGATTCTGAGGGCAGGACAGGGCAAGATTCTCCCTGCTGTCCCCAGGCCCCTGTGACCACAGCAGCCTGGAGCCCCTTACCATCTCCTGTCAAGTAGTAGCCAGGGAACTTCTGGAAGTAAATGGTTTCAAACTGCTGGTGCTTCCCGTAGACCGTGCGCATGATCCCTGGCCAGGGCTGCTTGAACACCTGGGGTGAGACACACAGCTGGGCAGTGAGAGCCAAAGCAACAACCCAGGCTGGCACCACAGGGAGAGAGATGTCAGACAGCCATAAACAGCACTCGGACACTTGCTGCCAGTGCTGATCCACTGGGAAAGTCCCACCAGCTTTGGCAGGGGGAAGAAGCTTGGCTGAGCTGTTGTTCCCATGCTGCTGTCTTGCCCACATGTGCAAGTGCATTTAGTGATCAGCTGGAAAAGCTCCCATAGTTCTGGCCTTGGAGGGAGTTCCCACCACCCAAGGGTATGTGGACCAGGATTAGTGGAGGCAGAATCACAAATTTTTTAAGGTTGGAAATGTCCAACCATCACCCACATTCACCATGTCCTCAAGTGCCACCTCCACACATTTTTTGAACACTTCCAGGGATGGTGACTCTACCCCTTTCCTGGGCCAAAAGATGTGGTTATTCTAGCAGGAATGTCCCAGAGGCCACAGGGAATGGACAAAGGGAGGCTGGGGAAGATCAGCCCTTCCTTACCACATTATTTTTTAAAGCTGGAAATGTCCAACCATCACCCACATTCACCACTAAACCATGTCCTCAAGTGCCACCTCCACACGTTTTTTGAACACTCCCAAGGATGGTGACTCTACCCCTTCTCTGGGCTAAAAGGTGTGGGTATTCTAGCAGGAATGTCCCAGAGGCCACAGGGAATGGACAAAGGGAGGCTGGGGAAGATCAGCCCTTCCTTACCAGGAAACCTTCTGCTTCTCCTTCCAGCTCTTCCCCCGAGTCGTTCAGGATGGCAGGGACCACACCAAAAAAGGGGAATGTCTGCCATGAGGACCAGGGAGAAAGGAGAGATGGAGGTGAATCCCTGCATTAGACCCCCATTAACCAGAGGGAGTGGGAGGCAGGGCAAGGGCAGCTTTGGAGAGCTGTGGTACACGGGGCCCACAAGTGTGGCTGCATGGGGATTGAGATTTTGGGTGGTGGTCACCTCCCCATGTGCACCACTGTCCCCCCAGCCCCTGGCAGGCTCCAATCCCCCAGCCATGGCACAGCCAGGGCCCTGCTGAGGCTGCTGGGGAGGAGAACACGAGTACTCACGGCAGAGCCTGGCTTCGTGGGGGTGGCAGCAGGAAGGGGTGTCAGCATGTGGCCTCCCTGAAAAGAGAGACAAAAACCAGTGAGTTTGGGCCGTGCCAGCCCATCCCACAGCTGTGCCATCAGCTCTGGGAACAGCACATCCCAGTCAGGGCTACTCAGGGCAGGTGTGGAGATGGGCCCTGGGAAGGATATGGCAGTGGATGGGGAATCTGGGCACACACTTGGAGCTGGTGGAGAGAAAGAGGGGCAGGAGAGTACTGTCCAGAGCAGAGTGAGGAAGAGAACCTTGGGAGAGGAAGGTTTCTCCTTTTGGAGCCTGCTTGAGTTGCAGGATAGGAAGAGAAGGAGCACATTAGGAGTTTCCTGGGCAGGCCAAACAAACACGCCCCACAGAACCCAAACCCCACTAAGGGAAAGCTGCAAGGAGGCCCTGCAGGGAGCACAAGGGACAGAGAGGTGCCAGGGACACCCAGGCAGGACTCACCGTCTCTGTCTGCCAGAAGGTGTCCACAATGGGGCACCTCTCCTCTCCCACCACACGGTAGTACCACAGCCAGGCCTCGGGGTTGATGGGCTCACCCACGGTCCCCAGCACCTTCAGGGACTTCCTGCTGTGCCTGCAGAGAGGAGGGGGCGGGCAGGGGCTCAGCAGGCCATGGAGCTGTGAGCCAGCTGCACAGCAGAGCCTGTAGGAACCCCTGGGCTACTCAAAATGCACCTTCCAGGTACAGGTCAGAGATTTCTCAGCACTCTTCCACAGGGGAGGAGAGAAGACCTGGGTCATTTTGGCATCTGCTGTGCAAAGCCAACATCCTCCTTCTCCTGGGACTGGCACTCACTTTTTGACAGGCTCCTCGCCGTACTTCATCAGCATCCGGATGGCCGTGGGTGCTGTGTAGAACTTGGTCACCTTGTACTTGTCAACGACGCTCCACATCCTGCCAACATCTGGGTAGGTGGGGACGCCTTCAAACTGAGCAGGAGACAGAGCAGTGACACAGCTGCTCCTCACTGCTCCCCACCTGCAGCACCTGCCCAAGCAGGAGGAGCCAAACAGCAGCTGGACCCCAGCATGTCCCTATAGGGGTACACAGTGAAACCAGCCCGGGTCAAGAACCCCCTCACTGGGCAGATGGCATCCCCCCTCATCCTGGCACGTCCCCTGACACCCCCTTGCAGCACAGGCACTTGGGTGGCCACCACAGTGACACAGTCCCACCAGCCCAACTGACCCTGCCCATGTGGCAAAGGGCAAGAGGTCCAAACACTGAGACAGAATCACAACCCAAAGCACCAACAACTCCCAAAAGGCCTCCCCCAACACAACAGTAATTTTCCTGCTTGCATTTCCCTGGGGATTCTTAGGCATAGGTCTCTGGCTCCCTGATCTGTTACACTGCCAAGAGAGATACAGGCACAGGAGTTAGACAACAAGTTGTCAAATCAGCATCAGCAGGGAAAACATCACTCCCTGATTGAGTTTTTGCATTAAGTCAGAGCAGCACTGACTCCATTGGTACACAAGGCTTGTACTTTTATGGGAAAGAAACAGGGGAGCAGTTTGAAACAGTTTGAAAAACTACAAAAATTTCTGTAGTTTGAAAAGGCCACACAAAAATTACTCCCTCAAGAAGTCATCATAGAGCACCACCCTTGCTCACAGAGCCCTACACACCATCACAGAGCAATGCAGGGGTGCAGCTCAGCACCACCACCTCCCTTTTGCTGGAGTGACAGCAGCCAGGGGCACAGGGCACTCACCAACACGCCGGTGGCCCCGTTGGCCAGGGGGCCGTAGGTGATGTAGGAATGGCCTGTTATCCATCCAATGTCAGCTGTGCACCAGTACACGTCCTCGGGTTGGTAATCAAACACGTATTTAAAGGAGGTGGCAGCAAAAATCATGTATCCACCCATGGTGTGCAGCACACCCTGCAAGGAGAAGGCACAGCAATGTCAGGGTGAGCTCCCACCAGCACCCTCACCCTGCCAGGCCCAGCTGAGCATCGCTGCCTCCAACAGCAGCTGAGCAGGAATGAACAGCACAGCCCTTTTCAGAGACCTCTGTGGCTCCTCTTCCTGCTGGGGCCTCCCAGCACCCCCCACACCAGTTCCCCCAGCTGAGGGGTCCCCAGGGCTCAGGCTGCCCCGTGCAGGGAGCTGGGAGCACACCTTGGGTTTTCCAGTGGAGCCGCTCGTGTAGAGGATGAAGAGCTCGTCCTCGGCGTCGCACCACTCGGGCTCACACTCTGTGCTGGCACCAGACATCAGCTCATGCCACCACGTGTCTATGGCTGGGTTCCAGGGGGTCTGAGGAAGGCACAAGGTTGGGAACAGGCTTGTCCAAAAACAAGAAAGGGGGAATGAGGAGCACAGCCCAAACCTTGCCCCCGTCACGGGCCATTGAGGGGGATGTTCACAGCACAGCCTGCTGCAAACCATGCACCAGAGCTGCAGCTCCCACTCCCAAAGCTCCTTTTGACAGCTCACAGCCACAAGGAAACCTTTAAACACAATCTGGCTGCAAGGCCGTGTCTGAAGCAGTGTCCAGACCACAGGTGATGGTGGTGAATCCCCGTGGGTGGCAGCAGCAGCTGCTCTGGGCTGTTCCCACTGCCAGGCTCCTCCTGCCCTGTGCTGCAGTGCTACAGCCAAGCAGCAAGCACAGCCACCTGTCCCGCACACCTTGTGGGGACCCTGATGGCAGCACAGCCTGAGTTGAACAGCAGCACTGTGGGCTCACACTGCTTGGCCCTGCAGGCCCTCCAAAATATCTGTTCTCTGGGATTTTAGATAATAACTACCCAGCTAAGAAGTGACTGCGCCAACACAGAGCCATCCAGCACTGCTGACTGAAGATGCCAGAGCTGTGACAGAGCCACCAAGCCTGTGGCTGATGGGCAGAGGGCACCCTGAGGGTTGTTCTGGCTGCCCACCTCTCCAGGGTAGTGGCACAGCTCAGGGCAAGATTTAACTTCCCCTGACCTTCTCACCTTTCCTCAGAGAAGCCTGGGGAAAGCTGGGCAAGGAACAAGCCCAGCCTCAGCTCAGACCTCCACTTCTCACATCTCTGTGAGGGCAGGACCTGACCCAGAGCCCTGCACATTTCCTCCTCACAAAGCCAGGCTCACCACAGCTCCCTCAGCTGGGGTGCACAGAGAGCAGCCCCATGGTGACTCTCTGCAGCCCCAAAGATGTTCATGAGACATCTGGAGGCACTGGGACCCCACAGCTCCTGCACGTGGGGAGGGGACACCAGCTGCTTGACAGTTTAGCACACCTGGAAAGCTTTCACGGACCTCAGGCTCCTGGGTTTACCTGGCAAAGCAGTTTCCACAATTCTGTCCCACCAGCAAGCTCCCAGCAAGGCACCAGGTAAACAAGCCCAAGGCTACCCAGCAGTTTTCTCTGATTTAGCAGCCAGCCTCCAGTGCCCAGGGAGGAGGTCACACCATGGCACTGTGTGTCTGTGCCTGCCTGCCCTGGGGTCACAGCCACAGCTCCTTGGACGAGGCAGGACATCAGATGCTGGCTCTGGAGATGCAGGTTTGCTGTAGGTGCCCCCTGCCAGCCTCCCCACAAAGGGAAGGGCATTGTGAGAGCTGCTTCTGAAAGGCAGAGAGCCAAAGCCTGGCCTGGATGGTGACATCCCAGTGGCTCTGCACTCCCAGGGGTCACCTCTGTGGCTGTTTCTGAAGCACTGGTGGCACTGCACTCACCCCCAGGCCCTGGGCAGCCCTGCCAAGCTGGGTGGGCTCTGTCACTGCCATGCAGCTGCTGCACCACGGTTAGGAGGGCACGTGTGGCTGGGCAGCAGTTAAGGGAGGTGGGGAGCTGCATAGGAAGCACAAGGGAGGTGCCAAAAAGAGGAAGGCAGTGCTGTGTGTAAATACCTTGGGATGGAGTCTCTTTGAGCTTTCAGTCTTTTTTTCCTGTTAAAAATCCACAAAGAGGGTGTGAAATCTGGGAAGGGGGGTATCCACACCGGGCTTTGCAGGAAGGGAGCTGGAAGCCCACAGGCCTGGATGCTGGAAAGGCTGGAAAATCACAAGCTGGCAGGCTGGAAAATGCTCAGAGATCCAGGGCCAGGCCAAGAGATGCCCTCTGAGCACAAGCCTGCCCATTTCCATCACCTTCCTAGGGTACCAGCTGCCCCCAGGGCAGGTCCCCAAGGCGACCCCCTGCACATGGCTGCCTGGGAACAGAGGCACAGAGCCAGCACACAGCCCACAGACCATCCAATAGCCTCACACAAGCCAATGGAACAGTAAAATGCATCCACAAAGGAAAAAATCCTTAATAAAATATGGAAACAAGTAAAGAAAGCCAAAGGGTAAGAGACACCCTCCAGCCTCCCCCAGGACATTCTGCACAAAAAGCTCACCTCACCTACTGGAACCAGCACAGGGACAGGCTGCCCTGCAATCACCTTGCCAGGGAAACCTCACACAGAAAGGCTGGTCTGCTCCACTTTTCCCATTCATTGCATCTACCCTGCTCTCACAAGAGAAATGGCAGAGCAGGCCAAGGAACACGGCCAGGCTGTCAAACAAAGAGCAACACTCCAATAAAATTAACACAGCTGAACAAGGGAAAATAAGTCAAAGGTAGAGAATCTGCTGGACTTCTTGTTCCAGGGATGTGCACAGACCACTCCTCCTGAAAGCAGAGTCTAAAGCTCAAATACTCCCCAAACACAACCCATTTCTGAGCCAGCAGCAGCCTGGGGATAACTCAGTGCAAATAATCACCCAGCACAGAGGGACAGAAGACAACATGGCAAGATTTGGAGCAGTGGGGTAGCTGAAAGTAACCTCTGGAGCAGGTAAGGGCTGGGCACAGCAGGGCTGCTCAGGAGCTCAGCAGGCAGGACACCTCTTCCTCCACTCCCATCTCACCACATGCCTCTGGCCCACATCCTTTCATCTCTAGCTGCAAATGAAAGCTCCAGCCTGAGAGCTGACAGAGTCCCTGTGGCAGCTGCACAGCCCCTGCACTGCTCTCAGCAGAGGATTGCTGCCCTGAGCTCATGCCATGAGCACAAATCTCCTGGGTGTCCTCTCCTGCTGCCACTGTCACAGCTACAGTGCAGCACAGCATCACTCTCTGCACACAGGGGAGAGAGACAAAGGGTTAGGAAGGAAAAACCTTGTACTGGGCAGAGGAAAATGGCCATCTTGTCCCTAGTGGCTTTGGAAGCTTGCAGCTTGTGAGGGTGGTAAAGGAAGCAGCAGGGAGAGGATCTCAGTAAGGAATAGGAACCATTTTTCAACCACTCACACGGCAACATCAGCAAGGAGGGGTGAAACAGGAACAGGAGTGTTCAGAGAATCACTGAGGTGGTTTTGCACTGATCAGTTTGCTGGTTCTGGCCTGTGATAATAAACCCCCCTCTCATGCCACCAGGAACACACCTGCACTTCCTGGCACAGCTTTTTCTGAGGAGGAGACTTGCTGCAGGTCCCAGCCGCTCCTACCTCCTCCCTGCCCAGGTGCTTCACCACGATGCACTTTTTCAAAGAGAATCCCCTGTAAAAGGAAGGAGCTGTCACACTGGGCTGCTCAGGGGCTGAGCCAGCCCTTCCTGGGGTTCACAGGCAGCACTGGAGGCAGGGCAGGGGCATGGAGCTCCTTTGGTTGAGCTGGAGCATTTGCTGCCATGCAAACTCCAGGTACACCATGAATTTCCAATGGCACCAGCCACAGGAACAGCTCAGACAGCAAAAACAGTCTGAGTTTACTGGGGATTTATCAGGTGTGATTCCTGTGGGTCCCACAAGTCTCTCTCCCAAGACACTGCTGTGGAGATTCCTTACAAATCCCAAATTTGCCTGCCTGTGACCAGGAACAACCCCTCCTACCAGATGTTAGTGGCTGCTCCAACCCCTAGGCATGACTGACTGCCTCAGAGGGAGGAAAAGCTTCCAAAGCTTGATTATACATCAAGGAGAGGTGTAAGTGTTTGCCCCCTTCTGAGGGAAAAGACAGCCTACAGAACACTGACAGAATGATCTTATTTCCCTTCAACACTGTTCAGGGTATCAACACATTCTCCACCAGTTAATTCCCAGCTTCAGGACCACTTCTGTCCTCCCAGGTACCTATTTTTACAGACATAAAGACTTAGATTTTCTTAAAGAGTTTGAATTTGTAATGTGCAGACTATCTGCCCTGAATTTCCATGTTTGATCTAACACACAAACCCACGTTCAGTCTCACACAAGCTACACAGATGCTGTGTCTGTAAGCTTGGCAAAGGCATCTCAGCAGGATTATTTCCCTTTCTGTAACATCTGATGACTGTTTGTGTCAGACCTGCTGCAGAGTCTGCCCACCTATGACAACTACCACTTGTGCAGGAGCAGATTCTGGCAGCAATGCCCTTTTCTAGAAGGGAATCCAAACTTACTTGTCTGCACATTTCTGGATGGCTTCGTCTGCAATCTGCTTCAAGTTGACCAGCTTGTCCCCTCGATAAAAAGCATCTGCAAAACATTGAGGGAAATGTCAGGATTTCCCAGCCAAGGCAGCCTGAGGCAGCTGGAGCAACAAGCAGTTTCAGGAGGGCAGAGCAGACTCATGCACTGGAGTGAGGGGAAGCAGACAAACAGCTGATGGGAAAGCTCTCCTAATGCACCCTTTTATTAGCACAGAGAAACACATGCCAAAAGACACAGTGGAATTCCTTCTCTGGGAGAGGTCCCAGTTTGACCTGACAAATCTCTTGGGAATATTCTGTGGAAAATAATCCATTGCATCCAGAATATAGACTGCAGTTTAATGGGTCCTTTTCATGCCATGGGAATTAATAAAAACACTATTCCTTGCACTTTTGGAGAAAACAGCTGGGGAAGTGCAGTGGGCTTACATGCAGCTACTGCCACACTCTTGATCCTTTGCTTTAAAAAGCCAGGAGCTGCAGCAGAAATGTCCTTCAAAGTGGGAAAGGTGGGAATTCTTACATTATGCCTCTCTCATGATATATCTTGCAAACATCTGGCTGATTTGCAGGAGAAACATGGACGAGAAGTGTTGGAAACATTCTATTAGCAGCTGGTGACATCAAGCTTTACAGGACAAACTGAGGGGCTGCTCAGTGTGTGGAGTGGGAAGCAGCACTTGGGCACAGCTACAGCCCTGCACCCACTTTGGGAGGCTCAGCTGAGGCACTGGCTTTCTCTCTCCCACTTCCAGGCTTTTAAAATAAAGACCTTTCAGCCAGGCAACAGGAAGAGAGCTGCTCAGATGTGTGTTTTACCTGCTGTGATGAGGAGGGAGCAACTGCAGTCAAGGATCCGCTCGCAAAGGGAGTCAGCAGAGAAACCTGCAAACTGCCAGAGAGCACACAGCAGAGTCAGCAAGGACACAGAAACCCAGCCCACACCCCTCAGCTCCTGTGCTGTTCACCCAAGGTAAATGATTCACCACCAGGCACTGATGGAGACAGCTGAAGGAGCTCATTGCACAGTTAATGCAGGCCAACAGCAGCATCTTCACTGAGCTTCCATCCATCTCATGGTCAGCACTCATCTCTCCAGCTCCTCCCCCAAAACCAAGAGCTGCTCCCCTCAGAGCTCAGCACCAAGAGCAGCACAAAGAGCTTGTTCCTACCACAATAGAGTGCAGAGCTCCAATCCTGGCACAGGCAAGCATGGCTACGACCAGCTCCACGATCATTGGCAGGTAGATGGAAACCCTGTCTCCTTTCTTCAACCCTATGGAGGGAAAGTGACCATGGCATTTGTCAAAATGAACAGTACATGGCAAAAGAACAGGATATAGAAACAAATCAATTCTTTTAATTCTACATTTATATGCACACAATAAAGCTTCAGCTGCAATGAGAGCTGAAGCAGCCATGGGTTTTGCCTTTCAAGCACTCTCAGGATCTCTAGCTGGTCAGAGTGACCCCGAGATGGGTTAGAAAGTCTCTTTTCCCAGCCTGGTGGTCAAAGAAGGAGTCAGAGCTCTTCATTTCTGGGTCTCAAGGTTGTTTATTGTATCTTATCTATAAAATTCTTTTCCTGTCCAGCCGATGTCTGTTCAGCAAGACAGTCCAAGGCACTCTGCCTGCCTCAGAGGCAGTGTTATCTTTTTATACTAAAAACTACATGTACAATAGTTACAATTTCTTTCTAATACTTATCACTTATGTTAGACAGTGAGCTTCTACTCTAAACTAATCTAAAAGTGCCAACATCACAGCAGAAGATGGAGGTCAAGAAGAAGAAGGAGAAAGGCTGGACACCCCCAGATTCTTCCATCTTGCCTCCTGAACCTTCATTCTAAAAACCTCAAAAATCTATTTTTCATCCTGTGATAAATTCACTATTATTCTACTTAAACTTTCATGACTTGTAATTCTTCATACAAGGTTGGTAATTGTTTTTTCCAAGGGCTAAGTCAAAGGCACAGGGGTCTTGGGCTCTGTGCCAAGGTTTCTGAGCCCCCTGACAGGGTCTCGAGTCCTCCAGGGCAGCCAGGGGAATTTCTTGGGTTCTGACAAAGCACTATGGCTCTTGAAAGATGATAACTAACAATTCATGTTCTCATCTGCCTCCCTGAAGGGAGCAGGAAAGTAACCAGAGCCCACTGCTTGTTGGAAAACCCCAGAGCATCATTAAACACTGATTTCTTCCTTGTACAGCTGATATGACCAGCACTGATCAGTTTTCACTGACAGAGCCAGGAATGAATCTGTGCATTGCAGAACAAATTACTCAACAGACTGGCAACCACACAAGCAGTGACCCCAATCTCCAAACCCTTGGCCAAATGCCTCCCCTGTATGCAGTGCTCTGCTGCCCCAGCTGTGTACCTTGGCTGCGGAGGACATTGGCAAACTGGCACACTTTGTGCAGCAGCTCACGGTAGGTGATCTTCGCGGAATCCCCAGGTTCATTCCCTTCCCTGGAAAAGCAAGATAATCTTTGTTACTGTGCAGCAGTACAAGGTAAGGGTGACACTGAAAACTGCTCTGGCCAACAAATATGTCCTCCCCTGCCCTTCTGAGCACAGAGTAACCAAACTCCAGAAATTCAGTTCTGGACTAATAGTAGGAAAATCAAGTCCAAAGTGCCCAGCCCTGAGTAGATCACTACTGAAAGCAACTGAATGTGTGAAATGGAAATACTGGCACTTTCAGAGAGGCAAGAAGAGTCCAAAGCTCAACAAAGAACCAAAGCTAAGAGTGCACAGGCTCAGGAGCACTCTGGGATTTATGGCATGGCTCTCTCTCCCGGGTGCTCATGCCTGCAGATATCTTGGTATGAAACACAGCCCCCAAATACCTGACATCTGATGGGCTGTGATGGGATGCCAAGGCCTGTCTTGTTTTCCAAGGTCATATATAAATACACCCATGTATGTGTGTTCAGTGCAACACCTGCTCTGCCCTATTCTCCCTGTGCTCCTCTGTGAACCAACTCTAAGCTCCTGCAGCCCAGGCTCTGATGGGAAGGCAAGCCAAGGGACAGGAATGTCACATCCCCGGGGAAATGATTTGCTACTGAAGTGAAATTTTAATGTGACTCAACACTTCAGCCATGTAAATCAGGTGGCACTCCCAAAGTATCAGGAGATTCAAAAAGAACTTGGCATGACTTCACAGTTGAGCAACAGCAGTCTCCTACACTCTGGAAGGACACAGACACTTTGCAGGTCTCTCCAAGGCAGCCAGCACAGAAACCCCAGTGATCCATAGATGAACAGGGGTATCACATCACTCTCAGCTGCCAGTGCTTCTGCAAAAGTGTCCCCTCAGTGTGTGCAGCCAAATGAAAAGCACCACTGGTGCTGGGGAGAGGCCAGGAAGCACTTCCATGCCATGTGCTCCCTCAGGATTGCAGCCAGGCTCTGCCTAGCTCTGAAACAGAAATTACACCACTTCAACATGTCAAACAGAGCACTCCAAAACTAAGTATGGAATTCTAGCAAAACCACTTCTCCCAGCAATACAAACTGCAGGAAGGCTTCTGGGATGCAGAAATGCATAAAGCAACACCCGAATTTCCCAAATAGTACTGTAAATCATGTCATTCACACCTGTGACCACATGCTCCAATGGCAGACATGGTCCTGGTGGAGAAACCACAGGAACTGGGAGAGCCTCACTGATACAAGCTCTGCTCCTGCCCCATGTAGAACAGGAGTTACAAAACTGGGGTCTACACCTGGATCATCATTTGTGCAGCTGCTGCTTACAAACTTGCCTTATCCCTCTTGATACCCAGTTACACTCCTGGCTTCCACAGTGCTCTGTAGCAACTGGAACCATGGATACCTGCACTGACACAGAACTGACAGGAATCTTCCCACCACTGGTTGCTGGAAGGGTGATTCCCTGCTTGATATTTTATGCAAGTTTGGCCCCTTCTAAGAGCAAAGGGGAGAAACAGAACAATACAAAGCTAAAGTAAAGTGTGGGAATGTGAACCAGTGTCCAAGGCAGGCAGCTCAACCTTGACATCCCAGCACTTTCCTCACCTTTTCCCATCACAGCCAGAAGCACCACTTTGAGCTAAATGACATGTGGAACTGTTAGTCAAGGTCCTTACAGCAAGACTCTCAGCTAGGAAAAGGAAACCAGGAAATCAGTTTCCCTTTTTCATTCTGTAACTTGAGGTCAAAGATGCAAGAGCTGATTCCAGTGCTGGGCTGAGCAGCTGTAATTGATCTGGCTCACAGGAACAGCATCTGCCTCTGCTGTGTCTGGCTGCACACTGACTGCCTTCCCTCACCATCCAGCTTTTCCTTTGTGCACCTACATCAAGGCTGGTGCTGTGCAAACCTGTTTGTGTCCAGATATACAGCATCACTGTGTGTGCAGCTCTCCCCTCAGCCACGAGCCTTGCTATGGAATAGCTCTTAAAAGGCAATTATAATGCTTCCAAATGCAAGCTGGAGCATCCCAGCCCACTAATCCCTCACCTGAAAGTCACTGGGGTCTGCTGGGCACCACAGGCAGGCCCTGTGCAAGCAGCCCCCAGCTCAACAAACAGGGCAGGAGGAAGGATGTCCCTTTGTCCATGCTCCGGCCCAGGAAAGGATCTAATTACAGCCTTTACTAAGAGAGGAACACGTTGGGAGGAAAGACTATCACAGGCTGCCCAGTGTGCTATTTGGGGGCTGAGCAGCCAAGGGAAGAGGCAGCCAGGTCACCCAAGCTGTGGTTCTCAGGGGAACTGCCCTGCACAAGGTGCCCATGAGGGACACAGAGCTGCCCTGAGCCACCCAGCACGAGGCACTGCTGGGACGTTCCTGCTCTCCCTGCACAAGAGAGGCACATCCCAAACACGCCAGGTCCTCCTCCTTGGCAGCATTTTGGAGGGGCATTCAGGCCAAAGAATGCACCCAGGCTAGTCCTAAGGCCTCTTGCATAAGGCACTGCAGGAAAAGCACAGAGCAGACTCAAAGAGAAGTTAAACTTTTACAAGGATTTTCTGGGGTTTTTCAAAATCCTTTCCATCCATTTGTGTGACTGTAAAACAGCTCCCCAACCACTAGCAGGGCAAACCTCAGGCTTCAGATTTTAAGAAGAGCTTTTGTTCAATGGGAAACAAACCATGTCCTTGTTTCTACAGGACAAGATGCCTCCTTTCAATGCATCTCCAGTCAAGGCCTCGAGCAGTCTCCCAAGAGCAGGCAATTGTTTTACGTATCCAAGCCTCTGAAAATAGTCTGGAGTGCCCACAGCTGTACTCAGTGGGCTACAGCAGCACTCAGGCTGCTCAGGACTCTGCTCTGGCACAAAAGCCCAGTGAAAGATGGATTTTAGACAAGGCATTTAAAGGAATACCCACTTGCAAGCTATTGAATGCTCCCTGCATCAAAACGAGCCTATAAACTCATGGCATCCATCTTCTGCCAGCAGCACCTTCCCAACAATGCCCTTCTGACATCAGTAAGAGCTGTCAGCCCTGAGTGTCTCACATGGGCTCCCTTGTCCAAATTCAACTGAAAAAGAAATAAAACTGCAAAAGTAAATCTCACTCTTCTAAAAACAGTGCTGCAGAACTCACCTCCACAGTTCTAACCCCACCAAATCCAACACTCCCCAAATACATATTTTTTTTAAGATCTATTGGTGAAAATAGGTGGCAGCAGCGCTGCTGTGACTGTTCATGTGCAATCTGTGCTCTAACAGCAAGGCTTCTTCTGAAAGGAAAATCCAATTCTCAGCTCCCCAAACATCCCAGATACATCATTAGATTAAATACATGGTGAAGCATAGTGAGTCTGACATTTTTTTCATCTTCAAACCAAGTCCTACATTTAGCAACTGTAATCCAAAATTTTACAGTATCATCTGGCTCATGGCAGGAATGCATTTGAGATTTTTAGCACTTGAGAAGCCTGTGTTTTACATATTGCATGTTGTGTGAATTCTCAGCTGGAAAAAGACAAGTTTGGCCATATGGAATACATAAGGAAGAAATTCTTCCCTGTGAGGGTGCTGAGGCCCTGGCACAGGGTGCCCAGAGAAGATGCGGCTGCCCCTGGAACCCTGGCAGTGCCCAAGGCCAGGCTGGACAGGGCTTGGAGCAACCTGGGATGGTGGAAGATGTCCCAGCCCATAGCAGGGGGTAGAACTAGATGAGCTTTAACGTCCCTTCCAACCCAAACCATTCTGTGACTGAGTAAAAGCAGCAACCCAAAGTCAGCAAGCACAGGTGGAAGGCACCTGAAAGATAAATTTTCAGAGCACAGCAAATCATCTCAAAGCTACCAGGTCTCATTTTCTGACTGGCAGAGATTGATGGCAGGCCACAGAGCAATTTTTCTTAATACAGGACAAAGGTTCTGCATTTTACCAACTGGAAAGCACCCTTAAGAAAACACTGATTCCCAGTTTGGAAAAGGTGTTGTAAGAGGGAAAGAAACCTTTATCAGATGATGCCATGTCACAGGAACAATTCACACAGTGGGGAACCACAGAGAGGCTCAATGATCTCAAAGGTCTTTTCCAATGTGGTTATTTGTGTGATTCTGTGACTCCAGCAGAGCAGAGATGGGGACTGTGGGAATGTCTGCCCTAGAACATCTCTGTTGCCATCTAAGCTAAAACATGCTCAGAGCCCAAAATCCCTTCTAAACATGGAACCAAATGCATCATGAGAGATCTCCAGCTCCTGCTTCACCAACAGCCTGTCCCCAGAGCAGGGTACAGGGCAAAGGAAGGAATTTTCCTGCTGTGGTGACAGCTCTTCACGTGCAAGGTCACCAGGGGCAGCCAGGAGGGCTCTTGGGCTTCCTGATCCGTTCCACATCCAGAATTAGAGCAGCCAAAATGCCAGGCAGAGCTGGGCCAGCCAGGCTGCTGCCATGTGGGGAATGTGCTCACGTGTGAGCTGCATGGGCAGCGAGAGCCCCCAGCGTGCTCGGCCACCGTGGTGTCAGCTGCTCACACACCTCCTGCCACAGCTGTTCCTAGGACAGCCCCAAAAACTGCTGCCTGAAAAGGCTCTGCCTGGACACATCTTGGTTTCTCAGGAGCAACAGCAGGCAAAACTGAAAAATAAATAGGATTTTTCTCCCTACGCCGCAGCCTTGCTTATGTCATTTGAGAGAGGAATGGCACTCGAGTAAAGACAGCCTTTAAAATCTGTTTTTGAGAAAATAGAAACATGAAGGTGAACATTGAAACATGAAGTTTGGGGAGAGCAGCTGTGCAAGATAATCAGAAAAAGACACCCTTTCATCAGGAAAAAAATTACGGTATTTGCATGGATTGTTCAATATGGAAATGCTCTTAACTGCACAAACAGATGGGTCTGCAGCAGGTCTGCAAAAAAACCTCCATGAGAACATTTCATAGTAACGCGGCAGACTGCCCAGCCCTGCCCATGCTTAACGTCACCATCTCCCATTGCAGTAATGCAGAATTCCCAAAGGAGTTCTGGGAAGCCTGAGGTTCCCTGAGCAGCAAGTTTACCAGAAAGCTCAACCCCACCATCACCAGGCTTAAATCCTCTTGCATCACACCACGGAGCAAGAAAGAAGAAGTTGCGTAATGACAGAGCTCAGCTTGGGAGGGGCTGGTGAAAAGGTTTTCTCAGTGTGTTCAGAAATATCTGGCAGCACTGAGAGAACATTGTTGAGAAAACCTGGGTACAGAAAGCCCAGGGAAAAGAAGAATCTTACCAGTTTAATGCCATCACTTCCTAAATCCACACAGCTGACTCTGACCACTGCATTAGAACCATCCATCAGTTTTCCCCTCCAGTGTCCCCCACATGCTTAGGTAGGGCCTAACCAAGCTCTGCTCTCAAATCCATCTCTGAGCCAAACCATCCCAACTTAAAGCTGATCATGTATCTAGCATGAACAGGCTCCTGTTGCTGTTATGAAACTCAAATCAGCTGTGTCAAAGCAGGAGCCCTGTGCTCTACAGGGAACAATGTTCTGCGTTCAATCCCTTCAGCCCAACTGACTCCAAAACAGGCACTATGTATTTTACAGAACAGCCAAAATGGAGCTTATTTCCACAGGGATACTGGGTCACCATTTGCTCTTCAATCAAGGAATCAATCCTTTACTCACCTTTAAAAACAGCTATATGGACACATACCCTACAAAGCAAACACCCAACACCCTGCATAGCTGTTACTGTCCCATAGGAAAACCACATCCATCTTTCTGTCCTTCCTTCTCATTAAATACATACCCAGCTGCTCTTTGTATCTGCAGCCTTTCAGAAGCTGAACAAATACCAGATGCATCTAAAGAAATAATATTTATCTTGTGCAGCCCAACCACTGTTCTCTCTGCCATACCCTGAGTGATCCTACACCACAGAACCCAGACAGAGGTGGACACTGCTCCAAAACCACTCCTTATTTATCAACCTGCCAAAATTCCCTCCAGTTATCCCACTCACGCCAGGCTATGCCCTAAAATCTACTTCAAGCCCCTTCCTTTAGGCAGTGGGATGCTCAGACATCTCTAAAGGAACCAACACCTCCCGGTGCTGCTGGTTCATCAGCCAACATGGGCAGGTGAACTCAATGCCATGGGATTTGTACACTCTGTGCTCACACCTGAGAGCCAGAACACCCCAGGGAAGAGTTTTGGGGAACACAGGATCAACAGCAGCCAGGAAATCCCTCTTCAAGGGAAATGTACTTTCACCCTGACTCATTTGACAAGATAAGTCATTTTACAAGTCATACAGACCACATGTAAATACCCTGGCGATGGTGTCAGCAGCCCCTCTGTGCTGATGGGCTCAGCAAGGAGAATTTGCTCTCTGTGGCTTCATAATTTTCCTACTTGCTTGATACCAAGTAACCACCAAGTCAAGAAGAAAAGCATTAACTCTTACTTTCTGAAGTACTTTAAAACACAAGAAAACAACCAGTGGAGAAAAACAACAGCTTTTTGCCTATTTTATTTAGGGGAGAGGTTTTTTCAAGCAAATTTTAATTACTTTTTTAAAAACAAAACAATCATATAGCGTTGCAACAGAGATCATGTGCAAGACTGACCCAGCACATCAGAGTTTGGCTGCCCTCAGCCAGCACTTGTAACCCTATCAGCCAAAACCACTGAATGCTGCAGAAGAATATGCGAGTTTGACAGTAGGGGAAACATTTTAGATGTTTACCATCAGTTGAGTTTTCAAATGAGCATGGACTATTTTTACCAGTCCAGTGGGAGTAGGGCTTATATTCAGTACAAAACAGCTGACTGCTTGTTTAAACAATTTACACTTGGGCTGTTGAACACACCCTGGATGAAGCTTCTGTAGGTAAAATAATCAACAAGCCGTCTGCCGCTGGGAAATGCCCCATTTTGGGAAATAGATGCATCCCTGGTGGGAACATTCTGCCAGATTTTGTAGAGCTTCTAGAAACAAAGAAAGCCAGGCAAGGCAATTTCAATGGAGGTTCAAACAATATCCATGAAGGGCACAGGAGGAAATTAAGCTTGTAATCAGATTTTTGGTGGACATTTCAATTCCACGCATCATAAATCTCCAGAGGTGGAGGCCAGGTGTCACCTGTTGGAATGTCATCTAGAAGATGGTCAGTGGCAACAGGAATGGAAATCATGCTTCATTATCACAGAATGAATCATAAAATGAATGGTCTGGGTTGGAAGAGACCTTAAAGACAATCTGGTTCTATGGGCATGGACACCTGCCACTAGACCAGGTTGCTACAAGCTCTGTCCAACCTGGCCTTGACCTCAGGAATGAGACAGCCACAGTTTCTCTGGGCACTATCAGGTAGCTAGGTGTGACAAAACAAACAGGAAGGCCCTCAACTTCCTTGAGGGATTCCCCTGAACAAGGGAGGTGATATCTATGAAAATGTATTAATGGCAAACTGCCAGCGCTCACAATTTCTTACCGCACCTCATTACGACATTTCCAAGTGATGTGCAGAAATGCAAACAGAGAACTGAAACCCTGCCCCAAAAGGGGGGAGGTGAGAGCTCTTGTGAAACCACTGCCCATCAACACTTCAGCCCAGGAGCTCTGGGCACAGAGTCCCCCAGGCACAGCAAGTGCAGCAACCCACCAGAAAATGCCATGCTTTGAACGAGCACCCACTCACACCTCTGTTGGCAAAGCCTAAGCATTTTGTCCCCTACTTGGAGCAAGTCTCACCCACGTGTAGCTGGAATCCTTGTCACTGCTGCTCCATTCAGGGTGCCAAGGGAGAACACACAAGCCATTCACACAGCTAAAATAATCAGGTTTTCTAGTCCAATGAGCAAACTGAAGGCTCTGATCTTCCGTGTCCTGAATCCATACAGAAGTTCACCATCCTCTCTGTCCATGAACTCCATTTATCCACTGCAAGTTTCAAATCTCCAGCCAATATTTGTAATATGCCATCACTGCACAACCACACTGCTCTTCCCTAAAGCAACCCAGTAGTTTTAAAACATATCCAGTTGTTTGTAACAGCTGCCAGCAGAATGAGACAAAAGTTTCACAGACATGAGAAAATCCAGGTGCCATTTTCTGTGCACACCCACCCCTCATACTGCCCAGGTAGTTATTTTAACAACCATACCCCCAGAACCATGCAGAAAGACAGCATTGCACAAAACCAACTTTTTCAGGTAGGGCTCTAGGTTCAGCACAAATTATTAAATCCCTCATGCTGTATCTAGAGAGCTGTCAGAGCAGTGAGGAGGATGAGGAAAAAGTACTAAATAAGAACATAAAAATTGTCACTGGTGTCATTTACACAGCAGCATTGCACTTGTGCTCACAGCAGCTCAGCCAAGAGCCTCTCAGACTAAACTAAAGGACCATGTTAGGTCAGAACCATGGCTGGTGTTTGGCCTCCAGGTGCAACAGCAGCAGGAGGTGCTGTTTCTGGAGCACGTCAGCCTGGCCACCACCAGCAATTCTGTTTCAGCACTGCCCCTGGCAGTCCTGCTGCTGACCCTGAAGAGTGTCCACTGAAAGTGAGGAAGCAAAGGGCAAGGCTAAAGCAGCTCCATAAAAACATTGTTCTTCCAGGCACACTTGAACTACTTTCCTGAACAATTTTTTGTGGGAAACCTCCTGAAGAAGGTGTGAAAAGAGCCATCTCTGCATGCTCAGTGCCACCGGCCTTGTGCTCCGGCAGTCTGCCAGCAGCTCCACCACCTCTCCCAGTGACCCTGTTCCACTGCACCCCCAGGGATACAAGTCAGATTTACTGGTTCCCAGGACCCTCTCCATTGCCCTCTCTGGGTTAAGGGGGACTGGCAACCTCCCAGCCCTTGGCACTGCAGCCTTTTGTAAATACCACCAGTATACCCTGGCCAGCAGCTCTGCAATTCCACATTCAAGTTCCTGCCCCTATCTGGGGCACATGCCATTTAATCCTGGGCACTTATGGACATCCCACTTGTTTATCTGGTCCAATACTTCCTGGATAATCCCTTGGATTTATATGGATGGATGCTGTATCCCTGCCAGAAGCAGCTAGCAAAGGTTTCTGAGCAAAAGGCTGGAAAGAAACAGATCCAACAGAACTCAAATGAAAGCTGCTCCCCTGATTCAAGGCAGCTGAGCTGCTCTCCCAGGCACGAGAGATTAAACAATCCCTGTCCTCACTGCTTTGCCATGGAGCAACCACCCAAGTGCTACCTGAGTGCCTTCTCTCTTAACAGATTTGACTCTACAGAGAAGAAAAATCCCACTCTGTCTCCAGGAGCAGGATTACGTGGTATTTGAGCTCAGTAAAAACTACTTCCAGAGGATATCTTCAATAATGTGGAATGCCCTCCCATGGAGGCACACGTCCAGGGGTGCTTCTGAATGGGCAAACCACAGGAGACCACACAGGCACTGGGTAATCAAGTGTCACCAAGCTTTAATATCTGTCCCTTTCCTTCCCTGCACTGCAGAAAACAGCAGAACAGAGACTGAGAGCATTGGCAGCTCCCTGCTCCTGCCCTGCCTGGCATCCTGGGATGCAAGAGGCTCTGCAAAGCAGGAATGGGGCTTGAGATCTCCAAAACATCAAACTTATCACCCTTCCCTGCATCTCCCTGCAAACCAGCTACTGTACCTGACAGGGATGAGTCAAGTTCTGCTTTCAAGTCGCTCCTTGCAATGGAAAAACAACTTCCAGGGACTCTGAGCATGCCAAGTGCCTGAGCACCAAGGTGCTCAATCTGCTGACTCACAGCATCCAGGAAAGTACACCCCACATGTGCCTGAAGGAGGCAGTTTGCTGTTCTCAGATATTTATCTTATCCCTTTGACACAACCACTCACCTGGGAACTACCCTGGAGATTCCACTAGTAATGAACAGAATGGAGGATGCAGCACATAAAGTACAACAGAAACACTTAGGACAGAAGAACCTCAAGATATGACAGGGGAAAATGGGTCTCAGCACACACACAGAGAGCCCTTGGTTACAAGTTTTAGATCACAATCCCTGTGTTTTCCTGCCCCTCAGGCCAAAGGGACAACCTCAAACCCTTAAGCAGCATAACCATGCTGCCCTGGAGCAGCATCATCTTTGTATCTCATCTGCACCCTAGAGCAGGGAATTCAGAGCAGTTACATGAAATCAGTTAATTTTAAACCCATCATGACCTTGCTCCAAACAGCCACAGCCAAACCTAGAGACTCCATCCACCTATGGAGAGAGGTCAGGGAGCTACACCTGGGGAGAAGCTGTGAGTCCCTCCTGTCCCAGCCTGTACTTCATAAATGAGTGTCCAAACACAGGGGCTGCTTGCACTACCACACCATGCTGCTTGGTGACTGCCCAGATCTGGGAGATGAAAAATTTCAAAGAAGCCAGGAAAGCACATGCCTTGACATGCCTGAGGTACTACACTACTCCCTGTTTTAATATCCCATGTTTCTATTGATGCTCCCCCCACTCCTGCACTACCCACACAGCTCAGTCATCCCCACGATGCAGGGATATTCCCTTTTGGAGGGATGAGAAATGCTGTCTGAAACTCCCAGTTTTGTCACCCTCTCCCACACTGGCAGATTTCAAAGCCCACCAGAAAAGAGCTACACTTTCTGTGATGGAATCTACAACTGTCATTGCCCTTGAAGAAGGTACGAGATTTACAGCTTCATAAAATACTAATATATTCAATGTAATTTATTACCTGTTTTAGGTGCACATAATGTGCCTGATTTCCAGAAGCACAGAACTGTAGTGTTCAGCAATGCTTCTAAAATAATTAATATCTGCCAAAACCAACAATCTCTCATCTCTGGTGCTCTGATCACCAGAAGAGCATTTAAAGAGGCTGCATCACTGGAAGGGTAACAAGTCATCCAGGAAGTTACCAAAGAATTGAATGGTCAGTTTGACACAGGATGATCCAAAATCCTGGAGCCAGTGGGAGCAGCAGAGCCAATGTAGAAGCATCATGTAGAAGCCCTAGGAAAGGCTGGATGTTAAGAGCCAGCATCTGTGCATATAACAGATGTGTGAGGCTGGTTTGTATATTTTATTATTTTTTTTAAACATGCTCTCATAGTTGTTTGGTTTTTTCTTATAGAAATATTTATAGGAAGAAACCTCAAGGCTACAAGGCCCTAAATCTATGATTACATTTTAAAGTCAAATCATATAAAGAAACCCAAACCAAACAAACCACACCTCCTAATTCTATATTTGCATGTCCTGTTTGTTCTAGGCCCAGAAGAGGAACCATAGGCACTTATTATTTTGTTAAACAAAGTTCCAATAAGCTCTGGCAGCCTTTACTATCTTTATTGCTCCTTTCTAGATGTGCAATGTCATATGCCAATAAAAATAAAAGCAGAAGGTGAATACATTCTCCCAGAGATGGCAGAAGCCAGGAGCACTGGCCAAGCCCCATCTCCTTGGTTAGAGGGACTCTAAAAACAAAGTTTTACCTCCTGCCTCTGCCCCTGGTCCCACCAGGCACTACCAACAGCTGGGATAACTGGTTTGAGAAACAGAGGCACAGGTTACACATAAAACAGGTCTCATCCAAATACCTTCACATCCCAGGGTCTAATTAGAAAGTTTTGCAATAGGTGGCATTTTTTTTTTTTAATTCCCTCATGGTTGTATTTTTACCTCTACAGGCTGCCCAGGCTGAAGTTTGTATGAGATTATTAACAGACACTTCAGCACAGAACTAAGGGCTGTCCAAGTGACTTAGGCATGTCTACAGCAGGGTGAAGGAATACTGTGCCCCTGCCCTAATTAACCACCCCTCACAAAGTCCTCAGCACTGCTGCAAGTCCCCTTAATGTCCCAGTGACTGCTCCAGCCTGTCTCCCCTGCAAAGCCCACCGCAGGTACCCACCTGCACAGCAACCACTGCTACTGACCTCAGCCTTTACACACCATTATGAGATTTCACTTTTGAGAGCAGCACTTTATCAGAAGCATTTCCTGGAGCTTCTGTTCCTTTTTTTAGGCCACATCAGCAATACTAAGCAGAGAAAGAGGAATCAGAAGCCAAGAAACCAGAAATATTTGTAACGTTCACAAGCAGCCAGAGATATCCTAGAGAAAACAGGGAAAAATCCATGTTTCCTACCACCTCAGGATGGCCATTTGGAACTGCATGGTCCTATGAGGAGGACACCACAACAGCAAACACTACCTATGTACAAGTTCTGCAGCATTAGGCAATGCCATGTGCTGCTCTTTGTGCTGCAAACGCAATTCCATGTGGCTTGGGATTCCACCCTCTGAGTGGAGCCAATTTGGGCAGTCCTGGACTGCTGATGGTGCAGGAACCTTTAGTGCAGCTTGGCCCTAACCAACCCAGATGAGCTGCTTGCTCCTTCCCATCCAAGCAGGACTGGAGACAGCCACAGGCAGCAGTTCTGAATTTTGTAAGGACATGTTGCTTCTCAGAGACACTCAGCAATGCTCCAAGCTTTACCCTAATCTCCTCCTCTCTGAAAGCAAAGACCATGGTTCTGTATCTTTTCAGAGCTCTCAGAGCTGGGCAGTCAAGCAAACCTTGGTATAAGTTCAGCACCTCTCCCATCTAGTAGGCTACAGGCTCATTCCAGAGTGTTACAACACAAAATGTGAGAGGACAAGATCAGAGAAATTAATTATTGTTTTGAAGAAAACCACGTGCCTAGAAAGGAGTAATTTTATGAGTTACAACCCTCAGCCCTGAGTGCCACAGGTTTGTCACAGAGTGCCTCTTCCATTGCTCCTACCAGCACTCCTGGCTGACAGCTCCACACTGCAGTGCCTGGTCACCTGTGACAGAGCCACACTAGGAGAGTTTGTCCCAAAACAGTCAGGGGAGACTCTCTGCTTAGGAGGAAGAGATTTTATTTTTTTAGCACTGTGAGCACCATGACTGACAGCCACCCACCATTTTCATATCCACCCCAAGCTTTTCTCAGCATCACAAATACCCCACAAAGGCTGCTAGAATAACTAACAAGAAAAGTGTTCACCAAGCCCAAATTAAAACTGTGAGTAGCTACCTCACTGTCACACAACGATTTACGTGCATGAAGAACCCAGTCCTTCAACAAACCGCAGCACAGGGCCAGCACTGGCTGCCAAATGGCTTTGTTTGCTTTACAGCTTTACCTGCAGGAGTTTACAAAGGAGTTTTCATTCAGAAGCTGCAGTCATTTTACACCAGAGCCAGCTATAGAATCTATTTAACTAGCATGGGAGTAAACACTTTCCAGCATTTCACCTGTGCCTTATCAATATGATTAACTACTAGGCAGCGTGTGTAATTCTTTCACTGAAGGAAAAGGGCTGTGGATAGAAACTGCAGAAACTCTGTGAAGGCAATTTGACAGCCACTGTCAGAGCCACACTGCTATAACCATGTTCCCTTCAGCAGTGGGGTGGTTCCCCAGTCAACTTTACACCAGGTGACTCAGGGGGACCTTCAGCTGCACAATAAATCACTTAGACTATCTGATATTTTTATTGCAATGACAGTAAGATTTCTCCATCTGCTCTGCTGTGCTCAAGGGACTCACCATATCCCAACGAATTACTGCATGCCTACCATGGGGTACATCTAATTGTGCTTCTGCCCTGTCACATACAGTCAACAGCCACGTTACATGAATACAAGCTCAAGGGAAACAGCAAAATGCACAGGAGAGCCAGGCACAGCTCTGTCTGAGGACACAGCTGCCAGCTGAGTTAGTTCAGCAGGAGTGCATTACTTCTGGAGCTTGGATATCACGAGTGAAACCTACTTTGCATCAATATGAAAAGTAAGTTTTACATGGATTTTAACACTAGTAACTACTCTTGTGAAAAAAAAAAAAACAAACAGAAACATACTTCAGATAAGGCTGAAAGTAACTTTTCATCCCAAAGGTAGAGAAGCCAGGCTGTCTGAAAGCACCTCACATTCAAGTTCAAGGAATCTACATATACACTCAGGTATTAGCAGAACCTTTCTGCCACAGGAGTGGAAACTCGCCAGCCCACAAAACATAAACACGAGAGATAATGGAGCTCATTAGCTTTTAGCCGTCGGATGTTGGCTGCTGCTCTATCCACATCTCCCTCCTTCCCCAGGCGGTTGTGGCACCTACCTCACTCCAGTCTGAGCGCTCGGAGCTCTCAGCAGGTGCAGCTGCAGAGGCAGAGCTGGGAGTCAGCGCTCTCCTCACTGCCATGCCGGGCACCTCCTGCATCCCAGAAGGGCAGAGAAGCTTCCCGGCACAGCTCTTGCCAAGGACACCGCAAGCAAACAGGTGCTGAACCCACCTAAGGATTAGCCCCGCTCAGGTTTTACGTTTTCATTCACCTCAGTAGAAACTGACACTGTTTGTACATTTCAGAGTGCTATTCACACATCCTCTCCACCACTATAAAAACAGAAACTTACCAGTAAAAAGCAATTTTGTCCCCAAGCTTCTTTTCATTGACATTTCTGTCCAGGACGTTGTAGCAGATGTTGGTGGTCGCTCCTTTCATCCATTCGATGAAGATCTTCCCCTTGGTCACATCGAAGTTGTACTTCAGGAACGGTCCCGTGGGCTGACGCTTCCAGTAGAACTCTTTAGCGATGTCCCCCCAGAATTCTGCAAAGGCAACGGGCACCGGAGCCCGTGAGCGGGAAATAGGGATGAAGGAAGGGGGATGAGGCAGGTAAAGGCAGGTAACGTCTGTGGGGACACGCGCGGCACCCCCGAGCACCCCACAGGCGGAGGCTCTCGGGGGGCTCCCCGCGCTCCCCACAGCCCCCGGAGGGCCCGGGCAGCCGCCGCCCCGCCGCGCCGGCCCCGCTCACCGTGAGGCTCTTCCACGGAGCGCTGGTACAGGCGCTGGTAGTGGGACAGGGAAGGGATGTGGGCCGCGGGCAGCAGTTCGGGCCGCGGCGGGTAGACAAGGGCCTTCTCCCCCGGCAGCCCCATGGCGAGGCACCGTCGCTGCGCGCGGGCGGGGGCCGCCCAGTCCCGCTCCGCCGCCGCGCGGAGCCGGGGGCGGGTACGGCGGGCACGGCCCGCCCTCGAGGCGGCGGCCATGTTCAACGGCCTCTGCTGGTGGCACCGTTTCTCTGGTGTCCCGCTGTCAGCGGTGTCACCCTCCCTGCAGTGTCCCTGTGTCAGTGGTGTCCCCTTGTTTGCTTTGTCCTTTCTGTCAGCGGTGTCCCCTGTCAGCCGTGTCCTTGTTTCAGTGCTGTCCCGTGTCAGTGGTGGCGCCCTGTCAGCCGTGTCCCCTATGTTAGTGGTGTCCCCTGTGTCAGTGGTGACCCCCTATCAACCATGTCACCCTGCAGCTATGTAAGCTATGTACCCTACACACCGCGTCCCTCCTGGCACCAGTGTGTCCCTCTCCAGTGGTGTTCCACTGTCAGACATGGCCCTTCTGTCAGTGGTGTCCCCCTGCTGGCCACGTCCCCATGACCAGCAGTGGCCCCTGTCAGCAGTGTCTCCTGTCAGTGGTGTCCCTGTGCCAGCCACATCCCCATGATCAGCAGTGACCCCTACACTGGTGTCCTCCCCATGATCAGCCATGTCCCACTGTCAGTGGTGTCCCCCTAACACCCATGTCCCTAAGACCAGCAGAGACCTCTGTCAGTGGTGTTCCCAGTCACTGGTGTCCTCCTGACAGCCGTGTCCCCCTGTCCTGCACCATCAGCCCTGTCCCTCCATGCCAGCAGTGTCCTATATAACAGCCCTGCCCTGTCAGCCACCTTTCCCTCACCAGCAGGAGTTGTGTCCCCTCTGTGCCAATCCCTGCCACTTTGCCAGGCAGAGGGATTGAGATCCATGAGCTCCTCCTTCACCAGCCCCAGCGCAGGCCACCAGGTATGGCCACACTCCGTGCCTTGTCCCCATGCAGAAAACAACTTGCCTGTGGATCCATGGCCCTCCACTTCTCCACTGAGCTGTGTGTGCACAGCAAGCTGTGGCAGTCCACTGAGCACCTTCCTCCTGCAAAAACTTTGTACAGATCTCCTGAAGTAGTGAGAAATTAAACATTTTTTCACTTTTGTTCACCAAGAAGGCAGTCAAATGCTGGAACAGGAGGCCAAAGTAGGAACAGGATCACAGTCCTTAGATACAGAGAAAATTCAAGATAAGCCCCTGAGTGGCCATGCCCATTGGAGCAGGAGGCTGGAGCTGGGGTCTCCCAAGGACCAATGTGATTCCATGAGTCTGGTCCCAGAGCAGGAGTTGCCTGTGGTTGTTCCTCCTGCAGCAAACCCCTTCTCATCCCAGTCCTTAATATTCCCTGCATTGAGCCCAGCTGCCCCAACAGCATTGCCTGCCCCTATGACACTACCTGCCAAGAAGATATTTCTTAGGAAGGCTGCCAAAACCTCAAATTCCTTTTCTTCACTGGGGAACTCACCCCTTAGAGCAAAGCACAGGCCCAGGCAGCCACCTGCCCTGGGAATTTCTTGCTGGTTTGGGCCAGGGCCAAAGACCACTCAAAAGATTAAAGTGCATAAACTTAAAGTTGGTACAGTGTCAGTGGGCAGGTACAGCCTACTCTGGTATCCTTGGGTTTTCCCAAGTGCTTTGTGCACTCCCTGGGAGTGTTGCCCTGCTCTAGGCTGGAGAAGACACAAACCTGTGGATTGGTGAGCACTGTCTGCCACTCCAAGCAATGTTCTCATCAGCAAAGAGGCCAGAAACAGTTCTGTACACAAAAGCAGCAGCACTGGTGTGTATTTTTCATTAAGGATGTTCCCTAGTTTTGAAGGGCACAGCTGTGCTGCAGCTCCCTGCTCTGGTGTCAGTTTGCTGCCTGCCCACACTGCTTCAGGGCAAAGGTTCTCCTGTGACCCCTTGTGGGAGGACACAGCTGGTTTACTCCGAGGTGAAACCCAGGAGTAGCTCAGGTGATACCTCCCTCCGTGGACTGTGTCCTATGGGCAGTCTCACTCCAGAGATATTCTCTACACACCTCCAACATGAGCTCAGCAGGATTTACATCCCAAATCTGTCAGTCACCTTCACACCCTGCTGTAGTCCATGTAAAAAAGCTTCCTCAGCCGTGTAATATAAAATCCCTGTTCTGAAAAGCTACAGGGTGGCCTTATTTATTTTATTTTATTTTATTTTATTTTATTTTCATTTTATATAAATATAAATATAAATATAAATATAAATATAAATATAAATATAAATATAAATATAAATATAAATATAAATATATATGATATATATCTATATAGTTTATATATATATAAACTATATAGACATTATATATATCATATATATTTACACAATATATAATATATAAAATATACATTTATATATTTTTATTTATATATATTATTTATAGATTATTATATATTATATTATTTACATGTAATATAATATGAATAAAAATAAATAATAAATAATAGATAATGTATATTTTTATATTGTGTATTTATATAATTTTATTATTTTTATTTTTAAAAAATAAAAAATAAAAAAAAAATCACAGGAATATTAGTGTGAAGGGTCTCAATCTCTATCACATAGATTAAAGTGAAGTCTCCAACACAATTCCAATGCCCAGATTTATCCCATTCCTTTTTAGGCTTTCAGCCTGGGATCAGCAGTTTCTGAGCCCAGGCCTTCTCTGTGGGTAAACCAGTAAGGATGCAGCCAAATCTTGCAAGAAGTTTCCCTTGATCAGCCAGCAGTATCATTACCTCCAAGTTCCCAATTACAAAAGGTGGGGGTTTTTTTAAGAAAAAGTCATTTTGGCTCTGCAGCCTGAGCCCTTGGACAGGGGTATTTTTGAAGCTACTCAGGAGTTTTGGGAGTTGCACTCCAGCACTGTCCTTGAATCGATGGTCTGGGAACAGCTCCATGAGTTTCTGGATACACTTGGCACATCATTTAACCCCAGCTGGAAACCACTCTGTTCCTCTCTAAGAAGTGGGACAAACCCTGCACCTCTAATGGCCTTCACAAGACACCTCAAGCTGATCATTTTCTGAGTTGCTAACCTTCAGTTCCAGCAGCATGTGTCCCAGGGATTTTGCATTTACCAGCAGCTCTCTAACAAACCCTCTGTCCCCCTCAGTGCCAGGAAGGGGGCTGTCACTCACTCTCTTTGTCACAGGACAGTGTCCCAGAGCCAGTGAAGAGGTGGTTTGCAGATCTGGGAGGTGTCCTCTGCTTCCCTTCTCACTGGCCTTTTGCTTTCAGTGATTTGGCCAGCAGCTGAAATCCCTCACCAGCCTCAATGACAGCATGATTTCTGTCCAGCAGCTGCTGCCTGGGTGTGTAGGACATTGTGAGCCATGAGGCTGGGACAGCCCCACAGCTGTCCTTATCCAATATTGTCCAGCCCGGGCTGCTGCAGCCAGGGAATTTTGTTCTTGTGCTGCAGCTGGCCAGCCCAGGAAGCTGCCTGATGCGGAGAGGGTGTATCTCCTCTCAGAAAGCACCTGCAAAGCAGAAAATTCCAAATAGCCTCCTGTTGTTTTCTCCAGCTCTCTCATGTTCCAGTAAATCTCCCAGCAGCTGCATACAGGGTTGTGAACCACAGAGACCCATGGCACAAACACAGCCCTCCTCACCTTTTCATTTCAGTGTCTCACAGCTGGAAAACCACAGAATCATGGAGTGCTTTGGGTTGGAAGGGAACTTAAAGCTCATCTCATTCCAACCCCCTGCCATGGGCAGGGACACCTTCCACTAGGCCAGGTTGTTCCAGGCCCCATCCAACCTGGCCTTGAACACTTTGTGGGTATGCCCAGCCTTCCCTTGGTGATTTTACAGGATCTAGGAAAGGGAATCCTGCTGTGTGGCCATGCTTTGCTGCTCCAGTTCCTCCACCCCAGAGCAGTTTGCATCCAGCTGGGCTCCTGCCCTGGGGGCTGGTGTGTGCTGGAGCTGGATGCTGCAGGGTTTGCTCTGAGCTTGACTCCCAGCTCTCCTAACTCACCAGGCAGTCCTGGAAAATCACATACATATTAGATTATTGCCTCTTCCTGTAAAGGAATAAAAGTACTTAAAATGTGTATGTTAATGAAATTACTTAAAGTGGATATGTTAATATATATTAAGGTCTCTTGAAGAGATTCAGAGGGTCAAACAAAAAAGATACTGGCCAGGATATGTGGTATCTTGCTCACACTCTGCTTTGGATACTCTGGAAACTTGGGGAAACAGCCTCTAGTGCAGCACCCACAGCAGCTCAGCAGCTGTGCTGGGATCCTTCACTGCATCTCCCCTGACATGAAAGATCTCAGTCCTGGAGATGCTGGGGGTGGGGGAAAGAAACTGGAAAGTGTGGACTGGTTTGTAGACCTCAGACCTTCTGATCCTGGTTAGGTGAGCAGGAGGCAGCCTCACATGGGAACCTTGTGCTAATTTGGGGTAAGTACTGCTCCAGGTGGGCAGGTGACTTACCTGGGGGTCCAAAAGGGGTCACAGGGCATTGCCTTCTGGCCTTATTGCCAATAAATGTTGGAATCCCATCCCCATTCATGCAAATCACTGAGAGAATCAGGCAGGAAGGATGCAACACACAGCAGTGGAGGAAGGAATCCAGGAAGGCACGGAGGTGTCTGAGCTACACTAAGGCACCAGTGTGATGGCTGAGCCTCATGGGCATGTCTGGAGGAGGGCTGCAAGCCAGCTCCTCTCCCACTGCCTGTCCACTCCTCCCAGAGCATCTCCTGGGCAGGGCAGCCTGAACCAGGGCCTGGTGAGGGAGGTGTAACACCTGTCAATGATGCTAATCAGAGAAAGCATCTTTTTATCATGGATCTTACTCTTGGTGAACTTATCACAAGTTTGTGCCTTGCATGGCTGTGCCAGAGGCACTTGGAGCCTTTATCAGAATATCCCAAAGTGGGAAGGGAAAGATTTCTTTAACCACAGGCAAGGGCAGAGAACTGAAGGGCAGAACAAAAGAGCAAAGGATCTGGAAGGAATCACAAGTGACATCAGCAAAAACTCCTGGGACCTGCAGACCAGGGGTGAGATGGAGTGGGAGGCACAGGAGATGGAGTGAGAGGATGTGACCAGGCTGTGGATCTTCCTGCTGGGGCTTTCTGGGCTAATTTTCAGCACACAGCCAGGCTGTGCAGCCCTTCACTTGTGCTGGATGAATCAGCACTCAGCAGCAGCAGGGTTAAACACCGGGTTGTTCTGTCTCCCCACTTGAGGACACTCCCCCTCATCGCTGGCTGCAGAGGAAATTTTAATCAGCACCGTGATAAGAGCCCTTCAGTCCTGCTGGGAGTTATCAGCTCCTTTGTTTGTAAATGTAACTGCTCAATACCAATACACTTGGCTCTGGGTTCCTGCACTTCCCTGCTCCACAGCCCTTTGGCTCAGGCTGCTCCCTCCCTCCAGCCACCCCTTAATCAGGGTGTTAAATACCAGCCCAGGTTGTGCTGAAAACACGGATCAACCCTGAGCTGTTTCCTTTCTACCCCTGCTGTCACTGGGAGACAGAGTTCTCAATCTGAGGCTGTTTTAAGCTTCAAGGAGTAGCTGATGAATATCAGAGTCTGGTAATTTAGCCCTCTGCAGAGTACAGACAATATATTCATAATCATTCTATATGGAGATGAGCTAGTAATGCAATCAGGCTTATAAATCAAACCCAGGAGACATGTTGGTGCTGTTTGCCTGAGCTTCTTGAACGATCTATCCACAGGAAAATGTCTGTCTGACTCTTAGATGGGGCCAATTAACTTATAAAGATGCTCTCTCCTCTCACAGTGGCTCATTTGTTTACTTGGGCTCTGCCAGCTGGTGCTATTTTCATTCCGGGAGAGGGGGCCTGGTTGGTAAGAGATTTGTTGGAAGCTTGGGCTGCAGAGGAAGGGAAACTGCCTCAGGAGAGGCAATGCCTTCATCAGCAGCACAGCAAGGAGACTGGGGTTTAATCAACAGCTTCCCTGTGTGAGCTGTCCCCAGGCTCCAGAGCATGTCCTTTCACTCCCATAAACGTGCCTGCCTCCTTTTGTCCCTGTTTTATTGAGCAGGGAGGGATAGCTGGAGCTCTGGTCATGCCCAGGGTGGGGCTGTGTGGGCACAGGAGCACATCCCACACTCTGGCAGATTGGGAATCAGCACCAGTGGGGCTGGGAGGGTGATGCCAGCACCCAACAAAGCAGCTCTGCTCTTGCTTTGCTTCCTTCTGGCCTGGCCACATCCTGCCCCACGCCATGTGCTGGGAGCAGGATGGGACCTGCTTTGAGTGAGCAGGATTTAAGGTGTGCCAGCAGGCAGGCAGGGCTGGGAGCAAAGGGACAAGGAGCAAAGGGACACAGCTGGAGCAGGGCCAGCACAGAGCTGAGATCGGTGCTGACACCAGAGGGTGGTGTGGTCTCACGCTGGAAATTCACCGCTGGAGACACATCCCTGCTCTGGCACGTGTGTAAAGAGACAAGCTCACATTTATTTTTTCATTGAGATTTTTAATGTTTATTTTTTAACAGACTCGGTTTAAATTTTTGCTTTCTACAATAATTCAATGTAAAAATCCCAGTACAATATACAACAGTTTGAACATTTGGAATAAGAAATCCAGCTTGGGGAGACACGTAAGTTCAGCTAGTTCCTAACACAGGTAGCAAATTCCCTCCACCCTCCCCCAGATTTCCCAGCCAGGAAGGCATATGGGCAGGAATGCTTTACAAATGTCACACCCACCCTATAAAGACACTGGGTGCTGTGTCCCTGCAGTGGGACATCCCCTAGGAAAGGGCATCCTCCCCTCCATGGGATGGCTGGGAGCCTCCAGCATGGCAAGGCAGTTTTCAGGGAAGCAAGGCTGGCTGGCCCTTGTGTGTGAGTGACATGGGATGCTCTGAGAAGTTCCTGCATGCAGGTCCTGCAGGGTTTGGAGCTCCCTTGGCATGGAGAGGAGACCTGTCCTCCCCTTGGCAGCACTGCCAGCAGCCTGGTGCCCTACTGCAGCTGTAAGGCTGTTGGAAGGGGATGGCCCTGCAGGGCCCAGCCCAAGGGGCAGAAAACAAGGATGATGAAAGATCCCTGGCTCTTGAGTCTGAGGAGACATCTCAGGGATCACTCACTGGCCTGGGAGCTGGCAGCTTTTTTAGAAAGCCTCTTTGGGTTGGTCCATGGTACTCAAGCAGCCTGGGAATAGTCCTGCTTAAACAGCCTGGAGTGGTCCTGCTTGGGCAACATGGGAAGGTTCTGCTCCAGCTACATTGGATGATCCTGCCCAAGCAGCCTGGAGAGGTCCTGCTTGAGCAGTTTGGGGTGCTGCTGGTCAAGCAGGGTGGGGTGGTCCTACTCAATCAGCATGGGATGGTCCTGCTGGAACAGCATGGAATGGTCCTGCTCAGGCAGCATGGGATGGTCCTTGTGGAGCATGGGATGGTCCTGCTGGAGCAGTGTGTGGTGGTCTGCTTGAGCACCACAGAGCAGCTGCAAGTGGCAGAGATAGTTCTTCATGTCCTCCAGCATCCCAAGCATTGCATTCAAAGCCATTCCTGGCCTTTCTCACCCCTCTTGGAAATCCTTCACTGCTGGAAGTGATCCTAGGGGAATCTAGTCAAGCTGCATGTTCCACATCAGTTATTGCTAATGTTAGATTGGGATATTGGTGATTTTATCTGGCTGAAACCTTTATCTGGTTACTGAAACCTTCCAAGGGCAGAGGGCATCCCCTTTTGCCCATGACCAGTTCCAGCTGCACTAGCCCTAGGGAGAAGTGTTTTCTGATGTCAGGAAGGGCCCTTCCTGTGTGCATCAGGGGTGGCTGAGCTGGCAGTAGCTTTCCTGGGTCGGTAAGGGATGGGATATAAGGCAGGAGAAGTGGGAAGAGAAGCAGAAAATTGTAGCTGGAGTCAGATGGGCTGGGAGTAAAAGAGGGCAGGGAGGAATGGGAGAGGTCAGGCTGGGACAAGATTGGAAGTCAGGACACAGGTAGGAGATGCAGGAGAATGTAAGGCCAGTTAGAGAGGGAGCTGTGAGGTAAGGAAGGACGGCTGGAGGTCAGGGAGGGGTGGAGAGGGAAATTTGTGAGGTTGGTGGACACTTAGAGGGTAAAGAGGGATAGGAAGGTGGGGAGAAGTGGAGGAGCATAAGGAGAAACAGGGACACTATGGGAGGCAAATGACACAGGGTGGTGAGACAGCCAGAGATTGAGTGTGAGAGGGACAGGAAGAGGTGAAACTGCAGGAAAAGGTATGGGGAACAATGGGAAGTGAAGGGTCATAGGAAGAACTGAGGTGGAGGAAGAAGTGTGAGATGGAGGATGAAGGAGATGGAAGATGGGAAGGACAATGAATATGAAAAGTGAGGTTGGGGAGGATGAGGAGGCCGGGCAGATGGTAGGAAGTGGAGGGTGAGGAAGGACAGGCAAATAGTGGGTGGTGTGGGGCATGGGGAAGGATGGAGGACAGTGGGAAGTGGAGGATGAAGAAAGTGGACAAAATCAAAGAGGAAAACAAGAAGAGTGGAGGAAAAGATGGGGGGAGATAGAAAAGAAGAGGAGGGATGAGGAAACACTGGGAGATGGACACGGATGATAGGAGGAACAGAGAGACACTGAGGGGACAGAAGAAGACGAAGACTGGAGGGCAGTGGAGGAAGATGAATGAGGAAATGGGAAATGGATAAGCACAAAGAGGGACTGGAAATGTGGAGGTTAAGAAGGTAAAATTAGGTGACATTAGCAGTTGAAAGGATAGTGAAATAGTGGGAGGTGAGGGTGGAGAAGTTAAGGACATTAAGAGAGCAGACAGGAAGAGAGAAGAGGATGAAGAAAGATGTGGAGAAGATGAGGAGGGGAGGAGGTTGGGGTGAAGGTGGGAACTAATGGAGAATAAGCAGGAATAAACTGATGGTAAGATGTAGAGGGCAGTGGTGGGGGGAGCTGAAGAAGACAGTGAAATGTTGACATGAATATGAAAGGAAAAGCTGGAGGCAAAGCAAGGCAAGGATGGATGGGGCAGGGTGAAGGGGAAGAAGGGAAAAACATTAGAAGAAGGTGGGGGTGAATGAAGCTAAGGAACAGGATGGGGTGAATGGAGGAGCAGGTTAGAGGGATGGGATTGAAGTGTGGCAGGAAGACTGGAAGGTGGGATATGGAGGGCAGTGGGGGAGCACAGCAGGAGGGATGGGAGGTGATGGGTGGTGGAGCAGAACAAGGAGGGAGAGGATGCAGTGTAGGATGCAGGAGCACAAGAGGTGGGAGGGGACATGGTGGGTAATGGAGGAGCACAGCATGGCAGGGAGGGATGGGACACAGCTGATGACAGCACACTGGAAGGAGTGTGGAAGGAGGGATGGGATGTGAAGGGAGTGGGGGGAACAGGGGGGATTGGAGGTGGTGAGTGACAGTGGAGCACAAGAAAGGACAGGACACGAAGGAGGATGCAGGACAGGAAGGAGGGACGAGACATGGTGGCTGATGGATGAGCACAGAATAGAAGCATGGGACCTGGTGGGTGATGGAGGAGGGTGGCAGGGAAGGATGGGACAGTAGATGACTACAAGGAAGGAGGTGAACAACAGAGGAGCCGTGGAAGAAGGCTTGGGACATAAAAGAAGATACACAGGAGGGATGGGGTATGGTGGGAACAAGGGAAGGAGGAATGGGATGGAGTAGCACAGGAGGGAGGAAGGATGGCTGGGTTGGGTTAGAGTTGATGAAAGAGCACAATAAAGAGGGATGGAAAATGGCAGATCAAAGACGAGGGATGAAAGGGATGGGACAGGAAGCATGATGGAAAAGCAAAAGGAGGGTGGGTTTTAGTGGGTGATGGAGGACCTCAGGGTGGGACAGTTTAATGGAATGAACCTGAGGGGAGGCTGGGACCAGCAGGTGATCAGGCAATCGCAGAATCATTAAGGTTGGATATGATCTCTGAGATCATCAAGTCCAACTGAAGGGCACAAGGGCAGGGAGCCACGGGCAGCAGAGTAAGGGGGATGTGGGTGTGTGTGCAGGCTGGGGTGAGCTGCTGGGCAGGCTGCCATGGCACATGGCAGCTGTGACAAACACCAGCATCACAGGGACAATGCAGAGCTGAGGGCAGCCTGGTGACAGTGCTGGCAGTGAGGACCCACAGGAGCTGACAAGCTGGTGTGGCACAGCTGGGATCAGCACATGGGGATGGTGTCAGGGACAGACAGGTGGGTGAGGAGAGCATGGGACACCACGTGTGGGCTGGGCAGCAGGCAGGATGGCAGGAACAGAGGCACAGGATCAGGTCACCCCACACCTCCCTCTGCAGCAGCACTGCCCCAGACAGGACAGGCAGCACAGTCCCCCACCACAGCACAGGAAGGCAGCACCAAGGGTGGGGGTGAGGGGTTGCAGGGCCTTTATTCATCACACAACAAGCAGGCATGACACAGGGGTGCAGGATGGGGTGGGCAGAGAGCCTGTCATCGGGGCAGGAGGTGCCCTTCATGCGACCTTGGCATGGGCTGGTGAGAGGAAGCAGGAGGACAGGGCAGGGACAAATAGCTTTACCCAAAACACCTCAGGTTTCACCCCAGGCTGGGCACTGGCATGTGGACAGGGGCAGAATCATGGAGGGGCTGGAGTAGAATCAGCCACCTCCACATCTTAAGCAAAGTTTCCCCACAAATTCCTTGCCGGTCTCATCTCAGCCCTCCTGGGAAATGCCCAGCACCGCTATTTACAGAGTAAGACAGAACTGACCAATATTACAAATAATTAAAAGGCAGTTTTAAAAATGAGAAACCACATTCCAAAAAAGTAGTCTTTTAAAAAAAACCAAACCAAACCAAACCAAAACCCCGATTATCCATGAAAATGCTAAAAACCACCCCGAAAATATCTATGTACAGCAGGAGATTGCCCGTGGCAGTGCTGGACCCAACAACTCCGTGGCAGGCAGGGACACAGCCCGGCCCTGGCTGCTGGTGAGGGTGGGCAGCACCCAGCTGGGTGATGAGGGTCCCCAGGGGGCTGGCTGGGTGCTGCAGGAGCAAAAGGCCATGGGTAGTGGGCCTGCTGGGCCCTGGCTGATGCTGGTGTGTCCGGGGACACTGGCAGTGAGCGGCTGTCGCGGAGACGCTGACGGAGGCTGCGACGTGGCAGTGATGCAGCAGCTGCTGCGGGCAGGAGAGGGCAGCAGCCTCGGCAGCACTGGCAGTTCTTTAGAGAAACTGCGAGATGACAATGTGCAGAGGCCCTGGGAGCAGTGTACAGAGCTCCAGAGCAATGCACAGAGCCCTGGGAGCAGTGTACAGAGCTCCAGAGCAATCCACAGAGCCCTTGGTGTGGTGTACAGAGCTCCAGAGTGATCCACAGAGCCCTTGGGGGGGTGTACAGAGCTCCTGGAGCAACACACAGAGCCCTTGGGGTGGTGTACAGAGCTCCAGAGCGATGCACAGAGCCCGTGGAACAGCGTACAGAGCCCCTGGAGCACTGTGCAGAGCCCCAGAGCAATGCAGAGCCCTGGGAGCAGTGGATGGAGCCCCTGGGGCAATGCAGAGCCCTTGGAGCTGTGCACAGAGCCCCCAGAACAAGGCACACAGCCCCAGAGCAATGCGTTGAGCCCCAGGCACCTGCAGGCAGCTCCATCTGGGTGAATCCCTGCCTGGTCCCTGGCAGGCGGCTGGAAAATAGGTCAGGCAGCTGCCTCAGAAATCTCTGTTCTCTCCTGGAGCTGCACAGGGGCACCAAGGCTGCTCTGAGTGGGACTGGGTCGCAGTCCCCAGCCCCAGGAGCTCTGCAGTGCTGTGGGGGCTGTGGCTGCCGCCCCCTCCCTCCCTGGGTAAGGCTTTTTCTGGTGGTGACAGAGGGACGTGCGGCGCAGACCACGGGCCACGCTGCAGCCTCCCAAACCACAATCTCTTAATCCAATTGGTGCCTCTCCAAAGTAGCTCATTTCGGTATTTTTAAAATGCACTTGGTTTTACATTGCAGGCTGTCCGGAGTTGGGCAGGGCCAGAAGTGGAGAAATGAAAAAAAAAAAAAAAAGAGAAAAGAAAAAAAAAAAAGAGAAATATGTATATTCAGCACTTGGAGAAGAAATAACTACAAGTGGCCCCAAGCAGGGAGGTGGGTGCAAGGCAGGGGCACCACAACCCCTTGGGAGCAGGGGATGTGCACACACACACACACAGAAGCACAGGCCACCTCTCCCCACGCTGTGCACCCAGCGATCCCAACCTGCAGCTGGAGGAGCCCGCGGACCACCCGGACCCCTGCCAGCAGCCAAGGGCCTCAGCAGCACCCCAAGAGCAGGAGGGTGGCCGAGGAGGGCCCCCAGCCAGCCCAGCCCGGGTGAGCACAGGGAGCCTCCCTCCTCCTTCCTGCCGGGGAAGCACACTCAGCCCGCGGCTGATGCAACCGCACAGCAATCGGGCAATGGGCCCGGGATGGGCAGGATGCTGCAGCCACAGCCAGCACCAGCACCCTCCATCCACGGGGTGGCTGCAGCATCACGCCTACAGCGGCCCAGCCCTCCCTATCGACAGCAGCAGCCTCCCCGGCTGCTCTCCCTTTCTCAGCCCTCGGCACAGCAGGGTCTCGCTGACACTCCCGGCGCAGTGGCACCAGCCAGGATGCCCCTGTGCCATCTCTGCACAGGCAGGAGGTGATGCAGCCACCCTGCCAGGGTGTCCCTGCACCCCGGGGCTACCTCTGGCTCCACATCTGCTTCGTAAGCGTCCCCGGGGCCGAGGGGACGTTTAGGAGACAGATGAGCCCGCGCCGCCTCCGCGAGGGGCCCCGCGGGCTCAGCGCGGGCGCTCTTCCGGCAGGACAGTGGATGGCAGGCACGCTGCGTCCCCCGGCCCCCCGTCCTCACTCACTCGAGGCCCCCGGCTTCTCCTCCGCCCTGGGGGGCTCCGCGGGGTGCAGTTTGCACTTGGAGGGGGAGTGGCGGACCGCGGAGCGGGATGGCCGGGCAAAGCACGAGGTGAGGGACTGGGAGCTGCAGTCACACGCCGTGTCCTGCAAAGATAGACAGGGCACAGCGGAGTTAGAGGGGTCAGGCACCCTGTCCCCCGCCACGGCGGGACACCCCGGGGGGCTCTGTGCCTCGTTACCTCGCTGGCTAGAGCCGAGATGAGGTCAGGGTCCCGCAGGGCTGCGTCCTTACTGCCCTGGCCAGGGGACGAGGGCTTGGGGTCCTCGCAGCTGCCCTGCTTGAGGACCTTCTTGTTCAAGACACGGGAGATGTTTTCGTGGTGGGTGGTGGGGCTGGGGTGCTCGGCTCTCTTGCTCTCTTCCCCAGTCGCCTCCTTCTTCTCCTGGGGAGCAGTGGGGCTCTGTGCCCGCCCGCAGACGTTCCTGAAGAACTCCTGCACGAGGCCGTACTTGGGTGCTTCGGGCTTGGCCCGGCTGCTCTCAGGGCAGCCCGACTTCCAGATGGACTCGGTGCTGCCCGTGTGCTCCACCACGCTGAACAGGCTGGACAGGCCATCGTTGATGTTGCTGAGGACGGGGCTGTCACGGGTGGTGGTGGAGCGGGCCCAGGCAGAGCCGTTCTGCTTGCTCTGGTGCAAGTTCCACAGGCTCCTGTCCTTGGAGGCGTCCAGCTTGGAGGAAGACCTCCTCTGGAGCTTTGGAGAGCCGTATTTTGGGGAACAGCACGGCCGCTCGATCCTGGAGTGGACCTTATCCAGGGAGGAGGAGATCTGCTTGCTGCGCACGGACACGAGCGAGGAGCTGCGCGGGGACCAGCTCTTGCCGTGCATGCCGGCACCGCGGGGCAGGTCGGTCTGCAGGCCCACGCTCACCGTCTGGATGGTCTGTGTGCCCACGTGGGCCAGCCCCACAGTCTGGCTGGAGGTGCTTTTCACCTTCCTCTCGAGCGAGCTGGAGCGGATGGCCTGGCGCACGCAGTTGGTGATCTCCTTCATGTCGTCGCTCATGTTGCCGGAGATCTCCAGGTCGTGCAGCGAGGGGGGGAAGCGCGGCACCGGCGGCACCGCGCTCTCCCCCGTGCCACCATCCAGCAGCTCCTGCTGCTGCTTGGAGAAGTTGCACAGCCACTGGCTGTAGGTGCCCTCGGCGCTGGCCGACTCCTCCGGCTCCTTGGGCTTGGCCATGGTGAACAGGAATCCGGGCTCGATCATGATCTTGCCCTCCTTGTTGTGCACCAGCGGCGCCTCCAGCCGCCGCACCACCGGCGGGCTGTAGTAGATGCGGATCCCTGTCTTGTCGGGGGCCGTGTAGCTCCTCTGGATTTGTTTCTGAGCTGGGTCGTGCCCAGAGAGGCTGCTTGCCCGTGAGTAGTCCCAGGAAGAGATGCCCAGCTTCTCCTTGGCCAGGCTGTCGGGGACAGGTTGTTCGATATTCACATATGTACAGTTGGAGGGAGGGAGGCTGGCGCTGTCCCGGATCGCGTTGGGCAGCATCTGGGTGGTTGAGGATGACTTTTTGCACCGGGCATGGTCACCCAGCCCTGGCACGGTCTTTCCAGAGAGGTAGGGTGAACAGTCGAGCAAGCTTTCAAACTCTGACATGGAGGAAACAGACTTGGTCCTGTGGGAGGAGACAGGATAGGGATCAAAACAGGGCAGGGAAGGGGATTGGGGGACAGCTGAGACACTCTGCTTCCACCCCAATGGGACCTTCCTGGGCACCCAGTCCTGCTCCTCACAGGGATCCCTTTGCTTCCAGGACTATCATGGAACAGGGTTGCATCTCCTCTGTGACTCTCAGGGATGTTAAGCCCTCTATGTTGCAGGGGCTATGGAGGCACCAGCACACTCACCTTTTGAGGTTGGTTCCCTTGGCTTCTGCTTCAGAGATTGTCTCCTTGTCTGTGATTTTCTCATTGAGAACCTAGGAGGGCACAGGAGAAAGCTCCAGGGTCAGAAGGCACAGGACCAGGGCACAGAGATGGGCTGGAGCTCAGGGGCTGCATCCTGCTCCCCTCCAGCACCACCAGCTTCCCCACACACTGAGGCACAGCAGTCCCAGGACTGCATAGGGCTTGCTACAACCACATCTATTTAAAATCAGCTTTTTATAACCCCACAAAAGCTCTTGGAGATTCAGCCATGCCCTTCATGCTCTCATTCTCCTGGTGTTCTCCCTTGCAGCCTCATTTGCTGTTTAAAGGGGTGTTAATTTGGGTTCACACATCCTTCAATCTAACCCTTAGCACAGATCTGGGCCCTAAGAGCATCCTGAGAGCACTCCACCCTCTCTTACCCACCTCTTTCCAGTTGCTGCCGTGCTTCTCCATTTCAGAGTGCTTCAATGCCCATGGATTGGATCCTTTCTGCAACTGGAGAACGTATTGGTCACTCAACAGGTGCAACACGAGCCTCTCTGGGCAAGCAAAAGCATGAAACATTCTCGGGGCAAGCAGCAGAGGCTGGAGGACACGTGCAGGATGGGGTACACCATACCTGGTTGAGTTTGTTCTGCAGGTCCTTCGCTTGCTGCTCTGCCTGCTGCTGCTCCTCCTTGAAGCGAGCCAGCAGCTCCACCTTCTCCTGGTTCCAGTTCTTCTCGCTGATCTGCAGCTGCTTGGTGAGGTCCATGACAGCGCTGTAGGACTCAGCCAGGAGATGCTGGTGCTCCTCACGCTCCCGCTTCAGTGCCACCTTCCAGTCTGGCAGTGCACGCTCTGCGATCCCTTTGCCTGCCTTTGACTCCAGCTGTGGGGACACAGTAGTGGCTGTGAGGGACCCAAGGCTCCAGTGTGGTGCTGGACATCTCCAGCACACAGGCAGGGCTGCAGGCATCCCTCTTGCCAGTGCCAGTCCCATGCTGCCAGGCTGGGCAATAAGCATATCCACAAGGACGTGACACACACAACATGGCTTGCCCATGGCACAGCCAAGCCATGGCTTGCAGCCACATCATGCCAGCTGGCCAGCAGATGGTCACCCAGCAGGACACAGGCTGAATGTCCTGCCTGCCTGGCTGTGCTCCTGCCTGCAGGACATGGCTCCTGGAGAGGGGCACCATCACCTGAGCAGCCCCCAAGGATGCAGCACCAGTGGGGTGGTGCCACCATAGCTGCTCTGCTCGCTTTTGAGGAGGAGATATGGGAACTGGGGATTCATGCTCTGCCAGGAGAAATCCTGCCTGGAAAGTGCTGGGGAGCAGAGCTGATGTGCAGCCATGGGCTGCTGTCAGCACAGCGTGAGTGGAAACCTCTCAGCACTGGGAGGGCAGGGCTGAGGGACTGGTGGGACTCATCCTACAGGCAGGAGCTTCCCCCACTGCCCAGGCTGCCCTCCCTCCACCTCCTGCCTTCCCTGCAGCCGTGCATCCCTTCTGCAGCATCCACAGGGATCCTGTGCTGTGACTCAGGGTGGGGGAGAGGTGGGCTCTGATGCTGCTCTCAGCTGCCTGTCCTCAGGGGGGATGCTGAGCCCCTGTCCCGTCCCACCCTCCCCAGACAGAGGAATAAAGAGCATCCTCTGCTGCTCCACAGGCAGATTTCCATGCCAGCCCCGTTGCCATGGAAACTGTCCTGCCTGAGTGGCTGCTAATTAAGATTCCCACAGTGCCACCCTGCTCCCAGCCCAGCGCTTGGCACAGGGCACAGGCAGGCCCCCAGCCCCCCAGCAGGCACGGGGGGGCTCTGCCAGCCCACGGGGTGCCCAGGGCTCCCACCTGGGCGATGTGGCACTTGAGCTCAGCACGCTCCATCTCCCAGGCAGCCTTGGCCTTGGTGAACTGCTGCTGCAGCTCGCTGGCACCGCGCCGCTCCTCCCGCAGCTCCGTGCACAGCTCCTTCAGGGTCACCTTCATGTCTGCCAGAGTCTTGATGCACTCGTTGGGCTGCAGGAGAACAGGGGTGAGCACAGGCAGCACGAGGGGACGCAGCAGGGTGGGACTCTGTGGGAGCTGTCCTCTCTGCATCCCAGCCCTGCAGGCTGCTGCCAAGGTGAGGGACAGGGGAAGCCACCAGGGCAGGGGACCATCCCCACCCAGCCATGCATCCCGAGAGGAGCCACCAGCCCATGCCATACAGCCACAGCAGGGCCTGATCCTACCCTGATCCACCCCCTGGGCTCATGGGGACCCTGCTCACCGTGTTGGGAGTCCAGGTGTCCCCAGCACGCATCTTGTTGTCTGCCTGTTGCTGTGGGGCTAGCTCCTCCTCTTCCAGCAGCAGGTACAGCTCCTTCATGCTGTTCACCTGTGGGTGACACCGTGGCTGGGGTGATATGGGGACCCACTGCCCCTGGGCAGGATGGGGGACACCCAAACAGCCCTGGGCAGGGCAAACAGGCATGAGGGACACACCCAACAGTGTGGTCTCCCCTCCATGACAGCCCACTGTACCTCCAGAAAGTCCTCGCCCTCATTGTGCACCACCTTGCCCTGGCGCCAGCGCTTGAGGAACCACTTGAGCTTCATGAAGAGCAGGAGGAAGCTCTGCCTGAACTGCTGGGACTCCTGCACCAGCAGGTTCTTCTCCTGGCTCCAGAACTTCTGCTCCAGCCGCCTCTGCAGGTTGAGGCTCTGCAGCTCAAACTCCCGCCGCAGCAGTGCTTTTTGGTGGTCCTCCTTCAGCTGGGGAGAGACAAGTGGCTCCAGGTCAAGCACTGGTGGCAACCATGTGATGCTTCCCACCCAGGGTCTGGGCTGAGCCTGGTGCCAGCCCCATATCCCCATCTGGGGGAGCTTCACCACTCTGGGAGCATGCTGGGGACGGGGGAAGCTCTGCATGGCTCCATGTGCAAGGAGGAATGTGCTCAGCCTTGAAAATGGGATATGAGCCTGGTGCCAGCCCCATATCCCCATCTGGTGAAGCTGCACCACTCTGGAGCTTGCTGGGGACAGCAGGGCCATGGGGGAAGCCCTGCATGGCTCCATGTGCAAGGAGTGTGCTCAGCCTTGAAAATGGGACATGCTGTGTGTGCTCCCAGTGACACCCAGGTCCCCAAGTGGGTCATAGGGCTGAGGCTGGAGGTGGCACTGCCATGGGTTGGGGACAGCTGTCTCCCAGGGGCTGAGGCTGTTCCCTACTCACCTGGCAGATCTTCTGTGAGAAGTTGTCCACCTCGTCCTTCCTCAGCTGCCTCTCCTGTGAGAGCTGCTCCTGCAGCCCCCGCAGGCTCTCGTTGGCCTCGGACAGCACCAGCTGCAGCTCCTTCATCTGTAACAGCCCCAGAAGGGGATGGCAAAGCTGCCCTGCACTTCCCCATGTCCCTCCCTGACCTTGTGCCCAGCTCCCCAAAGCCTGTCCCACAGCCCTGTGGCCGAGGGGACACGGCTCCCAGGCTGTGCCATACCTCGGTGGCGTAGGAGTCGTTCTCCTCAGCCCGGCAGGGTTTGTAGCTCCGGGCGTGGGTGGGGTCCGTGTCCTTGGCGTGGGGGATGCGGAAAGGGTCGGCGTCCCTAAAATCAGGCTGCTGCATGCGTGGGCAAGTTAATGAGAACAAACCAAAAGAGCGGGAAGGGAGAAAAAAAAACAAAACAGAAAACAAAACAATGGGTCTCCGAAACAGTAAAGAACTACAAGACAACAAAAAGGATGAGGAGGAGAAGGAGCTTCATCACCATGGCGGGAGACAATGCGGAAACCAAAAGGAAACACAGGATGAGGAGACACGTGGCCTGGATTGTTTGGGGAAAGGGGAAAAAAGAGAGAAAGAGGGAAAAAATGTGCAAACACCAGTTACGGTGCCATGCAGTGACTGGGGGAGACTGGGACCTCGGGCTGGGGGGACCACATGCAGAACAATAGGACTCTGAACAAGGGAGTGTGCTCCAGAAAGGGGCTTGTGCCTGCAGCCCCCACCACCACTGACACCCCTGGCACGAGCTGGGACCCCTGAGGACAGTGGGACAGCAAGGCATGAGCTGCTCTGCACTGCTCCTAAGGTGTTCTCCCCTGGATGCAGATTTGCTCTGAAGCCTTTGCTCTCCAAATTACCCTGCCTGGGTGTTTCTGGGGATGGAGGACTCCTCCAAGTGGGGTCCCTGCAATTTGGGCTGCTTTCGGAGGCTGCAGGCTGCTCTCCTCCCACCCCTAGCTCATCCCCAACAAGTAAAGAACTTCTGAAACACAATGTTGGGCTAAGCCAGGGAGAGCAGCCAAAACATCAGTCCCTGCTAAGGTGGGATTGCACCAGAGAGCCCCTGGTCACAGACAGGGCAGCCTTGGCACAACCAGCCTGTGCCAGGATGCCCACTGCCTCCTGCCCTGGGCACACTCTGTTGGAGCAGAGTCCTACCTTGTCCCCGGTGCCACTGGCATGCAGTGAGGTGTTAGTTTGGATTTTGCTCTGGAGAGGCAGGAGGGAGGTTACAGTGGGGATCAGGGTTTGCTCCGTTAAAGCAGGAGGAAACGTGGTGGCAAATAAAGCGGCAGCTGCTGTGAGGGATGTGGGAAGAAGCCATACCTGGAAGTCAGAGACATGCTCTTTGGTGACATCGTGGCTGCTGGGGCTGGAGAAGGGGAACGAGTCTGTGTGCTCCTTGAAGCCACCGGTGAGGTGGTCCACCTTCCTCACGAAGCAGCCCAGGTCCTGCTGGAGCACGCCCAGCCTCATCAGCAGCACGTTCATCAGCTTGGCATCGCTGGGGCTGTCACCACCGCTGCCCACCGCCTCGCCCAGCAGCACCCCCGCACACTCATTGTCCAAGCACGCCTTCAGCCCCGCGGTGAACCCATTGGCATCCGAAATCAACACGTCGATCGCTTTACTGACCAGCGTCGCCTGGTCCCGGATGCCCAGCAAGGTCTCCAGGTCCTTGGGCTTGAGCAGTTTGGCAGGGCCATCGGGCACCTTCCCGGTGCCCAGCCCCCTGTCCTGCCCGTCGGCCTCGCTGCTGCCCACACCGTCCCTCCAGCCGGCGGTGGGCACGCACTGCGCCGAGTCGCCGGCCTCGGCATCGGTCTCCAGCATGGGCCGGGTGCTCTGGCAGGAGGCCAGGTCGCAGCGCTGCAGGTTGGAGAGCAGCACCCTGTTCTCGTACTGCAGCTTCTTCACCTTGCCGCTGAGCTCGCTGATCTGCACCTTGGCCGTGGCCAGCTCCTCCTGCGAGGGCTCGCTGACCACCGAGCAGCTGTCCTCCGACAGCGTCACGTCCAGCTCGTGCTCCGACTTGTACTTGCTCAGCTCGTTCAGGAGCAGCTTGTTCTGGTCCTCCAGCTCCAGCAGCGAGCGCCTCAGCAGCTCGGCCTCCTCCTCCACGAACTGCAGGTGCCGCCGCAGCTCGGCCACCGTGTCCCCCGCGTCCCCGGAGACGCCCGCCAGGAACCGCGCGTCCTGCCCCGGCAGCTCCCTGTCCCCCTGGCACTTCATGTCGTCCATCTCCGCCCGCAGCCCGCGGTTCTCCACCTCCAGCTCCACTATCCTCCTGCTCAGGATGTTGGCTTCCTCCTCCACCAGCTTGAGGTGGACCTTCAGTTCGGCCTCGCGGGAATGGGGGGAGTCAGCCAGCTCCTCCACGGACAGGGAGCTGTCCAGGTCACCATAGAGGGACCTGTACTTCAGCAGCTCCTCCTTCATGCCGTCGTTCTCCTTGGCCAGCTTGGTCAGCTTCTTGCACATCAGGGCTGATTCCTCCTTGGCAAAATGCAGCTGGCACTTCAGGTCTGCGCTGTCCTCCTGGGGACCCAGAGGGGGTGGGTGTTAGAAAGATGCTCTCAGGAGCCATGGTGATTCCCAGAGAGCCCTGGGGACATGCCACCTGTCACAGACATCCTTTATGAAAAATCCTTTCCTTAGGATTTTTCCTCCTGAGAAGCTGAGAGGCCTCAGGAACTAAATGTAAACAATGATTATGTGCTGCTGTGGAATGCAACAGGTAAATCTTTGATTGACCCATGCTGGATGTTTGTAATTAATGGCCAATCACAGTCAGTTGGCTCAGACAGAGAGCTGAGCCACAAACCTTTGTTATCATTCTTTGCTATTCTATTCTTATCTAGCCTTCAGATGAAACCTTTTCTTCTATTCTTTTAGTATAGTTTTAATGTAATATATATGATAAAATAATAAATCAAGCCTTCTGAAACATGGAGTCAGATTCTTGTCTCTTCCCTCACCCAAGAACCCCTGTGAACACGGTCACAGCCACCCTCCCATGCCAGTCATCCCAGGGAAGCTGCTGGCTCTGCTCCTGGAGGAGAAAAAGCTTTGAGATCCATCCTGGAGACTTTCAGGGCGAGCCTGGAGATGGGACAGGATGCCCTGGATGAGGAGACCTGTGGGTCTTGCCCCAAGAAGGACATTGAGCCATCAGCAGGGATGTAAAGACCAAGTCCAGCCTGATCCACAACAGGGCAGAGGGGAAGGGAAAGATCTCAGGACTCCACAGGGTTTTTAAGGCTTTCTCCCCAAAACTGCTACTGAAATGCCCTCATCAGGGCTCTGCTTCTCTCACTCAGCCCCCACTCTCATCACAGGGCAGAGAAGCTGCTGAAAACCTCTCAAAGTCCCAACCCCCAGCCTTGCTGCCACCACCTTGCCAGGGCACTGAAAACCCAGGCAAAGCCTCACCGTTCCCTTCCCAAGTCCCTCTGCTTCCCAGGACTGTTTCTCCATGTGTTCTGTTTTTATTCAGCAGTTAGGCTCTTGGCTGCCTGCCCAGCCAGACCATTTCTCTGCTCTGGGAGCTTTTTGGATGGAGGGCCAGGATTTCCTGACGTCCAGCTCACAGCTTCCCGTGCCCTGGGGTCACCTGAGTGCTCTGAGCTGTGTTGTGGTCACTGCCAGGAGGGGACTGGCTGGGCAGTGCCCCTCACCTCACTGCACCCACTGCAGCTGGGCAGTGCTGGGGGTGGCTGCTGGCCCTGGTACCCCTCTGCCTGGCTGAACTCACCCCATTTCCCCCTTCCTTGGCTGGAAAAAACAAGCTGTCCCCTTCTTTGGGTGCTCTGCACCCCCAGCCACACCCATGCTCACCCCAAACTCCACAGCAGTATTTACTCTGCTGATTTCCTGCACTGCTCATAACAAGGCCAGGGGTGATGCAAAGGGGGGTCCCATGAGTTTGGGGTGCCATTTATACCCTAAATGTCCTGCAGTAACCACAGGAACCACCCTGCTGCACTTCCATGCTTGTGCACTGGGACACGACCTCACTAAGGAGCATTAAAGCCGTGCCCCCCTAATTAGGTGAGGAGATTAGGGGAGGGCTGCTGTGGGCAGGGCAGACATGACCTCAGTTCCTGTTTTTCCAGGGGAAAAAAAAAAAAAACAGCAACCCAGTGTGTCCCTCTATGGCATCAGCAAAGAGACACACACAGGTCCCCAAAACCACCTGGAGTGCTCCTGGGGTCTGGGGATACCTCAGTGTTGAGTCTGTCCCCACCCAGCTCCATTTTTGGGGAGTGCTGAAGCTCAGCCAGCACAGCCAGTCAGGAAAGGGGCCCAGGAAGCCACAGATGAGTCACAGTATCTGTGCCACAGGGCCACCAGCCACAGCTGAGCAGGGACAAGGAGCCCATGGCGGCCACATCCAGGGGCATCTGCAGCCACCTGGGGAAGCCCAGAGTTCCTGGAACACTGGTCCAAGCAGAACTGGGGCCACCCTGACCCCAAGCTGAAGGGTCTTAGCTCCATAGGGAAGCAGAGGGGCTGGGGTTGTTTCCTGCCCCAGGATGAGGCAGATGAGGGGCTCGGCCTCAGGAAGGGAGAGATGGAGGAGCTCCCTCAGCTCAGGGCAGAGCTGGCTGTAAGTGCTCTCTGGGGAATTGAGGGGAAGGATGCTGGGACCATCAGCTGGCCAGAAAGGGCTCTGAAGAATGGAGTTAAAGGGAGGTGATAAATAAAGACTGGAAGGGAAAGTCTTTGAGGGCCTGGGGGTCTCTGTCCTGTGGCTGCACAGAAGGGCCTGTGCCAAGAAGGACACAGATCACCCAAACCCCTTGGGCTGCTCAGGGCTCCTGCTGGCAGACACTCAGCACCATGCCAGGAGTGTATTTCCATGATCTGCCTCCATGTCCCAGCTTTGGGGGAGCAGATCTGTTCCCCAAAATAAACCCTTCAGGTCTGTTGCCTTTGAAAGAGGATTTCTCCTCTTGCCTTTCTATCCCTGCAACAGCAGCTCTGCCTCTCCAAGCCCTGGTAACAGCATTAGTGAGTCACAGCAGCTCAGCTCAACAGCAAGTGACAGCTCAAATCCTGCTGCCACTGGCAAATCCCCTGAGAGGGCAGGAGTGCTGTGGCCTCCAGCCATCCCCACAGGGACCCTCTGCTCCCCCAGACCCTGTGAAGCTCCCAGGGCACCCTCAAGCACAGCTGGAGGGACACAGGCTGCAAGAGCCACAGGAGCAGGAGCAGCTTTGCAATGTCAAAGCCAAACTCCTTCAGCTCCTTACACAGGGAAAGGGTTAAAGGCACTGCTGCTCCATTGATAAATGAAACAAGGGAGCGAGTGAGGACAAAGAGGATGGCCCAGCACATCAATCCCTCCCTTATGCAGGGGCTCTGAGAGGCAGGAAAGCTCTGCAAAGCCCTGCAAGGGGGGGATGGCACTGCCATGCCCGGATTTGCTCCAGGTCTGGGCTCAGTGTCCAGCTGGCACCATGAGCTGGGGATTGGGGGTCACTGTGGCATGCCCTGGGTGCTCAGGTGATACCCTGGGTGCTCAGGTGATACCCTGGGGGCTCAGGTGATACCCTTGGATGCTCAGGTACTGATACCTGCACTGATGGCTTCTTCTCAGTCTTGCCCAAGGAGCGAGAGCTCCGCTTCTTCAGGGAGTTCTGCAGGAAGAACAGAGAGTTATGATGGCCCTGCACCCCAGCAGTGACAGACAGACAGATTCAGTGTGCATGGACATTGGTGCTGACATTCCCAGGTGCTCCTGGACCCCAGGAGAACACCCTGGCCCTGGTGTTCCCTTTCCTTTGAGGCAGCTGGACTGGCAAGCATGCATCATATGAGGTTTGGTCAGAAATTCCCCCTGCAGGCAAAGGAGCAGTGCAAAAGCAGGAGTGAGCAGGAAATGAGCCATGGAGAGTGGAGAGGCTGAGTCACTGTCCCTGTCAGGGCTGGATGCAGTAGGGAATCCAGCCCCCAGGCCAAGGGACAGCTCTCAGGACATTCCAGTGTGGGAGCAGCAGATGATGACATTCCCCATCACCTCCCCAAGCAAGGGAAATGTGCTTCTCCCTCAGCAGCATGATGCTGACTCTGCTCTCAAGGTCACAAGGGGACACAAAGGACAATGTCCAGGCTAGTGAGGACAGCTGGGAGGTGGGGAGAGCAGCAGAGCAATAAGGCTGACCAAAAACATGGTCAAAATGGAGATGCCCAGAGCAGAGCCAGTTATCTGGGAAAAGACCCTCAAGAACAACCACAGAGCCTCCCATGAGTGCTGGCTGATCCATGCAGCTGCCCTGGACCTCTTTCCAAGCTGGTGCTGAGGCCCCCAGCCAGAGAAAGCAGCTGTGACATGTAAGCTGCTGCCTGTGCCAAGGTGCAGGGCTCCAGGCTTTCCTATTAAGGCCACGACCATGCCTGGAGCTGCTGGAGCTGCAGAGCCTCTCCCAGGGGCTGCTGGTGCCACATCACATCCCTCACCCCCACCCTGCTGGGGACTGCAGCTGGCAAAGGGCAGCTCCAAGGAGCCCCAGGCACAGCACCCTGGGGCAGATGTGGCTGTCACTGCTCCACCCTGGGAGCAGCCTCAGGGTGCCCTCAAAGCCAAGCTTGGTGTGGCAGGCTTGGCATGGGGTACCCAGATTGATCCCACTTTTTCTGACCTCTTCAGGAGACAGGAGAGGGGAAAATGCCTGTGCCTCTGGGAATGATCCCCTAAAATTATCCAATTATGGGAGAAACCTCGGGGAAGGGAGGGATAATCAGCCCCGAGGGGTGAGTGCAGCCCTGCACAGCCCCTGGCTCTGGCTGCTAACAAGCTCTGCCAGGCTCTGTGCCCTGCAGCAGCAGGGAGGAGGAGGGCTTTTAGCTCACTTTGTCTCATGTTTGCCTAATTAGCACTCTGCAATCAGCCAGTAACCCCAACGCCCTTGCTAGCCTGGGGGTGTGCCATGCTGAGCTTGGGGACCATCTCTGAGCCAGCAGTGTCCCCAGGGCTCAGGCAGCTGCAGGAGGGGCTGTGTCCCACCCCAGCCCCTTCAGCAGTGCCTGCCTCTCAGAGCTCCCCACAGAACCATTTTCCCTGCCTGTTTTCCTGAGCTCCAGCCCAGCTCCCACTGCTGCCATTTGTTATTCAGTCCAGCTCCCAGCTGCAGGGAAACCCATTTCACGGCTGTTAGCAGGGCTGTGCAAGACACCAGAGTGGGGGATGCTGCTGAGTGTCACCAGCACGGCCATGGCTGACAGGGATGGCTGCAACTGGATCCTGCAGCCTCCCAGGAGCTGGGCTTTTAGCAGGGATGGCCCCAGAGATGCCGAGCTGCCTGTGCAGGAAGCACAGTGGGGGAAGTGAGAGCCTTCCCTTGGCTGTGCCTCCTCCTCCACACTGCCCTGAGGCTCAGCCAGAGCCATCCCGAGGCTCCCCGGGGACCAAAGGCATCCTGGGCAGTAGGGAAGTGGGTTACAAGGGCTGCAGTGGATCTCAAGTCCATGCTGTCACCAGGATGCCTTTCCTGTCACTGAGATTGACACAGATCCCAGCCACAAGCTGGTTCCAAACAGAGCATGGCATGGAGTGCCCTGGACCTGGGCATGTGGGTACATTTGTGGCTGCCCAGGGCACAGAGGGGATTGTGCACCCACCCAGCTCCACAGCAGCACTGGGACACTGCTGGCACCTGCAGGATGCAGCCAGCACCAGGCTCTCTGCCAGGGACAGGGACCCCACACATCATTTGGAGCTTTGCCCAGATGGAATTGGGCACGGCCCAGGGAGCTGGGCTGAGCAAGTGGCCAGGGACATATAAAGTGTCCCCAGAGCAGTGGGGAAGTCCCAGAGGCCCCCCTGGCTGGGGCAGAGCCAGCAGGGTGGGATGGAGCACGCCGAGGGCAGGTGCTGCTTGGGTTTCACAAGCATCTGTAGCACGGTTTGGGTTTCAGTGACTCAGGCAGGGCTGGGGGATCCCATGATGCAGGGCCAGGACACCTGCTATGAGCAGAGCCCTGGGGACACCTCCTGGTCCCACTCACCTCTCTGAGCTTGTCCATCTCGTTCTGCACCACCTGCTTGGCCAGCTCTGTCTCGATGAGCCGCTGGCGCAGCTCCTCGTTCTCCTCCTCCAGCCGGATCCTCTTCTTCTCCACCACCTCCAGCTCATTGTGGAGCCTCACTGAGACGTCCTTGGCCACCTGGGGACACAGCAGGGCTCTCCTCAGACTGGGCACAGTGTGCAGGGGGCTGAGACTCCAGCTCCTGGGCACCCACAGTCCTCATGAGGAGATCACCAGGCAGTTACTGAGACCCTCAGGGGGAGATACTGGTGCTTGTGTCTGTCCCTGCTGTGACTGCTCTTGTTCCTTCATCAGCTGCAAGGCTGCCCTGCATCCCCATCCCCTGGCCAAATCCTGCCTTCCCCAGCCCTAGCATGATGCTGGGAGACATTAATCACCTTTTTCCCATACCACAAAGCTGGAGAAGCCCCCAGCAGGCTGGAAGAGCTGGTAGGCAGCAGCAGAGCAGGCAGCCTGTCACTGCAGGCAGCAGCTGTGCTGGCCAGGAGAAAGAGGAGCTGCTGCATCACATTACAGAAAAAGCAGCAGCTGCCCCAGGGTAAAGAGTGCCTACATCCCCCCCAGAGCTCCTCCTTTCCAGATCCCTGCACAGCAGCACTCCCCAGCACAAAGGGAGCTTAATAACACAAAACATTCACTCCTGCATTTGCAGGACAGCAAAACTTGTCCCAAATGCCACTGCTCTCCTGCACAGCCTGGGATATGAGCACTGTGGAGGCAGCAGCAAGCCCTGCTGCAGGATCTCAGGCCATGGGGCTGGGCTCTGCTCCCCTGAGGATGGGCTGTGCTTTCTTTCCCAGAAAGGGAGAAGCTGGAGGGGGTGTTTCTGGCAGCAGCCACCCAAGCTGGGGGGGAGCTGATGGGTGGTTTGGGGAGGGGATTGGGGCCCCAGCAGGGATGGGCAGCGAGGAGGGTTAACAGCCCAGCACTTGTGGCACGTCTTGGCTCCAGGACTGGCTGTTTTCTGCTCAAAAAACAAAGCCAGTCCTCGAGCTGTTGCACATCCATCCCGAGCTGTCTCTGAGTGCCACCGCACCCCCTCTTGGCAGCAGGCTCGCTGGTGAGAGCCCTCAGCAAACACTCACCAGGCTCCTGGAGGGCGAAGTAACGTCACCCTGCAGAAATCCTCCTGTCCCTGCCCCAGCCCCGCGTGCCACCATGCCTGGGGCTCTGCAAGGTTTTCCTGAAGGCCGAGAGAAGCAGCTCCCAAGCCTGCAGGGTCCTGGTCCCCACCCTCCATCCTGCAGTGGTGGCCCCATCACATCCCCACAGGAGCAGGACAAGGGAGCTCAGCCCCAGGGCACAGGGCTGGGCTGGGCTCCAGCCTGCACAGGATGAGCCTCACATATTTCAGGCAGTTTCAGGCACATTCTCAGGCAGTGCTGGCCCTCTCCATCACCAGGACCCCCTCAGACCTTTGAGCTGAAAGCACTGCTCCCCACTTCCCACATCAACACCTCTAGCAGGGAATTATAACGCCTCCAACCAAACTGCACATCCTCACAAACTGCACATCCTCACAGAGCTCCCTGCGCCCTGACATCCCCTGCCCACAACTCATCAAAACCCCCTTGTGGAGGGTGTCTGGGTGGGGAGGAGCCCTCCCAGGCTGACCTTGACGTCCTGCTCGAGGCTGTGGATGAGCTCTCCGTCCACCTGGCCGGTCTGTGCCACGCGCAGGCTGCGGCGCTCGGCCTTGCGCAGCCGGTACTGCAGGATGCGGCACGTCTTGCTGGCCTGGTCCAGCTGCTGCCTCAGCTCCTGCAGCTGGTACACGTCCTCCTCCATGTAGACATCCCGCATCTCCAGCATCTCGGCGCGCAGCTCCTCAATCTCATCCTGCAGGGAGATGGCGGGTTAGACCATGCAGCTTGCTCTGCTTGCTTTTTGCCTGTGACACCTCACTATGGCTCTCCATCCTCCATCCATCCATCCATCCATCCATCCATCCATCCATCCATCCATCCCTCTATCTATCCATTCATACTCCATCCATCATCCATCCATGGATCCATCATCCATCCATCCATCCATCCCTCCATCATCCATCCATCCATCCATCCATCCATCCATCCATCCATCCATCCATCATCCATCCATCCATCCATCCATCCATCCATCCATCCATCCCTCTATCTATCCATTCATACTCCACCCATGGATCCATCATCCATCCATCCATCCCTCCATCATCCATTCATCCCTCCATCCATCCATCCCCCATCCCTGCATCCATCCATCCATTCATCCATCCATCCATCCATCCATCCATCCATCCATCCATCCATCCATCCATCCTCTCCTCCATCCCTCTATCTATCCATTCATACTCCATTCATCATCCATCCATCCCCCATCCATCCATCCATCCATCCATCCATCCATCCATCCATCCATCCATCCATCCATCCCTCCATCATCCATCCATCCATCCATCCATCCATCCATCCATCCATCCATCCATGAGCCATTTTCACAGGTCTCCAAGCCCCTGGCCAAGCCCAGTCCTTGCAGAGCAGGCTCAGAGCCAGCTGGATGCTGTCACCCAGGGGTGAGCCAGTCACGCGGGGGGGAACAGCCAACAAAAGCGCCTGAGAGTCTTTGTGGTAAAAGAAAGAGGAAGGTGGGGGAGGGAGAGGAGCTGCAGGAGCAGCTCAGGCAGCAGCCACAGGGAGAAAAAATTAGGTTATGTTTGGAAAAGACGTGTCAGGGAGGCAGGCGAGGGAAGGAGGAGACGGCAGGCGAGGACAGCTCTTAGGGGAGGCAATGTGGGGACATGAACCAGATGCCACCAGTGCTGGGGACCAGAGGCTGCCTCTTGTTTTGCCACCAAGCAGCAGTCCTTGGGCTGGGTCCCTGTTCCACTTCTTCCCAGCCTCATCGGCTCTCCCAGTGAGCTCCTCCAGCACAGCAGAGCCTCTGGCACAGAGCAGTTGCATCAGTGCCACAGCAGGGCCAAGGGTGACATCCTGCTGGCACCAACACTGACCCAGAGCCTCCTCTGGGGATGTGGCACACGACTGCTGTGGGGTCCCCAGTGCCACCTCCTCATCCAGAACTGGACTGTGGTCATGGGGATGCTCAAGGACTGTCCCGTGGTCCCTGGGGACTGACCAAGCTCTGTCCATGTCACCATGAACATGGTGCCAGCCCAAATCCCCCAGGCAAACACTCCACCCACCACACCAGCTGTCCTCCTTGACCAGACCCAGTGGGACCAGGGATCCCTCCAGAGAGGGATCAAGCATCTGCTGTCCTGCCAAAACCCCTGCCACTAAAGACTCCTGACACTGCCAATGCCACTGCCACTTGAGAGTGGCTCACACTGCCACTCTGCACTGTGGCACGGTCAGGGAGGGAACAAAAGGATGTGGCACAGGATTGGGGATGCTCAGCCCTGATTCCCCCTGGGCAGAGGGGACAGAGGACTGTCCCCTCATTGCTGTGACAGTGCCCTAAGCCTGAGATGGCAGCTCTGTGCTGGCTCTGCCAGGCGCTGGCACAGTGGCTGCCACACTTGCCCAGCCTGACAAAGCCCCAGCTGCAAGAACTGCCCTAAAGGAGCAGCCAAGCCTGGGGAAAGGGCCTGCAGCTGCAGGGACGAGTCACAGTCGCTCACTGTTGGCTTTAAACACTTTGTAACAAAGAAAGAACCTCAATTAGACAATCCCGGATTATCTCCTGGCCTGGGAGCCCGGTGGCACCACGGCCACCAGGGTTCTGCCACCCTCTGCTGCTCTGCTTCCACTCAGGGGGTCCTGAGAACAGATCTGCCTCTGTTCTGTCAGAACACAAACAGCCCCGAGGCTCTGAGATGAGCACAGGGGGTCCTGGGGACAGACAGGCTGCTCAGGGACAGCCAGGGACTGTGAAGGGATGTGAAGGGGCATCACTGCAGACATGTCTGAGAAAACCTCCTGGACAGGTGTGAAACCGCCCAGGGACAAACCACACGTTCCTGCAAGGGCTGGCATGCACCATGGGGTGACAAACTCGATGGGAATCCCCCACCAGCACTGCCACCTCCTCACCCTGGCAGGGCCACAGCAAAACCCCCATAAAGCAAACCAGGAGAGCTGATTTGTGGCATGTATTCCTTGTAGAGCTTTTGTAAATAAAAAGGCATTATGGATTGCAGGTGAGCAGGCACACTGCAGTGGGTGAGGAAAACCCTTCCTTTCACCACCAAGGAATCGTGGCTTGCATACAACTGCAGTCCCCCTTCAGTGCTCACCATTCCAGCTCTCACTTGCCATGTGGCTTTCCCAGGCAGCAGCTGAGCAGGGCAGGGAGCAGGGACCTTGGAAAAAACCCAACCACATCTTGCATTTGCTGGAAGAAAGCCTGGCCTTGCCCTGCTAAGAGCTCCTGCTTATTTATGCTCTGGGTTGTAGCAACCGTTATTTTAGGGGGGAGGCTGAGTCCAGCCTGGGCAAAGCCTGGAAATGCAGCCAGGGAGTGGGGCTGGGGGGATCTGCAGCACAGCAGTGCCTGTCTTTGCTCCAGCTGCAGGAATTCACCCACATCCATAACCTGATAAATCCTCTGAGTGCATGCAGCAGGCATCCACAGCCTGCCCCAGTTTGCCCCACGGAGATAGAGCATGCTGCTAAGCCACAGTAAAGGGATTAGGATTGGAGAGTGGAAAAATGCCAGGGAGAGAGCTTGGAGGACAGAGCTGATCTGCTAAGGCAGCACATGGGGTGCACTGGGGTTCCCTCACAGCTTCAGGGGTCTGTGATGGCCACAGAGCCTCACCCTTTGCACATTTTCTGGAATTGATACCTAACCCAGCAAAAACTCAAAAAAAATTGGATTAAGGTGAGAGCAGAACGAGGAGAGGGGAGGAACCCCACAGAAACATCCCAAATTCAGGGGTGGCATTGAGCACTGTAAGTGATGTTAAATGAAGTGTGACATGGTGACAGGTGGGCAACACTGAGGAGGAGACAAATTACTTCTCTCCACCACAAATACCCCTGGGACTGCCCTGCTGCTCCATCACCCTGTAAACAACAGAATGCCCATCCCTATGGGAGTCACAGCCTCCCAGCACCCATGGGCTGCTCCCCTGCTTGTCCTCCAGGATCACCCAGCACTGCACCCTGCTCACCCCATCTCTGCAGCAGCAAAGATTTCACAGGGTTTTCAAATTCAAAGATTTTTTTTTACACCAGAAATTTCCTGTCTCGGAAAAAACGCTGGGAAGCTGCAGTCCAGAGAGACTCGTTTGAACGCCCCAGGGATTGTGTGCAGAAGCAAACAGCCCATTTCGTGGCTGCAGGAGCCAGGTTATGCTCAGTGGAGGAGCTCAAGAGACAACCTACCTTCATCCTCCTCTGCACAAACCTCAGAGACACTGTCTGTCCCTGGGGAGATTATTAAGGAAGCTAAGGAGCGGAAAGGTGGGATGCAAAGTGCCTGTTTGCAGCTCAGGAGAAAGAAACCATGCATTTTTAGGGCAGGAGGAGGCAACAGCTGTGTCCACACATGCACTTGAAGGACATCAGCTCTTTCAGGAAGGGCTGAGCTTTGGGGTGATGACCCTGAGCAGTGACAGGGCAGGAGAGGGACCAGTGGAGACGGCAGAGCACACCTCAGAGTGCAGACCACACCAGAAGCAGAATTAAACCTTCAGATCTCCTACCCAAGCCTGACTTTGGCTCCTGGAAGGATGCAGCAAGCTCTGAGCAGAGAGAGGGCACACACTGAGTAACCCAGCAGGACCTGTTATCTCCAAGGAGCAGAAAACAGCAAGGGACACACAACAGCCTCATGCATTGCAGCCATGGCTGGCTGTGCCTGGCTGATTATGGCAACCTTGGCAGGCAGGGCTGAGCTTTAGGGTGATAACCCTGAGCAGAAGGACCAGTGGAGATGGCAGAGCACACCTCAGAGTGCAGACCACACCAGAAGCAGAATTAAACCCTCAGATCTCCTACCCAAGGGGAGTTACACGCTGGCTTTGGCTCCTGCAAGGATGCAGCAAGCTCTGAGCAGAGGGGGCACACACTGAGTAACCCAGCAGGACCTGCTATCTCCAAGGAGCAGAAAACAGCAAGGGACACACAACAGCCTCATACAGCTCACCCAGTGCTGGCTGTGGCAACCTTGGCAAGCACAACCAAGCAGCAGCAGCCTGCCCATGGAGGATGGGCAGCATTTTGGGGGGCACACCCTGCAGTTTCCCCCCAAACCTCAGCAGAGGAGGAGGAAGGGTGGGAGCAGGCTGGCTGTGAGGCAGAGGAGCCTTTGTGCAGAGCTGGCTGTGCTGGCAGGGCTGTGCCTGCGGCTGGCCCCGTGCAAAGATGGGGATTACAGTGCAGGAGAGCAACAAGCACGGCTCCCTCCCAGATTACAGCACAAAAGCAGCAGCTTTCAATTAACTCTGAGCAGGCAGCCCGGCAGGCAGTACAGGGAATTATGCCTGAATTTGCTAGGGGGGGGAAAAAAAGAAAATCCAGAGATTTTTAAAGGAAACTGCCCAGGGTGCTCAGGTATGGGAGATGCAAAGGGAATGCAGGAAATGCAGCACACCACAAGCCCATGGCAGGGTGCAGTGGGTGAAAGGATGGGCAAGGCACACCCATGTCACACACAGGGGTTTCTCTGGGTGCATTAACAGCAGCTCTGACAGCAAACACTGGCCATCCATGTCGTGCTGGAGCTCAGTGCAGCAGCCTGTGTATTCATCCCTGCCCCTGGCTGGCATGGCAGCTCCCCCTTGGTATAGGGAGTGAGGTCAAAAATCAACATTTCTCAGCTTTACACCTGCCCCCATAAATTACCAGGCAAACAGCCGGGGGCTCTCTGCAGCCCATCCCATGTTGTGCAGCATCCAAAAAGGCAAGGGGCTGCAAAAGCCCTTCCAGGGTGGCTGCTCGACAAAACTCTGCTCCCCAGCTCTGCAGGTGGCTACTGGGGCTCCCAGGCAGGGCAGGGACTCAGTGCCAACCAGGCTGCCCAGACACAGCCTCCAGTAACCCTGTGGGGGCTCTCATAGAGCCCTTGCTGGTGGCGTGACCACCTTGGGGTAAACAAGGCACCCAGCCACATTAAATGTCTCTCCACAGAGCTGGGAAATGCATGTGAGCCCCAGGGGATGTGGGATGACTCAGGGAGGGAGCAGGAGGGGGACAGCAGCAGGAAAGGGCACTCAGCTCCCAGGGTTACATGGCTCTTGCCTAAACCCCTTCCTCGAGAGGAGAGGAGAGGAGAGGAGAGGAGAGGAGAGGAGAGGAGAGGAGAGGAGAGGAGAGGAGAGGAGAGGAGAGGAGAGGAGAGGAGAGGAGAGGGAGAGGCTTTGCAGGCATCCCCTCCCTTGCTCCAAACCCTCCCGTGCCCACTCTTTGTCTGCCTGTCCCTCTGCAGCTGCTGCCGTATCACATCTCACATTTTCCAGCCTGCTGAGCAGGGCTGGGAGCTGCTCTCCATCACACAGCTCAGCAACAGCGAGCTGGGGCAAGGACACCGAGCCACCTCCTCCCTCCCTCCCCAGGCTGCCTCTGAAAACAGCCCTTTTTGGGGAAACACTCAGAATAACCCCTCCAGGGGGGTCACAGCAGGTGCAGAGAGCTGAGAGCAGCGGCAAGAGGAGATCCCAGCACAGCCAGAGCAGGAGGATGAAAGCAGAGCCTTGCACAAATGTGGGGTGCACAGAGAAATGGGTGAAATGTGCTTAAACAAGTGGGTTTTATATGGCAGCTGAGGGAGGATGGGACGTGAGCTGGCACTGCTGGAGCTCTGCTGGGAAGCTCCCAAGCCCAGCGTGCATCACACGGGTGTAGTAGCACCACACACGTCTGGCTCGTGCCACAACGTCACCAGAGCCCTCCCTTCCCACCCCCAAAAATCCTCATCTCGCTCCAAATACGCACTGGTGCTGATGAATACGTGAGAAAAATATTCATCTGCAGCTTTTTGGGTGAGTCCTAGGATATAAGTCACCTGGGATAAGTCTGATTCATCCACACCCGAGATGGGCAGTGCCAATCCCTCGGGTTAGGGCTTAATTTTTGTTTTTAATCCTGAAATGCCTGAATTTTTAGCACAGATGGCACAAGCCAGCACTCTGCTGCAGCCCAGCCCAGTTTCCTGCTCCTTGCTGGAGAAACTAGGCAAATCTTCCAACATTTTTTGGAGCATGAGAGGTGTGTGCTCTGGGCTTCTGCCCAGCTGGAGCCAGGGCAGCACCCCAGCCACCTCCTGCTCCAGAGTTAGCAGAAGTGAGCTACAGCATGGAAACACGGATATAAGCAGGATGCACATGTCCTGGCAAAGAAGGGATGATGCCAGCATCCCCATGGCCATTCCTGGTGCATGCCTCCAGCAGTGCTGCCCTCTCCCACTGCCCCTGGCCAGGGGGTTTCAGCTGCCAGCCCTCAGGACAGGTAAATCACTCACTCCCTGCTGGCCTGCAGCTTGCCAGGAAGGAGATCACGTGGCAATGGAGGAAGCAGGAATGGCAGCACTCGTTCTTGGAAGCCCAGGGGCCTCATCTGTATTTTTCCAGCCCCCAGTAAATCAAAGCCTTTAAGCTGTTGCTGCTAATTCTGGCAGGAGTTGGGACAGCAGCCATGCACTGGGGCTTTGCTGATGGACAAAGGGCCTGATTGAGCATCACCCAGTGTATCACCCAGTGCCCACCTCGGGGCTGGCATCCTGACACTTCCACAAACTTGGGCAGCAGCAGAGGAGAGCTGGCCTGACTTGCAGCCTGCAGCACCCAAAGAGCAGCTGGGGAGCCCTGGTACCCAGCCCTGAGCTTGCCAGCAGCTGACTGCCCCAACAGCTCAGCCACAGCTCCACCAGGAAGGAGAGCAGAGGGCACCAAATCCCTGCAGCCACCCCAGGACGTGGCACCTCGTGGGTGCTGGTGCCCACCAGGCTGGTGTGTGATGATGGCTCAGTGTCCCTGTCCCCTCACAGCACGTCTGCCCCTATGAACCAGGCAGACCTGGAAAATGGCCCCAGGGAGCACAGGAAGCAGCGGGAAGAAGAGAGCTGGAAAATGTCCCCAGGGTCTGGCAGCAGCAGGGGTAGCAGCAGGGAGCCATGCCCACTGCCAGGCCATGCCCAGCTGCACGGGGTCAGGTTATGCCACACTGTGTCCCAGGCTGAGCACATCCATGCCCTGCTGAGCTGTGCCAGCCCAGGCTGTGCCAAGCCTTGCCATGCCAAGCTGGGTCCATGCTAGGCTTGGCTGTGCTGCACCCAGTGTGCTGTGCCAGGGCAAGCCATGCCCAGCTGGGTCACGCCTGGCTAACCTGGCCCACGTTGTGCCAAGGCTGCCCTGTGCCAAGCCATGCCATGGAACACTGAGCTGAGCAGTGCCACACCACGCTGGACCATGCTGTGCCAAGCTGAGCTCTGCTCTAAGTGCAGCATGGCCATGCCAGGCTTAGACAAGCCAGGCCCTACATCCAGTCATGCTACACTGTGCCAAGTCAAGCCGAGGCACAGCGTGGCAGGCCAGCATTCCCTGGCTGTGCCATGCTCAGGGATGCCATGCTGGGCTGAGCCATGCCAGGCTGAGCTGAGCTGTGCCCTGTGCCCAGCCATGCCCTGGCATGCTGAACTGCACCAGGCTGGACCCGAGGATGCTGTGCCACATGGAGCTACACCTTGGGATGCAGTGCCATGCCACGTCATGCCATTGCCAGGGATGCTGTGTCATGCTGAGCCATGCTGAGCCATGCTGTGCCATGCCATGCCGTGCTGTGCCATGCCATTACCACTGCCAGGGAAGCTGTGCCACGCTGCACCGTGCACAGGGATGCCACGCTGTGATAACCACGGATGCTCTACTGTGCTAAGGGATGCTGCACCATGCTGACCCCTGCCCTGGGATTCCACCCCATGCCATGCTAAGGCCAGGGCTGCTGCACCATGCTGAGCCATGCCCTCAGATGCCCGGCAAAGCTCTGGCGACTTTAAACAACGCTATAGCCAGGGGATGCTCACCCTGACTGACCCGTGCCCTGGGATGCCATGCTGTACCACTAATGCCCAGGGATACCGTGCCACACCGAGCCGTGCCAGGGATGCCGCTGCACACCGAGCTGTGCCACGGATGCCACGCCGAGCCGTGACAGGGATATGACTGCACACAGAGACGTGGCAGGGATGCCACCCCGAGCTGTGACAGGGATGCCACCCCGAGCCGTGCCCACCTTGAGATAGTCGTTCTCGGAGCGCAAGTCCTCCAGCTCGCGGAGCAGCCCGTCGGTGCCGGCGTCCAGCATCTCCTCGGTGAGGTCGGAGAAGGCGAGCGAGGTGCTGAGCTGCAGGCGGCTGCTGGCCACGGAGGCGGCCGAGGGCTCCTCGGGCAGCGGCGACGCCTCTCCGGCCGAGGGCGGCGGCGGCGGGGCGCTGCCCGGGGACTCGCCATCGCTGCCGCTCAGCCCCAGCTCCAGCGACAGCAGCTTCGCCTCCTCCGAGGCGCTGCAGTCCGACACCTCCGAGCTGCTGTCGGTCAGCCCCGAGCCCGGCCCGGGCGCGGCGGGCACCGAGCGGGGTCCCGAGCCGCTCCTCCTGGCCGCGGGGGCCGCCGTGTCGGCTCCGTGCCGCCGGCCCTTGGGCCGCACCGCGCCGCGCCCCGCCGGCCCCTTGCCGCCGGCCCGGGCCCCCGGCGGGCCCCGCTTGTCGGCTCGCCCGTCCTTGCTGCCGCCCGGGCGCCGCGGGTGCGGGTGCGGGTGCGCGCCGCTCGCCGCCAGCCGCGGGGCCGCGCCCGGGTGTCCCCCGCCGCCGCCGCGCCGGCTCTTGGCCAGCGACCAGCCCGGCACCTCCTTGGGGCGGGCGGGCGACGGCGCCCGCTGCGGCTTCTTCTTCCTCTCGGGGTGCGGCGGCGGCGGCGGCGGCGCGGGGGGACCCGGCTGTGCTGCCGGCGCGGCCTCCATGTCCCGCTGGGCTGCGCTGGGCTCGGCCCCGGCTGCGGCTGCGGCCCCGGCCCGGCCCCGGCCCCGGCCCCGGCTCCGCCCGCCGCCGCCGGGCGGGGACGAGCGCGGGCGGCGAACAAAAGGCGGCGGAGGGAGTGTGGGGGGAGGCGGGGGGCGGCCGTGCTGGCGGCAACAGCGACCCCTCCGCCCGCCCGGAGCCGCACCAGCCCACCCTGCCCCGGTGGATGGGGCATCCCCGGTGGGTAGAGCATCCCCGGGGTGAGGGGTGCCCCGCGGGTGTCTTCAGCAAGGAGTGTCTTTGGGGAGCCGTGACATGGCAGGCGGAGCATCCCTGGGGACAGGGTCCCCTCGTGTGTCCCCTGCAGAGCGGGTCGCTGCGGTACCCCTGCGGAGGAGGATTACTCCGGGGTATTTCAGCTCCTGGGACACCCCCGAGGGTAAATGTCCCTGAGCACAGGTCTGGGGAAGGAGGTCCCCAGGGTGTCCCTGATAGCGCAGCTCCCCCGGGGCAGTCTCGGAGGTGAAGATCCCCGAGGGACACTGAGCGTGATTGTCCCCCAGGGCACCACTGTCACTGCAGGGCATCCTCGGGGCTGGATTTGCCCCGTGGGTGGGAGCTCCCTGTCCCCCCTGAGCCAGCTCCGCGCCCCTCACGCTGCCCAGGGCCGCTGCAGCCTCCTCCGGAGCAGCGGGAGCACGGTGCCCCTCCAGGGGGAAGCCTGCAGCAGCGAGTGCCTGTTCCAGTCTGCTCCCACCCACCCGCCGCGCCTGCCGTACGTTACCAGCCGGCCCCGAACCCGCTGCGGAGCGTCCAGAGGCTCAGTTTGAACAATGCTCCTCGGCTGTGTTTGTAAAATGCTCCTCTGCGCTTCCCCGCGTGGCCTCAGCACGGGAAGCGATGCTCTGCTGCATCACACAGAGCCCGGGACCCGCTCGCTGCTCACATTCCATTCCCGATGCTGGGCAGCACAGCCCCGAGGCAGCGCCTGCTTCTGCCCGGGGCAAACCCGAGCCTGGCACAGGGGCAGAACCCGCTGCACATCTCGGTCTTAATCCGCCCAAAATAAACACACGTGGGGTTGATTAGCACGTTGCTCAGTACCCCTCTCTGTTCAGCCCACAGCCCCCTGCCCCCCTCCCCAAATTTCCTCTGGACACAGGCTGGGATTGCACTGCTGCTCTGCCCTGAGCCAGATGTGCCTCCAGCACAGGAAAACCGGGATTGTACAACACACCAGGGCTGTACAACACACCAGGGCTGTACAGCAAACCAGGATTGTACAGCAAACCAGGGCTGCACAACAAACCAGGGCTGTACAGCAAACCAGGGCTGTGCAACGCACCAGGATTGTACAGCACACCAGGATTGTACAACAAACCAGGGCTGTGCAACAAACCAGGGCTGTACAACAAACCAGGATTGTACAACAAACCAGGATTGTACAGCACACCAGGACTGTACAACAAACCAGGGCTGTACAACAAACCAGGGCTGTACAACAAACCAGGATTGTACAACAAACCAGGATTGTACAGCACACCAGGGCTGTACAACAAACCAGGGCTGTGCAACACACCAGGACTGCAGTGGTACCTTTTGTTGCAGGTATCACTCTCTGCAGCTCGTGGAGCTGTAAATCGCTGTGTGCCTCTGGCCACGGCTTGCTGAGCCCCCCCGTGGCTCCAGGAATGCCAAGGCGGTGTCTCCAGCCTGTCAGCAGCTTGTGAGCATGACAAGGGGGCTGTGGGTGGAATAAGGGACCCCAGGAAGATGGGAAGGGCTCTGTGTCCCAGCCCCACCCTGCAGCACAGCCACTGCACTGGGACAGGAAGGTTCCTGGGCATCCTGCCCTTTCCAGGAAGATTCGCAGCCACAGGTGCCGCTTTCCAGGCTCTGGCACGTTGCCTGGCACCACACCTTGCAGCAAAGCAGGCTGAGCAGTGCCAGGCGCTGTCCCACGAGGGATGGAGGGCGGGTGGCACAGCCGTGCCCTTCTGTACGTGCCCGTGGCCAGGGCTGGCGGCAGGGCTGCCCTCCCCAGCACCATTAGCAGCCGTGCCGTGACTCAGAGCTGCTGCATGACTGCACACGCCCCGAGCGGGACAGGCGCTGACCGAGCCGTGCTGCCCGTGCTCATTAGCGATCATCATTAGTCCTGCTCCCGGCAGTGCTAATTGCGTAACGCCGGCACACGGTGGGCTGCCCTCGGGGAGCCACAGAGCTGCAGGGCGGAGAGGGATGAGGGCAGCATGTCGGCAGCCTGGTCCTTGGGAACAGCCCCCGGACCTTGGGAACAGCCCCTGGACCTTGGGAACAGCCCCCAGGATGTTGGGAAGAGCCCCCAGGATGTTGGGAACAACCCCCAGGATGTTGGGAAGAGAACCTGGTCCTTGGGAACAGCCCCCAGGATGTTGGGAACAGCCCCCAGGATGTTGGGAACAGCCCCTGGTCCTTGGGAACAACCCCTGGACCTTGGGAACAGCCCCCAGGATTTTGGGAACAACCCCCAGGATGTTGAGAACAGCCTCTGGTCCTTGGGAACAGCCCCCAAGGATGTTTGGAACAACCTCCAAGATGTTTGGAATAGCCCCTGGTCCTTGGGAACAGCCCCCAGGACCTTGGGAACAGTCCCCAGGATGTCGAGAAGAGCCCTCAGGATGTTGGGAACAGCCTTGGGAACAGCCCCCAGGATGTTTGAACAGCCCCTGGTCCTTGGGAACAGCTCGTGGTCCTTGGGAACTGCGCCCAGGATGTTGAGAAGAGCCCTCAGGATGTTGAGAACAGCCCATGGTCCTTGGGAACAGCCCCCAGGATATTGGGAACAGCCCCTGGTCCTTGGGAACAGCCCATGGTCCTTGGGAACAGCCCCCAGGATATTGGGAACAGCCCCTGGTCCTTGGGAACAGCCCCCAGGATGCCATAAGGAGGGACAGGACAGGCCCCAAACTCTGCCTGGGGCTGAGCACAGGGTAGAAAGGCTTTCCCAGAGCTCAGCCTCCCTTAGGGAAGCCCAACTCTGTCAGATCTCATCACTCACAGCCCCTCTGCTGGAGCTGGGCTCTCATCCCTGGCCTCCCAGCCTGGCCCTGGCTTGTCCCCACTCCTGTCCAGGTGCTCTCAGATTGTTGGGTTGGATTATTGACTGGGTTTGTGTGGCCACGTTTTGGCAATGAGGAGAGGGCTACAGGGGTGGCTTCTGCTTTCCCCACGTCCAGCAGAGCAAATCTCTGGTGGCCCCAAGATGGATGTGAACCTGGCTGTAAATCTGGCCAGCCCAAAGAGGATGTGAATGCCATCAGAGCAGGATGTGCCTCCCGTGGTACCTGTGCATCCCCACAGGCAGGTTGTGTCTCACCCCTCTTTGGAGGCTTTGGAGGCAGCTGAGGGCTGAGCCCCTTCTGGGACTGCTGTCCAAGGCAGGAGCAGTTTTGGGGTGGAAGTGGGAGGGATGTGAACAGAGCTCAGAACATCCCCTGGGGCTGGAGGCAGTGCAGGCAGACAGGTTTAGAGCTGAGCCAAGCCAGGTGCCTTGCCCTGTGCTCACCTCCATCACCCTGGCACTGCCATGGAGCTGTGCTGGAGGGCACAGAGCCCTCAATGGCCAGAGCTGTGCCAACTGATCTCACTGATGGTCTGCTGTAGTGGCTGCTCCTGAACTAGTTGTTCCCAGGGGAATTATTCAATAAATTTGAATTAAATGTGGGCAGGCGGCTTTCTGAAGCCTCTGAAAGGAAAGCAATGAGCTTAAGCAGCCCCCTGGGCCCTCGGGAGGTCTGGCTGGCAGCCAGCTGAGGCAGGATCCAGCACAGCCCTGAGCAGAGCAGGGGAGAGCTCTCACCAGCACCGTGCTGGGCTGAGCAGGGCTCTGCTGCCCACCCAGCCCCTCCTGAGCCTCACCAGGGCCTGGAAAGGGACACAGGAGAGGGCACCAGAGGCAAAATCAGCCTGTGCTGGCTCCTGGCACAGGGACAACCCTGCAGATAGACCCCAGCTGTCACCTCCAGAGCCACCATTGCTGTGCACAAGGGCAGGAGCACCCCAGGGGCTCAGGGGATCACCCCAAACCTCTGTCCCCAGTGCAAAGGGCAGGGCCCAGGGGAGAAGCAGGAACCAGTGAAGGTGTTGACACCTGAGCACCCTTCTGGACCAGGCTCTGCACACTCCCTTCTCCTTCCCTGGCTCCCAGAGGCAGTGCTGGCTTCTCTCCAGCCCTGTGATGGGTGAGGCTGTCAGGTGCATCACAGCTGAGGGTGCTCAACCCTGTAGCAAAGTGCAGCAGGGCCTGAGGAGTGGCAGGAGGCAGGGCCTGAGCCCTCAGTCCCCAAGGTGCAGATGGACCTGGCTCAAGCTGTGTTGAGCAAAGCCAAACCCCCCTCCCTTGAGCTGATGATTCTCCAGTTTCTTAGGGAAAAAAGCTGTAGAAATGGTTGTTATGCTCAGGCACCATTCAGCATCCCCCTTGTTCAAACAGCATTTGCACCTGCTCTCCAGCACTTTATATAGACACTGACACACTCTTGGAATGACAAATATCCCAGGTGGATCATTTTTAAACACCTACATGCATTGTTTGCTGTTTACTGTGCTCCCCCTCCCCAGTGCTGCTCCCACTGAGGGGATTTGCTGCCAGGGAGGGCCCTGAGCAGGGACACGAAGCCAAACACCCCAGGGGAGGCTGTGGCACCCCAGGGCACTCTGTGTGGCCTCCCATGCCTTGCTCACACCTGGGGAAATCACTTTGCTCTCCAGCTGTGGCACATCTGCTTGCAGAGCTGCTGAACATGATGCTGCATCAGGATGGTCTGCAGCAGCCATAGCAACGGGGCTGCCTTGGATTCCCACCTTCCCCAGCAGAAATGAGGCTGATTTCTCCCAAATTCGCTGCTGCTGCCTGAGAGACACCCGCAAAAACCTCTGGCCAGGCAGGGGAGAGGAGTTCTGGGAAGGTGCTCAGGCTGAGGCTCTGCTGTCCCCTGTCAGGTGAGGGCTCTGGTGCAGTGAGCAGCTCCAGAGGCTCCGGCCAGTCCCACCTGCACCAGCTGGACCCTCCACAGATCCTGAGCTGCATCCCAAACCCTGGTTCAATCCTCCAGCATCAGCAGGGTGGGGAGCACTGCTCCTCTGCCCTACAGCTTGGATTCCACAGGGGGCAGGAGGAAGCACCAGACACCCAACACCTCCGTGCGCCGGTGTTCACAGGGGTTCCAGGTTGAGGGAGGAGACGAGGATCTGACTCCATGTTTCAGAAGGCTGATTTATTATTTTATGATATATATTACATTAAAACTATACTAAAAGAATAGAAGAAAGGATTTCATCAGAAGGCTGGCTAAGAATAGAATAGGAAAGAATGATAACAAAGGTTTGTGGCTCGGCTCTCTGTCCGAGCCAGCTGGGCTGTGATTGGCCATTAATTAGAAACAACCACATGAGACCAATCCCAGATGCACCTGTTGCATTCCACAGCAGCAGATAATCAATGTTTACATTTTGTTCCTGAGGCCTGTCAGCTTCTCAGGAGGAAAAATCCTAAGGAAAAGATTTTCCATAAAAGATGTCTGTGACACCTCTGGGCTCAGCAGCAGCCTGTGGAGGGACAGCTGTGCCAACCCAACAGCAGAGCATGAGGGCATTGCCCTCTGAAATGGCTGCTGGCCTTTGGAGATGGAGGCCCTGGGCCCAGGAATGGTCACAGGGATTTGGGGAGTCAGAACAGCCCTCCCAAATGCTGAGGGCTCCCTGGGATAAGGGCAGCACCCAGTTTCCATGGCACAGCACAGGCTTCTTCTTGACTGGCAGTGAAGGATTAAAAACCTGCAGGTGTAGGGAAAAACCAAACATGAGATACTCTGGGCTCTCCTTCCCTGGCCCTGAGCTCACCCAGTCCTGGGCCAGCCAGGATCAGCACCCACTGCTCTGCCACAGCCTGTGTCTGAGCCAGTCCCAGCTCCCAGCGCTTTGCAGCTCACACTCTCCTGTCATCACAGCTTCCCCACCCAGCCCTCAGAGCAAGCCCCAGAGCCCCACTGAGCCCCCTAGCCTGCTCTGCCCTCCCCTCTGGGCCGTGTTGCTGCTGCTCAGTGCTCCTGGGACCTGCTTTGGGGAGGAAGTGGGGCATCTCTTGCTTTTGGGGTACAAGATCACCACACTGAGCTCCATGCTGCCCTCCCCTTGCCTTCCCCCACCCTGGGCAATGTGGCTCTGCAGGGACAGCAGTGCAGGACACCCAGGCTGGCTGTCCCCAACACCAGTGTGGCAGGGTGGGGATGTTCCTGAGCAGAATCCTGCTCCAGGAACGCAGCACAGCCCTCAGCACATCCCACTGGTGTGGGACAGGGAGGTGCCACACTGGCAGGACCTTGCCAGGGCTGCCTGGCTCTCCTGGGCTGGAGATGATGGCTCTCCCAGGATGGAGGAGATGACTCTCCTGGGCTGGACATGGCTCTTCCCAGGCTGGAGATGGCTCTCCCAGCCTGGAGATGATGGCTCTCCTGGGCTGGATGTGGCTCTCCCAGGTTGGAGGTGATGGCTTTCCTGGGCTGGACGTGCTTCTCCTAGGCTGGAGGTGGCTCTTCCCTGGTTGGAGATGGCTCCCCCAGGTTGGACATGGCTCTTCCCAGCTTGGAGATGGCTCTTCCCAGGCTGGACATGGCTCTTTCCATGTTGGACATGGCTCTCCCAGGCTGGAAGTGATGGCTCTCCCAGATTGGACATGGCTCTTCCCAGGCTGGAGATGGCTCTTCCCAGGCTGGAGATGGCTTTCCCGGGCTGGAGATGGCTTTCCCGGGCTGGAGATGGCTTTCCCGGGCTGGAGGTGCCTGCCGTGGTCTAGGAATGCCTGTGGTAATTTAGGACAGCAGGGTGGCCCCAGAAACGCTGAGAGCTCCCCCAGCCCAGCTGTCAGTGACTCCTGTTTGGGACAGGGACAATGGCCATGCGCCAGGTGGGTCCTGTCACTCGTGATCTTCTCCTACCCAAAAGTCCAAAGCAAACCGAGGCCTTTATCAAAAGAGTTGTGCAAAAAACTCCAAATTTGCGTTTTCTGCCCCATTTCTGCTGGCGGGAGCTGCGGGGCTGCGTCGCCACCTGGTGGTCACAGGGAGTAGCGCAGCCGCCTTAGCGCTGTTGTCGGGAATGGGGAAAAAAATGAAAAAAAAAAAAGGAAAAAAAAGGGTGAAAAGAGTTTTGAACACTCTGCAGACACCGCAGCGTTGTAGAAGTACGGTTATAAATCGTTATCCATATGTATGTTACTATGTTTGCCTTTATATATAAAAGTGATACAAAGTTCCTTCAGTTTATATCCAGTGTTTAATTTGAATTTTGTATCCCTGTGCTGGATATCTCCAGGGCTTTTGTGCCTTTCCCTTGGAGAATGCAGCTGTGCTCCAGCCCTGCCCAGAGCACTCCAACCTGTTTTGGGCACTACCAGCAACATTTTAGCAGGGCAAAAAGCCTTCCCTTGGCTCCCACCACACTGGTGGGTTTGTGCAAGGAACATTAACATGGCAAAGAGTGGGCTCATAGTGAAGGGATACAAAATATTAATTTACTTTTTTTTTCCTGGATACCCAATAGAACATTTTAACAAGACTAGAAATGTAAAACCCAGTCAGAGCTGAGAGCACAGGCGTCCATCTTCCCTACAGCCACCAGAGACACCTGAGGATATTCAGTCAGGGCTCCAAGCTAGGGAGGAAGGACAGCAACTCAACCAAAAGCTGGAGAATACATAAAGAGAAACCTAAATAAACTCTTTCCTGTTGTTAACCTGGCCACTGAGAAATTACAACCTCCTGCTATGTGAGAATTTTCAAGGCTGGACTCTTCCATTAATGTACTGACCCCAAATTGGCTTTTGAGAAGTCTTCAGAATGCATAACAAGCATTTAAAAAATGTATCTGTCAGAAATGAAAGAAGGAAACAATCAAAGCCTGAAGTTTTAGCAATATTATGAAGCCATTGCAGTATTCTGCAGCTCCGGCAGTGCCCAGAGCTCTGACCCCAGCTACCCTTGCACTCACCCTTCAGAAAAGACTTTGTAATCAGAAACCCAGGGCAGGACTCGAGCAGTGATAAGGAAGAGAGTTCCTGAAACCATCAGAGCTGTTCCGAGGAGAGATCTCCTAAAGAAAAGCAAGAGCTGCACTTTGTAGCTTTCAAAACAAACTGTCAACATTTACCAATTGGATAGAGACAGCAAGTGATCACAAAGGAGAGGAAATAACCCACTCATATTTGATCTTTGCTGGGATTCCCGAGGTAATTTGGCTTTCTCTGCCAGCTGCACTGACCATTATGGGGGCTCAACTCATCCAAACAGGGTCATTGCCTGACCAGCTACCCCTGATGAGCCTGAGCTCCCCCAGATCCCACCTGGGACCCCACTGCCACCTCCACATGAAGTTCTGGAGTTCTATTTAAGTGCAAATCCCGGCTCCCCCTCTCAGGCCTTGCCCGTGGCACTTTCTGGGCTGGTTTCTCTCTCCTGACTGCTCGGAGTGATGCTGTGAGGGAATTCCTCTGCAGCCTTTATCCACCTGGGCTGCTCTCCAACAGGCAGGGAGCGTTGCAATGGCTTTGTTGTTTGTGAACAAGCACATTTACACACAAAGGAATCGTTTGCAGCTGCCAGGGGCAGTTTCCAGCCCTGACGCAGCTGTGGGCCAGTGCTATTCCAGTGGGAAGCCCTAGGGAAGAGCTGTGTTGCAAGGAGCATTTCCCCTACTAGGAGATAGGGGGAAATTCCTGTGCTTGCTGTGCTGCTTCTCCCCTGTTTGGTGAGTCCAGGGATGAACATCCTTGGGCAGCTCATCCTGGAGCTCATTTGGATGATCAGAGATCTTGATCAGCCAGACCTTCCTCTAGGGAAAATCTGGGTACAAACTGGAAAGGCTTGGAAGAAGCAGTGAATGGTTCTCACACCGCCATGGGTGAAGCTCTTTGTGCTGAGAAAAGAAACTTTTTTTCAGGCTCAGAAAAGAAACTTTCTGTCACCTTGTGGGAAGGGAAAAGGGCTGGGACTGAGGGCTGGGCCAGCAACTTCTGTGGTATTTTTGGGGTCCCCCATTGTTGGGAGGAATGATGAATCTGACTCCATGTTCTTAGAAGGCTAATTTATTATTTTATGATCTATATAATATTAAAGAATGCTATACCAAAACTAAAGAATAGAGACAGGATACAGACAGAAGGCTAAAAGATAATAATGAAAACTTGTGACTCCTTCCAGAGCCCTGACACAGCTGGCTGTGATTGGCCATTAAGTAAAAACAATTCACATTTTGGATAAACAATCTCCAACCACATTCCAAAGCAGCAAACACAGGAGAAGCAAATCAGATAATATTGTTTTCCTTTTCTCTGAGGCTTCTGAGCTTCCCAGGAGACAAATCCTGGGCAAGGGGATTTTTCCAGAAAATATGACAGTGACAAACTTCCTGCAAGGAAGAGGAGTGAGGGTGTCCATATGTGAGGGAAGAGACTGGCTGGATGTGAAAAACAAGCCAGAACAGTTTAAATAAGTTGTAAATTTAAATGTGGCAAGGAGGTCTCTTCAATCAAGTGATGGCACCTTGCACTGCTCCATTCCCTGTGCCCTGGATGTACCATGTCCTCCTTATCTTTCACATCTGTTTCATGTGTTGTTTGAAGATTGTTTCTAATTAGCAGAGCTCAGACAGCAAAATCCAGAGGAGAGCCAGTGCAGAGACCAAACCCCTAGAGTTCAAGGGGATTTAGTCCAGCCAAAAAAAGAATGGCACACTTAGAAAAGTCTCCTGAATTCAAGTTTTGATCAGTCTGTGTCCCAAAGTGCTTGCATTTGGAGCATGAGGAAGGCTCTGTCTCTGGCAATTTTTGAGTTGTGACCTCTGTAGGAGCAGTACTGGAAATGTGGCTGCAGCTCTTTGGCCTGTGCTCTCAGCTCCTCTCAGCCAAGCTCAGCAGCTTTGTGCCAGGTCCCTGGTAACCAGGAGAGCTGGGATTTCTTGGGATGAGTGCCTCTCCAGAAATAAAACTCACACTGGCTTCGCTTTTTCTTGAGAGCTTGAGCAAAATGGGATTTTTACAAGTTTTATTCACTGTAGGGCCTTCAGACCATGTGAAACCAGCAAAGCCAAGGCAACTTTTAAGCAGTGGAGCAGATCCATGTTGAATAAGAAACAGGTAGTTAATGTAAGGTAGATTCTCAGTATAAGGGATAAAAATTCTCAGATAAGGTATAAGAATAAGGTAGAGAATTCTCAGTATAAGGTATAACAATAAAGGTATAAGAATAAGGTTAGATTCTAATTTTTTTACACCTTAGCCCCTGTGTTGCCTGTCTCAGCTCTGTTACTCCACCCTGTCCCCTGCTCTGTGCAGTGTGGGGAAGGCCACCTTGGTGCTGGTGACAGGGACAGTCCAAGGGAAGGTGCCTGCAGTGCTGTCTGCCCTGAAGGTGGCAAATGAAGCCCCTGTAATGAGCTGGCCAGGGCACAAGGGCACAGCCACCACCCCCAGATGGGCTTGGAATTGCTTGGCTTTGGGCAGCAGCCCTAATTACTGCTCATTAATGGAAAACCCCTTTCAGTTTAATTGCTGAGAGTTTGTGCTCTGATTTAGAGGGTTTGGTTTCTGATCTCCTGCTCCAAGCAGGTCCTGCACTTTAGGGAGGAATTTCAGCCTCCATCTGGTCACAGCAGAATTTGAAATGTGACTGAAGTTTTCCATGCTGGGCTTTAATTCCCAAAGATCTGGATGCCAACAGAAATCCTGTGGTGGTGTTTGCAGGGATCCCAGGATGAGGGAAGAGATGAGAATCTTGACTCCGTGTTTCAGAAGGCTGATTTATTATTTTATGATATATATATATATATATTAAAAGAAAATGATATATTAAAACTATACTCAAAGAATAGAAGAAAGGATTTCATCAGAAGAGAGCAAGGAAAGAAAAAGAATGAGAATAAAATCTTGTGACTGCTCACAGCCTCGACACAGGTGGCTGTCATTGGTCACCAAATAAAAACAATTTCCCATGCTGGGTAAACAATTCTCCAGATCACATTCCAAAAACGTGGAGAAGCTGAAGCTTCTCAACGTCTCAGGAGAAAAGATCCTGGCAAGAGGATTTTTCATAAAATATGTCTGCAACAAAATCCTTTCCATCTTTGCCTCTTATCCACTTCTCTGGAAAACAAAGCATGAGCCAGGCTTGATTTCAGTGAGTTTGAGGGGTGGAAGCACTGGGGAGCTGATGGGCTGATGGTGTGATAAATAAATGGGTTAATAAGTGTTGGAGAAAGCCCATGGGAGTGGACCCTTGGAATGTTTTGGGAGGTTTCTGCTTGCAGCTGACTCCCTGTGCAGGCAGCTCAGCCTTTCCTGGGTGGAGAGAGCACAAAATGCTCGTGGTGAGACAAAAATCTGTGCAAAACATGAACTAAACAAACTTCCCTGCACGGGCTGGCTCCTTCAGGGGATGGAGGAAGCTGTGGGGTGAACCCTGGGCTCTGCCCTGCTAAGTGGACTCACAGATTTCTCAGAATGACCAGGTTGGAAGAGACCTCCAAGATCATCGAGTCCAACCCAGCCCCAGCCCCTCACCCAAACCTTGGCACCCAGTGCCACATCCAGGCTTTGTTAAACACACCCAGGGATGGGGACTCCACCACCTCCCTGGGCAGCCATTCCAGAACTTTATCACCCTTTCTGTAAAAGCTTTTTCCCAATCTCCAGCCTGTATTTCCCTTGGTGCAGCCTGAGGCTGTGTGCTCTGGCTGTGTCAGTGCTGCTGCAGACAGAGCCCAGCCCCAGCTGAGCACAGGCACCTTTCAGGAGCTGTGAGAGTGATGGGGGCAGCCCTGAGTCTCCTTTTCTCCAGGCTGAGCACCCCCAGCTCCCTCAGGGCTTCCTCTCAGGGTTTGTGCTCCCAGCCCCTCTCCAGCCTCGTTGCCTCCCTAAACATCTCAACATCTTTGCAGAGCAAAGAGCACCTAGTGCAGAAGGGGAGGATGGAGCTTCCTGGCTGTCTGACACACCACATTTCCACGTGCTGGTGGAAAAAAACATAATAAATGGAGAACAAAAAACAAAAACAAAATATGGAGAAAAATAAATGGAGAACAAAAAACCAAAATAAATGGAGAACATCAATAACCCTCCAGGGCTGGGGTCTGGAGGAACTGGGAGCTCCTACAGCTCCAAGCTGGAGGTTGAATTCTACTTTTGGGTATGGAGGTGGGAGGTGTAGCCAGACATCTGGGGCTCCTGCCTTTGTGTGCAGGCTGCTGCTCCCAAAGGGATCCCAGCGCTGGGGGTGTGGGGGGAAGAGGCATTAGCTACTAATTTGATGTGCTTTATGTCAAATGTTTGCAGCAGAGAACAGCTGTTTGCTACTCCCACTGTTCTCACTGCAGCTAAGAAGGGTGAGAGTTTCTGAAAAGGGTGATAATTTGATTAAAGATGCAGCAGAAGATGTTTTATGGGATATCTGTGTGGAGGCCCATCAGGGAAAGCAGTGCTGCTGAAACAGGCTTGGGCGATGCCTTTCTAGCAGGTGGAAGGTGTTGGGTGTCTCCATGGCCCATGGTGGGACTCAGCTGATGTCCTGGACTACTCTTTCTTGTCTATTTTTCCCCAGTATCCTGTAAATCCACAGCTGAGATGGAAATCATGCTTTTTCCATGTAGAAAATAAGAAAAATTTCATTAAACAATGGTTTTTAACATGGTACCAATGTGGAAACCTCAGGAGGAAGAACAGGCTCTGAGTCTAAGCCTGGCACATTCTCTGGGCAGGAGCCTCCCCCATATCCAGGGTATGGACCCCTCTTCCCTGACACCCAGCAGTGCAGCCATGGCAAATCTTGTAAATATTGGAAAAATCATCCCAGCAATAGCTGCTCCAGTTCAGTCATGGCCTCCAAAAGATGGAGCCACAAATACAAACCTGTTTTTGAGATGATGAAAACTTTCTCTGTTCTAAGCTTCTCTTGCATATCCTACAGGCACATGGTTTGCATCCACTGAAAGGTCACCCAGACCAGCCAAGGAGAGATTTTATGAAATTATTTTATGGCTTTGGGGATTCTTTTGGATTCTTCTCTCACTGATCCTGTTGTGAGACCTGAGCAAGCAGCACTGCAGGGTCTTCTGTGAAGGGTGGAGTTGCAATAGGGCACTTCACAGATGGGCTAAATAGTTCAAATAATTCAATAACTCAATAATAATTCATGTAATTCAATAGTTCAATAATTCAGTTTGGAAAAGCCTTTTAAGGTTAAGTTCCAACCATTAACACAGCACTGCCAAAGCCACCACTAAACCCCATCCCTAAGCACCACATCTACACCTTTTAAAAACCATTTCCAGGGCTGATGATCCATCACTGCCCTGGGCAGCTCTTCCAATGCCTGGCAGCCCTTTCAGTGAAGACATTTTTTGTAATATCCAATTTCCAATTTCATATTGGAATATCCAATATCCAATTTTGTAATGTCCAATCGAAATCCCACTGGTTGTACTTGAGGTTGTTCCCTCCTGTCCTGATGTTTGTTACCTGGGAGAAAAGACCTGGATTTCTTTGAAGAGACATGGATTCCTTTGAAAATACCTGGATTTCTTTGATAAGATCCAGGTGCATTTGTGCACTTCTGGTCCTGGAAAGATAAACTCAGGGTGAGGCTGTGACATGGAGGTGCTTCCCTGTGCCTTTTTAGGGGAAACACTGCAAGCCCTGCAAAGATGCAGTGTTTGTCCTGCTGTGCAGAGATTTGGAGCTGAGGGAAGAGCAGTGGCATCCTTGGAAGTGGATTTACTCCAGGCTGGTGGTTTTGCTGGTGGGTTTTTCCAAGCTGCAGTCTCCCACGAGATGGTGCTGTGGGATAGGGGACACTGTCACTCAGACACTGTCACTCAGACACTCAGACTGCAGCTTCTGGCTATAACAGAAAATTAATTTGTGGCTTTGTAAGAAATGGAGGGTTTTGTTTGCAAAGTCTCTTCAGGGAGAAAAATGGGGAGTGAGTAACATCAGCTGCTTTCCTTCCCCAAGAGCCCAATCACAGGGAAAGGAGTCCCCAAATCTCACTAAACAATTCACAGATGGCACCTTGTACTGAGTAATTTTTCACTCAGAAATTAATGCTGCTAATATTCTGCTTTTCACAGCATCACAGAGGGTTTTGGGTTGGGAAGGGACCTTTCGGATCATCCCATCCCACCCCCTGCCATGGCAGGGACACCTTCCACTGTCCCAGGCTGCTCCCAGCCCTGTCCAGCCTGGCCTTGGGCACTGCCAGGGATCCAGGGGCAGCCACAGCTGCTCTGGGCACCCTGTGCCAGGGCCTGCCCACCCTCACAGGGAAGAATTTCATCCCAATATCTCTGTCAGGTTAAAGCCATTCCTCCTGTCACTGCAGGTGAAAAGAAGCACATTTAACATGTGAGGAAAGCCTCACATATTACTGGTATGTTCAATATCTTAGTGGTTTAATTAGATAAGTTTTTACAGAAAAACAATTAAAGTATTTATGCATGCACTTGGATTTTACCCCTCTTTTGTGGGGAGGGGTTTATGCTCATCTCTGCCTTGTTCTCCTGGCTGGGGAATGAACTCCTTGGTGGTTTCATTCTGGGAGATGTGAGGGATGTTACAGCAATTTGCCAGTGCCTGAATCCTTTGCTAAGGATGTGAAGTTCTCAGTGGTGATTTTGGATTCCTTGCCCCGGGCCAGTTCTTTGTTTGCTGACACACCTTTACACCTCTGCTCCCTCTCTGATTATTTTAGAGCACTGCTGCTTCCTTCATGGTCTAAATTTATCCCATGCACTTTTCATGCATTAGTTGCTGATTCTGCTGCTCCCAACCCCAACCCTGCCCAGCTCTGGTGCTGCATTTCCTTATCTGACCATTACTGAGGTGTTTGCAGTCCCCAGTGCCAGCCTGTGTCACAGCTCCTGTCACCCCTCTGTGCTGCAGCCCATGGCTCTGTTGCAGTCCTGTGTCACTGTCACATTGTCTGGAAAAATCCCTTTGCCCAGGGTTTTTCTCCTGGGAAGCTGAGAAGCCTCAGAGAAAAAGGAAAACAATATTTATCTCATTTGCTTCTCCTGTGTTTTGCAGCTTTGGAATGTAGTTGGAGATTGTTTACCCAACATGTGAATTGTGTTTACTTAATGACCAATCATGGTCAGGCTGTGTCAGGTCTCTGGCGAGAATCACAAGTTTTCATTATTATCTTTTTTTAAATTTATCTTTTTCATTGTTATCTTTTATCTTTTATTATCTTTTAGCCTTCTGTCTGTATCCTTTCTGTATTCTTTAGTATAGATATAATATAATATAATATAATATAATAATAAATTAGCCTTCTAAGAACATGGAGTCAGATCCATAATTCCTCCCTACAATGGGAGTCTCAGAAAATACCACAGTTCTGGGCTTTTCTTAACTTGGTACAAAGCTTTTTTTGGTGATGGCGCTGCTGGGTTCCAGGGTCTGTACTTACACTGTGGGATTTCTGTCCCACAGCCCTTTCAGTTCCTTTTTCCTCCACCCACTTTATACATCCAGCAGATTTTTGGGTCTTTTTCAACTCTGAGCTGCTGATCTGAAAGTCTTGTTAGGGGAAAATTATTTTTTTTGAACATGCCCTGTCCAGTGATGCTCCTTGTTAATAATGATACCTTTGATCAGTGCCATGGAAAATGTGGACAGTGCCTAGATTTGGTATTTTGCAGAGAAACTGCAAGAAAGTGAAGGAATGGACAAATATTTGCCACAGGGATTCTGTTTTCTTTTCAAGCAAACATCTGGGTTATTCCAATTAAGAAAAAAAAAAAAGGTACTGTGGCAAGTATGAAAAGATCCAGGAATTTCATGTCAGCCTGTGTTTTTATTCTTTAATTTCAGAGCCTCTCCATCTGGAAATAAAAGTATTACTGGGGTTTGATCTGGAGTCCTCGGAAGTCCAGGGAAGATTTCCCCTCCGAGTGCTTCAGTAACAGTAAATGCTGGATGGAGAGAGGCTGAATAATTTAGGCAGCAATTCCCAGTGCTGTGTGCTTGCTGCCCAAACACACTGTGAGCCAAGGGTGCCCTGAGATGTCCATGAATACAGAGATTCCCCCTCTCAGTGCCCTGGCTGCTTCCAGCAGCAGCTGAGCCCCTGCCAGCCCTCCTGGCTCCTTAAACCTCCCTTTGTGGCAGCTCCAGGGTTTTGTCCATGTTCCCACCGTGGGGATGGGGTGGGAATTGTCCCTCCTGGGTGTAGATTGATGATGGCCAGAGCTCTGTGCTCTCACCAAGTGATGTTGGTGTCTCCGTAGCCCAGGGGAGCTGTGGGTGACTGCCAGAGGCAATGGGGTGGCACTGTGCAATTAATTCAGTCAGCTGAATTTGCCTTTTTCTGTTTGTTTTATTCTGAGGAGGAAGCTGGCCAGCTAACAAGTAAAACACAAGTTGGAACCTACTCCTGTAATGTGCCAAAAGAAAAATAATCTTAGTTTGGGGTTTTTCTCTTGCTCCTGTTGATTGGCAGGGCCCTTCATTACTGTTCACACAGTTATTTTAAGCTGTGCTTCTACAGCAGTAAAAATGATGATCAGTTGTATTTTTCACCAACAAATGTGATTAATTTATCTCACCCAGTCACTCAGGGGTGACCTTCCCCCAGTCTTTCCTTAATGAACTGTTTTGTGATATAATGCACCTCTGCTCTAAGGCTACAGGAATTGTTACCTGCTGCAAAGGGGGTCATGGTGGGTGGGCTTTGGGTAGGGAAGGTGTTCCTGTCCATGGCAGGGGGTGGAATGAGGTGAACTTTTCATCCCTTCCAACCCAAACCCTTCTGTGGCTCTAAGAAATGCTCAGCTCCTGATTTTGTACAGATGAATTCTATCTGTGGTCACTCCACTTGTGTTTCCTCTGTCCACACAAAAATCTCAGCCTGTCTCTTCAGTGTCCTCTGGAGTCAGAGCCATCAGCCCAATCCCCACGTGGCAGAGTCCTCAGCCTCTTCCCTGTGCCCTTCCCTCCTTGATCTGCTGCCCATACTGTGATTATCATTCAGGTCAGCTCCCTGTTGCTTCCTCAGACTCACATTTCCCTCAGGGTCCTGATGTTGAAGTTACTTCTGAATTTTACAGAATTTCTGTCTAACCTTTCTATAATTCAACCCTTCTGGTCCAGGGGTGCTGTGTGTGCCTGTCAGCTTAGCTAGGAATCCAGTGTTTCTGCCCCACTGCAGGGGGAAGAATTAAAAACTTCCACAGCCACAGTGGGTCTGGGGTTTCTCCAACTTACTGCAGGTTTGGAGGTACCTCAAGACAACTCTAATTATTTCTCTTAATGAACTTCCAGAGAAATGCCAACCTGGGCAATGTTGTGAATCCTGTTTTCTTCTCCTCACCAAGACTTTTTTTCATTGAGATGGAAAAGAACACCATGACTAGGTGTCCAGTAAACCCAGATATATCAGAAAATTGGGAATGTGACTTCACCTCTGGTGTTGTCATGTTCTTCCCTCAGCAAATGCAGTCCTGCCCCACTCAGCTTGGTTAAAGCTTCCCTGAGAATCTTGTTTCAGCAAATTTTCTAGGATCATCTACCCTCTACCTGCACCCCTGTAGCTCCCCTTCCCTGCCACAGCAAAAGCTGTTGTCTACAGCACCAAAGCTGTTGTTTTCACTCTTCAGGTGTCTCCAAGTGCATTCCTTCCCTGATGCTGCTCTGCCCTCTAGACAAGCATCTCTGCAGCCCCTCCTCAGCATTCTCCCACAGCTGGATAAAATCTGCCTGTAAAGAATTCCTAGATTCCTCACCATGGGCCTTTTCAAATCTTGACACCAAGTAGAGTTCCCAAATGGGATTTTTGTCTGTGGGGCTGCTCAGTGTAGTCTGGCTCCTTATTGCTCCTTTGCTCTCAGTGAGGGCAGCAGGAGGTCATGGGGGAATGACTCATCACAGAATCATGGATTGGTTTGGGTTGGAAGGGTTTTAAGATTGTCTTGTTCCAACCCCCTGCCATGGGCAGGGACACTTTTCACTAGATCAAGCCCTGTCCAGCCTGGCCTTCAACTCTTCTAGAAATGGGGCAGCCACAGCTTCTCTGGAAACCTGTGCCAGTGCATCCCTGTTAGCAATTTCTTCCTAATATCCCACCTAAATCTCCTCTCTGTAGGTTGAACCCATTCCCCTTTGTCCTGTCACTCCAGGCCCTTTAAAAACTCTCTCTCCATCGTTTTCTAGACTCCCTTCAGTTACTGCAAGGCTGGAATTAGATCACCCCAGATCCTTCTCTTTTCCAGGCTGAACAGCCCCAACCTGTGGGACTCACATTCCCTGAACCTGAAAGAAGCAGTGAGAGAAGCAGAGAAGAGAATGATTAAAACAATCCTTATCTCATTTGCTGCTCCTGTGTTGAGCCAAAGCAGAATGCAATGTGGAGATTGTTTACCCACAGTGATGGTGTTTTGTTACCTTGGCCTGTCAGGGCCAGGTGTGTGCAGACTGTGGGTCAGCAGGCAGTCACAGGATTCTGGGCAGTTGAGTGCTTGGGCAGTCCCAGTTGAGATGTAGTGTAATATAGTACAGAATAATATACAATAATAAAGTAATTAATTAGCCTTCTGATATCATGGAGTCCCTCTCATCATTCCTCCTGCCAATCGGGTGAAATTTCACCAATACCAACTCTCCCAGCCCTTCCTCCCAGCAGAGCTGCTCCATCCCTCTGGTGATCCTGCTGCCTCCTCTGGGCTCTCTCCAGCAGCTCCACATCCTCCTTGTGCCCTGTGATGGAAGGAGGTCACACCAGCTCCCTGCCCTGTGCTTCTTGCTGCTCCCAGTTCCATGGCCTGGAGACTTGCTCCCAGTTCCACAGCCCATTCCATGGCCTGGAGGCCTGCTCCCAGTTCCACAGTCTGGAGACCTGTTCACAGTTCCATGGCCTAGAGACCTGCTCCCAGTTCCACAGCCCATTCCATTGCCTGAAGGCCTGCTCCCAGTTCCATGGCCTGGGGACCTGCTCCCAGTTCCATGGCCTAGAAACCTGTTCCCAGTTGCATAGCCTAGACCATGGCCTGGAAACCTGCTCCCAGTTCCACAGCCCAGTTCCATGGCCTGGGGACTTGCTCCCAGTTCCGTGGCCTGGGGATCTGCTCCCGTTTCCATGGCCCAGGCCACGGCCTGCAGATCTGCTCTCAGTTCCTTGGCCTGGAGACCTGCTCCCAGTTCCATAGCCCAGACCACAGCCTGGAGATCTGCTTCCATTTCCATGGCCCAGACTTTGGCCTGGGCACCTGTTCCCATTTCCATGGCCCAGACCATGGCTTGGAGACCTGCTGCCAGTTCGATGGCCTGGTGACCTGCTCCCAGTTCCCTCTGCCAATCCCACCAGTTTGGCATGTGATGCCTTCATCATGTGAGGCAGGGCCTCTTTGTGCTGAGAACACCCGAGCCACCGCCGTCCTTCCCGGCATTTGTGCAAACCATCGCTAATTGCATCCCGAGGCTCTGGCCTGCTTTCCTGCAGGCACACGGCCCTGGGGCCAGCATTGTGAAAAGTGCATATTTTCTGATTGGCTTTTCACAAATATTAAAATGAATATTATGTGTGCTGTGTTAGAAAATTATGCTGTGTTAGTTTTTTAAAGTAATGTGTTAAATGTAGTTTTAGGTTATAACATAATGTTAAAATATAAACTCTGCTATGTAGGATACTTTTTTTTAAAGAGAGGACTTGCACCAAGATAGCCACAGGAACCTGAATCTTTCACAGAAAGAGAATTTATTGCTCTCTTATCAAGTTCTTACTGCCTCACTCAGCCCTGAGATGATGTCAGAATTAAGAGGAAGAAGTTGACGATGACCAGACAGAATCCGGTGTTTGAATGGAATTTATGCATCATGTATGTGGTGTATGAATATGCAACAGGCTGTTGCTTTTAAGGGTTAATCCTCTGTTAATGTGGGTCCTTTTTCGGGCTTATTTTGCCCAGAAAAAGGTACCCAGACCATCCATAACTCTTTGTCTCTATTGTCTCATATTGTCCTAATTCAGTTTGTCCAAATTATTATTACTCTAATTGTATTACTATTTTTATAACCATTTTATTACTATTGAACTTTTTAAAATTTTAAAAACAAGTGATTGGCGTTTTTCACAAGCATGCAGAGGGAAATTGGTGTGCTGGACAGGGCTGGTGCTGGCCCAGACCTCTCTGATGTTCTTTGTCTCTGCAGCTCCCAGGCTTTGTTTGTCAGTGCTAAGTCACGATGCGAAGCGGAACAGTCCAGACTTAGGGAAACTGGGTCAAACTCCTAAGGAGGAGCACAAAAGCCTAGTGTGTGAGCTTGGGAGGGCAGAACAAACAGGCCAGGGCACAAAATGGAGAGGGAACTGGGAAGGACAGAGAGGAAGATGCTCTGCACCAGTGTGTTAGATGCAAGAGGCCATTGGGGAAATGTTGGGCTGGTCCTTGGAGCACAGGGAAGGTTGTGGAGGAGCAAAGCCCAGTTGATTCCTGTTGATGTTGAATTGCTTCAGATTCAACTCAAATGTGCAGCTGCCACCAGGCAGCCAACACAAGAAAAAAGAAATTAAAAAGTGTGGATTGTTGTTCTGGAATCACGTAGGTGCTGGGGAAAATCACCACAGGGTGATTTGCTCCACCATGGAGCTGCTCATCACTGGTTTCGCAAAGTGTGAAAAATATGTCCTGGCAAAGATAATAAAAATAAATTCCCATTCAAATGGGGTGAAGGAAGCTCCATATACAGATCAGCAGTTTAACTTTATCTGCCAGGAAAATATTGGAGCAAACAGTGAAAATGTTAGCACATAGTGAGGAGGTCAGCAGCATCCTGTGGGCTTGTCTAGAACGAGTGGCTTCCAAACAATTTAGATTTTTCTCCTGTGACAGTATAATTCAGTTTTAAGAGCAAAAGAAAAGCAGTAGATTTTATATAAATTGACATTAATAAAGCTTTTGATTTTCTCCAATTATGTTTTTGATAATCAAGATAGAGAAACCTCATTAGAAGAAAAATTTCATTTGGTGGTTGCAAAACTGGTTGGAAAGCCATGCTGGAAAGTTGTTTCTTATCAAAAGAGAAAACTTCACAAAGTGGGGTTCTGCAAAGGGTTTGCTGTCAATCAGTGTCTTCATTAATCATCTCAAGGATGAGATAAAGATTGCTCTTATTAAATTTGCAAATGAGGTCAAGCAGAAAGTCTAAGCTGTAAATATGTCAGAGAAGAATTAGGATATAAAACTAACCTGCTCTCTTTTCCCACTGTTCATGGGAGGAGAAGTTATGGGTGTAGGTTCAGCTATTTAGAGCATTGAGTGAGACTTCCTAACAGGAAGGATGATCCAGGACTGGCACCAGTGGCCTCCAGCACAAGCTTGGTGTCAGAAAAGGGAATTAAGCTATGGCTTAATTGTGTAAAGATGATCCTCCTCCAGTGCAGAGAGCTGCTCTTTGAGGTCTCTTCCCACCTCATTCCTGGTGTGTAAGGTAGGAGAGGGCTCCTGGGATCAACCCCAGCATCAGGAACCAGCCCTGTGTGTGGCTGCTGGAAGGCAAGAACATGCAGGTTCCCCTGCCATGACTTCCAGATCTTTTCTTTTTACAGAGAATCTTCTGCTGCCTTGAGGACCATCAGGGCATTTAAAACTGCTTTTGCTGTTCCTTCAAATTTCTTTGGTTGTGGGGGTGAATGTGGGAATTCATAATGTGCTTTATCAACTACACAAGTTAATAATGTGGAGCTTGTGTAATTTGGAACACTACCAAAGGATGAATCCATGATGCACAGTTCTAAGTTCACTAAATCCCCAGAAGTAAAACTTATTCAAAATATATCTGTATCTGGAATAGTGTTGTCTTATCCTTTACACTTGTGTTTCTATTTCTGTACTGATACAGCTCATATAACATTTCATTTCCCGTTTTGAACTTGAAATGCAGCAAGATGAAAAACTCATTTTTGGTAAACAGGGATTTTTATTTTGGATTCTATAGAGAGAACAAAATTGGCTGTGCGTGGAAGCACTTGCTGCTTTGAAGTGGTTAATTTGCCTTTATCTTCCAGACACATGACATCAGATTGGATCCAAGTGTGTTCCTAAGCAGAGATGAAGTCCTGACACCCCCTAACTTGGGTTTCATTTACAGCTGGATTCTAATCCTGCAGTAGAAAGCAATCCTCACTAGGGCCAGGCAAAACCCATGAGCTTTCCCCCAAACCTTGGCTTAAATAGGTTTTTTGAAACTAGACCTGACCTGGATGCTAATTTAGCACTATTTTTTTGTGCTTAAAGGCAATGTATAGGCAAGGAACATATTGTGCTCTGTTGTAATAAGATCTGAGTTTCATCAATATTCAGTACTAGCACATGCTGGGTGGTGTTAGGGACTGAGCAGATACTGCGAGCACCAGCTGCTGCTTTTATGCCAGTTTTTCACGCTGAACAGTAGGAGACTAAACTCTAGCATCATGCAGAATGGAGAGCTATCAGGAGTTGGGAGCAGCACGGGGAAATTAATGCAAATCCCCCTGTGCTCGTTAATGGTGTCTGTGATTGGGCTGGAGGAGGCTGTGAGGGGCAGAGCTGTTCCCCTGTGCTGTCACAGTGGCTCTGCCACCCCAGGCATGTCTCCAAGGCATAATTATTTTGAGATATTGAGGTCCACAGAAGCCTTTACTTTAAGGTTGACTAATGCATTATAATGTCTTCAAAACTCTGGCCCCCGGGCTTCTTGGTGGTGAGTCATCTGACTAAAAGCATCTGGCCATGTGCTGTTCCCTCACTGTGGGATGGTCTGCAGCTCTCTGGGCCCTCAGCTGGTGACACAGGGCTCCCCAGGGCCTTGTCCCAGACTGCCCCAGCCTCAGGGTAGGCACAAGCACCCTGTCCAATCTGCCTTTCCTGCCTCTGCATGCAGCCATTTATTTGTCTTAATTCTCAACCCTCTGCTTTGCACAATGACCTTGTAGGGGTTTTTGCCCTTTTCCCAGGTACTTTGAGAAAAGATCTTGCTTTAGATGACTCCAAAAATCCAAAGGAAGTGTTCAAGGATGACAAGTACTGGGGGTGGAGGCTGTGCTTTATTCTAGAGTGACAACCAGTCAAAGACCTTATGGTTGTCATACTGCCTGCCCTGGGGCCACCACCAGTAGAGGCAGGTCCAGTTATCACCAAAGGGGCCTCCAGTTATCACCAAAGGGGTCACCAATTATCACCAAAGGGGTGATCAATTATCCCCAAAGGGGTATTGGGGACAGACAAACGTGATACAGAGACTCCATCAGCAGAAGGCATGAAAAGGAACTTCATTATTAGAAATTCACAGTTCTTATAGAAGCAATGGTGGTCCTAAGACCTGATTGGCCTTTAGGAATCTTCTCTCACCTATTGGTCAAGAAGGGACAGCTCCTTCTTGTAAACATCTTTGACAAACAGAGATTGCCTGCCAGGTGCAGAGATTGAGATAATAATTGTTTTAATTCTTTCTCTGAGCTTTCTCACAGCTTCCCAGGAAAATCCTGGGAGAGCTGTGTCTCTCTCTGCTCAGAGGATGTGTGATTACCGCACAGTGTTACCAGGAGATCCCATAATTGTGTTGATGATTTCTTGACTGACACTGGACCAGCCATCCAGCCCCTCCAGATCTCAGCAGATTTTTGTGGAGAGCAACAGTTGTCATTTTCCACTCTCTGTCTGCCTTGAGCTGTCAAATTGAGGCATCCCATAGTGGGATGTTCTTCTTTCAGTGACTGATCTATTGGGAAAGCTCACATCTTGGGGGCAGTCAGGGCAATTTTAGAGCTCCTGGGGTTAAAGTGTTGGGACTAATGTCTGGAGAACCATTTTTTTGGTCCTCTAAAATCCAAGCACAGCTGTTCATCCTCTTTCAAACTTGTATTTACAAAGGATATATCATAACCTTAGGAAATTCTCCTTTGACTAGGAATGGAAGTTGCTCTGAGACTGGAACCTGCTTTGATTATAAGTCTGCAGTATGTGGTCAGAAATCTCAATCTTTAATGATTAAGACATTTTCCCCCCAGTCCTGTTATTCTTAGTGGCAGCTTCTTGCCACAATATAGAATTTCAATTTATGTATATGTGTTTTTGAGAGCAGGTCTCCACGTTGAATGCCTTTAGGCTAACTGAATTCAGTCATCAAATTCCAATTAAATCACAGGTCAGAAATGTCTGTAATTAGGACTCTTTAAGGGTTGCTATTATTACTATTTTTGTAATTCACAATACAAAAGTGACTTCTAGTATCATGTAAAGTTTTACTGTTAATTTTCCTATACTGAAAGACAGGAAGCACTGTTGGACTTTATCTCTGATTTGCAGGAATGAGGGAGGTGGCATCAAACAGCAATTTCCATCCTGTCTGGTCCAATGACAAGATGGTGAATCTGCAGGAATGGGAACACACTGGGTTGTGTGCCATTTGCCAGGGGAGGAAGCAATTTCCTGTGGAGACTGAAGGCCTCTGTTCCCCCAGCAAGGCCAGCAGAAGCATTTGCTGCCTTTGGCTACATCATAATTGCATTAATAAAGACAGCAGCTCCCATGGGGCAAAGGCTGCAATTAGCAGCAGCATCAGAGGTTTCATCCCTGCCTCTGCAGTGCTCCCCTGCAAGCAGAGAGGTTCTGCTGGAATTTATTGATGCCATTCCTGCCTTTGAATGAGCAGCTCCTGCCGTGCTTTCACCACCCAGCAAATCTCTCCAGAGCTGGAAATGGGCTCTGGGGGTGCTGATGGGGAAATCAGGTCTGCTCCCTGCAGCCCCCAGCTGGGGGAGGTGCTGGGAGCTCCCCCCAGGCCAGCACTGAAAATCAAATGATTTGGGGAATCATCTGGTTCTTGCAGGGAAGGGGATGATCATGAGCAGCTTGCTGTGGTTGTCTGACTGTGCGGGGTGTCTTGGTGTAACTTCTGCCTGCTCTGCCTGCCTTGGATGCTCTTCCAAGTTTAGGGTTGGTCAGGAATGGAAATATGTGCCCACAGCATTCTGCAAGAGTGACAGAATCCCAGAATGGATTGGGTTGGAAAGGACCTGAAAAATCATCTCATTCCAACCCCCTGCCATGGGCAGGGACACCTTCCACTGTCCCAGGCTGCTCCCAGCCCTGTCCAGCCTGGCCTTGGGCACTGCCAGGGATCCAGGGGCAGTCACAGCTGCTCTGGGCAATCCTTCATGCACAGGGAAGAATTTTTTCCCACTCTCTGATCTAAACCTACTCCTTGTCAGCTTAAAGAAATTCCCCTTTGTGCTGTCACTCCATGGCATTGTCAAAAGTCCCTCCCCAGCTCCCTCAGAACCCTTTAGGCACTGGAAGATGCTCTCAGGTCTCCCCAGAACCTTCTCTTCTCCCATCTGCGCCTTCACAGAACCCACTTAAGTGACAATTCCTTGGCAAACCTTGGCTGGATTGACATCTTCACTTCATTGCAAAAATAAATGGTAGAATACAACATTTGAAGACCCACAATCCATGACATTGGCTGAGATTTTGGAAGTGTGGGTCTGTTTGAGCACACACACACAGCTGCACACACATGATCACAGAGAAAGGCACAAACCCCATGTGGCACTGTTGGTGACCTGCCAGCCACAGCTCCTGCACCCATACCTGGGAGAGCTCTCCAGGAGAGCTGCTGCCTGCCAGAGCTTCCACTGAGCTTTTCTTTCTGAAAACTCCCTCCTCTGTGCTGCTGCCTGCTCAGGAGCTCATTAACTTTCTCCAAAAATTGAAAATACCGGGGAGCTCTTAAACAGCTTCTTGATCTACCCATTGCGTTTTGTGGAGCTGCTGCTCTTCAGCATTTCAACTTGAGTGAAACTGCTTTTAAAGCAAAGGAAAGGAGTAAAGTAGTGTGGTAGTTTACTCACTGCTTCCATGTGGGAAGTGTGGGTAGAGTGGAGCAACGGTGCAGGAGAGCTGATGGGCTCACAGCTCATTAGCACTCCCCTCAGAGCTCCAATGAGGAGGGGCACAGCAGGGATGTGTAGGAGATTTGGACTTGACCCATAACTGGAGTAAATCAGCCAGATCTTTTGTTGGATTCAGTGGAACAGAACATGAAAAAGCTCCCACCCAATTGCAGGAGTATATTCCCATCCAGGGCTAACTTTGGTGAGCCTGCAGTGCTGTTTCATTCCATGTCATACTCCACAAATGGAGGAGAATGCTCCTGGTTCCTCCCCCTGCCACATCACCACCCACCAACCTGCTGCACCACACCACTCCTCTCTCCCTTTTCCCCTTGCCAGTCTGAGAAACTTTAAATGGGGGAAAAAAAAAAAAGAAAAAAAATGATGAACCACCATCTGGTCCCCACGAACAGGACCAGCTCTCAGGCCATTTCCTCAGCACAAGCTGGCACAGTTCCCTCCTCTGCAGCAGATCCACTCATCTTGCTCTAGCTTTGGGTCTGCTCCCATATGGTCAGTGCCTAAATTATTGATATTATTTATACTGCTGTTGTGCCTCAGGTCCAGGGCATTTTTGTGCTGGCTACTGTGAAGAATAAAAAAAAACAGTCCCTGCTCTGGGATCTAATACCTGTTAGTACCAATTATGCTCAGTACCTGGCTGTATTTTTACACAGGAACTTTCCAGGAGCTTCATACTCTTCCTCTAGACAATGCCTGTGGCTCACAGCTTCTCTTCAGCAGCATTTGACCATTTTCTTCAAGTCCCAGGTGGAGCCATGCACTTATATGAAAATCACTGCTTTTAAAACAGGAAATTGAAGTTTATATCACTATAATTTTTGTTATGAAAACTTCATATCCTAAAGACTCAAACCTCAGGGGTTCCAGCAAATTGAATGAATTTCTTATAAGATTAAGTTTAAGGAGACATTGACTTCGTCAGTCTCAGCCTGAGGTGAGAATTGAGATTAATAATGGCAATTCTGTCCCAATAAAGCCTGTTTATCATGGAATTGTACACAGTATTTAAACTGTGTGTTCTCTTATTTACCTAATAATTTGAGACAAAAATAAAATGTTTAAATGATGTTCATCAAATGAAATATCTGGAACTCTTTGCCCTGCAAAAGTGAATGAATAAGCAATTGGAAATGGATTCTCACTAAGCCACTTGGATGTTCAGGCTGTGGTATGTCTGTTCTTTCAAGATGTCAATAATAAAGGGATCTGGACCAGTGGAAATTAAATGGCAAAGAGTTCTACCCTGTGATGGAAGCCTGGGACCTCCTGGTGGCAGCAGCCCCAGCCCATGAACACAGAAAGCACCACTGGAGCTGTTTTACCTGCAGGAATCGTGAAAAAATGGATGTTTTCACATCCAGAACATTCTGAAGGATCTTCCTGACCAATGTAAAACTTGTAGCCAGGGTGGTCTTCCCCATTTGGCAGATGGAGGGTGATAATGGATAGAATTCATGATAACAGAGAAGCCAAAGCCCAGTGGATGCTGCTCTGGAGCTTAAGTGAAATCTCCACAGCAGTTTGGCAATGGAGAAATTGTCTGCACTGAGGGGAAGAAGAGAGGATTACTACAAGAAAAACTCAAATTTTTTTTTTTTTGTTTTGGTGGATTGATCAAATTTAGTGCAGTTAAATGGCATTTATAGCCCCTGAAAGCAGGAAAATAACTTCAAATTGAATAACCTTTGATTTTTAAACAAACACTAATAATACTGGATCAATGAGTGAAAGTCAATTACATTCAGTTAAGCTGTGCCCTTTAAAGCATCCCAGAACTGCTCTGCTGTTTCCTCCAGTGATGTATCACAGCTCCCAGGGCTGCTCAGACAGCAGGAACCCTTCTTTAATTCCAAAAACCAGAAAAAGACAGTCCTGAGCCTCTTTTCCTTCTATCTTCTGAAAGAGGGAAGAGTTCCTTAACAGCTGAAGAATTGTCAAGGGAAGAAGTGATGAAAAAACCATGTGCCCATCTGAAATGGAAAACTTTGACATGCTCCCCTGCCATTCCTCATGGGTATTTCTATAAGTGACAGCCACTTTTGCCTTTAGAAATGAAACCCGGTCACTGACAGGGCACAGCAGCACAAAAGGGCTTTAAAAAAAAAGGAAATTAAAAAAAAAATTAGTACCTTATGACCACAGCCCTGCTGTATAATCTCAGATTCTGCTTTTTGCCCCTGTTATATTTATTTACTCTGTGCTTCAAACCATGTTTTGTGGGTTGTTATGGAAGCTTTTCAGTTGTGGCCACATCTTTCCTTCATGATGGAAGACAGAAATGCCTCCTGGGGATGCAGCTGAGTATCTGGATGTAGAAGGGCTTGAAAAGGTTGATATCAGGATATCTCCAACAAATTTGTTTATCAGCAACATGAAACAGTCTTTGTAGACATCAGGCAATTTTTTTTCATGTTTAATTATATTAAAAGTCAGTCTTGTACACACTGAGGAGCCAAGTTGGAAGGGAAGAACCCAAAAAAAAAAATCTACTAATGGCTTTGTGTGTACCTTGGATTTACCCAGCACGAGATGAAGTGAGATACTGATGCAACAGAAAGCACAAAACTTAGATTTTCTTTGTGCTATTGAACTCTTGGACAGTTCTGTTGTATGAACTGCATGTAGGAAGGCTCAGGAGGAATGGGGCACCTTGAGCCTGGAGTGTGGTGTTTCCATCATTTCATCCCTGTGAACCATAAAAAACCTTTTTCTTGAAGTTTTGCCTCCTGAAGGAGCCACAAAACTCTGTTTGAGAGGACATCATGGTTGAGGGAGTGTGTGTGGCACTGCATTGCAATTACCACGAGCCAGCAAGTGCAAGGAGGTTTCTGCTAATCCAGAGGCTGAATTTTATCTGTAAATTAGGGGATAATACAGATACATAAAAGTAGTAGCATGTTACAGTGGAATGATTTTGTGGTTAAGCTTATTAAAGAACAATTTCTCAGCTAGTCAGTGTCCCAGGCTGGATTTGCTGGGAGCCTTTTTCCATTTCCATTTCCTTGTGTGCATTGGTCTAGATAGAAACATCATTTTATGTGTGGGACAGGCTGGGTCCTGATGCTTTTTATGATAAAGAGAAGACAGATATCTAAGGCAGAAAGAGTTAATCCATTAACATCCTTTAATTGTGCTGCTGCCAATCAGCCTGGTTGTGCACCTGACCAAGTGAACCTGGGATGCTTTTTATGCAGCAGAAAAAGAAGCTTCTGGAAAGTGTATCCACTGTGGATTTTCAATTACTGCTGCCCTTTTTGTGCTTTGTTCATTTTGCATTAATTTAGATGAGTTCAGAGATATCAGGTTAGCCAGGATGATAAATAAATTAACCTTTATTAATTAGACTCTTTAGGACTGATTCATTTATTTTGTTTCAGCATTTGTGATTCACCACAAATGAATGTGCTCTATCTCTCTGCCTCACAATCTGTTTGTCTTGAATTTCAGTTTATTGTTGCATCTGTTTGGGATCTTTCAATATGGGAGAGAGCTATGATTTAAAGATTATAAACATGTATAAACAGTGTAGGAATAAACTGAGAGGCTTGGCATGTTGCTTTGGGCTCTGTGCCCTGCCAATGTGACTATTGGGTTTACCTGGTCCCGAGCTGTCTCATATCTGTCTGCTTTGGGCATGGTGAGAACAGGCAGCTGTCTGTGTCTGTCCATGCTGAATCATTCCTCCCTGCCAAAATTAAGAAACACTCCCTGCTGAAGCACCAGGAAATAGCCCAAGCTGCCTTCCAGTGGTCAGAATTTGACTGGTTTTGGTTGGATGGACACACACCCTGCAGCATGTCTGTTGGACACACCTGGCACTGAGCACAGCATCCCTGCCTCTCAGCCTTGCAGAGTGGGACTGAGCATGGGCTGAGCTCTATTTCTCCTCTGAGAAGAGGAGCACAGCTCTGATGTCCCCTGGCTGGACACCAGCCAAGCCCCCAGAAGACAGAGGGGAGCAGTCAGGCTGTGCTGCCCTTTTCTCCTGCTGCTGGGCTGAGCCTGTCCCTGCACAGATTCTGTCACACACACTCTATCTTCAGCATGGCACCAGGTTTGTGCCTTGACAGCCCCTAATAAAGCCATTTTTCTTTCCCAGGCTCCACCAGGCAGGCCTGCTCGGGATGCTGATCAACAATTTAGCTTTACTTGGGTGACTTGGAACAATCCTGGCTCTTTCAAGGCTGAGTGGAAAAATGTTCCCAGCATGTCTAAGGGAAGACCTCAAAGATTTGTCTACAGTTCTTACTGCTGGTGTATCCCACTGGGCATTTGATTCCCACGTTGAAATTCTGAGCAGATAGCATTTAATCTTCACCAGAACAGGGGTTTTTTTGCAACTCCACCAGCATATCTGAGAACAATATTAATGCTTGAAAGTGCAAGTCCCTGACACCCCAGCTCTGCCAGGAGCAAGCAGCAGGCTGAGGCATCCAGTGGTAAATAAGCTCAGCAGACTCCTGATGGAAAGTAAGAGAAGGGACATGTTGGGAAAAAACAACAAAACGTTTGTGAGTCCATTTGACTTTGTAAATTTGCTAGAAAAGGACATGATTTCCACATAGCACTTTTGGTGTGTAATTTGTGTGTCACCAGCTTTCTGGTTTGCTCATATCAATGTTGGTTTGTCCAACAGAAGGTGTGTTGTACCTTGCCAAAAATTCCCTCACTCTTTAGGCACTGCCATGGTATCACTGCAGCCCAAGTAGGAATTCCAGGCTTTGTGTGTGGTTTCACTTTTCCTGCATCTGTCTTTAGACATCCCTCTAAATAAACAGGTCTAAAATATCTCAGGCAGTTTTTATGTAGGGAGCAACTGGGCATATAATACAAATTTTGTAAAATACTACTGGGATGAGCACCCCTATTCCCTCTGAAAGTGGATGGGATTAATTACTTTTGGGAAGCAATAGCTGCTGGGCTTTAACTCCATCAATGACTGTCTCAAGTTTGAAGTTTACATTTCTTATTAAAAAATAGCATTAGGATTCAGCTAGAGTGAATTTCTCAGAAACCTAGCCTTGGAAAAGGATAGCTTTCTTTCCTGGAGAACGCAATAACTCACAGTTGTTTTCTTTTAAATAGATAGCATAAAAATACATGTGAAAACCCCTAATCTTAGTTCTCAACTATTTTGAAAATTACTTGTGGAATGCCATGCTTGTTTATTGTCAAGGCAGGCTGGTGAGACATGAGCTTGTATCAGCCATGTTTGTAGTTTTGTGTGTTGAGTCGGTGAGAGGGTAAAACAACATAAATAGAGGTAGTTTGGGCAGATTTGTTAATGGGACTGGTAACTTTCTCCACCCAGTCATCCTCTTCCTACAGGTTCTCATAGGTAGAAGTCACAAAGCAGATTTTTTTTTCTCTTCCTGCCTGTCCTTTACAACTTACCTTGAGCTGTGGAACCATCTGGAGCATAAAACAAAGAGCAAATCCTCACTGGAGCTCCTTTGCTTCTGTACATGTCACTTTTATGGGCAAATAATTAACGCCACGTGGGATTCGAAAACAAAAGTGATAGTTGCAAAAATATTTGCAGGCTGTGTTTCATTTCCAGCAACCTTTGCTTTATGCCCCAGGACTGAGCAGCAGAGATTGTTCCTTTCCTGAAACAGCCCCAGCCAGACGTGCCTGGGGTGTTTTAGCAGCAATACTGAGGAGGAATTGCTAATGTGCTTTTTCATCTCGAGAGCGAGCAGCTTCTGTTGCGTGTGCCTTGCAATTAATAGGCAAAGAGACACCTTGTGTGAAGCTGGCATGCTCAGACTCAAAATACCACCCCTGTTAACCATTCTGCTGCTGCATTTAAGTTGGAATGTCACTTCAAACCCCCCAAAGACAGACACAAACATATGCTGCAATGCAAAGGAGCCCTGAGCCTCACGTCCGCTTCCTCATGCTCCGTGGAAACAAAGAATGAGATTTTGATATGCAAATCTCTCCTCTCATTAAAATATAATGCTTGCTTGTCCTTTATCAACAGGCTTGTTCATCTCTGAGGCTCAGCTTGTCATATCTAATCGTGTGCTGTATCAGCTGGCCTCTGGGGAGGGGGGATATTGAGACCAGACGGTTGGTGTTGGCCAGCCACATCTACTTAGATCTCAAATATTTCTGCCTGTGCCAGCATCAGTGGCCTTGTGGAATGTCCCTTTCTGGCCTTGCAGCCTCTCTTGCTTCTCTGATTTCAGTGAATTGCTCCTCACTTGGCTGGAGCTGCTCTGATCTGTATCTGTTAAAGCCAGATCAAACTCCAGCACTGCTTTTGCCTCCTTAATTTGATTGATCTACCCTAAAGTTTCAGAAGAACGAGCTCTGTTCTTGCAGACAGGCCTGGGTGTGTAATTGCAGAGAATGTGACATCTTGCACAGGGATCTGTCATCTCAGAAATTCCTCTAAAAAGTTTTTCTGGCGTTGATTTCTCTCAGACACAGCAGTTCCCAGCCTCCAACACCACACACCTTAGGGCAGACTGGATTGCAGATTATTTTCCTACCATAACCATTCCTTACACTTTCTTCTGGCCTCTGCTGAGATTCCAGCACATGATACAGACACTGCTTAGAAATAATTTATTTTATTAAACTTATCAATTTGTGGCTACAGAAAGCAAATCAAAAGCTTAAACTTCTCATACCATAGGCAGGTGTGATTTGGGGAGCAGCACGCTCTCCTGCCATCAGGGATAAAACCTGGAGAGCGCCACACAGACATTTCCTGGCTGGTTTTATCTACTGGGATGGATTATTGGAACAGCAAGACAAAGGGAGAGGAATATTTCCTGTCAGATACATTGTGAATTTGCAATGAGTGGGATTATTTTAGTTTATATGCAGCAAGATTCCCAGCTCCAGGTTTCCCATGCTGATATTTGTGACCACACTCGTCCTCTCTCCTCTCCTATTTATCTCCATCCACGTGCTTGGTGAGTTGGGGGCATCACTGCCACAAAAGCCTGGCTGGGCACCAGGAGTGACACCCAGGGAGGCAAAATCCATCTTGCTGTGCCCTGTCCTCCATGTCTTGGCTGAAGGTGGGTCAGGCAAACAGCCCTGGCCAGCAAAACAAATCCTCCCTGAGCAGCAGCACGTTGTCCAGGTCTGCCTGGTGCAAAGTGCTATTGATCCCACATTAAGGCATTTAGGAATGGCTGTAATACACTGGAATAAATGTCACACTCATAAATAAAGAGTTGAACTAATTTGAATTATCCTTGCAAGACAATTAGAAGCTGTTCCAGCTCTGGATCTGTGTGCCCCATGCTTGAGATAGATAATTTGGAAGCAGACAGCCCCTTTCTTCTGTATTTGTAATTTTTTGCAAACTTTCAAAGGGCATGACAGTAATATTGGATGGAAATGAGAAAGATGCTTATAGCATGGATTGTGCTTTCCTATCAGGCATCTAGGAAAAGCTCTCTCCTCATTCCATGTCAATAAAAAAGCTAAAGATAGAGGGCAGAGAAACAGAGCCTTAAGCTTTTAGAAGCAATCTTTCTAAACTTGCTATCCTATACTGGCTTTTAAATTAAAAATTTATCCTCCAAATTACTTCTGGTTTCCATCTGATTTCAGTTTTTATTTACCTTTTTTTGACTGGCTCCTATTTTGGCACGTGCAGCAGCACAGAGGGGTGGGGGTCAGTCTCTCCATGGGTGTGGGTGCCTTCCCTGTTTACCTCCAGCCTTGCATCTCCCTCCTCTGCTGCATATGCTGAGCATCTGGCAGCTACCCAAACACGTTTGACTACTGTCTGCAAATAACAGGATTCCAAATATAAAATATTCTGTGACTCGCATTAATTACAAACAGAAAAAGAACAAAAGGGGAGGGGGGGGGTTGAAAAAAGGAGAGAAAAAAAATTAAAGGAGGGTTCTAAAGAACTGGAAGTTTTCCTGGGAAGATAAAGACATCTGCCATGAACCAAGTAAAGAACAAGATAAATCCACAGAGGAAAAGAGAAGTCTCAATTACAGTCTCGAAGACAGTGAGCTGTGTATTTTAGATAATAGATTTAAAATTATACTGTTTTACAGTAGTCTCTGGTCACATCCCACCTTGCCTTTCACTGTGCCCTTTTCCAAAGCTGAGAATAAGCCAAATTTATTTGTTGGTGTTTGGCAATGTAGATAGTAAACCAGTTCAAATATATTTTGTGCACCCACTTTCCTTGAAGGTTGGGGTATCATGCCAAATTGCTGCAGCTGCCCTTTCCTCTGCCCTCCCATGCTAGGAACTCTGACTTTTCTCTGTCCCTCTCCCAGACTGCCTGGGCTATCTTGCAGGGAAGTCTAAAAACTCCATAGAAAAGCCTGGAGAAGGAGAAGGTCACCCTCAGTGAGAGAAATGTTATTTTCAAGCTTATAGTCAAGTACTGCAAATAATTGTTAAACAGAGCTCTGTATTTATGTAGTTAGTGTTATTTTAATGTGCATTGATCAGTGCTTGCTCCAACCCTTTGCCTGGAAAATTCTGTGGAGGATAATACTGAAAGGTGCCTGTGCTCAGCTGGGGCTGGGCTCTGTCTGCAGCAGCACTGACACAGCCAGAGCACACAGCCTCAGGCTGCACCAAGGGAAATACAGGCTGGATGCTGGGAAAAATTTTTTCACAGAAAGGGTGATAAAGTTGTGGAATGGCTGCCCAGGGAGGTGGTGGAGTCCCCATCCCTGGGTGTGTTTAACAAAGCCTGAATGTGGCACTGGGTGCCAGGGTTTGGGTGAGGGGTTGGGGCTGGGTTGAACTCGATGATCTTGAAGGACTCTTCCAACCTGGTCATTCCGGGAATTCTGTGAGTTCTGTGAATTCTGTGAGTTCTGTGAGTTCTGTGACTTCTGTGAATGCTCATTCATCCCAATTCCATGGGTGGGAACAGATGCTCAGGTGATCCAGCCACGATTAGCCCCGTTAAAGCAGATATTGTTTTTGTGTGCCTCTCAAAGGCTCACAGGGAGAAAGGAAGGAGTGCTCTGAGACAACAGCGAGTTGGTTCAGGAGCTCCACCTGAGCCAGGCTGGAGGTGCAGCCCTCCCAAGGCCAGGCAAGCATACACAGCCTGCATGAAATGCAAATTATGTGGATGAAAGGAGAACAACTTGCAGAAACAAAGGAGAGACCAGCAAAGGCCAATTAAAATGAGATGGATGCAAATCTTTGCGGGGTTTGGAAGGGAACCAGGGCTGAGCTGTTCTGTCAGTGTGGATGCTTGCAGAGCTGCTTGCTGTCAGATTGGCAGCTGGGACAGGTAGTTGGAGTGTTGATTTCTTCAAAAAATGCATGTTTTTGTGTGTTTCTTGGATGTTTTAACAGGTTTACAAGGCTGGAAGAAGCAGAGACTTGTTCTCCAAATCAGGTACCGGGTCAGGCTTTCTGTACAAACACCACAGAGCCTCAGTTAACTGTTTTTAGCCAAGGAGGTAACAACAAAAAAATTATATTTTAAAGGTCACACTAGTTTGTCTTGTCTGTATCACAGTACAGCCTCTCCCTGGGCTGGGAGCTGCTTTTCATAGGATTGGGTTGGGAGGGACCTTAAAGCCCATCCAGTGCCACCCCTGCCATGGCAGGGACACCTTCCACTGTCCCAGGTGTTCCCAGCCCTGTCCAGCCTGGCCTTGGGCACTGCCAGGGATCCAGGGGCAGCCACAGCTGCTCTGGGCACCCTGTGCCAGGGCCTGCCCACCCTCACAGGGAACAATTCCTTCCTAACATCAATTCTAACCCTGCTCTCTGTCAATTTAAAGCCATCATCCCTTGCCCTATCACCCGATGCCCTTATAAAAAATATATCTTTGGATTATAATGGAAACAATACAAAGTGCATCCAAATGTTGCACTACCCTAAATACCACGGGGAAATGGCAGCACTGGGCAGAGAAGTGATACCCCAGTGTGCAAAATCCATGGAGGTGCTTTGGGGGGGCTCAGGATAAACGAGGTGTGAAACTCTCCCTTGAGTCAATCCTCACTGAATGAAACTCTTTTTTTGTCCTGAATGCCCTTTACTTATTGAAGTAGCTCATGACTCGGAGGAGGTGAGAACTCGAGGATGTAATTAGATGTGCATTCATCACTCCTGCTGCTAATTGTTTTCTAAGAATGCATGAGGAGAGCATGGATTGCTTTCTGAAGTGCCTCATCCCGCTGCAGGTACCACTCAAGCAGCACATGGAGCTGTGAGCCCAACCCTGTCCCTGCTGGGGCTCATCTCCAGATGGACCCCACTGCTCTGTGTCCCCAGGACACCTGGGAGCTGTGTCAGGAACAAGGAACACCCCTGGGAGGGTTTGGTGGCACCATTCCAGCTCCTACAAAGGGCCCTCAGGAGGGATGGACAGGGGCTTTTCGCCAGGGATAGGGCAAGGGAGAATGGTTTAAAGTAAAAGAGGGTAGATATTGATTCTTTATCTTCTTTTCTACCTGGGTCAGGGTCGGGATTGAAAGTGCCAGAGATGGTATTTCTTGTTTAGACTCAGATGTTTATTAATTCTTATCCATAGCACAGTCCTACAAGTGGTGATTTCTGCAGCATTTCACTAACAAGGTACAAAATGGCCCCATATCTAGCTCTGCAAGTCCTTTTAAGGATAAACTATCACATTAAGAAATGACACCTAAATTATTTTTACTTTTAACCCAATAACTAATCACCCATGTCTCGCAGTGTGGACTTTTCTGTCCAATTACATAAAACCACCCAAACCTATGAAGAAGAATGTGAACAAGAAGGTAAAGAAGGAGAAGAAGGAGGTGAAGAAGAAGGGCTAACCACCACCCTAAAACCTCCATCTTGCTTTATGTCTATTACTGTATTCTAAACCCTTAAACTCTAAGTTTTCCACCCTGCGATATCACACACTTCTATTCAAACTCCACACCCACAATCCCAGTTCTGTCATTCCATTTTGGAAGCTTCTCCATGGCCTCAGGTCAATGCAGTGTTCTCTTGGGAGTCAGTGCCTAAAACCACAGAAAGTCTGAAATTCTCAGTGACCAGGGTTCCAACAGGCAGATTCACTTTGGATATTGGGAAGAAATTCTTCCTTGTGAGGGTGCTGAGGGCCTGGCACAGGAGGAAAAGGAAAGGAACGGAAAGGAAAGGAAAGGAAAGGAAAGGAAAGGAAAGGAAAGGAAAGGAAAGGAAAGGAAAGGAAAGGAAAGGAAAGGAAAGGAAAGGAAAGGAAAGGAAAGGAAAGGAAAGGAAAGGAAAGGAAAGGAAAGGAAAGGAAAGGAAAAGGAAAGGAAAATAAACCAGGTTACTTTATTCAGATTTGTGATTCAGCCTTTGCCTTCATTGTGAGAGCGTGCATCAACCCAAATTTATTTTAGAGAGCTCTGACTGCAAATGATGCATTTTGTGATCTGTCAGGGAAGGGTTTAAAAGTCTTGCTGTAAAAATGAGGCCAGTTGATCTGTGCCTTGGCTGTTTATTCCACAAAATCAAAGTGTGCATAAAATGCTCCTGAATCAAAACAGCAAAACTTGCTACCAGCTGGAGAGAGCCTCTGATCAGTGCCCCGCTGCTCATGTCTGCCCTGAAGTTTATCTTCTGCTGGGTGACCCAAAACGGGCTGCAGATGTGGTCTAATGATGACCAAGAGAGGGAAAATTCTTCTTTTGAGTTGCTTCTGTGTCCACAGCAGGGATAGCCAGCCAGGGCTGTTACAGGATTTTCTCAGGTGAATAATAAATTATATAAATTTATATAAAATATATAAAATATAAATACAAATTATATAAAATATATAAAAATATATCTTAATATATTTATAGATAAAACATATTATATAATTATTATATAATACAATTATATATTATATTATTATTTCTATCATATTAGAATTATTATATTATGTAATTATATAAATTATATTTATAATTTATTTATATATTATATTAAATACATTATAAATAAATATAAATATAAACAAGATAATATATATATATATAAATATTAATAGTAAAGGATTTTGCCCCATCCATTCTCCCCTATGTGATGGGGCTGCCCTGACATTCCCCTGCCCACTGACTGCAAAACCCTGGGAGACACCAGAAAGAATTAAAAGTATCACTGTGGGTTTAACAACAAAAAAACCCCAGACTGTAAACAAATACACAAACACCCACCCCATAAGTAAATAAATAGCATACTGCCCCCTCAAGCAAATCAGAGCAAAACATCAAACCAATAACAGAACATTAAATAACATGATAAACAAATTTAAAAATCACTATTCAAGCAAGTGCTTCTCCTGGCAGGCTGAGGACAGGTCACTCAGCACAGCCTGGAAATGATGGATCCATCCCTCCATGTGTGATTCAAGCTCCATTTTTATGAAAACCCTTCTGTCTGGAGCTGACAGCACACAGGGTAACCTGTTCCTTCTGCTGGTGTTCAATGAGGTTATGTCTACCAAAAAAGTGCAAGCCAGTCTTTTGTTTCATGACCCTTTTAATTGGCTGCACAGTCCATAATGTGCATTATTGCACTCTGGAAATTACGTTTATTGTATGTTGCACCAGGTGCCATTCCAAGGGGCTCCCTGTGCCCCTGTAAATGCTGAATTTAGCTTATTATGTAGGTGCTGAATAGAAAAATTTGTTTCTCTGTGAGCTTTCCTGTCACAGTGATATTTTCTGAAAAATATAAATAATAATTATCTGATTGCTTCTCCTTGTGTTTTGCTGCTTTGGAACGTGGTAGGTGATTCTTTCATTGGTTCCATGTGAATTATTTTAACTTAATGACCAGTCCCAGGCTTGCTGTGTCGGGACTCTGGTCTGTCACAGGTTTTTATTATTCATTCCCTTCTAGCTTTCTGATGTATCCTTTCTCTATTCTTTAGAGTAGTTTTAGTATGATATGATATGATATGATATGATATGATATGATATAATATAATATAATATAATATAATATAATATAATATAATATATATAATCTATCAGCCTTCTGAGAACTTGGAGTCAATTTTTCATCTCTCATCTCGTCCTGGGGACCCATCAACACCACATTTTCCTTCTTAGTAAACTCTAAAAAGCTGCTGAACAGCATTCAGTGCACCAGTTGAAAAACCTGCCTGCAATGGGAGCCCCTTGGAGGAACCTGTCACTATAGGACATGAAACACGACGTGCACACACTGCTGTTCTCAAGGTGAAAAAAGGGAAGTTTATTTTCTGACTTCAACATTTACAGATTTCTAAAAGTGGATTGGAGGGTGACAGTGCCGCCTCTCCAATGATGCTGGACAAACCAACAATCTATTAAATTTTTTCTCTTCTATAAAAGAATGTAAAACAATAAGTTATGTACAGAAAGTGTGTGAGAAAGCTCATTACAAGAATGTAAACATCAGGAGGCTTAGAAAATCTTAAAAAATCAGGGTGACAGGAACCTGCGTGCAATAGGAGCCCCTTGGAGGAACCCGCCTGCAATAGGAGCCCCTTGGAGGAACCCGCCTGCAATAGGAGCCCTTTCTCTGAGCCCCAGCCCTGCCAGAACAGCAAACCCTGCCAGGCACGACAGTAGATGGTGCTCTTGGTTTGCTTTAGCTGCTTTAGCAGACACAGCACCAGGAGATTCTCTGCTCTCAGGCCTGTTCCCACGGAAATGTCCTGCAGAAAACAGCAGCTGGGATGCACCAGCATCTTGGTGAGTGTCCCAGTGGCCACAGCCCCCAAATCACCCTGTGTGCAGTCCAATATGTGTTTCAAGAACTGCTGAGGCTAAATGTGTATTTCCCAGAGCAGCTGGGGCTGTCCCTGGATCCTTGGAAAAGTCCAAGGCCAGGTTGGATGGGGTTTGGAGCAACCTGGGACAGTGGAATGAGATGAGCTTTTGGTCTCCCAACCCAAACATTCTGTGACTCTGTTAGTGTTCAGGAACACATCATCGTGCAAAGATTCTATGCAGGTTCTTTTATTCAGAGTTCTGGGTGTCAGGGGTACACAAACCCAAATCTGACTCTGACATGGTTTCAGGCCCATGTTTTATATCCTATCATTATATCCCTTGCATATTAATTATTAAACTTACATTGTTCTATTGTATACATTGATTTCATCCAAGTATGGATTTCTCATTGTCCCCCTCAATCCTCTAACGTAGTTGCTCATGATTCTTTAAACAATAATTATATCTAATCACATCTAACAGTTATATCATTTATCATATACTGACTACACAAGTGCAGTTTCACATGATCTAGCAAATACAAGGCCTAACATTTCCCAGGGCCTACCTTTAACATTTCCCCAGGGCCTACTAAGCCTAACTTTCTTTCTAACTCCCTGAATTTTCTATGATTTTAAATTCTTTTACTATTGACTCCCTGATATAGGCAACAAAGCAGCTTTTCCATGGCTTCTTTTCCAAGCACCATGTCCTGGAGAGGCCTATGGGTGAAGGAGCTCTCCCTGCTCAGCTGATGAGTGGTTACAGCTCTGCAAAACCCTCCAGCCAGCCCCTATTGACAGGAATAATGCAAGATTGCTGTTTTATGGTTTTTAATGTCTGTAGGAAGTGGAAAGGCAGTAAAGATGGGTGTGGGCAAAGCTTGGTGTGGTGAGCACACCCCCAGCAGCATCCCCAGCACAGAGAGGCTGCTTGGGGCTGGTGGTGCTCCGCACTGAGAGGATCTATCGCCAGGCAGGCAAGGGAAAGCCTTAAAAATACTTTCCAAAAGGATAAACACATGTGTGAAGTCTTCTCTGGGGATTCAGAGCTCAGGGTGAGAATGTGATAAGGCCTTAAAATGCAAGGTGAGCTGTAACAGGCTTGGCTGCCCGGCACTGGTATAAAGAGCTCCTTCTCAGTCCAAACATGTCTCCAGAGCAAAATGTGCTCTCTGAGCCTTATTGATTTATATAAACTCCATTCAGCCACTATAGGCCATGGCTGAGCAGCACCAGTTTAAGATTACACATAATCTATAAAAATATTTCTACTTCAACAAGTGGTGTTCCATCATCAAACAGCACAGCTGTGCCTGGGTAGTAAGGAGAAGAACAGAGATGATTTTACACACACAGATGTATATTGCCTGGATGTGCCTTCATGCCTGTGCACAGGCACAAACTCATCTTTTAAACCCCGTTGCCAGGACATTAAAAGGCTTGAAAAAAAGTAAGGAAAAATGAATGCTTCTGCAGCTTCCCTGGCACTAATTGAATTTCTGTCCATAACATTTACAGAGTTTAAGAAGAACCCACTTATTTACCTTTTCTCTTGGATTTTTTTTTCCTCTCCATTTAAAACTCATTGTGTTTTGTCATTTTATAGGCGCCAGGAATAAATCTTTTGTCAACTCTATTGCATTATTATGCAAAGTACACAAAAAAGTATAGGAATAAAACAGCCCAGGAGAAGCCGAGTGCTGTTCCTTTCAGCCCTCCCAGTAGCAAACTCTCCAAGTTTGCTAACACAATCATTTTCTCAGGAAAACTTCCTCACCCTTGGTCATTGATTGCAAAAAGAGTTCACTTGACCATGCTAATGCCGGATGCTGGGAAGTGAATTTACTGAGGGAAGAAAGGCTTGATGAAGGAGCCATCAATTAAATCTGCAGAATTGATCCTGGGGGATGAAGGAGCTGCTGGGCACTGGGAGGATTTCTTGGCAGCAGGAGAGAGGTCAGCTGCAATAAACTCCCTTCTTCCCAGTGCTGGAGATGTGTCCCAAGAAGACTCAATTTAGGGAAAACCAAAATCATTGCTGATAAAAATATTTCAGGAGGCCAAGCTCGAGGCACAGCTCAGCTCCTACAGGTGCTGTGGTTTGTGAGAGGGGCTCAGAGCCAGACCTGAGCTGTGAGAAGAGGGACCTGAAGCTGGGGGTGGCCCTGCCAGCAAACCCCACATTACTGGGGGGCTTCAGCTTTGCTCCCACAGCTTTGACACCAAGTGGAATTAAGTAACTTAATTAGGCTGGGGGGAGCACAAAGAGGGATTGAGGAGTGAGGCAATAAACTCCCTTCTTCCCCAGTGCTGGAGATGTGTCCCAAAAAGAGTCAATTTAGGGAAAATCAAAATTATTGCTGTTAAAAATATTTCAGAGGGCAAAGCTCGAGGCACAATTCAGCTCCTACAGATGCTGTGGTTTGTGAGAGGGGCTCAGAGCCAGACCTGAGCTGTGAGAAGAGGAACCTGACCCTGCCAGCAAACCCCACATTGCTGAGGGGCTTCAGCTCCTCACCCAGGCTCGTTAACATTGCTGGAGCACAGCTTTGCCCTCACAGACTAGTCACCAAGTGGAATTAAGTAAATTAATTAGGCTGGGGGAAGCACAAAGAGGGATTGAGGAGTGAGGGGACTTGGCTGCTCTCTGCAAGGTGACATCAGAGGCTGCTGGAAAAGCTCATCCACACGGCTTTGACCCTGGAAATTCCCTCTGCTGGAAAAGTGCTGGAGAAGGATGTTTGCCCGTGATTTGTTTGGCTTGGTTTGTGTTGTTTTTTATTCTCTCCTACCATAAAACATTGCAGGGAGCAAGACTGATGGTATGAGAAAACCCTGGCATTCCTGCCACCCATTTCTCTTCCCCTCCTTGTTTACATAAATAAAGGCCCTTTTGCTTAGGAGAAGGCATGTACAGCAACTGTCTGTGCTGGTGGAAAAAGGAAAAATGAAGGGAGAAAAGAGTCAGGAGGGAGCCAAGAGTAAACTTGTACCTTCTGGGAGGTAAATAATAAATATATGGTCACTTGGGGAGCTCTGTCCAGGGGGATACTCAAACCTATCCACTCCCATCCACCTATTATTGCCCATTTTTTTCAGATGACAACATGGAGCTTGCAATGATGGGAGCAACAGCCCCCTGCCAAATGGAAAAGTGTGAAATATCTAATGTTATTTTTTTACTCAAGTATGTGTTTAAATGGAAGGCTGAGGACTCCACACACGCCTCCTGGAGCCATTCTTGGAGCACCTTTCTGGTGGAGCACAGACCCTGGACCTTGCTCAGTGCCTGGAGCTGGATCTGTGCAGGGTGGGATGGGGTCTGGGAGCCTGGAGCTGCTGCTGGCTGTTGGCTCTGCAGTGCCTTGTTTCTCTTCAGAGGTGCCAGAGCACCATGGGAAGGGTGGAGGAGCTGCCAAGGGAAAGGTCTCACTCCATTTCTTGGACAAATGTGATGCTTGTGCAAGTTCAGATGGAAACATGCATCCCTGGGAAGGGTTTACCACCAGTGCAGGCATTAATCTCCCAGGGATGTGTTGCACAGTGGGGTGGTTGGGTTGCTTCACCTTTCCTTGGCACGAGCTGATCACTTCTGATCCCACAGGGATCCTTGCCATGAGCCAGCTTGCTCCTCCCCTGCCCCACAGCCCCAGCTGGCTCCCCTCCTCCTGCCCTGGCGAGCTGTTTTAGTCATTTAAATGCCTTCAATATTTATTCACTTTATTCCTTAAATACAAGAATGGATATTTTTTTCTGAAGATTTTTCATTATTTTCTTTCATCATCCCCAGCTATTTTTTACCTTCAGTCAAGCCCCTTATATACAATGTCACCTGTCTACACCTTTGCCTCAGGTATCCTGGCACCCCAGATTGTACTGATAAAACATCCCACCTGCAGACCTGAACAAATGAGGAGAAACCACCACGTTTTAAAGCAGGATGATGAATTTAAATTCATCAAGCCTCATGACATTACCTTATGTGACTTGGCAGATCACCCCACTGCGAGTCCTGAGCCCTGCCACTGAACCCTTTATCAAATCAAACACTAATGAGAGCAGGCTAATCCCATTTCTTTGGGATGGAAAGACATTTATTGCTGTGCCTTATCTTGCCCCTTTCAGTACAGCTGGCTGCAACTGTTTGCTCTGCTTTTATGCTGCTGTTTGCAAATAGAGATGGAGAAGGGACTGGGAGCATCATTGCACCAACAGGTTTCTGTTTGTGGAGCTGTGCTGTGCATGGCCCCCAGGATGAGCAGAAACAAGTATTTATGAATTATTTACATTTCTTTAGTTGCTGCTCATCATGTTGCTGTTTAAACAGTTTGTCCTCTGTTCTGGGAGCAGAAAGAAAGCCAAAATGACTTCAGTGACAGCTCAAATATCCCACAGAATGACTAGTAAGTAATCAAAGTAAACAACTTGTGAGGAAAATAGAGCCTGAAAAATTATTCATCCCATCCACCCAACAAATCGGTCATTGAAGAGGAATTTTTATTCTACAGAAAACCCTCAAAATAAAAAGCAAAGAGAAGAAAAATGGTTTACCTCTTCCACCACAGAATGAGCATGTTCCAAACAAAGTAGAATAAATATTCAATATTATTGTGGTTCTTTGTCTCTAAATTGTGAGGACATCTGAATCCTGAAAAGTAAAGAATTGGGCTGATTCAGCTAAGGAGGTGATTTTTTTCCTAATCAAAATGAGACAGAAGCACTTTATTTTGACTTTTCCCCATCAAAAGTGTTATGGAAATCAGTGATTTCCTTTGCAAGATTTCAATGAAGATGAAAATCCTATTTGCTAATGAAATGCCAGCCTGCAGTGGGTGCCTCCCAGCTGTGGGGCTGTTTCTAGTACCAGCTTCCCCTCAGCACAGGCCTGTGGAGTTCTCTTGGGCTGCTCTTGGCTCCAGCAGCTCAGAGACACCTCACAAAATCCTCCTGAGCTCTGCTCATGGCTCATTTATTCCCCATGAATAATTCAACCACTTCTTGTCATTGCTGTGCCACACACCACGCTGGGTTTTATCACTGACACCTCCAAGAGGAGCTGGGAAGGGCAGAACAAGATTCCCAGGGCCTGGTCTGGAACATTCCTTGTGGTGGTGGTGTTGGGTGGAGATGAGAACTGCAGAACTGCAGCAGCTCAGGGCTTGCAATGCATCCCCCAAACCCAACCAATTTCTGCAATGCATCCCCCAAACCCAACAAATACGTCCCCCAAACCCAACGAATACCTGCAGTACATCCCCCAAACCCAACAAATACCTGCAGTACATCCCCCAAATCCAACCAATGCATCCCCAAACCCAACAAATTCCTGCAGTACATCCCCCAAACCCAACAAATACCTGCAGTACATCCCCCAAACCCAACAAATACCTGCAGTACATCCCCCAAATCCAACCAATGCATCCCCAAACCCAACCAATTCCTGCAGTACATCCCCCAAACCCAACCAACATCTGCAATAAATTCCCCAAACCCAAACAATACCTGCAATACATCCCCCAAACCCAACCAACACCTGCAATACATTCCCCTAACACAACCAATACCTGCAGTACATCCCCCAAACCCAACCAATATCTCCAACACATCCCCCAAAACCAACCAATACATCCGGGCGACAACAGATAGAACAAGAGGACACAGTCTCAAGCTGCGTCAAGCGAGATGTAAGTTAGAATTAAGAAGGAAATATTTCACAGAAAGAGTGGTCAGATACTGGAATCATTTACCCAGTGAGGTGGTGGAGTCATCATCCCTTGAAGAATTCAAAAAAAGACTGGATGTGGCACTTGCTGCCATGATCTAGTGAACAGTTAGAACATCGACTGGACTTGATGATCTTATAGGTCTCTTCCAGCCTTGAGCTTCTGTGATTCTGTGATCCCCCAAACCCAACCAATACCCGCAACACATCCCCCAAACCCAACCAACATCTGCAGTACATCTCCCAAACCCAACCAACATCTGCAATACATCCCCCACACCCAGCCAATACATCCTCCAAACCCAACCAAAACTGCAACACATCCCCCAAACCTAACCAATATCTGCAATATGTCCCCCAAACCCAACCAATACCTGCAATACATCCCCCAAAACCAACCAATACCTGCAATACATCCCCCAAACCCTACCAATACCTACAGTACATCCACCAAACCCAACCAAACAAGGGCTGTGGATAACTACAGCATCACTGGGTTTGAATATTGGTATTTTAGCCAAGTTTACTGAAAAAAAAGAAACCCAAAAACCCCAAAACCAATAAAAACCAAAATCAAATCAACTTGTTTCTGCACATAGGTATGGAGAAAATGGCATTTTTATGTAAACAAAAATTGCAGCAAAAAAATCCATTCTTGTATTTGAGGATAAAAAACTCCAGGGTTTATTTTGCAGGTGAGCTGCTGGAGCTTTAACTCTATAAATAAGCCTGGCTCCATTGATCTCAATGGCACAATGCTGATTGACACCTGCTGAGGATACATGCAGAACTATTTCCCATAACGAGCTCCTTCTGAGTGCCAGCTGATGTGGCAATTACACATTAATACCTGTGACTGTGCACAATCAAACTGGGCCAGAAGGGATGCAACCTTTTGTTTTTTAAAATTAATAAAATATTTATTGCAATCAGCTCATACCTCCCAATTTGTTGCCAATTAACTAGAGTGTTTAGTGGGAAGCTGATTGAGGCTGCAGCCACAGGGCTGCACTCAGGGAACAAATTGGAGGCATCTTGCCCTGAATTTCTCTCTGTTTCATTCTCTCCAGGTAGGAACAGAACAGCAGGAGCTGGGAAATGGTGAGGACTTTCCTCTTCAGGGAAAGACATCTCCAGTCATCAAGAGGAGACAAAGGCAGCAGACAGCTAAAACAAAACTCCTGTTGATAAGAATTCAGCCAATAAGATGACTTTTAAATAGGTTTTTTTTTTTTTTTTCCAGGAATATTGATTAAATGTGGAGCTGCAGAACAGAATGACACCAAGCTTTGAAATATGTCTGCCATGGAAATTCAAACTTTGATTTTTAGCTGGTCTGGTGTATGGGGTCTGTTAATCTAATCTGAGGAGATCCCTGTAGTGTGGGACCTCAAGGCATGGCAGAAGATTTATATGATCACACAGAGGCCAAGAAAGGGCAGGAAAAGTACTGGAGATGGTGTCTTGGGTTGGCAGAGAGCCTCCCCAGCTGTCATGGGCTGCTCTAATGCTGCTGGGAAGATGACTTGGCTGCTTGGATGGCACGTGGTGTAAATCTCTTCTGGAAGTCAGCAACAACAGAACTGCCTTGAACTGGAGATCTGATGAACATCTACTCCTGTCCAATGCTTTGCCCCTGCTCCTTTTGAGCATCTTTCTCCTGGCACAGCACAGCTGATGTCCCTGGGCAAGCCAAAAAAATCCTAACCCCAAACCCCCAAAGGCCAAGTTATTCCAATACTTGAATTCTCACTTGTGTCCCATAGAAGTTCATTATTTAAATTACATTCACAGCCTCGGTGCCTTGATGACTTCTTCTCAGAGCATTTTCTTCCCGTTTGTTTATTTTTAATTTAAACCAATGAACTATTCCTGCATTCCTTCCCTCATGTCAGAGAGCAGGACGGACTTGTTAGAACTCCAGTGAACTCTGGAAATGAGTTTATAAAACCTTTACTTGGGATGTTTCAGGGGAGCACAGGCTGTGTCAGAGGGAGAGCCAGGTTCTGTGCCAAGAGAAAGAGCAGGCCCTGGGTTTTGTTTATGGCTTTTGTTCATCTTGTTCAAACTCTATAATGAGGGACTCTCTCTTCATCACATCTGTCTAATGGGATCTTTGATCTCCATTAGGAGCTGAAGCTCAGTGAGAGCAGAATCAGTATCAGTCACACGTTTTATCTGAAGCTCCCCACTGATACAGAAAAGGTGATTCATCCCCAAACTGGGCCATTTTTTTCAATGACCTTACCATTCATGGGAATTAGGTCTAGTCCTGGCTGCTGCAGCTTACATAATTAGTAATAAACTGAATGTCTGCATCTAAAACAAGATCAAATCACATCTTCTTTTCTAAGAATGACTGGGCAGAGCAGAGCTGGTTTTGTTCTAGCTGAAGGGCAGCAGAGAGCCAAGCCCCAGCAGAGGGAACATTTAATGGTGGCTCACACCAGCAGAGGAGGTGGTGCCAGGGACACAGGAGGTGGCAGCAGTGTCACAGGTTCCCCACTTGCATCCTTGTTGGAGCTGAGATGGGTTGGACAGGGCTGGATCTCTGCTCTGTAGCATCCCCCAGGGTCAACGTGTCTTCTTGGAGCTTCACAAATGTTTACTGGGAACATGGGAAGGGACATGATGGGTGAGGAGCTGGAAGAGGACAGGGAATGCTCCTCGGAAGTCTCCCTTTTCCTTCTTACAGTGATCTGAATTCATCATTTCCTGATGGAAATGATTTTCCCTTCATTTTCAAGGGAGGTTAGCACTTCATCCTTTCTGCACAGAAAATTATCACCCACATGCAGAAATAGCCTTTTGGCACAGGACCAAGGCATTTTTAGGTGATCCAGGCTCAGGTGGAGCTCAGCAGCTCCAGCCCTATCCCCTGATGGTGCTTTCAGCCTTCCCAAGGGTGCTGCAGAGCCTGGAGCTGCTCCCTGAGCACAGCTGGGGAGTTCATCCAGCACAGACTGAGACAGGCTCTAAATCCACATGTGCAGCTCCACTCCCCCTGGAAATGGGCACAGATTGGGTCCACGACAGCAAGATTTATTGCAGTGAGAACAGTGGGGTAGAGCAGAGAAAGAACATTGGGAAAGAAACCTCTGGCCAAATATCTTGATCTGCTTCTTTCTATTACTTTGTTGCGGAGTGTATAATGGTGAGGCAAAAAAATCTTGCAGAAATATAAGGGAAAAAAGAATATTTCTAGCATTTCACAACTGTTGGTGAAAATCTAGGGAGTAAATAAATCCCTGTCCTAGTGCAGGGGTCATTTAAATGAAGTCAGTGCTGAATCCTGTCATGTGGGAAAGAGCTGTCCTCCACTGCAGGGGCTGCAAGTGGGATCAGTGGGATTCTGCCTCCTAAAACTGTGAATGTTGGAGGATTTCTCCCAGACAAAAACTGCCAGGGACAAAGGGTCTCTCTTGCCCTAGTGTCCCTGGGGATGTCTCTCTGCTGCTGCAAAGACACTCGAGCACTAGACTTTCCTTCCTGTGGAGAAGGGCTGCCCTCCAAGGCAGGGAGCCTGGTGCCACAAGTGGGATTTCACCTAAAACTGCCAACATCCAAGCATTGCTGCCAGAAAAATGCTGCCAGATGGGTCTGGCTGGCCTTGGCCTCCCAGGGGCCACCTCAGGTCATCAGTTCTGGGACACTGAGGGGCCTGGTTGACCTTCCTGTGGCAGAGCCATCCTTCTCAGCTTTCTCATCCTTCTCATCTTTCTCTTCCTTCTCAGCCACGCATCCATGACCCAAGGTGGGATTCTGCCTCCTAAAATTGGGAATGTCACTGACCTGTTTCAATTTATTTCTGAGAAACTACAGGTAGAATTGTTGAATCCTAGAAGAGTCTGAGTTGGAAGGAAGTTTAGAATCATCCAGTGCCAGGAGCAGGGACACGGGCAGGAACAGATTCCGCTGTCCCAGGCTGCTCCAAGCCCTCGTCTGGGACATTTCCAGGGATCCAGGGGCAGCCACAGCTGCTCTGGGCGCCCTGTGCAAGGGCCTCCAACCCTTCTCAGTAAAGAATTTCTTCCTAACATCAAATCTAAACTCACTCTCCTTCAATTTGAAGCCATTCCCCTTTGTCCTGTCCCTACAGCTCCATGTGAAGAATCCCTCTCCATCTTCCCTGCAGGCTCCCCTTGGGCAGGTTGATATTTGAGGTGCATCAGAAAAAGGGAGAAATGCAAATATTGTACTACTCATCAGCAGATCAGAGAGAGAATGACACAGTTACCATCCATTGAATTTCTCACTTCGAAGCAAATATTAGGAGATAAATATTTCTTTGAGGGTGGGTTTGTACAGAAAAAAAAATAAACTTGCAGACAAATTCAATATCATATTAAAATAGAATTACAGTTACTAGCTGAAGGGGATGTGGTGGGTGTAGTCTATTTGAAATTTAGAAAAGCATCTGATGCAATCTCTCATAAAATTTTAATCTCAAAATAAATTAAAACTAGCTTTGATATAAGCACAGCGACGTGGATCCATAACTGGCTAAAGAATCATAAAAGTAAGAATGAAAAGTGGCATTTACATGGCACTGGAGGAAATAATCTTTCTTACTGCAACTCTGATAAGAATAATTGCCCTTGTTTATTATCTGCCCAGCAATAGAGAAGGGGAAGCATTAACAGCACATTGCCAGACTAAACAGGAAGGCATTTAATGCTCATGAACTTTGGAAAAGAAGTAATGCAGTGGTTTTCTGTCCGTGGTGGGCAGTTGGACCAGGAAAGGTGCTTTAAATTCCTGGCTTTGCTTGCTCAGAGGTACCTTGGGCAGCTGAGGAGCAGCAGGGAGGCAGCTCTCCTGCTCTGAGCCCACAGGCAGCAAAGTGAAATGCTTGTCTTTCACAGGCTTTAATGTGCACGGTATTCATGATATTCACAGGGTTATCAGTGTTTCCCCTTAATTGGATACAGCCTGCAAGAAGGAGCCTGCTGAGCCTCATTAGGAGGCTCTGGGGCCCTGCTGGGCCTTGGGGCTGGCCTGTCCCTCTGTCACCTCTGTCTGGGGGAAACTGAGCTGTTCTCCCATTTGGGGGGTCCAAACTGGATGGGCTGGAGCTGTCAGTAACTTGTCCATACAGAAGGTGGGAGTGAAAAGCCATTGGTGACTGATCCTCCACTGCAGCACCTGCAATTTGGGAGTTGGTTTAGACCTCCTTGCTCTAATTAATCCATATGCACAACTGAGCTAGTTTGCCTGGGAAAAAAAAAGAATTAAAAAAATCTTTGAAAGTTCTGGGAGAGCAAAAATTGAGCTGGAAAGTCCAGATGAGGCAGAAGGAGATATCATCTCTGCACAGAGGTAATTGACTTTGAAGACACTATTCATCTGAATTACTCAGTTTGCAAGGGTTTCCATCCATTCTGTCTTCACAGAGAAATTCAATATATTTAAGAGTAAAGATGTACAAAGAACTGATTTTTCTGTCATTTGCACAACCCAAATGAGGAAATGTAAAAGGAAATCATTCACATCAAGCTGAAGCAATTTATGAAATTCATTCAGGGAAATTAAAGTTAAAAAAAATCTTTCTCATGAAACCAAAGACTTTCATTATCCATTTTTAATTAATTTAAAATAAAATAGATGTCTTGTTGTTATATAATGTAGAAATATTTCATTCAAAGGCATTGAGAAAAAAATACCCTAGTTTAGATTTTACTCCAAAGGATTTTTTTCCAAAATAATTTCTCAACCCAAAATTATTCAAAATGCTACTTCAATTAATAGCTTCATTTTTCTAATGGGAAATGTTCAGAGCAAAGCCTTCCCCAAGTCTGGCTGATTCTGGATATTCCTGGGTGCTTGTTTTCCTCTGTGCAGTGATGCTGTGCATGAATGGGCACTGCCTCCTCATGGCTCTTCCTGAGGGCCAGCATCATCATCCTCAGCACCCAGGAGGGCAGAGGCAGGTGCTGGTGACCCCTCAGTGCTCCCCACAGCAGCATCTTCTCCAGGAATGTCACCATGATATTTTCTGAAAAATCCCTTCACCAGGATTTTTCTCCTGAGAGGCTGAGAACCCTCAGAAAAGAAATGTCAACAATAATGATCTGATTGCTTGGAATGTGGTCTGGAGGTTGCTTACCAACAGGTGCATCTTTGATTGTGCCATGTGAATTGTTTTTAAATAATGACTAATCCCAGTCCAGCTGTGTGGGACTCTCTGGTCAGTCATGGGTTTTTTATTATTCATTCTTGTTAAGCCTTCTGATGTATCCTTTCTCTTTCTTTAGTATAATTTTAGTATATTAATATATAATATAATATAACATAATATAACATAATATAACATAATATAACATAATATAACATAACATAACATAACATAACATAACATAACATAACATAATATAATATAATATAATATAATATAATATAATATAATATATCAGCCTTCTGAGAACTTGGAGTCAATTCTCATCTCTCACCTCATCCTGGGACCCTCATAACACCACAACAAGGAACAAGCTCCCACTGTGTGATGGGGCTAACCCTGCACTGTGCTGGCTGGAGCTATCACTGACCCTCCTTCCTGTGGGTTTTTGGGACCATTCCTAGCTTTGAATGAGCTACAGAGTGGAGACAGAGTTTGGAAATTCAATCACAGAGAAGATCTCTGCAGTGGAGGTGTTCCAGAACCTCACTGTAGCCATGCAAGTCTACTTCACACTCATGGGGATTTCCACAGAGGTCTTAACTCTTGGCATTCCAGCCTTCCTCTGTCCCAGCCTTCCATGCCAAGGATCCCACTGAGCCTTGGACTAGAGCTGGGCTTGTTGTTAATGATGCTACATCCCTGGAAGTGTCCAAGGCCAGGCTAGATGGGGTTTGGAGCAACCTCTTCTAGCGGAATTTTGACCCTGCCCATGGCAAGGCAGAGGAATGAGATGTTCCTTCCAACACCCAAATCATTCTGGGATCCCATGCTCCCACAGGGAGCACATTGACTCACTCTGCTCACCTGGATGAGAGGAAATGTGGGCTCCTGGAGCAAGCCTGTACCTGCTGTGCCACCTCAGCCTGGTGCTCCATCTTCCTGCCCCATAAAGCACCGCTGTCACATCTGGAGCTCCCTGCTCCAGCAGCCTTTACTGCATCCTTCATTTTGATACCTCGTTCCAGGTTTTAAATAGCTGTGAGTCCCTCATTGCTCATTAGCAGGCTCAGAGAAACGGCTTTTATAGACCCATGTATTAAACAAATAAAAGACGTCAAGGAAACTTAAAAACACATCCAGCTGCTCGCAGATTTACTGCGCCAACATTAAACTCTCGTTAAATGCACTTTTACAAGGGGTGGCTCTATTTTTTGACTCTGAATACCTGTGACAGCGGGAAGTGGGGGTTATCAAGATCTACTGGCTAAATGAGAACATTTATTGGTGGAAGGTTTATTGGGCACGTCGTGGTGACAGTGCAGAGCATGCCAGGTGTTTTGTGGGCTGTCACGCAGGAAGGCCTCGCTAACAGGGAGTTTATGAAGCAAATAAACATTTTCTTGCTGTCTGGCTTCCTTGCTTCTCCCCCCCCACAGTCTCTTTGTCTCCTAGGAAGTTATGCTAAATGTTTCAGGGCATTAAAAATTTCACTGTTTTATCCAGAGGATGCCTTTGTGCATTCAGGAGTAACCTTGTCTCAAATTCCACATTTGGAACTCTGAGGTAGTTGAGATGGGGATTTCACAGGAGCATAGAAAAAGTTTGAGTTGGAAGAGACCTTAAAGATCAACTCATTTCATCTCTTTCCATGGGCAGAGACACCTCCCACCATCCCAGGCTGCTCCAAGCCCCATCCAGCCTGGCCTTGGGCACTGCCAGGGATCCAGGGGCAGCCACAGCTGCTCTGGGCACCCTGTGCCAGGGCCTGCCCACCCTCACAGGAAGAATTCTTCCTAATATCTGATCTAAACCTGCCCTCTGCCAGTTTTAAGCTGTTGTCCCTTGTCCTGTGACCACCCCAGCAGAGACCACCTTTTCCCATCAGTCCTGCACAGAAATATCTTGAAACCAATTATTTCTGCCTCTGGTCCTTACTGCAGCCAAGGCCAAAGGTGCCCCATGAGGTTTGCAGAAGGGCTGGCTCTCACCTGGCCCCCACAGCCTGTGTGGGCAGAGGTTTTGGTGGACACACCCTACAGGACAAAGCAGTGACACCTCTGTTGGCACTTCTCTTTCTCCCTCACTGCCAAGGTGCTGAGGCAGAGCAGGGAATCTGCTCACTGCAGCACATGTACTCATCAGATACTAGATTGATATGGACAAATGTGAACAAACCAAATTGGTTTATGCCATATTTGAATTTTTATCTGCAACAATAATCTGTTTATTAGTGAATAATTCAGGGTATTAAATACTAAAACCACGTCTTTGATGCTGAAAGTCACTGAGCCCCGGAGTGCTGGAGGCTGAGGGAGTGTGCTCAGCCAGGCCTGGGACATGCTGCTCCTCTTCTTCATCCTTCAGCTGGTGCAGATGTGGTAAAAGTATAGACAGACCTTCACTCTGACCTAATGTGACCATCCTAGTTCTCTGAAAATAATATTTTTTCTGATATAACTTATTTATATTCAATTTCTTGTTTCAAGTACAAAGTGATTTGATGGCAGAAGAAAGGGTTTATGTCTTTGGGGCCCAATTTTCTGAATACTGCACAAAAATATACATGCAATTCCTGGCAATAATTGAGATTTTGTATGCAAATTGGGTCATTCTGTGTGTGTAATTGCCCTTTCAATGCATAATTGCCCGTGGGCAGGTTTTGCAGAAGATCATATCAACTGCATGTGCAGATAAGTCACACATTTTTATTCACTTCAGGAAATGTGCACAAGCAGGAATTTAAAACCAGACACCCAAGAGGGCTGGGGACTTCTTAGTGGTCTGGAAACAATGAATGCTCGGGCTGTAATCAGCAGGCAGGATTTGGTGAAGATTATGAACCTGAGAAACAGAATAAATATTTGTGATGGATGCTGAGAACATCCCGTGGCACCGGATGGGACAGCACAGGGATGAATGCGCTGGGAGCCTGGCTCACCTTAACCCTTCCTTCTTCTGTGCGGGAGACAAGGGAAAGGCAAACTCTCCTTTATTAATTAGCACCTCTTAATCACTTTGCAGGGAGGATGGCATTTGGACAAGCATTCCATCCCCTGTGGAAACCTGATTCTCCATGCACAGCAGAGAGCAGAGCCTGCTGAGAGTTAAGCCCGTGCTTAACTTTAAGCATGTTTGTTTTCTGTTCCAATTAATACAAATGCTGATTACTTAAGAGCTTTGCTGAAATGGGTCCAAAGCACCAGAATGGCCTGAATGGGAGAGGCATTTTGATATCCTGATTAGAGAAAACCTGTTCCAGGCTCTTCAAGGAATATCTAGAGAATTTTTGTGAGCCATTTTCCCTTCTGCAATCTTTCTACCTAAGTTTTAAAGACACTTTTACTGAAGATTTACTGATAGAAACCTTCTACTGAGTGCATTTGATTGCTCCATATTTCAGAAACAATGTGGGAATGGAAAAATCTCTCTCTTTAGGCTCCATTATCTTAGACTCCTGTTGTTGGCATGGAGTTATAAAGAACCAATACTACCTTTAAACACCGAATAGTTTAACTGCTCAAAACATAAAATGAAAGCACTAAACATATCAGTTTTGTGTAAAAAACCCTGCGCTTTTTCCCTTGTAATAAACAAATAGATATATAACAGCAGCCAAAATAAACCAGGTAAAAGCTTCAGCTCCTCTTCTCAGAGTGCTGGGCTGTAACTGCTGGATGAAAATCCATCACTGCGTGACTTTAGCCTCCATACTGGGAATGAAGGTTGCTGTCTGTTCACAGCCTCCAGTGACAGGGTGGGTCATTTCAAGGGTTAGCAGTGAGGAAATACTGTCCCTGGAATTAGGGTCCCCTTGACAAGGGTGTGTGTCCAGCAGAGCTGCAGGGAGCACAGCCTGCCCTCCCATTTTCTGTTGCAGTCACGATTGTCCTGGTTGGTGATTAAATTCTTCTGGGCAAACCCTGTCTGTTTGTGATAAATTTGATAAGATAAATGATTTTTCTAGACAAAGGAAATGCAAGATATCTCATCTATCTGGACCAAAGATGCCATTTGATATAGTGCCACATGGGAAATTATCAGCTCAGCGGAAAGCGCTGAGAATTTATACAGGAGCTGTGAAGTGGGAACAGCGCTGGCTAAAGGGGAGCCTGTGACAGGGAGCAGCAAAAGGGGAATTATCACTCTGAAGTGAGGTTACCAGCAAACATCCCTGAGGATCAGGACTGGATCTGAGCATATTTCATTTCTGCATTGACCTTGGAAGGGAATGAGGAGAGTGACAATGACACTCGAAGCTCATGCGATGGAAGGTGCATCCTCAATGCAAACCAGGATGGGGCTGTTAACTTGAAAACTGAACTTGGGGACTGACCTTGGAAACTGAAGCAATAGAAAAGGCATAAAATACAATAATATATCATGTATGGAGGAGTACTTATGGAGCAGTAGTGAAAATTCTAGCTATTTGTTAGAAATGACTGAGGAAGAGAAAGACCTGAATGTACTTGGGCATCACAGGTTAATCATTAAGTGGCAATTATACGGTTTGAAAGGAAAAAATGATCAGATATGCCCAATTCACTTTTTTTCAGTTAAGGCTACAGGTCTAGAGAAGCACTAATTCAATTTCACAAAGGTAGGCCTGACCTCATCAGAATAGTGTGTACAGTTCTCTTCCCCCAAGAGTGAGAGGGAAGAATTCAAACAGTAAATGGTGCCATAAAGGGATTTAGGACAATCAGAGGAATGCAGGGACTGTTCAGCATTTCCAGAGAGGAAAAAACCACTTAGTTTAGTTGGGTAAATACTGGGAGTATAACATATGGAGGGGCAAACACTCAAAGGAGAAAATTGCTGCTGGAAAGAAATAACCGTGATGGGCACGAGGACAAATGACTTAAATAAGCCAGGAGTTAATTTAGGCTTGAAATTAGAGGAAGATCGATGTAGGAACAAGTGGGGGCAAACCCCTTTAACAGTAATGTGAAATAAAACATGAATGCTGTATTACAAAATTTTTAATGGAGGATTTGGGTGCCAGGACCAGGGACATGTCCCTGTGTGGTGTTTTTTGGGCAGGACTGAGCATTGTGGCTGCAATGTGCTGTGCAATGGCAGCCCAGGGCCATGTAAAGATTTCTGTCTAGAGGGAAGCTGGAGGAATAGCAGCTCATAAAACAGACACTTTGAAAGTAAGCCTGAGGAAAACTATTTGGGATTACCAATGTACACTTGGTTTTAAGCCTCTAAACCATCCACTGAAAGAGGCAGAGATTGGATTGTGAGAGCTACCTGTGTGACAGTGTTCACAGGGGTCCAAGGATGAGGGAAGAGATGAGGATCTGACTCCATGTTTCAGAAGGCTGATTTATTATTTTATGAAATATATTACATTAAAACTATACTAAAAGAATAGAAGAAAGGATTTCATCAGAAGGCTGGCTAAGAATAGAATAGGAAGGAATTATAACAAAGGCTTGTGGCTCGGACTCTCTGTCCAAGTTAGCTGGGCTGTGATTGGCCATTAATTAGAAACAACTCTATGAGACCAATCACAGATGCACCTGTTGCATTCCACAGCAGCAGATAATCATTGCTTACGTTTTGTTCTTGAGGCTTCTCAGCTTCTCAAGAGGAAAAATCCTAAGGAAAGGATTTTTAATGAAAAGATGTCTGTGGCATACCTGCCCTGACTGAGGGCTCTGCGTAGCCAACAGCCCTGATGGGCAGCCCGTGCTCAGCGTCAGAGGAGAGGAAATACAGAAAATACACATTTTTGCCAAAACTTGACTCTGGCCATGAATGATTCATGACTGGAAAACAAGGCTACATTAATCAGATAATTTATATGTAAACCACCAGTTCCAACAGGCCCAGATGCCCATGGGTCAGAGCTGTAATGGTCCTCTGGCGGAGGGAAGGATGCTCTGCTGGCACTGCCCGGGGCTGTGTCCCCATTAGCCTGGCACAGCCCCTCATGGCAGGGCAGGGGATGCTGGTGCTGCTGAGCTCTGTGGCCCTTCCTGGCTGCCAGCAGCTGCTGCACAGCCTTGGCTGGGCTCTGCTCACCCATGGCAGTCTCTGTGGGTGCTGAGCTCACTGCAGGAGTGTGACCGTGCTCGCAGGGGTCTCATGTTGAGGGAAGAGATGAGGATCTGACTCCATATTTCAGAAGGCTGATTTATTATTTTATTATATATATTACATTAAAACTATACTAAGAGAATAGAAGAAAGGATTTTATCAGAAGGCTAGCTAAGAATAGAATAGGAAAGAATGATAACAAAGGCAGCTGTCCCAGAATCTCTGTCTGAGCCAGCTGACTGTAACTGGCCATTAATTAGAAACAACCACATGAGACCAATCACAGATGGACCTGTTGCATTCCACAGCAGCAGATAATCGATGTTTACATTTGTTCCTGAGTCCTCTAATCTTCTCAGGAGGAAAAATCCTAAGGAAAGGATTTTTAATGAAAAGATGTCTGCAACACAGGAGCTTTGAGTTGAGCAGTGATGGCAGAGCTCACTGAAATCCAAATGCCAAAATCCTTGTTCCCACCATGACTGGGATGTGCTGGGTGGGAAGGGAATAATGGACTTTTCCCATGGCCTGGTCAACTAGCAAACAAAAAATAAGCTTCACCAGTGAAAACAGTAACCTTCTCTAGTGTTGATCTGCCAGTTTAGTTGCAGAAGAATCCTGAACCTGCTGCAGGACATAATAGACAGTAGAAATACATTTCACCTGCAAGTAAAGGGCTTGGAACCTATGAAATTTAACTGCATGTGTTCACCCACCCCACTCACCTTGTACCAAGCAGCCCTACCAATTAGCTTTTTAAAACCTCTTTCTTTATGGGGAGTTAGATGAGATGGACCGCTGGTCTGACCCAGTAGTGCTGCTGTTATTTTTTTATTAGAAATAGGCTGAGTTAATAGCAAATTTATACCAGCTTCCAGCTGGAGCAGCTCCAAGGCTGTGCAGCTGCAGAGTGATGCGACCAGGGGGGAACACACATTCCTGTTGGGAGTCTGACTTCCCAGGAGGATTTTGCAGAAGAGGCAAAAAGTCCTGTAATATCACTGGGTGAGCCAGACAAATCAGTTGTCCATATCTACCTGTAGATTATCAGTGTTGGATTTAGGAAATGAGCCAGGAGGCTTTCTGGGCATGAATAATGGGAATGTGATCTAATGCTCTGCTTCCTCCTGGCTTGGAGAACAGCAGAGAGGTGACCCCACTGTCCTGACCCCACTGTGCAAGCTGTCCCCACTGGGAAGGCAGAGCTCCTGTCCTCAGTGCCATGTCCAGGCTGTCCTGCTGGAATTAGCACAATCCAGACCACAAGTCTTTCACATTCATGTTAAAGGGGTTTGGCCCCCACTTGTTCCTACATCGATCTCCCTCTAATTTCAAGCCTAAATTAACTCCTGGCTTATTTAAGTCATTTGTCCTCGTGCCCATCACTGTTATTTCTTTTCAGCAGCAATTTTCTCCTTTGAGTGTTTGCCCCTCCATATGTTCCAGACCACAATCAATTCAGTTTGTGCTTTGTGCCCTGCTCCACCTGGGGCTGCTCCTCTGCCACAGCCTCCTCATTTTCTGCAGAGCATTTTTACTTTTCCATTCCCTTTGTCCTGGCCTCTTACCTGTGAATATGGACATCTCCAAAATGTCTCACCACACTGGTTTCCTACTCACCTGGTTTTCCTACTGTTGCTTTCTAAACTGAATCCCTCTGCACCTGCCCTTCCTCAGGGCTCTCACTAGCACCAGGGTTCCCTCCATGGGCTGGTTCCTTCCTCCTCTGGTGCTTGCAGCTCCCTGCTCCATCTCTCCCTCCTGCCCACCCATTTATTTTTAGCTTTTCTCACACCACTGCACTGATTTCAGCCCTCCCCAGCAATTTTTAAAAGACATTCTGTCTCCAGCCTACCTTTGCATGCAGTTCATACAGTTAAACACAGTAAGTTTTCTCCTCTGAAGAGAGGCTAAATAGAGTTAGAAAGGGACCTTTTTGACACTTCCCTCACATCTTCTTTTGGCTCTCCAGATGTGGGCAGATGTGTTGACTTTCTTCTTAGCAAACACATCAGGCTGTTTGCTGTGGATAACTTCAGAGATCTGATAATTCCCTGAAATTTTAGAAATAAATTATATTTGCTATCAAGAGTTTCTGTTGGCATTTGCTCTTAAAGCTATTTCATATCTGCCTATATCCACTATGGATTTTCAGTTTCCACATTCATATGTTAAGAGAGAAATGAAAAAAGGAAAAAATGCCCTTTTGGATAGTAATCTACAGAGTTTCAATAACCAAATATTTCTTTTTAAGATGGTAGAGGCAGTGACCATCTTCTAATTCACAGCATTATTTCTTCTCTGAAATTTTCACAGCACAGGAGATTGTTGCTGCCAACACATGCCAAGAAGTTTGTTAATTGTCATCCCTACCTTCCAAAGCTGTTATTGAGCCTGAAACCACTGCAGTGATAGCTGAGCTTGTTTGCAGCATGAATATTACAAGTATTTTCCCCACATCTCTGCATTGCCTTCTGGTCCTCACTTCAGTGTTGGCTAAGCTGTCATTTACAGGAGTGATGCTGTCATTACAATATTTGATATTTTTCTGAGCTTAGCTGTCGTTGTAAGCACATTATGTACTTCCTAAGGAAACTTGCTATTTGTCTCTTGCCATGAAGTTGGTGGCACTGCCAGGTAGCAGGTGTGGATAAAGTCACCTGTGAGTTCAGCATGGCTGAGCATCAGGCAGACAAGCTGCCACTGGGTCAGCCTGGCCTGGGACAGCACCTGGCAGAGGCACATCTGTGTTTGTGTTGTACTTCACCTCCAGACATCCCAGATGTGCTGTCATGGGCACTGCCAGGTGTTTTTTACAATCTAGACACTATTTGAGGGTAATTCCCTGAGCCTCGAGACTGGGATCTTGATTACTGGTTTTATTTTTTAAATTATGATTTATGCTGTTTTGATTTGTTCTCATGGTTTATAGAATCATTGACCCATTTAAGTTGGGAAAGCCCTCTAAGACCACAGAGTCCAACCACTAACCCAGCACTGCCAAGCCTCGTGCCACATCTCCACATCTTTTACAGAACCACAGAAATGTGTGTTCTTGTGAGTCAAACCACAGTGCTCACCCCACTTGTCCCATAGCCAAGTCCCCTAGTTTGGTGAGAAAGACACTGCAGACCTTCCCAGTTTACCAGAACATTTCTCTTTCACAGAATTCATAGAACTCACAGAATTCCCACAATGACCAGGTTGGAAGAGACCTTCAAGATCATCGAGTCCAGCCCAGCCACAACCCCTCACCCAAACCCTGGCACCCAGTGCCACATCCAGGCTTTGTTAAACACACCCAGGGATGGGGACTCCACCACCTCCCTGGACAGCCATTCCAGAACTTTATCACCCTTTCTGTAAAAGCTTTTTCCCAACATCCAGCCTGTGTTTCCCTTGGTGCAGCCTGAGGCTGTGTGCTCTGGCTGTGTCAGTGCTGCTGCAGACAGAGCCCAGCCCCAGCTGAGCACAGGCACCTTTCAGGAGCTGTGAGAGTGATGGGGGCAGCCCTGAGTCTCCTTTTCTCCAGGCTGAGCACCCCCAGCTCCCTCAGGGCTTCCTCACAGGGTTTGTGCTCCCAGCCCCTCTCCAGCCTCGCTGCCCCCTCTGGACATGCTCAAGCATCCCACGGAGAGATTTTGTTTGTTCCTTGTAGGGCTTTGCTGGCTCCAGGTTTTGCAGAGCAGTTACAGGATTTCCTGTGTTCTTCCATTCCAGCGCATGTCCTCATTCCAGTAACACTGATGGACTGCAACTTTGAGAAAGCTGCTGTTGACTTTTCTGTGTAGTGTTTAACTCCTGTTTTTCTAAATTTTATTTACCAAAACCAACAGTTTCATGCAGTTTCTGTTTGCTGCTTTCTAGAAGTGGCTTGTCCACTTAACTTTTGCTTTTTGCTGTCAAAAATCTTCCATTGTTGATCCCTGAGAGGGGCTCCAGCTGCTGTAACCTGACCATATAAACCTTGGTGAGTGAATGTTTTCCTTTCACTTATTTGAAAATCCCCTTTGCCTTCATGATCCATCTCCTTCCCCTTGTCTTGATTTGTGTGGCATTTTCCAGCAATGCTCTTTGTTTTATGAAGGATTTCTTCAGCTGCTTTTGTGAGGATATATTGGAGAAGCTGATAGTGCTGTTTCAAGCCTCTCACACAGTCTCAGATGACCTCACCTGCCCTGACTTTAGGTTCATTTACCTGTGAGCTGGCAGAGGCTGGTGCTGCTTGATAACATCCTGCAGGAAGATGTGTGACCTGTAAATCAAAGCCTTGTAGCAGCTGATTTATTCTTTAGTTCAAATTGAAATTGATCCTGTGCTTGTCTTACAGCTTTCACTGTCAGTTTGGTTAATGAATTAGGATTTTATTTGGGTCTGTAGTTTAGTCCCATACCTTTCCATGCACATTCTGGTTCCCTCTCCCCTCTCTCAGTCCATACCAGTGGTGGCTGTGCAGCTGCAGCTGATAGTGGGGTAAATGTTACCAATCTCTCACCGTGTGCATTTTTGTAATCTACTCAGCCATTTGATTGCTTTTCCTCACAGTTGTTGATCCTTCTCAGCAGAAATCTCCTATTGTTTAGAGGAACTCATGCCTGGGCTTTCATCAGAGTCTGGAGACAGCTCCAGCCCTGACCCTGCCTCCCCTCCTCATGGCTCCTTGGAGGTGTGTGATGGTGGATAAATTACAATCAGCTGCCTGGTAACCTGGCTAGAAGCAATTCTTCTGACTTGCAAATTGCTGAAAATTATTGGTTGTGCTCTCCTAACACCAAAGCATGCACATAACCTAAGCATTTAAAGCTCAGTGCAAACAGCTGCAGGGGCATTGCTGCTCCCAGCAGGACTGGAAGGGAGTGCAGCAACAGATATATTTACTGTTTTATGGGTCTTAGGGCTCAGCATAGATCCTATAGGTTGAACCAGTGTAACTTCCTTGGTATTTTCCTGTTGTTCCAGATTGCAAAGCAAGATGTTTTCAATTACCATCTGTATGGCAGATTACCTTTGTCAAGTGGGCAGTTTGCCTTCTCTCTTTGAGTGACCACAATCACTCCTCCCTCGGGAGGGGACACCTGCTGATAACAGCTATTGAATGTCCCTGCATGGCTGATAAGAACTACAGCATCCCACTGGGAGATGTGAGCCCAGAGGGAGGAGCCAAGTATTCCTACCCAGATATAATCCAGAGGTTTTGAGACACCAGCACGGCTTCTCCACTGGATTCCCCAGAAGAACAGCAGCTGCCTCTCCTTCCACTGGATCCTCAGAGGAAGAATACATCCTTCTCTACAGGATCCCTGCTGCAGCAGAACCAGCCCTGACACTGCAGGAGGGCTGAGCCACAATTCCAATGGGACTGCTGCCAACACCCTGACCCACAGGGTGTCAGGTTGGGTTCTGACTCTGGCAGCGTTGTTCTAGTGTACTGCATTGTTTATTTTATTTTTTTATTTTGTTCCCTATTAAAGAACTGTTATTTCCTGCTCCCATATTTTTGCCTGAGAGCCCCTTAATTTAAAATTTTTAGCAATTCGGAGGGGTGGGGAGGGTTTACATTCTCCATTTCAGGGGAGGCTCCTGCCTTCCTTAGCAGACTCCTGTCTTTCCAAACCAAGACACCTGCCTGCTGGGATTACAGGAATTCTGCCTCTCCCTTTATGTTCTCCTTAGTGGTGTCTCTAGTGCTCAGGCAGCTCCACTCCTCCAGCTGGGAGGTCTGGTTTGTCTCTTCAGCTCTTACAAGAGTCTCAAGAACTGAACCTGTGACATAAACCTTTAAAATTCTCCAAAATCAAAGATATTCTTTCTGTGGCTTCACAAATTCTCTGGAGGAATTGCTGCCTAAAATAACCCAGTGGCACCCAGCCAGGAGCACATAGTACAAATCAAGTCTCGTTATCTCAAGTTAGAGACATAGAATGAATTCCAGAATGGTTTGGGTTGGAAGGGACCTTAAAGGCCAACTCATTCCACCTCTTGCCATGGGCAGGGACACCTTCCACTATCCCAGGCTGCTCCCAGCCCTGTCCAGCCCTGGCCTTGGGCACTGCCAGGGATCCAGGGGCAGCCACAGCTGCTCTGGGCACCCTGTGCCAGGGCCTGCCCACCCTCACAGGGAAGAATTTCCTTCTAATATCGAATATGAAACTACTATTTTCAGTTTGAAGCCATTCCCCTTGTCCTTTAACTATCTGACTATAGAAAAAGTCACTTTCCCTCTTTACGACATTCAGGAAAACTCTCAGTCATACACAGAAACTGTAAAGCAGAGGCAATGTGCTAAAAGAGTTATAAAAAAAGGGGGAAAGCTGAAAGTTGTGTTGAGATTGGTTCTGAAACATGCTAACTTCCATTTTGCTCTGGGGTCAAAGTTCCACACTGAGCTGGTGACAATGTGGGATTTCCTGCAAATTTCCAGTAAACATCCACAGGGGAGAGCAGCATCCTTGTCAGCCTCCTTGTTCAGAGCACTGACTGAAAGGTTAAAATGGACCAAATCTAAGAGTGGACCAAGTGTGGTGGTCTTTGCAGGGGTCCCAGGATGAGGGAAGAGATGAGGATCTGACTCCGTGTTTCAGAAGGCTGATTTATTATTTTATGATATATATTATATTAAAGAAAATGATATATTAAACTATACTAAAGAATAGAAGAAAGGAGACATCAGAAGGCTTGAAAGGAATAGAAAAGAATGGAATGAAAATAAAATCTTGTGACTGACCAGAGAGTCTGAGACAGCTGGACTGTGATTGGCCATTAATTACAAACAACCACATGAGACCAATCACAGATGCACCAGTTGCACTCCACAGCTGCAGATAATCATTGTTTACATTTAGTTTCTGAGGCTTCTCAGGAGTAAAAAATCCTGTCAAAAGGATTTTTCATAAAACATGTCTGTGACAGACCAAGTCCAAGAGTGGAGCAGCTGCTGAACCTCAGTGTCAGATGCTGTAAGAGCAGCAGGAAGGCTTTGCCTGACTGCCTCTGCTGTATTTCTGTTGGTAATTTTCTTTCCCACTGTTTTGGAAGTGCCCCCTTCCCCCAGCCCTCCCTGAGTGTTAAATCCTGACACTGCAGCTGAAGCTGTGTGTGCAGCATCTGCTCTCCTCCCCCTTGCATCACATGCACGGCCTCTATTTATAGCAGGAATGAAGTTTTGTTCTTGTGCATCATTCCAGCCAGCAGAAAGCAAAACAGGAGGAGAAGCTGATGCAGGAAAATGTTCCCTCAAGTCAGATTTTCAACAGAGAAAGGAGCAACAGCCTCCTGCCCTTTGCAGTGCCCTCACAGCCCAGAGTGTCCATCCAGGATCTTCCATGGCCAGGTTCCTCCTGGAGGCCATCACGCCACACTAATGAGCACATTCAAATTGAGCCAAGTGTATTTAGTTTTTAGAAGACTGGCATAAGTCATCTTTATTGAATATAATTTAGTTTTAACATATTGCTCTGTGCTTGAGTTATTATCTTCACTGTGCTTGGAGAAATAAATTACATTGAAGCCTTTATTTTTGACCTGTGACATCAATACACGCCATGGACAGATTCCAAAATCTTATCAGCTTTGGCATGGCTATTAAATTACAGTGGTGAACAAACCTCTTTAGAAATGAAAAATGCTTTTGGAGCTTTGACCTTTTACATTTCAATTCGTAAAGAGCCCAGTGCAAATGGGAAATGCTGATCAAAATCCAGTTACTTTAATCTTCTGGGGCGTCCTTTCTGCAGAAGAAAAGAACAAAATGTATCTTCTTGCTTTGTGTGTAGCCCTTCAGATCTTGACACCAAACTTTGCCTGCAACTCTGAGATTTGGTGTTGGAAGCAGAGCTTGAAAGCACAGAACATGGCAAATCAGCCAGAGTCACACAATTTCCACAAAGAAACCCACTGCAAGATAAAGATATTAATTAAAACTGGACAATGGCACATAGCTGTCCTGCTGCACAAGGGCTGTGTTCAGTGGTGTTCCAAGGGGATGTGTGAGGATCTGCAATATTTTTACCTCTGCTCCTCTTCCCTGAGAATGCACTAAGGCTTTGTCTGCTGAAAGATGAGGAATTGTACCCAAACTGCAATTTTATGTACACTTAACCCAAGTATTTCAGTATTCTGAAGCCAGCACACCAAGATTTGGGCTGTTTTCTCACTTCTCCCACTGTCTTCACAGAGCCATTTTCCACTTTTTAAAAAATTCTGCCTGATTCCTTGTGCAGCACATGGTGATACCCAGTTGGATGAGGAGGTACACTGGGATCAAAGGACACAGTTTAGGAGCAATATTGCAGAGCTCTGGGTGTCACTTGGCTGAGGGAGCTGCAGGGACAGGTCTGTGACAAAATGAAGCAGGTTACAGAACTATTATTCACATTACCCATGGTTTTCCACATGAAGCACAAGGTTTGGCTGCCTGTGCTCATGGGCGAAGGATGAGGGGATTCCCAAATCTCCACAGTGCATGTGGAGATTTAACCCAAGTATTTCAGTGTTCTGAAGCAAGAACACCAAGATTTGGGTTGTTTTCTCACTTCTCCCACTGTCTTCACAGAGCCATTTCCATTTTTTTAAAAAATTCTGTCTCATTCCTTGTGCAGCACATGGTGATGCCCAGTCAGATGGGGAGGGACACTGGGGTCCAAGGACACAGTTTAGGAGCGATATTGCACCTGGCTGAGGGAGCTGTAGGGACAGGTCTATGACAAAATGAAGCAGGTTACAGAAATATTATTCACACTTCCCATGGTTTTTACCTTCCCTTGAGGGTTTGGCTGCCTGTGCTCATGGGGGAAGGATGAGGGGGTTCCCAAATCTCCACCTAGCACAGCTCTGAGGCACCTTTAGAGTGGTGAAAACTCATTCCTTTCTCATCAGTCCTCTGGCTGTGCTTGCTTTCAGAGTTATTTAATAGAGCTTTCTGTATTTCTCACAGCTTTTGGAGAGGGATATTTTTTCTACTGCTGATGAGAACAAAACCACAAGTTACGCTGAAATTAATGAATACAGCTGGACAAAGACCCAGTTGCTCCTTATTAAGCTTTAATTAAACTGTAGCACTACAGAGAGGCAGAGGAGATTCTGGGTTGTTTGTGATGTTTCAAGTGAGTAATTCCACCCTAGGACATCCATCAGCAATGCTCATTTAAATTCTACTTTAATCCTACATTACCTTTGCAGAGCCAGGGAAAATCCTGACATCCCAAAGAAGGGACAAGGCAGTTTCTTTTGTTGAATCAGAAAACAAGGATGGCCCCAACAGCCTGGGGCACAGAAAGGTCCCTAGAGCTGGGAACATAGAGAAGATAATTGAGTTTACTGATGCACCAAATGGGATTTACATTTCTAAATGAGTAATTATGGTCAATAAATTCACCAAGAGCAAGATGGATGTTAATTTTTTGGTTTTGCTATATTCTAGGTACCATGTTGGACCTAAATTATGGACAGCAAGTGGTTAACAAGTCTGCAAGGCTGGTCTGTTGGACAGAGAGCTAAAATAAAGCACCGTGCTGCAGGAAAAACCTAATGTATGTAAATTGAATGCCAATTGATTAAACATATTCATTGAGGTTTCACATCTAGGTCATAAGTAATGTATCTATTACATACTTGTTAAACCTCATTAAATAATTGCCTAGTGGTATTTAACATGCAATAAGTATCCCCTGAAATTCAGCTAAAATGTATTCCTGCATTTGCTTAGGAACTTGCCCGAGTGAATTGATTGAAGATTTGAATAAAAGGGATCTGCTGTATGGTGGTGTGAGATATCCCAGAAAATCTGCTAGAAGACACAGAGTATCTGCACAATTATCCATGTAATTCCATGCAGAGGGAAGGATTAGTCTCTGCAAAGCTGAGCTCAGGGATGGAGAGCTGGAGCCTGCTGGACAGAAGCACAACAGGAGACCTTGGAAGAGTTTTCTAAGGTATATAGGCTTGGAGCTGCAAATTTTACTTTTATTTTCATAGGTGAAAAATGTTTGCTACAAATCTAAATGTTTATCCCCAGGTACAGGGCTCACTTGTTGCTGGTGAATTATTAGCAACGTCTTGCAGTTACAGGCTCTGGAGTGAAACAGCTCCAGTCACCTCTCCAACATAAATTAAAGACTCATGGGGTCTGTGGGAGGCAGCCACTTTATATCATCCATTGCTCATCGAAGGCATAAGCAAACTCAGGCACTGAGTTTAAATTATTTGCCTAGGCTGTCTCAGGAAAATCGATGGGGAACATCAGCCAGAAAATTCAGACACATCTACCTCTCACCCAGGGCTGTGCCAGGTAACCCCCAGTGAGTGCTGCAGCCTGGGTGTGCAAATCCTCTGCTCCTGCTCCTGCAGAACAGCCTGGAAACTCCCCATTCCCCTCAGCCCAACACACCTGGGCTCCTCTGCAGCCAGAACCAATCATGAGCAGCAAACTAAAAACAAAAACAAAGCAAAAAAACCCCCCCAAACTGTCAGAACTCAGTGCATCCCTCCGGGTGTCCAGAGTTGCCCAGGACCCGGTCAGGGGGCTCAGAGACCCTGGCACACAGCCCAGAGCACCTGGGGATTTGATTTTGACCCCTGGAGCAAGTTACCAGCTTTGTATGAGGATGTGAAAGTCACACAGGTTTGAATAGTGAGGTAACAAAATATTCACAGGGTGAAAATGTAGATTTTAAGGATTTTTGGTATGGGGGTTATGGGGACAACATAGAGGAATCTGGGTGTGTCCAGCGTTTCTTCTTCTTCTTCTTGTTCTCCATTTTCTGCAGTGATGTTGGCACTTTGGGATTGGTTTGGAGTAGAAGTGCACTGTCTAACATAGGTGATAGGTATTGGGAATTAAGTGTAAATATGTTATACGTAGTTTGTAGTATAAAAGGACAACACCGCCTTGGGGGCGGTCAGAGTGCCTGTGGCTGCCCTGCTGAGCAGATCTCGGCTGGGCAGAAAGAAAATTTTATAGACAAGAATTGATAAACAACCTCAAGACCGAAAGGTGAAGAGTCCAGACTTGTTCTTCAGTTGTGTGGGCTGAAACAGAGACATCCTGCACATCTTGGGGCAGCAATTGTCAACAGCAACCCGAGACCAAACCAACAAAAATAAAAAATAATTTTATCAGCTACAGCCTAATTTTTGATGAATCACAGATGCCTGCTTGTGGCACAAATGACCAGCCTGTGCAATGGATGGTCCTTCCATCCTGCTCAGGATGTTGGCCAGGATTATTCTTCACAGGATCTTCCTGCAGAGCCCCACTGAGCCCCAAGGAAAGGGGAAAATTCCCCTTTTCCCCCTCACTGCTCTGACCTCTTTCCAGTCACCAGGGAGTCCTGGGGGCATCCAGCTGGAGATGAATTCCCATTAGCACCTCTCCCATCCCACACAGACCTGATCTTGTAATTAAACCACTTTAATCATTCCCGTGGAGCAATTCAGACTGATTCCTGAGAGACAGAAGTGTGACAATGACTAAGAACCCTAAATATCTAAGTTGATTTTTTTTTCTGTGATATTTCATAGACATGAGTTAGAAATATTGTTGAAACCTGCTGATTTCCTCCCCTACAGCTTTTTCTAATATTTTTTAAGCTTGTAGGGAATTTCCACCCAAAACTCTAGTAAAAGGACGAGAGCAAACACACGGGGGAGCACTTAGACTGTAACATCTGGAGTACTCCATACACCCAGCTCGTGTACCTGAAATGCCCATTTCAGTGGAAAACCTGCCTTTTCAAACACCCCCATTTGTTCTGAAGAGTTCACCGTTTCCCAGAAACCAAAAGTACCACGTGGGATTTTCTAAATGCCAGGACCACAGGGTGACCCACTCTGTCTCTCTGTGCAAGAAAAGAGGAGCACTTTTAGAAACTCTCACTATTCTCAGCAACAAAGAAATGCTGAATTTTGAAGCCTGTTTCCACTAAATGCCTTTTAAAAAAAATTTACTCTCAGCTCTATAGCTGGAAATTTTTTTCAACAAGCTTTGAATTTATATTGGGTTGCCAGTTTGCCTAATCTTCCATGTCCAGCTCAGCAAACTCCTCTGTTTGGAAAGGTATCTCCTAAAATGCAGATTTGAGACTTAAAAGAGGGTATTTAGTGTGTCCACCATATGAGTGAAGCACTTGGCCCCCACAATAAATTCCCTGCATTTGCAGAGTTTTTGTCATGTTTGCACAGCAAACATTTGTGAAATCGATTTAATGGTTTAATTTTTCCAGTGCTTGTGAAGATAGGTACTTCAGGAACATTGCTTAATACACAGCCAAAGCATAAACCCAGCCACTAAACAGTATTACATAATTAAATTTCTATTTAATGGTGTTTATGCTTCTGTTTGGAAGCTGGAAATGTGATATATGCACACACCTCATAGCAGGTGTGTTGTAATGTTATTAGCAGGCAATGATGCTAACGCTTCGAGTTCCTTTAATTTGTGCATTATTAAAGAATCCTTGCCTCATTCTCACATAACAAATTCCAGAATTACCTTCACAGAGGTAAATACCACAATGCTCGAATAACTATTGCCTCTTTGCAGCCATCAAAGCTCTCTGTAAGACACAGGTGCAGCACTTCTCCATCCTCCCCAGTCTTGCCCACAACTCAGCTTGCGTTTAATAGGGCCCAAGAGAGAGCAGAGATGAGGAAAAAGGGGTTTTTATGCACATACTCACAAATACAGTAAGGAAATAACATTCCTCTGGCTCTTTCCTGGAACAACAAAGGGTTCTGAGGCTGAGGAAGAGTGTGGCTGAAGGGAGAGGAAGGCAGGCATTTTTATTACCTGGTAAAGTGAGGAGTTAATTGAAAGGAGTAGCACATTTCACTTACTTTTATAATCTGTTGTATTTAAATGTTAACATTAAAGTTTGGTAACTATCCAGAAATGGGATAAACATCTTATAGTGGCACCAGGGACATAGAACTTTTAGCATGTATGGGATTGTGCAGGTGATGAGTTGTGGGCTCCTTGGAATAATGGAATATTTTGGTGGGAAAAGCCCTCTGAGATCACCAGGTCCATCCACTAACCCTGCACTGCCACGTTCACCTCTGAGCCATGTCCCCAAGTGCCACCTCCACACATCTGCTGAACACTTCCTTGGAAGTCCACAGGCAGGCTATTGTATTTCAACACCTCTGGATGCTCCTAAGGCTGTGTTTATGAAGGCTTCCAAATGGAAAATAACAATACCTCTCTTTCTTGCACTGATGCTTATTTACAGTCAGCAGGGTTAATGGAAAATTGTTATCGTGATGATTTAAGAATGGATTTTACAGAAAAACAGAAAGATCTGGTGGCTTTTTCATCACATGGTTAGAGAAAAAAGATCTTTACATTATTTTTTGCTGTGGATGGGTTCAATATGCTTAAAAAACAAGGTCGATATCGTAATCTGCATTGTTTAAATGTGAAAACAGAGCCAAAGTGTGCTGCTTCTCTGGGGTTGTGTACAATGCAGTGTCACAGGCTGCTGATGGAGTGGCAGGTACATCATAGGTGAGAATTTCTCATTAGGAAATACCTGGAAAGCAAAGAGAAATGGTACTCACTTTAATCAAATAAATGAGCTAAAAGTATGGTGGCGATAAAATGCTGCTTAATCTGATCTCATGGACAAAAACTGCTCCATGTTGTAAAAAATAATAATCATTTCTCTCCAGCCTATTACACTTCTTTGTGTTCCTGCAGCAGAGCGGAGAGAGCAGGAGATTTCAAAAATTTCCATCTGCAAGGAGGTTTTAAATAGTCTCAGACAAACCTTTCCTGGCAGAGCTGCCTTGTGAGGGGAAGGGGAATAACACAGACAGGGCAGGGCTGGAGCTGGGATGCTCCAGGACCAGCGAGCCAAAATAAGGATTTCAACAGCCAAAGGCATCAGTGAAATGATAAATCATTCCAGCAGTCTCTAAAAGAGCTGGGTGGAGTGTGTTCCAGGGATCAGCTCAGCTCAAGTAAGCAGAAGTGAAGCGCAGTGAAAGGAAAAAGAAAACAATTTAAACTGCTCACGTGTGGTAAATTAACTGTAGGGAGGCAGGAGAGCAACAAGGTGTCACTGCCAACCAGGCATCCCTTCAGTGAGCAGTGGTGGCCAGAAAAGCAAACAAAATGTTGGTTTGCATTAAGAAAAAGCTCGAGGAAAGCACAGAATTATTCCTTATCTGTAATATGAAGTGACACCACACTATGGATCCTCTGCTCAGCTTCGCTCGCCAGTCTTGTGGAAGGAGAGAGCAGATATAAAACAGGTCTGGGGAAGGCAATGAAAATGATTAAGTGAACAGAAAGTTGAAGTGTGTGGAAAGATTAAAATATTAGAACTATATATCTTAGACATTAGAGGAATAAGGGGCGATGACAGAGAGAAATAAAAAAATAGCAAAGTGATGATAGAGATATAAAAAATAGCAGAAGGTTTAAAGAAGGTAAGTCAAGCACTCCTCTTCCTTGAGCAGGAGGTGTATAAGATGAAACTAAAAATCAATAGTTTAGACCTTTACACACTGAGTGATGCTCAAGAAAAGACTGATGTGGTATTTTTGGGGTCCCCCATTGTGGGGAGGAAAGATGAATCTGACTCCATTAGTTCATAGAAGGCTAATTTATTATGATATGATATGATATGATATGATATGATATGATATGATATGATATGATATTATGCTATGCTATGCTAAACTATACTAAAGATTAGACAGAGGATACAGACAGAAGGCTACAAAGAATGATAATTAAAAACTCATGACTGACTCCTCAGAGTCTGACACAGCCTGACTGTGATTGGTCATTAAGTCAAAACAATTCACATGTCGGATAAACAATGTCCAAACCACATTCAAAAGCAGCAAAACACAGGAGAAGCAAATGAGATAATATTGTTTTTATTTTTCTCCGAGGCTTCTCAGCTTCCCAGGAGAAGAAATCCTGAAGAGATTTTTCATAACATATGACAGTGACAGACTGACATCTGTAATAAATGGTGTCCAAGTGTGCATTTGAACAGTAACCTGCAACAGGTAAGAACCCTCACAGTCCTGGGCTCAGCCCAGCTGCGGGTTCTTGAGGTCTGAATGATCAGAAGGTGTCTTAGCTCATGAATGGATTTATTGCCTCTGCCCCTGGATCAGCAGGCAGAATGAATTTCAGAGAAAAATACAATATTATGTATCTCTGCACTGAGATAGAGATCAGGGGTGGTGTTTTTTTTTTTATTCTTTGGAATTAATGAAGTAGAAACCTCTCTGTGTGAAATCTACAGCAACAGGAATTATGCTCAGTGCGTGTGCCAGTAGATATCTGAGATACGTCCCAGACAGACACCACACCTTTCCCAGCAGACTGTTCTAAGTACTACAGGATAACAAAGAGCAGATTCTAAAACACTTCCAGAGCCATCCAGAACAAAATCAAATGGATTTTGTGTGTGGATCAGTGCTGGGAGAGGTGAGCTCACATCACACCGGGTACCACGGCCTAGCTCTGAGCCAGGAGAAGGCTGGGCTTCCCAGGAACACCATAAGAAATCCTGTGCCCAGCCCCATCCCACGGCCCTGGCTGCTGCCCTGACCCTTTGGCATGGTGAAAGAGAGATGGGAGACTGATGGGAGGCACTGCCATCATCTCAGAATGTAAAGCTGGCCCTACTCTTTGGCATTTATTACAAAGTGTATTTCACTGCGCCATCCGTGCTCTGGGCTGGGCATTTCCAGGGAATTGTTACACTTCTCGAATGGTTAATCACTTGGCCTTTGGTCTCTTGCCTTATAACTCTGTTTGACATGTGCTATAATTACTACTTGGAGAGTTTTATTACTTAATTATGCAATCAGCTATTGCTGTTTAACATGACATCAATCCCTCCCCACCAGCCTCCCCATAAGGCCCCAAACAAGTTTCCCTTTTCAATCCCGTTTCTCAAAAATTTTCCACAAAGCAACGAACTGCTGAAATTGTGTTTTGATGAATAAGGTGTAAAATTTTCCAATGCACAAAATCCTTCCTGATTTTCAGTGCTTCTCCCACTCCTCCACTCCTGAGCCCTTTGATTTCAGGCTGCGATAATATATGTAGTCACATTTACCAATGCTGGCAGAAAGCAGAAAGAGCACCTCATCCTTTTTACTACAGCTCCTAAAAACAAATTAAGACTCCACCAGACAAGCTGTTGGCATGTGTGAACATCTGCCTGGCACTTTGTGGGCTGCTTGCAGAACACTCCCAACCCCTGAACCGTGTCCTCTATGGATTGGTGGCTCAGCCCTTTCCACCCAGTGCACGTTTGCTGCAGCCATGAACCATTCCAGCACACTTTATACACCAGGTTTGCTGCTCTTGTGTCACTGGAAGATGAAGAGAACATTGCCATGCCATTCAGGAGGGTTTGGATTTGGGGAAGAGCTCTAAGACACTCCTTATTCCATGGTTCTCCCATCAGGAGAAGCAAGGCTGAGGTTCTGCAGTAGTTCCTGGAGGCAAAAAACCACAGTGAAAAATAATTTTAAACCAACTTGGTTGTCATCCCCAGTCCCCAGTGCAGGGTGTGCTGATTTATGACAAGCTCCCAAAGCTGCCCCCAGACTGTTTGACAGCCCAGACAGACAGAGATTCTTAATAGCATGAAGTGCAGACCCATCCCCTTCCACCTCCAACATCTCCCCTGCACCAGGACCTCAGCTCCACATAAATCTGCCGTGCCTGTGCCAGGGGAATTGTCTCCTGGCCTCCTGCAGCTTGTAAGGGCTGTTTCAGGAGATAGAATTAGTACCTTCATGCTTGGTATTGATCTCTGTTTGATTTATACTCCCCTGATCTGATTTTCTGCTTGGCGTCATGAGTATAAATCAAAAGTAATGCCCACAGGAGTCAGGAGTTACGCTGGCTTTAGACTTGTGCAAGTGAAATTGAGGTTCCTCAGCTCCAGGCTGTTCTGGTGAAAAGGGAGGGCAGAATAAAAGATCAGCTGCCTGACTCATGGGAAAACAAAATAGCCACTCAGTGTAGGATGGAGTCTTCAGCCATTCCTTTATTTCACTTTCTGAACCTGGTGAAAGAATTCCTGGAGTTTCTGTCCTACGATATTTTGGAAACATCCTTGTCTGCAATAGCCAGCAATCCTCCCTTTTGGACCTCCATATGGGAGCTGAGTTAAAATTTCCTTTGTGGGATGTGAGGAGGGATCCTAGGAGGGACAAGAAATGTCCCTTTGCAGTGTGATTTCTAATGTGTGACCATTTCATGTTGTGTCACTTGGGTAAAAACTTACAAAGACACCAAAACTCTGTTGTCACAGGCATCTTTTATGAAAAATCCTTTCCTTAGGATTTTTCCTCCTGAGAAGCTGACAGGCCTCAGGAACAAAATGTAAACAATGATTATCTGCTGCTGTGGAATGCAACAGGTGCATCTGTGATTGGTCTCATGTGGTTGTTTGTAATTAATGACCAATCACAGTCAGCTGGCTTGGACTCTATGTCCAAGACACAAGCTTTTGTTATCATTCCTTCTTTTTCTATTCTTAGCCAGCCTTCTGATGAAATCCTTTCTTCTATTCTTTTAGTATAGTTTTAATATAATATATATCATAAAATAATAAATCAGCCTTCTGAAACATGGAGTCAGATCCTCGTCTCTTCCCTCATCCTAAAACCCCTGTGAACACTGTCACACTCTGTCATCATTTTTATTTCCAAGGCAGTCTTTGATGGCCATTCATGGTTGTATTCAAGGGACTGGAGATTTTCTTTACAAAATTTGGTGCATTTTTCTAAGACCACTCTTCAGATGTCCTAAAATATCCATTAATTTATCCTGAAGCTCTCCCTTACGTGCTGAAGAGCGGCTGAGTGATGGAAAAAGGAGGAAGAGTGGTCTGCATGCACTATAATTCTTCGTTGTGGCAGATGCAGAGAGGGTTGAGAGAGGTCTGGGGGGATCAGGCTGCACCCTCACAGAGTGAAAGTCCACTCCAGGTAATAGAACTGGTGTGAAAAATTTATAAAGTAGAAAGCTTCCAGGGGGTCCCCTGGCAGCAGCCCGGAGGTTCTGATGTGACTGATGGAAAGGTAAATGTATCTGAGCAAAGGCCAGGGACCATAAAAGGCTTTGTAGAGAAAATGGACCCTCTTAATTAAGTTCTCTGTGTGTTTTTGCATTGCTGGAGGCAGAAGTGCTGGACTGTCAGGAGGAGCCACACAACCTCCTCCTCTTTATTTCTCCTCCATGCTCAGGTATTCTTCAGCAGCTTCCTCTCAGCACTCTCTGATAAGGCACAGAGTGAAATTTTAGTAGAAGCATTGAAAGGATTTTTTAAAAAAAATTATTTATTTTTAAACCAAACAGTTAAGAAGCAAGTACCTGTGGGTGTAGCGCCAATTATTCATATAGTATCAATATTGCCATAGCTTGCTTAAATTTAATTTAAATATAAATGGTCTACATTTACAACACTTGCTTGGGGAATAATCCCAGCCTCTTTCAGTCCTTTGCCTTTAAATTATTGACTGTCATGCTTTGGCCTCAAGTGAAGGAATAAAGCTGTTAAAGGAATGCATTTGCATGCCAATGGTCTGAGACTGCATCAAACCCAGCTCCACAGATTATTTTGAGGTTTTGTCTGATTTTATGTTTGTTACACCACGCTTTGAGAGAGCCCTGCTGTTGGGCTCCAACACGCCCTGGGGGAAGGCTCTCCACACTCAAACACCACCTCGGGGCAGGAGGCAGCAAACCAGGGAGCACCTGCACGAGATTTTTGCAATAAAATGCTGCAAGTATCATCTCATAGCCTTGGGGAGAGAGAAGGGAATCAATGCAGGCAAAGCAATGCCTTTTCTGTTTGTTGTCAACACACTGTCAGCTCTTTCTTGTATTCCCTGTCGCCTGTTAATGACAAAGGGAAAGGGAAGTGATGAGGGATGGGGGTTTTTGGGTTTTAGCCTTGCTGCAGCTCCTGTGAGCAAACACACACGCACAGCACTGTGAGAGGGGTGTCAGCAATGGGCTCTTTCATTCCCACGAGGCCTCATTTCTTAGGGTAAACAATAAACACGTCTGGTGAAATTCCAAAGAGTTTTGGGGATTAGTTGTAGTCTCTGCTGGGAAACCAATTACTCTCAAGCTCCAGAGCTCTTTCAGATTGCCACACTTGCTAAATTGGGTTCAGGGAGCGCTGGGGGGACACAAAGGTGTGTGTTTTTGTTATTCCATATCAGAGAGCTCCTGTGTGTGTGTTCTGTCACAGACATATTTTATGAAAATCCTTTTGCTGGGATTTTTCTCCTGAGAAGCTGAGAAGCCTCAGAAAAGAAATGTAAACAATAACTGTCTGATGGCTGTGGAATGTGGTCTGGAGATGGTTTACCAACAGGCGCATCTTTGATTGGTTCCATGTGGGTTGTTTTTGCTTGATGACCAATCATGGTCCAGCTGTGTCAGACTCTCTGGTCAGTCACAAGATTTTATTTTTCATTCCTTTCTAGCTTTCTGATGGCTCCTTTCTCTTTCTTTAGTATAGTTTTAGTATAGCATTTATAATATAATATAACATTGATAATATACTATGATATACTATGATATACTATGATATAATATGATATAATACAACACGATACGATATAATATAATACAATATAATATAATATAATATAATATAATATAATATAATATAATATAATATAATATATATATCAGCCTTCTGAAACATGGAGTCAAGATTCTCACGTCTTCCCTCATCCTGGGGACCCTCAGACACCACCACAGTGTTCAAACAAAGAGGGGGAGACAGAAAAAAGCCATTTCCCACCAGTCTCCATCTCTGAGGGATATCAGACAGAACAGAAAGAGATGCAGGGACTGGAGGAGATTTGAGATGAGTTTGGCTCGTGGCTGCAGGATGGAAACAGGAACGGCTGCCTTTGATTAATGTATGCCCAAGGTCACACATGCAACTGGAGCAGTCAATAGCAATCAGATTAGTGTAATGTATTATTCAGTGTTATGATGGTGAATTTGTATAGCGCCCGTGAGGCGGCTTTGATCCCCTTGAAATGTTTCCTGAATGCCATCTGGGAATGCCTCAGAGCCCAGGCAGCCCTGTGGTCTCTCCAGCTCACCCTCCTCCTGTCAGCAATGCAGAATTACCCACCTCTGCTGCTCCTGTGTGGACACACACTCACATTTAATTAGTCTGCAATTGGTTACCAGCCTGACTTTTTGGTTTGTTTTTTTTTTTTTTTGCCCCTAGGTGTTAGGGAAATATGGGAAATAATAAAAAGTAATGCATTTAATTGAAAGTCCCAAGTGCTTTCCAAATACTGCTCTATTAGGCTTTGCTATGAATTGGTGATAGCTTTATCCATATGCAGTCCTGGCCTGTGGATGAGCACACAGTGCCCTGTGGGATGCAGCACCACTCTGTGGGATAGGTAGATAATAGAGCATAATTTATGCTTTATTTATCAATCTTGCTCTATGGAGTCTTGAAATAATTTTCAGCTCCCTTCACATTTTGAAAAGATTTTTCTGAACGATTCTACAAATAAGTTTTGGGTTGTTTAGTTTTTTTCTGTTTTTCTCAGTTCTTTGCAAAGGGATTGAGGAGGTGAAGAGAATTTACTCACATACAGGACATCTCTGAAAATGAACATCAACATTTTGAGAAAAGTGAGCAAATTTTTGGGGAGTGGGATGTAATGCTCATTCTGTTCAGTTTTATTGCACTCAGTCCACCTCAGGACTGGACCAAGTTCTGGTGGTGTGGATGCACCATTGGGGTGTGTCTGCAGGAGAAACCCAGCATTGCCCTTCAGCCAAAAGTGCTGCTGCTCCCAGCCAGACCAGACAGGGCAGGGTGCTGACAGGAATGGGAAATGTTGAAAAGGCCTGGAAGGAAGCTGGAATTTCCTCTGGAAGGGATTTGGAATTATCTGGTGTTTAGGGCCCTTCCTACCCAAAGCATTTTGGGATTCATTCAGGTAAATGATTCACAATCCATAAGGGGACCTGCATAAATCCCAGAGGAGAGGAGGATACACAAGGGAGAGCAGCTGATGTTTCTAACTGAAAGAAGCATGCTGGGTTAGTTGTTTTATTAAATTTGCATGTCAAGCCTTTGTCATTTTTGGACTCCAGTAAATAATTTTATACGGTGACTTACAAACCCTTACTCAAAAACCAGCTCAGTATAGTTCCTTGGAGTGATTCCACCTGGACTGAGCATTCCCTGGATTCTGTTAGCTGTGCCACATCAGCCTGCAAGGCCTAGTTAGGGGAAGCTGTGCTAAGGCTACCTCAGGGACTCCTATTATGTCCAGTCTTGCTCAAATTCACAGTTACTGACCTGGAAAAGCAGGTGGAAAACACAGTAATTAAATTCCCAGGTGATGCTCAAATTGGAAGGCATAGCAAGCAACAATGGGAAAACCATTCTGGGGAAAACACTGATGGACCAAGAGAGAAAAGAAATGAGGCAAGGTGCAATGAAACCAATGGTGAGATGGGTTCTAGGTGGGATTGATTGGTGCTGGTAGGTGGGACACACTCAGCAGGGGGAGGCAATATGGAAAACCCCAAATATCTGATATTTCAGAATATATTTTCTGAATATATTTTGCACAGCTGCAAATAAGTCAACCAAACAGGTCTGAAAGAACTGAGGCTTGAAAGGGAGAAAAGATGTGAATATTGTCCATAAAAGAGCAGCTGGGCATGTGTAGAAAATTGTATTCTGTTATGACCACTTCAACACCAGGAAGAAGCCAACAAATGAGAAGCAATTAAGGAGTGACAGAGAGTTATGTGATAAATAAAAGCTGTATTATGGCAGTGTTGCTGAGCTAAAATTTGGATGGAGGAGGGAGAATTATAGTAAGCAACAAGTATTTAAGGTGTAGATAGAAGCATTAACATGTAGATAAAGAAAGGGAGGGATTTCTGGTGGCAGCCAGATAGTGCCCACTGGGGAGGAGAGGGAAATATTGGCTGAACATCAGCATCAGTTCCCTGTTATCCGAGCAATTAGTCCTGTGGAATGAGCTCTGGAGAAATGTGCTGACTGATTTTAAACTGGTACAGTCAGAACTGGGAAACACCATCCAGCAGCAAACAGCCTTCCACTGGCACAGGGATTCAAAAAATCCTCCTTTTCCAGAAGTTTTGTTTACAACTCCTGACAGATAAACCATCCTGACATCCAACATTGTGACTTCCAAGGACTTTGCTCTTTACCACTTTTATTTTAACACAAAGGAAGGCAGCAGTTAATAAGGAAAAACCTCCCAGAGTGGATGAAGGACCTTTCCTATTCATTCTTGGTAAAACAATGTGAGCAGAAGACTAAACCAACTTTCATCAAACTTTGTGATGCTTTGAGTTGGTGGGAATATTTCTGCAGCTCCTTGGTGTCCTGCTCCAGCCTGTGCAGCCCAGGCACCCCTGGGATTATTTGTAAAAAGCTGCAGGACATAACAAGACATATTTCAGCTGACTCTTGCCAGAATTGGTTAAAATGACATAAAAGTGGTGCCTACTTGCTATGCAGAGTGAAACCACAGTGAAAGGTATTCCTTTGTGAAGAGGGAGAAGGGTTTCTCCAGCTCTCCATTTTATTCCCTCCCAGGGATTACAAGAAACTGAGCACTTAAATCAAGCCCTGTGTCTTGTTTCAGCAGGAGGAGATGCTAGGTGCTGAAAATGGGGACTTCAAATGGTGATATATTTGTGTGGAAAGAGTCAGCTGTGAATGCAACACCCATTTTCAGAGCTGCAGGAGAGAAAAGGCTGGTTAGATACACGAACAGCTTTTCCTCTAGCCTGAGACAGAACAGAGACAGATAATAAGGTCCTGGAGCTCATGCAAATGTGCTTCTTTTTGAATTTATGCTACTTTGAAGCTAGCCCAGCTCTGAGAAGTGGGTTGGACAGGGTGACCTCTAAAGTCTCTTCCAACCTGAATTATTCTGGATTTGCCATTGTAATTCTGCACTTTCATCTCACAAAGATGTGCAGTGTAGGCTGCCCAAGGAGGATCAGGACTGCTCCCAAAGCATGTCCTGCTGACCACCCCCTGCTGGGGAAAGGACATGTCTGCTCCTGAGGCTTCCAGACATTTTTAGGGAGCTCATTATGTTCTAGATAAATTCACAGCATTTAGCATTCGTCTGCCAGTGCAATCTGTTGAGTTTGGATCAGAAAGAGAATTTGACCAAAATGAAACTTGGGAGTTTCATGAGAACATTCACAAATGAGTGTTCAGTTCTGCCTGCTGATGGAAGGCTCAGATTTCCCAGCACCAATCCTGCCCCAAAGGCGGGATCAGGGTGCTGAGCCACAGATTGGTGCTTCCACCCACCACAAGCCATGGCACTGCCTTGCACAGGGCAGGGTGCGCCCCCAGCCCCTCCTGCCCTCCTTGTGCCACCACTGTCCCCATCCAGGGCTGCTGCATCCCCAGGGCTGGTGCTGGACCGAGTGTCAGCCAGCACCAGCAGCAAGAAATGCTCCTGCAATCATTTCATTGCTTACACAATGATTGTACTGCACTGCAGGATAAAAAGGTTCTTTCATATCCAGTGCAGGAGCCAACCTCAATCCCTATTGTACCTTCTCACTCACTTTATTAAGTTTACTTCATTTCTGCTCTGCCTCTGTACCTCTGTGCCCTCTGCTGTGTGTACCAAATCTTATTGACATTTTAATATTAAATTATTATGACAAGAAGATATTCCACTTGCTAAGTAATTTGTTTTATTCTGAGGAAAATTGGAAGCTGCAGAAAAACCATTATGAAAGATTAAGACAATGGAGTGATACTGACTGATACAATATAAATTATTATTTTGTCGGCATCACACCCAAAACCTCTACTAAAATTTTAAGCAATAAAGCCAACAAGTTAGAAAATTAAATTTGGGGGATGAAAAGAATATTATGCACACAGAAAAAAAAATAACAGCAGACAGACATTATAGAAAAACACAACCCAGAGAAATCTGCAGGAACCAGAAGGGAATCAAGAGAGGAGCCTGAACTGGGCTCATCCAGGGTGGGGTTGTTGGAATTGTCACTGACTTTGGGACACAATGGATTATCACAAAAACAAATTAATAAGGATAAGGAATTTCCTTAAGTGATTGTTGAAATGTGTGTCCTTATTCTGTCATCCCCCCTTGTCCTGCTGAAAGCCTGAGCACCAGCCCTGAGGGAGGAACTTGCAGTTCCTGTCCCTTATTTCTCTCTGCCTTCCATCTCCAGAAGCTCTTGAGATGCTCCAAGAGCTAAAATAAGCTCTTGCCTCCTGCATTGGGACAGTCAAACCTCAAATATTGGAAAGGAGGTGACTTGAGAAGTGCCATGTCATGGTTCCCAGGCAGCCTGGGGAGTGCAGCGCGCGTCCTTGCTGCTCCTGCGCTCCTCTCAGCAAGGGAAGCAGCTGGCAGGGATCGTGCTCTGGCACGGAGCAAAGCTCCTGACTTTTGGAAATGCCTTCCTGCTTCGAGGGTAGACCCAAGCTCACAGGAAATCTGGGAAATAGGGAGCCAGGGAACATGGCGGGTAAAGAAAGGATAATTTTACATGCAACTTGTAGGGTTTCGGTTAAGATGTGCCACCTTTTGAGTAAAGAACAATCAACCAAAATATTGCTCCCACCTGGCAATTAATCTCAAAAGTAATAGAACTGTAATTTAAAGCAATGTAACTTGTTCTTTATCATAATATTTTCAAGAGTGAGGTTGCTGTTGGCTTTCTGGACACTCCTGATTTGACATCACCATGTGTGTTCAGCTTAGACACAATTTCCTTTGTTCGAGCAACCTTGATAACACATGAGGGGAACAGAGGTTTTATATGAGTGTGTGAAAAGATTGTACCTTGCAGATACACCCAGGAATGAAATGCCAGGACTCTTCCCACGTCTCAGGGGTCTGGGATGGGTAAAACTGGCAAAAACCTCTGACCTTGTGCAGAAGCCAATTGTTGTGGTGTTGTGAGAGTCCCCAGGATGAAGTGAGATGTGAGAATTTGACTCCAAGTTCTCAGAAGGCTGATTATGATATGATATGATATGATATTATGTTTAAAGAAAATTATATACTAAAACTATACTAAAGAAAGAGAAAGGATACATCAGAAGGCTAAATAAGAATGAACAATAAAAACCTGTGACAGACCAGAGTCCTGACACAGCTGGACTGGGATTGGTCATTAAATTAAAACAATTCGCATGCTGGGTAAACAATTCTCCAAATCACATTCCAGAGGAGCAAAACATGGAGAAGCTGAGGCTTCTCATCTTGCCAGGAGAAGAAATCCTGGTGAAGGGATTTTTCAGACAATATCACTGTGACAACCCAAGGATACACATCTTCCTGGTCTAACTTGGGCTGGGGAAGCCTAAGGGCTGTAGGATTTCAGGGGAGCCAGTGGAGCAGGCTGGGGAGAGACAAACATCACTCACTAAATCCAGTCAGGCCTGTACTGGAAATCAGAGCAAGCTGCAAAGCTCAGTGCCTGTGTGGGTATCACTGTCCCAGTGTGTTCCACACCTCCAGAGAAACCTGAGGATTACCTGTACACAGCTGCTCAAAGAATAGCCCATAAAAAGCCTTCCCAGAGGGCACAAGTTAAGGCACACACACTTTTTTGAACCCAATAGATCATGGGCACCAAAACACTCACGTGGCTGCAGTCTGTTCAAGGAGGGTGAGCTGATAGCAGAGCCATGACCTGACTCCTGGCTCTGCTGGGATTTATTTTTTCAGATGATTGCAGCAGCTATGTGACTACAGGTCAGTGTATAAGCAGCTTTATCCTCTACTGGCTGGATTTGTCCATAAACTCACTCCAGATTAGAAATGAGCCCTCACTACTCACACTCACTGTCTGGTTTATTCAAAACCAATGGAAACTTCCTGCTGCAAATCTGAGAAGGATGGGGCTTTGCAGAATTTTTGGGTGTCTGAGGTGTTTCATTCCAGGGTTTACTTGCTAGCAAGAGAAAAGTAACTATTGTCAAGGGAAGTCAATTCTGTAGATAGGAAAGAGGAGCTGCTGCCAAAATGGAATTGTGGCCAGAATGCTTCCAAACTGGAAGTGTGTCCTTTGCTGTGAGGGTGCTGAGGCCCTGGCACAGGGCACCCAGAGCAGCTGTGGCTGCCCCTGGATCCCTGGCAGTGCCCAAGGCCAGGCTGGACAGGGCTGGGAGCAGCCTGGGATGGTGGAAGCTGTCCCTGCCATAGCAGGGGTGGCACTGGATGGGATTTAAATTCCCTTCCAAACCACACCATCCTGGGATTTTACAATTCTTTCGGCAGCTCTTCAAAGTTTGTGGTGCAAGATTTTACCTTGCATTACATGAAGACACCAGAAAGGAGGCTGTGGATTATCACTCTCAATTCCCAAAATGAGCCCCATGCCTGAGAGCAGCACTTGGTGTCACCTCTCCTGGGGAAGGAAAACCACCCAACAGCTGGAGCTGGCTCCTTCCACTCTGCTTTTCGGGAACACCAGGGCTTGCACCAGACTAAGGTGACATTTTCACACTGAGTCAATTTAGCATTTTGTTCTTCTCTCCTCTGGGCAGCCTGGAGTTGTAACATTCTCCCTTCCTTCGCTGTTTAAGGCGGGTGGAGAAAAGGCAAAGTCGTGATTTGTTGGGAAATATAAAATTTTACAGCAGCTGTAAAATAGGGGAAGGATTTGGTTCATGGGCCTGTTGTATGTAATATCATACTCTGAGCATGTGAGGTATTTGACTGACATTTGGAAAAAAAAAAAGATTCATTAACTAACTGGGAAGTTGATGTATTTCTTGAAGATCTTTCAAAACTTCTTATTATAAGGACAGCATTCTCATGTACTAGACATGGAGTCCCTAGACACTTAACAGATGGAATTAGATCACAGTCTCTTTTTAATCTTTCAATGATGACCTCAATTGCAAAGGTACTGCTTCTCATCCTGTCCTGGCACTGATCTGGCTCCTCCTAGCATTTCACACTTGATGCTCAGTGGTACTGAATACAAGCTGAAGAGAAAATAGAGAATTAAAAGTGTTAGCTCATTTTGTAAGGCTCACAGGAACACCATCACTGCCAGTGGGAAACAGAGAGGGAATTCAGGAATCCCTGTGTCCATAAAGTATTGCTATCATACTGAAGGCTAACTTTTTTAGGTCTATGCTGATCAAGTTTTGAAGATAAAAGACTGGCCTGTAGAAATTACATTATAGAACAGACATTAAATATTAATCTTTGGGTATCAGAGAGATATCAGATTAAAATTCATGATCTAGAAACATCTCCACATAAAAACACCGATTTTCTTGGAAAATGCAACAATATTTGAAGAGAGAAAACAATCCAGGTTGAGAGCCCAGCCAAACATCTCTGTGCAAAACCAGGGAGTTTTAGTCGAGCACCAGTGACTGTGGTCATGGCATGTCCACGGGAGGGCAGCAAGGAAACGTTCTCATCTCCTGTGTGGATTTTCCACCGGGATCCCTCTGCTCTCCAGGGGCCACCAAAGTCAATGCTGGGCCTGTCCCTGAGTGGGAAGCAGGGAGGGATTCAGAGGAGCTGCTGCTGCTCTGCAGGAGCTGTGAGATGTGCAAAGACACAAAAGCTGTGGAATAGGTGAATTCTTGGCCGAGTTTGCAAAGTGGAGCAGAGTAATCATCTGGGGTGAAGCTGTAATTAAAGGTGTGCCGGCGTTCTCAGGGAATGAGAGCAGAGGAAAAAAACATCACTTTCGGCTGGAAGGTTAATTTAAATGCCAAGTTTCCCTTCATCTTTTGAAATAAAATTGGAATTAATCTGGAGATTAAATGTCACTTTGAGTACTTGTTAAAAAATGAGCCAAGCTTGCCACTGCTAGTGTGTAACTGAGCCAGTGCTTTCAGATTGGTTTGCCCTGCTTTTGGTTTTTTATTATTATGGCCATTTTTCTCAAGTAAAAACTGAATTCCTGGAATATTTTTGGAATATTTCAGGGTTTCTGTAAATTTCCCATGAATCAGGAGCATGAGAGCACCTGGAGCACCATCCTGTGACGGTGGTCATAGGGGTCCTGTGTTGAAGGAAGAGATGAGGATCTGACTCCATATTTCAGAAGGCTTGATTTATTATTTTATGATATATATTACATTAAAACTATACTAAAAGAATAGAAGAAAAAGTTCTCATTAGAAGGCTGGCTAAGAATAGAAAAGAATGAATAACAAAAGTTTGTGGCTCGGACAGAGTCCGAGCCAGCTGTGTCATGATTGGCCTTTAATTAGAAACAACCACATGAGACCAATCACAGATGCACCTGTTGCATTCCACAGCGGCAGATAACCATTGTTTACATTTTCTCCCTCAGGCCTCTCAGCTTCTCAGGAAGAAAATATCCCAAGGAAAGGAGTTTCATAAAAAGATGTCTGCGACACCATCCCAAACCCAGCCCCTGCTGGTTTCTCTCTCCAAGCCTTGCCTGGGTCGGTACCTGCACATGGCACAATTGTCCCCTGTCCCCTCCCAGGGCAGGGACCCCTCATGGAGACCTGATTCCCCAGCCCTGCTGTCTGGCAGCCAGTCTCCAGGGATAAGTGTCAGACAGACCCTTCCAGGCAGCAGCTCTGAGCTGAAACAGGAGAAGAGGTTTCCAGAAGTGACGTGCTTGGCAATCAGGCACGAGGGCTGAGTGGAGAGAGATGTTCAATAGGGCTCCAGTGGAACAGAAATCATGGGCTATATGAATATTTTTTTTTTCATTTTATATCGATCTCAAAGCTTCCACACAGAAAAAAAAAAAAATAAAAAGAGACTGCAGACTGAACAATAATTGAGCCTTATCTTAATTGAACATTAGGAGATGTTCCTGTGGCCAGCTCGGGGCTTCTGCTGGTTCAGCACTCAGGATGGTATCTCCCAATTACTGCCATTAGCACTGTACTTAAGAGAAACGTTTTAACCTTTCCCAGGGAGGCTGAGCACCTGGAGGTGTCAGTGTGGATGAGCGAGGCTGCAGAACTGCAATTTGTTCTCCTCTGTTGTAAGTGCCCTTGTACCTGCTTTTAACCTCTCCTAAATGCAGTGTAGCTCACTTTTTAATTTTTTTTTTTTTAATCTGTTGAGTAAAATGTCTGAAATTCCTTCAGAGAAAACCACAGGTTTGGAGATTCTTTATTGAGGAGGTGGGGAGGTCCTGGCACAGGGTGCCCAGATAAGCTGTGGATGCCCCTGGAAGTGTCCAAGGCCAGGCTGGGTGGGGTTTGGAGCACCATGGGATAGTGGAAGGTGTTCCTGCCCATGGAACTGGTTGAGCTTTAAGGTCCCTTCCAACCCAAACCATTCTGGGATCCTGTGGTTCTGTGTGCAGGCAGACTCTTAAGTTACTATGGAGAAGAGAGCAGCTGTAAATTCACAGCCCCTGGAGCTGCTGTGGTGGCTACACCACTGAGAGCCAGCAGGCTCAGGAGTGATTTTCTGCAGGCAATTTCTGGCTATTTGCACACAGGAGTTTTGCTGGTTTATTGATTTACCCATTTCTTCCAGCCAGATTCATTCCAATACCAGAAATCCAGTTTGTCACATTACAATTTTCCCTTCAGAAATAATTTGTGACAAGAGCACTACAAAAGTATACATTGACTGCAGTGTTTTAAAATTATAGAATGGTTTTGGTTTGAAGGAACCTTAAAGCTCCTCTTGTTCCAGCCCCCCACCTCACATAAACCAGTTTGCCCAGTGTCCCATCCACCCAGGACCTGAACACTGCCTGGGAAACATCTATTTAAAAATCTGTATTTTTTCACCACCCAGAGCTTAGGGAGATGATTTTTCATTCATCCTCTCCTTTCCCTGCTGGCTGGAAGTGCTGTGATACTGGAGATGCCTTACATTATGCACAGACTCGAGGAAAGCAACACGTATATTTTCCTGGTAACTTCACTCTTTTTTTCTGGGTTTTTTGGGGATGTTCCAGTGTGTAGTAACTCTCCCCATCTTTGTTTTCAGAATGCAGGCTGCTCCAGATGAAGTTTGGAGCGTGCTGCAGGGAGTTTCTGCTGCCAGGTTATGCCGTGAGGAGCCGCAGAGATTTTTGTTTATCGTGTGGTTTCCTTACCCAAACACCCAAGATCGTGTTTTTTTCTCACTTCTCTTCTGAAGACATCACAAAGTGAGAGATGATTGTCATTTTGCATAGCTGATTGCTATCCCAGGGCCTCAAGTGATTGCTGGAGCATTTTGGAGAGCTCTGCCACGCATTGCTGCCTGGGCGAGCAGTGACACCTCTCAGAGGAAAGCTGAATATGACAGAGGAGAAAATGCTCCTAAAGCCCTTCCAGGAAGGACATGAGGATGTAGAAAGCAAAAAAAAATATTATTTTTATTTTTAATTTGTTTCCCCAACAGCCAGGAATGGGCAGTGCTTTGCTGGGAGATCACAGGGGAGGGAGCTCTTTCCTCTGTCAAATGTTCCGCAGGCAGAGCCAACTTGGTGCTAATTACATGGTGTTCATCTATCACCAGGGCCAAGAGTTATCCAAGGAGACTTTTTATCCTGTTGTTCAGCTTTAATTGACTGTGCCTAACTGAAATTTGCCTTTGGAAGTCGCTCCATACTCTCAGTATCTTGGAAACAGAACCTTTTCAAGGAAGAAGCCTAATAATATATTTTCCTTTTCCCAGCCAGAACTTAGCTTAACAGACAAAAATTATTAAAATCCAAGTTCTAAGTAATTACAATCAGTCAAGATGTGGAAGCTCTTCCAATACTGAGTTTTGTGTGTCTTTTTGCTTTCACACAAATTCCCTCTGCTCTCTCTCCAGACTTTAAAGATTTAAGGAATCAAGTTTCCTGTTTTCTTTTAATGCTCTGCATTTAGCCACCAATAATTCTGGATCGTGCTTTCCAAGCAAATGTTGCCAAGAATAGAAATAGATATAATTTTAATTATGGGGAAAAAAGGGATGAGTTTCTTAAGGAAAATGAATGGAAGCAATTAATCCTGCGATTCCAACAGAGGTTGATATGGAGTATTGGACAAATCTTGAGTTCCTGTACAAATTCTCTTGTTCTGTTTTTAGTTTTCACTTAGAGCTGAAGACAGGTGGCAGGAGAGAAGAGGAAACACTTGGAGTTTGTAAGGACCTGTTCCTGTCAGAAATCTCTCTACTCTTCCTTTCCTTCCACTGACAGCATTCCTCATGCTGATGAAGAGCTGCATAAATCCCTCCTCATTCCCTTTCTTATTTTCAGGTAATTTCAGCTCTGCTGGAACTTTTCTGCTGCTCCCATCTTCCATTTGGGATATATTCCTTAAATTTCTCTTCACACCCGGTAATGTGCAGTATTCAATGATCTCTCAGGGTCCCAAGCACTTGAAACATTGTCTGTATGCACTGCCACATGTGCAACTGCTTCTGCTTAAAGGAGCATGAATTTCCTCAGCATGTCCAAATCCCTGTTTCTGAGAACCTTTCTTAGTTACAGTCCCCAGTGCTGTAGTTACTGCCTTTAATAATTGTCTTTCTCTATTTTTATGTTGGGGAGTTCTTTTTAAGGCTCTCCTGGGGGGAACAAAAAGGCCATAAAATTCTTTAGTCTCAGGGTCATTTCAGATCAGGTACAAATTTTGTAGGCACCAGACTGGTGCCTTATTGCTCCATCTGCAGAAATTCACTGAGGTAATGGGAATAGCTCCGCCTGTCCTTATGAGATCAGCTGAATGTCCTACAGAGCTCTGTGTGACACTGCCAGGAGGGGCTGGGAGCTGGCCATGGGGTGGCAAAGCTGCCCTGCATCCATCCCCTCTGTACCTTGCTGCAGGTACAGCCCCAGCAGCTTCCCTGGGATTGCCGTGGTCATTCCAGAGGCTGGGATATGTGACAAGAGGTGGGAAGTGCTGGTCACCACCTGGCTCAGATCCCTTGTGCCCCCTACCCAGTGCAGCTCCCAGGGAGGGCCAGCTTGGCTTTGCTCCCTGGGAGCTCTCCAAGTGTCACAGACGTGTTCTATGAAAAATCCTTTCCTTTGGATTTTTTCTCCTGAGAAGCTGAAAAGCCTCAGGAACAAAATGTAAACATTGATTATCTGCTGCTGTGGAATGCAACAGGTGCATCTGTGATTGGTCTCATGTGGTTGTTTCTAATTAATGGCCAATCACAGTCAGCTGTCCAGACTGTCTTGGTCAATCACAAGCCTTTGTTATCATTCTTTTTCTGGTCTTAGCTAGCCTTCTAATGAAATCCTTTCTTCTATTCTTTTAGTATAGTTTTAATATAATATATATCATTAAATAATAAATCAGCCTTCTGAAACATGGAGTCAGATCCTCATCTCTTCCCTCATCCTGGGACCCCTGTGAACATCATCACACTCCAAGGAACAAGAACCAGCACAGGGCAGTGCTCTGTGTGAGCTGTGCCCAGGGATCTGGGATCCCCTGATGGAACCCAAATTATTCACTCCACAACTTCTGGAGGCCACAGGCTGTTGTCATTACAGTGCAAGAGTTCTAGTGCATTACATTGCAGGCTTCCATATCGCTCGAGTTTTGTACTGCCTTGATGTTTCTTGTCAGCATCTCCTCTAAGCACTGACTCTTCCTTGTCCTCACAGCAGCCAACAGGCTCTAGGTCCCACCAATCCACTCTTTTATAACCCTCTTCTTATTGGCTACAGGTGTGGCCTGTTAACATCAGGCCTGTTCCTAATCTTTTGTAATTGGTTCAGCTGCAACTCTTTAAAGATGAGATTACATTCTATACTACTTTTATTTACCCATACTGTGTCCCCCTACAACAGGCTATAAGGGAGCTGGGAGAATCACAGAAACACAGAATGGTTTGGGTTGAAAGGAACCTCAAAGCTGATCCAGCTCCCCCTCCTGCCATGGCAGGGACAACTTCCACTACCCCAGGTTTCTCCAAGCCCTGTCCAACCTGGCCTTGGACACTGCCAGGGATGGAGACAAACCATTCATTGCATTTCAGCTGCCTTCTTTGTGCCTTTAACAAAGCCTCATCCTTGGAAATGGCTTCCTCCCCTAGATCCTCACGAAGCTCTGGTTGCACACAGGGTTTTATCCTGCAGAGCTGGAGAGCCAGACAGTCTCTTGCCTTGCTCTGCATGGGCTTGGGAGTAATGGAATGAGTCATCAGCCGGGAGCTTCAAATTATGATGTGTGGCACCGCTTGTGAAAACCTAAAGAGATTAATATTAAAAAAAAAAAAAATGGATCCAGTTCATTCAGTGCTGTAATGAAGAGGTATTATACACACCAGGCACCTGTGTGAAGGTATCCCTGTAACAATCTATTACCATTTGAATGCAGACAGATTAAATACACACTAGAAACTGAGCACTGGGGAATTTATAATGTTTTCTCCAGGACTGCACCATGAGAGAGAAGAAGCAGCAAGGAAAAATGTAAAAAAAAAACCCCAAAATGCTCTAAAAGAATATTGCTGCCCTATATTTTGTGTCTCCCTGCTGCTCTCAGCACTAGGGATTTTCATGTTAAAACCAAAATACTGATGCCAGTAGGAGTTGGGTCCAAGGTCTTCCTTGCACATTCAGGGACTGTTTCTAATGATCCTTAATGGAGATGCTCCCAAATGAATTTTCAAAGCCTCAGCTTTCCAAAATCCTTATCCATATCACTGATGGTCATGTTGGTGTTGGAAACAGCATTCAGAAGGGAGTTCTGTAACAAATAAATCACTGCCAAACTCCAAGAAACCAATACTGACACAAAAAGTCATTTTAGTACACACTTTCAAGCAAGTACTTCCCTTGCATTTTCCTTTCCATCATTGCTGATAAATAAAATAATGTTACTTTTATCTGCTGCCTTTGTGAAGTGCTGCACATGTTATTTGTGCAAGGAGAATGCCAATGAACTCATTCTTTTTTTCCTTTACTTTCATGAGAATAAAGCTCAGTTTCTCAATAGAGGCAGCATCACGTTTCCAGTTGCTAGATGAGGCAAACCAGATTTTTTTGTTGTTGTTTTTTAATTTTTTACTTGAAATTTAGCAGAGCTGAGTTTTCTAACACCAAGCAACAAAGCTTTTGGGATAGATCAGTGACCTAAGGAAGTGCTGCCATTCCTCAGGTGCCCTGCAGATCCCCCACATATTAATGTGCCAAAGCATCCTGCGGCCCAAAATAGGTTTTACTGGTGGTTCTTTAGGTTCTGCTTTTGTTGATGCTGTGCCTGACCCACCAGAAGGTATTTCAAAGGAAGCTCTTGGTGTCTTTAATGAGTTTGCCCTATTCGATGCTCTTTTGACTGCCAAATTATTGAGGGGTCATCTTTGGAGCAGAAAAAATTTTGTCACATCTCTTTTTGTTTCTTAGAAAGTGTAGATGCCAATCCAAGCTGAACTGTGGCACTAGGTGAGGCAGAACCTTGGTATCACAGCTATTTCTTGACCCTTTCTACACCTGTATTTTCATTTATCCCCCCTTGTCTCGAGTTCTCTTTGTACAGCAGAGTTTTATCAGGATATCCCCAAGCTCTCCTGCAGATTTGATTTGTTGCTTTATTTTCATCAAGAAAAATGGGTGGGTGAAGAGGGAGGATGTTGATTTCTCCTGCATTAAAGCTGGCAAAGAAAAGCAGAAAGGATCTGAAACCTAAGGAAATTGCACCACTAATCATATTTTCGTAAAGCCGTCCTCTGTAGCATTACAGTCACAGAGTATATTTATAATTTGGTTTATATGAGCAACAGTTTAAGTTAAGGGAAATTGGTTTCCTTTTCAAAATGTCATGTTTCTCATTTCCTCACCGAATCTTGGGCTGTTCTGAGCTCATATCAGACTTTAAATCATTCAAAACCACACTCCATAATTAAAACGCCGTAAATCCTCATTAATCAATTTAGCGGGTTTGATTTGTTCTAAAACACATTAAAACCAAGCTGAAAGCTCACTAAAAATCTGGGTAGCACATACACAGGGGCAAAGCAAAGGAAAGATAAATCCACCACTACAGGAAGGCTGCACAGGGGTGGGATTGGACTTGGAATTTTTTGATGCTCTGTCCTGACTAACCCTGGGTTAAAGGCTTTGGTTCTCAGCTTTGTTTTGCTTGGGAATTGACCTTTTCTTTCTGGAATATTTAATGCTTTCTGTAGCACTCACAGTGTCCAAACGCTCTCCTGACTCTTCAAACTTCCTTATTTTATCCCATATTTTCCCTATTTTTTTCCTATATTTTATTCCCTATTTCAATCAAAACCTTTGTCTTGATTGGTGAGGGCTCTGGGATTCTTTGTTGGGTGGAAATGGATTCAGTTCTGCCACTGTTCACAGATGTGAAATAGATATTTTGGACATTGCTCACCATGAGAGCCAGAAACAAATCACTGATTAACACAAGAATCTTGCACAGCCTTGTGACATTTGGTCTGGGGTTTGGACTTGTCCCGTTAGTAATTATAAGAATGTGATAAAATCACAGCATATCAGAAGACATGGAGACAAAATCTGTTGGTTCATGGATCAAAAATTCTGAGTTTCACAGTGCAGTGTTGGTCAGCTGCCTCTTCCTTAAACCTGCTTTGTGTGAAAATGAAAATAGGTGAGTTTACAGTGTTATAGAAGTCCCTGCTGAGGCTATATCCAACTACTGGTAATGGTATTTAGATTTATTCAACCAGAATACTTGCCTTCAGATCTCCATAAGTGTTAGAGTAAGGGAAAATAAATTAAAATTAAAGCAAAGAGAAATGAAATAGGAAAGAGCTGACCCCTGGGCCCCAGGAACATATTTGCTCACTGCAGGCCTCATTGCAGAGGCAGGTACAGTAACAAACTGGTTGCATTAGAAACAGCAAATAAAGGTGCCACCCTAGAGGGAACAAACATTAATATTTCAGAAAGGATATCTCCAGAAAAAAAAAATTATACTTGGCCTTTTTTTTTGTTCAGAGTTTTCATGCTTGTTGTTAGTGCAGGTAGAGCCAAAGCCAATAATTACACCTTATGTAAAGATTTAATGCTTTTGCTGAAATTTAACAGCAAGTAAATGTGGCAAGGGAGAAGCAGGTTGTTGAGGATGAACACTATTAATACAGCACTTCATGGAAGAGAAAAATGAGGTTTTCTTGGAAAGGCAGGGAGATCAGGGTCCTTATATGTTTCTATTAAAGAGTGATAAAGCCCTGCTCTCCCAGGTTGTGGGACGTTGGCAGGCTCCTTTCATATAGATTTCCCTTTTCCTGCCAGCACTCTGCTGGATGAAAGCCCAGCAGTGCATTCTGTTAAGGAGCTTATTCATACAATTAAGTTTAATTGTCAGCAGTTTTGATACTTCAAAGTAAAATGAAACCTGGCTCCCTTTCTGCAACTCAGATTCACCTGCAGCCTGGGAGAATTCTGATGGTATTCAAATTAGAGTCTTGTATTGCTGAAACACCAGCCAGCTGCAGGGATGAATTCTGAACAAACAGGTTGTTTCCTCCCAGGCCTGGGGAGCAGAGCAGCAGGTCTTCAACAGAGTCTATTTATTTTTCTTAAGCAACAGTTTCTCAGGTGCTGGAGCAGAAAGAAGGTGTCTTTCCTGCTCATGTTGGCTGTGTGGTCCTTCCCCATCTCCATGTGCTTCAGGAGTTTTTTGAAAGACAGACACACAGAGCATATTTCATCTTTTCCTCAGGCTGAAGGATGTGACATTCTGCCATCATCACCAGACTCATCACAATGTGCTAATGAGCCTGAACCTCAGTGCTGCCCCCAGTATAGAACAGAGAATTTGAGGAATGTTCTACTTCTGCTGTTGCTTCCTCTGACACTGGATCTTCCTGATATCTGACTCAAGAATGCCTGTGCTTTGTTTCTCTCTCATCCCTGGAAGTGTTCCAGGCCAGGTTGGACAGGGCTTGGAACAACCTGGGATAGTGAAAGATGTCCCTGCCCCTGGCAGGGGAAACAAGGTGGTCTTTAAAGTCCTTTTCAATCCAAATTATTTGGGGATTCTGTGTTTTTGTGGTTCATTTTAAATCAGGATCCAACAAATCAGTGTCTGTGCTTCTCCAGTGTCAGTTTTTGCTTTAGGAATCTTGCTTGTGCACATTCTGAGCCGCCTGGGATGAGGATTTTATGCAGTTAAAAACAGTCCTGGCTCCCACACCAAAACAGGTGGGTGTGGTGACACCATCTAAGCTTTGCTTTGATGGAAGCATCAGGAATTCATTATCTATCTCGGCCTGGATCATAGGGTGAGGTTGTGACCATGACTGGGCTGTTTGGCCTGGAGGATAAAAGGTGAGTGAGATGTTCTTTATTTGAACATTGATTTAACCAAAATGCACTTTCTGTACATGAGTGCCCAGCCCCCAGGCTGGAGCCATGGATGGTGAGAGGCACAGAAATGTGGCAGAGGCTTTGTCAGTCTCATGACTGGGATAGTCTCATAAAAAGCAGGATTATTTATGTAAAACTGCTGCCTTAAATTGGTGCAAAGGAGGATTTGAGCCTGAAATTCTGTAATTTTGGATGAGGCTTTTAACATTTGGTATGTATGACCAGGAGAGTGGCATTCTACTTTCCCTCCTGCTTTGTAAGGCGTGGCAAGGTCCTTTTCTAGCTCCACCACTCTCCTTCTATTTCTCCTTCACCTTTTAAAGTGCCCCAAATCAAAACATTGTGTTTTGCTTCATTTAAATCAGTTTCACATGTTCATTCAAATTGCTTTAAATGCAGTTTCCAGGTGATCTTAATGGACTGTTCCTTTTCCCCCAGATCTCTCATTATAATCACCTACTACAGCAGTGATCATTTCCTTGTGCTTTACTCAACATTGACAGGAAAACTTCAAGAAGCAAGAGTTTGGTGCACAGCCCAAGTCACATTTCTGTGACATGAGCAGTGATTTGCAGAAGCAGGATAGCCACAACAAATCACATTTTGCAATTCATGAAAATTGTGACATTACTTAATTAGCTGCTGCCACAAACACCAAAACCTCTGTTCCTCTTTTTGGAACCAAATTACACGAGAAGGAATTTCATTCGAGCTTTACCTGTCTGTTACAGTGCTGCTGGATCATTAGAGAGAGTAATTAAACATCAAGCAGAAATAATTATTGTAATTATAGGACGTTTGAAATTTCATTTGCTTTCATGAAATATGAGTTACATAAACCAATTCCTTTTGCAAGGTCCTTTCATAATGGCAGTGAATGTCCAAACAGCTCCAGTCTTTGCCTGCTGATTTTGGCAGCACTATTGGCCCAACCTTATAGTAGCTATTAAAAACTCAAAAATTACCAACTATTATGATACCAGGATAGCCAAATGGCCTCTGTGTAGTTAGAAAATAGGAAATTACCATAGTAATTGTACTTGTTCTTTCTGTTCCTGCTTTCAGAGAGAGAAACTCTGGGAACAGTCCAGTATTTTCTCTACCACACTGAAAATGTTCAGTTCCTGATGGCAACAGACACCGCTATTTTTTTTTTAATATTGTATTTTATAATTTGTTTACAGCTGGAATTTGGTGCTGTGGTGACTTTGTAAGGGTGCTGAGCTAATTCAGCACCCAAGCCTGCAGCATCCTCTCCTCTGCCTCCTCAGGAGCAGTTTGCTCTTGGACCCTAGCTGAGCTGTGTTCACTCCAGGACCTTGGCCAGCACGGCTGAGGCAATCTAAAGCAGTGCCACTGAAATACTTGACAGTGAAATACTCCTTCCTGGTGAAGGCTTTGAGAGAAGCGAGCTGGCTCCTAGTGAAGTGCAGGGCAGCTTCCAGAGGGACTCTCATGAGTGTGTTCTTTTGCATGAGATTGCTCTGACATGTTGGACTGGCTTGAAAGCAAACCAGGGAGAGATTCCAAGTCACAACTACAATTTAATAGGAAAATTAAAGTAAAGGCAGAGAATACTGGCTTAAACTGACAGAGTCAGGATACAACCTGGCACCCCGTTGGTCAGGGTGGTGGCTGCAGTCCCATTAAATGGTGGCTGCAGCCCTGTTGGAGTGATAGATGTGGCTCTGTTGAAACAATGATCCTGTAGAAGAGTTGGGTCTTCCTCTGAATGTCCAGTGGTGGCTATGTGGCTCTTGCCCTCTGGGAATGCAGTGGGAAAAGGCTGCTGGGATGCTCCAAACCTCAGATTGTATCCAGGTAGGAATGCTTGGCTCCTCCCCCTGTGCAGAGCATCTCCCAGTGGGATGATGGAATTTATCAGCCATGCAGGGACACTCACTGGCCATGAACAGAAGATATCCACAGGGGAAATAATCATGGATGAGTCATGGAGGAGATAACATTGCCCCAGCTGTTTTCAACAGCTTATGAAGATGGTGACAGAATACATACTTTTGGTTACATCTTACATTGAAACCTAAGACATATGTGTACAGAAAAATATAGATTTTGCCAAAAGACTGCATTAGGTTTGGACACACATACTTGCCTCTCTATTTACCTCATACACCAGGTGATGATGTACAGGACAAGGCATCTCATTCACAGAGCCCTGCCCTATAAAGGCACTCCTGGTGCAATAGCAAGGGGTGTGTGTAGTAACAAAAAGTGAAGAAGTCACACAAATATCAAAACCACCATTTTAATGCTGTCTTATAATTGAATTTCTCCAAGAAAGGGAATGTGTCAGAGTAGTGAGGCAATGTAAATGATAGAAATTAACCTAGAGAGATTGCATTTATGTAAAAAGTTTAAAATAGGGCTGTGTCTTGGCTAAACAAATCCTTTGGACCTACATACAGAGCACTTGCAAGCAGACATTGCTATTATTTCTTTTAAACCCCCTCCATCAGTTTGTGATTGGCAAGTACTTTACATGCAGGGTACAGGGAGAAGGACACAGACTTGAAAAAATGGCCAGAAAACACCACCAGCAACAGGAAAAAGTGACTTTATGTTGTTTAATTTCTGCTAGACACATTAGCAGCAAATGTCCCCAAACTGCAGAATTTGTCTCCTAATTTTGAAGCAGCAGAGCAGAGCTGCAGGGCAGGGGTAAAGGTGTCTCCCTGTGAGCTGTGGCAAACTGGGCAGGGCTGGGCAGTGCCAGAGGGCTCAGCTGGGGATGGAGGAGGTTTTCTCTTCCCTCTTCCCCCTGACCCACGAGCCTGGATACCTGGAATGCATTTTCAGTTTGAACCAGCCTTCCCACCTCTTCCCTTTTTTCCTTTTCATGAGTGAAACTCCAACCAGCCATGGCCACCCCACAGAGCTGCTCCAGCCAGGACTTGCACCAGCTGCCCTTTCAAATGGAAATAAGCACAGAGTGGCCTGTGAATGCAAACTTCTTGAACAGGTTCCAGGATTACATTAAAGTGGGTGATTTGGGCACAGAAGATCAAAAAGAAAGTCACAGCCAAAGTTTACCCAGGTTTCCAGGGAGCAACCTAATAAAGAAAAATGAATAATACCAACGAGAGGCTACGACTCCTATTAATTCATTTGTTTGCTCAGCTCCCAGAGAGGTTCCTGCCACATTATCCTGCAGAGGAGGCTCAGGTGGCTTTTTATTTGCTTATTTAAACACCTTCCCCACCTTGTGCCAAGTCCCAGTGGGTTGTGAATCTTCCAGCCTGATTCTGCTACTGCTGTTCCCTGGAGTGTCTGAGTTTATTCAGTTTTCCATGGGATTACCAGGCAAGGAAGGAGATAACAAAGAGATCCATCGTCTACAGGTAGGAGAATAGAAACATTTGAAATGAGTCCAGCATCTCCACAAAAGTATTTGTCGAAATGTATTCCTTCTCCTCACATAGTGAAACAGGAATTAGAAATCATCATTGAAAAACCAAATTAATGCAACAAGTTACTGTTAATGCATAAATTTGGCAACCTGTTTGTCTTGTTTCCCCTATTCGGTTTCAAATGTATGCAATTAATAATTGCATTTAATCTCTGTTCTCCCTCCAGTCTGCAGCATCAAACCAGCACTTGATGGTGTCAAAGCTCATGACAGCCTGAGGAAAAAAATATAGGAGACCTTGCTGTACAGCTTCTAGGACTCTTTGGTATAGCAATTAAGATGTAAATGGAAAGGAGTTAATTGATATAAGTAAGTTATTATAATCACCATCGATTAAGTATAATCAAAATCGGTGTCTACACAAGCTATTGATTGCTACTTGCTTTTGTAAGTGTAATTGTAGCATGAATTGTCTGTGCATGGCTGGGCCTTTCATTGTTGTAAATACCCAGGCAAAGCAAGAGATTAAATTCTGTACAAGCTCTAAAGCACCTGCACTAAGTGTGAAACCTTTGTATTACAGCGGCCTGAGTGGGTCGCTGCTGGTGAGAGAGAGACGGTGAATCTTGTTTCTTGATCAGAAGGCTGAATTTATTAATATATGATATATACATTATAGTTATACTAAAAAAGAATATAGAGAGAGGTTTGCAGAGCAGCTAGCTAAGCTAAGAAGAGATAGAAAAGAACCCACAACAAAGTTGTGGCCAAGGACTCAGTCCCCTGGCTTGAACTGGTGATTGGCTCTTAATTATAAACATAGAAAATGAGCCAATCAAGGTGAATCCTATTGCATTCCACAGCAGCTGATAATAATTGTTTACCTTCTCTTCGGGGGCCTCTGGCTCCCAAAGACACAGAAATATGAAAGGAAGGATTTCTGTGGAGAAATGTCTGCGACACCTTTGCTTTCATTCGTTGCCGTGAAGATTTCAATAGAGTATGAAGGACTATTTTTCGGTTCCCTCAATTGGATTACAGGTCTTGTCACATTTGTGTGAGGATAACAATCTCTAGGATGTGAGGTAGCTTTATAACCAGACCCAAACCACTCTGCAGTCCCTCAGGCCATATCTGGCACTGTCCACCAGCCTGGGCTGCTACAGAAGAAGCCAATTCTGCAAAACAGATGGGCAATGGCATATGCAAAATTTAACTTCTTGCATAAATTCTCCAATTTGACCACAGGATTTATCCAATACCTAATACAGTAGGATTGCAGTCCCAGTAAATTTGGAAGTGCTTCAAGTGCAAAATCACTGCATTTCATTGTTGCTTATGGCACGTTTTGGCAGCTGTGATCAGTATTGAGCCTTTTCAGTCACGTTACTTGAAAATCTGACTCTCTGTCTCATCTGGGGTGTTTATGCCATAAGGAAAACAAAGACCTGATTGTACTGATTCACCCCTTTGAAGGCAATACCAAGAATTCTGATATAAATAGCAAAATACAGTAGGTGATCACAATAGTTGATTAGAAAAGTTACCTAATTACACTTTTTCCCCCCTAATTTGTTATTTAAAATCTGCTTCTGCTTTTCTTGCTTTGCACACAGTGTGGGACCTTGCTTCACTTTCTCTTTGCAAACTCCATGAGAGGATGGGAAGAGTTGGGGGCTGGCAGTCTTGAGTGGGTTTTCAGTATCAGACTATAATCTGAAATTATTTCAGTGTTACCAAAGGCTCCAGAATTCCATGGTTGAGCTGCTCCACTTCACCCAACCACCGAGCCACATTCTGCAGTGAGAAAATTAGGAGCAAATATCAGGATTCCAGACAGGTAACATCACTCTCAGATGGCTTATTAGCCACACTAGAAGATAATTCTGGAATCTTTTATCTTCAGTATTGGTTTTCAAATGACAGCTAAAGTTCACTGGAGAGGCAAGGCAAGGAAATCTGCCCAGCTACTGTGGGTGCTGCCTGCTCTGTGCATGGGAGATTTCATTCTCCTGTTCAATCCTCCTGCTTAATTTTAATTTAAAAAAGTTTAATATTTATTTTCCTTGATGATGTTGCTCTTATCCATAGCTAGTACCAGAGAGTCAATCATTTGAGCTGGAAGGGGATGGACACTTGTTTTTAACATTTTTTATGGCTCTGGTTCCTGTCAGTCCAAGCTGGACTGAGCTTCACAAGCAAAGAACAAATGTAGGTTGTCTGAGAAGGCTTTCCAAAGCTGTTTCTTCACCCTCATCAGCAAATTTAGAAAGAAATTTGAACCGAATGTGCTCAGCTCTGGGAGTTGCCATGGTTGCAACACAGACGATCTAAATGTGGGAGATTATATAATCAGACAGAATGACTATTTATACAAAGAGTTTAATTTAAACAAAAAAAAAAAAAAAAAAGGAGAGAAAAGCAAATGTGCTGCACAATACCTGACTCTGTCCCTACAGCAGAGCTGCAGGAGCACCAAGGTGTTAAATCCCAGTGCTCACACTTCCCTTCTTGGCAAGGTGTTTGTAATGTGCACCAAATCTGAAATAAAAACAAGGAAAGCATAAAGCAAAAAGTAGTGTAGATTACAAAGATCCATCCAGGCCAGAAGGAAGCTGTTTATTACACCTGGGTCAAAAGCAGGATCTTCTTAATGGAAAATCCTGCAAAGTTTTAAATCACAGTGGTGTTCTCCTCCTTTGGAAGGATTATCCTGTGTAATTCTGTAAATCAGAGGGGCTGATTTATCTTCCCCAGCAGTGATTAAACATATGGGAGCAGATTCTGTGGCTCATAAGATGTTACCTATAGATGGTCGTGTCCTTCCTTGTGGTTCAGCTCTTGTGCTGCTCCCTCAAGGCTACTTCCTTGCAATTCCCTGTCCTGCACATCCCGGGTTCGTCCCCACATCAGAGGCTGGCTGGAGTGGGATTCCCCCCTATAGATTTCCCTTTAAACAGCTCCTTGGGTCTGTAGAAATGCTGGAGCTCAGGGGGGATCTCCTCACAATGTGCTGTTACCCACAGTGTGGTGAAGAGCAAGGTGATAATCAATATTAACTGCAGGCAACGAGGGCAAAGAGCTGCAGCCCAAGGGTGAGGAGAATTGTTTTCCTGGAGCTCAGTCCCACCTTTGGTTACAGATTAGGCAGATGTGAAGAGATTGCTTTCATATCTTAACATTATACGACAAGTGCTCCCACAAGATCCCCCTTAATGCCCACTGATGGGAGGCTGGAAGGAGTGTGTATTTATAAAATAACTTTTTGGAGTGGGGGAACTTTCTGCCCAGTGACAGCAAACGCTGAAGCAACCAAACCAAGCTGATGCTGCATTCTGGCATCAATCAGCTGAGCCATTAGTCTTTACAGTGGGTGTTTCTCCTCCCTGCCTTTTACTTTCTGTGATGATAAACTTTCCATGGAAGTTTAGTTCCGCTCAAATGACAATGAGAAATGGGCTGGGGAACTGCAGGGAGCAAGGACAGAAGAAAATCTCTATTGCAGACACAAAAATGTTCAGGTTGCACGAGTAAATCCAGTTAGAGGAGAGAGATATACAGCAGAACCCATCTGTTCATCAGACCATGGAGGAAAGGGCTGATCTTTTTTCTTACTTTATTAATTTTCCAAGTTTTTTAATTACCTTGTAGTATAGTGTGGACACACCAAGACTGGGGTTTGAGTAGGAACGATCTCTTTTCAATTTTTGATGTGGTTGGCACTTGACCCCAAAACCCAGTGCTGGGTCTGACATAACTTCCCATGATGGGGAGTTCTGAGTTCTGGCTGACAGAGACATCCATGGCATCCATGGCATCCATGACATCCCTGATGGGCAGTGCTGAGCTCTGGCTGGCAGAGACACCCATGACATGCATGACATCCATGACATCCATGGCATCCATGATATCCATGACGGGCAGTGCTGAGCTCTGGCTTGCAGAGACATCCATGACATCCTTGATGGGCAGTGCTAAACTCTGGCTTGCAGAGGGAGGTTTGAGCTCCCCATGGGTGCAGGGAAGATCACAGTTTCTGTTACTGCAGGGCTCTCTGGGGAGATGGCTTTGAGGGGAACACACAGTCCTGCAAGGAAAACAAAATTGATGTCAGGCAGTTTTCTCTCATGGCTTGGGCTGTTGTGGGAGCTGGATCTTGTCTCACTGCTGAGAGAGACCTTGGGTGGCTGCAGAGTGCAGAACACACACAGCCCCTTTGGTAGGACACCCTGCTTTTTTCTCTTCAAATCCCATAGTTTGTGTCTCTTGCCATTGTAGGGCTCACCTCTTGTATCTTCCAGAGTGAAAAAGGCTTGCATACGTTGGCCCACTTCTGGGAAATTCTTTATTTTCATTTTAGAGGAGTAGAAAGAGAAACCTTACATTTATAAATCAAAGACTGATCTGTGTCTCTAAGCTGAAAGCAAGGTGTGAGAGAGGCCTTGCAGCAGCCTGGAGAAGGTTCCTGCTGCTCTGCTATAAATCTCAGCAAACAGGGATGCTGCAGCCAGCGCTCTGCTTTTACACAGGTTGTTGTCACTAAAAAATATGAGGATTTTTCAAAGGTGATTAATGCTGCTCTCCCATACCCTGAGGAGCCCCCAGCTTGCTGTCTGCAAGGCTTGTTCCAAAGGAGGGGGTAGGTGAGAGCTGGAGGAGGGTCTCAAGGCAGCAGGGCACAAGCGCCTTCACATGGTCAGAGAGCTGGAGGTGTGCAGAACCTGTGTCCAGGTTAAATATCTGCTGCTTCCATATCTTAGCTGGGACCTTTAAACACTGCTGCTGCAGGGCTCTGTCCACCCTTCTGCCACCTCCCTCTGGGTGAATAGCCATGGGTCACAATAAATGTGAGAACTGGTCTTACAGAGATGTGGGAAGCATTTCCCATTCACTTTTGTCTGTTGGGCCTCTTAGCTCTCAGTCTGGACAGGCAGAGGAGAATGTCCTTGCTGCATGTGCTCTGTGGTCACAGTCACAGGGTGGGGATGGTTTTGTTTTGCTGTGATGGTTTTGCTGTGTCTTATGCTCATCCTGAGGCACAGACAGCCCCTGCTTCCTGCACACCCTGCCTTACAGGAGGGTGACGCTGGTGCTGCTCCTCTGCCTTCCAACCTCCCTTGAATATGGTTCTATATAGAGGAAAGGATAGACAAGACAGTTTTAGAACTCAGGGAGGCTTGTGAGCTTGTCCCATCTTCTGTTCAGACCCCCATGGCCCAGTCTTTGACAAGGAGTGGGGTGGTCATTTGGGGTGGATTCCCCTCTCTGTGCTTCAGAGTCCTTTAGCATCTTCCTGGACTGAGTGAGCCCAGATTCCCCAAGGAGCAGTGGGTGCTTGTATGGGGACACAGTATGGGTGAATGTAGGTAATGTAGAATGTAATCTTATCCCCCAATGAGTTGCAGCTGGAACCAATTACTAAAGATTTGGAGCAGGCTGGATGATAACAGGCAACACCTGTAGCCAATAAGAACCGTGGTATAAAAGAGTGGATTGGTGAAAACTGGAGTCAGATGGCTACTGCAAGGACTAAGAGGAGGTAGTGCTTAGAGGAGCAGCCTGCAGGAGACATTGAGGAGGTGTGAGGCTCTGGCGATACGGAATCCTTGCACTATAATGATAATAGAATTGATATATATAAGGCAACAGGTGCTTTTCCAGGCTGATTCATCTCTCGACTGTATTAGCACCTCCAAAATAATTATTTCTTTCCCTTGACTTCAAGCTGGCTCACAGAAATGGAGACATTTACTTTTGGGCAAATAGTTCTACCCGGATGATCAACAGGTCCCTGAATCTGATCTGTGAGTATCAAAATTTACATACTGAGATCCCAGGTTCAGTTATTTGAAGATGTTTTGGTGTTTTATATTGAGATCTAAGGCAGTGTGCCTGGCATTGATTTAATTTCAGACATTCTTTTTCATTGGGAATCTTCTCTACAAGCTGTCATGTTTATTTTACCACCCCCCAAATCCTATTCACTTATACATGTTTCCTTAGTGGCATTTCTGGGATGACATGGGATTGTACTGAGGTCTTAAGAGGTCTTTTTTCATCTAGCCTTTTATCTTTCTAAAGCTCCATGTTATCTGAGAAGTACTTCAAACTGAATCTCACTGTCCTCTCATGTCTTCTAAGTAAAAAGTATGAAATAAGCTTAGTCCAAATCTCTGGGGGAATTTTTTTCTGATTGACAAGTCCTTGCAAATATGTCCTGGGACCTGTCTGTTCTGCCTAATAAATCATCATTAACTCTCAGCAGATGAAGAGAGATTCTCATCATCTGACAGGGTATCAATTCACTTGCCTTAATGTATGGAAGGTTTTAGGTCTCTCCCCCAGCGCTCTCCAAGAGAAGCTTTCTGTCAAGTGAAAAAATGGGATTCGGGCAGCAGAACTGAGCTGCCAGGTTTGCCAGTGATGGACGAGGCAGGTGGGAATGAGGCTCTTTCCTCCTCTGCTTTATTGATCCTGTGGCTCTGGCCAGTGTAGCAAAGCTTCCACAGCACTAAAACCAAGCAGGAAATGAAGAAGGGGGAGACAATGGCCTGAAATCAGAGTCAAAGCCTGGCTGCCCTTGGGGAGAGCTTTTGGGAGCCCATCAGCATCAGCAATGTCACCTCCAACCTGGGCCAGTGCATGATTCACAGGACAGAAAGTTACAGTCTGGCACCAGCCTGTTGCAATAGGATACAAAATGAACGATACACACAAGCTGGAATTTCTAAGGTAAAAAGAACATAGTTTATTTTTGAACTCTAATATTTATAGACTTTTGTCTTGGTTTGGAAAGACAGGTGTCTGCTAAGGAAGGCAGGAGCTTCCCCTGAAATAGAGAAAATGAACCTTCTCTCTTCCCCCCCCCCCCCGGCTCTGAATTGCAATAAATTTTAAATTAAGGGGCTCTCAGGCAACAAAAATTACAGGAGCAGGGATTAACAGTTCTTTAATAGGGAACAAAATAAAAAAATAAAATAAACAATGCAGTACACTAGAACAACACTGCCAGAGCCAGAACCCAGCCTGACACCCTGTGGGTCAGGCTGTTGGCAGCAGTCCCATTGGAATTGTGGCTCAGCCCTCCTGCAGTGTCAGGGCTGGTTCTGATGGAGCAGGGATCCTGGAGAAAGGTGCAGTCTCTTCCTCTGAAGATCGAGTGGAATGAGAGGCAGCTGCTGTTCCTCTGGGGAATCCAGTGGAGAAGCTGTGCTGGTGTTCCAGAACCTCTGGATTATATCCAGGTAGGAATGCTTGGCTCCTCCCTCTGGGCTCACATCTCCCAATGGGATGCTGTAGTTCTTATCAGCCATGCAGGGACATTCAATAGCTGTTATCAGCAGATGTCCCCTCCCAAGGGAGGAGTGATTGTGGTCACTCAAAGAGAGAGATAAGGCAAACTGCCCACTTGACAAAGGCAATCTGCCATACAGATGGCAATAGAATACATCTTGCCTTGCAGTCTGGAATAATTTTCAAAAGTGACCGTGGATTGGAGGGTGAAACTGCCACTTCTCCAGCTACCCTGGTCAAACTAACAGTCTATTAATTTTCTCTTCCTTCAGGAAGGAACGCAAAACAATAATTATTTACATGGGAAATGCATGAGAAACTCCATTACAAAATGCAAACATCAGAAGGCTTAGAAGAATTTAGAAGAACAGGGTGACACCATCCCTCTGGTAACACCACGTGAAAAGCAGTTTTCCATTTTCTTGATCTTTATCTTATTTAGGCACATCAACAAAGAGCTCTTCATAAGCAAATCAAGAAACCAATATATGCCAGGCAAGACATGGTTGCAGTGTTCAGTGTTGGCCAAACCTTCCCATGCTGGAATTGAGAGGCTTGCTCTGGTTGAAGGGATGTGCTTCACCTTATCTGCCATTCTCTCCTGGACTTGCTCGTTTCCGCTGTACAAAGCTCAAAAAATCTCCCAAAGCCCCAACCCGTCACATTGTCCTCCTCTGCCTTGGCCATTATTCTCAGGGACACTTTTTAATGTGCTAATAAATTAGAAGTAATCGCCCAAATGTGATGGAACCTTACAAAATAATAAAAACCAGAATGTTTTTATGTTATTAATTAATAAAAACCGGAATAGTTACAAAGTGTACAAATTCCTGCTAACATTAAATACAATCCAGTATTTCACTAAGGCCTTCGTTTTCTTTCCTTATCTTTCTCCTTCTTAACTATTTGTAGATTAAAAAAGATACTGCTATGTATAACTGCAGCTTATATTCGTTTGCATTTTTCCACATAAATACCAAGATTAAAAAAAAAAGAGAAAGATTTAAGGATTCTTCAACTTAATCTTTTCCCTGCAAGAGCTCAGCTATAAAGAAATACACCAGACTGAAGTGTTTTAATGCACTCAGAGAAGTGGCAGTACTGAAAAAACTGCAGTTTTTTAGTCATTGTGTTTGAATACCAGGATCTTGCTTAGGAAAATAAAAGCAGTTTATTGTCTGTTTGTTGGCTGAGTTGCTATGGCAGAGGGTTCAACATGAGTGGCTCTGTGGGGAGGCAAATACCTCCTGGTATCTAAGATTGGGCTGTGGCTCTGGAAGAACACAACAGAATTTGTGCTGCCTATCATAGGAGATGTGCAGGGAATATTCTAAAGGAGTCCAGGACATTCCAATATCCCAGCAGAATGTTTGTGCTCCCAGATATACCATAAGGGCACCAGGGAAGTCAGATAAACATGCTGAGGTTGTTGAAATTATTTGTCTGGAATCAAGTAGATGTGTCTTTGTCCAGCTGGGGGGAAGAAGTTGGGATGGAGAACAAAATTCTAAAGAAACACATAGCAGATGCCACCAACCAGTTGAAGGAAAGAGGAAGAAAGGAAAATTATTATGGTTGAGGCTGTTATGAAAACAGTCTGAGTGCCCAGATAAAGGAATTGACTGAAAAGTTAAATCCCAGAATAGTTTGGATTGTAAGGGACCTTAAAGACCATCTCCTTCCAAACCTCTGTCATGGCCAGAGAGACTTTCACCAGAGCAGGTTTCTCCAAGCCCTGCCCAACCTGGCCTTGAAATAAGTGGTTTTGTTCTGTTGATCACTAAAGTTTGTGTCATGGATTGCAAACAAGGTTAAAATATCTATTCAAATATTTCCATTCTGAATATGCAACTATTTGAATAGTCATCCTCTTAGGATTGTCCTAGAGGTAAATCAGTTCCTTTTTAATGTACAGCTTCTTTTCTGTCTTCTCCATTCCACAAGAAAGCTGAACTTTTGAGTCTGTTCTCCTTTCCAGCCTTGCCTCTATTAAAAAAGATAGATTATTTTTATTGTCTGGTCCAAATTTTCAAGCTTTTGACAAGGCTTTTGAAAACAACACAGAAAATAATAGTAAAACACCTATACCCCTCAAGATTTTGCCCAATGTTTAGGTTGTGAGAGCATAACCATGTAAAGGTGGCATCTGGGGAACTACTGCTTGCACTGCCTCTGAGGATTGAAGGAAAAACAGGGCTTGGGGCATGGAGCAAAAGATCAAAGAAATGTGCAGCAAATGGCCACCAACCAGCAGAAAAGATGAAGGAAGGAAAATGCAACTACTCACATGGTTTAGTCTGTGCTAGAGAGAGTCTGGGTGTCCAGATAAAAGAGACATCAATGGAAAGTTAAAATAAGCTGTAGAATCAGCCATCACTAAAGCATCAGTGTCAAGAGGCACCCAATACAGAGCAGAGTCCTTTTCTTTCTTATGTCTGGCAAGCAAAGGAGGTGTTGGATTATAAAAAGAAAATTTCTTAGAGTGCCTTCCAGTGCTCAGCCCTGAACCACTCAGTGCTTGGCACTCCTACAGCACCTCTCACCTGGGGAAACATTGAGTAGAGAGAACTTGTGAGACTTTTGTGGTGTGAGGTAAATCACATCACCCTGGACATCATGAACGTGCCCCTCTTGGATGGACTCCGAGCTGCTGAAGTGCCAGAGGACTGGGGTTTATTCAACTCCTCAGTCACAAAAAGCAGAAGGAAACAACCCTGTGGAATAGGAAATCAAGAGTTCTGCTGCTTTTTTTTTTTCTTTATTATGGCATGTGTCATAAATTTTCAAAGGGTTCCCAACAGCACGAACACTGTCAGGCTTGTTACAGCATCACGGTTTGTTTATGGCTTGGTTAACTTCACACACACATAAAAATCTACCACAGCTGTGTGGAACCCACAGCAGAAACTGACATTAGTTGCCTCGTGAACTTTGGTTTATTGTGATCCTAAATTAGGCCTCTTTCTGTAGGTAAGTAATATTGAGTAATTTGCAGTGTTCTGGAGGAGGTTAACCAAGTGTTGGTGTGTCAGTGTGAGCTGGGGCTGTGTTTTCTCATGGCCTGTTACTGAAATACTGCATCTGCTACCTTTCTGTTGATAGCAGCTTGAGAAAACCTGGCCAGTTTCCAGAGCAGCACCTTATTTTCATCACTGTCAGCTTCTGTCAGTTCATCTCTCAGTCATAAAATTTTTAAAACAAAGTCTACTGTCTGTTGTCTAATATTCCTTCCATTAGCCATGCCCTGCACTTTCATTGCAGGCATCTGACATTAACTTTTGGCACAGATAGTGTTTCACAAATCTAAAATACCTTGCTGACACTACCTGACCCTCTGAGCACGCTTAGGAAATTGCCATAACTATCTCTATTTTATAGAAAAACTTGAAAGGAGCCTCAGACAGAAGTGATACCACAATTTTCGTTCAGGGACGGTAATTTAGGTGTCTTGTTAGTTGTGCTCTCAGCACTTCAGCCTGAATTTCACTGCTGTTAAATAATCAGCTCTAACAGGATATGTGTTTGGTTTATTCTCCTGGAAACAAGGCATTGTGAGCAGGATGCCCTAAAAGGATGTGCACACAATAGAAATTTTAGCCCCTTTAAAACCTGAAGTTTCTGTCTTGAACAATAGACAAGGACTTAAGGAGCCTTGCAGATCTTCTGCAGGAATTTCAATGTGCTTACAACTTCTTTATTATCTGGTCTTCATTTTTTTCCCCCCTGTCCTTCATCTGTGCTGTTTTCCTGCAGTAATTTCACGACCTTCTGTTGAGGTATGATGTGTCCCAGCTAGTGGAGGTCTTGTTCCTTGGTATTGACTGTGCTGCATTATTGGAAACCTGTGGTTCAGTTTATAACCCATCATATTGTCCCTGGTTCTCTCCAGAGGAATAGTGCTTCTGATTAATTTTATTAGTGGGTTTATTTCAGTTCAAAATGAGGCGTGGGTTTCCAAGTGACAGAAAATAGTCCTTTTCTTAGAGTATAACAATGTAGTTCAGAGAGGTATTATCCAGAGAAAATGAGAAGATTTTAAAGGTTTCTTTAAAGGAAGAAAATTTCAGGCTTGATTAAAAACAGAACTAAAGGGGGAAAGAAAGGTTCAGCAGTAATTTCAAAACAGGAGTTGCAAAGATTTCTGCCATGGGTGACTGCTGTAGTCTATTACCTTCACAGCAACACAGTGCTGAACACTGGGTGGCAAAAATTTCATTAGGCTAGGAGCCAGTGTACAAAATGTAGAAATTTCCAGATAAAAGAGAGGGACTGACTGAGGAACTAAACCTTAATACAAGAAGAAAAGGGAGGAACCACAAATTGTGTGTCAGTCTTTCAATCCAAGGGCACCAAATGAGCTGGATTTAATGATCTTTTCATGAATAAGATTATTTGTCTTAATTATCTGATGCAATTGATAGAAAATGACCAATTCTGGAATTTTCCCTTTTCTCCCAAGACAGGCAGCATTCTTCCCCCACTGAGGACCATCTTCTTCACAAAACATTTCTTCGTTTTTATTCCAGCTTCCCACCTTTACACTGAGCTCCTTTCTCACCTGTGAATCATCTGCCTTGCCTCTTGATACCAGAAGTAAAATGAATACTACATTTTGCTTAAATTCAATGATCTTCTCTCCCAGCCCATCTCTTTTTAAAGCATTCATCAAGCAAATTATGGAGTCTCAAGAGAATGAAGCCTTACTGTTCAGCTCTTTCCTCCCATTTAAAGCAGTGAAGGCAGGGAGCAGAAATTAATGTAACTTTTGTCTCTGCCTTGACTTGAGAGCTCTTAAAACAGAGCATTTCCTTTTATCAAAAGCTCTCTCCAAGGTGGTGCTCACTTATTCAGAGTCTGTGTGCATTCATCTTCCCCCATGCTTCAATAATCACACAGGGGAGGTCTGTTGTGGAGGATCCTGGCTGGAATTCCACCCGTGTTCTGGTTTAAACTGGGGGTTAATGGTTTGATACCTTTGTAGAACGAGCCCCTGTGGGGCAGGGAGTGCTCTGGGAGCACTGGGAGCTCAGCCCATGGTTGTTGGCTCTGCTCACCCCTTCACACTGGGGCTTTCCAGTGAAGTTTTTCAGTGTTAGAAAGTCCAGCATTGCTTCCTTCTAATGTCCTTTATTGTGCCAACTGCAGTGACTTACTTTTCCTGGCTGACATTTCTATACTTTTGTAAATGAACGATTGCACTGCCTGGTTCATGGTTATGCACTTGTTGACAGCTACATGTTTAACTTCATTTTTATGAGTTATTTACAAGGGCAGAGTTAATTACAATTGTTTTTTACCCGGTTTGTATATAGGGTACATACAATTAATGTGAAATATTTCAGATATCTGTGATTTTTTTTTCTGAAATGGCAAAGGCTGAACTATTGCAGAACATCAAAACCAAACAAGTAACCCCTTTCCCCAGGAGCTCTAATTTAGAATAAGCTTCCAGCCCAGCACTTACAAATCAAATAAAGATTTGTTGTGACAGTATTTTGTACTTCCAGGTGTCTTTATATTCCTGGTATGCCCATTTCCCCTGTATAAGATATTCAAATTTTCATCCTTTACGTAAAAGCAATTTCATTTTGCATCACTTGTTGTTGCATAAAGTAAATCTACAGAGGTAGGTGGTTTTTAGCAAATTTATTTATACTGTAAGTCTCCTCAGCAGATCATTGGTGAGCCAACATATCAAGACAGACCTTGAAAAGCAGAAGGAGAAATTGAGAAAAGGAAAGGAAGATAAATAGGTTCAGAGTTGGTCATAGTTTAAGAAGGTTTAAAAGCATTGACAGGAAGAAGAAAAGACTGATGGAATTCCAGAGCTGGCACAAAGACAGGCCTTGCTCCACTTACCCCACTACCCACCAAAAGAAATAATGCAAATCCTCAGTGATTAAAAATTACTTTGAATCAGTCCCAAATAAGGAGAAGTCTGACCTCATCATGAGACATCCCGTGTTCTCATTTCTTTTGGTTTTAACTTTTTAGGATCCAGAATACAAACCTTCTTAACACAGGGTAACAGACAGAAATTCCATCTGTGAACTTCAGTTGAATTGGGAGTCGTTGGGAGTGGCCCAATTATTTTCCTTGAAAAGAGGGCTGAAATAAGGATGTCAGCATGACCCTCATAGTATATGAACATATATATATATATATATACACATATCTATCTATCTATCTATCTATCTATCTATCTATCCATATATATCTATCTATACATACATATATATATGTATAATGTGTATATATGTATATATATGTGTATATATATGTGTGTGTATATATATATATATATATATATATAAAACTAGTTACACAAACATTTGGGATTTGAATTAATAGACCCCAGGCTCCTTAATCCCATGGCAACAATCAGCCTTAAGGATCTTATAACCTATCATTACAGATATAGGAAAAAGAAAAAGTAGTTGAAGAATGGAAGATATTAGGTAGGAAGTAAGGTTTTCATTTTAACAATATTCCTTAATCCTTTTTCCTTTAGCTATTTCTAAGGACAAGTCAGGTTTGGATACTTTCAGGTGGTGTAAAAAAAAAAATAAAAGAAATATTTAGGAGAAAAGAGCCGTTAGTGGAGATAAGGGAGCTGATGTTACTGCTGCTGCTATTGTTCCTGTTGAAATCTAATTCTAATGCCTGAGGGGAAAAAATAAAAAGGAAAAAAAAAACCCCGAGACACTCACACCAGGAGCAAGAAGAGATTAGCAAAGAAAAGATGCATCCTCTGTCTTTTGTGGGACAGATTGTCCCTGGCAGTTATGCTTGGAGAGAAGCAGAGAGAGCCTGTGATCTGATCAGCTTCTCCAGCACTGATTGGGGCTACTGGAACTTTGCTTTTAGCTTCATTTCCAGCAGCAAACACAGCTGTGCTGCAAAGAGATAGTGAAGTCTTGCCTGGCTGACCCTGCCTTCTTTGTTCTAATAGAAGAAGAAAATAGAGGAGGAGAATAGAAAACATAAGTAGATCTGTGAGGAGTACAAATTACTGAAGCCTTGTTTTCTACAGATATGTGTCCAGTGCCTGACTGGATTTCCTGCCTGGGAAGCTTACTGTGGAAATTCTTGTCCCCTTATCTTGGGGCTTTGAGCAGCCTGGTGTAGTGGGAAGCTTCCCTGCCCATGGCAGGGGGATGGAATAAGATTTAAAGTCCCTTCCAACCCAAACCACTCTGTGACCTATTGTCGGAACCCAGGACATTCCTCTGGGTGCCCTGGATGGCTCAAGCCTCTGGCAGGGGGCTCGGAGGCCTTGTCATGGAGTCAAAAACACCTGTGCCTTCAATTTTAACCCAAGGAAATAACTACCAACTTTATGTGAAGATTTACAAGCCATGAGAGTTTAAATAGAATGATAGTGAATTTGTCACAGGGTGAAAAAGTAAAATTTTGCGGTTTTAGAATGGGGATTTAGAAGCCAAGATGAAGGGATTTGGGTGTACCTTGTCCTTTTTCTTCTTCTTAGCCTCCATCGTCTGGGTGATGGTGACATTTCTGGATTGGTTTAGAGTAGAGACAAACTGTCTAACATAGGTGATAGGTATTGGAAAATTATTGTCAATAAAGTACACATAGTTCATAGTATAAAAAGCCAACACCACCCCAAGGGCAGTGACTGTGCTACAATCCGACCTGCTGGACAGATCTCAGCAGGTCAGAGAAAGAATGGAATAGATAAGAGAAAATAAACAACCTTGAAAAGCAGAACCAACGAATCCTGACTCCTTCAATCTCAGAGCTGGGGAAAAAGAGACTTTCTAACACGTTGGGGTCATTTCAACTACAGAGACTGAGAGCCTGCCATTTCTAGGGGTATTCCTCCTTGCCCCTGTCCCAGCTGCCCATCCTCAGCACACTTGTGAGGATCCAGTTGTCTTTGAGCTTTGCACTGTCAGTTCTGCTCAAGACAGAGCTGCAGGCTGAGGAGCTGTGTGTGAGGTGAAGGGATGAGAAAGACAGCGGTATCACATGAGCCTTGTTTCCATAGTAAATGAGTCTGAGAAGGTGGAGGAAGAAAGAGGAGCCATATGGCAAGTGGTGATGGCAGGAACCAGAGCTCTCTTCTGAGGGTGGCTTCAGGGTTTAGTCATGTGTTGAAGCCAGAGATATAATTTCTCTCCATCAGCCAGATGCTTTAGAGGATCACACGGAGTTGCAAGAGCATCGGGGATCCAGGAAAGATAAGATTTGTTGTTATGGTAAACACTGTTCTTCTTCATGTCCTTCTATCCAATGTCACAATAGTTGGTCACATTCCCTTTTAGATTATTTATTTGTTTATTCATTTTATTTGACAAAATATCCAAATTCTGATGGCTCACATTGTTTTTCAGGCCATTTTTTCCCTTCTACTAGATGAGGTTTCTTCCACCCAGCCTGGCAGGAGCCTCTGTTGGGGGCTCCCCAGACCCCATCACATCTCTTGGAGCTGGCAGTTTCCATCTGATCTGTAATTCCTGACTCCTCTACATCCAACCCCAGCATCAGCTCAGACCATGGGGCATGTGGAGCTGGTGCCAATTAATAGGACAAGAGGAAAGGGCAGGAACTAGTGCACAGCAAGTTCTACCTAAGTATGAGGAAAAACTTCTTTGCTGTGAGTACTGGAAGAGATTTTCCAGAGAGGATGTGGAGTCTCCCTTGATGCCTTGGGTTTTAGCTTTGATATTTTTTAGATTCTTTGCTGCCTGGTATGTAACTCTGAAATTTCCTTTTAGGTGTTAACAGGTTCTCTTCACAGGGTGGTTTGACAAAGCAATCCCTTCCCAGCTGGAGAATGAAGAATAACATTTATTAAAAAAGCACAAACAACAGTGAAGGGGGCAAGGCAGGGGGCTGAGACTTCATGACCTGGAACTGCAATTGGACAATTGAATCCAATATGTAGATAAACCAAAACTCATAAAAGTGTAAAAACTCGTAACTGAAATTCATCTTGGATTCAACCTGGGTGTAGCCCTGGCCAGGCTCTTGTGCTGCCCGAGGTGTGTCATTTTAAGGCCTTGCAATAAATACCTGTTTTGTCCATTTAGATCTGTCTAGTATCTGTTCCAGATCAGAATCTCAAGGCATCACCCTCACTGGAGACATTCCAGACCCATCTGGACCCAGCCCTGTGCTCTGAGCAGGGAGTTTGGCCCAAGTGACCCACTGAGGTCCCTTCCAAGCTGAACCATTCTACTAGAATTCTGCAGTCCTGGGCTGGAAGAATTCAGTGGCAGATGCCCTACATTTTCCCCATGTGCTTGGAAGGCCATCAGCTCAGGAGGTGTGCTCTTGGTAGGACAGGCAATGTCCCCAGCAGCGGTGACACCGCCACCGCGGGTCCTTCAAAGCAGCTGCACGTGATGCTCGTGCCAGGAATTGTGCCACCGCCTCTGGATGGCTGATTGAATGCAACTTGTTTGCCTCTGCCTGTCTCCTTCCCTCGTGCTCTGAATGATTCACTGTCAGAGTGAGGATGAAAGAAAGCAGAGCACAAAGGCACCTTTGTCTGCATCCCTGCTCTCCGCAGAGCGTGGCCGCACGGGGACCCAGCTCCGCGTCCCAGCCTTGAGGATGCTGCTCTGGGGGGCTGCTGGAAATTAGGGGCACTTCTGCACCTTGTGTCGGGTCAAACCCAAGATGTCCTTGCCCCTTGGGCTGTGCTCAGCCCCTGGGCTGCAGGGCAGAGAGGGAGGGTGAGGTTGTCCTTTGCCAAAGTGGCAAAGAGTGAATTAACGCAGCGGGTGACGTTTCGTTGCTTTTAAGTAATTGTCAAACATAATGGCAGTTACCTGCCTGTTTTCTTGAGGGATTTGTACTGAACAAGGGGAAGAGCTGCTAACAGGATCCCAGGGTTGAGGAGAGATTTGAGAGGAAGGATCAGAAGAATTAAATATGTGACATGTAGCGAGGAAAGATGATAATGAATGGGTATATCTGCCTGTGCTGCTCAGTGCCAGCCACTTGAATGAATTTATTTAGGGAACAGAAGCAAAATAGCTGAATTGCTGTGGTTCTCCATCCAGAAACATCCTTTTTTCCCCTCAAAAATGTCAGTTAGCTTAAGGAAAACCTTCTTTCCAGTCACATGGGGCTGAATTGTTCCCATAAGCATATTTTTGGGGTGATCCAATAGCCATTCAAATCTATGGAAACCCTTTCTTGGATCAAGATTTTAAATCCAGCTGTTTGAGGAGGAAGGGATGTGATAGAGCTCTGTATATTTTGGAGGCTGTAAATGCTGAGGTGAGAGGAAGGGGTTATTTCATGTAGCACAAAGAGATCTATTTAAGCACAGAGCTGCACTAAAATAGGAATTTTTATATGAGCCATAAGAGTGTCAGATGGCTCAGATAATAATAATATCACATAAAATAAAGTAATTGTATTGTATAAAGGTTGTCAGTTTATTTGCAACACATCTAGTCATAAAGCTGATCATTTTCTGTTAAATTAAAGTTGCACAACTTGCCTCTGAGCAAGAAATAAAGGCCTGGTGCTCTTTATTCCATTTTTGTAATTTGGCTTGCTCTGTTTATTGGATTTTTAAAGTCATTAAGTGAAAGACAGAGGGCCAGACGTCGACTCACTCAAATCCAGTCCATTTCAAGTGAATAAGTGAAGTCAGCCTTGGAATATTGCTTTTAAAAAAGCTCTTGGATGATGGAGAGTGTCTCTAGGAAGGCAAAATGAGCATCAGGACTCGGCAGGGTTAAACCAGGCAGGACAGGGCAGCAGGAGGATGTTGCATTGAGTGCACTCAGGGGCATGGACTGGAACCTAATGGGGCTCTTACCTTGCCTGGAAACCACTTGTAGCAGAAAACTCTCTGTTGCAGAAAAGCATAGGGTAGGAAAAATTAGGATGGAAGCTCAGATTTTTATGAGGAGTGCCAAAGTGGTTCCCATTCTGTATTCTCAGCAGCAAGTCTTGTACATCTTCCATCACAGGGCATCAGTTTGGTGGCCTGCATTAAGTGGCACAGCAAATAGCACTCATATTTTATTTACTCTCTGGAATGGGACATATATAATTGTCAAAACTCATCATAAAACCTCTTTTTTTTGGTCCTTGATAAATGAGTTTAAAACTCCAACCCTTCAGATCAGCGAGTAAGGAAGATGAAGTAGTAAAGCAGAGAAGATACTTATTGCCAAATGGATTAGGAATTTGAGAACTCCCTCTATATAGACTATAAGTCCCAAATCAGATTTGATAAATCAAGTGATATTAGAAGAGATCTTCAGGGCTCAGTAGACTTAAATATTGCAAGGAACTATTACTGTCATATCCATCTCAACACACAACAGTGCTGTATATTAAATGGCAATGGATCAGCCTCCCTCTGCTTCTTAAATATTCCAAAGACAATAGATCAGTAACTTAATTAAATAATATAAAAAAGCAGTCCAAGTGGAGCTGCATGAAGGACGATTTCTGGCTATTAATTTATTTGCGCATTACTTCTGAGCAGCACAATATGCTTCCCCTCCATGGGGGCAGTACAGCCACAGCTGGGTATACCAGAGACATAGCTCAGATCTCTCAGACTTGAATGTGATTTTCAGGTTTTTATTAAACTTATTCCAGCTAGCAATGAAAGCAGGGTTAGAGAGTGGTCTCAACCTCTCACAGGTTTGGACAGCACAGTCAGGGAATTTACACTAGACCTTTAATCCCTTCTGCTCCAGAAGGGATTAACTGGACAACTGGATATTCCAGCTCTGTCCAGAGTCGTGGTGAACATGTTGCTGGGAATGCAGCTCCTTTTGCTGGTGGAGAGTCACTTCAGGTCCAGGTGAGTTCAAGAGTGACACAGGTGATGTGTAAGGAGCCCCTGGGTGTGTGACATGCTGTACTAAATTGACAAACCCTGGGAAAATGAGTCAGTTAAGGTACCAAGGTGCTGCTCCAGCACACTCAGAGTTTACAACACACAGCCTATTGTATTTGTGGGGTGCCCTGATGAAGGAAGGAATGATGAATCTGACTCCATGTTCTCAGAAGGCTAATTTATTATTTTATTATATTATATTAAACAATACTATACTATACTAAAGAATACAGAAAGGATACTTACTGAATGCTCAAAAGATAATAATGAAAACTGGTGACTCTCTCCAGAGCCCTGACACAGCTTGGCCCTGATTGGCCAAAGAGTGAAAACAACTCCCAGCAGAATGCAATGGAACAATCACCTGTGGGTAAACAATCTCCAAACACATTCCAATGTGAGCACAACACAGGAGAAGCAAATGAGAGAAGAATTGTTTTCCTTTTCTCTGAGGCTTCTCAGCTTCCCAGGAGGAAAATCCTGGGCAAAGGGATTTTTTCCGAGAATGTGAATGCCCCAACAGCTCCAGTTTAACATGCTCTGGGTAAGACTTTGGAGCAGTAGAGAAGGCCTCTTTGTTCTCACCTGGTTTAGTGTCTAGTGCTTCATGGAAATAAAATAAGTGGCATAAATCTGCGAGCCTGTCACCTCCAGGGCTAGAGGCAGATCAGGGGACCAAAGGGTGCCTCCAAGGGATCCACCTGTGGCAGGACATGCCCCCCCAGCACAGCAGAGCTCACCTGCTCTGCCCATCAGCTGGTGGTGTTCAGGACATTCTCCCCTCACATGAACTGATGAGATAACCCAGGCCACCTCACTGGCCTCACTAGTAAATCCTCACTGGCTAGGGAGTTATTTCTCTCTCTGGTGCCAGGGGTGGAATTCCCATAAACAACTAGCCCTGAGAACAAGACATGGGGAAATAAGCTGGAATTCCTGACTGAGAGACACTACTTTTATAAACTATAAAAACTACACAAACTTTCATGAAGACAGAAGCCTCCTACACACATCCAGGGAACATGTAGGATTTCTCCTGTGGAGCTTGGGTACAAATTCTGTGGATACTTTCATGGGAACTGAATGAAAGAATTCTATGCGTACTCCATCAGTTTGGGGATAAATTACATTAAATCCTAGTCTATACTATTTCTTCACTAGCTGTAATATACTTATCTTTATTTTCTGTTATTTCTCAACTGTATTTTATCTACTGGTAATTATTTTTGTTTTATCCTGTGCAGTGAGAAGTCTGTTCAAAGTCTTATGTCTGTTAAATTTGTCTAATCAATAAATAATTCATTTTGCAACAGACCTAATCAGCCATTATTAAGAACTTGTGAATGAGAACAATCTGGGACACAGGCTGCCTCAAACAGAGCTACTGCCAGAAATCTGAGTCAAGTCCTGCCCAAGCTCTCATCTCTATTTTTAACAACACATCCATGTCTCTGCACTCCTCCTGCCCTCAGCTCCCACATGCCCTCATTCCAGGGGAGCTCTGGAGAGCCCAGGAGTGTCATTCAGCTGCTGGGGATGGCATGAGCCAGCACAGAGACAGAGCTGGGGGTCAGCACCTGCCACGTGTGATGGGTTCCTCTTCCACAGAGGCATTTCCACAAGGTAGATGTTCCTTCCCAGCCACCAAGCTTCTTCCAGAAGTTTTCTAATCAAATGCAAAAGTCTTTTAGAGCAAGCAAAGGGTAATTTTGAGGACATGCATGAGGTTTGGAGAATAGTTACTCAGTGCAGTTCTCTGCAGGTGTGTCTTGGTTTCAAAAGCCAGGGGTCTGCTAAGGAAGGCAGGAGCCTCCCCTGAAATAGATAAAATGAACCCCCCCAGCTACGAATTGCTATAAATTTTAAATTAAGGGGCTCTCAGGCAACAAAAATTATGGGAACCAGAATAACAATTTTTTATTAGAGAAGAAAATAAAGAGGTAAAATAAACAATGCAGTAAACTAAAACAGCACTGCCAGAGTCAGAACCCAGCCTGACACCCTGTGGGTCAGGGTGTTGGCAGCAATCCCATTGGAATTGTGGCTCAGCCCTCCTGCAGTGTCAGGGCTGGTTCTGCTGGAGCAGGGATCCTGTAGAAAGGTGCAGTCTCTCCCTCTGAAGATGCAGTGGGAGAAGAGGCAGCTGCTGTTCCTCTGGGGAATCCAGTGGAGAAGCTGTGCTGGTGTTCCAGAACCTCTGGAATATATCTGGGTAGGAATGCTTGGCTCCTCCCTCTGGGCTCACATCTCCCAATGGGATGCTGTAGTTCTTATCAGCCATGCAGGGACACTCAATAGCTGTTATCAGCAGGTGTCTCCCCTGAGGGAGGACTGGGTGTGGAAGAGATAAGGAAAACTGCCCACTGTCCAGAAGACAACTGCCATACAGATGGCAAAGAGAATACAATTTGCTTTGCAATCCAGGACAAGGTGTCCGTATTTCTTGGTAGGCAGTTTGGTGCTCTAAATTTCAGCTGGGGTACCCACAGTGTGCTGAAGATGTGGCTGTTAACACCATTCAATTGTCTGTGTCTTCACAGCCAGTTCACATTTTGCTTTAACTGGGGTCTGACAGCTCCAGTCCTGCTAACTCCTGTACAGATATCAAAATAACAGTACTTATCCCTGATAAACTGAGGATTATTTCACATCCACTTTTTTTTTTTTCCCTTCCAGCCTCCTGTGAAGTCTAAAAGTGGCTGCTAGGTAGTCAGCTCAAAAAAAGAGAGGTAAAAGCACTTTCATTGACTTACTCTATAACCTACCTTAAAAGGCTGGGTTGAATTCCACAGACAGAATGTTTCTCCCTGGTAATTATGGTCATTTTTCATTATTATCACAATCAGGATCCATTTAATAGAAGATATTCTCTTTAGTAATTCCTTTTTATGCTATTTGCCAGTGCATGTGCATTGCCAGCACCTATTTTTCCATGTCCAGGTTATGGAATGACAAGCAGAGATTGGCCAGGTGCAAAATAGGTGTGTGTGCAAAAAGGTGAATTACTCAGATTTGGAAAGGAACCCTCCATAAAATCATCTGAGACAGGGAGATGGTGGTGTGATGTCCAATATAATTGAGCAGTAGGGCTGGAAAGGCTTGTCAGAGGACTTGGATGAGGCTCCAGAGGAAGGGAATTCTGTCCAATTGGACAGGCACCCTTGGCTCTGAAAATCAGGCCTGGATGTGTACAAATGTGTAGATTTGATGAGCCTATTTAAAGGGAAACTAATTAGAAATATAGACAATCCACCTTTCTTAAATGGAGTTATTGTAGTCTCTGATCCATAAATCTGACATTTATACACATTTATATGCTATTGCTTAATGAATACCTGATTAAGGAATACAGCTGCCAAGTGAATAAATTTGTTGTTAATCAAATGATCCCATAAAGACAGATCATCAGACCTATTAGAATATATTCATTTGGCAGATAAATCTGCTTGCTGCAGCCTGTTAGTGCAATGTGTAATGCAAATCAAATTGTTCTTTAGAGCTAAACCTTCATCTTTGCCAGAATAAAAAAGACTTTGCACGGAGCAGATGAGATGAAATCCTATATTTTTATGGAGGGTGTGAAAGCCCTTGGCATTATGTCTTGTATTGAAAGTAAATTTCACCCTAATTGAACACTAAAGACTGAGGAATGCTTAAGTCTGTGCACTGAAGATTTTACTGTGGTATATAATTGCCTCCCTTTTTTGTTGCTGTATCTAATTCAGCAGTATAAATTACCAGCTTAATTTTTGTCTTATTGTGTGATGTACTTATACTATTATTTTGTACTACCAAGAATTAGCAACTGGCATTTGTGTTTATAGATCCTTTCATCCAGGGAAAATCTAATAACAACATTGGTCTAAATATTGCATTAAAGGGCTGAAGCATGTTGGAGATGAAAAGATAGCCTGAGGTAACTGTGAAATGGCCACAGTGTTTACAGGGATGTGTCAAAACACTACAGTGACTCTCAGCAGCTTTGCAATGCTGGTATATTTTTGAATGCAGATTTGAAGGGCTGTTTGCAGAGCTGGGTTTCATGCTGAACCATGAAAAGTGTATTTATGTTTCAGATATGAAAGGAAGGCAGACACAGGGCCTCTAGTCGGTGCTGGGAACTGCCCACCCTCCTCCAGCAGGCACTGATTCTATCAGAGTCAGCTCAAGGAGCTCAGTCTGTGAATTTCCCTCATGAGGAACCTGCTGATGCCTTTCCTCCAGCCCCTTGCCAAGGCTGGGCAATATTTTGAAGGGAAATGATGCACCTGTGCACAGCTGAAGTGTTCAGGGCAGGTTTATATCCAGCACAAGCCTTTTTACCCTGATCAACATGCAAAACTCCTGGCTGCCTTGCACAAAACATTAAATCAGGCACTTGCTCCATTTTTCCACTTCCAGCCAAGTTTTACTGCCCCAGCTACTTCTCCTCTTCAGCCTACTTTTCACCTGAGGAATATTGGCTCATGATAATAAATATAATAGTTCATGTTCAGTTGAAATTATTCCTACTAGGTTTATTGGTATCTGTGAAGGAATAAAGGACGTGAACAAAAAGTTCAAGAGAAGGGGAAAATGTTTGAGAGGTTCTTTTTTGGGACTACTTGGTCCAGACTGTAGATAGGAAGAAGTCCCATATTTCCCCATATTGTTTTCTTCCTCTGGCTGTGGAGAACTTGCTGGGAAAGTGGAAAAGGCTTGGATAGGAGCAGGAGGAGGCTGGGCTGCAGTTTCCACCCAGGCCACCACCAAAGGAGCTGGGCTGAGGGAACAGAAGACAGTGTGTCCAGGGTGTCACCATGATATTTTCTGAAAAATCCCTTTGCCAAGATTTTTCTCCTGAGAAGCTGAGAAGCCTCAGAAAAAAAATGTCAACAATAATTATCTGATTGCTTGGAATGTAGTTTAAAAGTTGCTTACCAACAGGCACATCTTTGATTAGTTCCATGTGAATTGTTTTTAATTAACGACCAATCCCAGTCCAGCTGTGTCAGACTCTGGTCAGTCACAGGTTTTTATTATCATTCTTGCTAAGCCTTCTGATATCTCTTTTCTCTTTCTTTAGTATAGTTTTAGTATATAATATAATGCAACACCATATCATATCATATCATATCATATCATATCATATCATATCATATCATATCATAGCATATCAATCATATTTTTAAGAACTTACAGTTAATTCTTATCTCTCACTTTGTCCTGGAAACCTTCACAACTCTGCAACACCAGGGAAAGGCTGTCCTCATCCTGCAGATAACTCAAGAGCAGAGGAAAGGAAAGCACCACGGCTGCCTCTTGTTTGCTGGGCTGCTCCTGGCACAGTAGAGTTTCCCACTCTATCTACTGTGCAAGATTGAATGTCAAAATCTAATCTAGTGCCTTATTAATTGCATTTATCATGTACTTTGACCATCTCACATGAGACTTACCCATTAATTTGTCTCTGATGGCTTGACTTGCTCTTAAGAAATCTTTGGAGCTGCTTCAGAAAATGTTTTTCAAGACATATTCTGGACAATTTCTCCTTAAAACCCAATTAAATCTCCTCAGCCTGCTGCAAGCATTGCCAATGTAACTGTATGGAATGCAGCTCAATCTGCTTGTTTGTGCTGGGAATGTTCTGCTGGGCATGGACTGGCCAGTGGGCAAATACAACCAGTCAGGAATGCAGAGCTTGAGCCAAATAATCCAAAAAATGCAACAGAGAAAATTAAGACTCAAGTGGATTGGAGATTTGTCTTTATTTGCATTGTTATTCTTGCTTACAGATGTGTACAGATGTGTGCACACTGCAGAGCTCAGAGCTGCTCCTGGTGGTTTCCTGCTTTTTTATGGATGCTCTATCCCTGGCAGTGCCCAAGGTCAGGCTGGACAGGGCTTGGACCACCCTGGGAAAGTGGAAGATGTCCCTGCCCATGGTTGGGGGTGGCACAGGATGAGTGGTATCAGATGAGCTTTAAGGTTCCTTCCAACCCAAACCATTCCACAATTCCACAATTCTATGATTTCTCATTCTACTCCCAAGCAAACTCCAAGTCCATATCTAAGAAGCTTTCCAGGATGATTAATGGGCCACATGAAGGCCTCAGATATTCCTTTTTTTCCTAACATACAGTGTATTATTCTTTCCTCTAGTATCAGTTCAGAAGGAGTCTTGATGTTTTTTATTCTGGAATTTGTACAGAACCTTTTCTTCACTGTGAGAAGTTTCAGCTGAGATTTTTGCACTCATCAGCATTTCTCAGGTTTGTCTTGAATAACTGAAATGTTGCTGAGAACAACAAATATTGGTTTTGACAGTCCCAGAAGTTTTGCACACAGTGGAATCCAAGCTTGTGTCTCAGTTGTGTCAAAAGGTCATTTAAAATTATTTTTTAAAATGTTTTTTTGAAGTTGACAAAATAAACTGAGCACACAGAGGCTCAGCAGTAAGAAATTTGGAAATCTATATTGAGAAGCAACAAATGTGTATAACCCTAGAAAAAAACCAAGGATTCACCTGAAAGTAGTGAGATACAATGGGATAAGGGGACAAGTGTGATTTTTTTTCTTTTTTATTTTGCAGGTTGCATATCAGGAGGGGGAAATTGGCAAAAATACCTATTCAATTCAGAACAGACAGCAGAAGAAAGATTAAGCAGTGATTTTAAGCATGCTGTCTGAAGAATCAGGTTGTGCATATGCTTAGGGTATGCACAGCTCTGTGATCCCACATCACTCCCATCCATCTCCCTTCCTGTTTGCTCCCTTCCTTTGTGTCATCCAGAGCTAAATGGCAGGAAATCTGTGAAAATGTCTGTCTGCCTTGCATTTATATAGCAACCAATGCAAAGGATTTCAATAGTGACAAGTTTCTGAATAGTGCTGTAATAGAAGCTCAGCCCTCCTTCTCCCTGTCCCAGAGTCAATATACATAGAGATGAGTGCTCCAGCTCTTCACCAAAGCACACACACTCTGAGAGGTCTGATACTCCAGTTTTCAGTTTCATTTCAGTGCTTGTTAGAGGTTCCTTTGTGCTGAGCAGGGCTACTGTATTTGTTGGGAAATGTCCTGATGAAGGTAGGAATGATGCATCTGACTCCATGTTCTTAGAAGGTTAATTTATTACTTTATAATATTATATTATATTAAAGAATACTAAACTAAACTATACTAAAGAATACAGAAAGGATACTTACTGAATGCTCAAAAGATAATAATGAAAACTGGTGACTCTCTCCAGAGCCCTGACACAGCTTGGCCCTGATTGGCCAAAGAGTGAAAACAACTCCCAGCAGAATGCAATGGAACAATCACCTGTGGGTAAACAATCTCCAAACACATTGCACATGTGAGCACAACACAGGAGAAGCAAATGAGATAAGAATTGTTTTCCTTTTCTCTGAGGCCTTTCAGCTTCCCAGGAGAAAAACCCTGGGTGAAGGGATTTTTCTGAGAATGTGGATGCTACACAGGGCAGATCAGGAGCTGGGCAGTGATTTGCAGCAGCTGGTGCAGGTCCTGGCTGGTGCCCTGCTTCATTTAGCCAAACTCCTCATTGCTGTCCCCATCCATCCTGCCCCAAGGTCACAGCAGTGCTGTCCCTTGCTGTCTCCCATGGAGAAGAAGGATGTGTGGAAAATCCTCTCAAACTGCAGCAGCAGCAAGGTGGAGGGGATGATTGAATTCACAGGGATGGTAATCGTAGATTTAGCCAAGTGACTGGAATTAATGCACCATCTGAACAGCCCTGTGAGGTCTGCCTTGATGTTCCTCATTTCAAATGAATCGCTCCAGACCTGAAGGCTGTTTGGGAACAGCTGATGGTGCCCATAATGAGGATTCCAATCTTCAAGTCTCCAAACTGAAATTAGACATATGTCCTGACATGTTGACATTAATTTGGGCTGTTATAGTTATAATGGGTTTATTTGACTGGCATTTTTAATAGAATTTCAAGGGAGACAGGCTTTGCTTCATGAGTCAGGTTGGGGAAAGGCCACGAGCAGCCATAATTTCAAAGGTTAATTTGAAAATGCTTTTCTCAACAGGACTTTTCTGAATTGCAAGGTTACTTGAAAATGTGGTGTCATAATAGCTGGCGCTATGGCTGCAAAAAACAGGCTGGGGAATTTCCAGTGGGAATTTCCAGGTATCAGTTTTCAATCCCAACTTGACTCAAAGTGAAAGGCAATAATAAGTAAATGCAATAGAGTAAAAGTGATAGATTCTATTTCCTGTATAAAATATTGAGGTACAGACCACAAACCCAGCACCAAACTTCAGGTTTCTACTAAGAAAACTTGTAATGGCTGGAATGAACTGGCTGAATGTGTTAACCCCACACAGGGAGGGTCAGTGCCTGGTTTATGTGATTTTTTTAAACCCATGAAGTAGCTGGGTAGGGCTCTGAGCATCCAGGAGGTGCCCATGGCAGGGGGGTGGATGTGGATGATCTCTAAGGTCACTTCCAACCCAACCCAGAGTGTGGCTCTGTGGTTATGAGGTGACAAGCCATGGTGACCCTTGGGCCCTACAGGCAGAAGGGCTGGTGGCTGAGTAGAGATGATGGTGATGATGACAATGACGATGACTATGACGATGACGATGATGAGGGGCTTTTGGAGGCCATGGAGGAGGCCATGGAGGAGGGCAGAAGTGTGTGTACCCCCATGGAGACAGCCATCCTGTGGGCACCTCAGTCCCACAGCTCCATCACAAACCACCTCAGCTTCCTGAGGGCAATCACTTCCAAACACCAGCTGCTGTTGGCAAAACTGCAGATGAGAGGCAAATTCAGGCATGAACAGGGCTGAGTTCAAGCTCTGTGTTGGAACTGAGGTGAGATGGAGACATTTTCTGGACTGTGATGCTCTGGGGCTGGCAAATAATTGGTCACTTGAGATGTAGTGTCTCACTGATTTAATGTGCAGCATCAGGGGAGGAGAAGACCCATCAGGGAGAGAAAACCCTTGTCCTGACAGTTTTCTTTGGGCAGAGCCATTCTGCCCCTCCACAAACCCCTCTCCCACTGCAGGGACCCCCACAGTGATGGTGAGCCCATCTGCTGCCCCACACCCCACATAATGTCCCACAATGAGCCACAGCTGAGCCCAAACTATTTAATTTATTAGATACCATTGAAATCTCACAGTATTTCCAGGGCCATTCTGTGAAGGGGCTGTCTGCCACCATTAAAAGAAACTCAATTTAGGAGAATGCTGGTTTTGAAGGGTAAAATGTCACTGATGGCAGATTTTTTAACTCAGTGCAATTTAGCAGATATTCAATACTTTTATTTCCTTCTGCTGACTTTATACAGTGGAACAGGAGGCAATTTGCAGAGATTAAACAATATTCTGCTCACAAATTAAAATCAATAACTTATTTATAGGGCTGCTGATGCTCCCAGAACAAAACAGGCCTGCCAAGAGGCTGTGAAAGTCCTGAATCAAATGTCATGTATCTCCAGCCCATCTACACACTTGGCTGTCTGTGACTGCAGATATAACACAGCCCACCCAGCCATTCCATCACTTGATAATCGCAGTACATAAATAAATATCATTCCTGAACCAAGCAGTGCTGGTGGTTTCTTTCAGATCTATACACTACCTGGTTATTTCTCCCATATATCATTGATAAATTTAATATTATTCAGTGGGATTTTTCAGGAATCCATTTCTTTTCATGAAAGGTGGTTGGCCAGATGCTACATTGGGTTTTAAATTTCTGTGGATGCTCAAAAGAGCAAATCACACCATGATAAAGGGAGCATGACAGAAGATCGAAGCTCTATAATTATTTTATTCCCATTCCTTTCAGCAAACCACATTCATGTGACTTGACACTGACTTAAGTTCCCTAATTCACTATTTTGCACATATTTCTGGTGACCATTCCTCATCCTTGGGGTGTTTTGGCTCAGAGTGATCTCTGTTGGGTCACTGGCTGTGGGATCTCAGCACCTCAGGACTGATGTGCAGAGTGACCGAGACCACCCTTGGGGGGCTTGGGAGTCCTGGAACGTTGCCAGAAGTGTCTGGTGGCAGGGCTTTGATCCTACACAGGAGACGACACCTGTATGAGGATGGGAGGATCTCACTGGGGTAAATGGTGAAGGGATAAGTTAATTGGAGTGTAAGACACAGGGTTTAGGATTTCTGTACAGGGGGGTCTAAAGAAGTAAGATGGAGGAATTGGGGCATGTCCTGTTCTTTTTCTTCTTCTTCTTGGCCTCCATCTTCTGTGGTGATGTTGGCACTTTGGGATTGGTTATTACTAAAAAGTGCACTGGTTAATAAGGGTAAAAGGTATTGGGGAAAAATGATAAATATTGTATACGTAATTTTGAGTATAAAGATAGGTGACTGCCCCGGGGACTCGCAGTGTGCTCATGGCTGACTGCTGTGCAGACCTCTGTTGGGCCGAGAGAAAATCTTTTAGATAAACAATTAATAAACACCGAGACCGAGAAAAGATCTGAAGCCTCTTCTCGTCCTTTGGAGCACGGGCTGTCCAAGGCCACCCCGGGCCTTTCCAGGTCACCTAAACAGCCGAGAAACCAGCAACTGGCACCTCTGGGAGTCTTCACCCCAAATCTGCTGGGGCTCTGGTCACTGAAGGCAAATCATTACATCAGAATTGTTGGGGACAATTTTGTCTCTGAGCTGTGACAGGAATACCTTGGAAAGGGGAGCTGTGTCTTCAGAGAAGGTGTTTCAAATAGGAATCATATATTGAAGTGATGCTTTAGATGGGCTTGATGAGATTTTTATACCTGCAAAAAGCTCATATTTCTTAAAGAAAGAAATCTGTGCATTTATTGGCCCGAAGAAGTGATAAGTGCTTGAGCATGCAGGCTGTTCTGGGATATAAAAGTCCAAGATTTTTAACTTTTTCTCTCTCTTTCAGTCTGGAACCCTCTAACCAACACTTTCTGTGAGTTTTAGCTGAAGTAGATAAATATCCAGGTTCTTGTGCATCAATATTTTATTGCTTTATCTCTGAATATATGGGATCTTTAGGTTCACCTGTCTGTTCTGAGACTGGTAAAATAGAGTAATTTTCCCATCCTGTTATCTTCAGAGCCCTGCAGGTTTCTGCCCTGTCCTTTCCTCCCCTGTCTTGGGGCACTGGGCAGCCCTGGCACCATCTCCTTTAGCAGCAGCAGGGCAGGGATGCAGAAATCTCCCTTCTCCTGCTGAGAAAATCAAGGCAAAGGGAATGGGAGGGGAGATGGAAATAGATGCGACACAAATTGTCATTTTGCAAAATGACTTTTTCCACGAGCACTGCTCTGAATGCGCAGTGACACTGTACAGATGATTCTTGGCCTGTTAAATAACAGTTTTCCCCATATTTATTGCTCTTGAGCTGTGCCTGACAGCTTTATTGCATGCAGGCTGGCACATTATGAAAAGAAAAGTAAATAGGTCTGTGCAATCATGGCTGCAGTATTCCTGTTTAAGGGGAAAACAACTCTTTGGTTTTACATGTTTGAAAAGAGGAGACAGCTCTCCCTCAGTGTTTTATGGCAGCTCCCCCTCTTTCCTCCCCCTTCTACCTTAAACAGTCTGGGTTTGTTTTGCTTGTATAATTAGGCAACAGCAGCTGATTGGCTTGGAATGCATGGCATTATATCATCCTGAGCTGCCTCAATTGATGGACAAGAGAGGCAACAGTCTGTTTATTTGCAAAGGCTCCAAACGGGCCTGCCTGAGCCATGCACACAGGGAAAGTGCATTAGTGCAGCTTTTTTAGAATTCTTTGAGAGCAGATATACTGCTAAGGCACTTGAACTCTATTATGATGTCAAGCTTCTGCTATTTCCTATTATCCTTAGAAAGAAAGCAGAAGAAATCCCCTATATGGTTTCATGAAAGAGAATCTATCATTTGAGAATAATTGTGCCCACAGCCCTTAATGCACTGTTGAACCTATACAAATTAAAACAACCATTATCAAAGTCAGTGCAGTATTTATACACTCAGCCATCTCTTTGCTAAATAATTGCAATAATGGTGCACAGCAGCAGTGCTGAAAATATGTTTTACTGACTTATTTCCTTCCTGCAAGAAAAGATACAGCTATCTTCTTCTATCAGTCCAGATTTGGATTTAATGACTTGCCCTCTTTCCTCCCAGCCTTCTCTGTCTGGTCAGTTAAGAGCTGCAACTCTTATTTCTCATATATCCCACCCTATTTTTGCCCTCAATTGCTTGCCATTATCTCCTGCTGGGAACATTTTCTGCATAAAGTTGCTTGGTACAGCTGGCAGTGTGAGGCACCCCAAGGACGGCTGTACGTGAGGATGCTAAAAAACCCAAGGAGGAAAATATCCCACAGAGCCAGGAGTTTTTTCACTGATTTAATTGAGACTTTGAGACTTCACTGGTTGCCTGTAAAGCTGTGCTTGCTAGCTCAACCATACCCTTTCCAGCAAAGTAGTTTAATTTTTCTGCAGCAATTCCTGTGGAATTAGAGTTGAATAATTCCATGAATGCTGATTCAGATGAGAAATTAGAAAGAAATTCTTCTCTGTGAGGGTGCTGAGGCCTTGGCACAGGGTGCCCAGAGAAGCTGGGGCTGCTCCTGGATCCCTGAAAGGGTCCAAGGCCAGGTTGGACCCGGTCTAGTGGACAGGGCTTGGAACTGGGTGATTTTTAAAGTCTCTTCCAACCCAAACCATTCTGTACTTCTGTGACTCTGTGATATTTGCACAACAAGACATAATCTAATGTACCCATGCCTTTGTTCACAGCCAGATCAATTTGCCATGCTTGAAATCATTATCATACTTTTATCATGCTTGAAAATATTTCCTTCTTTTTGAAGTGGAAAAGCAAAATGGAGTTTTCTTGGTGCCTAAGCACTACCACAGATGTTTCAATGACCCTGCAGCCTCTTCTTCAGTCCCTCTGTGGTTTGGTGACAGCGAAGTGAGGGTGGCCCAGGAGGGGTAGCTCAGGCTCTCCTGGTGAGAATCCCCTGGTTGTCACAGACATCTTTTATGGAAAATCCTTTCCTTAGGATTTTTTCCTCCTGAGAAGCTGAGAGGCCTCAGGAACAAAATGCAAACAATGATTATCTGCTGCTGTGGAATGCAACAGGTGCATCTGTGATTGATCTCATGTGGTTGTTTGTAATTAATGCCCAATCACAGTCAGCTGGCTCAGACTCTCTGTCCGAGACACAAACCTTTGTTATGATTCTTTCCATTCCATTCTTAGCTAGCCTTCTGAGAGGAATCCTTTTCTTCTATTCTTTTAATATAGTTTTAATGTAATATATATCATAAAATAATAAATCAATCCTTCTGAAATGTGGAGTCAGATCCTCATCTCTTCCTTCAACATAAGACCCCTGTGAACACGGTCACACCTGGTGCCTGACAGGATCTGAACTCCAGGTGCTTCAGCCTCAGTTGAGCTGCTGGGAGGATGCATTTCCTCACCCTGTCTCCTTGTTTTCATGTACGATTTAGGAACTAATGGGAGCTTGTCCCACTGGGTGAGATAGCCAAAGGTCTCGAAAGGTTGGGTGTAGGGAGGGATCAGTGCTGGACAGGAGGATCACAGGAACTTGTTTGCTTAAACACCTCTCCTGAAAACAGGAGTCTCAGAATCTCTGCTGGTCACAGTGACCTTGAGATGTGTTAGAAAGTCTCTTTTCCCAGCCCAGTGGTCAAAGGAGTCAGAACTCTTCAGTTCTCATTCTCAAGGTTGTTTATTGTTTCTTATCTATAAAATTCTTTCTCAGGCCTGCCGAGGTTCTTTCAGCAGGTCAGACAGAGGCACACTGGTGTTATCTTTTTATACTAAAATCTACATGTACATTATTTACCATAACTTCCCAATAGCTATCATCTATGTTAGACAGTGAGCTTCTACCTTAAACCAGTCCAAAAGTGCCAGCAGCACCCAGAAGATGGAGGCCAAGAAGAAGAAGAAGGAAGAAGAACAGGGCATGGCCAAATTCCTCCATCTTGGGACCCTGAGCCCCCATTCTAAAAACATCAAAAATCTATTTTTCACTCCATGAAAAATTAACTATTATTCTACTTAAATTAAAATCTCTTGACTTGAAATTCTTCATATAAAGGTGGTAATTTGCTCCATGGGTCAAAATCAAAGGCACAGGGGTCTTGGGCTCTGTGCCAGGGCCTCTGAGCCCCCTGGCAGGGTCTCGAGTCCTCCAGGGCATCCAGAGGAATTTCCTGGGTTCCAGCACAGGAGAACTGAAAACTCCTGAAAACTCCTCTTCTCCCTTTCATTCTCCTTGTTCTTCTATCTGTTGTGCAGCCACCCAGGAGCTGAAATGAGGCAACAAATTAAATGTGTATTTGAATGAAAATTTCTGTAGCCACTGAAGTGCCACGGGTCAGTGTGGTTCCCACCTTCAAAGGCTGTCCAGGTCTCTATTAAAAAGCAGTTTATTTGTCTCTCAGAAGATGCTTTTAGCTCCAGATGAGGCAGAAGAACCATGCAGGCTGTGCTGGGAAGGGGCTGCAGGGCTCTGCTGGCTGCAGGGACAGAGCTCTGATGGACAGAGATGTGCAGGAAGATTAAATTTCCTTGGGAGAAGCTGTGCCTGGCCTGGCTGGGGCTCTCAGGCTCATTTTCATAAATAGCAGGTTTATTGTGACATTACAGTGAGTATTTTTCTCTTGCCTGAGATGGAGGAATGAACCAAGGAGCAGCACTTGGCTAAACAGGTTCTTTCCACTCAGCTGTGTAAAAGGTGCCTGCCTTTTACACTTGTAAATATGAGAGAGAAAATGGTGTCATCAGCTTGTAATAAAGTATTCCAGTCTCAGATTGCCATCTGTCAATGATATTTTAGCTCATTTTCTTTCAGGGAAGAAAGGGAGCTTGTTTTCTTTAATCTCCTGATAAAATTCCAGTTATTTACAGCATTGGATTTTCCTAAAAAAAGAGATTATGCTGCAGCCAAGGGAATTATTTGACCAAATAGGGTTTTGTGCCTTTGTTTCACTGCATTAGTTTATTTCAAAGGAGGAAAGAAAGGCTTAGCTGGTGCTTTGTGGAGGCTGCTAAAAGTTTTTTACTTGCCAGCTCTTCTGTCTCTGCAAAAAAAACCCAAAAAAACCAACAAACCCATGATACAGAATTATCAACCTCACACCCTTTAGAAGTTATAAAACCCAGACAACCCAGGACTGATTTTTAAAAAAAGTTAATTTTTACACCATATTTTCATGCTTTTATTTGCTCTCTGCTTTGAGCCTCAGCTCATTGAAGATGCTCTATCATTGGGATGCCATGGGGATGGAAATTTTCTGAGGGAAAACAGAGCTTTGCTGTCACCTCCAAGAACAGAGACTCCAAATGAACCCCTGGGCAGGTACCAGTGATGGTCCCAGCTTTGGGAGAGATGCCAGAACAGGAGTAGAGAAAGGAAAAGCAGTTATGGGGAAGAAGAGGGATCCTATTTTGCTTTCTGAGGGTCAGGGATGCCTCAGCAAGTGACAAGGGGATGTGAGTAAATAAAACAATGTGGAATGGGCACATTCCTGTCCACCATTTCCAAGCCCTTCTCAAAGAGGGTGATCCTCACCCCACACACACAACCTGCATTGAGCCAGCTGAGGCAGGAGCAGGAATTCAGCATTTTAATTAAACTCCAGGGACTCTGATGAGATCAAATCCCATCTCCTGGAAGGAGGCAGGAAATGCACCTGGGGGCAGCCACGTGCAGCTACTGATGTGCAGATCTGAAAACTGGGAAACAGTTCCCACTGGAATTACTCTTTCCTAAATATTGCAAATTCCATTTACTACAGCAGCTGGTGCTGGAAAGAACCTAAAGAATTGGCTCTAAAGCCCATTATTCTTTTCACTACCAGCTAATGAATTTTCCCTCTGCCCTTCTACATCAGTTTTCTTTTAGCAAGAGACTTTTTTTTCATATTACTTTCAGCTATCTCTGGTGTTGGAGCTTTGATATCTCGTTAGTACAATCTGTAAATACGACTCTGCAGACATTGCTCAGGGGCACACTTTGACCCTGAGCACTCCAGCAGCTCCTGCTTTAGAAAATCCATCTACAAAGAGCTGCTCAAAGCTGGGGCTGCGGGCTGCAGCAAAGAGTTAAATGTGAGAAGTGAGAAGCGGAATGTGATGGTGGCCAAGTTTATCCCTGTCACACACAGTTGTTTTGGCATAAAAATACTCTATTATGTCAAAGTGTTGCCAACTCTTGCAGTTTTAATACGGTTCACACGTTATATTTGTTTGGGCTTTTTCCCTTAAAGTCCTGGTTCCTGGAGTTCTGCTAGCACAAGAAATTCAGCTTTTTTTCCCCCCTAAAAGTAAGTTTCTACTTCATGGTGAAGAACAAAGCCTTGAAAAGATGATTTAAATTCATTTCAACGACTCAGAAAAGCAGAAGATAAATAACTGAACACATATTATTTTTCTGAAAGATAATACCTCATGTTTTTGTGAGGGCTGACTTTTAAATACTGGTGGTTGGCAGCACTGTTGTTATAATTTATGACTAAGTCTGCTTTTTTTTGGTTTTGTTGTTGCAATCAGTCATATCTGTGTCTACATACTATATACATTCCAAAATAAATGCATGTAGCTCCCATGTTTGTGCTTCAGGAAGGGGTTTCTGTTTTATATAGTTCATGGAATAATTAACATTGGAAAAGATCAATCACATCCAAACTTTGGCCATCTAAGACCATCACATCCAAACTTTGGCCAAGTTCTCCTGTGTTCGCTGAAGGATATTGTGAAGTGCCACATCTGCTTGTTTTGTGAACAATTTCAGGGATTGTGACTCCACCACTTCCCTGGGCAGCTTGTTCCAAATTTTCACCACTTTTTCACTGAAGAAATTTGTTCCTAACATCCAACTTGAGTCTCCCCTCATGCAAATTGAGGTTGTTTCCTCTTCTCTTATCACTTGGGAGAAAAGAGAAATCTCCCATCTGGCTCCAACCTCCCTTCAGGTGGTTGTATGTCACACACATGTTTTATGAAAAGTCCTTTCTTTAGGATTTTTCCTCCTGAGAAGCTGAGAGGCTTCAAAAAAATGTAAACAATGGTTATCTGCTGCTGTGGAATGCAACAGGTGCATCTGTGATTGGCCTATATTGGTTGTTTCTAATTAATGGCCAATCACAGTCAGCTGGCTTGGACTCTCTGTCCAAGCCACAAGGCTTTGTTATCATTCTTTCTTTTTCTATTCTTAGCTAGCCTTCTGAGGAAATCCTTTCTTCTATTCTTTTAGTATAGCTTTAATATAATATATATCATAAAATAATAAATCAGCCTTCTGAAACATGGAGTCAGATCCTCGTCTCTTTCCTCATTTAAAACCCCTGTGAACATGGTCAAAATTGTAGAGGGTGATAAGGATCCCCTGAACCTCCTTTTCTCCAGGGGAAACAACCCCAATTCCCTCAACTGCTCCTCATAGCTCTTATGCTCCATAAAATATCCAGATATATCCCAATATCCAATCCAGATACAATGTGAATTTCAGAAAGAGTTAAAAACCAGCACAACAGAGGTGCAGTTTTGATTTGAGTGGTGTCTCTGTAATTGTGTGAAAAAGATGAGAGACCCAGAAAATATCTTTCTCCTCCCCACATCAAGCTGATCTATTTCACACTTGCCAAGGGGGTTTTTTGGCCCTCCTCATACTAATTTAAAGATTTATTTCATGTGGAGTTGGGGATGTGCTCGTGCAGAAGGGTTGCCACCTCTGGCACGACACCAAGGGCTGATGAGCAGCTCTGGAAAGGGCAGGCAGAGCTCCTCAGTCTGTCACTATAGGACATGAAATAACACAATGTGGACACACAGCTCTCTCAAGGTAAAAAGAGAATTTTAAATTTCTGACTCCAACATTTATAGATTTCCAAAAGTGACACTGGATTGGAGGGTGACAGTGCCACCTATCCAATGACACTGGACAAACCAACAGTCCATCAAATTTCTCCTCCTCCATAAAAGAATGCAGAACAATTTACAGAAAGTGTGTGAGAAAGTTCATTACAAGAATGTAAACATCAGAAAGTTTAGAAAATCTTAAAAAATCAGGGCGACATCAGTCCCTGTGACAGTGTTCACAGGGGTCTTATGTTAAGGGAAGAGATGAGGATCTGACTCCATGTTTCAGAAGGCTGATTTATTATTTTACAATATATATTACATTAAAACTATACTAAAAGAATAGAAGAAAAGGTTTCATCACAGAAGGCTAACTAAGAATAGAAAAAGAAAGAATGATAACAAAGGCAGCTGTCCCAGATTCTCTGTCCAAGCCAGCTGACTGTGATTGGCCATTAATTACAAACAACCACATGAGACCAATCACAGATGCACCTGTTGCATTCCACAGCAGCAGATAACCATTGTTTACATTTTGTTCCTGAGGCCTGTCAGCTTCTCAGGAGGAAAAATCCTAAGGAAAGGATTTTTCATAAAAGATGTCTGCGACAAGTCCCAACATCTATCTCCAGGACTGGGTGCTTTTACACTTTTTAAAAATTAAATACCCTCGTAAAGTCAGGTTTTGTGCTGAAAGAGGTGCCTCCATCATAAAACTTAAATCTTGACATCCTCTGTTCCAGGCCAGGTTGGGGCTTGGAGCAGCCTGGTCTGGTGGAAGGTTCCCTGCTCATGGCAGGGGGTTGGAATGAGATGAACTTTTAAGATCCTTTCCCACCCAAACCAGTCTTGGATGCTAAGATTATAGGGTTACAACAGCCTTAAGTGCTCCAATCCAGAGCCAGCCATTGGTGCTGCAGGGGTCTCTGGTTTGGGAAACCCTCCCTGCTCAGGCTCCACTCCTGGTGCCATCCTGGCTAAAAAGGTACCCAGGTAAGAGAGTTGGTAGAAGAAAAATAAGATTCAGTCTTGGCTTTCCTTTTCTCAGCTTCTCTTTCATTCAGCCCTTTGTTCTTCCCTCCTCCCATAAAAAATCCCAAACAAACCCATATGTATCATATTTATTTACTGATGTTACTGCAAAGCAGGACATTCTATAATAAAATATATTTCAGAAAGTAGCGTTCTGAGCAGAATGTTTAACACAGAGTCTCTTCCATGCTGAAAATACAGGATTTCCTGTGTGAGTGAATCTCTTGCTCAGTACAACACTTTATGAGGGGCTTGATTTCAGCAAAGCCTTGGCATTGCAACAAAAATCTACTCAGGAATCTGAATTTTGTTCAGTGAGCAAAATCTATTTGGGAAGCACAAGAAAATGTTTAGAAATAACATAAGTAACATCCTCCCCCCAAATATGCTGAACATTCAGGGTAAAGCAGCATTTACGTCACTGAGAACTTTCTGTGAGTGGCCACAGGGAGAATAAAATGGCCACAGAAAGTCTCCTGGCCCTGGATATTTTGCCCTGCCCATCCCAGCAGTCCCAATTTCAGGTGGGACCAGGCTGGGAAATGGCTTTGAGTGTGTCTCACAGACCCACTCTGCAATTAGCCCCTGGATGTATTTTCTAATCACACAGCTCTCAGTCACACCTTCCATTTTCAGGGCTCCTTCCCGCAGCCCAACTCCAATATTTGCCTGGTTTCAAACCTCCTGAGAGTGCCCCCTTCCCAACCGTGCTGGCACACGATCCATCAGCTCTCCACGTGCTCCTCAAACAGGGAGCTGGTCCAGTGCTAATAAACACCCTGCAAGAGCCAGGAGAGGCTGCTGGAGTGCCTGCAGAAATAATATTGGAAATTTGATTTACAGTTTGCAGAGCCTCCTAAGGATTACGTCTCAAAATTAAGAAGGGAAAACTTATTTTTAACATCTTGGAGGATGAATAGAAGGCAGTGAGTGCTTGCTTTTGCTGCTTAACTTACACCTTTGCTCCTCTCTGTCTAAACATAGGCTTGGTACTTCATTATTTCAGCCTGGAAAATTCCTGAAGGTGGACTAGCTGGAAAAATCTGGGGTAACATTTAGTTTAAGCTTTCAAACTGAAAGGTATTTGCATTGATTTCATCCTCCACAATTAACCCACTTTTCACTGATGCTCTTCCTTTGTTTTGCTAAAACTCCTCAAATTTAACCTGTCTTTATGTAAAATTTGGGGCCAATAAAGAATTACTTCAATTAAGTAATTTCCTCATTTTCCCATTAGAGGCATTTGGGTTTTGTTTTCTTAGGATTTATTTTGATGTAAACATCTCAATAAAGAACATTATGTAATGTCAGTTCTGAAAGGTAAAAGAGAATTATGTTACCTTGTGTTTTAGTTCAGGAGACCCCCTTGCATGAACCAGAAGTGGTTCCCTACATCAAACACCCAGCTGGAAAATCAATGTACAGGCTGCACAACATAAATATTTGCACTTTAGCTGTTTTCTATTAGGGTTTTATTTTTAAGAAATGTTAAAAATTTTAAGAGTCTTAAGGACTGTTCGTCTGCTGATGTTAACAGCATAAAAGCAGAGACTCAGGCCCTTTATTTGTTTGATAGGATCTCTAATACATGTGTGAATACTGAAGGTAAGTAACTGTGTCCAGCTCCATTCCGAGAGAAATTCATTGCTGCAGCAAAGGTTTTCCATCATGTTGCTGTGATTTGATAATTTCAGTGCTGCTGGTCAGGGAGTCTGAGGCAAAAGCTCAGAGAATTATCAGGTAATAGCTCCTGAAGGCCTGCAGCTGATATTAAACTTGAACTTTTATGAAACCGGATTTTCTGCTACAAAGAGGCAAAAAGCACATTAAATCTGGGCTAAATGAGAAAACATTTTTTCCTCTTTGCATGGGGAAAAGGTGATTTCCTTCTCCCACACTTGCCCTGGGCTAGCAACAAGCAGAGTTTGGCCAGTCCAGATTGCAGAGCTGGTGCTGATGTGGCTGTGTAAAATGAGGAGAGGGGGGATGTCTGTATTGGCTTCTTAACTGGTAGATGCAAACAGAGAATCCCAGAATTATTTGCATTGGAAAAAACTTAAAAAGTGTCAGGACCCAGAACATCCCTCTGGCAGTCCAGGATGGCCAGGACCCCTGCCAGGGGGCTCAGAGACCCTGGCACAGAGCCCAAAACACCTGTGGGTTTGATTATGACCCATGGAATAAATTACTAACCTTAGATGAAGATCAGCAAGCCACAACAGTTTAGGTAGAATAATTGTGAAGTTATCACAGGGTGGAAAAGTAGATTTTGGGGTTTTTGAATGGGGGTTCAGGGGGCAAGATGGAGGGAACTGGGTGTGTCCAGCCTTTCTCCTTCTTCTTCTTGGCCTCCATCTTCTGCTGTGATGTTGGCACTTTTAGATTTGTTTAGAGTAGAAGCTCACTGTCTAACATAGGTGATAGGTGTTGGGAAGTTATTGTAAACATTGTACAGGTAGTTTTTAGTATAAAGACATAACACTGCCCTGGGGGCAGGCAGAGTGCCTGGAACTGTCCTGATGGATGGACCTCAGCAGGGCAGGAGAAAGAATTTTATAGCTAAGTTACAATAAACAACCTCGAGACTGAGAAATGAAGAGCCCTGACTCCTTCTTCAAGCGCCAGGCTGGGAAAAGAGACTTTCCAACTTTTCTTGGAGTCACTCTGACAAGCTAATGATCCCAACAAAAAAGATCTTGTTCCACCCTTGCCATGGGCAGAGACACCTTTCACCATCCCAGGGTGCTCCCAGCCCTGTCCAGCCTGGCCTTGGGCACTGCCAGGGATCCAGGGGCAGCCACAGCTGCTCTGGGCACCCTGTGCCAGGGCCTGCCCACCCTCACAGGGAAGGATTCCCTTGCTGCAAATCAAACCTAAATTTCACCTCTTTCAGTCTGAACCCATTCCCCTGCCCTGTCCCAGCAGCTCCTGATGCAGGGTCTCTCTCCAGCCTCCTTGGGAGGCTGCTCTGAAGCCTCCACTTAACCTTCTCTTCTCCAGGCTTGATATTGAGGCAAAGAAAAAGTGACATTCTTGCTATCTTTTAGGCAAACCTGAATTTCTGAGAACCCACCCAAAACCAGGTGAGAAATAATAATGGATATTTTGACTGACCTTTTTTAATATATCTGTGCTATATGAAAAGCTGCTTCATGAAAGTACCCCACTGAAAACTCAATTATTTCAGTGCCACACTTGTGTCAGCTGGCATTTTGCGCTCCCTTTGTGGCTGGCATGAGGAGAATAAATCACACCCCACACGAGCCTCTAATCACTCACATTTTCCAGAGGAGCTCCTAGCAAGCTAAATGAAGTATGGTGACCAGGATTTTAGCCTGCTCAGCCTGCAGGTAGGTGCTGGAGTGAGAGTTTTAGTGCAGAATGAGCAAATCTGGACCAGCTGCCTGCAGAACTTCCACCTCACCCTGTCCTGTGGGGATTCCCAGGTCCTGGGAGTGGGGAGTGACCCTGAATTTGCAGTATCCTGGTCCCAGGAGGAAAAGCTTCAGGGAGTAAATTTAGGTGGCAAAGTGTGGGCATTCTGGCAGCAGGGTCAAAAAATATGATAAAATTTGAATATGAAATAAAATATGAATAAAATTAATATTACTATACAGAAAGTATGAATAAAATATTACCAGAAAATATTATATTTATGAAATAATATAATATAACATAATATAATAGTAATATTTTATTAATATAGTATAAGGTTACATAATGTCATATTATATTATATGACATTATATTATATTACATTACATTATATGACATTATATTATATTAATAAAATATTATAATTAAATAAAATATTATATGATAATATTTCTAAATGATCATATGTTTGTCCCCTGTGTTCAAAATACAATTAAAAGCACAGTCAGGAAATCCCCACAGTGCCAATAACCATAACCAAGAGGCATCTGAGGACTGGCAAACACCTGGTTTGTCAGACTCCAGAACAGACAAAGGAGGAGGAAACCTCACAGGTTTGTGCCTTCTGAAAGGTCTGTGTGAATAAAAAAGGGAAATTCGGTGAGTGAGAGCAAAGCTTTGTAGACAGAAGCAATGGCCTCTATTATCTATTTATGTCCCAATTAATGTGGCTGTGTAAAAAAGCCTGGTGAGATGTTAATTAAGCACGAAGGCCTTTAGAGTGAGATGATGTTTGAGGATGCAGCCCTTTCACAGGGTGTCCATTATCCCACAGCATTTGGGATGTTTTCTGTCAGAAATCTCAGTTAACCAAAGCAGTTTGAGGGCTGCTGGTTGCAGCAATGTCACGGCACACCTCTCCTGTGGTTTACAGTTAATCTCCTAATTGCTCCCAGTCTGAGTAGAGAAACTCAGAAGCTTTCAGTTGTGGTTAGAAAAAATATTGCATTATATAAAAGACAAATTAGGCTCATATTTTTTCTTAATTGATAAGCTTTTTTTCTAAGTTTCTCTGATTGCTGTGAAAAAAGCCAAAAACAAATAAGAAAGAAACCAATCCTATTGCTGTCTTGTGTTTTTGAAGATGCCAGGTGGGATTATAGGGACCAGCTGGGCAGGGCTGGGACAGGTAGTTTGCAGAGAGGGAATTGGATTCAGGTGAGAGCAGGAGCCAGGTGTTTGTAATTATGGAAACAATAAATTCCCAGGCAGGGGTGAGGACTCTCCCTATTTTATTGTAGGAGTTTTGGGAGGAGGACTCACCTGGCTGGGCAGGGGAAGCTGGTGAGGAAATATTGGAAATTTTTTAGAATTTGGGGTTTAATTTGATATTTTAAGTTAATTAGTCTGACTTCTATCCTGCTAGAACCCAACTCTTTCAGCTCAAAGGCTGCTTTAGTTTTATTGTGCTCTGCTCCAAGGGAGAGGTGTAGGCAAGTTTGCCTCAAAGCCATGAGGATTCCTGATCCTGTGCAGCCCTCCCTACCTTTGGTGAAGGCTTGTGGGCATGTACCTGGTGGTATTTACCCTTCTATGCTTTGAATTTTATCAAAAGGGAAGAGTGCTGGGAGGGAATTAAGTCTAATTTAACTTTATTCCAGGTCAGCTTGGTTAATTAAAGAGAAAATCCAGCCTGCAGCAGAGTCCAGTGGGGTCTGAAGCATAGAGAACAAGGTAAGGAATATATTTAAAAATAGCATCTTTTGATCATCACAGAGTTCCTGTTCTTAAGTTAAATGTTTTTTGTCTGCCTTCCCAAACAAATCCTGCCATTTTCTGGGGGGTTTGGGGGGTTTGGAGCTGCTGGGGCAGGGGGTGCTTCCCTGCCTGCCTGGTCGGGTGGTGCTGGGTGGGTTTGGGTTTTTCTGCTCTTAGGGCAGAAGGAACCCCTTGAACAATGGAGGGGATGCTCTGCACTGGGTGGGCTGAGGAATGTGCTGAGATGAGGCTCAAAAAGGGCTTTTCCAGGGGATGTGGGGACTGTGTAGGGTTGGCAGCAACACAGAAACTTTTTAACCTGGATTTTTCATGAAAAGGGGTTGGAACTGGCTGGTCTTTAAGGTCCCACCCAAACCATTCTGAGGTGTTCTGATAAAAGCAAACCTGCAGAGAACTTGGGTGTGGGGAAAAGTGGTAGGAAAGAGGCCTCTTTCAAAATCTCCTCTTAGTTCTGCTGTCTTTGTTTCCTCTCTTTTACATTTGTGTCTGTGTAGTGTTTGCTCAAAGACAAAGTGTTGTTTTTCTTTTATGCTTCAATCCTCTCAGGGGAGCTAGGTGCATTTTCCTGAAAGCTGTGCCTCACCACAAATCCTACCATGTCTGTTTTGTTGGGAAGGTGATTCTGAGCCTTGTTAGTCATGATAAAACAGAGAGTTGGTTAAAAAAAATACAAAAACATTGAAGTTATCCTTTGAACTCATGTTTTGACTTGAGGGATTTCTTCTTCCTTCTAAGCCTGCTTGCTTTTTTTTCCTTCATTTCTGATGATCTTTCTAGTAATGAGAATGCAAGTTATTCCAAAGGGTTTATAAAGGTTGACAGTGAATTATTATTGGTCCCTTGGGTGTTTAAATTGCAAATATTATACTCAAAATTAAGCTTTAGAAGCAAGCTCTTCCTGAAAGATTTATGGCTACAGTCACAGAGGGTGTGATAAATTTAACATGGCATACAAAGCTGTATCAGTCATGGCTTTCTTTACTGGATTATGATAGCTGCTCCCTGTTCTTGAGTGCTCAGGAAATGTGTGAGTGCATGACCCTGGCAGGAAAAGCCTTTGGGATGCTGTGGAAATCATCACCTGATATAGGAAGAGGGAAAAATGGTGTTTGTGTGTCTGGGGCTCTGCTGGTGGCACAGGCTCCTCTGTGCCTACCCAAAGGGGGAGGAGAAAGGGATGAAGTCAGCAGTGAGTTCCAACCCTGAGAAATCAGGAAGGTTGGAAATGACATCCAAGATTATAAAGTCCAACCTCTTAATGGTGCCCTTCACATGTGCTCCCAGTTACACTTATGGCAGCAAAGCAAGAGAAAAAACTAAACCCACCTCCAACAAATGCAGGCTCCATTATCAGCTGTGTGGGTGGCAATTTATTTTTACCACAAACTGCTGTGCTTTTGGGGTGTTTTCTTCAGGAGCTGGTTGAATTTGCTAAATGTTCCTCACCTGGAATTCATTGCTCATTGTGATTTTCTTGATGCTGTGATGGCAGGGGCTGATTTGCTGCAGCTGAAATTTGTCCACACCCCATCCAAATCCTGAACCTCCTAAAATCCCACCTTACCCTGAGTCAGTTGCTCAGTAGAGATACATTTCTTATGTTCCATTATTCATACAGAGCAAAAGTAATCAAAGCTACCTTTCCATCCCTTTGGTTTTGTGCATTGTGAGGTGTCATTTACAGCACATCTCTGGTGCTCAGCTCCTCTCTGAAATAATTAGGAGATTATTTTGGTCAATATGACTGAATGATGATTTAGTGCTTTTCAATGGAGAGCTGCATTAGTGACTCTTTAAGGATTAGAGGCTTAATGAAATGCACACATCAGGGTGGTGATTTAATCTTTTTCTCATAAAAATCTTCACAACAAGATAATAAACCATAAGAATAAAAATCATTTTGACAAACCTGTCTAGCTTCCAGGCTGTGAAAAGTCTGAGTTAATTACCTGTGGGCCCCTTCTGTTATACTGAGGATAATTGAAAGGGCATCTTCCAGGAAAGGTGTAAAGTTCCCAGGTAGGCAATTGCAGCTCAAGGCTGGGGATGGAGGGCAGGAAATCTCCTTTCCTGCCAAGGCATGGACCCTCAAATGTATCCCTGGGTGTGTTTGCCAACAAGTGATTTTAAATTTTCTGGTGTTTAATTTTAAAAGAAATCCTCAAATGTTGTATTAGAAGGAATCTCTTTATGAATGAAGTAGCTTTTCAAAATTTAACAGGACAGCTGCTCATTAGCAACTTGTTGGGCTGGCAACTCTTGTTTTTTGAAACAGTTTTGTCTCATTTGTTGGTCAAAATTTCTCTCTCTGGGTTATTAAGGTGAGCTTCTCCAAGACTGGCAGAGTAGTGGAAGGTTTGAATTTGGGTGAAAGGTTTGGTGTCTCAGTCCAGTTTGCAGCACACAGAGGTTTTTTTGTCCTGGGCATGTGTATTTATCTTTGTGCCAGCTCTGGGAGCCCTTTTTTCTTCTCCCTCTCAAGTGGGGGACACCGCTAAATGATGGAGAACATGCTTCTTGGAGGGAACCAACTCCTGAATGGTGCTGGAGAAGGAATTTCCAACACACAAAAAAGGAAATAAATCTAGAATTAATCATTTATGACTTGAAAAAAGTTTCTGAACTCAGGCAGGAGCTCCTGTGCTGATCTATTGCAAGCTGTGCTGTCCCACTCCTGGTTTTCCCCCTTCTCCCTCTTTCCCCCCTTTTACTTGGTGTAGAGGGAGTTGGTTTCCCATTTCCACAAGAAATGACAGCAGCTCCCCAGAATATCCTTCAGACAAAGTAAGGAAATGGCTGGAGGCATTGCAGCAATGGGTTACACCTGGGTTTGGAAGCACTGAAGAAAAAGATATTCCAGTAGAAAGGTAAATGCTGCATTGTGAGTAGCAAACTGAAATTTAAATGCAACAAAGTTTTGATTTCTTAGAAATAGACTTGAAAAAAGAGCGGAATAGAAAAATAGATTTTTTTTTGTCATTAAATAATGTTCTGTGCTTTTTATATTATCCCTTCTTTCCTTTGGGAGTTTTTTGAGAGCCAATGAATTGCTTTGTAAATGGTTACAAAATAGAAAGTGCCCCTTAAATGGGAAGATTTTTGCCAGAAGTAATACAGCCCAATGGTTTAGGGTGAGCAGAGTAAGCTTCTATAATCCCATCTCTTTTGTCTATCTCTTGTTCTCCCCCTCCCCAGCTCTAAAATTTTGGGATGGCACAGGGAGCAGCATCTCCTTTGTTGGATTTAAATAACTGCTCAGGGAGGAACAGAACCTGCATAGGGGAAATCTCATTTATCAGCGGCACTGCTTCTAAACTTGCACTTCTAAGACAGATGTGAGGAGGATGAACAAGACTCCAGGGAGGTTGAAATGTATTTTCTTAGGGATAATGGCAAGTCTTCCCAGAGAACTCTCTCTTGTTTCTGTAGACTGCATGCCCTCAAGCTGCTATCCTGACACCTCTCTCCATATTTCTGTCTTCCTGGTAATCAAAGCTGAAATGATTCTCAGAATTACTACATTTAAATGAACTGCTTGCTGGTACTGTGATTCAAGGATGATTTAAAAAAAAAAAAAGTAGTTTTGAGGTTGAAGTCTATTCTGGGCTGGAGTGTAATACAGAATAATCTGCTGGCTATCCAAGTAAATTCTTGTTCATTATTTAAACATTTACTTGGCTTTGATACTGTGGCTAAAACTAAGATAATCAGGTTTTGAAATCTGATTTAGAAAAGGCAAAATATGTTTTGGTATCATTTAAAAGCAGACAGAACATGAATAGACCCCTTTTATCAGGGATCTGTACCAAAGCAAAAAAACTCAGGAGCTGTTTTTCAACTCTGCTGCCATAAAAAGCAAATGCCACTGCTTGTTTAATGTTTTCTTACTAATGAACCCAAATGTTGTGACCTGGGTCTGTGAATGTGCTTGATTTGTAATCAACTTCATCTGACAAGCTGTAGTGCTGCCTTTTTTTTGTTGTTGTTGTTTATTTTTGAGGGGATGGGATGCTTGAAATGGTTCTTTTCATCTTTGAGATGCTCCCAGCAACTGTGTGTGCTCTGCTAACGAGCCAGGCTGCCCCTGCCTCTGTGTGCTCACTGCAGTGCTGCCAGCCTGGGGTATGGAACAGAGCAGCCTGAGCCCAAATCCATGGTCTGGGTGGGAATTGAAGGGCTGCATGGATGGGATCCGATGAATAGGCAGGATGGCAAGGATGCCATGTGGTCTGGGAAGGGTAGGGAGGAGTGTGGTATTTTCTGAGCCCTCCATTGAGGGGAGGAATGATGAATCTGACTCCATGTTCTTAGAAGACTAATTTATTATTTTATTTTATGTTGTGATATTTTATTTTATATTATATTGTAATATCACAAGTGTAATACCAATGTAATATCACAAGTGTAATACCAATGTAATATCACAAGTATAATGTTATGGTTAATGTTATGTTTACTATACTAAAGAATACAGACAGAAGGCTAAAAGATAGTAATGGAAAAACTCATTGCTCCTTCCAGAGTCCAACACAGCTTGGCCCTGACTGGTCAATAAGCAAAAAATATTCACATGTTGTATAAACAATGTCCAACCACCTTCCAAAGCAGCAAAACACAGGAGAAGCAAATGAGATAATACTGTTTTCCTTTTTCTCTGGGGCTTCTCAGCTTTCCAGGAGAGAAATCCTGGGCAAAGAGACTTTTCAGAAAATGTGATGGTGACAGAGGAGAAGAAAGAGGATTATGATTTTTTTTTTTTACATTTGTGGTATGATCAATAGCCAATGAAGCTGCTGGTAATGAGGAAAACCCAGCCATGGGAAAATCCTGATCTCAGTGTGGGTTGGTCACCAGGAGTGGGTAATCACCTTCTGCTTTAGTCTCAGGCTGCTGGAGAAGGAAATAATGACAAACAGAAGTGAGCTTTTCCTCAGTATGCCTGGCAATAAAAGCTGTTCCCTCTTCAGAAGTGCAGCAACCCCAGACATCAGGAGATGAAAGTGCAGACCTGTGAAAGATCCTGAGAGCAATGCCTGCCTGACAGGCTGCACTGGGGGATGTTTCAAGTTTGGTTTCAGGTGAGCAGGCAAGGGGAGACTGAGGCTCTGTGTGCAGGGGAGTTTATTTAAAGAGTAGTAGCACAAATCTCATTATGGGGAGAGCTGCAGGATAGACCCATCTGTGGCATTAATAATGAAAATTCAGAGGTGATTGCTGGCAGAAAGCAACTTTGTGCCACAAGAACTGAGGAAATTCAAAGCAGCAGAAGCAAAAAAGTCTTGAGCAAGGCTTATGAATAGACAGAATTTAATAAGCTAAAAGTGCCCCTAAAAAGGGGCTCGAGTTCCTAAGGGGAGTTTGCAGTGCCATAAGATTTTAGTGATCATTTCCCACCAACCTGTGAAGCTGTAAGGGGCCCAGTGCTATAAATACCTCCAAATTGGACACCTGTAAAAGCAAAAACTTTGCACTTTCAAATTAATGCAAATAAGCTGGAAGTGAAAAGAAAACAAAGCAGTTTGCCTTGGAAGCAGGGGGAGTTATAAAAGCGCTGATATGGGGACTTCCCTTGTTGGAATGAGGTAATGCACTTTGCAGAGCTGAACACCCTGGTGAGGGCAGGGCTGTGTGTGCCAGCAGAGGATAAACCACAGCTGGCCCCTGTGGAGAGGATTTCGCAATGACAAAAGAAACAAATTGCTGAGTCTGATGGTCCTGGGCCAAAGACAAAGTCTGGTTACAAGAAACTAAAGCTACTGTTGGGGAAAGCTTTACAAACAGGTTGTGGCCAGATGCCAGGGCTTTAGGAACCCTTGACTTCCAGCCAGGCGTTTCTAAAGGAAATTTGCTGCATTTAGCAACCACTTCATGGCTGATACAGATCTACAGGGGGGGTTTCAAGGTAAAATCCTAGAAAGGAGAACTATTCCATATCTGCAGAGAATGCTGGGAGTTAAGGATGTCTGAAATTGAGGACAAATTGTCTTAGAAGTTTGCTGAATGAATGATAGATGATTTGCTGATGGATGATTGATATGACTTGGCATGTAGGGATGTGTAGGAATGTGCCCCCTATTGATGGAGGGACTCAATTATTTTGTCTGCTGAAAAAGGTAAAAAACCCAGAAGTTTCTCCCCCAATTTGGTACAAAGACACCTCATAGGACCTTGTGGACTTCACCTCAGACCTGGGGCTGCCCATTGGACAGAGGCAGGTAATTCTAGTGAATTACCTCCTTGGTAGTTCACTAGAAAAAGAAGAGAACAAAGAAACTAATTGCCTTTGTGGGGTGTTTTACCAGGTACAAGAACCTCTTGCCCCGGCTCAGTTTTTCTCTGTAAGAGCTTTGTTATTTTGTGTTTTATTATACCATTTTCTGTTTCCAACACTACCACAGAAGCCATCCTGCTGATTTTATGCCATTTGGGGTAGCTGGACTATTTCAGGTGTGATAGGTTCTCTGAGAGCTCATAAGACCTGGCTTGAGGAGAAACCTATCAGGGATGGTAAAACCATGAATGAATTCTTCATTTGAGGTGGTTCCTGTGCTCTGTGCAGGCATGACTTGCTGTTTGTGCTGTGCATTAGAGTCTGTGTGGCTGCAGGAAGGATCTGATGGTCAGGTGAACATCTCCCAAGTGAACAGCAGGACAGGGATAATGAAGGTTAAATGCTATAAATAAGGTGGCTTTCCCTAGGGGAAGCCTGGACTTTTCTGAAATGAGCAAAATTTGTTGAAAGACACATTTTTGTGGTGAGGATTGACAGGCTTTCCATACTGAAGGAAATAAAGCTGAACGCTTGTCAGTGTTGGAAAAGGTGTTTCAAAGTGTGTTTTTGCTGCCTCTTTTCCTCCTGGAGCCAGCTGTGAGATGTTTGAGATGGGGAAGGATGTGTTTGGTAAGAAAATGATGGGTAGTGGATCTTGAGTGTCCTACAGGTTTGTCAGGCACAGCTGTGCTGTTATTGCAGATTTCTGCTCCATTTTCAACATGTTCAGCACCCACTGCCTGCTGGGTGGTGCCTCATGTTGAGCAAAGAGGATTTGCCCAAAATCTGAAGTTTTTAAGCTCCCTGGAACTGTTTGGGCAATTCTTTGTCAGCATCATAATGATTCCAACCAAGATTTCCAGTGAAGCAGCTTCCTTTTTCTTCCAGAAAGCAAAATTTATTGGCAAACAGTCAACTTGCTGCAAATCCATCAAGGTCAGTCCCACAGAGGGAACAGGCTGTCTCCTAGCTCTCAAAATAAACACTTTTTTCTTTTGTTTTTATTTATATGCCAGTAATACTCATCTGGAAAGCTTTTTATTTTTGTATCAGAAATTGTGCAGATAACAAAGAACAGCTTCAACAACTTCATTTCTTAAAAAGCCTAAAATGCATGAAAAAACAAAGCTTTTTTTTTTAATTAAAAGAAAACAAACACGAAAATGAAAATGGAAGACTCAAATGGCCTGTGAAATTAAATAAATGAGAGGAAGTTGGAGAAGAGGAGGAGGTGCCTGACCAAAGAACACAACCACCCTAGCATGTCTCAATATTTTTAATGTGGTACAGAGTTCCCACAAATAACTTGGAGGAGGTGGCATGGAGGTTTTTCTGTCACCCCGTCCTTTGAAAGAGGGTTGTGCTGAGAAGTTTTGTTATATTTGGGAAGGGCACTGACCCTTCACATGTGGTTTGCCCTTGCTGTATGCTCCAGCCCTTGTTCTGATAGGGAGAAAGCTTTTTCCTGTGCATTCCCTTCCTTCAGCACAATGGCTGAAAAAGTTTTGTGCATGGATTGATTTCTCTGCTCTGAGATATTGATTTGGTTTGTGGAAAATGGTCAAATAAAATCAAGTAGTGTTTGGTGCAGACTGAAAACCATCTTGTCCAGGCTCTTAGTGATTAGATCACACTGGGCTTTTTTCTGTGCACATCCTGCTCAGGATGGCACTAAAAGCTCTTGTGGCAGTTTGGCTGTAAGACCTCAGTAAATAGCAGTTGTGTTTCTGAAAGGCTTTAAAACAAACAAAAATCTTCCTGTTCAACAAAGAAGGTGACCTGACCCTTTGTTCATCCCACCTCTAACAGGTGAGACTGACATTTTTCAGGCACATTTAACTCAGTGTCCCAGATATTAATGGCTGTGAATTTTTCTCTCCTTCTACCAAAAAAATTCCTCAAACCAACAACAAAAATCCCTTGCACCCTGAAAAAAAAATCTCCTAAAAAAGGACATAACTCCCCCCAACAGCCCCCTTGTACTTTTATTTTAGCTGTGAAGCTGGTTACTGTCATTGCTGGAGATCAGAATTTTGATAAGAATTTCTGACCAGCCAGATGAATGATATTAATGCAGTTCAGTTTATTAAATTGATTTTGGCAACTTGAAAGAATTCCACAAAACCTGAAGAAGTCAAACTGAAACTGAAATCCTGTTCAGCCTGACAGAGGGGAAACTTAGTTTGGATATACAGAAGGGGAATTGTTCCCTGTGAGGGTGGGCAGGCCCTGGAACAGGGTGCCCAGAGCAGCTGTGGCTGCCCCTGGATCCCTGGCAGTGCCCAAGGCCAGGCTGGACAGGGCTGGGAGCAGCCTGGGACAGTGGAAGGTGTCCCTGCCATGGCAAGGGTGGGATAGGATGAGCTTTGAGGTCCCTTCCAACCTAAACCATCCCATGGTTCTGTGATTCTGCTTCTGGGCACCTCTGAGGGCTACAAACATTTTAAAGTCAGTGTGGTAAAATTTTCTTGCCCAGGAACATGGACATGAAACCTTTCCTGACACACCAAGAGCCTTTTTGGAGCCAACTTCTGGGGTCTGTAAGTGCTGAGAGAAACTGGGCAGTGACAGAGGGAAGGCTGGAAGCTCCAGGTGATATTTGGCCAGGCACTTGGGGTTTGTCTGCAGAGAGCACCAGGTGAGGGTTTTCTAGGAAAGATGAAACAGGAAAGCCTTATCAATATGATTGCCTGACAAAAGACTTTGAGGATATGGAAACCACAAAATGAGACTGAAGTGAAAGCAAGCTTTGAGATACCTCAGTTACTGAACAACTGGAAAACAATGGCATGGCCAGCTGAAGGTGATCCCCTTTTGATGGAACAACACCCTCTGCTTGCAGACAGAGGCTCAGAGCAGACCCTGCAGCTTGGCAGAAGGGGCCCAAAGAGGAGTTTTTAGGGTTTAAAAAGTAACACAGGATGGTAATATAATGATTCTTATAGGCTGTATGGAAATGCTGTAGGATTTGTATATTGTACTAGATTAGTTAGTGAGAATCAGAATATTCAACACAGAAGAAGATTTATTGTATTGGAACAGGAACCTCGCTCTCTTATGCTCTTATCCTCTCTTTTACTCTCTCTCATCTTCTTTACCACTTTCTACCTTTCTCTCCCTCTCTCAGCCTGCTCTGAGCTGTGTCTGGCAGCTCCCAGCAGGGCCCTGCCCCCAGGCCCTTTGCAATAAACCCCAAGTTCCAGCCCTGGCTGCAGAGATCTCTCCTGTCCGTCTGTCCTGACCATCCTGCCCCTGATGCTCCTACAAAGGGTGAAGCAGCACTTGGCTCCTGAAGGGCACTGCAGGACAAGGGAGAAATGGAGAATAATGGAAAATGTTTTTATCTGGTGGTCAAAGCACTGAGAGGAGCAAAAGCTCACACTGGAGGGCTCTTTTGCCTCTGAGGGATGGAGAGAAGGTTTGAATAACTTTGTTGATGGCAGCTGTGCCCTCTGTGCTGTGGGCCACTTCCTCAGGGCACAACACACAGAGTGAATACACATTCAGCGTATCCACACAGCCCTTGAGCCCTGCCCTTCCCTCCTCAAGGCTCTGGAGTGCCTGTGATCCCCTAAAGCTGCTCCACAGGAGCCTTTGGCAGTGAGTGCTCTTACCCTGGTGGCCCCTGATGGCTGCAGGTGATGTTCCTGCCACTCCAATCCCATTTATTTCGTGCCTGCCCCTTTGGAGCAAGGAGTTGCGCTCATTGTGTCAGACATGAATGGTTCCGCTGCTGCTCTGTCAGCTCAGTGACAGCTCTGTTCCTGACTTGCTTCAATGTAAGAGAACATCTTCAGGGGATTAAAGATTTACTATAGGAGCAGTTGATTTGGCTCTCACTGTAACATTAAATGCTCTTATTCTGTGTTCTGTAAAATAATTTGTTTCCTTTTGTTGTCCGCTAAAAGTATTTCAACAACTTGGCAGAAGAATAAACAGACACAATTTCAAAATAACTCAAAGTAGCAAGAATTTTTTTAAAATTAAAAGAGGAGAAAACAGGCATGGGGGAAGCTTATTATTTAACACTTTGCTGCAATGATGAATTGCCCGGTTCTGATGTTTTTATTGCTGTTCATGTGACATCAGGTTGCTTCCTGAAGTCCTCAGGTGAAAGAAAAATGAGGGTTTCTTGTGATTCACATTGTAATCTCTGCTTCATGTAATACAAACAATTTTGGTCAATGTATTAGCATAGAAAAAAATGAATAGATTTAAAGCAAGGCTATGTTTAATTTGGGAGTTTTAGTCCTGAATGCTTCTCTGTGGAGCAGAGCAATTTCTCAGTTGTGAATATGAATGTCAGTGTTCAGCACATGGTGCTGCCTCAACTCTGTCAGAAAACAATTGTTTTATTCAGCACTGCTGTAGGAATGCTTGGGTTTCTCTGGGTAAAAGGTGGAGGGATGCAGATGCAATCCAAATAGGGAATTCTTGCTAAATGTGGTTGTTTAGCTTTGTCCTCACAACAGGAAAATCGCTAGCACTGTCCTTGGTGCTTCAATCACTGTTCAGATCCAAGGAGCTCGTGGAAAGAGAAGCAGGAGTTATTACATCAAACAGAAATATACATCAGAAAAATATCAGTGCTGGGGACAAACTCCTGGTGAGCTGTTGGGCTGGATGGGCTGGAAAAAGAGTTGTGTGTTCACCTCTTATGCCCCATCAAGGCAATAGGGAGCACAGGAATAACAATGTTCAACTGGTTATTCCCATCTCCAAACACCCCCTTATCAAAATGCTGCCTCTGAATAGCCATAAATGCTGAGATTTTTCCTGGGTGGTTGGTTCTGCTCTGGCTCCCTATGGCTACACTATCTGCTCCTGGATCAGGTGTGGTGTGTCAGGAGGCAACTTCCCAGCCCTGATTTTTCAGGGTTACCATTCTGTGGTTTGTTTTATTGGGTTTTTTAAGTCTGCAGGAGCAGGACTTTAATATTGTCACAGCAGTTTGTGGGTGAGCTAAACCATATTTGCAGAGCATGCTTAGGATTTTTTTTCAGTTTAATTATTTTTTAAAATTATTTATTAGCACAGCTTCCCTAAGGCAGAATGCAAGGTAAATTAATTACTTCATGTGTGGATTAAGATACCTTGGGAGCTGCAGGTTTGGCAGGAGCTCCTCACTACATTTTGGCATCTGCTGCCACTTTGCACTTCTGGTGTGTGAGGTGCAGGGCCTGCATGAGAAACTCCTGTGGCAAATGCAGCCATGTGCTCTGGGGTGCCTTGTGACTTTATCTGATAACCCATTTTCTCCTGGATCCTTTGCTCCACCCCAGGCTGTGGAATTAAATGGATTGATGGGTGCCAACAGACTGGGCTGCAGGTCTGTCCATACCTGTGCTGAAAAAATGGGGGCAGGTAGAAAACATCAGAAAATCCATGTGGGAGAGCACTAAATATGCCATGTGAGTGCTTCTGGTAGGGCTGTTGAGATAGATAAAGCTGTACTTTGTGCAAGTATCTCTTGGTGTATTTTCTCATTGTAGAGCTCTTCTAAGTATTGCTAAAGTGCTGTTTCCCTGCTATAAATTTCTGGAGTGAAAACCAGAGAAGCAGGCAGAGCCACCTCTCCAAGAGACCCTGTAATTACATTTTTGACGACTCAAGGCTGGTGTTTGTCTTTTTTTGTTTGATGCTGGCAGGAGCTGTGTAGCAAAAAGCCTTTTGAAGTTAATACCTAATTAAGATGGATGGGGAAGGTCACAGCCCCTGGCAGTGCTGCTGGTTCAGGCTGTTGGCTGCCTCAGGAAGGCATCAGCAGGGAGATTTACTGGGAGCCATTCTGTGCATCCAGGGTGGGAAACGTTATTTAAAAATCAATGGGTAAACAGGAGTTCTACACTCAGAGAGGGAATTTTGTCAGATGGGGAACTGAGGTACTTAACTCACTTTGCTGTCAGAACATCCTTGATTCTCCTCTGATTGAACACAATGGGAGAGGGGTTTGAGTCGCATGGAGGAGCTGGAAGTTTTGGGGCTCAGTGCCTGAGGTGGGATGTTGCCACTGTGATATTTTCTGAAAAATCCCTTTGCCAGGATTTCTTCTCTTGGGAAGATGAGAAGCCTCAGCTTCTCCATGTTTTGCTGCTCTGGAATGTGGTCTGGAGATTGTTTATCCAAACATGTGAATTGTTTTTAATTAGTTGCCAATCACAGCCAGCTGTGTCAGACTCTGAGGAGTCAGTCATGAGCTTTCATGACCATTCTTTTCAAACCTTCTGATGTCTCCTTTCTCTTTTCTTTAATATAGTTTTAGTATATAATTTCTTTTAATATAATATCATAAAATAATAAATCAGCCTTCTGAGAACATGGGGTCAGATTCTCATCTCTCACCTCGTCCTGGGGACCTTACAACACCACAGGATGCAGCTGCACCCAGGGTTTGGTGTCAGGCTGTAAATGGAGCTTTGGCTGCTGTGTGATCTGCAGCACTGCTGGTCCTCATGGCAGTGCCACACTGCATCTAAGTTCAGGATCTGAGCACCAAAATGAGGATTTGGGATGTGTTCTTAAGCATGTTCCCAGTTCTGAGCTGATGCTGGTGTTTCAGTGTAGGAGGAAACAGTGAAAAACCAAGTGAAACCCAAAAAGAAACTGAACCTCAGACCCCATTGCACAGGGAAAGGGAAGCAAGACAAAGTTTGGATGACACTAAACTAGTTGACACTTCTCTGTTCATTGTGCTCTTTAGATCTGGGACTCAGAGAGAGATGCTGAGTCTCTTATTTGATCTGTTTTACAATAACAACAAGTGAACAAGCCAGCCAGACCATTTCCTAAAGGAGTGACGTGCTTTGTGTGACTAAAGCAGACACGGCCTAATGAGTGCCTGAGTTAAGGCAATTCCCACTGCTGCTAGGTTGGATGTAGAAAAGCAAATTAAAATGTAGCCTGTTTAAGTCTGCTGTGTGCACCTCTGAGTTTTGGAGAACAAAAGTATCCCCAGCCTTCTTTCTGATTGAGTCCCAGCTTGGTTATGTTTGCAGCCTTGCTGCTCTTTATTTGCTGTCTCTGCTCAGCCAGCTGAAGGCTTTTGCAGCCTCAGATGAGGTGTTGTTGCTAAATTACAGAAATCTAGCCTGATGCTGGAAAGCTAGAAGGAGGTGGTGCTGTTAGGTAACCCATAATTTAGTGTATTCACTCAGGCCCCAGTAAATGTTTTGCCCCACTTGAAAATTCAGGATGTCTGGTGAGAAAAGACTGTTGGATAATAACAATACAGAAACTTGCTTCATCCTGGATAATTTCTGCCAGCTGGAAATGAGGGCTTGCTGAAGAATAAAAGCACAGAGCTCTGCTAACCCAGATTCAATCCCCTTTTGCACAGGGTGGCTTGGTCATGCCACAGGGATGGGAGGCATATCTAGGTCTGGTGGTGGGTGGGGTGGCACGTTAGATCAGAGAGAAACCCCCCAAACTTCTCAGAGCTCCATTTGTTCCAGCTCCAGCCTTATTTCTTCATGTCAGTTTGTTATTGCTGCCTCCTACACGTTCCTTAGCACATTGGCCCTGCCATGGTCTCTCCTGCTGCTTCACAGAATTGGGAAAATATCTCCTTGTGCCTGCAGTCAGAGTATGAGGTTGAACAGGGGGGCTTTGGAGGTGTGTTTATGAAAGATGGCTGGTTTAACTGGGTGGGGATTATAACTGGGCTTTATACCAGCTCAGGTAGCTCAGAATGGGTGTTTTATGCAGATAATTTCAATTACATTTACTTTGTCCCTCTATCCAAGGAAATGGTTACCACAGCAAAAAGCCAAGATTTGTTTATTGTATATATCTCTCATTAAAAGCTAATGAAGAAGCTCTTCAGTAGCTCTGAAAGAAAAAAAATGGGAAAAAGATGATGATTATAATAATGGTTCAATAATGTTGGAAGTATGCTATTACTACTTTTGGAGGAATTTCAGTTAGGATTAAATTAGTCCCTTTGTTTTACTTAGTCCAGCAGCACCTTGGATTAATTATAGGGAGAAAAATTGCAATTTGGCTGTGCTAGAAGAGATTATTAGATATCTAGATCAGTAGACCACCAGAGCAGAGATAAGTGGAGAGTAAAAATCTGAGTGTTTCAATAATCATTAGGGATGCACCTTTTCTTCAGTTTTCTGAGGCTCTTTAGGGATGAAAGCTCAGCCTCAAATGACACAGGGAAAACACCCCTGCTCTAATGGCATTAATGGTTTCATGGTTTAAAAGTCTGTGCTACAGTCCAGTGGCACTTGGAAACATTTTAAAGGAACTATTTACAGTAAATCTGAGCATTTCCTCCAGTTTGAAGTCCTGGAAAACAATGCTGAAGGTTCCTGTGCCTGCCTGGCTTTTGCTGAGCAGATCACCTTGGCATCAGAGCTGCAGATGAGTGGGAGGGGATACCAGGGGAGAATATTGCATATATTGCCCTGTGCTCAGCTGGGGAAGCTGCCAGGAGGCTGGGGAGGGAGGAGGAGGGCCTTTGGGATCAGCACCCAGGGAATATGTTGGTTTTCTGCTCGCTGCTCCGGGGGATGGATCATTGTTGCCTCCATCTGCTGCACTGAATGCTCAGCTCTTGCCCTATATTTTTTTTTCCCTCCTTTCCCCACGAGTGCTGCTGATTCATTTGGAGAGCAGGGAGCCACACATATGTCAGCACTCAGAAAAGGCAGTGGGAGTGTTTGCTGAGATTTCTTTGGACATTTAACCTTCCAGGTGAAGCTGTTGGCAGCTTGCTGAAGAGTGAGGGCACCTCCTCTGGCCCATCATCCTTCTCCTCCTTTTCCACCTTCCATGGCTGTCTTGGTTTGGAAAGCCAGGAGTCTGCTAAGGAAGGCAGGAGCCTCCCCTGAAATGGAGAATGTAAACCCTCCCCACCCCTCCGAATTGCCATAAATTTAAAATTAAGGAGCTCTCAGGCAAAAATATGGGAGCAGGAAATAACAGTTCTTTAATAGGGAAAAGAAAGGATAAAATAAACAATGCAGTACACTAGAACAACACTGCCAGAGTCAGAACCCAGCCTGACACCCTGTGGGTCAGGGTGTTGGCAGCAGTCCCATTGGAATTGTGGCTCAGCCCTCCTGCAGTGTCAGGGCTGGTTCTGCTGCAGCAGGGATCCTGTAGAGAAGGATGTATTCTTCCTCTGAAGATCGAGTGGAAGGAGAGGCAGCTGCTGTTCCTCTGGGGAATCCAGTGGAGAAGCTGTGCTGGTGTCTCAGAAACTCTGGATTATATCTGGGTAGGAATGCTTGGCTCCTCCCTCTGGGCTCACATCTCCCAGTGGGATGCTGTAGTTCTTATCAGCCATGCAGGGACATTCAATAGCTGTTATCAGCAGGTGTCTCCCCTGAGGGAGGAGTGATTATGGTCACTCAAAGAGAGAGATAAGGCAAACTGCCCACTTGACAAAGGTAATCTGCCATACAGATGGTAATTGAAAACCACTTGCATTGCAATCTTCAACAATGGCACACACCCTGTGTCTATCCACCCATCCATTCCTTAGGCCCTGAGATAATTACTCTGCCCTTCCTGTATTAATTGAGAATTAATCCCAGCTGAGTGATGGTTATTGGAAGTGGATATTAAATATTTGGTGGTGAGCTCTGGAGTACTGCAGAGGAGTGATGTCTGTCAGGGTGTTGTGAACTTTGCAGGGTGTATCTGAGTGAATGTTGAATTGTTTGTTTATTCTGAGATGAGTCAGGATGTGGCAGGGTCAGGCCCCCAGAGAAATGTCTGGGGGTGTCTGAGAATATCTAGGAATAAAGTGGGCTGTGAAGAAGAAACAGAACAAGGAGATTCTGAAGGGCTGAGGAACAGAAGAATTCAAGGCAGAAGACAGAATGGGAGTTTAAAAGTGTGTGAGGAAGAAGAGTGGAGGAAAGTGTTTTGGAGCAAAAATAACATTTGCTAAACTGCTTAAGAATTAAAATTAGGTGGAGTGACTGAAGAAGCTGCTATAAAACTAAGCAGTCATGAAATTGAGGAAGTAGTTACCACAAATATCACACAAAGAGAGGCATGGAGGACTTAAGGACTTGGGAAGATGTTATTTGGGAAGAATTTTCCTTAAATTTAATCATGTGTGTAATATTTCCCACAGGAGTGATGAAATCTTTATGTTCCCAGGCTGAGGAGTCTCTTGAGGACTCTGGCATGGAAGTCCCTGTTGGGGGATGAGGCAGAGCTCTGCCTCAGAGCTCCCCGGAGCCCTGATGTGTGTCAGAGCTCCCCATCAGAGCTGGGCTCTGGGGGCAGGAGGAGCTCTGGGGCTGTTTGTGTCTCCTCCTGCTGCTGCCGTGGATTTGGGGTACCTGGGGGAAAGTTCCTGAAGTTTTTAGCCTGCTATAAAAGAAGGTGTTATTTTTCAGCTGGTCTGTGACAGTGTTCACAGGGGTCTTAGGATGAGGGAAGAGATAGATCTGACTCCATGTTACAGAAGTCTTGATTTATTATTTTATTATATATATTGCATTCAAACTATACTAAAAGAATAGAAGAAAAGGTTTCATCTCAGAAGGCTAGCTAAGCTAAGAATGGAAAGGAAAAGAATGATAACAAAGGCAGTTGCCTCAGACTCTCTGTCTGAGCCAGCTGTGATTGGCCACTAATTAGCAACAACCACATGAGACCAATCACAGATGCACCTGTTGCATTCCACAGCAGCAGATAACCATTGTTTACATTTTGTTCCTGAGTTCTCTCAGCTTCTCAGGAGGAAAAAATCCTAAGGAAAGGATTTTCATAAAAAGATGTCTGTGACATTGGTCCAGTGTAGTTGTCCAATGGGATAACTTGAGCTTGGGGTCATTGTTCTTGACACTCACCTTGCCTTTAGAGCCCTTCCCTGTTTTAAATTGTTATTATTAATCAGGTTATTCCTTGGGATATTTGTCACCTCTGTGTGGTCTTCTGCTTTGCAGTTTATAGTTTAAGCAGAAGTGTTGTTTCTGCATTTGGTCAGAGGATACCACATTGTCACAATGCTCTGCCTACCACCCCCTACAACCAGGCATAAATGAGATGCGAAGTGCTGATATTTATGAGTGTGCTACACTACAAAGTACTTTATAGCCTTTCTGTCATATGTTTCAAATGATTCCACTTCAACCAAACAAATTGTCCCAGCCTTATTTCCAAGAAATCATTGTCAAAATTGCTGAACCAGTTTAATTCTAAAGCACATATTTATACTGAGCTGCACAAAGCACACCGCCAAGCGAGATTACAAATGGCAGAGAGGAGAGTTTAATCAGAAATGAGATTAAATTTGAAAATGTGGAGTGTTAGTGATTGCTGCTGAGGCTCAGACAGGGTGTAAAGCCATAGATTTTTCTTAGCAGGGCTCAGAATAGCACACTTGAGGAAGCTGAGGAGCACATATGCCCTGGTGCTGACAGTAGGAGAACGTGGAGCTGGCCTCAGAGCAGGGGGCTGGGGCTGGGAGCAGGGTGCTGCAATGTTGTGTTGTGAAATGAGGTGGAAGAGGGAGGAAGGAAACCCAAGTGGGGATGGCAAACAGGAAATAAATGAGCTGGTGTGACCTGCCTGGCACCAGCACCTCTGAGGGGCTGGGAACACAAACCCTGTGAGGAAGCCCTGAGGGAGCTGGGGGTGCTCAGCCTGGAGAAAAGGAGACTCAGGGCTGCCCCCATCACTCTCACAGCTCCTGAAAGGTGCCTGTGCTCAGCTGGGGCTGGGCTCTGTCTGCAGCAGCACTGACACAACCAGAGCACAGAGCCTCAGGCTGCACCAAGGGAAATACAGGCTGGAGATTGGGAAAAAGCTTTTACAGAAAGGGTGATAAAGTTCTGGAATGGCTGCCCAGGGAGGTGGTGGAGTCCCCATCCCTGGGTGTGTTTAACAAAGCTTGGATGTGGCACTGGGGGCCAGGGTTCAGCTGGGGCTGGGTTGGACTCCATGATTTTGAAGGTCTCTCCCAAACTGGTGATTCTGTTCTGCTCTGGCTGCTGAGGGCAGCTGGCTTGTCTTGAGTTTTTGGCCAAGCTCTGTGTTTGAGTGGAGGGTTTTGCCAGCTGTTAGAGAGGTGGTTTCTAAGGTGGCATTTCCCCATGGATGCAGTGTCTCCCCTGTGCTCTAGCAGTGAATGCCATGGTGCTCATTGATACCAGGGTCAGTTTTAAATGCTGCCCAGCCTGCTCCAAAAGTGGCCTCTTTGTGCCATTCCTTATTGCATTACAGTTGGATGGAGAGTCCCTGATCTTATATAAAACACTTGTATGAATACGTGATGTTTGTATCCAGAGCTGTTGTCCTGCACATCCCATCCCTGGCTCTCTGTATGAAGGAGCACTGGTTGGGTGTGTGGAGGAGCAGGAGGAGACACAGTGTTGTCTGAATCTGTTTTTCAGGAAAATGTGCACTTGGCACAACTTCCTTCTTTTTGTATTGCAGGATGAACGTTTCATGCTGATCACTTCAGCTGTAGGAGGAATTCTGAACCTCAAAATGGGATGTTTTGCCTTGGGGAAAGCTTTTTTTTTATTTAAACACTTTGGTGGTTTGTTTTTTTTTTACTTCAAGTCACCCCTTGAGCACTCCTAAATAGGGAAGAATGGTACAGACCTGCTGTTGTTGCCACATTCCCCCTAGAGAAATCTGAAAAAAATCCCCTAACTGAGAAGTGAGTGGATCCCTGCCCCCCAACACTGAGATTATGTGCTGTTTTATAATCACTACAGGGAGAAGCAAGACATGGCAGCTTCCTTTATTACAGATGAGCCAGGATGTGCTCAGTAATCTCCCAGGCCTGTGTTAAATCTGGGCCACCTCTCCAAATTGCAGGTTGATGAGCAGTGCAGCCCAGGAGCAGCGTTAATGTTTTGATGTGTAACACAGATTACAGCAGCTGCTGCTGCTAAGATGCTTGTGCTCCCTGCACTCTGAAGTGCACATCCAGGCCACCAAGGGGGTCCTGATTGTCCTTATTTATTTTTTATAAAGCATTAATGAGACAATTTAAGCCTTGTACTTCTGTGACCAGTTATCCTCAGCTCTGTCTGTACTGCCTTCTATTTTTTTCTTGTAGCTCTTTAGTTTTGTGTTTCCATCTAAAATGGGTAATTCTGTCTTGCTGATCCATATTTTAGTGTACAACAGGGTTTAAATTGGAGGAGGTTGTTGGGTTTAAAGGCTTATGACCCTTGTTTAGGGGATCTAAGCAGCACCAAGGACTGCTGACTGTGGTGCACACTTGCTTTGAGGGGAGAATGTCCACCAAAGAATAGATCCTTCTCCAATGTCCTCATGGAAAACTGACCCAGAAGTGCCAAATGGGACCAGTACAGAAATGGCATAAGTCATAGAAGAGACCTTGATGATTTACCTGGGTTAACACATCAGGAATGACAAATTCTGTGCCTCTGTGTAAGGAGTGATGGTGAATAATCCACCTAAGGAACAGTCTACTTTGAGTTTTGCCGTTCAAAACTCTGCTGCTTTTGAATTATCTCGAAAGTTGACTGAATATACATTGCATAAAGGTATTTGTCCTGGGAATGGGGTGGAACATCCTAGGAATTGGGAGAAAAGCTTTAGCTCCTCTTGATGCTTGTTTGGTACTTTGAAGGATGTGGTGTTGCTGGGCCTGTGGCTGCAGGTGGGATTGCATCTGCAGGTGCTGTGGCTCTATTTAAAGAACTATAAACTGTGGGGGCTGCAAGCCAGGTTCTCTGCAGGTCTGGCTGCTTGTGCTGCAGAGGTGCCCATAATGTGGTGCTTAATTGGTTAAGAAAAGGTCAGGAATGTGTTACAATTCAAGAATCTCAATGTTTTGCATGGAGGTACTACCAGTTTTCTGAAATGTCTCCCTTTTGCAAGAATTGTGCAAGCTGATACACAAAATTTTAAATCATAAAGCAAAAGTTCCACAAAACTTCCCGACATGCCAACACCTGACTAACTCACTTCATATTCTGATTTTCATTCATTTAGTCAGTGTCAATCAGCCACAAATTAGATTGTACAGCTGCTATTAAGAGCAAATGTTGTGTTTTGGTCTTTAAAATGCTGGACAAGCACTTTAAAAACCTTTACTGAATTTCAAATATGGCCACGGTAAAATCAGAGCAAGGATTATATTGTCACTTCTCCCTAATATAGAATTATTAAAGCATATAAAGAGAGGAGCAGATCTGGAGGCCAATGCATCATGTGATAGACTTTGTGTCAGGCCACTGAGGGAATGCTGCTCATGGAGGACAGGGCAGAAAGGATCCCTCCCAGGGAAACAAATGGGGATAAAGTGGCAGAAAAGCTGGGCAGGGATTGAAGAGAGTGGAAGAAAGTTGGGCAGGAACTGGAGAGTGTGGCAGAAGAGCTGGGCAGGGATGGAAGGGGGGCAGGAAAGCTGGGCAGGGGTTGAAGAGAGGGGCAGGAAAGCTGGGCAGGGGTTGAAGAGAGGGGCAGAGAAGCTGGGCAGGGATTGGAGAGTGGCAGAAAAACTGGGCAGGGGTTGAAGGGTGGCAGGAAAAGCTGGACAGGGATTGAATTAGAGTGGCCTCCAATTAGGGCAGAGGTTTGGTGGCTCCCAGCAAAGGGAGCTGGCAGGCACAGCACAGCCCCAGCCATGGCAGAGGGAGGGCTGTGCTGATGAAATAACAACTTTGTGCTGTGGAGAAATCCATGAGCATCCCAGAGGGACCCATTAGGGCAGCAAACAGTGGATGTGTCCTGCACTGGGAGGGCTGTGGGGATGGGGGATGAAGAACACAAGGGGTATTAAGCTGTTTTACAGTCTGTCCTTAAGTGTAATGATTGCTGCAATGCCAAAATGCCACACATAAAATGGGCTCTGATGCACTGAATGCATTTTCTGTGCAGCTCTTAAGAGGTGGCTTTGTCTGTGTATAACTAGAAAATGAAAATGTCAAGAAACATTTCAAGTGCCATTGCTTCTTAGGGAAATTATTAACTTTGCATTGACTGAAAGTGGAGTTCTTCACCTGCCTGAGCCTGGATCCTCTCCTTGCGTTTGTGTGGTGCCTTCCAGGAGCTCCAGAGCAGCAAGGCACACATTAATCTGTAACCTGAGCTGGGGCTTTTACACCAGCAGTGAGCCTGAGTCATTTGTGTAGTGCCAGCACAGACTGAAGGGTCTGAAAGAGATGGGCTGCACGTGGGTGAGCAGAGCCATCAAAGCACAGCTTTTTGTTGTGCTGCAAGCATCTTAGGAAGGACGCTTATTCAATTATTTTCTTTCCCTCCACTCTCCCCTGGAGCAGGGATACAAAAGGAAACAAAGACTGAAGAGTGAGACTATAATTTTGTGGCATTACAAGGACACTTACTTTGTTCAATTCCTTGCTTTTTTCTTCTCGATATTGTTTCACACTACTTTTATTTCAAGTTGGTGCTTTAGCTCCTTGCAGATTGCACCCCTGAAAGGGTGACCTGGGTGAGTTGTGTGTAGTATGAGTTAAATATGGCAAGCAGCAAACTCTGCAAAGAGATGGAAAACTTTGCCTGTGCACACCAAGTTTATGAAAAGTCTACATTAAAAAAAAAAAAATAGCCCTTGGATCTCAAGAGTTTTATCAAATATTGGAGGAATTATCCTTATTCCATGCACAGGAACTGGTGACAGAGACAACAGCAGATGAGGAGTGTGTGTGACCAATCCAAGCCAGTCCTGTAGTCAGCAAACTGAATGTGTGGGGACTGATTTGAACCCCCCCAGAGGAAGCTGTTACAGCTTTTAGCCTATAAATCAGTGGGACACTGGGTTATTCTGCCTTTAAAGGAAATGGTGCCAAGCAGAACCTGTCGAGTTGTGAACTCACAGCCCCACCAAGGGTGCTATTGAAAAATGAACTCCCAGCCCCATCAAGGGTGCCATTCAAAAATGAGTCTGTCTGACCAAGCAGCAAACAGGAGGGCAGCCAACTTGGTGTGAGTTACCACCTGCATCCCATGGAGAGATGTGGGTTTGCGGTGGAGGATTCTTGCTGGCTTCTGTCAGCCAGCCAGATTATTCTTGCTCCTCCAGATTATTCTGGAGGAGCAAGACCCTGGGCTTTGTTGGCTTCAGGGCTGTTTTTCTCTGGTTGGCAGCCAGCAACTTGCTATGCTACTATCCTGCTCCTCAGACAAATGAAGCAGCAGTGAGGATGGAGAAAGAAGTGGCAGCAATGTCACAGACATCTTTTTATGACAATCCTTTCCTTAAGATTTTTTCCTCCTGAAAAGCTGAGAGGCCTCAGGAACAAAATGTAAACAAGGATTATCTGCTGCTGTGGAATGCAACAGGTGCATCTGTGATTGGCCCATGTTGGTTGTTTCTAATTAATGGCCAATCACAGTCAGCTGGTTTGGACAGACAGCTGAGCCACAAACCTTTATCATTCTTTCCTATTCTATTCTTAGCCAGCCTTCTGATGAAATCCTTTCTTCTATTCTTTTAGTATAGTTTTAATGTAATATATATCATAAAATAATAAATCAAGCCTCCTGAAACATGGAGTCAGATCCTCGTCTCTTTCCTCATCCTGGGACCCCTGTGAACACGGTCACACAGCAGCACTGGCAGGAAATGCCCCTCAGATTCGCATGTGCTTGGTGAGCCAGAAGATCCTGCAGGGTGTTCTGGGGATGGAAGTGGCAGTGCTCAGCTCTGCCATGACAGGAGATGCATTCCCTCCCTCCTGTGATGACTGAAGTGGGAGCTGGGCTGTGTGCCAGACCTGTAGCCTGTGGCATTGGGCTGAAGAGATAAGAATTCACAGAAATGTAGAGCACCATAAAGTGTATGAGAAAAATTGAAATGACAAAGTTCTTCCAGTAGAACTTCCATAACTGGAAGCGTTTCAAGCTGTTCCATCCTCCCTGATAACTACAGGCAGCTTTCATGCTCCCTTCTTATCTTCTCCTGCCATGTATGCAATTATCAGAAATGTTTGTTGGAAAAACTTCCCCCCTTGGTTGGGTTTTCTGTTCTGTGTGAAATCCTTACAGCCAAACTGAGTGTGCACATAGGGGTTTTCTCTCAGAGGTTTGAGCACTGATGTCTCCATATCTCAAACAGTGGTTGTAAATGTAGCAGGGTTTGGGGTTTACAGGCACCCAGAGTCCAGGGTGGTCAGTGTGCACCCACAGAAGCCACACAGTTGGTCTAAAAACCAAGATATTGCTTGTTTGCAAATGCCTGATGCAGAGTTTTGCATATGCAAATTGTTTTTGAAGGCATTCTGTCCTGCTAAAGAACAGCTTGGGTGCTGAAATACAGCTACTACTTCATTGGCAGAGTTTTCTGATGTATGAGGAAAACTTAAGATGAGCTGGGAAAACATCATTTGCCTCCTGTGATCCTCCCCCCATGCTTGCTTTTCACAGAATCATTCTGTCTTGTAGTGAGCTGAGCATTTTGGGGAAGGAAGTGGCACAGAGAGGACCTGAATCCTTCAGTGGGGCCCTTGTGACTTCAGCAGGGATGAGGATTTAGGATTTCATTGGTTCCCATCACGAGGGATGGTGTTGCTGTGGCACTGTGATACTCCTGGTGCTCAGGAGCCAAACCTGTACATCTGTACTCTTTAAAAGCCATCAGTTGCTCTCCTTTGCCAATGGATAAATTATTTGACTTCTTAGGCCATTAAAAATTATCTTAGTGTCATTTGTCACAGTTTCAAAAGAGCACTGCTAATCAACAGGCCATTCCTTCAAAATTAACTTAGCTAAACAGCAGGAGGGATGAGCAAGGTGTGATCTTGGCCCTATCACTATATATCACAATTCTCATTTCTTCTTCCAATTCCTAGAAAGCAGGATTGTTTTTCAGAACCAGAATTTGGGGATGTTTTGCTGGAACATGCTTGAATTTCTATGACAATCCTTTTACCATGGTTTTTCTTGTTCTTGATGCTGTGGGTAGGATTAGAGGAGCTCAGGAGTGAATGTGTGTGTGTGTCTGGTCTCCATCCCTCCTTGTGCTCCTCTGCCAGCAGAAGAAAAGGGAAAGGATAAAGTGTAAATTTGCCAGATCAGGCTGATCTTTTGAGTGTCATCAGGCTGACAGAGCTCTCCAGGACAATCCAATAGTGGAATGGGTTCAGTAAATTTTCCAAGCCCTGTAGTTCAGAATGCATTCCACACTGCTCTGATGCTGGACTTGGGCATGGTGGCACTGCCAGCTGGGGGAACCCTGAGCTTCTGAAATTCTCATTCCATGGTGGTGTGTCACTGTCATATTTTCTGAAAAAACCCTTTGCCAGGATTTCTTCTCCTGGGAAGATGAGAAACCTCAGAGAAAAAACAATATTATCTCATTTGCTGCTCCCTGTTTTGCTGCTTTGGAATGTGGCTGGAGATTGTTTACCAACAGGTGAATGTTTCATTGGTTCCCTGTGAATTGTTTTTATTTAATGACCAATCACCATCAGCTGTGTTGGACTCTGAGGAGTCAGTCATGAGCTTTCATTATCATTCTTGTTAAGCTTTCTGATGCATCCTTTCTCTATTCTTTAGTATAGTTTTAGTATAGCATTCTTTTATATAATATAGATGATAAAATAATAAATCAGCCTTCTAAGAACATGGAGTAGATTCTCAATTCCTCCTTCATCCTGAGGACCCCAGTAAATACCACAGTGGGGGGATTTACATTCCCAGGTGTAAGTGGTGCTATCTGTTAGACACACAATGCAATTTTTTGTTTTTATGCTGTAATAGGAATAAATCTAACCATCATGAAGACTTCTGTATTGCACATAGCCTGTTTTCTATAATATATGCATGCACACCGGTGTGTGTTTTTCCTTTGCACTGCAGGATGTTGCAGGACTCTGCCTTATTTAAGTCTCCAGCAGTAGAAAAATCACACCAGGTTCATTAGGAAAGGCCATAAATATGTTTTTTTGGAGTAGGGATGCAAAAGGGATGAGGAGGAATGGGAGGGTGAAACAACATTGACATTTATGAGTGAATGGATGGTAATAAATGGATGTTGTAGCAAGAGCCAGAGTGATACTTTTCTCTTCTTACTGACATTCAGTGATGCTTTGAAGACAGCAGGAAGCTTTGCTTTGAATCCCCAGCATATCAAAATTAGATAATTTAAATTTATTTTTTTATAAATTTACCTTATCCTGGAGCAGTTTTTATTAAAGATGCTAATTGCCCAGACCCTGACTAATGCAGGCTGCACTGTGCTGCTGGATTATTCTCCTCTGTGCCTTCTGAAATAAAGCAAGGCAAAAATGAAAGCAGGAGATGTAAGTACCCTTTTAGTGCTTTAATACTGCAAATGCCATTGCAAGTGGAATTTAGCCTGAAGCCTGGGCACCATGGGCAGAGAGCTCTGTTCCCTATTAGCACATCTGAACCAAGTGTGCCGGACACAAAATCCTTCATCAAGGAGCTGCTACAAGTTTTTGTTCTGCCTCTAACATGTGTGGAGTTGCACACTGAATTTTATAGATGTGTATCTGTATGTGTGAACTGGGTCACGATATCCTGGCATCACTGATATTTCAGCTTTATTAATGACATAATTAATGGCAGGATATGGGGTGGCTGTCCTGCAGCTGGTGGCTGTGTGTTTGTGCCCTTCACGTTTGTGGGGGATGCTGCCTCCACCCCATGCCACAGCAGCAGCTGCTTGGCCGTGTTAGTGAGTGTTGCATCTGGGATAAAAGGGACTTGAAAGTCTCAGTGACAGCCTGCTGCACGCTTCCTCCTTTGTTGCTTTAAGGCAGCCTTCAGTTTTTCCTTTTAATTTTCTTGCATAAATCGAATGTCTTAAAATATCAACACTTCCTAATGACTTTTTTTTTCCCTCAAACTGAGCCTTATTTCCCTCTAACCATTTTAAAAAATCCTCATACTTGTCAGATTTATCTCTTTCAAGTATTTAGATGCCTCTTTAATAGATTAACTGTTTGACCATTTTCTTTTATGCTTCCTTTATTGGTGAGGAAAGAAACTATAGATTTTTTTTTTCCAGGCAAAAATAAGTCTATGGGGCAGCAGTGTTTATGCTGGATGAGAGCCTGGGAATCTTAACTGCTTTCTTCACAGACTGTAAGCACAACCAACTTAATGTCTCTTTATGGATTACATTGAATTGTAACTCTTCAGTGTTCCTGGTGCTTATTTAGATGATTTTTTTTTAAGGATGCTGAATGATTCCATGCACCATGCACGGTATATTTTCATTGTCCTTGTAATTTATATTTTAATGTACTTTTGCTTTTTATAAGCTCTGCCAGTTTAACTGATGACTTATCTTGCTGGTTTTTATGTGGGGAGAATAATTAAAGATACAGCAGCTCTGGTGGAGCCCAGACTCTTGCCCACATTGCACAGAGTTTTTTCTCCCTGGATTCACCCAGTGTTCCCATTTTACTGTTGTACCCTCTGAATCCTGTACTTGCTGGCTCTTTGCTGGCATAGGGGTGACCTGGGAGAAGCAGACTGTGTGCTGTGCCTTTTGCTGGGCTTTCTGGAAGGATCCTGCTTGCCCTGGCTGGTGGGACTGTGTGAATCCATCACTGGGTTCAATCAGATTAAACTCGGCTCAGGTGGGAGCTCAGGGAGTCAGCACCAGTTAGGGTGGCTGGGATTTATCCCTGTCTCATCCTCCTCTAATTCAATAGTTTACTGAATATCTTTCAAGTTTCAGGGCAAGAGAAGGGGTTTTAAAGGGTTTCAACTTGCTGAGCTCAGGCATAGCTCTGGTGCCAAGGATGTTTGGAATGAGTGGTTTCATTCACAGCACCTTACTCTGGGTGCAGGGAGTGGTGAGTGTGTCTGAAATACAAATTTTCAGAGGAAATGGGATCACTCAAGTACTGACCAAGGTGTACATTTGCTTCCCAGAGCAATTGGAAATGTAAATTGGCTTTTCTAAGTCAATTAGTGTTAATTTGGGTGGCTTAAATGGCTAATGGCAAGCAGAACTTTTTGTACCCCTGGTGAGGTGAGTAGCTGTTGAAAGAGTAGTAAATTTTTTATGGGGTTCTAAAAAGAATGTAGAAATACTCTTTTTGTTCTTGCCTATGCACTGAAGTGTACCATATTCAAGTCTATATGTCTGAGCTGCCACAGGAACTGTTCTCATATTTGTCACTAATTTGCCAGTTATTTTAACTTGTATATCCTGTAACCTCTTGTAGTAGCAGTGCCTGTGATAGAAGACATGTTAAAATGTGTTTTAGAGATATATCTGCAATACTCTGTGGATCTGGAGAGCTCTACAAAGCAGCTGGAAACCAAATTGTTCCTCACTGGTGATTCCAGCTCTGTTCAAAGCAGGAGCCTTACAGGTGCAGGCTCAGGTGTTTTCACGCTGTTTTTAGAGTCTTTTGGAATAAATAAAGTCTCTGCAGGTCAGTGCTGGCATTCGGGGAACTCTCCTCAGCCATACAAACTGTAGGGTCTCACTGACATTAATGACTTGCCCTTACCTGGAACTTGGTTTGTGCAACATCCCAGCTAAGGCAGAGAGAGGGAGGAAGGAATGATTGATCAAGGCTCAGTTCTGGTGAGAGAAGCTTGTATCCTACCAAAATATGTTCCTAGAATTGCAATTTCTTTCCTCAGTCCCGGTTTGAATAGAGGGAATTTGGAGAACAAAGGTACGTGAATAGCAATCTCTGTGCTTATTCATTGCAATTTGTCTTGAGTCTTTCAGATGAAAGATGCTGTGAAAGACTCAAAATACCCTGTAAAATAAAACAAGACCTGCCTGGAAGGTGTAACAGACCTAAGTGAGTTAACACGTGCTCCATGGGCTCAGCTGAAGCCTCCAGGGCAGATCTCAGCTCCCAGAAAGCTGAGCTGGGTGAGGGGAAGCAGAGCTGTGAGCACTGAGGAGTGAGCTTTTATGTTCTGATGGCTCTTTATCATCTGCCATTTCTGGGGAGCCTTCCCACTGGGTTGCTATTAGCTGTATAAAATGTGTGTGTGGCATTCACATTCTCTGAAAAATCCCTTCACACCCAGGATTTTTCTCCTGGGAAGCCTCAGAGAAAAGGAAAACAATTCTTCTCTCATTTGCTTCTCCTGTGTTGTGCTCACATTGGAATGTGTTTGGGGATTGTTTACCCACAGGTGATTGTTCCATTGCATTCTGCTGGGAGTTGTTTTCACTCTTTGGCCAATCAGGGCCAAGCTGTGTCAGGGCTCTGGAGAGAGTCCAGTTTTCATTATTATCTTTTGAGCATTCTGTAAGTATCCTTTCTGTATTCTTTAGTATAGTATAGCATTCTTTAATATAATATGGTATCATAAAGTAATAAATGAGCTTTCTGAGAACATGGAGTCAGATTCATCATTCCTGCCTTTGTCTTGGGGCAACACAAATACAATATATGCCTTCAGGAAGGTGTAGGAACATCATGAGCTCCTTTAGTTTTGCCTCTGAAAAAGCTGCATGCTGGGCAAGGGAAAACAAAGAAGTGTGTGTTTACAAATTGACAGAGAAGAGAATAAACTCATATACAGAATTAAAAGGTCCTGTTTAGCTTCTTAAGAGAAGCTTATTTTGATATTATTTGTGTTAATTAAGGTGACATGCCCTGTGCTGTCATTTTTGTGGCACTGTTTCAGTAGACAGGTGTCACTGTCATATTTTCTGGAAAAATCCCCTTGCCCGGGATTATTTTCCTGGGAAGCTGGAAGCCTCAGAAAAATGAAAACAATAATTACCTGATTTGCTTCTCCTGTGTTTGCTGCTTTGGAATGTGGTTGGAGATTGTTTATCCAACATGTGAATTGTTTTGACTTAGTGACCAATCATGGTCAGGCTGTGTTGGGGTGCTGGAAGGAGTAATGAGTTTGCTTTAGTATCTTTTAGCCTTCTGTCTGTGTCTTTTCTCTATTCTTTAGAATAGTTTAGTATAGTATTTTTTAATATGATATAGATTATAAAATAATAAATTAGCCTTCTAAGAACATGGAGTCAGATTCATCATTTCCTCCCCTCGACAGGGGTCTCAGAAAACACCACAGACAGATATCTTTACAAATTCAGCAATATGCCACGTTCAAGAGCTCAGTCATGTGAGTTTGGTCTTCAGCATCCCCAGTGATTATTTCGCTGTTTCAAGTGCTGTAACCTTTTTATTAAAGATGGTGGTGGTGGAAATGATGTTGCTGAGGTTTTGTGGTTTGCTTCTTTTTTTTCCCCCCTCATTGTGGTTGGGCAGAGGAGAAAACTTGCCAAGTTTTTCAACTTGTCTGGTTTAGCCTTGCAGACACTGCTCCTTGTTATGCTGCTCTCTATTACATTAAGAAGCTCTTTAGGAGCTGGTATCTCTTCCCCAAGGACACACTTGTAATCAAGTCCCTTCCAATCTTTTTGATAAAATAACCAGAGTGATCTTTTGCCTACTCTCTGTTATGAGACACTTTCTGGCCCTAAAACAAATCTTCTGCTTTCCATAGCATCTTGACTTTTTTACTGTGTTTTTCCAATATTGTCAGTGAATATTGGTTTTAAAGGTACCAGTATTTGTCGTGTGCAGTGGTGGGAAGAGCTGCTGTTCCTGTCTCATAAATCCAAGAAAGCCTTAAAATTGCACAGGTCATTAGTGCTTTATTACTGGTTTTGTGCTTCATTATTGGTATTGTTACTGAGAGTATGAACCATTAATCTCCCTCGACTTGTCCACTTTCCAAAATTTCCCAATCCACCAATAGTCCTGCCCTTTCCTAGAGCAGCCCTGCCTGGAACTGCACTGAAATCCCAGTTGTGGGAGTGGATGTGTCCCTGTGAATCCCTCCAGGCTGCTGGGTGGGACAGACCTTCCTGATCAGCATCTCCCAGTTCACAAACTCTTGTGCTGGAGGTGTTGAGTTCACCCCAGCTGCTGATAAACACTGGTGTCTGATACACTGAGCTGCTCCTTGCTGGAGAGCTCATGACAAAACTCAGATCACAGCTCCTGACAACCACTGTGAATCAATCAACTCCCTATTTCTTACTCTGCTTTAATTTCCTTATAGCTTACAGTATCTATTAGGGAATTGTGTGCATTATTAAATCAAGCACCTTAAAGCCCTCAAAACCTCACATCTGCCAAGGTCAGCCTGATGAAGGGATATCAACCCAACCTTCCATAAATTCCTGCCCCTTAATTTATCCTCAGTCACAAATCTGGACACATTTTTTCCTTTTTTGCCTAAGATTTATCCCAGAGCAAACCAGTTTTTGTGCAGCTGAGTCACTTCCCTTGCCTTACATGGATATTGGTGTGATATTATCAGTCTTCAGAGATGTATTAAAATTAGCACCAGCATGTCAACCATGTCCCAGGGTGCTTTCAGCGAGTTCCTGTTGTTATCCTTTGAGTTGCTCTTGATTGCAGCTGCAGCATGAAGTACTTTGTCTTTCTCAAGTGATACAAGTATATCCTCCTTCTTCACTCAAAATGCAAATGCAAAAATATTTATTGAACTTTTCTGTCATTATTAATAATTTTGCCCTTCTTCTGCAGCAATGGGCCCATGCCAATGATAAAAATCTCATTAAGCTTTAAAATGACACCTCTTTGTCATACTTATCCCTTGTGCTGTGTGTTTTCCCTGGTGCCTTTTGATTGTTTTATCAGTTATTCTCCATTTTACAGTCTTGTGTCCATTGTCCTCTATTAGTTTGTAATAATCTGAGTTTCTCATCTCATGTTGTGGGGAATGTTGGCTCCTTGTTAACCCCATCAGAGGTGATAAGGATAAATCTCCTCAGATAACTGAGCACTGGAGCAGCTCTGGGACTGACCTATTGCATGTGAGCCACCTGTGACTCAGCCAATGAAATCTGATGCTTATTTTAGAGCAAATCAACTTTTAAGTTTTTTTTTTTCTAGTGCCACCTAAGGGAATTAATTTTAAATTCACTGGGATTTATTGGAAGCTTAATGCTACCTTTGAGTCTCTTTAAACTCCCAGCCTGATTTCTTTTTTTCTAAGTGTCATGAATATATGTGTAAGTGCTCTTGACTTTGGTATTTCTGACAAAATTGTAACAATCCACTTCTGGAAATTGTTGGGATTTGGTGCTGAAGTGGAATTGTGTAACACCCAACACCATGGAGCACACAATATGTGCCAGACAGAACTGGATTTGTTCTAGGCCTGATGCTGTATCCTTCTTATTTTCAGGGACATTTTTTAGGATTTGGAGGGGGAAAGATGGTAAATATTGCAGAGAGTTCAGGTTGCACCAACCTGTGATCACTGGCAGTGCTTAATTTGATGTTCTTGCTGAGTGAACTGGATTTTTATAAACTTTGCTATGGTTGTGCCCTCAAGTTCAGAGGAAATCTTGTCTATCTGCAGAGGGAAGCAGAGCTGAGGGCTTGTGCCTTGTATGAGCTGCGTTGTTGCTGTATGACATGGACAGGGAAATTTAATCTTTGCTTTGCCTAAGCTTTAAAGCTAAAAATAGTTCACCTGTCGTGTAAGGGACACTTGAATTGTATTAACCAGGACTTGGGGAAGGCTGTGAGAGTGTAATGGGGGTGTCACGTACATGGCAGTGCTGGACTACATAACCTGCATTTTATTTTTAACCCTATTTCCTCTGCTTAGAGGGCTGAAGGAGGGGAAATTCACTCCTGGCCCAAGCAATGAGGGTGAGGTGAAACACTTCCTAACTGGAAACCACTTGTCTGGCAATTAGTAACCCCTTCCCATGTGAGATTTCTCTGATTACACAGATTTTGGAAGTTGTGCTTTTACAATTTCACTTGTTAAGATATTGCTTTTACTGCAGACTGAACAGGTTTATTTCTGGCCCTAGCAGAAAGCAATTACTGCAGCTACAAAAACATTGAGTATTAAACTAGAATTCTCAGCCTGAGAATTTTTGGACCCATCTTTTTTTGCTTCTGGTGAAGCAGAATTTGGTGGTGCTATACCAACAGGAATTGGATATTCACTGTTTTGATTTTAAAACAACAAAAAGCACCCTTAAATTCCCCAACCCTATAAAAATCTAAACTATGGTTTGAGACTTCATGCATGTCAAGGTGGGTTTTGTTGGTATGGTGTAGAGTAACTGGGTTTGTGGGGTTTTTTTGGGGTGAGTTTTTATGCTCTTGATTTTAGTACAGTGGTGTCTTACATTGATATTTTATGTATGAGGGCTGGCTGGAGATTTGGTGGTAGGATTTTTAATTTAAAGGTGAAGTGAAATTTTAGCTGAGGATGTTGTTTCCTGTCTAGGTGCCCGGTCTGAATTCAGTCCTGCATCCACCCAAACCAGTGGCAATCCTGTGTCAGCTTCCTGGGCTCAGAACTGGATGGTTTCAAACAGCAGCATAACCTTTGGTTGATTACAGGAATAGAAAAAGTGCAACAAACACTGAATGAATTCAAAAAGATTTGTGCAAACACTGATTTCTACATGTGTTTGTGGAGTTCTTGCTGCCACTCAGCTCCTTTATGTGCCTCTGGTTCTGAGGGGTTTTCATGGATTTTGTTTAGTGAGGTATTTCAGCTGGGCATGGCTATTTCAGCTGACAAACCTGGATCAGCTGGTTTGATGCAATTCTTGCTCAGGGTTAATGGAAAACCAATTTTGGCACTGTAGTCTAGGGGGTTTGAAGCCAGGCTGAGCTTCCAACTCTGGAATCAGCTCTCTTGGGATGTGGCAGGAGTGCTGCACAAACCCATTGCTGTAGCAAGTGAATCAAGCACCTGGAAGTCTGTCTGAAGCTAGTTTAAACAAATTCTTGAAACCTTTCCATCTATTTTTACTAAAAGCTCAGCTTTTGAAAAGAAGCTCTGATTATTCACTAAGTTTCCCATCCTTGGGTTTTGTTGGACTGCTGTGAGCCATAAGGATACTGATAACAGGGCATTAATTACATGTTTTAGCTCTAAAACTGGTTCTGCTCTGCACCTCTTCAGTGTGTTGGCAGAACTTGACCCCTGTTTTCCTGTCTGTCAAATGAAGATAATGATGCTGCTCTGCTCAGCACAGTGATAAAATACTTGAATGTGTACAAAAAGATGGCAGCTGAAAAAGAAGCTTTAAAAAGTTTAGGTGTGCCTACATGTCATGTAGATAATCAGGAGAGTTTGTGCACTTGGTTTGAGTGGGAGTGTGAGAGCCACACCTTGCCATAGCAGGAGGGCTGGAAATGAGGTGAGTTCTCTGCTTTCAGAGAAAACTCTCAAATGCTGTTTTCTATTAGGTGGTAAAGCTGATGGTTTGGGCACTGAGAGCCTTGCCAGGTTCCCAGTAGGGGACTGATTCTTCACACGGCTTTGAGTGCACAGCCACTTACTAACTTCCCAGGCTAAAATGCTTTCTCCCATCAAAAGCTTAGAGCTTTGTGTTGTTGAGTTTTTTTTTAATTATTTTTTTTTTTCAAGAGACTCTGTGTGAGCTGGAAATATCATCAGTAGCTGTGATTCAAGTGAAATTCCTGCTACTAATTACACAGGCTTTTTGCTAAAGGTAGTAAATAGAAATCATTCATGGGTCCTTAGAGGCCTCAAAATCATTCAGTATTCAGGGTAAATGTATCAGGGAGCTTCATAAGAGAATAATTTTAAAACAAAGCCTGGTCAGCTCTTTAATAATTTACTGATTGTGATAGGAAGGAGAATATCTAATAACCAGCAAGATTGGCTTTCAAGTAGAAAATAAATTAGTGTTAGAGGAGCGTTTTTTCAAAGAATCATAATTACTATTAGAGAAACATTTGGTTATCATATCAGTGCCTGATTGCTTTACAAGCACTTACAGAGGCAAAGGCACTTTATGTGATTGTTTAGGAAGCTGCAAAGACAAATTTATTCACATGACACTTGTCTGAACCAGGGAGCTCTCAGCAGCCTTATCAAGTCCAGGCTTAAAATGCTGCAAGTGGTGCAGTGAAAGGTTTTTGTATCTGATGGCCACCTATGTTCACTGCTCTGCCATGGGAAGGGAGGCTCCTGGACCCACAAAGATGCTCCAAGCACTGGAACACCTTTTCTATGAGGCCTGGGGTACTCAGTCTGAAGAAGAGAAGGTTCCAGAAGGCACCAGAGCCCCTCTAGTGTCTAAGGGGGCTCCAAGAGAGCTGGAGAGGGGCTCTGGAGTGACAGGACAAGGGGAAATGGCTTTAAACTGAAAGAAGTTAGATTTAGATTGAATATTGGGAAGGAATTCATCCCTGTGAGGGTGGGCAGGCCCTGGCACAGGGTGCCCAGAGAAGCTGTGGCTGCTCCAACCGTGGAAATGTCCAAGGCCAGGCTGGACAGGGCTTGGAGCACCCTGGTGTTGCCATAGACATGAAATAAAATGATGCAGACACTGGAACCTCCAAGGCAAAAAGGACAGTTTAATTTCGGACTCCAACATTTACATATTTTCAGAAGTGACAGTGGATTGGAGGATGACAGTGCTACCTCTCCAATGACACTGGGCAAACTAACAGCCCATCAAATTTCTCCTCTTCCAGATAAGAATGTAAAACAATTATTTACATAAAACTGCGTGAGAAAGTTTGTTACAAGAATGTAAACATCAGAAGACTTAGAAGAACAGGGCTTGGAGCACCCTAGCAGAGTGGAAAGTGTCCCTGCCCATGGCAAGGGGATTGAATGAGATGAGATTTAAGTTTCCTTCCAATCCAAACCATTCTGTGACTTTGGCCAGCTGTCAGCTATTGAGTTTTATTCCTAAAAGCTGAATTTAGGATAGCTATAGGAATTCAATGGGCAATACAGGCTTGCACAGGAAGGCCATTCCTTGCTGTAGGATATCTTGCATCTGCTGATGGTGCTGACTATGGCAAACCCAGATTAGAGCCTGCAGGAGAACATTAATGAGAAAAGAGAAATATGAGCAGTCCTTGCCTCCACCCCCCAGGCTTTGGGTGTGTTTTGGTCCAAGAGGCCCAAGGAGTTTGCCACTGGAATGGCAGGGCCAGGGGGTTGGTGAACTTGGCTTTGTGGGAGGTTTTGGGCTCCTGAATAGGGAAGATGAAGAACCACCATGTGGGAAATGTAGAGATGTCACAATATGACACAAAATGAACGACACTCACACACTGAGATGTCTAAGGTAAAGCATGCTTATTTCTGGATCTTGATATTTCTAGAATTCCAAAAGGGGCCATGGATTGGAGGATGAATTTGCCGCCTCTCCAGCCACACTGGTCAAACCAACAGTCCATCAATTCTCTCCTCCTCCAGAAAGGAATGCAAAACAAACATTATTTACATGAAAAGTGTGTGAGAAACTCCATTACAGAAATGTAAACATCAGAAGGCTTAGAAGAACTTTAGAAGAACAGGGTGACATAGAGGGGAGGCCTTGCACCCTTGTCCAAGTCTTAAAGAGGTCTACAAATGTTAATTGTTCACCTAAATGCCTTTAGATGGACTGTGCCGTGGGATGGGATGTCAAAGGAGGAGGGAAAGTTGAATTAAATAGTGAAGGAATGGCTGTTCCAAGAATATTAATAGGAAGGGTGGCTGGGGTTGTGTTTGCTACAGGCCTTTTGTCCCAAACACCACCTTGGCCTGAGGAGGAGATTGCTCCTTTGCTTCCCAAGCTGCTGAAGCTCTGCTCTGTGACTCTGTGTTCCTGCATCCTCTGCTAATGACTGTTAATGACACAGCACTGAGAGCAAAATATGGCCTTAATGAACCCTGATGAATGGCTATGTCTTAAAGAGGAATTAAGTGATATTTTTTTGGGGGGGGGGAGAGTGAAGATACATTAATTCTAATTACTTTTATTTTATGGCACTCTATATTTTCCAAATAACTGATAAAGTTTATGCTTGGCTGTAACACTGCAGCAAATTCCTAACCAAAAAATATTTGCTATCGTTATGTTAGCTTATAAATCTCCCTGTAGATTTTATTAGATAAGCTTCATGAGCAATCCATTAAAAATGGGAGTTGTGGAATTTGCAAGTTTTCCATGGAGTTTACTTGAAAACATCCACCTTTTCCTGAATGAGGAGAGCAAAATGGATGTGACTCTTTAGTCACAAGTCCTTGGCACATTGCAGGGGCTGGTGCTCTGTGTGCTGTGCAGGAAGAAGGAAGGCTTCCACCTCCTGCCAGTGCTCAGCTGCTTCCTTTATTTGGACTTAAATCCGCTGGTACAGCTCAGAGAAAATAAGGGGACAATTTATGGTTTACTCTGAGCTAATGCACGTTGCCATAAATTTTAACACAACTGGTTTACTTTTAAAATAATTCCCAATGTTCTAGGCCTCTTAGACTTCCTAGAGAAGCTGCAATCACAGAATTTCTGAGGCTGGAAGTGACCTTTAAAGGTCATTAAGTCCAACTGTGTCAATACAGCAGCAGCACCACGTTCAGCTAATCCCCATCCTCAGTGCCACATCCACAGGGGTTTTGGAGCATTTGCAGGGATGGTGATTCCCCACTTCCTGGGTAGCCCATTCCAATGCCTGCCCACCCAATCTATGCAGAAATTCTTCCTACTTATCTCTACTTTGTACTTTTGGGGTACATCCATGTAGTGACAGGTTCTGATTTTCTATCTGCAAACTAAAAGTGAAAAACTTGCTGTGGGTTCACACGTGTATGAAGTGCTGAATTCTTCTGCCTTCTCCTTTCTGACAAACTGTGATTTCCAAAGTTTTACAAGCTGGAGTGGTTGAGACAACTCTGTCTGCCATTTTTCATGGATTAACCTAAATGGATTATACTCTTGTTCAGTTTTGTTTAGGTTTTTTATTGGGTTTTTTTGTGTTTTATTTTTTTTTTTTTGGTGGGGGGATTGGGTTTTTTTGGTCTTTTTTTGTTTTTTTTTTTTTTGGATGGGTTTTATTTGTTTAGGTTTTTAATAGGTTTTTAGGTTGTTTCTTGGGGTTTTTTTTGTTTTATTTTGTTTTTTTTCCTTTTTGTGTTTTTTTGGGGGGCCATTGGGGTTTTGGCATTTTTAGGGTTTTTTGTTGGGTTTTTTGTTTGGTTTTTTTGTCGAGGGTTTTTGTTTTGTGTGTGTTTGTTTGTTTTTTGTTTTTTTTTTTTTTTTTTAATTTTATTTTTTGGGTTTCTTTTTTTTGTGAAATGTACCTTGTAGAACTTTACCTTCCAAGTCAGGATCCTGCAGTTTCTGGGAAGGAAGACAGAGCGAGGCAGCAGAAGTGTCTGTGATTTGTCATATTGCCCTTGATGTATGTGGGGAAAAGTTTACTTTCAGTTATGCTAGCTGGAGTTTAACTTGTCATGGTTGTTTATTCTTCCTTCTACCCTAAAAAAAAAAAGAAATCAAGAGATTTTTAAAAGTTTTCAGAATTCATGCTATTGCCTGCTACACAAACTGGGCTTAGAGTAATCTTTAACTGGAATGCTCCCTTCTTTGTAGCTGTCAAACACAGTAGCTGTTTCTGAATCCCAACAGACACAAAGATAGAATATCACTTTCAGATGTTTTGCTGAGGTTTCCTATTGCAAGAGGAATTTCTGAGTAGTGTGAGTTGGGGACAAATTCATGTCCCCTGCCTGGAGGAGCTGCCCTGTTCCTTGTGGCTGATGGTCCTTAGTTCCCCTTTCACTGGCAGCATCCTCTGAAAAGCTGTGCATAACACCTCCTTGATGATGCAAATGTCTTCCAGATCCCCACTTCAGTGTTAATTTGGGTTACTTTTATATCAAACAAAACTTGCATGGAAGCTTTCAATGAGAAAAGTGAGCAGCATCAAGCACTAGAACTTGAGATGTGTCATGGTACATGGTGGAAGGTGGGTAAAAGAGGAGTTTTACCTGCTCAGTGAACCCAGAGGGGGAATTTTGGGAATCCATAAAATCAGAGGATTTTGGGAAAGCTGCAAAAGAGACAGCAGAACTGTGATTAGAGCTAAACAGCAGCCATGAGATAGGTCAGCAGAAAACTTATTTAAAAAGTCAAAAGTAAGGACAAATAGAACAATAGTCTGTGTATTCACACTTGTCTAGAATAGCTCTCTAAGCTGCAGAAAAGTTTATCTAGTGAGATATTAGGAAGTTTGAAGCTTAATAATGGAGCTCTGTGCATTGTGCTTTAAGGCACACAAGCAGGTATTTTATTTGAAATAAGCAGCATTGTTTAACCAAAGGTACCTGTGCTTATAGTGGTTGGATAGAACTACTGTCAATGTGCTTTTGCTTTGTGTGATTGGTCAAAAAACTTATAAAGTGAGTTGTAACATTCAGTTCTTTGTCTGCTGCCTGGGATGTGAGCTGGTGGCATCTTCCCATTGTCATAACCATGGAATGAGGCTGATGCTGGAAAATCAAACAGCTCAATGCACGTTCCACAGCAGTCCTGTCCTGTTTGTGATTTGTACAGAGACCCCATCCAGAAATAGGTACATGATGGAACTTGGGTAAAACAGGAGTTTTACTTGCTCGGTGCTTTGGAAACAGTTAAAAAGGATAGGATTAGTGGTGAAATATTCCGTGCAGGGAAATGCACTCGAGGTCTCAGTGAGTCAGAAGGTGGCAGCAATGACACTGACATCCCTCTGTTGTGCTTTGCCTTGACAATAACTTACAGCTGGCACTGCAAGAACTGCAAACTTTGGATAATGCTGAAGAGCTCAGAGGGATCTTTAAAATATTGAATAAAAATAAAAGGTTGGCTAAGCAATCTGTCTGTGCCCAGCCTGTCCCCTCATGGAACAGCACAGTACAAACTCTGCACCAGCTATTCCTGCTGCTCAGAAAATCCTCTCCAAGGCCTGCTGTGGATCTGCAGTGCTGCTGGCCCAAGCTCCCTTTAGGCTGGCTCTGATTTCTCTGTCCCTGCCATCTCAGGCTGCACATGAGAGCTTTCCCCACTGAGCACAATCAGGTGTTTTCCAGAGGGAATATCCCCTCTCCCAGGGCAGGTTCCACCCACCCTGAGCCTGCAGCCAGCACCAGGAGCCAGGTGCTGCCCCTTCTGCTCTTCTGCCAGCTGTAGTGAAGCAAAGCCAGGCAATCTATACCTTGGGTGTGACAGCTGTCTCTGGAACTTCATTAATTGTGATCCATAAATTCAGCTACACCCATGGAAAGTTGTGCTTTCTTTTAGAAAGATGCTTATCAGGGTCCTCTGACTCTTATTCTATTATATGGGAAGATAAAGTTTAAATTCAAGATTTGCTGCTAATGAAGAGCAACTGCTGGGCTGTTTGACATTTTTAGACTGTTTTGATGTTGCCTCCTTGCTGTACCTTTCTATTTACATGTGTCTGCCTATGGTATTAATAGATTGCTTTTCCACAATCCAGCATTGTTAAAATAAACTGCTGGATCCAGGGCCTTTTAGCATTTCCCAGAAGGTGTCATTGTGCTCATGTCTAAAGGTGAACTTGTATTTCTGAATAATTGATGGCTGGTAGTTAATTTCTTTATCTTCAGAAAGGAAGAAACTTATTAATGAGGATAATGCATGAGAGATCAGTGCCAATGTGTGTGACATCGATTAATGATTTCAACTTGTAACCAGGTTGGAAAAAGCAGCTGGGCTCTGTATTTGAGCACATAATTATCTGTAATTGTGCTGATTACTTGGGGGGAGTGGGAAAACAGATAAGGCACCACTTACAGGGTACAGAGCACTGGGCAGAGGTTTTCTCCCTGGTACACACTGAGCTGGGTTATCATTAACTCCTCAGTGGTGAAGTTTATGCACAGATGTGGTGTGTGGGTTTATTTTTCCTGTGGTGATGGCATGTCTGGATGTGCACATATATATCTGTAAAAATGGATTAATCTGCACAAAGAAGTGAAACTAGTACTAGAGAGACAGTTTGTTTCTAATAATAAAAAATTGTAATCAGGAAGGCAGATGGTGAAGTTGCAAATGGTATCAGGAGAATGACCTGAGGAGTTAAGTTTCCTTTCTTTAACACCATGACAACAAAAGCTCAACAGATCATATTCCAGGCCCAAACTTTCAGTGCATAATATAAGGAAGTGGAAACTTTTAATCCATCCATCGAAGTTTACCTAAAACTTTCACCCATCAATCCTGTTTTTTAACCAGGATGCTGCCTAATAGGCAGCCCTGTAATGAGAACTGTAAGTTGTGTGAGTATTTATTTCTAAGTACATATTTACTGCTTGCCTCAGGGGAGAAAAGAGAGTTTGCTGTGTTGAGCTGACTGATCTTGGTGTGTATTGAGCTTGTCAAAGCTGAGGTTCTCTCTAAGCATCCAGTGGTGTGTGGGATTAAGCTTCTCCTGTACCTCCAGGACTCTGCCTAGAGCCAGGCTTGAGTGAGAGCTGTGTTTTGGGGACCTGTGCACCCTCAAAGAATCCTGTAGAACTGCAAAAAGACGTTTTCCTCCCCTTCAAAAACAGCCCATGGGCTGTGGAGTACTCACTTCCAGGCAGAGGAGCTGTGGTGTCTCAGCAGAGGCAGCCTGGCTGTGGTCTGTGAGTCAGCTCTCTGCTGGAGCTGAGATGCTGTGCACACTGCAGGGGACTGGAGGAGTTCCTCCAACTTCCCTTTCTAGCCTGGTAGTAGGATTGGGTATTTACATACTAACTTTTTTGTTAAACACTTCACAAACATACCTATTGCTTCAGTTTTGTGAGCTGACTGTGTTTAATGTGTTTCCTTGATTAAATGCATCAGCTGTCCTAATGTGACAGTGCCTTCAGTTGTTTAGCACTTCATTGGCCCCACCACAAATGGTACAGATTGTCCCTGGAAACCAAAGAATTACTTTTTTTTGGTCTCATCTGACCCAGTAAAGGAACAGTTTTACAGAGTCAAGAAGCCTCAAGCAACAAGCTCAAGAAGTCTTCAGAGTATGTCAATGTTGTCTTTTTTAAAGCCACTTGAGAGTTATTAGTAACAGCAAAATCAGCTGTGGTGTTGTACACCAGGATGAGATCAGACTTAGAACTTTTCTTTACCATTTTCAGTAAATAATACCATGTAATACATACTAGCCTTGAAATGTAGAAGTCTAACAAATTCTTTTGTAGGGGTTTTAATTCTTCATGCCAGCTCCAAAGCCACCTATTATAAAAGCTTTTGTGTGCATCACTGCTTTGTGAACGCCTGAGTTGTAGAGCACAACTTGTCCCTGTCTTGCTTGATGGTTTATGAACCAACATTATGGCTCTGTTTGAATTTCAGGAGCTCCCTTAGCTGTAAATGAGTTATACTGATGGCTTGGCTCTTTATTTTTAAATTACACATTCCTTATCTGCAGCATGTTTTCTCATTTCCCTTCTCCAGCCTTACAACTTCTTTTAATAGCTGGATTTCATCCCACCACTATATATCTAGTCCTCAAAGATGTTGTTGTTGTCTGGAAGACTATTTCAATCCTCCTGGGTTACAAATATCTATTGACTTTGCCATTAACTGAAATAATTTCAGACTTTGGGATTTTGTGCTTACATCTGCCTAATTTTAATTTATCATGTTCTTGCTGCAGTCATCCTGCATCTTATATTTTTTGTTTTCCTTTCTTACAAGACTTTCTGAGTTCAGACAATCCTCCATAAAGTTTTAGCCTGATTTTAGTCCAGTCTAATGTTTGCCTTTGCACTATTTGATGTCCAAGACAGTTGTCTCTTGTCAGTTTTTTCCTAGATTCTTGTAGGCAATTTATTTCTAACCTTTCTTCTCTATCCAGATTTTCCCTTCCACCCTTCTTCACCTTGCTTATGATGCAGAATTCTTAGTTTGAAAAGCTGCGCTGTAAGAAGTATTGTTTCTCTCCTTTTCTCTCCCTGAGCTCCTTGGACCTCAGGAAGTCACTTAGTTTACCAATTTTTTTTTGTCATTCTGAACATGAATGCCAGACTTGCTTCTGTTTCTTCCCTTTTCTTCAGTTAATATGAAAACAACTTTATTTAGAGTTTGTTTTTACAGCTGTTCTTTGCTGCTGTTTTATTAATTTCTTACCAGCACCATCCCTGTGTTTCAAGACTTTGTTCTTATTGCCCAGGCAATTTGCACTGATCTAAGAATTATTATATATTATTATTCCAGTGGTTTCTATGTCTGCTGTGCTGGCTGGATCCTTTCTGCTGCCTAGCAGATTATTTAGTGAGGAGGTTTTCTTGTTGTTGTTCTGTTCTCTTTTCTCCCTTCATCTACAATTGTACTGGTTTGTGATTGTCCTTGTACTGAATGAAAGGTAGAGGTGTGCCTTAATTCCTGAGGTGATGCTGACACCTAAAGAGAGGGTCACACATCACTGACTGGAGGGGTTTTAGGGCTGGGCATAGGATTTGGTTCCCAGCGAAGCTGTGGCTGCCCCTGATCCCTGGAAGTGTCTGAGGCCAGGCTTGAAGCACCCTGGGACAGTGGAAGGTGTCCCTGCCCATGGCAGGGGTGGCACTGGATGGTCTGTAAGGCCCTTCCAACACAAACCTTTCTCTGTTGAGGTACAGGGACCTCTCAAGCTCATTTCTGGCTCAGGCTGTGAACAGCTGAGGGGGAGTATTTGCTGTCTAACATGCTGATGCTGTCTCTGTTGGTTCCCAGGGTGGTGCTCTTGCAGTGAAGGACTGCAATGTGCAATTTTTCAGTGGTTACTACAGAACCATAGCATAGTTCAGGTTGAAAAAGACCTTTAAGATCATTGAGCCAGCAGTGCCAAGCACACCACCAACCCATAACCCAAATGCCACATCCACCTGCCTTCTAAATCTCCCCAAGCCAACCTCTTCCAGTGCTTGACCACTCTTTCAGTGAAGAAATTTCTGATTATCCCACCAGGCTGAGTCCTGAGGACATCACAGCCCCTAACAAACTTCCATCCTCTGTGGGATTCACATTCTCTGGACCTGAGAGAGAGGCAGAGAAAAGAATGATCAAAACAATCCTTATCTCATTTGCTGCTCCTGTGTTGTGCCACAGCAGAATGCAATGTGGAGATTGTTTACCCACAGTGATGGTGTTTTGTTTCCTTGGCCTGCCAGGGCCAGGTGTGTGCAGACTGTGGGTCAGCAGGCAGTCACGAGATTCTGGGCAGGTGAGTTGGGTGCTTGTGCAGATTCAGTTTAGATGTAATGTATTATAGTGTAATATAATATAGACTAATATAGTATAATAAAGTAATTAATTAGCCTTCTGGTATCAGTGAAGTCAGATGCATCACTTCTCCCGGACGTCGGGCAAAAATATCACCGGTACTACTCCCTTAATTCCAAGTGTCCGGAGCTCTCGTAGTACTTAAAACGAATCGCCAGGCGCTTGTTTCAAACACAGAGCGGTGCTTGGGAGGGGGAGCGCTGCCCGTGCCCGGGGCAGCCCCGGGAGCGCCGCAGCCGCCGCCGGTCCAACACCGCCCCCTTCGGGCCCGGCAGCGCCGGAACCACAGCGGGGCCGGGCGGGGAGCAGCGGGAAGGGAGCGGGGCCGGGCGGGGAGCAGCGGGAAGGGAGCGGGGCCGGGCGGGAGCGGGGCTCGGCTGCCACCGGCAGTGCCAGCCCGCCTGCCCCGCTGCAATCCCCGGCCGCACAGGTGCTCTGTCCGGGTGCTCACTCCTCTCCTTTTCCTGTGCGAATCCAGCCCAGGTGACTGATCCAGACTGATCAGTCCTATTCAAGGCCTTAGGTGTTCCACCCCCCCCCCCCCCCATCCCCCTTCCCACTTTCTCCCTTATCATTTTGGGTCAAGAAGTTACCTGTGGACAGCGATTCTTAGAATTGCACCCGGAATCGTCTCCCTGCCTGTGCGTGAGCCCTAGGAGGGAGTGCGCAGGGCGCGGTGTGCCTCGCTGTTCAGCAGTGAACTCCCGAAAGTAAAGTGAATAAGGATGCAAATGACTATTTTCAGCTGTAGGTGCCCGTGAGCTGCTCGTAGCAGCCGCTCCATCAAACAGCAAGGCTCGGGGGGTGGTGGAGGGGTGCCTATCTCCTCCTTGGCTCCAGCAGAGGGTCGCTCCCTCCATCCCATCCCATCCCCGCGCCGCTGCCGGCCCCAATCCCACCCCCAATCCCAGCCCTCCGTTTAACGCCAGCCCCTCGCTGCCAGGGCAGTGGCAGCAAACCTGCCTGCGCCGCGCGATGCTGCGCTCCAGCCGCTACCGCGGGGCGCTGTGCGAGCGATCGCCCGGCCTTGAATAAAGCACCGAGCACCCCCAAAGCCGCGCTCCTCTCGGCAGCGAGCGGCTCCCCGGGGGGCAGCGGGGCGCGGCTGGCGCTGGGCTCGGCTCGGGGGGCACCTCCAGCCCGCCCCCCGCCGCTCCGAGCGCCCCGCGGCTCCGGCTGCCGGGGCCGCCGCCGCGCACGGCCACCAATGCGGGGGATAGCGGCGGGCACGCAGCGGCTCCGCGGCAGCGCGGAGGGCAGGTGAACTCCGGGGAAGGATGACCGGCGTGGCCGCGATCGTCTTTTTCCTGCAGCTCTTACCCAGGGCGGACGGCCAGGTTTTCCCAGGTGAGTGATGCCCCCGCTCCTGCATCCCTCGGGTGGCTCTCCCGGCAGCCCGAACTCCGCGCCTCCAGCCCCGCGGCCTCGCAGGGAGCTCCCGGTGCCATCCCGGGGATGGAGGCGCCTCGGAAGGCGCTGGCCAGCGGCAGCGAGCAGCCTCGGTACCCGCCGGTACCCGGGATGCGAGGGGCTCTGCCCCGCCGGGGCTGGGGCCGGGGAGGGCTCGCTCCTGCCGAAGTTGCGTGTGGCAAGAGGTGACAGCGTCGCCTTTATGGCAGCGTCGCCTTTATTGTGGGATTCGCCACACGCGAGGCGGTTTTTGGTGGTTTGCGAGCCCCAGGCAGGAGTTGGCTCCTGCGGGATGTGGAGCCGCTGCCTTTCCCTCCGGCCAGGGGAAGGGGTCTGGGCTTGCCCTGGGAAGTTTAGTGGCAGCTGTTTGAGCACTTGCATGTTACAGCTCCAGGAACTTTCTCGGGGGGCTCCTTCCCAATTGTCACTTTGTCTGTCGCTGATGTTTAGGAGTACTTTGCTCCCTGGCATGTGTACAGTAATAGTAGCCGGCTATTTTCCCACTCCTACGAGTTCCTTTAGGCATAGTTTGAATGACTTGAAGATGACAGGTGCTTATAGAGCTAGCTTTCTCCTCCTGTGCTATTTTATAGGTAATCCAAAGCTTTCTTCTCTCTTGTTTTTATCCTGGATCTTGCAATACATTCATTTTCTCACTGCAGTTTGTGCTTATACCAAAAGATAAGCAGTAATAGCTTTCTTCTCTCTTGACTTAGGGAAAAAAAAGTATTTTAAAACTATCTGTATGTTTAAGACGACTAAAATTTCCCTGTGTTATGTTGCTTAACTAAATAGGGATACATGTCCTTGACTTGGGCGTGCTGGAGGCACGAAACTAAGTTGAGTTCGTCTCAAACACAAGAAGGTTTTTGTGACTCGAAGCAGCGGCTCGGGTGACTGTGTCTCGCCGTTTTAGAGCAGCAGCAGTGGCGTGTCGGGGATGCTGAGCTCCGTGCCCACCTTCCCCCGAACCCCTGGGCTCAGGGACGGGGCTGGCTGGAGGTGCTGTCACCAACCCGGCTGCCTCTGACACCACCGGGATCGTGTGTACATTGCTAGGCAACTGCACAAAGCACAGATTTATTAGAGAGGCTGGGAGATCTAACCTAGTTAAATAACTGCTTCCTTGAGTAAGCAATATGTGGAGCTATTTATTTCCCCCCTCCCTTCTTTTCTCTCCCTTCCAACTGTTTTTCGTGTTCTTGACACTTGTCATATCAATTGTGATTAGATCCCGGGCTTTTGATGAATCATTTAGCCAGATGCTTGGCTAAATGAAGAAGAGTGTTCTGGGAAAATAGCAAAGTTTTAAGGGGGCAGAAGGCACTTTGTATTTGAGGGAGATAATGTAATATGAGCTAAACGCATGAAGATTTAACATATTTCAATTATTTTTAGGAAAGCCATGAAATATTTTAATTATCAGTTCAGTGGAAATAGTAACTGTGAGGGTTTTAAAAAAATTATTAGAATCCCCTTCTCCCTCCTATTTGAGTGTGCATCCTGCCATGCAAAGTAAGAGGCACTGATTTTAATAACTGTTTCTGAGCTGCTTGTGGGACTGAAATGAGGAGAAAGCTTTCTACTCTTAAAATAAATATCTGCTGTGAAGTGTACCGGTCTGGACTGTGTCCCTGTAGGTGATTTTAAAAAATTTTTTGGAATGGTAAAAAGCAAAATTTTGCAGGTTCACTTTGTCCCTGAAAATTCCGTGAAGTTTGGAGTGGCTCCAGTTAATGTCATCGGTGTCTTTCCACGTCTTCCATCAGGTGGTGCTCTCTCCATAACTTTTAGGATGCAAATACCTCCCGTCTCCGATTATTTTTCAAAGACTACTGCGTTTATACAGCAGCCTTTTGTTAAACATCCCGAAAAATCGCTGTGCAAGTTGTTGGCTGTTATTATTTTTTTTAAACTTATTTTTCTTAAATGATCGCTGGACTAGGAAATAGGAAAGGCACAAGTCCAGAGGAAATGTAGTCAGTTCTTACCCGATTTGCACAGCTGCTGCTGCTTTGTGTTATTCCACACGTAAAATTAGGAATACTACAAAGAGACAGCAGAATGCTCTTGGTTTCTCCCTGGAATACCTCATTTCATCCTGAGGGAGCTGGCTACCACTCATTTCTTTATGTAATTTCTCCATCACTCTATTTATAACTCTTTCCCCCAGCAATTACTTCCCCTTCCCTGCAGTCTCTGTATTTGTTTGTAACTCAACATATGCTTTTCGACGTTCTAAACTTTTTGTCAGCTTTAGGGTCAGCTGCTAATTTAAATGCTTTACTTTTCCGTGCCAGACACAGAGGCAGCACCAGGTAATGATAGCAGTACCCAGTTCTTTCAGGATTTTGAGGCAGCATTGCTTACAGGGAAGTTTTCCTGAAAGTCCGTGTGCGTTTTTTCTCCCACCAGAACATGTGGGGTATTCCTGCAGTTGCCGCACACTTTGCTATTTTCTGTTTTGTGAGGATTTTTAACACAACAGGGGGGATAAATAGAGAGATTAAAGTCATTTGCAGCTGTGAAAAAGCATCCGGTGGGGAAAGTAGGACAGAGGGTTTACATGGGGGCTGTTGACCCGCACACCAGATTATTTAACACTTGTTTTTCTTCTGATGGCAGCGCTTAATTTAATTTCCCCCCTGTCCTGCTCCTTGCTTTGATGACAGAGCTTGAACCCTCCCAAGGGCCGCTGCCACATCGCGAACTTGCGGCAGCTGGGAGTTCATTACACAGGGCTCGTCCGGCCGGGAGAGAAGATGAAAAGGGAGCAAACTGCGAGGAAATTTTTTTGGGGAAGCCTTGATTTAGTAGGAGTTCATTTGCTGAGGTTTTGCTGTCAGTAAATTGGCGGTGAAAAACGGGCCTTTCTGAGCGAGCTGCTCTGTGTGGCAGTTGTTAACAATGCAGCCATTTAACTCAATAATCACTTTTCTCTCCCTCTGGGGAGCTGTTAGCGCCACAATTCCACTTTATTTTTATCCCCGGCTGGCTCGATTTGTTTTCTAATACATAAACAATTAATCCTAAGAAGGTGGTGTTGTGAAACTGCCTCTTTCGACAGCGGCAACGAAAGGTCACTGTGTGTATAAAGGCGTCTGTGAATCTCTGAGGGATAATCCTTCTCTTTTACAAATGCAGAGCCCTTTTTAACCATCCAAGTCCCTAAGCTCTGCTTCTCTTGTTTAATTGTACTTTTAAAGTCTGTTATGCTCTGCGTGCAGGCCCACGTGCTCCAGTTTTCATTAATATTACGGGAATGATTTGGGGCACTTACTGTAGAATATTAAAGTATATTTTTTTTTCAGAAGGCACCATCATCTGTTGCCATGGAAACCCGAATAGTAGTAAAGATGTAGGTCTGAGGCTTTGAACCTCGAAAGCCACGGACAAGGGTTGTTTCTTATAGGAACAATTACTTTTGTACATGAAATCCAGTTAAGTGGAGAGAAGAAAGAGAAATAAATTGATCTGTTCAGCATTGCTCTGACAATCGTCTTGAATAACGTTCAGCACAGAAGGATCAGTGTCTCTGATTCTCTCTATGTGTATGGTGTGGGTTTTTTAAAGCTCATTATTTATCATAATAGTTGTTTTATGCCTCGGGTAATTTTCATTGTGATTTTATAAGTGAGGTGCACAAATGTGTATTGGCAGGTATTGTTCTTTGCCTGAATGGAAAATACTGACTGTACAATGGAGAGGCGTGCATTGGAACTTAAATATTTTGGCAACAGGCAAATTTGAGACTGATTAAATGTGGCCCTAATTGAGAAAAAGAATAAAAATAGCAGATGTTGTCTGAAATCAACCTACCAAAATCTGATTGAATACATGGCTTTGCTCAGTGATGAGAGTGATAATACTTCTGCTTTCCCACAGAAATCCTGCAGCCTGGTTGACATCCCCAGAAACCCTTACGGTGTTTGGGTGATGAGCAGCAGGATGTGTGTGCGTGTGTGCATTGCTATATAAAGCCCTCTGTCTTTCTAGAGAGACATCCCTTAATTTTTTATGGAAACTGCTGCAGTCTGTTTCCTCGCTGTCTTGTAAGGCACAGATTAAAAATGTAACTGAGCTTCCAAAAAAATGCTTGTAGGAACATCCATAGATGAGACTTCCCTTACATGAATTTGAAATAGCAGCAGCATGCAGGGGTCACCTGCTGCTGTGAACAAGTTGTAGTCCAGGTCTCCATCTGTGAAGCAGGAAACCTTCTGTGTCTCCCCTTGCCTCAGTAGCAGAGGGCTCCACTCCCCTGGGGAAGGGCTTGTGGGTTGCCATTCCTTGGCTCTGTGCTCATATTCTTGATAAGAAGGTGGTATATGGCTCTTGTGGTATTTCTGGAACGTTTTATGGAGCAGCATTACTTGGCTCATTGAAGCCAATGTATTTGGCCTGGAGTCACTTTTTTTATACCACTCACTGTTCCTAGTTTTCATATTTTTCTTTAGCTGGTGCTCTCCCCTGTTTGTGCTGGATGTACCTTCATTTAGGTGGTCCCTGCTTATTTTTGAGACATCTTTACCTACCTCTTACCCTGCCACCTTCCTGGCCTAGTGCTGTCCCTTACTCTGAATGCCATTCCAGGCAGAACCAGAGAAAAAGAGCAGGCACGCAAAAGTGGTGGATGTTGTTGATGGCATCAGTGAGGACTTCTCACAGCCTGGTCCTATTTTTCTGTGCACTTGTCATTACATAACAAAAAGGGTTCATTATTGTGAGCTGTAAAGATCATGCATCTTCATGGTAAAGGAGACAATTACTGTCTTAATCAGACTATGCATCATTTAATCAGTCCTGCTTGTTTTTTAATATCCAATAAATACATCCCATCTATCACTGCAGTTCAGAGATGTCAAATGCTTTGTAAACTGGATGGCAGGACATTGCACATTCCAGAGGAAAATGCTGATAAGAAAGAAATTTCAGCTAAAGAGAAGAAGGATCTCTGGAGAAGGAAAGCTGCTAAGGTGTTGTTCAATGCCCCAGTTAAAGATGATGTAATTCTAGGAAGTCCTGGTAAAACAGGACAAGAAACCCCAGGAAGAAAGAACCTACTTAGTGCTTGGTCTCCTTTGGTTATCTTGTTTTCTTTTAAGTAGTGCTTGTAAATCAATCCAAGGCCAGTTGCTTGATTCCTTTTCTCCAGCTGGATCCCCCTGGGACTGCAGCCTTGGGAATTCAAACCGACTTGGTGAATTCTGCTGCTGTTTGAAGCTGTGCTGCTCATGTAGCTGAAGAATGATTGAGCTGCTTATGAATTTTGGGAGGATGGGACCTGGCTCTTGTTCCTTGATATTTTTGAGCTCATCTCTGAGGAAGGCTGTGGGGTTTGACAGCTGATGATGTTGTGTGGGCACAGATCAGTGCTGCAGCCTGAGCGACCTCCGCTTACGCAAAGCTCTTTGTTCAGCCATGCTGCTCCCTTTGTGCTGGAAGTGCTCAAAGTGTCCCATATCTCATGTTTGCTTAGCTGAAATGGCTTCAGATCTGGCTTTGCAGAGGAAACAGAGTTTATCACTTTTTTTTTCCACATATATCCTTGTCAATCTCAGCTTCCTTCCTGGTAGTGACTGTGTTGAATCACTGGGAAGCAGCTCCTGGCTGTGAATTCAGCTGTGGAGTGAAGGAGGGCTGCTCCACTCTTCTCCTCTGCAATGCTGTAAAGAACAACAAAACCAGGAGTATTACCACTTCACCGCTTCAGCCAGAGTTTATCCATTTTTTTTGTTGTTGAAAATCAATCCTTCCCTCTTTTGAATTTCAGGAAAGTATCATTACCTGTGTGAGCAAAAGTAGGGCTTCAGGATGTGCTGGGGATGTTTTATTGGAATATTTTGCTTTTGACTCCAGCATTGCTGAATTTGTTGCTGCTACCTTAATCTGAACATGTGTGAATCTTCTTCCCCTTATTACTGACTCAAAGATCAACCCTCAATAGCAGAGGGGAGAAAAGAAATCCTAAATAAGCAAATATACCAACTTTGACGTGAGCTTTCGGGGTCTTTTATTTAATGGCAAAGTGTGGAGTCGGGGATGGTAGTGGTGCCACGTGGTTTTGTTTATTTGAGAAGATAATGATGATTTGTAGGAGTGAAAAGCAGTGTGTGATTGTGACCAACTAGTAGAAGTAGGGCACAAAGCAGGGGAGGAAGAAGGGAATTAAAGCAATCTGACTGCTCTATAATGGGCCTTTCTTCCTTTAGAAATATTTACTGGAAGTGCAGCAGCATTTGCTGGATAAGCAGAAGAGCACTTCTGTCAGCAGGATGGGAAGCTGCTGAGCTTGATGGTTTGTTCCTCCAGAAAAGGGATTTGCTGTCAACATGTACCCACTTAGGTAGGGGCAGCCCAAATCTCATTCTGCATTCCTAGGTGGGAATTCAGTGCTCTAATGGGAACAGTTGCTGCTGAAAGTGTAAAGTGCGGTGTGTTTCTACCACAGTCAGTCATTTCTCAGGGAAATATTTTGTGGTTTTGATGTTTCTACAGAGATGTGTGGCTGAGAGGTAGATTAAAAAAAAAACCCAACCAGCTGAGGCAAGAGGCTATCTGTGTAACTCTGGTTATTCTTGGCTGGTACCAAGAATTTTTTACTAATTTGTTCTTAAGCACCAAAATAAACAATAATGAGCTATTTCTGGTGTTTTCCATTCACGTCCACCTGTTTAAAAGAGGTGAATATCTCTAAAAAGTCTGTTCTGGGCTTTCTCTGGTCTTTAGCTTGGGTGTGATTGTCAAGTGGCTGGGCAGAAGTGCTTGTGACCTTCTCATTGTTACCTTCTCATCCCAGAGAGGCAATTGCCACTTTTGCAATGGTACCAAGTCCTCTCCTAATGAGCCTCTTTAATAGAAACTCCTTTTCCCCTCCTAATTGTTTATTAAACCTGAAGGGATGGCTTTGTTGTGTGGTACCTTTGGAACCCTTGAAGAGCCAACTGCTAAATGCTTTAGAGGCACAAATTACTGGGGTTTTTGATATCCTGAAGAATGTTTTCTTTGCAGTTGTATAAGGGAGAAACAGAAACCGCAGCAGCAACGTGAGCAGTGCCACAGTCAAGCAAGAAGGGTGGCAGCTCACAGGATCCTGGTGTTTGGTGGGGGTTAGTGATGGAGAGAGTGATGGGAAGGAGAATATGGTAAATTTATAGCAGTAGGAAGAGAAAGAGGAAAGGGGACTTTGCCAGAACAGAAACAGTGAAGAAGCAGACATAAAATAAAGCTCTGAAGCGGGCTGCTGGATGCTCTCAGGCTGGGAGGGTGGCTAGCACTGATAGAATCTCTCTTTCTTTAAGCTAAACGTCCACCAGAGTCATTGTGAGATAGCTCATGGCTGTAAACTTTGCTCCTTAGCCTGAAACATGGGATACAGCACCTAGCTCTTGTCTTTCATTCCACTGATATCTCCCTTCACAAACCAAACTGATGTGAATATTTAGAATTTACCAGCAGCCCATTCTAGGTTTGCTTAGAAAAGCATCTATTTATATGTTATATTTGCCAGTTGCTAGTATTTTGAGAGCCTTAACCATGCCAGCAGCAGTTCTCCCTGTTGCTCCTCCAGCTCAGCTGGTATCTCATAGTTCTGCTCGTGTGCTCACACTACAGTTGCACACTTGATTTCAGAAGTGGGAAGGAATAAGCATGTGAGAGGAAAAGCCTATCATATTTACACTCTGGCTGTCCCACAGTGGCTGATCAGTGTGGAATTCACGTTCGCTGGACATCATTTCTTTGCCCAGGTTTTGTCTCCTGAGAAGGTGAAGGGCACAGAGAGGCCTCAGAGAAAAGGAAAACAATTCTGATCTCATTTGCTTCTCCTGTGTTGTGCTCACATTGGAATGTGTTTGGAGATTGTTTACCCACAGGTGATTGTTCCATTGCATTCTGCTGGGAGTTGTTTTCACTCTTTGGCCAGTCAGGGCCAAGCTGTGTCAGGGCTCTGGAGAGAGTCACCAGTTTTCATTATTATCTTTTTAGCATTCAGTCAGTATCCTTTCTGTATTCTTTAGTATAGTATAGTGTTCTTTAATATAATATAGTATAATAGCAATAAATTAATAAATAAATAGTATAAAGTAATAAATTAACTTTCTGAGAACATGGAGTCCTCCTCATCATTCCTTCCTTCATCACTGGCCCTACACTTACAATAGATCAGGATATTTTGGGTACCTCAGTGCCTCACTGGGCCTGGGTCAGAGCCTGTGCCAGACAGCCCAGATGTGCCTCAAACTGTGCAGCAGCCAACCCTAATTAAACATCCAGGAGCTATCACCCACCTGAATAAAACCAGTCACTCATCTTTGCCCCTTCCCTTCAAGATCTGGTTTTGAGCCTTTCACTTGAGACAGATTTTTTTTGTGTTGCATTGGCTGCACAGGGCACAATCAGCTGATGGATTTGACTTTCAGATGGGTGGCTGGAAGCTCCTGTGGTGTGGCTGCTGTGCCAGCACTGACTCATTCCCTCTCTGGAAGGTGCCCTGGGGCCTCTGCTGCTCTCCTGCCTGGCAAGGCAGGTACAGAGAGCAGGGCTGGAGGGCTGCCAGCATCCCCTGACTCCATGGCACAAACAGTGCATTTGGTCCTTACCAGGGATGCTGCATTGCACCCCCTATTTCCTTGTGGGAATTGAGAATTTACTTGTTTGTATAAATTAAATCTAGACCCACTTGTGATTTCATGTAAATCCAACCTGAATAATTATTTTGTTGAAAAAAGCTGCTCCAAACCAGCCACTTCCCCGCAGTTCTTGAGTTTCAAATATATTCCATCAGGGAGGATGAATCCGTGTGATCTAGTAAAAAATAATAGGTTTCCAAAAACAGAAAAAAAAAATCTCATTTTAAAAGAGATTTTTTGCTATGCAAATGTTGTTCAAAACATTTCCCCAGCTTCCTGAATAAATTTTTTGTTGGTGATAGGGTTTCCTACGCAAACAGTAAATATTTTTATGATTAAAACATGGGAGATTGTGTATGTACTAACAGCTATCAGCACGTGGTAGGAATGATCAGAGAAGTGGAAAGCTTGGAAATAAACACAGTGTCTCTGTTGGCACAGGGATAACCCTGGAGACTGCCAAGGCCAGAGCCTGCAAAAATAAGAAAGTATAATTAATTGTCCTTAAATGAACTTACCAAGCAAAAATAACCCTTTTAAAGTAAACACTCAACTTTGCATTTTTCATAATAAAGCTTTTCTATCTGCCAAAGATTTCCATGTTCTATAATGTGTTTATTAAGATTTCTGTGCATATTTATTGTGAAAAAAATTAACATACAGAGTACAGCTGCACTGGACATCTGCTTTACCCTTGCACTTTGATTTTCTAGTAATAATACAAAAGCATTTCTGATAATGGCTGGGAAGTAAAGTTTTGGAATGTTTATTGGTGATTTCTGAAGGTCACTTGGCAGTTGTCTATATTGAATCACTCCTGGGTTTTGGTATGATTATTTGGTGTAGGTTTTTTGATGGTGTGGGGTTTTTTTGTTTTGTTTTTGTTTTGTTTGTATTTTTAAAGAGGTTTTGCTTCCATGCTGACGAGCTGCTACTGCTAACAGAATGCCCAATAAATGAATGTTTCAGTGAAAGAAATATTAAATTTCCTTCTGTCCTTTAATGTAATTCCCAGTGGTCACTGACTTCAGGGTGACTTGCAGATGTTTAAAACATGAAACAGCAGCAGCATTAACAACAAATAAACCCCAAACTTGTATCATGCTGCTTGCCAAGTGTAATTCATGCTAGAATTGCTGCAGAAAATACAGGAGAGTATTTGGATTATCCACAAAGTTCTTCCTCATAGGGGATGACAAAAGGATCACTCATCACATTCAGACTTCTGATGCAATTTCTATTAAAACTGAGAACATTTAGAAGTAGTTCCTGTGTAAGTTTTGCTTGGTGATGGTAAACTTTCAAATTTTCAGTTCTTAAAAAAAAAGTCGGCATTGAGCGTCTCAAACAGAAATTTAGCAGAAATCCTGAGTAGTATTACAATGTAAATGCAGAGTGAAGGTATATACAAAGTGATTTTTGAGTGGAGGAGAGGAATCTGGGGGTGATTAATGCTGAGATTTTTGAGAGGACTGACTGGTAATTGGTGGCATATTTGCATCAAACTGAACGTGGGTTTGAAAAGCAGCAAATGCACTAAGGGCAGAATGTGCCACCTGCTGTGTTTGTATTTTAAAAAGTATATATCAGGATTTTTTTCTGCCTGGAATATTCTCCCTGAGCATCCTCTTATTTCCAGGGGTGACAAATTAACATATTGAGAGTACACACAAGTGACAGCAATTTCTCCTCTTTGAAGAGAGATTTACAGTATCTAAATCCATTTAATTTCTGCATCTCTAACTGAGAATGGAGCTGGGAAGGGGAGAGTACCTCAGAGGGAAGGAAGGGGAATAAGGGAGAAATATTTAATGTACAGTGAAAGGAATAGAATGAGATAAAAACAAGCAAATAATTACTTTGGGCATTATGAAAATCTTACTGCAGATCCATGAAGCTGTGGAATTGTGTCCCAGAGGAAATGGTGGGAACTCTGTCTGAGTCACTTTAATTTAGACAGGACAAAAAATTGAACAATCCACTGCAGGCTTTTTTTCCTCTAAAACTTCTGACTTTATTATAATGCTGTTGACGAGGGAACAGAAGAGGAGGTAGAGTGAGGAAAAAAAAAAGTGTGATGGTGCTGTATTTAGCATAAGTGATAACACATACTAATGCTCCTCTGCTGTTTCTTAATTAATCTGATTATCTGTGAAATATCAACAGCATCATGGTGAAGGCAAGATTGAATCATGTGCCCCTCCAAATCCCCCTCACCCCCAAATCTGCATTTACACCTTATCTAGCCTGGGGGCAATTAGTGAGTGTGGGATTTAAAAGCCCGACCAGCACAGCACCCCCCAAACAAACAACCAACCCCACAAAAAACCTCAGCCAAACCCCCCAAGCAAACAGAACAGCAGCCCAAACAAAACCCAATTAGAAGTGCAATCTATGATTTGTAGGTGCTGAAGAAGCACATAATGTACCAGTCAGAGAGAGGAGGAGTGTTAGGCATGTGATGCTTTATTTCTGTAGCAGAATTCCTGAGTGCTCGTGGGTGAATTGTTGGAGAGCTGAGGCAGGGGAGCATCAGCTCTTACCCTGGGGGGGCTGAGGTGGGACCCCAAAAAGGGCTTTAGGTGTCACATCACACCTGTGTGAGGGGTCCATGCAGGACCCTGAGCACCCTAAAAATCCCTGAGCTGCCAATGGGGAATGTGAAAAATGCATATTTTATGATTGGATTTTTGTAAATATTAAAATGAATATTATATGTGTTATGTTGGAAAGTTATGCTGTATTAATTTTCTTAAGTAGTGTGTTAAATATAGTTTTAGGTTATAACATAATGTTAAAATAGAAACTATGCTATTTTTTCAAGAGAGGATTTTTAAAGAGATACCTTTTTTAAAGAGAGGACTTCCAAGATAGCAGCCACAGGACACCTGAATTTTTCAGAGAAAGAGGATTTATTGCCCCATTATCAGAAGAAATGAACTTCTTCCTGCCTCACACAGTCCTGAAGATGCTGTGAGGATTCAGAGGAAGAAGCTGACACTGCCCAGACAGAATCCTGTGTCTGAATGGAATTTCAGCATCATGTATGAGGTGTATGAATATGCAACAGGCTGTTGTTTTAAAGGGTCAATCCTCTGTTAACGTGGGTCCTTTTTCGGGCTTATTTTGCCCAGAAAGAGGTATCCAGACTGTCCATAACTCTTTGTTTTTATTGTCTCATATTGTCCTAATCCAAATTATCCAATTTTTTATTACTCTAATTATATTATTATTTCATAACCATTTAATTACTATTAAACATTTAACATTTTAAAAACAAGTGATTGGCGTTTTTTGCAGGGAACATCACATTATGTTAACGTGGGTTAATCCTCAATCTTTGAGTGCTTGAAAGGACAGGGTTGAACACAGAGCTCTGAGATGGGGTGGTGAGTGTGTCTGAATGTTGGTGAAAGTCCAGAAATTCTATAGCTGTGGGGAAACCTGAGAGGAAATTAATAATTCTCTCTGTGGAGCTCAGTTTGCATAGTGTGCAGTAAATAATGCATGGACCCACGGAGCCAACAGTAAAAATAAAACAAAATATTGAGTAGCTGCCCCTCCAGTCAGGCCATCCATCTTTTGCATAAACAACTAAAGGTCCCTCGGCAGAAGTGTGTGCTCAGGTGATTTTTTCAGTCAAACCTGCAAGAGGATTGGCACAGGGTTTTGTGGATAACCTTCCACTAGTGCAGCTAAGACCCTTGGGAAAGCTTGATTATTTATTGATGTTAATATTTCTCTTTTCTTAGTGTGCCTCTGTGGCAGGGAAGCCCATCAGCTGAGTGGTCAGGAATTTGTGGGCTTCTCTTTTTGGCTGCATGAATGTACAAGGGGAGTTTGCTGCTCTCTGTAATTCTGCAATACCCTCAACTTTTTTGTATCATGCCAGAATTGATAAAGCAGGGATATAAACAGAAGTTTGGGGATTTGGGCAGAGTAAAATGCTGTTCCAGTCTAAACAATTTGTGGTTCTATGTAGTGAAAGAAGCTCTTGACAAGCCACAGGAATTTAAGGGAAGTGTGTTGGAATTAATAGATTTGCTTTTTGCTGTCACAGATTTAAATTCCACTGGCACCTAATTCATGCAGGAAGGCAGAGCTGTCACTTCTCAGGCTCTGTCTGTGTCAGGATGGTGACTTAGATAATTGCTCAGAACTAGATAGCACTGGAAATTTTTCTTTTATGACAATTCAGGACAAAATAGGAGCCTGAAAACTTAACCTGTATTTTATTGGTAGTGCATGTCCTCAGAGCTGTGCAGGCAGCTCCTGTGTGATCATGAAGGGCTGCCAGGAATTTTATTGTGGTTTAGACTTGCAAGGAGGCAGTTGGACTGCAATGAATTGGGATTTGAGCCTTTATGGGTTTGTTTAAATTTGTATTTTCTATGTGGTGCAAATACTTCTTGTTTGAACCAAAATCAGCATCATGTACAGAATTAAGGTCACCCTGTGCTTCACTGGAGTATAGAATGCTGGGTGGGGAAATCAATACTGTTGCAATTAAATGGAATCATTTGAATCCCATTAAAGACAAAAAGGAGGAGAGCAAACACTGTTATTTATCAGTCAACTTGAGGGAATTAATGTCTTCTGAAAATTAGCTTCAACCCTGTTTTTTTGCTATTGTTCTCAGCATTGATATTACCACAGAGTTAGAGAACAAATTATAATGAGTTTTTTCCAAACTTTCCTTTTTCTTTATGCCCTGAGGCTTCCAACCCATTTTCCTTACTCTGCTCTCTCCTTTTGCAAGGCATTTAGTGGCTGTTCATTCCTGCTGTGTTCCTGCAATGCCCATGCATGTTAAATGATATTCTAGGAATTTATAGTGGCACAGCAGCAGGTGTTTATCTGTGTGCTCATCGGATGTGCCCAGTAAATCTGCACATCTCTTTCTGTTCTGATGCTGTCAGGGTGACTGGAGTTATTTAGGAAACCTCTAGATTTTCCTCTGTGACAATTCTGTTAAGAGAAGTAAAAAGGTTAAAAAGATAGCAGTGGTTAAAAATGTGAAAAACGCCAATCACTTGTTTTTAAAATTTTAAATGTTTAATAGTAATAAAATGGTTACAAAAATAGTAATACAATTAGAGTAATAATAATTTGGACAAATTGAATTAAGACAATATGAGACAATAGACACAAAGAGTTATGGACAGTCCAGGTAACTTTTCTGGGCAGCAGGAGCCCGAAAAAGGCCCCACGTTAACAGAGGATTAACCCTTAAAAACAACAGCCTGTTGCATATTCATACACCTCATACATGATGCATAAATTCCATTCAAACACCGGATTCTGTCTGGTCAGTGTCAGCTTCTTCCTCTGAATCCTAACAGCACCTTCAAGGTGGGAAGAAGTTCATTTCTTCTGATAATGGAGCAATAAATTCTCTTTCTCGGAAAGACTCAGGTGTCCTGTGGCTGCTATCTCACTGTGAGTCCTTTCTTTAAAAAAAGTATTCTACATAGCATCATTTCTATTTTAACCATTTTTATAATCTAAAACTATATTTAACACACTACCTAAGAGAATTAATACAGCATTACTTTCCAACACAACACATATAGTATTCATTTTAATATTTGTGAAAAGCCAATCATAAAATACATGCATTTTTCACAAAAATGTTTTAGCAGATTTTTCTTAGTCTTTGGTCTTGACCCATGTTTTTTTCATGAAGGGAAGACAGGAGAATGGTGGTTCATGCCAAGCTGCAGGTGCAGGGAGGGAAGCCCTGCTGGAGGGGATCTTCCTGTGCTGCTGGGTTTTGCTTTTCTCCTCCTTGGGCTCATCCCACCCAGCCACCAGTGCTTCACCTCATGCCTGCCAGAGGCTGCAGCCTGCTGAGAGTTCTGCAATACTCACCAAGGGTCTTGAAACCCCTGAAAAATCCAGCAAGACCAGGGCAAGGATTGCCCCCCTGTGCTGGGCACTAGTGAGACCCCACCTCTGATTCTGGGGTTGGTTCTGGGGCCTTGTAACAAAGAGCTGGAGGGGCTGGAAAGTGTCCAGGGAAGGGAATGGAGCACCAGGAGGGGCTGAGGGAGCTGGCAAGGGATTCAGACGATGCTCACCAAGGGTCTTGAAACCTCTGAAAAACCCAGCAGGACGAGGGCAGTGATTGTCCCCATGTGCTGGGCACTGGTGAGGCCCCACCTCGAATCCTGGGGTTGGTTCTGGGGCCTTGTGACAAAGACCTGGAGAGTGTCCAGGAAAGGGAACGGAGCACCAAGAAGGGCTGAGGGAGTTGGGAAAGGAGCTCAGACAGGAGAATGGTGGTTCATGCCAAGCTGGGGGTGCAGGGAGGGAAGCCCTGCTGGAGGGGATCTTCCTGTGCTGCTGGGCTTTGCTTTTCTCCTCCTTGGGCTCATCCCACCCAGCTGTGAGTGCTTCACTTCAGGGCTGCTGCCTGCTGGAGATTTCTGCAATGTTCACCAAGGATCTTGAAACCTCTGAAAAACCCAGCTGGACCAGGGCAGGGATTGTCCCTCTGTGCTGGGCACTGGTGAGACCCCACCTCTGATTCTGGGGCCTTGTGACAAAGGCCTGGAGGGGCTGGAGAATGTCCAGGGAAGGGAGTGGAGCACCAGGAGGGGCTGAGGGAGCTGGGAAGGGGCTCAGGCTGGAGAAAAGTAGGCTCAGGGGGGACCTTGCGGCCGTGCACAACTCCTGACAGGAGGGGACAGCCTCCTGGAGAGTTCTGTTGAGAATGCAATGCTCACCAAGGATCTTGAAACCTCTGAAAAGTTCAGCAGGACCAGGGCAGGGATTGCCCCCCTGTGCTGGGCACTAGTGAGACCCCACCTCTGATTCTGGGGTTGGTTCTGGGGCCTTGTAACAAAGAGCTGGAGGGGCTGGAAAGTGTCCAGGGAAGGGAATGGAGCACCAGGAGGGGCTGAGGGAGCTGGCAAGGGATTCAGACAATGCTCACCAAGGGTCTTGAAACCTCTGAAAAACTCAGCAGGACCAGGGCAGTGATTGTCCCCATGTGCTGGGCTTTGGTGAGGCCCACCTCGAATCCTGGGGTTGGTTCTGGGGCCTTGTGACAAAGACCTGGAGAGTGTCCAGGAAAGGGAATGGAGCACCAAGAAGGGCTGAGGGAGCTGGGAAGGGGCTCAGCCTGGAGAAAAGGAGGCTCAGGGGGCACCTTGTGGCTCTGCACAACTCCTGACAGGAGGGGACAGCCACAGGTTGGGCTCTGCTCCAGGGAACAGGGACAGGAGTAGAGGGGAAGGCCTCAGACTGGGCCAGGGGAGGTTTAGTCTGGAGATTAAGGAAAATTTCTTCATGGAAAGGGTTGTCAAACACTGGTGCAGCTGCCCAGGGCAGTGGTGGAGTCACCATCCATGGGGGAAATGAAAAGGTGTGTGGATGTGGCATTTGGGGACGTGGTTTAGAGGTGGCTTGGTCAGTGCTGGGTTAACAGTATGACTCAATGATTTTAGAAGTATTTTCCAGCCTAAACAATTCCATGATTCAGCGTTGTGGGAGAAGCTTGTGGCAAGTTGTAAAAATCTGTGAGAAGCATGGTGGGATTAAGAAGTTTGCTATTTGCAAAATTGCAGTTTTCTCTTTGTCATGGAGAGAGATTCCAGTGGCATGGAATTCATGCAGGGGTACAGGGCTGCCACTTCTTAGCCTGTCTGTCAGAACAGGAATTAAGCTAATTGTTCAGGAATAGATGGAACTTGGAATTTCTCTTTTATGGGAACTCAGTACAAAATAAAAGCCTGGGAACTTAAACTGCAGTTTACTGGCAGCACATGTCCTTAGGACACAGTAATAAAAGAGTACAAAGTAATGGAAGCAGGAATTGCATGTCCAAGCTAAATATTTATGTATGAATTGACCTTGGCTCTTTCTACTCCTTTCCTTGCACTTTAATATTTTAAAGAGGAAGTAAATACCAATGAAAAATTATTTGTTGTATTGAATACTGTTCCCCTGGATACCTCTCATCAGATGATAACTTTGATTCCAAAGATATTAGGGAGGAGGAAAATGTTTATGTTGCTGTTTTACAGCAAGGCAAATCGAGTACAAGAACATTATCTGTAATATATCAGTAATTGCACAAGGAAATTATTTAAAGAAAATGTATTTAAAGATGAACATGAATCAAGGTTCCCCTCCCCCAGCCCCTGATGATACTGCACTGTTAATTAATTCTTTCAGACTAAAGGATATCACAGCTCTCTGTCTGCTCCTGGTTTACCAGGAAAATCAAAGTACTCTGACTCACGACAATTTTATTTGGTAATCTCACAGGTGAGAATGAAATCTTGCCTTTTTATGCTAACTTCAGCTTTCCTTGGGGGCAAGGCAGCCCAGTGAATGTTGCACTGAAATCGTGCAGTGTGTGAGAGCTGGGCTCCCTTCACAGCACTCTTCATAATCCCAGGAATTGCTGCACTGGGGATGCTCCATTAGAGAGGAGGAGGAATTTGGTATTGTGTTAGTGTTACTGTCATATTTTTTGAAAACTCTCTTTGTTAGGATTTTTACGCTTGGGAAGCTGAGAGGCCTCAGAGAAAATCAAACCAATAATTATTTTACTGCTTCTCTTGTGTTTTGTTGCTTTAGAATGTAGTTGGAGATTGTTTATCCAACATGTGAATTGTGTTTACTTAATGGCTAATCACAGCCAGCTGTGTCAGACTCTGAGGAGTCAGTCACGAGTTTTCATTAATATCTTGTTAAGCCTTCTGTCTATCCTGTCTCTATTATTTTGTATAGTTTTAGTACAGCATAACATAACATAACAGCCTCCTAAGAACAGGGAGTCAGATTCATCGTTTCCTCCCTGATAATTTCTTCCTGCCATAGGGGACCCTGAAAATACCAAATCTTTAGATCAGGGATTTGGAGGCTCAGCTTCCCTGGTCCAAACTCTGTTCCCATCTTGTTTGATAACCTTGAGCAAATGAATTTTTGGATTGTAAGGATGGTCCTTACAACTTACATAAGTCTGTTGTAAGGACCATCCTTATTTCTTTTCTATCTCTCAGAAGTTTGGGGGTGCTCAGTGAACACTGGGGAATTATTTGAGGATCTCCTGGTGTAAGGTGGCATGGGGATGTGTGTTTTCAGGTTGGCTCCTATTTCTCACTAGCATCAAAGGATAACTTCTCAAAAAGGTTTGTTTAGATCTTGGCTGTCATCCATGAACATGTATTCAATAAAATCAGTGGAGTTACTTCTTGTTCACCTTCCAAAAACCTCAGGAACACTGAGTGGTGCCAGCTCTTCCTTGGAGGAAGAGATCATGGAATGGTTTGGGTTGGAAGGGACCTTAAAGACCTCATTCCACCCCTGCCATGGCAGGGACACCTTCCACTGTCCCAGGCTGCTCCAAGCCCTGTCCAGGCCTGGCCTGGGACACTCCAAGGATCCAGGGGCAGCCACAACTTCTCTGGGCACCTCCTTCATTCCTTCCCATGGACATGGATAATCCACATGAACCTTCCTGAGGCTGAGCTTTCCCCGCTCTCCCCGTGTGTCAGGTTCTCCAATCCCTTCATTATTGTTGCCTTCTGCTGGATTTGCACCAGGACATCATGTAATAATTGTGTCTGTGTGTCTGTTTTAATCCTCTCTGCACACATCAACCCTAATGCTAAACCTGTTTGTACTGTCACATTTTCCTCTGTGTGTATTTTACACATACATGTATATTTTAGGATTTATTTGGAGGTAGCTGATGCACAGGATAGGATTTCCCAGGTGATTCTTGCTTGATTAAATTTCAGTGTGTGCTTGCTCAAATATTTGTCTTTGCTGAATAAATTGGTGTATTATGTTCATCTTGATTTACTGTCTCAGTGCTGTCCACTTGGTACAGAAAGCTAATAATCAGAGTGTCAGCAGCTGTTATATTTTCATTTAAGGGAAAACATACTAATTCTTTTTTGAGACAATGTACAAGAGGAGAGATTTATTTTTTGTGTCACACTGACTTGTCTATAATTATTTTTGCTAGAAGCCGAGTTGTTTTTTTTTTTAAGAGCTTCTTGAACAATTTATTTGGTTCTTTTGGAGAGCTGAAAATGCTTCTAGTACTTGGCCTCATTAAAGTGTGGATATCCCTGCTGTCTTGTGGTTTGGACTCTAGGACTAAACCTAGCTTAGAAGCAAGTTTAAAGTGTGTTTTAATTTCGTAAATTATAAAAAAATCAAGTCAGTTTTGTGTCCTGTGGTGTGTTGGGTGGGCTGGGGCTGTTTGTGGTTTAACTCACATTCATAGGGAGTGGTGCCACCAAGTGTAGTGCTGCATATTTGACACCTCCAAAATCCCTTTTCTGCCAGCACTCTCTTTGAGACTTATTTTTGCATTTGATCACATCTTAATATAGCAGAGCAGCCTTTGTAGGAGAAAGAGGGTTGTTTCTTTTTTCATTGATGGGGCTGCAGTGGAGAGAGCTCTCAGTGGAGGCAGACTCTGCTGTGTGTGGGTAAGGCTGTGTGCCCAAACCACCCTGATTAGCCTGGCTTTGCTCCTGTGGCTCCACTGGCACCTCAAACCCATTACAGGTTTGTCAGTGCTGCTGTCTGTCTGCTTGGAGCTGTCTTGTTAAATTAAATGATTTCTGAAATATTCCCCTGCCTGCCTGTGGTAGTGTGTGAACTGCAAGCACTGCAAGTATTCCTGGAAGCAGGTTTTATAAATGAGACTATTTTAAATGTGTGCATTAAACATGGTAAGGGAGAGCTCCTGTGCTTTGAATCCCCCTGTTTTGGTGAGGAAAATGTGGGCATTTATCTGGACTTGTACACATCCATGGTTGGTGTAGTTCTCATCTTGCCTGAGTCTGAAGGAACTCCTACATTGTTTTTTAGCAGATGGAAAGGATGGTTTAGGATGAGACTTTGCTGTCTGAGCTGAGGCTGTGCAGGCTCCTGTGGCTGCAGAGAGCCTTTGGTTCATGTTGGAGGGGTCCCAAGTGTTATGAATAAGAAGCTTGACTAGGCCAATATTCAAGCAGCAATCAATTTATTAATTAATGTGGTAAAGTATGAGCAATACAGTGCTGGGTACAGTGGGGGAAGTTTTCCCTCCACCTGCACACTGATAGTTAAGGCTTACAGGTATTTATAGGGGTCCTCATCAGCTTTCTCAGCAGTTTCTATTCCAATTTTTACTCACCAACAGTTTTTATTTCCTAATTTTTACACAGTCACAATTCTATACACAATTGTGATTTAGTTTTTCTCAGGATGTATCCCAAAAGGAGTATCCCAGATGGGGGGGGATCTGGTTTCCAAAAGGTGAAAGACAAGTCCCATCTAGTGAAGTCCAGCTCCCCAGATGTGGGTCCACCTTTCAATTACAAGGACTATAAATCTCATAACAGTGATGTCCAGCTTCCCTTGGTCAAAACCATAAACCCTTAAGGTGATGTTTATCTTCCTTTCTCAAGCTGCTTTTCTCTGGTTTGTTAAGGCCTGAGATAAGCATATTTCCTTTATAAACATTCCAAAGCTATAGTTTCAAGGATACAAGCAATATTCTAAAATTATACTTCAGAAGGTTATTATTGCAGAACTCTTTAAGGCTTAACTACAAGCAAAGAGCAACATCCTTAACTCTTTAATTCAAATGCTCCTAAATCAACCAAGGTTAATTGCAAACAAAAGACAGGTTCAAAGGCCTTCTTCCATGCTTTAGTTTCCTCAGTTATTATTAAAATTTGTAACTGTTCCATGGTTTGTCTCCACACACATCACAATCACAAATACACACACTGCCTGTGTGTACCTGACACGAAACACAGCTTTGTATTTCACACAAGGAGACAGGGTGAGCCTCAGTCCTGTCTGCAGCTGTGCAAGTGGGGGCAGAAATAACTCATTTACCTCTATCCCAGCAGTGTTAGCAAGACAGGAGGAAATTGTGTCAGTTTTCACTGTATCCTTGCAGCATTACTTACTTTTTTGGGGGAAATCTTAAAGTTTTATATTACATGATGTAGGAATTGCAATGGAGTATTTTATTGATGAGTGAAATCAAAATCAATACTCCAACACTTGTTGAGGAGCAATCCTTGGCAGAAAGCATGGAAATTCTGCTTCAGTTCAGAACAAAACATTACTTTGGAATGAACAATTAAAATCTATTGATTTTTAACTTGGAGGTATTAAAGTAAGGAAGTTTAGTGTCAGCCTCTAAATTGCTTTCTTTTAGCACTGTTTCCTCATCCAGATAAAGCCTTGCATGTAGAGCTGACTGCTTTTTTCCTTTCCCCCTGGCACCTTCCTCCAAATCTCTTTCCACATCTGTGCTGAGCTGTGGATAAGCACAGGCTGAAAATTGTCAGAATTACCAATGGGAGTAGAAATATTTCTGAATTGGGTTGTAAAACAAGTGTTTTTGTGAAACCTCTGCTGGCTTTGGGAGCCAGGTGAGCTTTGGTAGAATGTTTTTCAGGTTTCCCTGCTCCATGTGTGTCCCATCCCTCCCCTGTGGATTTTGTACTGGGAGAAAAATACTAAATTGTGAATTCTTTCCCAAAGCAGACATTGAGTCAAATTATTCTCTTGGGCTTTTTCTATGAGTTAAAGGATCCAATCTGCACAAAATCTCTCCACACAAGCTGGTGATTCTTAGCAAAGCTTGGAATAACCCCCTTTTTTCCCACAAATCCATGTGGCAAATATTTTACCTCAAAAAAAGAAAGCACATGAACAAATTTTGGGTCTTGGGGTTGATTTTTTTCCTCCTCTCCCATCTCATTTGTAGTGTTTCAAACTCAAAATAATGTAGCTGCCTCTAATTCTGCTGCAGACTGTAAAACAGTCTGCTCTGCACTTTTTTATTTGACTCTAAATGTTGCAGATTTTAAAGTCTTTGTTTTTCAGCCCTAAAAGTTCAGGAGTATGTATTTATATCTGCTTTATATACTTTTTAATCCATTATTCTTATGCAGAAGAGGGGACAGAGGCTTCAGGGGGGCCTTGAAGGCAGTTCTATTAATTCCAACAAAGCTGGAAAGTTGATTAGCAACCCCATAAGCAAATGTTGTGGGTTTGTTTTGTTTGGATTTCTCTGCTGTTAATAATTAAAGGTAAATTATAGTGTTTAAAAAAAAAAGTTTGTGGAAAGATTGTAATTTGCATATATGGGCCAAAGTCTTCTCAGGTATGGTAATTTCCAGTGTAGCAAGGATACTTAAGGAAAGGCTGGGGGAGGAGATGAATTTCTAGATTTGAGAAGAAGAAACCTGGGTTTCTGATGCATCTGACTTTCATTGATGCTGCTCACAGATAAAATACAAGCAGCACAATTTTGCCTGTGCCTTCAGCTGTATGGAGGAGACATGAAAGCATTCTTTGAACTGATGTGAAGGTTTGTGCATGAACAGCTGAGCAGCTGTGTTCAAGGATCTGCTCCAAAACCCACATGTGGGAAAGCTCCTGGGCACTCCTTGGAGCTGACCCATCGCCTCCTTCCAGCTTTGTTGGACCAGATGAGTCTGAGGTTTTTAGGTGATCTTTGTTGTAGGAGCAACAGGGGGTAGGATGGTCGGGACAGACGGACAGGAGAGATCTCTGCAGCCAGGGCTGGAACTTGGGGTTTATTGCAAAGGGCCTGGGGGCAGGGCCCTGCTGGGAGCTGCCAGACACAGCTCAGAGCAGGCTGAGAGAGGAGAGGGGGTGAGAGAGTAGAAGGGGTAAGAGCGTAAAGTGAGTGAAGTACCCATTACAGTACAATAAATCTTCTTCTGTGCTGTATATTCTGATTCTCACTAACCAATCTAGTACAATATACAAATCTTATAGCATTTCCATACAGCCTGTAAGAATCATTACATTACCACACCGTGTTACATTTTAAACCCTAAAAACTCCTCTTTGGGCCCCTTCTGCCAAGCTGCAGGGTCTGCTCTGAGCCTTGGGCCTGTCTGCAAGCAGAGGGTGTTGTTCCATCAAAAGGGGATTACCTTCAGCTGGCCATGCCATTGTTTTCCAGTTGTTCAGTAACTGAGGTATCTCAAAGCTTGCTTTCATTTCAATCTCACTTACAGTTTCCATATTCTCAAATTCTTTTGCCAGACAATCCTATTTATAAGGCTTTCCTGTTTCATCTTCCTCAACACTTTGTGAGTGTGGCATCTCTGTTTGCAGACCTCTGACAGGATCATTACCCACACTTCAGCTGGCAGAGGGTTCCCCTCCAGGAGGGGAAGGGGCTCAGCTCAAGTCCCAGCAGGGACAGGGACCTTGACCTTGCTCTGCTCTGATTGAGGATCCCTGTACTCTGTCAATATTTGGTGGTTCTGCTCCTCATCTGTTGGAATATTGCCCTTCTCAAGAAAGCAAACATTTGCTCTTCCCTCATTTTAATAGTGGGCTGTCAGGGAAAGGTGGTGATTACTGCTTCATACCAGAGGTCTGAAAGGCATCTGAGTGCTGCTGGTTTGTTTTTCTTAAATGCCAACTTGTTTTTCTGCTTGGATTGCTGAAAATAATGTGTGTGTGTGTGTAGCTGTTCTGTACCATGTGCAGATGGAGGCCCTGACTAACTGTGAGGTTTGGGGAGTATCTTGGCCCTGAATTAGGAGGGTTAATCACACGTAGGAAGTTATTCCTCTAGTTTCACTTTTGCCAAATGTAAAGCTTCTCTGGCACATGCAGTATCATATTTGGGCTGATGTCCAAAAATAAAAAAATGATCAATAAGGATTGCCAGTTACTCTGGCAAGGAACCAATTATCCCATTCTGTTTCCATCCCTCTGTGCACATGTCAATAAATAATCACTCACCCGTGATCCCAATCAACTCCCTGAATAAACATATGTGTGCTGAAAGCTTTGAAACTCTAAGTGGTAGCAAATATCAAAATGCCTTTACTCATTTGGATTTCTTTCCATCTGTTAAAATACCCATTGAGGCTTTAAATTGTTTGATTACACTTAAGGTTGACTATGGAAAATCAGTTGCACATTGCATGGACTGATCCATATTGACACAAATACTCATGCCCTGTGTGAGCTGTGTAATAGCACTGGGAGAGTGTCTCAGTGCTGAATAATGGGATGCTGTGCTGCAGTAATGGGATTTCTGTCCATTTTAGAGCTGCTCAACTTTGAAAGTTGTACAAAGTGACTTTGCAGTTGTCCTTGTTTGTGAGATTTATAATAAGCTGTTCTGCATGTCAATTCTGCAGGCTCGAGACTTTCAGATAAATCCAATATTAGAAGAATAATTTTACAAACAGTCAACAGCTATAGTAATGGATGCTGATAGAAATATTTTTGAGGCTGGAGTGGTTTTAGTGGTAGTTGTGTGGGCAGCATGTTCCCAGTGTTGCTTGTGCATTCCCCAGCCTGCAGTGATGCTGACTTTGACTTTGGTCTGTATCACCTGCAGCAGCAGCATCAGATGAGCTCCAGGGCTCTGGAGAAGAGAGAAACTCTGTGGCTGCATGACTTGAAACAGAAGCAGCATTTCTATATTTCCATGTGCATGGCCTGTATTGCAGGAACATTCAGGGACAGCTGTGGTGACAGCAGTGTGGGTGTTTGCAGGGAGCCCTTGTCCTGGTTCACTGTGGCATTCGCATTCTCTGGAAAAATCCCTTTGCCCAGGGTTTTCTCCTGGAAAGCTGGGAAGCCTCAGAGAAAAGGAAAACAATTCTTATCTCATTTGCTTCTCCTGTGTTGTGCTCACATGTGCAATGTGTTTGGAGATTGTTTACCCACAGGTGATTGTTCCATTGCATTCTGCTGGGAGTTGTTTTCACTCTTTGGCCAATCAGGGCCAAGCTCTGGAGAGAGTCACCAGTTTTCATTATTATCTTTTTAGCATTCAGCAAGTATCATTTCTGTATTCTTTAGTACAGTATAGTATCATATTCTTTAATATAATATAGTACCACAAAACAATAAATTAGCCTTCTAAGAACATGGAGTCTGATTCATCATTCCTGCCTTCGTCTGGAGGCAATTCAAATGCAATAATTCACCCCTGCTGCACACACACAGAGCCACCAGGCAGGGAGAGACCTTCAAGACCATCGAGTCCAACATGCTGGGACACCAAACACTGTGCCACACAGCTTTAATGTTGGTGACAAGTTTCCCTTTGAGTGTCCCTTTAGTTTAAGAGTCAACACGTGGTTGGTGGGAGCGTACGAGGCTGAGACTGAAGTTTGCCAGGAGCACAACTGAATGTTAAATGTAAATGCAGGGCTGCAGATGGCATCCTTGGGTTTCAGGCATGTGAATTCAAGCTGCTGCTGAGCTGGATTTGATTTCTCCGCCACCATAGAAAAGCTGAAGCTGCACGAGATGGACCTTGGGTTCGTCTTTGTTCAGAGGAGAACAGATTGCTCATTTTATGACTGACAGCATTTTGCACTGAAAAAACCTCAAGTTCTCACAAAGTTCCAGGTGCAAGGTGCCTGGGCTGTGACAGATTTTTCCTGTCTTATTGCTTTGTTTACTTGATTGCAGCCATGTTGTATGTCATGCATCAGTAATTCTTTAATTTGTAATGATCCTGCACTTCCATGAACTTTCTATGCTCAACCAAACAAAACCTGTCTCTTTTTAAAAAGAAACTTCTGCTTTCTATTGATTCTCTCAGAGAAAAAAAAAGGTACATAAATAGTAGTATTCTGCCTATTTGCATTTAGGTGTTTCTGTTGGATGTGCTGCTTTTTTTCAGTCCTGTTGTTGGGCAGCATTAGCAGCTGTTCCTCCTGGCATGTGCAGTTTAGTACAGTATGACACCATCAATTAGTAAACCTTTTACTGGGATGAATAAAAATGTTAAATATGAAAGTTACAATGTCCTAATTTGATGCTGTCTTGAATTTAGTGAAATTCTCTTCCATGCTGCACCACAAGTTAGCAGTTGATACTTATTTTACTGTCTTTTCTAATGCTTATGTAATAGAGGTAAGTTCATATAAATCAATCATTTGAGATTGTGTAATGTAGAAATTTCTGTGGTTTAAAAATAAGGGAATTGAGGCTCCTGTGGCAGATTTTCTAGCCCAAACTCCTTGGATTTACATTGTGCTGCTACTCAGAGATCATTTCCTACAATTTACAGCTGTGTTTAGACCCTGATCTCGATGTTAAGGAAGTTCAGCTTGCTTGACTTCAGTAGGAGTGAATTTGAATATGTAAGTTCTGTGCAAAGTGAGTAATACTTATAAAATGGGTTACTCAAGGCTCATGTTTCTCTGTGTATGGTGCTTCCCCTGGTGCTCTCTTTTGGGGACCTCCCTATTTCTCCCACTTTCAATTCATCTGGGGCTCCTGCCTATGCAGAACTGAAGTTATTTAGGAGTAGCCTGGCTGTTTGCAGGTGCTCTCTGCAGACTGGATTTTGCCTGTGCTGCAGAACCTTTTGATCTGTATGGCACAGGACACACTTTTCACTCTGTGAAACTGCAAAACATCAACTTTAACCTTGCCCTGCTGTGCTGCCAGAGCTGTGCAAGGGATCCCTGTGAAGGAGCCCTGCTCCCAGCACCTCTGTGCAGCCAAGGCACAGCTCAGTCCCACCCAGGCAGAAAGGATGCATTTAAACTCTGTTTTCTTGTAAAGAATAATTAATTTTCAGTGCCTGGACTCTTGAGAGCTGGTGTTCAAGTCAGACTTCATCACAGGGCACAGTTGTTTCCTCTCTTGGTACAAGGGGTGTGTAAGAGCACAAATGTCAGGTGACAAGTGTTCCTTAATACACCAGAAAGCTTCTTACTTACTGCTCTGTTTCTATAGGAAAAACCTTCCACATAACAGAACTTGAGAATAATAATTTGTAGAAACAACTTTCTTTTATTGGAAGAAGCTAGCAGGGGAGCTAGATTTGTGGTTTTGTTCTTTAACTCCCTGAAAGTAGTTTAGGAGTTCAACAGGAGTTCTTTTCAAATTAACATTAAGCAAGATGTGTGAATGGTTCTCAAAGCCCTCTCTGTGCTTCGTAAAAGCAGAAAACATTTTCATGTTTGTCATTTGGCTCCTGAATTTTGCCAACAAGCTCCTCTTTTTGGGCTGCTGTGTTTGGGGGGGCTTCACTGGCCATCCTGTGAGACTGGACAAATTGCTGGAGGTGACAAGATGTCCCCAACCTAAACAGGCAGATGTCACAGGAGAAATAATTTTTGTGTGAGAGAATGTGTGTGTCCAGAGGGTCATGTACAGAACATTATTAAAGCCCTCTCTGTGCTTCACAAAAGCATAAAACATTTTCATGTGATTCATTTGGCTCCTGAATTTTGCAAACAAGCCCCTCTTTTTGGGCTGCTGTGTTTGGGGGGGGGTTCACTGGCCATCCTGTGAGACTGGGCAAATTGCTACAGGTGACAAGATGTCCCCAGTCTGAACAAGTAGATGTCAAAGGAGAAATTATTTGTGTGAGAGAGAATGTGTGTGTCCAGAGGGTGATGTACAGAACAGTCAGGAATTTTTACTTTTATGACTTTGGGGCAGGTCAGTGGCAGATGTCACTGCCCTGAGCAGGGAAAATGGCACCATGTGAATGGACTCTGTGCCAAAGGAAACTTGATGGGGCTGTGGATGACATGACCACTAGAAAAAGAAATATGAGCAGATCAATACCTTCAGATAGCTCTTCTAATTCAGACAGAGGCACAGTATTGATTTGTAAAATAAGAGTATGGATGCAGCAGTTAAAGCACCCTGTGTGTGCATGCACTAGCTAATAAAATAATGTGCAATGCCCTCAGCCTCAATCAAAGGCAGAGAGTAAATCAGAATCGTGTGTCCCCTCTGAAGCAGGAGGCTGTGGAGCATGGAAATGAACAAACTGCCTCAGAGAGGGAAAACTGCACCCACAGAGGGTCTTCATCAATCAGGAAGATGAACAGTCCTTGCTGCACGTTGTGCAGTTGTCCTGCATGATGCCATGGGTGAATTAGAAGTGTCTGGAGGATCCCACAATATAAAAATCAGCATTTCCTACTGTGGACGTCTCTAAATCTCTCACTTTTGGGCTGTTTTGGGAATTACTCAATATCTAAAATTAAGGAAAATTAATTTTTCTCTCCTGAAGGATCCTGCATCTTGCCAATGTAGATATGCAAAGAGAAGTGCTGAGTTTAACTGGGACTCATGGATGCACCAAAATTTTTAAGTTTATTTTGTTCCTACACTTCTGTTTATGGCTGAAGGGCTGTGTGACCTTTCCTAGCCTCAGTTTCCTAAGTGAGTACCTGTTTTTAGGGACAGATGTTGCACATAGATCCCCTATTAGGAGTGTCTGAAGTGGGGAAATCCAACAAGGTTGCAGAAACAGGTTCAGTCCAAATAACAGCCCTGAGGGGAACAGCAAAAATTCCTCACCTGGATGAGAAAAAGTTACCATTAAACAAAAGTTACCATTAAAAGAATTGTACTGTTAAAAAAATACAGCCCCTTGTGGTTTAGACCACTTTTTTCACACTTTTTCCTGCTTTTATCACTGACTTTTCCTGTGGCTGTTTTTGTAGATGAGCCTGGCAGCTCTCACATGTGATAAGTTACATTACTTCAGGTTTGGATGTGTGTAAAGCTAAACTAGCCAGGGTTTGTGTGTGCAATGGGTACGTGCAAAGGTGAGTTATGAACTGCCTTTATAAATTTCCTCCTCTGAGCACCTGATTGAAATTGGGTATCTGAGGCCTGTGTGAGACAAAATTGCTCTGAATTTAATATTGCAGCTTTTCTGGCAGTTCTCATTTCAGGTAGGCTGTGGCAATTAATAATTAAGAGCCATACGTGAAGTTTTGGTCTTTAAGATTATTAAAGTTGCTTTCATTTGTGGTTTTTGGAAGTGGGGGGTTATCTCCCCATGTGTGTTGAGCTGAGTATGCTCTTCACTTGCCTTAGGGGAAATTTATAATATTAGCGAGAATGAAAAGCTGCAGCCTTCCAGCTCTTCAATGCCTTTGCTGCAGAGGTGTGGAGGGAATAACTTTCCTTGAAAGGGCAGATTTTGCACAATTTTTATTTTCTGTCAGAAATGCTGCAAGGTGAGTGACTGCAGGTGTTTGTGCTCTGTCTGTGTGCTGGGAGGGGAAACTCTTCTGGTGCTGAAATCACATGGATATAGAGCTTTTCTTGTCCAGCCACTCAGACCTGTCCATGTTTAGGCTCAAAGGTCACACAACAGCTGTTGGTATGGTTGTGTAACTTCACAGGACAGAACAAGCTGCTGAGTTGGGCTCCTCTGTGCAGGCAGGGATGATTTCATGAGCCTTTGAAGGGATGGTAAACAATCTTTAAGTGCATTCTTTGTAGAGCAAACACCTGTGTGAAACCCCTGGGTGACTCCTCTGAGCAGAAACCCTACTTGAGGAGTGCCTGTGTTGGGTTGGGAAAGCCTAAAACAAAATAATCCTTGCAGAACAACTTCTGAGTAAGCAGCTTTAGTAATTCAGCCTTCCTGTGCCTGTGAATGATGTGTTGTCAGAGATAATGTTGCAGAGAGATGTTGGTGTATTATAAAAATGTTATCGAATTAAAATGCGAACACGATCCTGCCCAAGCCATTCTATAAATATCTTATTATGAAAGGCTCAGAGATGTTTCTCTTAGCAAATTTAAAATAATCATTAGAATCCTTCAGCAGATTGCTGTTAATTGGATTGAGAATTAAACAGCTTTGTATGAGTGCAAAGTTAATTAATAGCTCATTACTTTTTAATAAGGCAAATTCATTTGGAAATAAAAGAGATGCCATGGAGTTTACCGCAGATTTGAGATGAGATTGGGAATATCAGCTATTCTTTGGGAGACAAAAGATTTCTAATGATGCTGCCAAGGTTGGCTGGTGGTGAGGGAGATGGAAGTGAGCAGAACTTGTGTTTGGCTCCTCTGGGAGCTGGAGCCCTTGAGGTCCCTTGGGATGCCCTGTGTTGGGGTGGAGCAGCAGCCACAGCCTCTGACCCTCCAGCTCTGGAGAAAGGAGGCACTGTGGAGCAAGAATGGGGACCTAAGGTGCCCCAGAGCATTGTGGAATTAAGTTAAAGTCTGAAAAATAAAAAATTCTATTCACAAGTGCCTCCTACATAAAATGTTTGTGGCTTTTTTTCTTTCCTTCACAGCTATTTACTGTTGCAGTTTCCTGTCTGGAACTTTTTCTGTCACTTACCTCTGCAACATTTTGACAAAAAATTAGATCAAAGGGAGTTTGATTCTGGAGGTATAAATATATCTATATAGATAGATATATAGATATCTATATCCATATCTATAGATCTATAGATCTGTAGATATCTATAGACATGTCTATATATCTATATCTATATCTATAGATATATGTCTATATATCTATAGATATATATATAGATATCTATATATCATCTAATAGATATAAATATGTCTATCTGTCTGTATATCTTAAAAAAGATAAAGACAGCAAAGAGGAATTTGGGATAAAACAAAAAAGAAAAAAAACAAACAGCAGAAAAAAATATTTTTAAATTTTCAGATGATTTGAAACAATAAAGAAACCATTACAACTTCATAAAATCATAAAATGGTTTGGGCTGGAATCATCTGGTAGATTGAAAGGAAATGGCCTCAAGTTGTAACAGGGAAGCAATTATTTATTAGGAAAAATTTCTTTACTGCAAGGGTTATCAAGCACTAGAATAGGGTGAGCAGGGAGGTGGTTGAGTCTCCATCCCTCTTGAGTAGAACCAGCCCCTGGCTCTCCCTGTTCTCCTTCCTTTCTCATGTCCCACATCCTCTGCTTGCTGCTCTGACCCCTTTTCCTGTCCATGGAACACCCCCCAGACCTCTCATGGCTCAGATGTGCTGGTTTATTTCCACACCAGCAAATTGAGGGATTAAGGAGCTGCACCTCATTTCTGTCTCTGGCTCCTCATGTGGGTGCCTTGTCAGCTGTACCAGGGGAATGTTTGGTGCCAGTGATCCCAAAGGAGGACTGGAAAGCCCAAATTGCTGAATATTGGAGAGGGAGAGGATGTCTTCCCCACGAAGGAAATGTGGGAAAGGTCCTTCCCTGTGCTGCTGCAGCAGCAGGTGAATGGGGCAGGTGCCACCTCATGCCAAGGGAAATGCCCTGGGGAACTTTGGAGTAACTTTATCAACACTTCCCTTTACTGGCATTTCAGAAATTTTTATGGAAGGGATCCTCTTACTATATTAAGGGGTGTTATTTTAGTCAACATGGATTTATGGACTAATACATTTAATGTATTATTTAGTTTAATTCTTTATTAATTGATTTCTGTATCGAATCTTTCTTTCTTTTCAATTCTTTTACCAGGAGTTGATGCCAAGCTGATAACTCTGTAGTTGCTCAGGTCATTTCAGTTGTCCTTTAAAACTGAAAAATAAAAAAGACTCTACTGCAAATAAAAACACCTCCCTTGCATTTCTGCTTTAGGCTAAGTCATAGTGTTTGGCTTTTATTCAGTACATAGAAGTAAATTACATAACTTCTTTATTTCTCTTCCTCTGCAAACACACCACAGATTTTGGAAGCTCTTGTGCTCTAGAGCTGTTTCTCCCCCATTCCCCATTTGCAGTGTTCATCCCATTCAGTGGCTGAATTTCAGTCTCAGTTTTCTCTATGCATAAATCCATAACTGTTTTTTTACCTCTCTCTTTATTTTCTTGTATGGCTGCAGTTTGCAAAGTGTCTCCCAGTCATGTGGAAATAGGATGATATTTTGTACCATTCATTAAACCAGCTTGGTTTTGAAAATCATTTTTTCCCCTTTTTTCCTCTGAAGTCAGGATACGATCACCATCTGCTCTCCTTCCTTCCATCTTTTTTCCCTCTCCTATAAAATACTTGGCCAGGTGAGAGTCTGTTAGAGTGGCTGTGAAGAAATCTTTGTTTCCTGATACTTTTGAGGGCAGGAGCTGCCCTTTGTGTCCCTGTGCCATGGCCAGTCCTGCAGGCTGCTGAGCCAGAGCAGCCCCTGGGCTAACAAGGTGCTTTTACAAGCAATTACTGGAAATGAATCAAGAACAGAAGCTGATTAATTTTGTGGCTTCTTGAACTATGACTTTTGGGATGAGGTGGGAGACTTGATCTAGATGAAAAAACCCCAAAGATTTTACCAAGTCTGGGCTGGCCTCACATGGAATCTTTGGGGTGTGTAACAGCTCCTGATAAAAGCTGAGCATTAACAGAAGTTTTATTTAGAGTAAGAACAAGGAAAGTAATTTCAATATTAAGAAGCAGTTTTATTCCTGAATGATAAAAAGCTTCACCAGCATCCCCCTGTGACCTGGTGTGCCAGGTAAGGAGTTCCAGCCACTGGGAAATACCTGCCTGGGCATTTCTGGCTGCATCCATCTCTCAAATCCTCAGCACCTACTGTGCCCAGGAATGTCCCTTGCAGATGACCCCTGTGGGAAATGGTAAAGGCAAGAAGATTTTTAGAAAGTTAGAAAAGTAGGTCTTAGAAAAAGCAGAGAAACAGAGAACTAGCTGTAGTTAGAGAGTCTGAAGGTAGAAAAGTTACAATGGTACAGCAAGCAAGGACATGAAACAATAGCTTGAGTTTTAGGCTTGGCTAAGATAGACCTTAAGACTGCAGAAAAATGTGCTTAGCAAGACAGGAGAAGGTTTTAAGCTTAATAATGGAGTATTGTGTATAATAATAATAAAAATAAAATAATGGTAATGGTATTGGTAATAATAATATAATAATGGTAATGGTACAATAATGGTGTATTGTATTGTTAATAGAAGGCATACAAGCAAGCATTGTGTGAAGCAGGTGTACATGTGCTTTTAGTAATTGACTAAAACAATTGTCTGTAAGTTTGACAATGTGCTATTGGCTAGAAAGTTTTTAAGATGCTCTGTAACAAAGAAATCTTTGGCTGCTGCTGGCTGTAAGTGAGATCTTTCTGTTGTCTCAGCCATGTCATGAGGCTGATGCTGCAATAAAAGCTCAAGGAACAAATCCCTGCAATTCTGTCCTGTTGCTGGAAAAATGAAAACCTCCCCCAGCGGTCTCCAGCAATCAGTGATTTGTCATTTGAAATCTCTGCTGGAAGAAACAACAGAGAATAAATACTCAGGCACTTGGTCATCCCATTTCTCAGTTATCTGTTAGTAATGTTTTGAGGAGAGTTATTGAAATCACTGGCTGAGAAATGGAACTGAGCATTTCCAGTATTACCTGGAGAGAAGGGAGGGGGGAAATACCCCAACCCCCTCTAGGCTTATTTAGAAATAATTAGGTCAGAACAAATGCCTGAAACAGACAGATGATATTTCAGCTGTTTCTAGGCTCTATTTTCAGCTGTATCCAGACTTATTTCCAGGACAGAGCACACTGTTCCTGGGAGTTCTCTAAAGTGATGAGGAGTGTACAGGTGAGGTGATGGTCACTGTGATGGTGACCAAGTGTCCAAGGCCAGGTTGGACAGGGCTTGAAGCGCCCTGGGATGGTGGAAGGTGTCCCTGACCATGGCAGAGTGTTGGAACAAGATGATCTTTAAGGTCTCTTTGAACCCAGACCTTTCTGTGATTCTCTGATCCAGCCAAAACTTTGTGTTATCAAATGCTTTGAGTGGGGAAGTTCTCCTGTTGAACGTGCATCCTTGGAGGCAGCAAATCAACCTAACCTGGATGGCAGCAGGGTTGGGGGTTTTGCTTTTAATATTGGAATTTCACTGATCTGTGCAGGGTAAATCCTTTCCATGAGCACTCCCAGCATTTTTCACTGCCCACTTTAGGAGAGCTGCACTGAACCCTGAGGTGAAAACCCACAGCTCTGTGATTGCCACCCAAGGCAGCCCCTTCTATTTTAACCTCCTTGTGTTGCTCCAGTGGTGGGGAGAGATGATAATTCAGAGACTGAGGATGCACCTTCAGGTGTCTAATTAGAGCAGGAAGGAGTTGAGGAGCTGCACTCTGGGATGAAAGAACCCAACATGGTCCTGCTGAGTGCTGCAGGCACTGAGGACGTGCTTTAGTGCAGCTTTTACCACTTAATCACGAAAAAGCCATTGTCTGGGCATCACTATCATTGTGGGCTCCCAGAGGCATCAATCCTGGCCTTTCTCCTTTCTCTAAGATTTTTTTTTTTTAATTTCAAGATATTTTTGAAATAAGATGAACTGATGCTTTTAATTCAGATGTTGTGCCCCAAGCTTTAGTGAAGGAATGATTTTAAAAGGGCCTGAAATAAGGATATGTTTATTTTTGTGATAAGATGAGAAAAATGTGTGTCTTGAGGTATGTGAAGGCCTTAAAGACCCAGAAGTTTGTTTAATGTAAGAAAACTGATAAATAAAACTCCATGAAAACTATGTTTGAAGCTATTTGTTAGCAATTATTTCTGACTTTTCAGAGAAAAAGCCTTCTTTCTGTGTGAGCATCAAGAATGGCAAAAAAAAGACATTCAGGTGTGAAACAGACTGAGCATTCTTTGGCAGAACAGCCTGGGATTTAAAATTTCAGTTGCCATCCAAATAACTTTCAATTTAGAGGTCAACAAGATTTTTTTTCCTTGGTGATGTGTTTGAAAAACCTGGTAAAGTCCCAATTAATGAAAATAAGTTGCTTTCTCTCCTTATGTGTAGAGTATCTAATATTTGCTGTAGGATTGGGTTTTCCCTGGCTTTTTTGAAAAAGTTTATTTGCTTTTGTGGTGTTGTGATTTGTGATAAATGTTAAAGTAATGATAAATCGGGTTCATCTTTGTGTTTTGCAACCTCGTAATTGCAATTCTTACTACAGGTAGTAGGAACTTAATCCATGTAAACTCTCTGAAGAACTCAAATCTTAAATAGTACTGTAAACCACACCATTGATTGTCCAACAGAAAAATGAATAGGAATTGAAATAGCTGATGGTTCTGACAAGGAAGAAGATAAGACTTGTTTTGATTTTATTTTTTTGAAGTTTCTGTAATTTTTGTAACATTTTGAATACATGCAGCAACCACGAGTTGTGCATGTAAAATGTGTTTTGCATTGAGTGCAGATAACATGGCCTTTATTTAATCTCATTTTTGGAAAATGACACCATCCTGAAATGTTTTTCAAGAGGAATCAGTAACAAATTTGCAATATGTCTCTCTGCCCAAAGCAAGTGTCTCCTGAGGTGATGAATAGCTGGGAAGATGAAATTTGCACCTTCTGCAGACTGTTGTCTACCACTTACCTCCAGATATGCAGAAATCTTCCAGTATTTTCCCCTCCAGCCTTGCTGTGAGATGTCTCAGGGGTTTTTTTGGCGTTTTCATCAGGTTCCAGGAATGCTGGAGAACATTTGTGTTTTATCCTGGTGAATGCAGCCAGGAGATGGGCTTGGGCACTGCTCCCTTCATGGGTCAGCCTTGTCTGCTGTGCATTTCTGATATTTTCCATAAAATACCAGTTTTCATTCCCTTAAATTAAAGAAATTCTGCTTTCATGGATCCACAGGTCACAAACTACTTTTATTTTATGTGGTCAGTCCTAAAGAGATAATCCAGGTGCAAGACCCATTTATCCCCAGGGAGATGTAGGTGATGCTGGATGTCAGTTTTGCTTGTCCATAATTTTGGTGGGGTTTGTGTCAAGGTGCCTCACCACAGACTTAACTTCCACTTATTTTACAGCTTGAGGGTAAAGCACAATCACTTGTGATGAGTAATATTCATGGTATGAAGTTGGCCCTTGAGGTCAGTTAGATAATGTAAGTTTAAAGCCATTGAATCTTAAAATATCTCATGTTGGAAGGTAAAAGAGGCTCATCTGTGTCAGAGGATGGTCAAGGAGAACTCAAATCTGACCATAAATTGTTGTGTTCCCATTGGAGCTGGGCCAGGGACCCCAAATACCACATGGTTGGCATCCAGCTGACCAGCACTCCAGAATCCCAGGCTGCTTCGAGGGCTGAGCCCCACGGTGATGTGTGGATTTCTCCATCTCTGAGCCTCAGGCTGGGCCTTCCCTGGGAGCTCCTCTGTTGGGAGAGACCCTCCTGGGGTGGTTCTGTGTCAGGAAAGAGACACACACTGGATTTTTTGGTCTTCAGGTTCTTGTTTATTGTTATCTTACCAAAAGTTGTGCACGCTGTCCACACCAGGCTCAGCACGCTGGAAAAGCACCACAAAAATGGCAACAATCTCTTGGTACAAGGTCTGTTAAGACTAAACTATCCAATTAAGGACTGACACCTGGATTATTTCCCTTTTAACCCAATAACTGATCCCAAAGAGCTGCAATGGGGACTTTCCTGCCCAATTACAAAATGGCACCCAAACCCATGGAGAAGGAGGAAGAAGAAGCATGAAGAAGAAACCCAGGATGACACCCTGTGCCCTCCATCTTGCTTCCATCCACAACACACTAAAAATCCCAAAACCTCAATTTCTCACCAAGTGATACACCTACACTGCTCTCTATAATCTATTGCACACTTTTGTGAATTCCAGTCTATTCTGGAGTTTAGGAAACTTTCTCCATGAATGAGGGTCAGAGTCTGTGCTGCCCTGGGGGTCAGGGCACCCCAGAGCAGACACAGAAATATTCCCTGGGCACTGGGTTTGCACAGTGATGGGTGGAACAAGGTGACAAGGACAGAGTGGGGGAGAGGCAGGAAGCGAAATGAAGGTTTAAGGTCTGTTCTTGCCTTCCCATCAAACCTCCTTTCAAAAGAGGGAAATAAGATGAATGTTGCTCTCAAAGAGAGTGATGGTACTGGAGAAGAGATGTTTTGCCTCAAGGAAATACATTTGAATAGGTGCTGGCTTAAGCAAGTGAATAATTTATTTTGAGAATAAGGCATAATTTTGTGTGTTTCATGTGTATATTTTTTGCCTTTTTCTTATTTGCTTGAATAGTCATAAATTTTTTTAAAAGGAATTAAAGGCAACATTAGGGTTGGGTAATGCAGTGTTAGTTGTCCAAAGGTTTAATTGATTTCTGCTGTCTAATTATTAGCTAAGATTGTTTTCACACAGGGGCATTTAAAGAGGGAAGCATGAGACAGGTACCCACATACAGTATCAGACTGCAGTTCCTGATTTAAGCAACTGGCCCAGACAATTTATCTCTCAGTTTTGAGATACTTCTGTGTCAAACACTTGTATTTGTGTGAAATCTTGGAGTGTGAGCTTCAGTTCTGTTTTTAAGGGTGTGTATTTAAATAAAATAATGCTTTTCTTGTATTGTTTAGTTTGCTTTGGAGATGCACAAGTCCTTTGAAAGCTGCACCCAAAGAGCAGCAGAATTCCCCTGTCGCTTTCATGTTTTTCTCTTTTCTGATTTATGTCCGGAGATAGCTCAGGGATGCCACTTGCTCGGTTTCTCGGCTGTTTAGGCTTGTAAGTTTTCGGTGCTGTTTAGGTGGCCTGGAAAGGCCCAGGGATGGCCTTGAAGAGCCCGGCGCTTCAAAGGACGAGGAGACACTTCTGATCTTGTCTCGGTCTCGGTGTTTATTAATTGTTTATCTAAAAGATTTTCTTTCAGCCTGACAGAGGTCTGCACAGCAAGTCAGCCATGGGCATACTCCGAGCCCCCGGGGCGGTCACTTATCTTTATACCCGAAGTTACGTGTACAATATTTATCATTTCTCCCCAATACCTTCTACCCTTATTAACCGGTGCACTTTTAGTAATAACCAATCCCAAAGTGCCACCATCACCACAGAAGATGGAGGCCAAGAAGAAGAAGAAGAAGGACAGGACACGCCCCAATTCCTCCATCTTACTTCTTTAGACCCCCCTGTACCAAAATCCTAAACCCTGTGTTTTACACTCTAATTAACTTATCCCTTCACCATTCACCCAGTGAATTCCTCCCAGTCCTCATACAGGTGTCATTTCCTGTGTAGGATCAAAATCCTGCCACCAGACACTTCTGGCAACATTCCAGGACTCCCGAGCCCCCCAAGGGTATTCTCGGCCACTCTGCACCTCCATCCTGAGGTGCTGAGATCCCACATTCCCCCAACAAATCTGATTCAAAATCTGTTTCTCAGGATCAGATTTCCTGAGATGCCCTGGGATTTTGGGTGAGGCATGGTTTTTGCTTTTGGATAATCATTGTAGGGAAAAGGAATTGTTTAACATTTTGTGGATTAATTTTGAACAAATAAGTGTCTTCTGTGATCCTGTAACTGCTGCAGGTGCATTTGTATGCAGCAAGAACACAGAGAGAGATTTTGGGGGATAATTCCAGATATAAATGAACTTTACCTGTGTCCTGGCAGAGCTGCCACAGGTAGCATTCCACTTTCTGGAATTCTGCACCATGCAGCAGCAGCTGGGATACAGGGATGCTTCAGACCCAGCAGCTGTCATTTCTTTTTTCTTTTTGTTTTTAAATTTTGCTGGGCAGGGCAGATAATTGGTAATTCACAGGTCAGAAACGTTGCCTTCAAATTTTAAAACAGCAAGATCAGGAGTCAAGGGGCTCATTAAATTTTGCACCAGGATTGAGTAGAGATGCTTCACGAGGAACTTGCATAACTAAGCAGTTGGTTTTATAAACCAGAGGTTTGGATTGAAAATGTGCAAGGACAAATGGGGCAGTGTCCAAACTGTGAAGGAATGTCAGTTCTGTGTGACTCCATATTTCCTGAAGATAAAAGCTTTTTCAAAAATGGCAATTGAACTTTATTTTAAATCAGAAACAGATGCACTTCTATGGGGGGATGTGTTTTAAGTAATTTTCTGCATGAATTATTTGAAAGCTGCTGATGACCAGTAAGGATGGGCTGTAACTAGCCCAGATGTGCTGTTTGATGTGATGTGTCCTTCTGTCTGTCTCAGGCAGACTGGTGACTTATTAAAAAGATGCATTTAGGCATTCAAGGCTGAGAACAAAACAGATGCTGAGCTTATCCCATCTGGAAGGGGGGATCCTCCCTCCTCCTCCTCCTCCCTGCCTGAGCTCCCCACAGGGCTGTCTCTGCCTGGCTGAA